>NC_062213.1:3189454-4397668 GCF_902686445.1 Sciurus carolinensis
GCAGGCGCCGCTGCGGGGCCAGCTGGGACTTGCGTGGGGTTTGGACCAGACTAGGTTTACAGAGGGAAAAGTGATTACCTACACGGCCGGAAGTCACGCCCCTTCATCCTTGACCCCTCGAACAGCCATGGGCATGAGGGGTCCACCTGAGGCCACACTCGGAGCCGGGGGCTGCTCCTCTCCAGGTCGGCGGCTGGGGAATGGGCGGGCTGGGAGCCTGCGTCCACCCTGACCAGCATCTCAGTGCGCTGGCTCAGTGACAGTCGCCCTGGCTGCAGGAGCTTTTTAAAGTGCTGATGGCCGGGCTCTGCCCAGGCCGCTTGAATCAGCACTCCAGGGGGACCCGGGCACCTGCACTCTGACTCAGGACGGGGCAGGAGCTCAGCACACACCTGACCCCCGCTCCCACGGGACAGACCCAACCACCTCCTCCGGTTACTCTTCACGCCACCCCAAACGTTCTGTCCCCAGCACGCAGGTGGGCACACCAAGGCACAGGGCGGCTAAGGGACTTGCTGCTACCCCTCAGGTAGGAGGTCGTGGGTCAGGGTGCAGACCCTAATCACCCGTCGTGGGTCATTGCCCTGATGCCTCCTCTCTCAGGTCAGTCCCAGCACAGGGACTGCCCCACTGGACCTGAGAGCCTGGCAGGGCTGCGTGTCCTGGGAGTGGGGGGCACAAGCCTCTGAACAGCAGCTCCCCTGGGGCAAGGCCTGGGTCCCTGCAGGCCTGGGACTGGCTCCTGGGCCTGGAACTTGGGGAGATACCCCTGACCAGGTGGGAGGGCCCAGCAGGCTAACGGCTCCTTAAACAGCCCCAAGGCCCATCCCACTGCCCCATGCCAGCCATGCAGCCCCAGTGGGCCAGGTGAGGGTTGAGGGAGGTCAAGACCCACAGTCCAGCTCCCAGCTGGAAGGGGTTGGGCCAGACCCCACCCGAATCCTCCTGGGACTTCAGTGACATCCCCACACACGCACAGTGCCTCTGGGCTTTGGGTTTCTCATAGGAAAATTAAGGAACCTGGGCCCAATCTAGTTGGGGCTGCCCTGACTGTTCAGTGGGTCCACTCGCCAGCTACCTGGGAAGGTTGGGAGGCATGTCCAGTCTCAGTGGGAGCAAGAGCCTGATTGATTAGCGATGCCTGCCAGGGTGGCCGGGGAGGGGCCGCTGCTGAGCGCTGGAGGAAGCGCTGCACTTCTCTTGACTAGAGCTCAGGTGTGCTGGCAGGTGATACACGGAGTCCACAGCCGTGCTTCTGCACCGAGAAGCACACGCATTTTTGGTAAGTTAATAATAAATCCAGAGCAACGGAAAGAAGTCGCCTGCTCCTCCGCTGCCCTGAATTCCTCCTCGCTGACGTGCCAGCCCACTGTGTCCAGCCTCTTAGGGGGAGGTTCCTCCTGTGCTTTACAGAACAGGGCTCATCAGGTGTCCATTTAGAGAGGGCTCCTGGTCATCATAAAGATTTCAAAGGAACCAGAAGGTACAAAGGTGAGATCAAAAGCCACCCCAGGCTTGATGCCCCCAGATACCCCTTGACCGCAGTGTCCAGCGCCAGACAGCTTCTCCACTGGGATCCTGGGGAAGGACAGATGGGCCCTCCGACAGGCAAGTGAAGCAGATCTCCCAGGTCCCTGGGAGGTTGACAGGGCCTGTCCTGGCTCTGACTGCCGGCTCCCCAGCTGACTTCAGGGACCACTGCCCCACAGGCACAGAGAGACAGCGGTCTACACAACACTACTGACCCATATGAGTGCTTGGACCCTTGTGGCAATTGCACACAAAAATTCTGGAGCTCGTGAATTCCCTGAGCCGCCCCAGACCCTGAGTCCAAGTCAAAGAACAGGGGGCCTCTGGCTAGGACAGCAGAGGATTCTAAGCACCTCTAAGACAGGCGTTCGATTGCCCACTTGTCCACCCACACGTAGGCACTGCACAGAGGCAAAGGCAGCCAGGACGCTGGAGTCCTCCCTGTCCTTTCACCTACCCATTGCCATGTCCTGCCTGGCCCCTTGCCCAGACACCCACAGGCAGGACAGCTCTGAACATCTACTTCTAGACCGGGGTGTGCTTTGGCTCCCCTCCATCTAGCACCTGCCCCAGGTGCCAGGAGGGCCCACCCAGAAGGCCACCCTGCTCTCCCCCACCTTGCCAGGGGCCTCTCTGCCCCCCTGCTCCTCCACTTCCTGCACAGGCCCTCTGGGTGTGGGGCTGGACAGGGGCTCTCCAGGGTCTCACTGGGGTCCAGGGAGTCCCAGGACTCTGGCAAAGGAGGTGGTCAGAAAGGCCCTGCCCCTGTGGGTTTCACCAGGGGTTTTACATGTGACCTCTGTGGGTAGGACATTCTGTGGTCAGTGGCTCTGGGCCTCTGCTTCTGGTGAGGGCAGATGGCTCCAACTCCTTCCCTCTGGACAGTGAGGGTGTGAGGGTCTGTGCTGCCCAGGTCCCCAGCCAAGTCCGTGGGGAGTCTAGCCTAGTGGGCACAGATGCAGCCCGAGTCAGGCCTTTCCATCCCAGCCCTGCCCCACGGGGACTGTCACCTGGCCCTGGCTTGTTTCGGTAGCCCTCCAGGGGAGTCGCTTGCAGTAGAGAAGTGTCCCTAGCTGTGCCCCTCCCTGCTGCCCTGCTGCCCTGCTGCCCATCCTGGGGGAGCTGGGTCACCAGTGACTGTGAATTTCATCTTGTTTGTGGCTCTGCCGACTGGTTCCCACTGCACTCCAGCCTCCCAGAGACTCACAGAGAAGGGCCTGGCCAGGGCGGGTGCCCAGCATGGACATGAACTCCTCTCCTGAGAGCAGGTGGGTAGGCAGCCTGGGCCTGGAACCCAGCTCCTCAAGAGAGAGCAAGGACCTTTCCCATGACCCTCACCAGAAGCAGAGGCCCAGAGCCACTGATCCCTGAGGTCACCCAGGGAGCCAGTGGTCAAATGAGATAGGAACCAGGTTGGGCAGCCATCTGACAGCCTCAGAACAGGCCTTCCTCACTGGCTCCCATCCCTCCAGAGCTTCAGCCCACTCCCACCCCCCACTGCCCACCCAGTCAAACTCCTTCCGGGCCTGGTCTCTGTCCTCCTGACACAACTCATAAGCAGAAAGTGGCCAGCAGGCCCTGACAGACAGACCTGGTAGATCCCAGACTCCAGCTCCATGGAGAAAAAGAAGGGAGGGGGCCTGGATGAGCTCTCAAGCACTCCCTGGGGCAGGGACAGGGCAGAGCAGAGACATCACAGGAAATGCCCCTCGGAGGACCAGCTCTGATGTGTAAGTCTATACTCAAAGACACCAGGGTCAGATGGTCGGGGAGCATGGACCCAGGCTGGGTGCCCGGACTGCTGGCTCCAGACAGAGAATGGACCCTGAGGCTGGCCACACACTGAGCCCTGAGCCTGGTCACACTCTGAGCCCTGACCCTGGTCACACACTGAGCCTGACCCTAGAAACACACTGAGCCCTGAACCTGAGCTTACTCTGAGTCCTGAGGCTGGCCACACACTGAGCCCTGAGCCTGGACACACACTGAGCCCTCGTCCTGGTCACAACTGAGTCCTGACCCTGGTCACTGACTGAACCCTGGTCCTGGTCACACACTGAGCCCTTACCCTGGACACACACAGAGCCCTGAGCCTGGACACACACTGAGCCCTGAGCCTGGACACACACTGCCCTCAGCCTAGTCACACTATGAGCCCTGAGCCTGGTCACACACAGAGCCCTGAGCCTGGACACACACAGAGCCCTGAGATTGGACACACACTGCCCTCAGCCTAGTCACACTATGAGCCCTGAGCCTGGTCACACACAGAGCCCTGAGCCTGGACACACACTGAGCCCTGAGATTGGACACACACTAAGCCCTGACCCTAGTCACACTCTGAGCCCTAAGCCTGGACACACACTGAGCCCTGACCCTAGTCACATTCTGAGCCCTGAGCCTGGACACACACTGAGCCCTGAGCCTGGACACACACTGAGCCCTGACCCTAGTCACATTCTGAGCCCTGAGCCTGGACACACACTGAGCCCTGAGCCTGGACACACACTGAGCCCTGAGCCTGGACACACACTGAGCCCTGACCCTAGTCACATTCTGAGCCCTGAGCCTGGACACACACTGAGCCCTGAACCTGGACACACACTGTGCCCTCAGCCTAGTCACACTCTGAGCCCTGAGCCTGGTCACACACTGAGTTCAGCCTAGTCACACTCTGAGCCCTGAGCCTGGACACACATTGAGCCTGACCCTGGACACATACTGTGCCCTCAGCCTATTCACACTCTGAGCCCTCAGCCTGGACACACACAGAGCCCTGAGCCTGGACACACATTGAGCCTGAGCATGGACACACACAGAGCCCTGAGACTGGACACACACAGAGCCCTGAGCCTGGACACACATTGAGCCTGAGCCTGGACACACATTGAGCCTGAGTATGGACACACACTGAGCCCTGAGCCTGGACACACACTGAGCACTGACCCTAGTCACACTCTGAGCCCTGAGCCTGGACACACACAGAGCCCTGAGCCTGGACACACACTGAATCCTGGTCCTGGTCACAACTGAGCCCTGACCCTGGTCACTGACTGAGCCCTTACCCTGGACACACACAGAGCCCTGAGCATGGACGCACACAGAGCCCTGAGCCTAGACACACACTGAACCCTGAGACTAGACACACACTGAGCCCTGAGCCTAGACACACACTGAGCCCTGAGCCTGGACACACACTGAACCCTGGCCCTGGCCACACTCTGAGCCCTGAGCCTGGTCACAGTCTGAGTCCTAACCCTGGCCATACACAGAGCCCTGGTCCTAGTCACAGCTTGAGCCCTGGTCACTAGCTGAATCCTGATCTAGGTCTCATCCTTGACCCCCAGTTGGCTCCACAACTGGTAGGGACAAAAGGATCATCACCTCTATTCCAGATAAGCAGACTGGGGTCCCCACAATTGGACAATGGCCAAGTTGGACCCTGTGCCTGAGCGAAGTCTCCCTCCCACCAGGGTTTCTAAGGACCCAGCCTGGGCAAGGACCACAGAGGATCCCTGAGCAGGCAAGGATGGCCCCTCCTGGGCCAGTACCTGTCAGGCTGGGGACAGAGAGGGTCTGTTCCCAGGGCTGACCAAGAGTAATGACCAGTGGCAGCAGGGAGCTGGAGGAGCTGGGGCTGCCTATGGAACTGAGCTCCAGGGAGATGGTTCGGGCTGGAGCAGCTGATTTAGGAGTAGCAATGTCAGGGAAGTACTTCCTAAATGGGAGAACTCAAACTGGGCCCCATCAGCAAGCTGGAATCCTGGTCTAGGGAAAGCAGACTCCCGCCCCCCAGGGCAACCCCCAGAAGCGGGCCATCTCTTCTCTTACCCCCAGTTCACTCATCTGTGACCTGCCGTAGACAACCAGATCCACAGTTGATTCTGGAAACTTTGGGGGCTGTGTGCACTTCCGAATCTGATTCAAATTTTAGAAGAACAGTAAGATGCACATCCTGTATAGCACGTGACCCCTTGTGGGGCCAGGGAAGCCCCTCCATCAAACACACAATGACTGCCCTGGAGCCACGTGTTCACAGAGGGGAAGTGGCTTCTGTCCCCACTGGCTCCTGCTGCTTAGATGCTGGGGCGTTTGTGGAAAGGACTTAAATGCTTCCCACCCCGGAGTAGTTTGGATTGGGGATGCCAGAGGAGGGGAGCACGTGGGACTGGCCTGCAACCTCCCCAGGCCACCCTTCCTGGACTGCCCACTGGCCACTCTGTTCCCAGAACCCTGCCCACCCACCCACCAGCACTGGGGAAAATGAGGGTCCTGGCTGACAAGAGCACCCTCCTGTCCCCTGCTGCCTACCCATGCTCCTCCAGAGGGGTGGTGTGAGCAGAAGGTGGGGCCTCGGAAATGGTGACCCCTGACCTCCCCCAACCCTCAGTGTCCTCACTTAGAACAAGGAAGATAATATAGACTGTGCAAGTCACATCCCCTCCCCAATCTCTGTCACTCACCAAGAGGTGGCCACCTGGCTTCGTGAAGGTTAGATGAACAGTGCCAGCTCACAGAACCCTCAAAACCCAGCTAGAATGATCTGAAGCACTCAGGAAGGAAAAAGGTTGGACACTAGGAAGGACTTCCATTCTCAGGCCCCCCGGCACCTACTATCGGCCTCTTGGAATGTGCTGGTCTAGGCTATTTTGAGCACTAGAAGTGACAGGGGTCTCACTGCCTCATGAGGGAGAGTGGAAGGGGTTGAGCAGAGAACATCGGCTGCTGCTGCAGTTCCCTGCGTGCTCACGCCCCCTCAACTGCCGTTCCCCACTCCAGCTTGCACCAGGCAGTGAGGTCAGGAGAGCCGGGCACCCAGGGTCGCCCCTGAGGCCTGCTGAGCAGATAGACATAGACGGCTACTTGGGTCCCTTGGGTCCCACAGGCCACGTGGACCAGGTCCTCAGGCCCTGTGGGGGATGTGGACGGCTCTTGACCCCAGAGGCCCAGCCTGACTGCAGTCAGGACACACCCAGGAGAGACTGGGCCATATATTTGCCCAGGTGCTGGGTCCAGGCAGGTGGCCTCCAGAATCTTCCAGAGAGAAGGCAGCGCAATTCAGGGTTTGCAGGGGGCCCCAGTGGAGGGCTATCTGGGGACTGGAGGGCGACTCTGGAAGAGCTGGACCGCAGGCCACTCCCAGGAGGTGGTGGCAACACCTCCGTGCTTTCTCAGAGTTATTCCCTGAGTGACGGACGGAGAGCAGCGCTGTGGACTGCAGGTCCCTGGGGGGTGGGATCTCTAACTGCTGTGTTTTACGTTACAGTACCTGGAACAGGAGGGCAGGAAGGGCCCTGCACTGCCATCTCACCAGGGCACCTCCCCAGCCAGGTGTCTAGAGGAGGCCATGGAGGGAGGGCACAGTCCCCAGCAACCCTGCAGGAGTCAGACCCCAAAGGCTCTGCTGCCTCCTCGGACCCTTGCAGAAGGCTCGGGGTGGCGGGAGCTCCCCAGGACCAGCAGCATGAGCCCAAGAGAGGAGGGCCTGAGCCCCCAGGAAGCTGATCAGGCTCCCTCAGGAATGGCCACCGGGAAGCCCCAGGTAAACTCCATCATGCTCCTGCTTCCTCCCTGCTCAGGGGAACCCACCACCCACCCAGTGTCTCCTGAACTGGCCTTGGGGCCTGGGGCCCTGGAATGACATGAAGTATACTCCCTCCCAATCCCAGGCCAGGAGACAGAGCCACAGCGGCTCTGAGGAAGCTGAAGCTGAGACCACCGAGAGCTGAGTCCCTCTCCAGGCCTCGGTTTCCCGTCTACGACAGGTGGGCCACTCAGGTGGGCTTCCAGCTCCCCTCTCCCCCAGGCCCTCTGGGCCCATTCTGCAGGCTGAAGCTCAGGAGAGCAGGTGAGCAGCCCAGCCCACATCCCCACACCTGGCCGCACGCCGGGGTCCTGGGCATGGGGCAAGGCATGCAAAGCCAGCGTGGATCCTGGGGAGCCACGGAGGCCAGAGACCGGCCTCCTCCAGCAAACCCTCCAGCACTGGCTCCTTGGGACCTGGGTCTCTGCTCCTCCTGCCACCCAGGAGCCCAGCAGTGCCCCCCACGGTTCTGGCAGGGCGCCTCCCTCTGCTCTGCGCTCCCTCAGCAGCACCCACAGCCCACACCGTGTCCCAGTCCTGCCTGGTGACCAGGCAGTCACTGCAGCCCACAGGAAGAAGGCTCAGCGGGTGTTCCCTGGCACAGTCCAGGACACTGAGGTGACCTGCTGGCCCAGCGTCAGGGCTCTGGCACACAGCCCCCAGGCCACTAGACGCCAGGCCTTCTTCCAGCCCAGGGTCTGCCTGCCCACCTTGTGCACTAAGCTAAGTGCCCTGGGTGTCACTGTAGCAGGCAGGCCATGGCCGAGTCTCCCTGTTCAACCAAGCTGGCCTGGGGGGTGGATGCCCGCACCTCCCAGCCACGCTGATGACTCCCTAGGGGTTCTGCCCCAGCTGAGCCTCCCCGCCAGAGCCCCCCACCTCTGGGCCCACATCTGGCCTGTGCCTCCCCCTTTGGGGAGTCAAGCAGCCCCCTCTCAGTTCCATGGACCTTGGGCGAGTCCTGGCCCCCCACCACCCCAGCCCAGCCCTGTTTCCTCCAGTCCGCAAGGCAGGGCAGTGCTTCCTGACAGGGTCCCCTTCCCTGCTGCAGCAGAAGCCATGCTGTCCTTGTGGGTGTGGTTCCCACCTGTGTAGAGTCCCAGGGCAAGTGAGGAACCACCCAGGTCACTGGGCTGCAGACTCAGGCCTCAGAGTCAAGGCCAAGGCTGGGGCCAGGGGCCAGGGTGGAAGCTGAGCCCACAGGCAGCTGCACCAGTGTCTCCCAGGGACACTCCATGTCCTGCCAGGAAGCCATGGCTGTGCCTCCCTCTACCCTCTGTCCCCTCAGGGAAGGAAGGACACTTCTGTGGGCTGGGGCCCAGAGTGCTCAACAGCCCCAGGGTGGGCAGCCGCGCCTGGCTCCATCAGACCTCCTGAAGAGGTCCTGACCAGGCCCAGGCACTGTCTAACCTCTGACCCAACTAGAGATAGCCTGGTCTGAACCACAGCTTGGTGAAGGTGACAGGGGGACACTGTCCCTGTTCCTGTCTCCTGTGAGGGCTAAGGGGTCAGTCTGACCCTCGGGACCCCAGCCTCCTGGCTTCACCCCAGAAGTCCTAGGTCTTGGGAGACCCTTCTCCCAGGAAGGGGTACTGGAGGCCACCCCATGCTGTCGCCCCTCCCAGGCATCCTCTGGTGGGTTTGGGGACCCTGAGATTTCTGTGAGACGAGGCTGAAGGTGGCCGTGAGGCCTGGCCAGCCCCCTGTGACTCAGAGCCCTCACCCATTCGTGAAACGTGAACCCTGCTGGCTCAGCCTCCACGCCCCCTCCCCCACCGAAATGACTTTGAGCCTTGTGCCCAGGCCCTGCAAACCCAGCAGGACCCCTCAAGCCCTGCCTTGCCAGCCAGGAGCTGGTCCTGGTCCAGGGAGAGCAGCACAGGTGGGCCAGAGGCTCCTGCACCTCCCTGGGCCTCAGTGTTCCCGTCTGGGACAGTTTCAACACAAGGCAGGTGCAAGACAAGGAACAGGGGTAGCCGTGGGCTTTTCCCAGCAATAGGGGGGAGCCTGGAGGCAGGAAGACACCTCCAGAGCCATGGCACCTCCTCTCCAGAACCTTCAATGGCTCTCAGCTGCCCACAAGATCAAACCCACCCTGTGCACATGGGGGCTGCTGAGATGGTGTGTTGGACAGCTCCATCACCCTCCCCCAGTGTGCACTCCAGGGGGCCTCTGTTGCCCAGGCACCCACGCACCCAGCCCAAGACCAGCGACCAACACATCGTGAATGGGAACACACGGAGGCTCAGCGCCCGCGGGCAGGAGTGCCAGTCCCACCTCCAGCCCCTGCAGCCCTGGGACAGCGCCTCCCTCCGTGCCTCAGTTTAACCCTGTAGCTCCAGAGGGTCGCTGGGCCGCGGCCCCACAGGCCCTCTCCTGGGTCCTGGCGGGTCCTGGCGGGTCCTCCCGGCCGGCCGCGGGGTGGGGAAGGAGACGCCCCGCCCCCCCGCCCCCTCCCCCCCTCCCGCCGCCTTTGCCCAAAAGCGGCGGGAGCAGGCCTGACGTCAGGTCCCAGGAGGGCGCCGACCGGGCGGTCCGCTGCCGAGCGATCACACACCAGCGGAGGCCGAGCCGCTCAGTCTCCAGCCCCGGCGAAGGCACGGTGAGTCCCTGCGGGCGGGCGTCGGCGCTCCCCAGCGCCCCGGGCAGGAGGCTCCAGCAGAGCCCCGGGGCCCTCACTGCCCCGCCAGGCAGGCAGCCCGGGGACGGGACAGAGTCCTGGCAGGGGGGAAACTGAGGCCCCCAGGACGAGGGCAGGCAGGAGCTGGCCAGGCGAGAGGGGTGTGCAGAGGCACCCGCCCGCCCAGCACGAGCAGTGCTCTTCCCTGCTGCGGGGTGCCCGCGCCCCGGAGGTCCTCCCCACGTTCATTTATTCATTCAGTGACACACTGGACATCTGCCGGGGAAGCCCAAGCTGGGCCCGGTTTCCCCACCCTCAAGGCAGTGGGCTGGCCAGAGGCTGAGCCTGCAAAGGGATCAGGGAACCCCAGAGGCACTTAGCAAGCTTGGGGCCACAGTCACCCGGCTCCCAGCTGGGGCAAGGCTAGGGTGGAGGGCTAGGAGGACAGGTTCCCAGGCCCCCGCAGTCAGCCCTGTTCTTCCGGCTCAGGGTCTCTGCTCCTGCTCGGCCCTTCTCCTCCCCGTCTAGGAATGGGGAAACCGAGGCCCAGTAGGGGCTCATCTGCTAGCATGGACCGCAGAGCTGGCACTGCCCAGCCGGCTCTCCCTGTGAGAAGTCAGCAGGAGCAGGGTCCCCAGGGGGGCAGGCGGGATGGGAACTGGACAACAGCCAGGGTGCCTGGCGGGGCAGACATGGTGCAGCTGGGCGACCTTTGCAGGGCTGGGACAGAAGGCTGGTGGTGGCAGTGCATGGCCCTGGGCAGGAGACTGGACCTGCCCTCTCATCCTCACTTTCTGTCCCCGACACTGGGTTGTCTGGGGCTCTCCTCCCCTCTCCTCTCCCGCCTTTGTGGCCATAGGCAAGTAACTGCCCTTCTCTGAGCCTAGCAGAACAGGACCCTCAGCAAAGGCAGGGGCTGTGGCAGTGTTCGGCAGGAAGCCTGGGGCCCCATTCTGTCCTGGGTAACCTAGGGGAGTGGTGGGTGTCTGTGTCCAGAGGCCTGTGTCCTTTCTAATTCACACACTTCTTGGTTCAGCAGCTACCCTGCTGCAGCCCTGAGGACCAGCACGGGTGTGCGGGATTCGGGAGCCCAGGAAGGATCCCCAGGAGATAGCGTAGGTCTGAAGGGTGCCCAGTAGTGCTCACGGTCACCCTAAGTCCAGGCAGAGCTGACCCCTGGGCCCCGCACAGGCCCAGCTCAGAAGCGAGCTCCCACCTCTGCGCTCTCTCTGAAGCACTGTGCTCTCAGGCCCTCCTGAGGCTACGCTGCCTCCCTGCCCCCACCATGTGCTCTGTCAGGAGGGGCTGGGTCTGCCTGGGGCTCCTTTGTGCCCTCAGAGTGCTAAGGTTCAAGCCCAGGTCTGATGTCACCAAACACACGGTCCTAGCTGTTCCCTGGCCCAGCCCTGGGTACCCAGCCTGGGCTAGTGTCTGCCCAGCCCCTCTGCACAGCAGGATCTCGGGCATGAGCTGAGCTGAGCTGGGTCCCAGCAGCAGACAACACCCAGCCCCACCCCTGCTTGGGTGACCCTGGACAGAGGACTTAACCCCTCCCTATCTTGGTTTCTGCATAGCCAAAACGGGACCAATCACACCCACTTGGGGATATCATAGGAGGCATCAGTGGGACCGTGGAAGGGATCATATCAGCTCCGCACACCATGGGATTAGATCCCCCGGGGTGGGGGCTGACGGGGCACCAGGAGGTTAGAGGGTTTCAGGGAGGGCTGTGCCTGTACCAGATGACCCAGGCAGAGGGAACAGCACATCAGGCAGTGTGAGGGCCAGAGGTGCCAGGCTCAGGTTCTTCAGGCAGAAGAGCTGGGCAGGTGGTGCAGGTGCACACCATGGATTGTCTCAGCAGCCCCGGAGGGGGGGATGGGTTGGGGGCGCATGTTGGGCTGCTATAGCTGCTGCTACCCAGGCTAGAACAATGAACCAGGTGACAGGGAGGCACTGGCTTGGGAGCCTGCAGGACCTGCAGATGGCCAGTGTCCTCCCCTCCCCCAGGAACACAAGGGAGTTCCATCCAAGCCAGAGTCCCAGGGGAGGGACTGTCTGCTGGTGGCCCTCGAGGTAGTCAGCCAGGGTGGACTCCTCTGCGGTGCTTCATCCTCTCCCTGAGCTGGGTGGGGGAGCCCTGGCTGAGCCAGCTGAGACCATCTGGGTGACCTGGGGCATGTGGTCCATTTTGGAGGACTCGGTGGGTCCTGGCTGCCCAAACCCTTGAAAACAGTGGCCTGTGGTTCTGCAGCACACGTTCCCAATAATGGCTATTCCGGCCACAGAAGGACACAAGTGTCGCTCACTGGGGGCACAGGCTGGAGCCCACACAGACCCGTGGACGTGCCTGGCACAGAGACACCACGTGCAGACCTCTGCTGCCTGTGCCGGGTCCTGCCCAGCTTGGGCCCGATCCCCAGGTCTACCAGGTCCTTGCTGGGTGACCCGGGCATGCTGCTCACTTCTCTGGGGCTCCGGTTCTTCCCGGTGCAGCCTGGACGCTTGGTGGGAAGAGTCCACACCCGTTCTCCAGGCCTGCCCTCCCCTGCCCTGGTGCGCAAGCTGCAGGCCACCTTTTACCGAGCCCCACATGCAGCAGGCAGAGGAGAGACAATGGGGTGGACCTGAGAGGAGCCCAGAGAGTAGTCAGGACCTGCCCTCCCTGCCCTCCTGCCAAGGAGGCGGGTTGGAGAGACACCCCACCTGCTTCCCAGGCAGTGTCCCTGGGCGGGAGCCCTGCCTCCACTGCCCTGCTCACAGCAGATGCTCAGCCAGTGGGACAGCAGCTGCATACCCTTGGGGTGTGGGCACTGTTGTGGCCCTCAGGCTGGATGGGGTGGGAGCCCCAGGGGTGGGGACAGGATCAAATGACTTGGTGGAAAGTCATCCTTCTCCTCTCTGGGAAATTCCCAGAGTCGCAAGTTTCGCGAAGGCTCTGAGAAATCCTGTGCTGAGCATCCGGGTGGCCCCACTCTCCCACCTGTGGGCGTTTCTGGAATGGAGCCTTCCTCCCAGGAGGGTCCACAGGGAGTCTCCCGTCATCCGACACCTCGGTCACTGCCGGATTTCCTTCACACGCTCAGCAGACAGGGTCCCTAAGGTCACGGGTGAGGGAAGTGAGGCTCCCGGGGTGGAGTAGCTTGTCCAGGCCTCAGGTGGGGACGGGTGGAGCTGGCTTAAACCAGAGAGCACTGCCACCAAGGCAGCAGGGGGAACTGGGGAGCTAACGTCAGCAGGACCCAGCGGCCAGCCGATGACTGTCCTGGGCTTCCTTGCTGGGCTGGTGAGTGGTAAGGTGGAGCCAAAGCCAGCCCCCACGGCACCCTTGGTGGGCACCGCTGGCCTCCAGGAAGGCACTGAAAGCCATGGTGAGAGCAGCTCCCCTGCCATCCTCCGTGGGGCTGGCTCGGGGTGCCACATCCGCCCTGGGCTGCTCCCCCAAGATGCAGCAGTCTGACGGGGAGCATGGCACCCAGCAGTGCAGGGACTGCCCTGCGGGGAGGGGACTCAGGGAGAGGCACCAGGGGCCCAGAGAGGAGCGAGAAGGCGAGCCCAGAGCGAGTCCTGAGGGTGAACAGAGTGTGGCGGGATGCGGGAGCCAGCAGAGGCCTGGAGGGGAGGGCCTGCGGAGCGCGGGCCCTCCATGCCTCCCTCAGGCAGACGCCATGAGTGTGGGGGCACCCCAGCCCTGAGAGTCCTGGTCTCAGGTCTTGGAGGCCGGCAGAGGCGGGGAGCAACACCAGGAGCCCAGGAGGGAGGCTGGCAGGGTCTGTCTGGCAGAAGGCACCCTCCTGCTAAGCAGGTCCAGTCCAGGCCCCTGCTCAGGCTGGTAGCAGGACATGCCTCAGGGCCCTCTGTTCCCTCAGGAGCAAGCTTGTCTCCTCATGGCCCCGTTTCCCACTTTTGAGCACCTACTGCATGCTTGATGTCATGCTGGTGCAGCAAGCCTCATGGAAGAGTCTATGCCTCCCACTTTCACATGAGGAAACTGAGGCTCAGAGACTCTAGGACACATTGTTTTCAGAGAGGGAGCCAGGCTTGGCGGGGCAGTCCGGGCCAGAGCCGGACTCCAACCTCCCCCACTCTGTCCTCCCATCTGACTCTGACCACAGAGAGCAGGCTCCATCTCCTTGGGTCTGCCCTCTGCCCACCCCAGGGAAGTGTCCAGGTGTAGGCAGGCAAAGCAGGCCTGGACCAGTGGTGAATGTGAAGTTTTGCAGCCCTGACGCAGACTCCAGGCCCGGAGCGCCAGCACCATGCCCAGCACTGCAAACATGCCACACAAGCCCTGCCCACTGGGCTCCAGCCAGCTCTTCCAGGCCATAGAGTCTGCTCTGCTGTGGACTGTACCAGAGCACCTGCCAGGAAGGGGACAGGGGATGGGATCATCTCCCCCAGACCTCTCTGCCTCCCCTCTGCCTGGGCAGGGAGACCAGGCTGACCCCCAAGGGCCTAGACTTCCTTCTGAAGTGTTCACTGGGGCCACTGTCATGGCAAACGAGGGGACCTGGGCACACATTTGAGTTCCTCGTCCTCCAAAACAGAAAGGGTTGTGAGTAGAAGCTCCAGAGAGTGGTCATTTAATAATTAAAATCAGGACTTTAGTCACTGTGGAAAGGGAGGCAGAGAAGAAGGATGGCAGGATGGGACCCAGGCTGTGGCCAGGCCCAGGACTCAGAGTGTGACTGGCACTAAGGCTCCACATGTGACCTGGATTAAGTCTAAGAGTGCAACAGGACCTGGGGTCAGTGTGAGACCAGAGTTGGGTTCAATGCACGTCCTAGGCTGGGGTTCGGAATATGACAGGGATTGAGGCTCACTGTGTTACTGGGATTGGGGATCTGCATGTGACCAGGATCAGGACTCAGCATGTGACATGGATCAGGTCTCAGGCCATGACAAGGATCGAGATTTATTGTGTTACTAGGATTGGGGACAAGTGTGTAACCAGGATCAGGACTCAGCTTTGTTTGAGATCAGGGCTCAGACTTTCAGAGCAGAGAACCCTGCTCTCCTCACCTGTCTAGCCTCTGGGGTATTCTGAGGTCCCATCCATCCTGGACTCTGAAGGCCCCAGAGTTCCCACTGCCCTGGTCCGTGTCCCCAGCACCACAGTAGCTGGTGAGCACGCAAGGCTGGCCCTGGGGAGTTTCCTGGGAGGGCAGGACCCCTGTGGCCAGCTCCCAGAGGAAACATTTCGTAATGTTTATTATTTGTCTTTGGCTGTGACACTCAGACGCGCCAGGGCTGACAAAGTGGAAAGCCACTCTGCGACAGACCCCAGCGGTCTGGGCGTCTCCTCAGGTCCCTCTTTCCGGGGCCTCGCCAGTGCAGGATGAGGTTCCTCTGCCTCCTGGAGCCCTCTGGCTCTCCCTGCCTCCAGGAGGGCATAGGTTCCAGCCCCCGCTCCCCCTCGGGCCCTCCGAGCACCACCCTGGCTCCTGCCCCTTGGCGCCCCCAGGGCTGGTGCAAGAGCAATCCATTTATCACCCACGTCGGCCTGCCTGGGAGGGGCTGATAGAGAGCCCACCTAGAGGACACTGCAGCCTGGCCCCTGAGTGTTGGGCTGGCAGGGGGCCAGGTTCAGGCCTGGGCAGCACTTGACTTCCCCTAGCAGCCTCAGGGCAGGGGTCCCGGACAGGGGTCCCAGAGGCAGAGGGCATGCTGGGTGACCTCAGGCAGGCACCAACCTCTCTGAGCTGAGGATGGAGGTGGGGCCACCAGACCTGACCCTTGGGAAGCCAGGGTTCCTTCACTGCACCCACCCTGCTAGGCCAGGCACAGTCCCCCGGTTCCCTGGGCAGCAGGACTCAGTGTCTCCCCTCAGCAGGATGGAATGGGATGGCCAGAGGGAGCCTGCTACCCAAGGCCACACAGCCAGTTGCTGGGCGGGGCAGTGCCATGCTGTTTACAGCAGATGGCCCCCAGAAGGGAATGGGGAGGGTCTTCCTGACCCCACGGGGGACCCTGCGCACCAAGAATGTCTGGGTGCCCACCCCGCCTCCCAGCCTCTCCCCAGAGGCTTCTCCTCTCTCCTGAAAAAGACAGAAATGTCCTTATTTGGAGGGTCAGCCCAGCCTGGGGTGGGGGCAGGCTCCATTAACCCTTGCTTTATAAATAAAGGGATAAATCAGGGCCCAGTTAAACACTGCTCGGCAGGAACGTAAACAGAGGGGCAGCTCGGCCCAGCCCCCTGCCCGGAGCACAGCGTGCGCTGGACCCAGCCTCCTGGTGGCTGCTGGGACCTGGCTCCAGGCTCCCGCGCCAACCAGCCGCCCCACAGTCGAAGAGTAAGTGTGCCCTGCCCTCAGAGCCCACAGAGGACGGGGGCCAGCTCCCAGCCCATCCACTCTGCTGAGCACCCGTCCCCAGCGTGTTGACCTGGAGCTGACCTGGTGGAGGTGAGAAGAGCGGGGTGGCCGGGAGGATGGGGCTGTGACAGCAGGTCTGGGGACAGGGTCGGGGCAAGCAGCTCGCCGGCAGGGCTCCATCCCAGCAGAACGAGTTTATCAGCCATGACGTGTGCTGGGTGCGGCTGTGCCCTGATTCGATCAGCTCAGTTAACCCTCCCAGCAATAGCCAAATTCCAATAGTATAGATTAGGAAATAGGGCACAGAATGGTTCAGTGACTTGCCCAAGGATGCACAGCAGGAAAGTAGAAGAGCCAGATTGGAACCAGGCCCTGAAACCACATCTCGAGCCTGTCACCTTCCCCTTGTTTTCTCTCTCTAGCCTGAGGACAGTCCTGTGGGGAATGTGTGTTTGCCTGCCGAGCGAGAGCAGTCTTAGGAAGCTTAGCATTTTGCTGAAGTTCCACACTGCAAGTGTCAGGTCTGAGTGGCGCAGAGAGCAGGGATCTCAGGCAGGGCTGGGCAAGATTGTAGGGGGGACACAGTGGACAGACCAGGCGAGGTCCCAGCCTCAAGCGGAGTGGGGTACCAGGCTGGAGCTGCAGGTAACCCCTTCTCCTTGCTTCAGGGCCGGGGCCTGCTAGCCACCGCCATGCCCTCTGTGTCTGCGGCAGGGCCCTGGGCCTTGGCAGCCCCCAACGCCACCGTGACGGTAGCGTGGGTCAACGGCAGCGTGCCAGAGACGTCTCTGTTCCACCTGTTCGCCCTGCTGGACGAGGAGCTGCACACAGCCTTCCCGGGCCTGTGGCTGGCGCTGATGGCGGTGCACGGGGCCATCTTCCTGGCGGGGCTGGTGCTCAACGGACTGGCCTTGTACGTCTTCTGCTGCCGCACCAGGGCCAAGACGCCATCAGTCATCTACACCATCAACCTGGCGGTGACCGACCTGCTGGTGGGCCTGTCCCTGCCCACGCGCTTCGCGGTCTTCTACGGCGCCCGGGGCTGCCTGCGCTGTGCCTTCCCGCACGTCCTGGGCTACTTCCTCAACATGCACTGCTCCATCCTCTTCCTCACCTGCATCTGCGTGGACCGCTACCTGGCCATCGTGCAGCCTGAGGGCTCCCGCCGCTGGCGCCAGCCTGCCTGTGCCAGGGCCGTGTGCGCCTTCGTCTGGCTGGCTGCGGGCGCGGTGACCCTGTCGGTGCTGGGCGTGGCAGCCGGCGGGCGGCCCTGCTGCCGCGTGCTCGCGCTGACCGTGCTGGAGTTCCTGATGCCGCTGCTGGTCATCAGCGTGTTCACGGGCCGCATCGTGTGCGCACTCTCGCGGCCCGGCCTGCTGCGCCAGGGCCGGCAGCGCCGCCTGCGGGCCATGCAGCTGCTGCTCACGGTGCTGGTCATCTTCCTCGTCTGCTTCACGCCCTTCCACGCCCGCCAGGTGGCCGTGGCACTGTGGCCCAGCATGCCACGCCACACGAGCCTCGTGGCCTACCACGTGGCCGTGGCCCTCAGCAGCCTCAACAGCTGCATGGACCCCATCGTCTACTGCTTCGTCACCAGTGGCTTCCAGGCCACCGTCCGTGGCCTCTTCCATGGGCGCGCAGCAGAGTGCGAGCCCAGTGGCGGCGATGCGGTCAGCATGCACGAGGGCGCCAAGGGCTTGCGCCCCCAGCCCCTCCTCCAAGCTGGCCCTCCTGTGCTCACCCAGGCCCTCACCAATGGGCCTGAGCCTTAGGTCAGCAGCACTCCGCCAGGGGCCAAAGGTCAGCGTTCGGCCAGGTGACCAGCCCAGACACCCGCTGGGCCGGGGAAGCAAATTGGTCTCGTCTGGATGGACTGGAGATGGCTACCCCGGGTGCTGCATTGAGATTCTAAGGCCACTGTGCTGTGGTTGATTAGCAGTGTCTGCATGGGCTCCAGATGGAGTGCCATGGTCCGAGTGCCGATCACTTCCCTTCCCCGGGGTCTGCCGCATCCGCTGAAAGCCCAGAAGGCTGGCTGGAAATGCTGCTCGCTCGGCCATTTGTCCACGGAAGGAGCTCCTCGGGAAAAGACACAGAGATCAGTTAGGTCCTGTGGATTCCCAGGAGGGTTAGAAAAGCCCCAAGAGGCCTGCACACACACACAGGTGGCAGAACAAGGACGGGGAAGACGTAGGGACATCAATGTCACACGGCCCTGGGCTTGGGGGGCATCTCTGTAAGGCCCCCACCTGAGGCCTCCACGAACTGCACAGAAGACAGCGTGACCCCCCAGGGCCTCGACCTCCGCTGAGCCTCGAGCCTGCACAGGAGAGGCATCTCCAAGGGCGAGTGGTGTGCACCAGCAGCACGGCTGGTCCGAGTCAGCTGCGGAGGCCTGCTCCTCCTCCAGGGGTGCTGCTCAGACCCTCCAAGACTGTCCCTGGAGGGCGTCGGGGCCCAGACCCATCCTGTGGACCACGGGAACACAGCCTGCCGGCCGAGGGCCACAGGGCTTTTCTCCCCTCTGGAGCCACAGAGCTCAGGCCTGGCCGCCCTGACCCAGCTGTGTCCCCCACGCCGTCCACACAGGAGAGGCAGCTCTCTGGCTTGGACCTCTGATCACCTCCAAGCTAGAACCCGGATCACTTCCCACGTGCTTTCTGGCCCGTGCCCAGGCTTCTGGGGCCCTTTTCAGACCGTACATGGGAAGGGGCCTGTGGAGCGTCCCTGCCCTGGAACTTGGCCAGGACCACTGAGCAGGTGAGGTGGGATCAGGCCCAGCTCGCGCCCTGTCCTGTAAGAAAGTCCCCTGTGGCCTGTGCATCTGCGACCGGGGGCAGGCAGGGGAGCCAAAGCCCCCATCTTGTCATTGTCCACGCTCAGGCCCTGGAGAGGGTGTGGACAGGAGATCGGAAGGCCATTTACACCCCAACTTTACAGACAGGGAAACTGAGGCTCAGAGGGAAAGGGCTTTGCCAAGACTGCAGAGGGGGTACCCGGAGAAGCAGGGCCAGCGTGGTCCCTGGAGCCCTGTGGGCCTCTGGCTCCAGGACATCATGGGCCACTGGGGTGGGGGAGGTGGGCCCGTAGCCTCCAGCTGGCCAGATTGGAGCCCCGGCACCAGGGGCATGCCCAGCAGGGGTGCTGGGACCCCCGTCAGGGGCTTCTTCCTGGCCCCGTGCCCACGAAGCCGCGGCATCAGCCACTGTCATCCTGACCATCATCCCACCACCCTCACGGGGCAGGCCCTTTGCCGGGAGCTGCTCCTGCCCCGGCTCCAGGGCACTCAGCAGCCACAGCTCACCAGGACCAGAGTTCCAAAAGGCCAGGGGGCCTGGCTCTCAGGCAGGAGGTAGCTGGCAGCCCAGGAGCCCTGACGCAGCCTCAGGCAGGAGGCTTGGACAGGACTCCGGCTTTCCCAGGGCTGGTCCCGACAGGCGCGCTACCCGAGGGAAGACTTGGAGCCGGGCGGTGCTGCCAGCCACAGGGCGGGCACTCGCTGGGCTGCCCCGCTCACACAGGTGCTCACCCCGTGCTCAGTCCTTCAGGTCAGAGGCCCGGGACTCTGTTTACTCAAGGGCTCTGGCTTCTCTTGCTCCATCCCAGGAAATCCTCGGAGCCCCAGCCCAGGCAGCTCTCCTGTGACCTGGGGCATGACGGCCCCACCTCGATTCCCTACTACCCTGTGAGGACCACCTCACTGGACCGTGGCTACAGGGAACCAGAAAGCTGTGGGAGGGACACTCAGCCGGGGACAGCCTGGGCAAAGGCGGGTCCGAGCCTGCCTCCTGGAGCCCAGTGAGGGGCCAGGGACGCACCAGCCCCACTTGACTTCACGCGTGGACTGTGGTCCCCTTCTCTGGTCATGTGTGCCCCCTCCTCTGCCGGCATTTTGTGCCCCACCACCCTTCTGCCACTCTCTCCTCTTTCAGCCCCATCCAAGTCCCCCATCTTGGTTCACTGTCTGGTTAGCACTCTAATTCACACTAGAGAGGAAATGACTGACGCTAGCCGGCTGCTCTGCTTGGAGGTGGAGGGACTGCAAAGCTTCTGGCACAATCTCTTCCAGGAGGAGGGGTGTCTGAGGCGGGTGAGCCAAGTCCCTTTCCCCACTCTGAAAGCTCACCCCTTGACCTGGATTCCCTGGGGCCTCGAAGGCTTCTCAGACTGCCAGAGCCTGGGGTAGGAGGGCCACCTGTCTCCCAGGGCCAGGGGCGCTTTGGGGGCCGTGCTCACACCTCTGAGAACCCGGGCTGATGGCCTCCCTTGCAGAATGCCGACAGGCAGGCCTCAGCTCCCCGTCATCATGCCTCACCCCTGCCTTGTAGCTAGGGCAGGGGCCGGGCCGGGCGTCCACCCCAGTGACCCGGTCTGGTCCCTGGCACCTCAGTGTGCTCCCCGCTCCCGATGCTGCAGCACAGGCCAGGTGTGAGGCCCGTGCATCCCCCATCCCTGTCCTCCCTCCATCTCCAGATTTCCAAAAAGCCAGAGCCATGTGGAATGGTGTGTATATTTATATCCGAGGTCAACAGCCCCCTTTCCCAGACACCCTGATCCTGAACTGGGGCTGCTGCCCCCAGTGCCCACGACTCAGCCCCCAGGCTGGCCGGCAGGGGTGTGGGGCGCCAAGCACAGGGCCTGAGTGTACTGTGGACCAGCAGAATGGTGGACCCTCATCCCCAGTCCAGGAAGGGGACAGGGAGGTGGGCAGGCAGCCAGACCCCCCACAGAGTCCTTCCAGACCACCAGAAGTGTGGTCAGGAGGCCGAGGGGGAGCGCCTGGCCTGCAGGCCCAGTGAGTGCTGGAGTCCTCCCTCCTCTGGCCCCGGGAGGCGGGTATCGCGCTCCCTTCACACGTGGGCTTGGGGGCATGGGGAGGGCTCTCCCGGCCCCACGGGGCCCACTTGCCAGCCTGCGGCCCACTCTCTGGCCTCTGCCCAGGGAGCACTGGGGTGGGAAGAGCAGGCCACCCCATCAGCTCCCTGTCTGGCCCCTCCAGGCCGGAGGCAACTGGAGGTAAATATTAGGGCCTGTTTAGATTAAACGCCATTAATAGCAGGAAATGTCACCTCGGGCGCCCGTCCTGGCTTCCTGGAGGCCTGGACGCCTGAGGCGGGGCCAGGGCTCTGTCTGAGCTGGACACCCAAAGGAGGCCTGGCTGCAGACTCTGGCCCGTCCCTCCCATGGTGTCTTCTGCTCCTCCCTGGCACTCAAGGTCACTCCTGGGGGGCTCTGTGTGCCAGGCTTTCTAGCCCCCAGCTCCCCTCCTGGGCAGCAGGAGTGGGCGAGGCCATGCGACATGTGAAGAGAGCCCATGCCTGAAGCCACCCTGGGGTTGTCAGTCCCTGCACAGACCTGCCCACCCTCCGGGTCTGTGCTCCCAGCTCCCAAGAAAACTGAGGCTCAGAGGCATGGTGAGGGCTATTTCTCCTGGCCCTCCTGCCCGCGGCAGGGGCGCCTCTCCTCATGCCCCAGCTCCCTCCCAGCTGGCCCTCCTGGAGGCCATGGTGCCCCTCCCAGCAGGACCCGTCTTATGGATGAAGGAACTGAGGACAGACCCCCAACCCTGCCTCGCCACTGAGTGACTCACCTGGGACCCTCCTGCCTCGCCTGGCCCGCTGGAGGTGGGAGTCTCAGCCCAGATGGCTGGTGCCCCAGGAGTCGGAGCCTCCAAACACAATCTCGGGGGTGCTGGTGGAGGCCCGGCGGCACAGGAGCCACCTCTGCCCTGCAGGGCCTGCCACACCCTCTGCCCCCAGCCCACCACTCAGACCCTCCAACTCTAGCCAGCAGCGAGGATTTGAACAGGAAGAACTGGCCATGTTTACAACCTGCCTGAGGCTCTGGCCCCCTCCCTCCACACCAGGCCTCCTGGGGCCCCAGCTGGGGGAGTGGGCAGGTGCACTGTCACCTGCCCTGCGTGGAATCACCAGTCAGGATGGTGGCCCCAGGACATTCCTAGCGGGTCAGTGTCATTTGAGTCCCAGGTGTGCAGCCTGCTGTCCCAGACTCCTAGTAAGGGCTGCGCCCCAGGTCACAGACCAGGGACCAGTCAGGAGCTGCCACAGCACCTACTGCCCAGATGAGGTTGCAGTGCTGCTGGTCGGGGAAATCGCCAGAATGCACGTGGACAGGACTGCAGGCCTGGCCTGTCACCCAGGGTCCCAAGAAGGAGGACAATGGCTCTCAGAGCCTGGTGTGCCTGGGGGCCTCCAAGGACAGGGTGGGCACCACCCTCCTGGTGCCCACTGGAGGCCCATTCTCCCCAGAGCAGCAGCACCCAGGGCCTCGCTGTGAAGACCACACACTTCACCGTCCACACGATTCCCCCAAGACCTCCACACCCAAGGGCAGGCACTCAGGAGCAGAGGCCTGGCTGGGTGACAGGTGTCCACGTGTAGGTAAACGTGTACGTGAGCCCATGCACGGCAGCTCCTCCAACCCCAGCCAGCTACACGTCTTCCCTGAGCCTGTTTCCTCTTCTGCCCAGGGAGGATAATTGGCTCACTGCACCTTAAGACGAGGTTGTGAGAATGAGAACATGTGTGAGAGCACGTGTGCGTTCATACGTCAGTCTACAGGCGCATGTGAGCCCATGCATGTGTGTGATCTGTGTGTATGTGTGTGAACCTGTGCACGTGTGTGACTGTGTGTGAGCCCATGCTTTGTGTGATCTGTGTGTATGTGTGTGAACCTGTGCACATGTGTGATTGTGTATGTGAGACTGTGCATGTGTGTGATTGTGAGCCCATGCACGTTTGTGATTGTGTATGTATGTGAACCCTTGCACGTGTGTGATGTGTGTGAGCCCATGTATGTGTGTGATCTGTGTGAATGTGTGTGAACCTGTGCACATGTGATTGTGTGAACCCATGCACGTGTGTGATCTGTGTGTGTGAGCCCATGCATGCGTGTGATCTGTATGTCAGCCTGTGCACGTACGTGATCTGTGTGTGGGGTTCATGTCTGTGAGAGTCTATATGCTTGTATGTGTCTATGTATGAGTCTGGGCATGTGCACACGTATGTGGACGCATGTGTGCGTGTGTCTGTGTGTGAGTGTGCTGTGAATGTGTCTGCGTGAGTGAGCTGTGTGTAGGGTGTGCCTGTGTGTGCGACGCCTCTCAGTGTCTTGGAGTTGAGTGCTCCGAGTCTCGATTCCTCTGAGCTAATGGTGCACAGGGCTGCCCTGGGAGCACGTGCAGTCACTTGCTCCTTCACTCTGGTCCCTACAACCGCTGTGGACAATATAACTTGAGTTCTCTCTCCCCACAAGACATCTGCACACGCACACACACCTGCACACACACGCACGCGTGCACTGTGATCACGACAGGGATCCCCTGGCCCTCGTTCCCTGGGGCACACCCTACCTCCCTGGCCTTCTCCTGACATCTACACACACAGAGCACTTTCTGGGCGGGGTACAGAATTCCTGGTTCCTGGCTGCTTGTGACCTCGGGAGCCCCAGCTCTCCAGCTGCTGCTTTGGGCATGCTGCTGTGTGAGGCATTGGAAGCCATGGGCCACCAGGTGGCACTGCTGGCCTGGAGGAAGTGGTGAAGTCAGCTGTCACCACCAGTTCCCAGAACCAGGCAACCCAAGGGCGCTGCTAGGAGGAGCTGTGGCCCCAGGTCTGGAGAAGCTTCCCCTCCGTTTGCCCACCTGCCAGGTGTTAGGCAGGCTGGGAAGGGGCCAGAAGGGCACGGTGGCGAGTGTGTCCACTCGCCTCCTACCTGAGCGGCTGGGCAAGCTCCTTCACCCTCAGAGCCTGGGTCCAGTGAGGACATCGCCACTGCGTGCCACCCTGTGCAGGGCCCAGCGCAGGCAGCAGACAGGACAGCGTGATGGCCAGTGCTGGGCTCCACGCCGCCATGCCTCGCTGTCCTCATAGGCGCCCAGTTCCAGGCACCCTTACCTGGGTTGAATGAGGGGGTGGGTGAGCTGCTTCTGAGGGTGCCTTCGAGGGACTTCCAGGAGGAGGCCGCCTCCAAGGGGCCTCCCGGAGAAGGAACGGGCCACACGGGTAGGGTGAGGATGAGGAGGGTTCGGCTTTGGGAAAGAAGCAGGCCAGCCCCATGGACGTGAAGGGCCGGCAGGCAGCAGAGCACCCTCTTCCCAGTGATGTGCAGCCTCTGCTCGAGGACCACAGCCCACCTGGCACGAGCTCCCTGGGTCCGGAGGCACACCAGTCCTTTGGCCTGACAGGTGGGCAGGCAGTGTACCGGGAAGGACCGGCCTCTCCCCCACTGTCAGGGAAGCCCTCACCGCCAGGCCCTGTGACAGCGGGGCAGGCCTGCACCCCCGGGCCAGTTTCTCCTGCTGCAGTGTGGGGACACACTCAAAACGTCCCCTTCCACAAACTGAGTGCATGGGGGGGGGGGGAGTCAGGGAAGAGGCTGCAGTGGGTCGAAGCAGCCCCCCATTCAAAACTGGCACCCACATGCCCACCACCTGCTGGCCACCTGGCAGGTCAGCTTGCTGGGCCTTAGGATGCCTGGCTTGGCAGTGTCCCTCCTCAGGGAGGTGACCCCGCTCTGCAGGCTCACACCACCCTCTCTGTGCTGCCCAAGCCGGCAAAGATTGCTTCCCCTGCATAAGGATGAGGACAGCCAGGGGCGGTCAATGCTCTGCCAAGTCCCCGGGGGGCAGTGGGGCTGGGACAGTGGCCAGCCCCTCCCGCAGGCCGTGCAGCACGGAGACGGCGGGCTCTGTGGGCAGCTCAGGGCCTGAGAGCTTGCGAAGCCTCCCAGAAGCTTGGGCTGCACTTGCAGGGAGCTGGGAGCCCCTGAGGCCATCCGTGACTTCCAGGTTAGAAGACTCTCTTACCATCTGTGAGCCCAGAGGGGTCAGATGTCCGCCTGAGTCACGCCACCTGGCAGTGCAACCGGCCACGGTGTGGGCAGGAAACAGGCCCGAGTGCTGGGATGTCCTAACCAGCAGAGTCACCATCACCACCCAGAGTGCTGGCACCTGCCCTGAAGTCAGGCAGCAAGGGCACATCAGGCAGACAGACAGAGAGACGCAAGGGTAGGGGGCGGACCCTGGCCTCTCCGATCAAGCAGAAGGGTCCCCCACAGGGAGAGAGGGAGAAGTGACTGGCAGACCCTGGTCTGACAGCTGGGCTGCGATGCTACCCTCGCCCTGGTCAGCTGAAGAGGTGGCACGGCCTGGGCAGTGTGGTCACCAGCCCACCCAGCCAGCTCTACCCAGTGCCCAGGTTCCTGCAGAAGCCAAGGGAGCTCCTGTGGTGGGAACACTGGGCCCTGAGACCCTCCAGGGGAGACCTGCCAGAGCAGGGCCCGGGCTGGGCCAGGGGTCTCCCCAGACCCACCCCTGTGGGTGCTTCCCCCACCAGCCCTCTCTCCCCTCCCCTTCTGCCTGCCACCAGCCTGCCACCATTCCCAGAGTGCCCCCATCCTGCCCCCCAACCAGGTCTGTGCTTGACCTGGGTGACCATAGGGACAGAAACAGCCAGAATCCAGAGTCGCGTTTCTTCACACCAGAATCTGAAACCCTTTCTTCATCCCCTTCACCATGATGGCCTAGAACCTTCCGGGCACTTCCTTCTTCCTCTGCTTCTTACCCCTGTACCCCCAAGCGACTCACACGGATGCCTCTGCCAAGCGCTTGCCAAGAGCCCTCTGAAGGGACAGGAAGCAGCCACAGGTGCCCACGGGCCTTGAGACAGCCTGCAGGTCCCCAGCTCCAGCTCGGACTCCTGACCAAGCGTGCACTGAGCCCTTGCCTCTCAGGCCCTTCTGGCAGCTGCAGGAGGCACATCCCAGGACCCTAGAGAGCGTGCTGGGGCCCGGGACTCGGGCAGTGTATCCAGGAGCCCTCCAGAGCTGAGGCTGCGCCCAGAGGGGTGCTGGGCATGAGGAAGCCACACTGAAGCCAGGCCCAGGCACGGGGGCCACAGGGCCTTCAGCGCCCAGCAAGCTCTCCAGGAAGACCCCTGTGGCTGTGGGGCTGGACCCAAATCCCAGAACTAGCCCTCAGTTTGACATTGAGCAGGGAGTCACCTCTCTGGGTTTCAGTCCCATCAGGACAATGGCCACATAATGCTAATTTCCTGAGTTGCTATCATGAAAGTCCAGGAAGGGGCAGAACATGCAACTTGCCACCCACGGCAAGCATTTACTGAGTATCTACTGTGAGCCTTGGTGCAGAGCTGGGGTGTGCAGCAGTGAATGAAGCACACCCCTGCCCTCAAGGAGCCCACGGCCATGAGCCTGTGTGGCAAAGTCCTCGGAGACCACTGTGCTGGCTTTCAGTTGCCTGCCAGGAGTTGGGGGGGGGGGACTTTCCTCTCCATAGGAAGCAACGTTCACCCAGGCTTTGAGGGATGAGTAGGAGTTTCCATGGGAGAGAAGTGAGTAAGGACATCTCTGGCAGCAAACAATGGGGTAGATGTGGAGTTGCTGGCTGTGTCATGGGAAGCACAGGTGGCCAAAGGCCAGGCCAGCTGGCAGAAGAATCTCAAGCAAGTCACTTCCCCTCCCAGGGCCTCAGTGTCCCTGTCTCCACATGAGGATACAAAAACCTGCCTCCCAAGGAGGAAGATGTGGACGGGCAAAGACTCTTATTCTCTATTTGATTTCCCATGTCTTTGGAGACCAGGGTTATTTTTGTCCACACTCAGCTGCTTGCAAGCCCAGAGTTCGTTCTTTCCCAGAGAAAGCTGGCCTGCCCCTGCCACACTCCCCACTCCCAGGCCATGGTGGGGCATGGGCAGGGGCACATGGGACAGACACAGAATCTTGCTTCCAAGGAAAGCCACATGACCTGGTGATGGACCAGACACAGCTGAGTTGCCTGCCTAGGAAGCCCAGGGCTCCATGAGTCCAGGCAAGAACCCCAGGGGAGGACTAGGCCAGGCCCAGACAGGTTGAGCCCAGGCTGCGTGGCCAGGGAAGGGGGCCCAGCACCCTGCACAACACTGGGCTCCCACCCCGCACCCCTGCAGAGGGCCTGCGCACCATACTGTTCCATGGTGATGGGCTCTGTGGCCTGAGGCTCCTCCTGGTCTCCCAGTTTCCCATCCCCTTCTCAGCCCATCCCTGTCCAGAGGGTGAACCCAGAGGGCTTGACGTCTGGGAAGAGAACTGGTGAGTTTTGAGGACCTCCATGACCCACAAACTGCCACCCCCCCGTCACCCTGGGTGACCACCCCGGAGAGGGGCTTCAGGGCCTCTGCCTTCCAGCCAGGTTCGCTGGCCGAGAAGTCAGGACACCTCGGGCGCTCTCCCTCACCCTTTCACAAAACCCCCATCCCACAACCTCTCTCCCACCATAAGACTGCTCAGCCCCGCCTGCCAGGAGCCCTTGCCGTGTGACAAGGCACTAGATGGAAGTGTCAGGAAGGAGCACCTAGCACACCCTGGGCTGGGGGACCAGGGGGCACGGAAGGGCCCATGGCTGCAGGAAGGGCCAGGAGGAAGGGGAAAGGCTGGAGATGAGTGGTGGGGAGCTCGGGCCAGCAGGTCCCAGGCCAAAGACATGCCAAGCAAAACTCTCGCTGCCCCCAGAGCTGGTGGTGTTTGGGAGTCTGCAGAGGATTCTTGCCATGATGAGAGTGGGTCTGGGGCACACATCTGACCCGGAAGTTGGCATCATAGGTTCCTTGAGTCCCAGCATCCCCATCTCCCAGAATCCAGGAGGCGGCAGGTGAGAACTGCAGCCTGCAAGCTGTAGAACCCAGGCAGAAAAACCCTGCAGAACCTCTCTGGTAGTGCAGCCTCACTGGTAGGACGTCGCAGTGATCCCTGGTGACTGCTCCCCAGCACCCGCTCACGGACCAGCCTGGGCCACCCCCAGGCCAGCCCACCTGCCCTTCAGCCTACAACGCCTCCTGTCGCCACCCTCAGCAGCCCACTCCCCCTGCAAGGCCCAGACCAAAGGGCCCCTTTCTCCAGGAAGCCCATCCTGCTTCCCAGCCCCGCCCGACCCAGGGAGCAGCTCCACCCCAGAAGACCAGAGCCACCAAGGCATGGTGCCAGAACCAAGGGTGGGCAGGTCTGCAGGGGCAAGGGTGTGGAGAGAGCACAGCTTGGAGCACCCGGGCTCTGAGCCAGTCTGTCACCTCTCCTGGACACTTCTGTGGCTTCTGGGACCACTCCCAACAGCCAAGAGGTGGAAACAACCCAAATTCGCATCAACAGAGGTCAGCAGCTCTGCAAAACTGCCATGCAACCACAGAGGCAGTGACCCACAGAACCCTGAGAACAGCACAAGTGAAAGAAGCCAGGCGCAGGGGCCCCTCAACAGGCAGGTGCAGAGGTGGCCGCCAGGGCTGCAGCCTTCACCGTGGACTCTACACCAACTGGTTCACTTTAAAATGGTCCACTTAGCGCCACGTAGATGGCTTCCCAATTAAGAGATGTTGCAACACATCCTTACCTGAAAACGAGGATCACAAAACCAACGGTGTGAGGACTGACACAAGTGCTGCGTGTGGCCAGGGAGATGCTGGAGCCCACCCCAGGCCCAGCCTTGGTGAGTGGCCAAGTATGAAGGGGACATGAGCCGTGGCTGGAAATGCTCTGGAGGTGACCTGCGGGCCCAGCTCCCCACCCTTCCAGGGAGCCTTTCGAGTGTGCAGGAGACTGACCATGGGCCTCAGCCCGCTGCTGCTGGGGCCCCAGCATGGGATGGTGGCCCACCCTGGGCAGGGCCTGGGCGTGGGGTGTCACGGGTACTGTGCCCGCCTGCCTGCATGCCTGCCAGCTCAGTGGGCCGTGCCTGTGGGCAGGAGCCAGTGACAGGTTCCTGTGACTGTCACTGGGCTCTGGAATTGGCCTGCCCCACCCCACCCCACAATGGCAGCAGGGCAGGGCTCCGGCCAGCATGGGCCTGGTCCTCAGCGGGTCGTGGGTGCCAGAAAAGCCTGTGTTGTTTTCCTCTGACTTCTCTAACAGGAGACCAAGAACACTGGCAGTCAGAATCCAAGGTCAAGGTGCCAGCAGGGCTGGTTCCTTCTGGAAGCTCCAGGGAAACTCTGTTTCCTGCCCTCCTCGGCTGTGCCCAGCATGAATACTCTGCCCACTTGGAGACCCTCCCTCCCCTGCTCTGCCCTCCACCCTGCAGGCCACCCTCTGTCCCTTCTGCCCACACCAACCTTCATGGTCCCTGCTGCTCACTGCCCCACCCTCTGCAAAATCCCCTGCAGTGGGGACCCACGAGGCCTTGACCCCAGAGTCGCACCTGCTCCTCCATTGCCCCGTCAGATGGTGCTCCCGGGGCGGCTTCACTGAGGGTACCGTCTCGGTCCCAGCCCTGGTGGCCCAGCACCCAGCAGACCCGGGATTGTCCACCAGGGATCTTCAAAGGCATGTCCCTGGCACCAGTCCGCTGCCCCCACTTGGCACAGCCTTGCCAAAGCCTCCTTGTCCTCCAAGGGCCTCACCAGCCACTCAAATAAATTAACGTTCCCATCTCTGCTGACTCATGGAAGAGATCATCGGGGGCTCCCGCCAATGACCGTCAACCCTAGCCCGCCAGGGAACAGGCCTGAGCCCTTGGGGACTGTGCCATGAGCCTGAAGCCCCGCCAAGTGTCCCCATCTGCCTCCCGCCTGCTGCTGTCTACACCACGTCTGAGACCCTGCTGGTCTCCGTTGCCCAGGACTGTGCCCTGACCTTGACTGAGCCCTAGAGAAGACAGGGACACTGGGCCTGGTTGCAGATGGGAGGCTGGCACTGGGAGCACGGGAGCACACGGGGCCGGGTCCCCCACACACCGTGGCAGCCAGAGTCCATCCACTCACCTGGAGGGGCTTCCTGGACCCTGGGTCACCCTGGACTCCCAGCCCCTATGCATATGGGGAGGGAGCCCAGCACAGACTTCTGGGCCTGGAGACCTTGAGGAATAGTGTGAGTCCCAGTCTGGAAAACCTGGGGCCTCAGACCTCTGGGCCTCAGACCAGTCAAGCTCAGGGACCCTGTGGCCCAAACAGGTCATTTCAGAGAGTGGGAAACCAAGGCCCACAGAGGAACAGCAAGAGAGGAGTGGAGCAAGCCCCTAGCCCTGGGCCCCAGGTCCCCTTCCCCGCTCCCCCACAGGCCTTTGGCTAGTTGGCCTGGGTCTGCAGGCTGCCTGGCTGGAAGGACAGGCCCCGTGGGTCCAGGCCTCCGGGTCTAGGGGCCCAGCAGGGTTGGAGCAGGAGGCAGGCCTTCCGGTGGAGAGGGAGTCAGGGCAGGGGTCACCACCCTGGGCAGATCCCTCACCCTGCTCGGGAGGAACCCCACCTGATGGTCCCAGGGCCCAGCCTGAGGCAGAAGTGAGAGGAAGGTCACACTGCCCAGGCCACCCTGCTGGAACCCAGGGATTCTGCCAGCCAGTTACCTCCTGGTCTCTTGAAACATTTTGCAGAATGAAAACTGGATTTTTTAAAATTTCACATTCTCTTTGGGGGTCTGCTCTCGTTTTTAGTCAGTATTTGAGGTCTACAGCATCACAACATCAGCGATTGACAGTGTTATTTTTAGCGAACATTTTTTACAGCACCTTGGGAGTTAGGAGCTCTTGAACCTTCCAGAGAAGCTGGGACGTGGAAGAGAGGGCAGAGGGTGCGTCCCTCCCGCTGGAGGTGTGACGAGAGCACATGGTTACAGACAGCAGTGGACTAACCAGTGGACTAACTGGAGAGGGAGGGTCAGGCGGCTGGATGTTAATTGCAGGCCTGGCCTGGCTGCGGCTCCTTGTCTCCAACTCTCACCTCTGCCCTGCCCAGGTAGGCCTCAGGGAAGGGAAGTGGCCGCTCCCTCCTGTGGATGCATAGACGCGATCCTTGCACGTGGCCAAGGACCAGGTCAGAGGCTTCAGTGGGAGAGTGTGCGTCTCTTGGGAAAGCCCTGCCCTCCTGGTTAAAGGCAGCTGTGTTCCTGGGAAGGTCACAGGAGCCCCAACATCCTGGCCATGTCACTGTGAGGCCGGGGGCCTGGGGGTGCTGGAGGCCAGATCCCTAGCACCACTCTTTCCCGTCATGCCAGGCTTCCTCTGCTGTGTGATGCGGGGTGATCTGGGCACCTTCTCTGTGATCAGCTTGCTCCCTGTTGGAGTCGGTCGCTGGACACAAGGTCTCAGGACCTCCCCACCTGGCCTCTCTTCCTGATCCCCACGCCCTGTGCCCTCTCCATGCACACCATCCCCTCTCAAGCTCATGCTCATCCTGCAAGGTGGCTTGGCTGCCTCCTTGCTGGGACACTCTCTGACGCTGGAGCTCCCGAAGCAGCTGGTCCTTGCCAACACTGCTACGTCGACCTGAGGCGCGGGGACGTCAGCCCAGCACACTTGCCCCGCAGAGAGCACATCTGACTCCCCATCACCACCAGGGACCCCTCCAGAAAGGAACTGACCTCACAGGCTCCTGTAGGAGGTGAGCAGGCAGGGACACAGGGTCAGGACGTGGACAGCGAGGATACCTCTCACACACTGAGCCTGTGTCTTCCGCACAAGATCCCTGGGGAGCCACAGATGGGAAACAGGCTCAGAGAGGTGAGGAGACAAGGCCAACATGACACCAACTCAATTACCAAGGCTTCTGCACCCCAGGATGCCTCATGCCCTCCCTCAAGCCTGCTCTGGGCACCAGGCTGAGGACGCCTGGCCAAGGCCCACCACCCCTCCCCCACCTGCAAGTTCCAGTCTCCCTGCCCGGGAGTTGGCACGAGCCCTCAGGTGTACATGTGTGCACGGGCAGATGCGTGCACACCTACGAGCTTCCTGCTTCCCCAAACAACCTCTCAGCTGTGTCGGCCCACATCCTGGCCCAGGTGTGTGCACAGAGGCAGGGTTGGGGTAAGAAAGGGAGAATTTTCAGGTCAGGCTGGGTTGGGGTCAGGTACACAGGCAAAGCAACTGAAAGAGTAGAGAAAGCTCAGGGTTCGAGTAGGAACTTGTGTTGTAATCCTGTGTCCAGATCCTGCCAACAGGAGGTTAAAAACTCAGGCAAAAGGATGATACCCGAAATGTGACTGACTGCCTCTCCAGGCAGAGTGCACTGTGGGGCAATGATTTGGCTTCTGGTCCAACATGCACCAGCTGGAGATGATTGCCAGAGGTACAGAACCTTAGAGAGCTCCCTCATCTCACTGCTTACCAATCCTGGACATGCACTGAACCCTGATCCTGGTCACATTCTGAGCCCTGATCCTGGTCACACACTGAGCCTTGGTCATAGTCACACACTGAGCCCTGGTCCTGGTCACATACTGAGCCTTGGTCATAGTCACACACTGAGCCCTGGTCCTGGTCACACACTGAACCCTCGTCCTGGTCACATGTTGAGCCTGGCCCTATCCATCAGAAGACTTGGTTCAGGCAGTACCAGTGCTTAACCAGTTACTGAGCTGTGGCTCCAGCTCCCTGACCTCCTGACCCCAACTCCTGCCCTTAAGGATGCCAGTGCTGTGTCCCCTTTCCGGGAGCTGGCCCATCCCAGGCCTGAGCCTGCAGGCTCAAGAGTCCATAGGCTCCCTAGACTTTCAGGCTTGTGTGGGGTTGGCTGTGTGCCCTGGACGGAGCCTGGTGCAGGAGCGGAGAGCGACTGGCCTAGTACCTGGCAGAAGGCTGAGCGACCTCATCTTCCTGTGTGTTTCCCGAGCACGTGCCATTTGCCAGGACTCGCAAGGCCTCCAGGCCTGAGAGGGCAGAGCGCCAGCCATCTGCCCGTGGCACTCTCGCTGGAGGTACGGGCCAGGCAGAGTGGACACAGGAGACCTCAACAGTCCCGGGAGGCTGGAGCATTGGCACAGCCGTGGTTGGGAGGCACAGGGGACTCGGGCACAGAGAAGGGATGGTGGCTGGTCCTGGGTGGGCAGCGAGCTGGGATCAGAGCAGGGGTGAGGTGACGGCGCCTGCAGGCATTGCTGCTGATCGCGAACCCTGGGGCCAGGTGGGGCTCGGGGGAGAGGGCCTGAGCTGAAACCCTGCCTCCCAGAGGCCGGAAGGACGGCTCGCGGAACAGCAGAGGGCGCCTGCCTGGCACGCACTGCGTGCGCATGTCAGCTGCTAGGGAGGCACTCTGCTCTGGCCTCCCAGCCTCCCTTTCCCTCCCCCTGCCGGGCATCTTCTCCGTGGTCTTCTGCCTGAGGCTTGTCTTCTCCGTCTCTTCACCTGTGCTCCTGTTCTGCCCATCCAAACCTCTGCTGCCCAGCCTCCTCTTCCAGGAGGCCTGCCTGCCCTGACCCTCAGGACTCGCAACCTCGGCCTTGCTCATCGGGGACCACCGCCACGGCCTTGACTGGGAAGCTCACCAGCTAGCGAGTGTCTACTGCCATGCTTAGACGCTATCGCCCCATGCTGCCAGCTCCACCAGCGGAGGCCAACCTGTGGCCTCGTGTGTCAGTGCAGCAGGTACAGAGCCCACCCTGGAGGGAGCGGGCAAGTGTCCTCCGGCAGGCGCTGCGTCCGAGCCGGCAGAAGTGCACTGCGGTGGGGCTGGGCTGCCACTCACCCAGCTGCCCTGTGTTGGAAGGAGGGGTGGCCACAGAGGGCTTCGTGGAATGGCCAGGTCCACGCAGAGCATTGACCCTCAGGTGGCTAGGCCTGGGGAGGGACGGGTGTCCCAGGCAAAGGGGACAGTGTCCACACAGCATTGCAGAGCACCATGAATGCAGCAGCTGCAGGTCCTTCGAGGAGAACCTAGGGACGAGCCGCAGACAGCAGGTAGAGGGCACGGAGGGCCAGGCCAGGTGCCTGAGCCACACAGCAGCTCATTGTGTGGGAGCCCAAACTGCATGCTGCCGTCTCTACCCCACCTGGGGAACGTCAGAGCCAGAGCAGGGCCCCACTGACAGTGCAGTTGGCATTGTTTGCCCTGGGGCTGGTTTCTACCTGCACCCTGATCCCATGACCTCCAACTTCTAGGGGACCCTGATAGACAGGGTCACATGAACAGTTGTGCAGGTTGTAGACAATAGTATGGACTGAAAACCCATCATGCTTAACTCACCAATTCATGCTCCTGGGACAGGGTTGCATCTGTCTTCCCCAGGACAAATGGCTCCAAAATTATAGGGATTGAAAGCAACAGAGACTTATTTCCTGCATATGCAAAACCCACCACAGGCCAGGCCACCCTGAAGGGCAACTGAATTCTATGCAGGGTGCCCCTGCAACAGGAGGTCCCCAGCACAGCCTCAAGGGGTGCTTGACCTCTACAGCCTGGCAGTGGCCTGTGTGCTTCTGCTCACAGCCATTTGATCCAGCCCAGGTTCACGGACCTGGATAGGGTTGAGGCAGGTGAGGGTCAATGTGATCCTTCTGGGCCTGGAGAGGAGAATGGAGTAAGAGTCGCTCCTGGATGTCAGTCAGCTGTTACTACAACAAAATACCTGAGGTCATCACTCAAAAACGCATTTGGGCTCAGAGTTTCAGAGTTTCCAGCTGTGGTTGGCTGACCTGTTGCATGGGCCTGGGATGAAGCAGAGAGTGTGGGAGGGAACTAGTTGCTCAGCTCTTTGGGGCTCAGAAATCAAGAGAGAGGAAGAGGAGGGGCTGAGGTCCCTTCAATAGCACCCCCATGACCTAACTTCCTTCCTCCAGGCCCCACCTCCAAAAGGTCCCCCTGCCTCCCCAAAGCACCACAGGCTGGGACCAAGCCTTCAGCACATGGTCTTTGGGGAAGGTACCTGTTCCTGGTTCATGCACAGGGCCGCAGACCCAGAGGGTGCACTACACAGCCTCCCTGGTGCTCAGGCACCTGGTCCTCCAGCCCTCCCCGAGCTAGGCATCACACAGGTGCTCCTGCAACTAGTTTTTGTTGAACCAAGTGAACGGGCTCCACACGTCAGGGGCTTCATGAGAATTTGTTCAGGGAGGTACCGGGGATTGAACTCAGGGGCACTCAGCACTCAGGTTCTCACCGAGATGCTTACAGCCTCACTTTTGCTGAGGCTGGCTTTGAACTCTCAATCCTCCTGAGTCACTGGGATTATATGTGTGCTGTGTTTTTGAATTGTGTCTTAGTGTCCGTTTGATAAGAGGACACTGAGGCTCAGAGAGGGAAGAAACTTGCTCAAGGGCACACAGCCAGCTCATTCATGGCAGAGCAGAATTTGAATCCAGGACTAAAGGCGCCTTCCCACTTCAACTGCCTTCCAACGTGGCTCCGTTCAGCCTGCTCACGGGAACCTGCTGCCCCCACGCCATCATCACAGAGGCAGGGTTGACCCTAAGCAGTTTACCTCACTTCTCTGAACTGCCCTTTCTGCAAATGGGCTGTTAAGAGGATTTTGTTCTTGCAACATAAACAGATTTGCAAAAAAACAAAATGCTCAAGACCATGCCCATGTTGGGTAGCGGCTACCAGTGTGGAGCATCTGGATGCTGGAGAACCTCATGGGTCAGGGTGGGTGAGGAGGCCCCATGTGGGCTCTGGGCGTGGCGAGAGGCAGGTGCCGAGGCCAGAGGCCCCATCCTGGCCCTTGCCGTGCCCAGGTCAACAGGAAGCTGGCTGAGGGACTGCAGGCCCTGGGATGGGCCTCCCTTTGCAGTGCTGTCCTAGCAGGATTAGGGGACCCCTCCACTCAGGGACTTGGTAACCAGCTCTTGTTTCCACTTGGTCCTGACGGAAGCCACTGCAGATGCCACCGTTTGGTCCCCCAGCCTCTGTCCCCACCTTGGTAGAAGTACCCACTGCCCTCTGTTGTCACAGCGCTGTATTCCCCACTTCCACAGAGCCCACATCCTGCGAGCAAGAGCAGGCCCTCAGGACCCACCCACTGCCCTGTGCCTCCCTCCTGCCCTTTCCTTCCTCCCCAGTCCTGGGCAGCGCAGCCCCTCCCCAAGCACCCAGGCCCATCTCTCCAAGGTGGAGCTGGCCTGGCTTTGCAGAGGCCCCGCAGCGGGCAGGCGGGTGCCGTCCCAGACACAGCTGGGGAAACAGGCTCAGCGGGCAGAGCCGGTGGCCCTGCCACACAGGCACCAGAGGGGAGTCCCTCCTTCTGATTCCTGAATGTCCAGTCCTCCGCAGGCCCACCTGGCCACCCAGCATGGCTCCTGCAGAGCAGCCTGCATGGCCCATGTGGGTTCCACGGCTCTTCCCCAGGAGGCCTGCCAAGTCCCAGCCAAGACCACCACCCCCAGCGGAGCCCACCACAGGACCCTGCTTGTCTGCTCTTCCCCCACACCTCCCATCCCACCCGCTTCTTTTGGCTCCCAGAGGCCACCACCCTGCCCCGGCCCTCTGCCCTTTGTCCTCCGAGGGCCACCAGCTGTCTGGTCGAGTGTGGGCATGGCCTTGGCTATGCGCTCCTTGACTGTGACTCATGTCCATCAGCTCCAGGAGCAGACTTCGTCTCTCATTCCCTGCTGTCCCTCAGCGCCTGACTTGGTGCCCAGCACATAGTAGGTATGCGGTAACTATTTGTGAGAGGAAAAGCAATGGGCAGGAAGGCCAGGCAGAGAGGACACCGGGAAGCAGAGTCCAGCTGGGTTGAGGGGAGGCCACATGAGGGGAGAGCAGCCAGGCCGGGCCCCCTCCCCTGGCCCACGTGCCCTGGTTCTGTGAGGGAGGCACGCAGCGCCCCACTGCCGGGGAGCCACTGGGGACTTGGGGTGTCTCCTTTGCAGGCCACGGTTGGGCTGTGCTCCTGGCCCAGCTCTCCTGTACCCAGGGGAAGGCAGGCCTGCCGTGTATCTTGGGAGAGTCTGGCTATCTTGTGGGGCCAACCCTGGCAGACCCTTTGCCTCGGGGCTGTGGGGAGCCCCTCAAAGGCCCTGGGTGAAGGGGACTGGTCCTGCCTGTCCCAGAGGCCCTCACACCCACAGCCGCTGGGGCCGCCTGGCTGGGAGCCCAGCAAAGTGTGAAGTGCTTCCCGGGGAGTCCCGGGAAGGCCCCACCGGAGGTCTGCGGGGAGCGAGCCGGGCAGGGGCTGCCTTCGGGACTCAGTGCCTGCGCCAGGCCTACAGGAGCAGGCCTTGGGTCGCCCTCCAGCTGGGACAGGAAGCCTGCATTAATCTGGAGTGGGGAGGCTGGTGCAGGGGGTTGGGGACGCAGGCTCTCTGGGCTGACACGAAAGGGCTTGGGGAATTCCGAAGTCCGCAGATCCCAGGCCCGGTCTCCACCTCCTGAGATAGCTGGACTGAGTCCTCCCCTCTTGTACGTCCCACCTGGACTGCCATCTGCATCTGAAGGGGGCCCAGAACCTGTCACAACTCCAGGTCAGTCGCCATCCATCTCCTCAGGAGAATGGCCTCCCACTGCCTCACAGCCTCCACCCAGTCCCCCGCAGCCCGACCCACGCCTGCGTTCCCCAACACCGCAGCCACCAGTGTCTCCTGAGCACTTGAAACATGGCCAGTCTGAAGCGTATGGAGTAACACACAGGCACTGGATTTCAGAGACAGAGTATGAGAAAAATAACATAAAATAGCTCATCCGTGGCTTCTTACACTGCTGGAGTGTTGCTACAACATTTGGGATATAGTGGGTTAATTAAAATACATTACTTAAATAAATCACGCCCATTTCTGTTTCCTTTTTAATGTGGCTATAGGAAATTTTAAATCACTCAGGCAGCTGGCCTGGGATGCTCTTGGAGTGTGCCGTCCACGTGCCAACAGACAGAGCTTCCTCAGCCCAGAGCAGGCCCTCCCTCGAGGAAGGCCCTCAGCTCTACCCTGACGGAAGCAGCCCAGCTGCTGTGCATTTTGAGACTCAGCCTCCTCGACTAGCACCATCCCACAGCCACCAGCCCTGCCAGCTCCCTTCTCACCTCTGGGGCTCAGGTCAGCTGTTCCCTCCCCTAGAAATGCCCTTACTGACCCCTGTTCCATCCCCGTTCCTGTCTGGGGATGTCCTCTGGCTCCTCTTGCCCCTGGACTGTCTCCCCTTGGTCAGTGCTGCCCTGGTCCCTCCTCTGCTCCTGAGGTGGCTCAGGCTCCGGGAGGTTGAGCTGCTTGTTGCTGAGCTTGTTTGCTGTCTGTAAAGTGTCACCGGACCCGTTTCCTGGGCCAGAGGCGCCACTCTGGGGGGGCACAGTGCTGACCGTGGCATAGGCTTGGAAAGCGTTGGTCAGAGGGTGAATGTGTGGCAGGTCCTCAGGTCAGCCACCCTCCCGAATGGAGTGGAGGATTTCAAAGGTGTGTCCTGAGCAGATCTTACTGATGCCCCCTAGGTGCTGAGGAGCCCCCTTGACCAAGCAGGGCTGGCGAACTGCAGCCATGGGCTGTAGATTATGAGTCAAGAACAGTTTGAAAAAAGTCAAAGGAGATTATTTCACGGCTCATGAAAATCACATGAAAGTCGACTTTCAGCGCCCCTGAATGAGGTCTTACTGGAACACAGCCTCGCCCCTTCATTCCCTGTTGTCCGGGGTTGTGTTCAAGTTGCGCCTGCAACAGAGAGCTTGTGGCCTGCGAAGAAGGAAATGCTTCCTCTCTGGGCCTTTCCAGAAACTGCAACGCTAGCCTTAGGTAATCTTCCCAGCCCCTGGTAGGTGCTCCTGGCTGGCAGGGAAGCCAGGGCACAGAGGGCCCTAACCATCAGCAGCATGACTGGCTTGGTGGTGCCCAGTGCCTGGAGGCCAGCGGCGACCTGCCGCTTCCCAGCTGCCAACCCTGGTCTTGGCGGCTGCTTCTGTTGCGAGGCGGTTGTCATGTGCTTGTCGTGTTACCACAGTCGTCACACCACGGAGGCCGCGCCTGCCCAACTCTGCTGAGTGCAGAGTGACTTTCCCCCGAGTGCTCTGGACGGCCCCTGCCTTGGTGGGCTGGGGCTGCTGCCCTGACAAACAGCCCCACACTGGGTGGTTAAACTTCGGACGTCGACAGCCCCACAGCTCCGGAGGCAGAGGCAGAAATTAAGGTGTCGAAGGCCTGGTCCCTTCTGAGGTTGGGAGGCTGGATCTGCTCCAGCAACCCTGGCCTTGTGGAAGCCCTCTCCAGCTTCAAGAGGCCTTCTCGCTGTGTGTAGGAATCCAGGCCTCTCCTTTCCTTGAGGACCAGCCAGCGGGATTAGAGCCCACCTTACCAACTGCATTTAACCTGACCACCTCTGCGAAGACTCTCCAAACAAGGTCACGGTCTGAAGTGCTAGGGGTTAGGGGTCCACAGGTCACGAGGAGTTCACTATTCCTCCTGCAACTCCCCCAAGAGGGGAGACTGCCCCCCGCCTTACAGACGAAGTGCCTAGGGACTGGTGGGTTCAGAAGAGGGTCCAGCAGTGCAGGCCACAGGGGGCTGCAGTGTTGCCTGGGGAGAGGGAGCTTAGGAGCAGGTGGATCCCAGGCTGGTGGGAATCAAGTTTATCAGGGTGCTTGTCAAATCTAAATTTCAAAATCCAGGCCCTTGCAACAGCTTCTTCCTCCTCCGCTAATTGGCACTGGGCGCCCACGGGGGTATCGATTCTCCTCCAGGTCCTGCCCTGCCCTGGGCACAGCCCCAGCATCTCCCAGCCACCCCACCCTTGGACCTAGATGTGATTTTTCCCCAACACACTCTCGGCTCAAACTTGCTACTGTCCAGATGTGTGACTAGGCCGGCGGCTCTCTCAGGGTGCCCATCTGTACAATGGGCATGATGAGGATGGAGTGGGCTAATGCCCAAGGGAGCGGGAACAAGCAACCCCCAAGTAAGTGGCAGCACCAAGCGGCCGCTCTCATTCGGAGGCACTTTGCAGGGAGTCAGTGGCCAGAAACCCCCAGGACAGTCCTCACTCCTCTGCTGAGCTCGGGAGTCAGCACCTTTGGAGAGAGCCTCTCCTCGCGCACCTGGGGACGGGCAGCCTGCTCCATCGGGGCGGCAGACTTCCCGGGCCCCAAGAAGTCGAGTGGCAGCAGGGCTGCCTTTTCCTTCCCTCTCCCAAGGCTGAGGTAGGCCAGGGCCTGCTGTGTGCTGCCAGAGGACCTCCTCGGCCCAACAAGCTGGAGGGAGCCTGAGCCACGGCACAGAAGGCATCCTGCAGGGAGGCCCAGGCAGAGTGCTAGACCCCCACCTATTCCACAGAGTCTAGAAGCTTCTGGAAAGAGCTCACATCTCAGGGTGCTGTGGTCTCGGGGAGAAGAGCAGGGAGCCCATCCTGCCACCTCCACCCTGGCCTGCCTTATTGAGAATGTCCAGGTGAACAACCTCACCCCATCCGCTCTACAGATCCACAGTCAGGATCTGCATCGTGGGCGTGGCAATGTTTCCTCTCCGCACTGTCAGCAGAGTCCCAAGGGGTTCAATGCTTACGAAGGGGCCTCGAAGGACAAGCAGATTTATTCAGGGTTGACCCCAGCATGGCCACCAGCTCTGGATTGAGACAAGTGTCCTGGGTCACCTGAATGAGGGACAGGAGGACCCCTTACCCTGGGGATGCTGAGCCTGTGGGCCAGGCGCGAGGCACTGGCGGTGGAACACGGGAGGAGAATGAGTGGGAGATGACCCCGGCTTCGCACCCCTGCAGCAGAAGCGGGGGCCTCAGCTCAGAGCTGGACAGCTTAACCCTTAGGGCCAGAGCTGGCTCCCAGGAAGACAAGGGCAACAGAAGCTCCTGAGCATGGGAACAGGAAGCAAAACTCAGGAAGACACTGGCGGCCTTTGGAGCAGCCTGGGAATGGGGATGGGTGACCCCAGACCCTGAGCTGCGAGCAGAGGGGAGCAGTGTGTCCATGTGCCCCCACAGGAGGCAGGGATAGCCAGGGAAGGGCCCATGGACATGTGGGCATGAGCCTGTATGGCAGGTGCCTGTGTGTGCACGTGGGTGTGGACACACTTGTGCATCACACCTGTATGCTCACCGGCAAGTCTGAGGGCATGGTGGGCAGGTATGCACTCACAATTCTGACTTATGCCCTGGGGCCCATGCTTCACTAGCTACAGGTCTCTCTCATTGGCATCCGAGAATAGAGTGCCCCCAGCCAATCTGCGCCAAAGCCACGTGCCACACAAGAGGAAACTAAGGTACAGGGAGAAGAAGCAGATTGTCTGGTGCTGCAGCTCGAAGAGGCTAGAGGGGACTTGAACATCTGGATCTGACTGCACCCTGCCCTTGACCCTGTCCCCATCCAGGCCCCAGGCGCCCTGGGAACTGGGGGCAGAGCCCTCCAGGGGCTGAGCCTGCATGCAGAGTGGAGGAGCAGAGTCCAGGAACCTCCCAGTCTTCTGTGAGGGTGCACACGGCCTTCTGCTGCAGATGTGTAGGCCAAGGGGGTTCCCCCGCACTCACCCTGCAGGCTGGTGGGCCTGAGGCTTTGCCTGCAGAGCTGAGAGGTCCAACCCTCTCGCCTTGAACCCTCTGTTCTCTGTAGAGTATGGAGGGCACCCCAATGCCTGCACCCCCACCGTGGGGTCCTGCCTGGCCCAATAGTCAAAGTCCCTGCTCGTAGAGCGGGTGGGGAGGGTGTAGCCTGTGGGCTCCCAAGGCGTGGGGTGCCAGCAGGGCCAAACCAACCCAGCAGGTTAGGCAAGAACTGGGTGGGCCTTTTCCATCCCTGCACCCCACCCCCTGCAGGACTAGGGTGACCTTATTCCAGGCCTTGAGGACAGCCTGGGGCAATGAACAGAGAGGCCAGTGCACTGCCGTCCCCTCACATGTGGCCAGGCCACTGCACGGCTCCCAGCCTCCTTCCCTTCTCAGGCTGTCCCTCTACCCTCTGGGTCCCAGTCTCCTCACCTTAGCAAAGGGAGTAACGATAGCCCGGTACCAACAGGACAGATCTGTGGGGTTGAAGGAGCTGTGGTAGAGGTGCAGTCCTGGCCAGAAGGACCCTGCCCACCTGACCCCAGCCACCCTGCTCTGTCCCCAGGACCATACGTCCTCCCCTGGGCCCACACCTTCCCCAGCCAGCCCTGCACGCCCAGCCTGTTGGGCCTCAACTTCTCCCTCCTCTCTGTCCCCAGCTCTCCAGCCAGCTCTGGATGGACTCTGACCACTGCGGCCTCAGAGGTCTCAGGATAAGAAAATCACGAGGGGGCAAGCTGTGGAAGAGTTCCAGGCAGAGGGGCCAGAAGGGAGCTGGCCACACGGATGTGGGGGCAGGAGAACCAAAAGGGTGTCAAGCAGGGCCAGGCCCTGGCCCACCGTGTCTGGAAAAGACAATTCTGGAAACTCTGTGAGGGTCAGGCTGAATGCCGAGACCAAGGCCTGGCAGAGCTGGGAGGCCCAAGTCAAGCAGCTCCCTCCTTCTGGGTGTCCACTGGCCCGTCCGGAACCTCGGCCTTCCTGCCAAGGCGAGGGCCAGGCTTCAAGCCCAGGGGCACAGTGGGGCTCAGGCTGCAGCAACTTAGCCAGTGCTGTCAAGCACTAGGGGACAGTACCCAGCTGGAAGCCCAGCCCACTCATGGCCACTTCATGTGCTCCTTCTAGGGCACCCATGGCCCTCGCCCGCTTGGCGGCCCTGGCCTCACCCACCGTCCACACCCTCCGCCCCCTGTGCCCGTCTTCCTTGTCTGCCTCAGCACTCTCTCGCTCCTTCCCATTGTTTGCCGGGCTTTGTCCCACCCAAGGTGGGCGGCCCCTGGGCAGGGAGTGCCCATCGGCTACTAAGGCAATCCCTGTCCCCTGGTGGGAACTGGCTGGGGCCACCTGGAGCTCCAGGACAGGTAGGCGTCTGGGTCCATGCAGTCAGCTGGGAACCCACTGATGACGGAGCCCTGTCAGCATGGCCTCCCCCAGCCAAGCACTCTCCCTGATAGCCCCCGGCTGGCTGGCCAGCTTCTGGCCCTGGCACAAATGGCACCCTCTGCTGGACTCTTCCTGCCCACCCTGTCCAGTGTCACAGTCAGAGCCTTCTCCAGAAAACCTTCCTGAGTTCCCAGGAGAAGTGCTCCCCTGGCTGCCCTGGACTTCTAAGCTGTGTCCAGTGGAGGCCCTCTGAGGCTGCCTGGGAGATAGGAGGAGATGGAGGCTGGGAGGCAGAAAGTGGTCCTTGAGTCTGTAGCACCCAGGACAATACCTGCCAGGGACTGGATGGTTCTAAAGTGAAAGAGACAGGAACACACAGGGGGTGACCTGCTCAGAGGGGAGACCAACCCACTCCAAGGCCCCCTGAGGGTTGTAACTGTCACATCAGCCTCATTCACAGACTGAGACCTGCTCCACACACAAACTAGCAGGAATCCTAGCAGACTGAGTCCTGAGCCTAGTCACAGGTTGAACTCACATCCTGGTCACAGACTGAGGCTTAATCATGTTCACATTCTAAACCCTGGTCCTGACCACGCTGAGCCCTGATCACACACTGAGACCCGGCCCTGGTGACAGATGGAGCCCTGACCCTAGTCACATACTGACTTTGACCTTTGTCATAGACAACCCTGATCCTGATCACACACTGAGCCCTGGTCTCAGGGTGAGCCTTGACACCTGACAGCCTCTGATCCTTACCTTTACAGACTAAACCTTGATTCCCATTCACATTCTGAAACCTGACCTTGGTCAGACATCAACCTCTGACTTAGGCTGTATGTTAAGCTCTGATCCTTCCCTCGGCTTGATGTTGCCCTGACCCCATTTGCTCCCTGGCTGAGCCTGACCCTGTTCACTGAGCCACGATCCCTTTGCTGTCTGCTCCACCCTCTGTCACCAGGCAGCCTGGAGAAAGGACTCTGGGCTCAGTTCCTCCCTAGCCCCCAGTTCTGCCCAGACCAGAGGCAGGCAGGGTTGTAGCTCTCCATACTGCAGAAGGAGGGCTTGGGCCACGTCCCACACAGGCCGCCTGGCTCCTCCCTGCCCAGCTGGCCCAGGGCAGCTTCGCTCAGACTCCCCCGCCTCCAGCATGCTGTCGGTGTCCAGGGGGTGACCCTGGGAACGTGGCCCAAACTCTCAGAGTTCCTTGGAGCTGGGGGAGCTCAGTAAACCCTGTGGAGCACCAGCCTCCTGGGAAGGCGTCAGCCCTCTCTGCAGCTGGTCATCCCTGGCCCTGGACTTCAGTCGCCCCCAGTAGCTCCTCTGGGGCTCTCCTGCCTTAGTATTTACCCGGCAGCCCCTTAGCGGCTCTCCTGCCCGGGACCCTACTCAACCCCCTCACCCAGTCATGGTGGCCTTGTCACCTTGGGTATAGCATGCTGCCTCCTCCTTTATTAAAAATAGAAACAACCATGTGTCACAAACCTGTGGGAACTGTGTCCTCTGGGCCTGGTGCAGTGTCCAGCGTAGGCAGAGCCCCGGCCCTTCCCTCAGCCTTCCCTGGCTTCCCGCTCACCAGATCCTGAGCACAAGGCGAGCAGCCCTCCTCACAGGTGGGAAAACCGAGGCTGGCCGAGGCTTTCCAGGTTCATGACTGTCCCACGACCAGCCCACCAGTGAGTCTGGCCTGCAGCCTCAGTGTGTACCAAGAACCCAGCCTCTGCCTGCTCTACTGCCCACACCTGGCCCAGCACCCTGCCCTTTAGGCCCTCTCTAGCTGCAGCCAGAGAGAACTTTGGAGATATCAAGTTCCCTGCGTCCCTTCTGGGGACTCCACGCCAGCTCAGGGGCTTTGCTGGCCACCTGCTATGGACAGGAACACCCCTTTCCCCTGCCCTCTTCTTCCCAGGCACTACTGGAGGGTCCCCCCCTCGAGGCCAGAAACTCTGCTTCCCACCCGAAGCCCCATGGGCCGGCCGCACTCGTGGCTGAGCGGACAGCGTGGCTGCACGGTGTGTGAGTGAGCAGGAACTGCCACCGTCCTGGCCGGCTCTCCAGGTGTGCTGTCCGTCCTGCCACCTGGCGGTGCGCGAGCCCCTCTCACTGCCCCACCCGACATCCTCGCCTGCACACAGTCCTCTGTTCATCCTGGACACCATGCTCAGGGACAAACCAGGCAGCTGAAGCCCATCCCATGTGGAGCTCAAGGCTGAAGGGAGCCCAGGGAGGGCAGGTGGACAGGCTGACGGGGAGGAGAACCACCGTGAGGCTGGGGCCCGGTCAGGTGGTGGAGTAGAAGAGCCGCCCCAGTGGAAGACGAAGCTAACTTCCCCGTGCAGCTATCTCCCAGGCCTGGTCCCCTCCTCCTCGGGCCCCTCTAAAGTCCCTTTGTGGGGAGGCTGCTGTCCAGCGCTCCTCCTCTCCCTCTTCTCCACGTACTGACCCACCATGGCCACTTGCCTTCTGTCTGTCTCCCACCAGGATACAGGTCCCAGAAGGGGCGACGGGTCTGTTTTCTTTGTTGCTATCCCCCAGACTCTGTGATGGCCCAGGACAGGGGGCTCTCCGCCCACACCACTGAGTGAGGGAATAGGCCCGCCCTTGGCCCCGGGGGAGGTCTCGGTTTTGGTGCAATGATGGACCGGGGAGCCCGGGTCCTTCCGTGCCCCGTGGGTCCCATCAGTGGAGCAGAGGTGAGATTATCCCATCCCACAGGGGTGCTTTGAGGCTCCAAGGAGGCTGTGGGAAGGAAAAGCGCCTCGCAGACTGTAGATGGTTCTTTAAATGATGATTTGGGACATAAAGCCAAGCCCGGCTTTCTTTTGGCTACATGCTGGGGGAGGCAGGAATTACTGTCAACTGGGGTGGTCTGGGAGGCCTTCCCGGAGGAGGCGCACATGGGTCAGGCACACGGGTCAGGAGGGAGAGCAAAGACAGGAGGAGGGAGAGCCAGGCCAGATGGGTTGCCACCAAGCTGGGATGAGGTTGGGAGTCTGGGGATAGATGAGAGGCTGAAGACAGTGGCCCAGCTGGGACGCCTGGGAGGGTGGAGGACCCTGGGGACCTGCCTGCCCCACCCTGTTGACACCACCTGGTGGGGCAGCCCCACCCGTCACCTGCCTTCACCTTCATTTTGAGAGCCCTGCCAGATGCCCTGCCCTGCCACCTGTGTGGGCAGCTGGCTCCCGGCTTCCTTTCCAGGTCACCCTGGTCATTTGGTCCATGGCCATGGCTTCAGTGCCCAACTGGAGGGGAGTGGCCCTGGCCTCTGCCCTCCCATCTGGGCAAGTGAAGTGGAGACGTGGAGCTACGCCCCTCCCTGCCCCCTGCCCCCACCCGACAATCTAGGAGCTCCTCGCAAGCCCCAAGATATCACGCAAGTGGGCACAGGAGAGCCAGGCATGGTGATGCAATCCCTCCCAGTGGCTCGGGAGGCTGAGGCAGGAGGATCGCTAGTTCAAAGGCAGCCTCAGCAACTTAGTGAGGCCCTGAGCAATTAATCAAGATCCTGTCTCAAAATCAAAAAAAAAAAAAAAAATGTCCTGGGGATGTGGCTCAGGGGTTCAGTGCCCCTAGTTCAATCCTCGATACCAAACAAACAAAAACAAGACAAAAAATCCAAGTGTGTGGCGGAGGCACAGGAGCAGAACAGACAGCCTGGGCTCAAACCCCAGCTCTGCCACTCGCCCACCGCACAGCCTCAGGCCTGCTCACTCTCTGCCTCCGTTCCCAATCTTCTACCCACAAGGAGACTGACTGCACCAGCACAGAGCTGCTGTGAGCACGAGGTGGCCTGGCCTGTTCCAGGGTTGTCCACCATCGCTCGGGACTCTCGATAGGCTGGGTCTGACGAGTGTGAGCACTGGCCCACTTCGCAGATGTGCAAGTTGAGGCACCGAAAAGCCGAGAGACTTATTCACTGCCAGGATGGATCATGTGATTTTCAGACCTGGTGCAAAATGAAGAATCGGGGCTCCTCGTTGACAAATCACTAGGAATCAGGGCAGGGAATCGGCAGAGTGTCCCAGGAAGTTGTCAGCCCTCCTGCCAGGGAGGCCTGCGAGACTGCCTAGCTGCATGCCTGAGAAGCCAGCCCTGCCACAGCACCTGAGCCGGCACGGAACTGAGAGGCTAGTGTTCTCACAACAGTGTGGCATGAGTGCGCACGTGTGCGCACGTGCTCATGGCTATGTGCATGTATGCGTGTTTTAGGGGTTTGTGACCTCTCAGTGGGGCTCCGCCAGCCCCATGTAAACATCTGCCCTCCAACACTGGCCCCCCCATTGTGCTCTCCTGGGGAAGGGCTGCCCTAAGGAGCCAGCAGGCAGAAGCACCAGGAGAGGGACAGGCAGATCTGACCACAGTGCTGGGCAGCTGGAGGGGGATCCGGGCAACCTTTAGGGACCACAGGGGCAGCCTGCAGAAGCTCCCTTGTGGCCCGCAGCTGCCCTTTGCTGCAGCGCCCTGACCATACCTTATGTATGGGCCTTCCCCCAGCCCCACCTGGTCTCTTGAAGCCCTTCCAAAGCTCCCTTATCCTAAAGAAAGAAGCCAGATTCTGGGGCCTCTCAAACTGGACAAATCAGTGCCTTATTTTATTGTTGATGGTACATGTTTAATTGTGGGATTTGAAACCATTACCCAGACAGGCAGAGCACAGTTGCCAACTCAGGTCCAGTCTCCCACATGCCCCCTACCCTGAGTCCCTGCCTCGGTCTTTCCTGGGGACCCTCTGATTGCCACTCCTCGTTCCAGATGACTGCCCTTTCCTGGCACTACTCGTTACTGAGCCACCCCTGGGCCTTAGTGGGCCCTTCCTGGCTCTTTTCTCTAATGATCCCCCACAGTCCTGTGCTCTAGAAACAGTCTGCCCACCTCGCGTGTGTGGAGACTGAGGTTCAGGGAGGGAGGTCCGCACCTAGGACACAGGGATAGGGGAGTGGCCTAGAAGAAGCCTGAACTTCCAGTGACACACACCGGCATGGGAAGCCATGGCACCCCAGGCATCCACACGACCTGGGAAGCCAGACGACCTTGAGTCACTGTTAGACCAGATGACCAAATAACTCCTGCCATTGTATGAACCTAGGCAGCTGTATGACTCCAGGTAGCCACGTGACCCCCCAAACCTATATACAACCATGGCAAGCCATATGGCCCCCTAGTGGCCACATGATCTTCGGAAGCTATGTGACCCTGCGAAACTATGGGACCTAGAAGTCTTATGACCCTCTGGAGTCAATTAGAGCACCTGGAAGTCCTGACCTGGATTTGCGCCTCTACCTGGGGGCTCCTCCAAAGCCCCTCACTGCCCAGGAAACCTGAGCAAGTGTCACAGATCCCACTGTGGACGACTGGGGGCTTGGCCTCACTAGAAATCTAGGATTCTGAGGGCGTCGTCCCCCGCCCTCTGTGGAGTTACACCCTCTCCATCGTACTCATGGCAACGAGATACCCCCGGTCACACAGCGGGAAGGGCAGAGTCCTGGGCTCTCCGTGCTCCCAGCCAAGCTTAAGCACACAGCCTTTAGGAGGTAAAGGAACAGGGAGGAAGGACCCTGGTGGGGCACTGTCGACCCAGCTAGAACATCAGCCTGGAAAGTAAGGTGCTCAGAAAACCCTGCAGTAAATGAGCATGTTTACTGACATCAGGATTTCACAAGGAGAAGTTTTCTTCTTCTTCTTTTTCTTTTTGCTTAAAAAAAAAAAGATTTGTAAATTGGCAGAGGAGGTGTTCATCAAGAGACTGTCCAGCTGGAACACTGCCTCAGCATTTTCTCTTTCCTCCCTCTTTCCAGTCACGGTCCCACCCCCACCATGTGGGCTGTGGTCTCTGGAGAGAACCTGGGCTCAGGTCTCTGGGGGACCCGGCAAGGTTTGGAAGGGGCCTGGACTGATGAGAGAGCACAAAATCCGAGCCACCTGGTTTAGGAGGGCTCCAACACACACTGCCCATGCCCTTTCCGGGAGCTGTGAAATCCAAGGATATCGCTTATCAGACACTTCCAAGGCAGGAGAGGAACAAGGACACTCCCAGAAGAGGAAATGTCAGGTGCAAAGGTCCAGGGCTGGGCTCAGAAGGGTGGATGGACAGTCAGTCCCCTGGTGTGATCAGGCAGGAGGCCAGGAGGAGGAATGTGGAGCTCCTGGCCCAGTCAATTGCACAGATACCTGCCGTCTCAACAGCCCTCCAGTCTTCACTCTGGGCCCCCCCTTCCTGCCCTTCAACTTGTGGTCTTCCCATAAGCAGAAAGAGTGGTGTTGTTCCCTGAGCCTCAGTTTCCCTGTCTGGGAAATGGGACTTTACCTGTGGTGCATACAGAGGACTGAGGGCAGGGGATGATAAGCATGAGTGTGTGTTCCCTCTCCTTTCCTGCGCACTTCATCTGTTCTACAGAACACCTTCTGCCTCTACTGTGGCCCAGCAGTGTTGCCACAAGATCCAGAGGTGGAGTCTCGCTTCCCCAACACTGAGCTAGGAGCCACTCACGCAAGACCACCAACCTGCAGCCAACTGGGGTAGGTCACTGTGCACCGAGGGTGTGGAGTACAGAGCACCGCACTGAAAGGGCTCCTGTTTCTTCATGCAGAGATGAGCAGATGATGCCCAGGAGCCATAAGATGGGCTTTCTTCATCATCATCATGCTGTTCACCCTGCACTTGACCAGATGCACCCCGGGTGTGAATCCTGGCTCTCTCACCTACCAGCTGTGTAGCTGCAGGTAACAACCTCTTGTCTCCCAGCTTCCTCATCTGCAGGATAACACCCATGTCAGGGGAAGGTGTGTGCACACAGGGCCAGGTATGTATGAGAGAAACACAGAGCTGCTCAGGAGTGCACAGGTGAGGTGGGAGGTGAAGTTGCAGGCACAGGCGGAGACAGAGTTGGCATGCCTAGGGGCCTCCCAAGCACTGGGGAGGTCAGCATGCTTTACAAACAAGGCGGAGGGATTTGCTTCATAGTTTGTGGAGTGCTTGTTAACAAGCGTTGAGCATTTGAAGATGGTGACAGCCCTGGGAACTCGGCATGGAACTCTTCTGAGCAGAGTCTGTGTGAGTACACAGGTGCACATCAGGACAGGTAGTGTCCTGCTCTGGAGCCAGGCCAGATCCAGGGCTTTCTGACCCCTGGGCAAGAGGCCCACCCTTTGCCTGCTCTCTCCTCACAGAGAGGACCCATTCCCAGGCTGCCACAGACAAATGGACAGCAGATCCAAGGGCCACAGGTACACCTTACGGTACTTTCTGGAGGCAGCAGCAGGGCTGAGGCCCTTGCTAGCCAGGCTGCGACAGAGTGCTGTCAAGGGGGCCCTGCCCTTGTCCCTCCTGCATGTGCATGCACACACATGCACACGCAGTATGGGGACCTGTTTTTCCTTAACCCTGCTCTGTCTCATCTCTGCGTCTCACTCCAAATTACAGATGTCAATTAATGGTATGGTTCCTCATCCAGGCTTAGAAGCCACTTCCCAAATTCTGTCCATGTGAAGACGTCTACACATACTTTCATGCAGGCATTCATTTATTCTTCAAGAAATATTTATGGAGTGCCCACTGCAAGTCAGATCCTATGCTGGCTCATGTCTGCAGCTAGTTGGCCACTCCTCCACTACATGGGTTTCAGACTCGTCATGGGATTCTTATGGAGGAAGACTGATCGTGTTGCCAGCTCCAGTGCCAGAATCCAGTAGGCATGTGGACATAGCGGGCACACGCTCACACAGTTGCTTGCTGACAAATTAAAATGGAAAAGGTTCAACAAATGCCTGTAGCCAGTGAATACATAAAGTTACTAAATCATTACTTGGTGCTCCTTAATGTATGGTATTTTTAAAAGCAAGAATTCTCATTATTTTATTTAATCCTCATGATGACTGCAAATTAGGTATTACTAGAATGCTCGTATCCAGCTGAGGACTCAGGGAGGCTTACGAAGGCTCCCAAGCCATGGAGCTGGCATGCAGCACGGTTGGAACTGCCTCTGCTTCCGTCCTTTGGCTACAGGAGTTAAAACGAACGGGGGAGGCAGATACTCAGTGATGAGGACCCGCAACTGTCAGGTGCAGCTCTGGACCCTGTGCACACATTGCTGGTCTCCTTCTGGTCCTTCCTGGAGGTGTTGCATACACATGGAAGGGCATACACATCTGAACTGCACAGCTGGAGAAACTGTCACAAACTGAGCACACTGTTACCAGCACCCAGGCCAGGAAAAAGGACACCATCACCCTCTCCTGTACCTACCACCCCTGCTTCCTGATCCTGGCCCCCCTGCCCTGATGCCACTGTCCTGACTCCTAACACCACCTACACATCTACCCCTTCATGAATATGTGAGCTTGTATTCTTTAAAAATGTCTGGCAATTTTGGAAAGGGGTGCTAGTGACTGAACCCAGGGCTTAGCACGTATTAGGTCAGTACTGAACTTTATCCCTACCTTTATGTTGTTGTTGTTGTTGAGATAGGTTTAAGTTGCCAAGGTTGACTTCAATCGTGTGATCCTTCTGCCTCAGCCTCCCAAGTAGCTGGGACTACAGGTGAGCAGCACCATGCCCAGCAATGACTTTTGCTCAGCATTACTCTGAGAGAGCTGTCCATGTCAAGTGTGTAGTTATAGATTATTCACTGTTGCTGTCATTCCACCGAGTGAATATATCACAATTTATGTATCCCTTCAATGGTTGATGAGTATTTGGGTACATTCCAGTTCGGGTGTACCAATAACAGTGCTGCTATGAAAAGAAATACAAAGTTAAGTGTGTCTTTAGGAGGGGCACTACTGGGTAATCAACTGGTTCCCAGCAGATTTCCAAGGTGGCTGCATGCCTTGCATCCCCATCCGCAAGTGTAGGAGAGTTCCAGTTGCTCTGTTTCCATGTCAACACTTGGTATTGTCAATTTTTCCCATTTTAGCTGTTATGGAGGCTCTATAGGCCACTTTGTTTCTAAATTCCTTTCAAACTGTTGAGATGAATCTTTATGATCTCTATTTTCAGAAGAGGATACCAAAAAGCTCTGAGAGGTGAAGTAATTTGTCCAAAGCCTCTTAAACCCTGGCAACGGCTTAGAGCTGTGATGCAAACAGGACTGTCTCACCTCGCCCATCCTTTTCCCTTTTTATTTTGTCCAGCTGCCTATCCAACCTCATCTCGATGGCTTCCCAGCAGTCCCCTCCTAGGGGTTATGAAAATTCTGCACGTGGGAAGAGACTGATCTGTGGGCCCCCAATATGGGTACCCCGCAAAGGGTCAGTCCTGCCCACAGGAGGCTTGAATCCTGCATCCTGCCCAGTTCTCCAAGGACTTGCGGGCTGGAGAGGACTAGTAGAGTGTAGATTACCAGGAAGGGGTAGGATGGACGGCGGGGGAAGGATGGACATCAGGGGAGGGGGAGGGCAGGCACCCAGGGCAAGGAAGGTTTGCCGGGGTGGGGTTGCGGGCAAATTATAAGGAGAATGTTTGCTGCCCAGGAAGAGTGGGCAACCCCTACGCGGAGCCTGCCCCGCAGCTGTACGGGTAGGGGGCGGAGTGCGAGGCGTGTGTTTGCTGGCTGCTGGGCGGCGGGGAGGTGGTGACGCGGCTCCCCGGACCCCTCCGCTAGGGCAGGGAAGTGTGGGCAGTGGAAAAGGGGTGGGGAGCCCAGGGGTCCCCGTCCTGCGGCCGTCGAGCCGGAGGGAGTGCGCTCCGGCACCGGTGCTCCAGCGGCTGGGATACCAGGACAGCTGGGGGCGCACGCGGAGGAGGCCCGCGGGGCGGGGCTCCAGGGCATGGGCGGGGCCTCGTGGGGGGCGGGGCCACGCGCGCCGGTGGCGGCCAATGGGTTCGTGCGGCGCAGGCCCCGCCCCCGAGGCCGCTGCATAGTCATGAGGCGCAGGCCGGCGCTGCGTCAGCGGAAGCGGCGCGGAGCGGCTGTTTCCGACCCGATAAAGCGGCGTTGTCCCCGCGCGCCGGCCGCAGCTTCACAGCGCTCGCTCTGCGCCAGCGTCGCTGACTGACGGACCCCCCGGCTGGCCGCCGAGGGCGCAGCCGCCTCCCGGACGCCCCGCCGCCGCCCCGGTGCGCCCGGGGCCCGCGCCGCCCGCCCGCCCGCCGCCCGCCCGGCCGGCCCGCCGCCCCGCCGCCCCGCGGCCCCGGCCGGAGGAGACAGGTGAGCGGCCGCGCCCGCCCCGCCGGCCCCGCCGCACCTGGCACCTGGCGCCGGCACCTGCCGCACCCCCATCCTCTTCCGCGCGGCCTGGCCGCGAACTCGTGGCCGCCCCTAACCCCAGCCCTGCGTCTCCCGCTCCCGAGGCATCCCCGCCCCACCGGCCTGGCGCTTGCCCCGCTGCGCCCCGCCCCCACGCCTTGGCCCCTTTCCTTCCCGACTGCACCTGCCCTTCCTCGTCCGCATCCCGGCAGCCTCCTCGAGCATCCCAGGCCCCCTCCCCGCGGGATGCACCTTTCCCTGGACCGACCCGCCGCTTCCATCCGTCAGCATCCCCGTTACCCCAGTGCTCGGGTTCTTCACCCAGAGAGGAGCCTGTAGCTCTTGTGAGACGCCCCACCTGCCGCGCCCCCCGCTCCAACTTCTGAGAGTTCAGCCTCTGCCCACCACTGTCGAAATGTCCCATCCCCCTCCCCAACCTTCTCCCCAGCACACATGCCCCTCGGCCCCTTGCAGCGCTGCTAGCATGTCCTGCCCCTCCTGCCCCTCTGGCTGCGGCTCTGTCGTGTTATCGGTACTGTCCCTTCGAGATGCCCTTATTTCCTGAGGCCGACCTTGTCGCTGGAAGAATGGCCAGAGCATCCGTGCTCCAGGTTCAGGGCCTCTGTTGTGGAGACCCCTGCACATGTCTCTGGACTTAAGCACACCCACCTCTTTCACTGGCACTCCTTTTCCTTTCCGGCCCTTGAGTTTAACCCATTCCTCCCCAAGGTGAGCTACACTTAATGGGCTCCCTGGGAGCACAGTTCAGCGAGGGCTTTTCCTGGGAAGGTATGTCCATATGAGGGGCACAGCTTGCTGGTTAGTTATCCCTAGCGATTCTAGAAGATGGGGCTAGCAAGGGGTAAGAAAGGGCACTTGGTCTTCTAGGGAACCTGGGGCCCCTGATGAAGTGTGGCTTGAGATTCACAGACTGAGCCCATGGGACTGACCTTCTGCCCAATCTGGCACTTCAGCCAGCTCCAGCAGAAGGAGGTTTGTAACTCCTTGTTATTGGGGTGCTGTTTTCCAGTCCAGCGCCTGGGGACCCAGGAGGGCGTAGGAGATGAGTGATTACTGTGGGCCCAGAGGCTGTGACTACTGGGGCAAAACATTGCTGGATCTCCCCAGCCCTGTGCTCTGTGCCTTCATTCCCTGCAGTGGCAGACAGGTAGGGTGTGGTAGGAATCTTTCTCTCTGCTATTTTGTTCTTGTGGTAGGAAAGAGTAAGAAAATGAAAAGCTGGGGGATTGGTTTACTGATTAAGAAGTGTGAGAATGGTTGGCCATCAGAACCAGAAACATCCACCTGCCCTGAACAAATGTGAATGATTTCCTCACTTTTCTGCGGGATCTCAATTAACATATTAAAAGGGCAAGTGAAGTCAGAATGCTCTGGAGACTTTACAGAGGCTGCTTGAGAATGGGGGAGGGCTGCATTTGTGGCCCCTGAAGTCCCCTGACTCCAGGTGGAGACTCAGGCCTGATAAAGAAATCAGATGCTGTGGGGAAAGGCTGAGGAAGTGGGTTGTTCAGAAATCAAGAATTTCAGTCCCATTCACGCGAATTGTTTTTGTGGCGGCAGCTGAAAAGGAAAGTAGATCATTTGACACCTTTGAAGTGCATATTAGGGGTGCAGAGGTGGATCTGTTTAGAACCAGTGTCCTGGGGCCCAGGGAGTGGGAAGGCCACGCAGGGCCGTGGGGTTTGCTCACTTCCCTTGCAGAGACGCTGTGTGCTGCAGCTTTGGCCCTTGTCGCCTCCTGAAAACAGGTCAGATTGAACTGGGTGATCCAGGGTGGCTGGTAGCTTGTAACACCCTCTAAGTTTGCTTATTGGAGAGGAGGGAGTGGGGGGAGGGGCCTGCAAACCCGAGTCTGCCCCCCTCAGGGAGCGGGAGATCCCGCCTCCATCTGCCTTGCAGATCTGCAGGGGAGGAGAGGGCTGCGGCAGTGGCAGCTCCCCGTCCCCGATCGAGGAGAGGAGCTTGGGAATGCATTCAAACTGATGCTTAGGTTGCCTGGTGTTGAATTGATTTCATCTCCGCTGTCAGAACACAGATGAGGATGGACCAGGGGCAGCGTTGGGGTTGGGGCTGCTGCTGCTATCATTTTCCAACTGTGGCATATCCCTCTGCCCATGCCCTCTGTTGCTCATGTCAAAGGCCCTGAATCTCAGCTTTGGGTAGCTAGCAAGAGTGGTTTGTGACAGCCTCGTGGCCTGGCATGGACTGAACATTACTGGTGAACATTGTAGGTGGCACACAACCCCAAATTGCCAGTGCCCTTCTTGGGAACACCCATGGCAGAGCCATGTCTATAATTTGTGGAGTTGGAATATGCAGGAAACCGTGTTCCTGTTAAGGATGGTTGAGGATGCTGCTCCTTGCTTGCCTCCTGTGGTTCTTCACATTCTTATCACATAGTTCTAATGAAGGTAGACTTGGTGAAACACATCGGAAGGGGTGCCTTGAACCAAGACGGGGACAGGGGAACGTTTTAGCTGTGCCAAGTGACAATCCAACAGAGGAGCAAGCACCACAGATGAAGAGCAGCCGTGAGGGGCTGTGTGAGAGGACCCCATAAGCCCGAGTCTGCAGAGGGCCAGAGCTGCCGCACCTCCCCCACTGGCTCCTAGACAAGGTCCCCTTGTTTAAATTAGCGTAAGTTCCCCACCAAAATCAATGAACAAGGATCTTTTTAAATGTGGAACTTTCAAAATGTGCTTCAAGTGGCCTTTTTTTTTTTGGTATCAGATTCCGAGCCTCTGTGACGTTAAGCACATTTTGAGAGAGCTATGAGACCTGTGCACTCGGGGAAAGGACTTGACTCTGCCCTGAACCAGGGGAGAGACTTGACCAGGCTGTGCCGAAGGCACTTTCAGCCCCTGCCCTCTTGGGTGGAGGTGGCGTGAGAAACCTTCAGGGGAGTCCTGATAGTGTCAGGTGGCTCTCTTGGCAAGGGACTTACAAAGAGGTGTTTTAAGAAGATTAAAGCATGCTCCAGTTTGGGGGTTGCTGCAAAGCCCTCCTACCGTGAGACTTTTCTAGCCCTCCTAGTAGACCCTTCGTTCTAAACTTGCATTCCCAGGAGTCCTGTGGAAGCCCTGGATGCCAGTGCCCAGAGCCTGGGCAGCCTGGGTGGGTCGCTTGTTGAGTTCCTACCTCCAGTTAGGCACATTACTGGTTTCTTGGGAGAGGCTGTGGGGAGCAGTACAGAACCCTGAGGCTGGAAAGAAGGGCCGAGTTCCCTTTGGCTCTGCTCCTGTGTGGCTTTGGGACCTTAGGTGAGAAAGCAAGATTTTTCTTTTTCAGAAAAAGTCACATTCTCTTGCATGTCATCTTCAAGGCCACCTTCCTGCGTAGTGAGGGCTCCAAAACGGGTTCACTCCCAGAGCCTGTGGGGCCCCAAGGAGGCTGTGCTTTGTGCTGGCATTTTGCCCCCAAGTGCGGGAATGAGAGGGTGCTATCTGTCCCCAAGTGGGATCCTCACCTACCCCAAGGGGTTTGCATATCTGTCTCAAGTCACAAAGGGCGGCCACCTTGCCCTCCCACCTCTGCTTGGCGGGAAGCCCAGGTCAGGGAGGCATTGTTCCGCCCAAGGTCTTGGTGTTTTCATCCCCTAACCTGTTGAAGGATTTGCTGGCAGTGAGAGGAAGCTGCATTCCTGAACCAAGCCCAGGGGTGCTTAATTCACCATGCGCGAGTCGCCCCTCCCACTCCAGGATCCTGCTGCCCGGCTGGTGCTGGTGGGACTGCTGTAGTTATGGTCCCTCCTGGGTTTCTGGAGGAAAAGGAACTCTTCAGTGAAAATGGCATAGCAGACCCTCAGAGCCACAGCCGAGGGGCCTGCAGTGCACCATTGTTCAGATGCAGTGGTCACTGCACTCTGCGCAGCTCTCAGCAGTCACTCAGGTGCCCTAGTCCTTGTCACTCAAGGTGGAGTCGTCACTGTGGGGAAATGTGTCAATCCTAAAGAGTGAGTCTGGAGTGGAAGGGAATGTTTTTGCATTGGTTTTGTTGGTTTGGCTGTGTTTTTTGTTTCATTTTGGTGCCGGGGGTTGAACTCAGCTTCCTGAGCTTGAGAGCCTGGCTTCTCTAGTGAACACACCTGCTTTTTTTCTTTTTTCTTTTTAGGTTTGAAGGATCTGCAGTGGAAATGAAACCACTTTCCAGAAGTGTACTAGGCATGAGGAGGGATCAGCCAGGGCTGGTACAAGGCCACTTTTCCATCAGTGACCATGGGTTAGGTTAGGACTGCGTTAGTGCCAGATCACGTTGGAGCAGGGCTTCCCAGCGTTTTTGCGCCTGAGTTAAGTAAAACTTCGAAGAACTATGGGCACATCTCAGTTTTCTTCCCTTGATTTTAAAGAGCTATAAAAGGTGGTGTTCCTAGTATCTGGAAGGCATTGAAAATGAGTGGGTAACTTAACTGTGCTGCTGCTGCTTTTAGAAGTAACACTGATGATTCCACACCCACCATTGGCTGCCCTTAAAACAGCGTGAAAATCACATCTTTCCTTTTTCTCCTTAAACTTGTATGTTTGCTCCATTTTCCTCTTGGAATCTTATTCTAATGCAGTGTGCCTTTAAACTTGAAAATCTTTTTATTGGTCATTCTTCTTACTTTTTCTGTGACAAAAGTACATGTAAATCACAATTTAAAACACTTCATTAATCCTTAGGCCATTAACTCAATCCAGAACAACGTGTTTGTTGTGATTTCCCCCCCCCCCACCCTGTATGGTGATTGAACCCAGGAGCGCTCTACCACTGAGCTACATCCCCAGCCCTTTTAATTTATTTAGAGACATAGTCTCACCAAACTGCCGGGCTGGACTGGAGCTTGCCATCCTCCTGCCTCAGCCTCCCTAGTCACTGGGATTTTAATCGTATGCCACTGTGCTGGCTGATCATTGTAGTAATTGGTACAGAGTTGATCACAGAAGCATAATTATGTCATTGGTCTTCCTAAGTAGTTACTAAGTGCACAAAATAAAAATACATTGTAAGGGGTTCTCAAAGAGCTAGATGGGGGTCCTTTTAAGGTGCCTGAATCAGAGGAATTTCCAGCTGCCCTAATGCCAGGTGCAGCTGCTGAGCCTTGGATGAGAATAATGCCTCCCCTTGCTCAGGTGGCCAGAGGGGAGTGTGGAGGTAGTCTGGTGGAGGTGGAGCCCACCAGGGCACTGGGGCTTCCACCGGGGCCATTTCTCAGGCAGCTCAGTTTGAGGAAGCAGTTTGTGGGGACTCAGGATCTGCTGGAGTTTCCAGAATGTTCTTGTGTTGACACTGCTTGTGAGTGCAGCCTGTGTACATGCCTGGTATTGCTGTGCTTGGTGCAGGATGAAGCCCTTGCACTGTGTCGACTTAGGACACAGCTGCTCCTTCTTAAACCTTTCTATTTAGTGGCATGCTTTCTAAATGCAGTGTGTTAACAGGCGAAGTGAATTTTCGAAACATGCATGGCTTGGTTAGTATAGGTGCATTCTTATTTGGGTGGGTTAAAATATAAGCCTGTGGAATTATGCCTTGAGCTAAATTTTAACTTGCCAAAAAGATGTGTTAGAAGTAGAAAAGACCAAAACGGCTGGGCCCGGGCTCCCCAGGCTTTTGCCTGGCAAGAACCCAGTACCCCGCCTGCTCTTGGTCCCTCAGATCACTGTGTGTTCTCTGCCTGGGGTCATCTGCATGTTTCTGGGGGGGGGAGTCTCAAGGCCTTTGGGTAGGCTGGAGGTGCTGGTGAAGAGATTGGGGGGTATGTGGAAGGTGGCCCCCTTCCAGAGAACCAAGGATGACGGGGTTGGTGTGGGGAGCCCCAAGAGCTTGCTCAGATCTGGAAAGGCTACCAGAGCAGAGACATTTATTATTTTTAGCCTAAAAGCCAACTGACATTTGGTATGAAAATAAGCTTAGCAATTAAACGACAACAACAAATTACCTTCTCGTGCAGAAACAGAACACCATGGACTGAGTGGTGGAGCTTGGTAGTTTATGACCTAGGGCCAGTCGGTGACCATGGGCAGAGGAGCAGGCTGCTTTGGGGTTTGAGCACTTGTCTTCTAGTTTTCTGCTGGTTGGGGACCCACTGAGGAACACTTCATCAGGTACATGGCATGCAACTGTTTGGCGAGGCCCCCGCCCCCCGGGACTGTGGGCCAGTACCTGGTCGGGTGGGGACCTGTGAAGAGAGCAGCTGGTTCCAGGCCTTGTTCTGGGAACCCTATGGTGCATTCAGGCAGTAAAGAAGGGGCTGAGCAAGACAGCCCTTGACCACCCTGCAAGCAGAGTGAGCAGGCCCGGAAGGTGGTACCTCTTCAGCCTCTTCTCCAACTCTGCCAGTGCCCACATTTTCTTGACATTTGGGATTTCTGTACTGAAATTAAGATTTTAGGCTCTTGAAGACTGAGAGGTGCTCTGTGCTGAAGGAGAGCAGTTCTAGTGAGTTTGATGGTTTCTAGAAATCCCTGTGGTCATCTGGGGCTTCTCTCCAGTGTGCACCTCTTCTCCCAGCCAGGTGTGCTGCAGGAATGCTAGAGTAGCTGTTGTGGCCCTTTCACGTCACCTGTGTAAATGGTGCTGGGGAGGCCTCCCCTGCAGCCCTGTGCACCCCCACCCCCTTGCTGGATGGAGCAGCCCTTGCTGCAGCCCCTGGCTCCATTCCTTCTGGTTGGGTGGAGAGCACCTACCTGCTTGCTTGTTCAGGAGCATGCTGCCTGGTTCCTGTTTCTCGTGGGACAGGTGTCCCCGCATAAGCTGAAGGATAGCTTAGGATAGTGTAAAGCATTTTTAGCCCAGCATTGAGTTATCCAGATATTTGAAGTGTTTTAATTACTAAAAAGACGGGGAAGGCCTGTGCTTCTCCTCCTGCAGTGGGAGGAGTGCAGGGCCACCACCACTGGCAGGACCACCCTGGCTTTGTGACCTCAGCCCAGAAGCCACTTGGTACCCAGAGCTCCCCCTTCTGTATGGTCACAGGGGAGCACAAGGGCATTTGTTCCTAGCACTTAGTAGGTCCGTGACAGCCGCTGACTCAGGCCTGGTCCACATTGAGCCCTGGGCCTCCCTGTCCCTGACAGAACCCACCAAGGGGAGTGTGAGTGACTTGCCAAAGCCACCTCCCCAGGTGCTGCCTGGCTCCCTGCTCTCACACTGCCCCCTGCTTAAGAACGCTGTTTGTTTTCTGTGCACAGAAACATGTGAAGTTCATCTTCACATGCCATCTCAAGGCCCCCTGGCAGTCACTGTTGGTACCAGGAGGGTGCTGACCCTGGAGGCTATGGACCAGGCCTGCTGCCTCATGCCACTCTCCCCAGCCAGGAGCGTGGCAGGAAAAGGACCCCAGCAACTGGCTTGGCCCTTGTGTTGGTCTCGTGGCTACCACTTGGTTGAATTCCCAGCTGTGCCTGTCGTGCTGGCCAGTCAACTTGCGTGACCTTCTTGGGTGCCCAGTTCAGCCCTGTGACTATCACTCATCAAGTGAGGCTGTCGCTTGGGAAGTGCTGGGCCCTTGGTGGTCCATTCTTTTCCAAAGATGCTCACCAGGTGGCTGCTCTATACCAAGCTTCTAGGTGCAGACACTGAGGGAACCACTGACTGCTGCTGGTCCTAGAGAACTTCTGGGCAGGTGGTGCCTGAGCTGAACAGGGGGTTGTTCTTGAAACTTCACTATAGATGTTTGCAGATGTAGCTGAAGTACTGAGCGTGGTGTGATCATGGCTTCCATAGGCCATGGCCCAGCATCAGCAACTCTGCTGATGTATTGCTGGTCTTGAGATTTAAGAGACACTAGTCGTGGGAAGAAGTGAACGTGGAGGCCTGTGGGAGCAGGGTTAACTGCGTACCAGAGTTGGCCAGTCAGTTAGGGAGCTGCCTGGAGGGCTCGCTTCCCTGCCCAGCATCGCAGCCCATGGGCAGAGTGCTCTCGTGTGTACAGTGGGTGGCTAGGTACACGGCAGATGTGGCAGCCTCTGCAGTTCTGCATGTCGTTTCCTCTTTAACACTGTATGAGAAGCGTTAGTGCCTCTTCACACAGTGGGATGTGGTGGTGTTTGGTGCAGGGCTGGGTGCCACTCGGGTGGAGTTTGGTTGGCACACGTGAGCCTGGTCCATCTCTAGCACCACTGAAGCAATAAGTAAGTAAATCAACAACATGGAAAGCCTCGAGCCTGCAAGTTGCCACGCAGCACCCCTGGTATGAGAAGGGTCAGAAGAAGGCCTCTGCTCCCAAGATCCCTGCCCAGGGGCAGCTATGGCCCAGACTCATGGTCGGCATCCTTGCCAGGCTTGACGGTTGGCCTAGAGGCTGTAGCAGAGAGGTGCGTGCAGATAAGGCTCCTGTGGTGACGCCGGTTGCGGTTGTCCAGTTGAGATAGGTTTCTGCTTAGTTCTGCGGCCCGTGGGAGACTGGAAGCCAAGTAGACGCGGGCCAAGCTTTCTGCCTGGTCATGATGTGGTTTTGGAAAGTAGCTTTCACAATGTTCACTGTGGATTTCCTCATGGTCTCCTCAGCGCTCCTTCTGCTTGGGGCTTGTCTTCGCCTGCACAGTTCTGCTGTGGCTTTGGAGGCCTTGGACTTGGACTGGGATCCTAGGCCTGCTTCCCCACAGAGCATCTGCCTGCTCTGCTGCCAGGTGGGGATGTTCCTGCTTCCAGCCATGTCCCTGTCCCCTTTTTGCCAGCCTCTAGTTGCATTTGACCTTAATGTCTCAGTCAGGGGACGGGGCCAACTGTGATATTTATACTCTTAAAACACATTACACAGTGAAGGACCCATCACCTGGCCGTGTCCTCCCTGAGCTGAGCCTGCTCCTGGAACGGTGTGCTGGACCCTGTAGCAGTACTTAGGCCCAGGCGAGACAGCAGTAGTGCACCTCCCCCTGCTCGGCACGTCCCAGAGTGGTGCAGTCGGACTTGCTGTCTCCAAGGGTGCCTTCCCCCTGCCATCCTGTGGCGGAGGGGCTGTGCCCACACCACCTCTTCAAGAGGGCATGACTTTCTCAGAGGCTCCACTCTGAGCTAACCACCTATCGGCACCACTTCCTAACACTGCAGCGTTGGGAGTCAGCTTGTGGATTTGAGGGGACACATGCTCAGACCACAGCCTCAGTGGCTACTAGTGCTGGTAGCTTTCACCACCTTTAGAACCCATTGTTACTGCACACCTTGAAGTCATCTGCCCCGTAGAAATCGCCTTGCGATCTCTGCAGGCATCCAGAGGTGAGCCTGAGCTGGCCGTCCCAGGAGCCACGTGGTTTAGAACTAACTTCTGCTTTGCTGCCACACTGTGGAAGCAGTGATGCTGTGTTTCATGGAAGAGTAACCCAAGGCTCAGAGCCCTTATGTAACTTGCTGGGACTCCAACTCCTGACTGTCCCCGCTGTAAGGCACACCCAGGACAGTACATGTGAAGGCAGTTTTGGCCAGATAGTGAGGCAGTCTTGCAGGGCCCATGTGAAGGAGAGCTGGCACTAGCAGGGGCTCCTGAGAAGTGGAGGGTTGAGGGGGAAATGCCCATGGCCAGGCCTTTGCCCAGAGCAGCAGTTGCCGTTTGGGATGGTGGAGCTGGAGTGGCCTTGGTGTGCCTCCGTTGGTTTTCTTTTTCTTTTTTAATATTGTTTTTAGTTGTAGATGGACACAGTACCTTCATTTTTTATCTATTTATTTTTATGTGGTGCTAAGGATCGAACCCAGGGCCTCACATGTGCTAGGCAAGAAGCGCTCTACCACTGAGCCCCAGTCCAAGCCCATCTCTGTTGGTTTCCGTTAAGTGACCAGGGAAGAAGCAGGCCTGACTGGGAGGTATCCTCAGGACCAGGCCTGGATGGTGGCCTGGTCAGGGGCTGGCTCCCTGGGCTGTCATGCCGGGAGGGGCAGGGATTCCTGTCTTGGAGCCAGAGAGATGCAGATGAGGCAGGGTGGATCCCACATGCGCTGCTGTCTCTGAGAAACTTTCACCTTGTGACAAACCCTCTTCTCCCTGCAGCCACCCAGGGGGCTGCTTTAATGTTGTGTACATCTGAGTACAGCCAAATAAAAGTCTGAGGGCCTTTATCTTTGACAGGTAGGTTTTCTTTCATTCCATCCTCTGAAAAGTCTAGTCCTAGGAAAGACTCCACAAAACTGTTGCAGCCTGTCCCAGGCTATCTGCCCTGGTGCTTCCAGCCTGGGAGGTACGGTTGCCAGGACTCTCTCGCCCCCTACCACCACCAGCACTGCTTAGGCAGCTCAAGAGAGGAGACTAGGGGAAGGGCTGCTTGGCTGAGCTTTCTGGACCCCCTGGGTGCTGTAGACCAGTTTCTGTGTGTCCTCAGTCCTGCCCAGGAGCACCCGGGAGGACCCACAGCATGCCGTCTGCCCAGCACCTGGAGTTTGTGATAACCTTTAAACGTAAAGTCTGTCCTGTGACGAGAAGTTGTGGCCATTTTCTAGATGAAAGCTCTCCTTTTCATTTTCCTTGCAAATGATGGCCCTGGGAATTCTGGCCTCACCCTGGGCCAGGACCACCAGTGTTTACGGGGCTGGAGGTCTGCAGCAACTGGACACAGGACTCTGGCTGTGCTACTCAGCTCTGAGTCCCAGGGCCCCAGCTGTAAGATAGGTGTGCTAAAGCCAGGGGCAGCATCCGGGTGAAGTGAACTTACCCCACCTCCCTCCCGCTTGCCTCACAGGGTGCTGGCATCCCAACTTGGGCCCTGCAGCAGCCAGAGACTGCACCTTGCAGCCCTTCCCTGTGTTAGGGTGTGCTCTCCCGCCCTCTGGGAAATCAGGCCCTTTTGCCAACAGACAGATTGGTAGGTTCTGACTGCTTCTTGATGCCCCTGTGGAGCATCATGTGTCTGGTGTCCCCGTTGAACTTCAGAGCCCCTGGAGACCTTTGTGTGTGCCTCTGGGCAGCTGTTTGTGGCTATATCACTCAGATCCAGAAAGCAGATGCCACTTGTGAGGATGGGGAGAGGGGAGTTAATGGAAGGAGCACAGGAAGGGGTGGCGGGGTTAGGGATGCTGGTCCATGGGCACTGGCAAGGGAGCAGGTACCAAGCGCCTAAGGAAGAAGGGCTGTAGGAAAAGGCAGACTGGGTCTCCAGGGACCTGAGGCTCTCTGCAACTTCCTGGCACGGTTCCCTTCCTGGTGGGAGGGGGGTGCTGGCTGTGCACTTATGGTATAGTGGGGTCCTGCGGGCGGGAGAAGGGGACCACCTTGGCCAGTGTAGATAGAAACCCCCACTCAGAGCAGGGTGAGAGGTTTTAGGTGAGGTTTTAGGGTTCTGTGCACTTCCCGGGGATGCACATGGACACCATCTGGCTTGCAGCCATGGGCCAGTGAGAGCGTTTGGTGAGGAGAGCTTGTCAATGGTGGGTTTCTGTGCGCTGCGTACTTGAGTGGCTGCATGGCCTTATGCACCTGGTGGGCAGGTGTGGCAGGCTCTGAGCACCAAGCAAGGAAGAGAGTGGGGGCACTCACCTCATCTGGACGGACTCCTCATGCTGGTCATAAGCGGGAAGCAGCATTGTGCTAACGGGTCTGTGTGGAGTTCCATCTCCAAGCCCAGAGCTGATGCCACGTCTGGGTGGTCCAGAGCACGCCCACCATCACCTGGCAAGGGACATTCACCCAGGGCACCCCCACACCCCCGCCTGCCTCCCTCGTTTGGTTCTGACAGAGTGGCAGTTGTTTTACTTGTAGTTGTTCATACTTTGGTCCATCTTTCTGGGATCAATTCTAGAAAGTGTAGTTTGACCATTACTGTCTGACATCATCCAGTGTATGTGTGATAGCTCTAGAAGGTTCTGGCTCCTGTGATCTGGGATGGTCCTTACAGTTTTCCCAAACTTAGAATGCCTTTCTATTTCCCTCTCCACTTCCCCTATGTGACAGGGTCTCACAGTCACAATTTGAGGCTGGCCTCAAATTCCTTGGCTTAAGCAATCCTCAGCCTCAGTCTTTCACAGTCTCAGTCTTCCAAGTGCTAGGACTATAGGCATGTGCCACTATGCTGGCTTTCTATTTTTCTTTGTTTCTTCCCTTTTTGTGTATGTGTGTGTGTACTAAAATTGCTCAACGAAGTCCTAAAGGAAACAAAAGGGAGGACCTACTTTTAAAAAATTACAAAAAGATTATGTAATAACCATATCACAAGAAAACTCCTTTAGCCAGTAGAGAGACTAAGTGACTATCCCCATCCTCCTGTCTCTAGGCTGGGATGCTTTTAATCTTTCCTGGGTCATAAATGCCTTTGAATCTGGTGAAAGCTGTGTACCTCTCTTGCATCAACACAAATTGACACAATTTTGTGTGTAACTTTGGTGACGTTTGCAGGTCCCCCAACACCCATCCAGGGAGAGCCCCGATTGCCCCCATGCACAGGGTGGGCCGATGCTCATCTCTGCACATGGGAGGGTGCTGACCGGGTGGCCGCTGGAGTGCGCTGCGTGTCACTGCTACTGAAGCAGGCGATGCTGGGCAGGCCCTCTGCTCCTGGCCCTGTAAAGATCAGCACTGAGGCAGGCTGTTCTGGCTGGTTTTGCGTGTGGACCAGGATTAACAGTGACCATGGCAATAGGACTCAGCCCCTGCCAGGCACGCAGGCACCTGTGGGTTGTGTGGGCAGATTGCAATCCCTAGTGAGTGTTGGAATGCTGTGGTCATGCAACATTGGTGGGGAAACTTCAAGATTTAACATCAGCAGTGAGCACAGTGGAAAGTCAGGGTCGTCAGAAGAGCCAGGCTGAGCAGTGTCACATCGAACATGTGGTGCAGCCAAGGATTGGTGGGTGGGGTTTTTGACCCTGAGCCAAGGCTGGTGGAAGGCTGGGCTGGAGCTGCAGTCTGGGGCCTGTGGGATCTTCCTGCTAGCATGGAAGAGCCCTGGGAGGAGCCCCAGTTCGACCCTTGCATCTGCACGTGGGCCTAATCCCACTGCCAGATGTGCACCACAGCACACAGTGTACCAGGACCTGAGAAACTGCAGCTCCATGGTATCCCTGGGGAATTACTTCCAGGACCCCTGCCCATGCCAAAGTCCATGGATGGCCAGTCCCTGGCGAAGAGTGCTGTAATGTTTGCTTGCAGCCTCTGTGTATCTGAAATCATCTCTAGGTTGCTTATAACCCTAATATAATGAGAGTGCTTGGCAGATAGTTGTTATACTATATTGTTTAGGTAATAACAAGAAGAGAAAACTGTATACATGTCCTGTATAGATGCAGAGTGTTTTCTGAATATTTTCTGTCTGCAGTTGGTTGGATCTATGGATGCATCTCAGTCTTGGACCTAAAACAGTGCTGCGTGCAGTACCTGGGCCACAGGTGTGGTGAAGTAGGCCCAGCTAGAAATGCCCCCAGGTGGACCTGCAGTGCTGGCAGGAGCATGGCCCCAGCCCTAAGCCTCGTCCCCACCTGCAGTGTGAACGAGCCTGTGAGTGTGCAGTCGCGCATGAGCATGAACTCTTTGTGATCCAGTTGCCCCCTTGCTGCTGGCTTGCTGGTCTAGTTCTGGACACGTGGCAGTCAGGCAGCCATTTCCTGAGGTCTTTCCGCACAGTGCAGGGAAAGCAGAAGTGTTGGGGACATTGATCCCAGTTTCTTTGACTGCTCAGGGTGACTAGTGTTCTTTCTCCTGGGGCTTCGAGACTGGGCAGAAGGCCTTCTCTCCCAGAGTGATGGTTCTTCTGTGTACACAGCTCCACTGAGTCTCTCCTCGTGTGCAGGGGGGTGCAGAGCAGCCTGGTAGCCTGTTGGACAACCTCCTGCCTCCCTTCCCGCTGGCTGCGTGAGCGCGCCCATCTACTTGGATTTCCTCCGCTCTGTGGGACTGTCTGCCCCTGAGTGCTCTTTGCCTCTGCCTTTCTGAAACCTGGGGGAGGGCCGGGGCCGGGTTCTCCTCCTTCCCATGGGCTTTTCCAGATGAGCTTGAGGACCACTTTGCCCATTGCACCCAGAGGAGAGACCCACAGGTGCTGTTGCTAGAGTGGAGACATCCAGGCAGCCAGCCCCATGTGTGCTCTGTGCCCTTCAGGACACCTGGGGGCTCAGCGTGTCCCTCGCCCGGGCCATGAGTTCTGCTATAGTATGTACAGGTGAACCCGCTGCACTTCCTTTGCACCGGCAGGCTCGCGGTCTCGCTGAGATGGTGCAGATGCCTTGAATCAGATGCAGAGGGTCCAGACTGCCTGGGTTCTAATCTCACCTCTGTGGGCAAATGTCGTGGTCTTTCATGCCTCAGTTTCTTTGTCTGTAAAATGGGGCTGATAATGGGAATCCCTAACTTGGATTGCTGTGAGTTAGTAGATATCCAGATTTTAGCACGGAAATTGGTTCACAGGAAGTGCTTTCCAAGTTTTAGCTACAATTGCTGCACACCCACACGAAGCAGTTGAAGAGGTAGAATCTGTGCAGAGACATACCCAAACACAGGGCTTTGACTCCCCTGAGGAAGGCCCAAGGAAGGGTGGCAGAGTGGTGAGGGCTTTTCTGGAGGCGAGCTCAACTTCTGAGTTGGCTGTTCAACTGAGGCCTTGAGCAGAAAGGGTGGAGCATTCTGAGCAGCGGGAATCTCACTCTCGAAGAGTAGCAGGCTAGGCCCAGCGGGGCACCTGGAGCAGGGAGGCCACTGCTGGAGAAGGCGAGAGTCTGGGAGGCATTTTGGCTGCCTGATTAGGCAAGTGCTGGGTAGAGCAGGCAATCCTGGTGGTGCCTCCTCTGCTCACTGGGTCTGGGCTCCGAGGAGCTTTGCAGGAGACCGGTGTGCCTGGAGGGAAGTCGAGACCAGCTGGAAGGAGCTTGGAGGGCTGTGGGCTTGTGCCCTGGGAACTGGCCCCACTCTGCCTCCCAGTGGACTTCAAAGAGGCCAGCGGCTCTACCTGGCCACTGGTCTGCATGCCAGGGTCCTGGCCCAGCGTTCTTTGACCCAGCAGGGAGCCACTGCAGTGGTGGCAGCCCTTGGGGGCAGGGGGTGGGTGAAAGGCACATCTAACCTTTCATGGCCTCAGTGTTTTTCTTGATAGACTTTCAAAACGCCCCAAAGAATTTCTAGCATCCCTGCTATAGTTGTTCCCTGCAGGAGTTGAAGGGTTAACAGGGACCTGGAGAGGGGCAGGTCTGCTCTCTGCCCTGGGCAGGGATTTCCTCCTGGAAAGGGCCTTTTTCTCCCCAGGTGAGCTCACCTGTCAGCCATCAGGGCAGCTGAGTCACAGTGCTGTGAATTAGCGTCTGCCAGGAAGATTTTCTTAGTTGTGGTTTTGTTTTCTTCTGTTAAAATTGGTCTTTTGAGGAAAGAGTGAGTTGGGTGGAGTTTACAGCTGTCTTGTGGGCCTCCTGCCGCCCTGCAGGCCTTCGCCTGCTGAGGTGTGTGGCACAGGGCTTTCAGAGCGACCACTGGGCTTGCACCTTGTCATTTAGCTCAGACCTGGGGAGGTAACTTGATCCGGTCAAGATCGCAGTGGCTGGGCTGGGGAGATAGCTCAGTTGGTAGAGTGCTTGCCTTGTAAGCACAAGGCCCTGGGTTCCATCCCCAGCACCACAAAAAAAAAATAATAATAATTAAAAGATCCCAGTGGCCTGGGATTTCTGCCTTGCCGGTTTTTTTTTCAGCATTCTGTGGGAAGGGCTGTCTGCAGATGGAGTGCTGGGCTGACTGTGGAGGACCCCCTCCCAGTTGACATTGAACCATTAATTTAATTTGGTTGGCTTCTGTTTTTTCTTTTCTCCTTGCACTTGGGACGAACCCGGGGCTTCATACTGTAGGCAAGTGCTCTACCAGGGTGGGGAGCTTCATTGTAAAGTTAAGTGGGCTTGAGCTGCCTCTGTACCCAGCCTGGAACTTCCAGGGAAGGGGGTGAGGTCGAAGGCAGTGACGCTGGGGGATGGGCTGCAGGAGGGGAGCAGCAGCAGAGCAGGGGCCCTTTCCATTCCTAGGGGCTCTGGAAAAGTCAAGGGGCCACACTGCTGAGGGGCATCTAAGGCTCCTGGGCAGGGACCAGAAGCGGGTGCGGGTAAGCACAGTGTGCTGTTCAGGTGTGCTGCATGGAAAGCACTTGCTTTTGAAATACTCCCTGTGTTTGCACTCACCCTCTTCTGGAAGGTATCAAGGTGGAGAGCGTGTTTGCAGGTTTGTATGCTTGCTTTGCTCTCCTTGGTCTGTTCTTTATGGCTGCATGTGAGGCTGCCTCTCGGACTTGAAGGAGCCCTGTTGGAGTGTGCTGTGCCCCAAGGTGGCACATGACATGGAGTGCCACCAGCCTCTGCTCCTCCTCCATCTCCACTTCTGCAGGAGCTGGGGAAGAAGAGGAACTGTGAGCTCCATTCTGCATGACGGGCTGAGGGTGGAGGGTGGAGGTGGGCTCTGGGGACCTGCCTCTGGGCTCCTGAGGGCTGGAGTTGGCTGGAGCCCTCGTATCTCTGTGATTTCTCTGGATGCAGGATGTGAGCAGCTGGAGCTGGTTGGGAGTTCCCCAGCCGGTGGCGGTTCACCAAGCCAGCTTGTGTGGGCAGCAACGAAAAGAGCCAGGGTGTCCCAAGTGTCCCTCTCCCTGCATGCCATGGGTCATAGCAGTCCTCTTGGGGTGGGTCTGGAAGAGACATCACAGTGCGGGACACCCCACCCTGGTCCTGGAGTGTGACCTTCCAGTCCTTGCTGGAATTCACCCTTAGTCTCTCGGGATCCCAGGGGTGGGAATGCCTCCTCTTGTTTCCAAACAGGCCTTTGGGCAGCTCACAGGGAGACCTTTGGAGCCCCTTCTCCCTTCCTGTTCAGCCTCGTGCCAGGCCCTCTGGGGCTTCCCACCACAGCAAGTCTGTTGCTGCCCTTCCATCTTGTCTACTGTCCTGGCCTCCTGAGCTGATCTGACTGGCGTGCCTGCCCTGGGAAGTGACTGAGTGGACTGGCATGCAGAGCTCACAAGTTCTCAGGACGCTCAGCTGAGCGGGCTCACACATCTGCTGTGGACACACGGGCACGCTCTGGCCTGGGGGCAAGGGCCCAGCCCTTCCGTGTGGGTGGGGTCTGGTAGCGTTCAGTGAGGTGAAGCATGAGTGTGCTGGGGAGAAGGCAAGGCTCGTGGTCGGGCTGAGGCGGCTGGGCTGCATGTGGTGACCGCAGACCTGAGTACTGGAGCCAGGCATGACTGCCCGGGGGGCCTGACAGTGTTGCTTCTGTGGGTATTCTGACAGCTTCTGCGGAGGTCAGGGTGATGACCCTGCAGTGGAGGAAGGGGGCTTGTCTCTGGAGGAGATGGGCCCTGAGCCCCATTTGCAGCCCCAGCCCAACTCTGCCCTTGCTGGCCATTTGTTCTTGTAGATCAGTCTTGCTGGTAGACTGCAGCCCAGGGTCCAGGGGTGTGTGGGGCAGCTCTGCAGGCCACGAGTGTTAGTCAGATTCTTGTCACTGTGACAGAATACCTGATAAGAGCAACTTGAAGGAGAAAAGGTCTGTTTCAGCTCAGTTTCAGAGGTTTCACTTCACAGCAACATTTCTCTAGACCTGAGGTTAGGCCAAACATCATGGTGGAAAGGTGTGGCAGAGAAAAGCCAGCAGCTCACAGCAGCTGAGAATTAGAAAGGGGCCACGGACAGAAAGTTCCCTTCTAGGGCATAGCCCCCTGCAACCACCTCCTCCAACTAGGCCTTGTTTCTGAACACTGCTGGACTGGGGACCAAACCTTCAGCACATGAGCCTTTGTGGGAACAGTCCAGGTCCAAAGCGTGACCACAGTGAACCTGGAGCCCTGGCCCGGACCCAGCAGTTACTTTCCTTCACAAACCTGGTAGAGGCACGGCAGGCAGGGCAGATGCCCCTGTGTATCAGCTCTCTGCCTGGGCCTCTGACAGACGGCGCTGACTGGCTGTGGGATTAGGTGTTTTAATCCCCCAAGAGAGTTTCTCTCTCCCCAAGTAAACAGAATAGAGTTTAACTTGGGGCCGCTGGCCAAACTAGAAATATTTTGGACCTGGCAATCTTGTTCTTTGGGTTGCTATTCACTGTAGAAGGTTCCAACCCCTTTCCATTTCAGAAGAGGAAGAACAGCTTATTTTTCAGAGTGGCAAATAAGGAAAAGAATGAAGTATCTCCCAGTGTCTGTTTCTCACAGTCTCCTGGGACAGACGTTTTTATAGACACCAGACGTCCTCACCAACCCAGCCAACTTTCCATCCTGAGATGGCCAGAGTGTGCCACCAGCTGCCCCTCCTCTCTCCAGCTGAGCCGGCCAGAGGAGCCATGGGTGTGAGCCGGTCGCGCCCAAGAAGCCAGGACCATGCTTGGCCCTCAGACAGCTGGCCTGCCTCTCACCCTTCCGGTCCCGCCTGTGGCATGGTGCTCCCGGCCCAATGCTCTCTGTGGCTCATCCTCTCGTCAGAGACCTCAGGTTCTGCTGACTGACTTGCAGATGCTGGAGCTAGCTGTGCTCAGTCCATGGGAAGGCCATCGCTGTGGAGATTGGAGGGAACTCAGTGCTTATTGTGCTCTTTAAGGCCAGTGAAGAAACTGCTACTTTGACCACTCTCACAGTGAGTTCATGCTGCTAAGATCCACATTAAACACCCATCTGTGGGTTTGTGGATCCAAGTGGCATGTGCTCAGGGGAGGTGCTCGGGTGCTCCGATCGGTTCTGGAGCCCAGCGGCAGGTGATGTGTCCTGTGCCTTCATGCCGCCCAGCGTGGCTGCAGGGCAGTCCTGAAGCTCTGCACTCTGGTGACAGAAAGCTCTCCAGCCCAGCCCCTTTGGTGCCCTTTGTGTTCACGGCCTCTTTGACTGTCTAGGGCCAGGGCCAGAGTTGATGTGGCCACCTGGAACTTCTGGAGAAGTTGAGACTCAAGGATGCAGTGTTAGGAGTGTCCGTGCCTTCCCTCTCCAGCTCTCTCCTCCTGTCTGTCCCAGGGCTCTGGGGAGGAGTCTCCCTACGGAGACCACAGAGTGCGGGAGGTTGGGGCACTGCTGCTAGTCTCCTGTGGGAAGCGCAGGCCTCCCCATGTCCATGGGATGTCGACCTGGGCTCCCATCACTGTGCTGTGTCTCACAGGTCTGTTTGTGGTTCAGGACTTGGTGTATCATTCCCTGTTGAGGTTGTGGGATAGGAGAAGCAGGGATATGACAGGTTTTGGATATGGTAAGCTGTAAAATAACAAGTCCCAGATGCAGTTGGGGTGGCTTATCAGTGCCTTCTTAGACCTGCAGGCTTGACCTCAAACAGCTACACTCCCTGGTGCTGGGCCACAGGCAGGACTCTGGCCTCAAGCTCTGCTTGTGGGTCTGTGACGATCCCCATGGGGCCCCTCCTGCTGGTCATCTTCCCTGGAGGACCAGCATGAGGCCAGTTCTCTGATTCAGGTCCCACCTCTGGGCGCACAGACACGCAGGAGTCATGGAGCCCAGCCTGAGGCTCAGAGAAGATCAGCGGGCTCCTGATGTTGCCTGGACAGATCTTGCTACCTCCAGGGAACACTGGGGACTTCTGAGAAGACATCTGTTTTGTGTGGCCTGGATGGGGACCATGAGGAATTGATGTTTGGGGTGGGAGGAGGAGCAGAAGCAGAGTACGTAGCAAGGAGAAGATGAGAGGGCGTTGTGCTGAGTGTGAGCGCCAGGTGAGGGAGCACGGGGCTCTGGAGTCTAGGCAGCCCTCCCTACCTGTGCACCAGGGCTCCGGCGTTCTTGCGCACTGTGCTTGCAGTATTTTTATAGCAACCAGTCTCTTTTTCAAGAGATAGTTTACCCAGAAAGCCTAGTGAGTGACAGATAAAATCAGACTGCTGCTTCTGAGAGGTCCTGGGAGAGCTGGGGCTTCCAGTTCCAGCCACCAGTCTGCTAGAGGTGGGACCATCCCTGAAAGCCAGCCCATGGTCAGGAGCAGGGGTCCTCCACCAGCTGGCCCTGAGCCACTTCTTGGCTAACAGGTTCCTGTCCCGCCTCGGACCTGTGTGGAGCAGCGCTGCACAGTGCCGCTGGGAAGCTGGCTCTTAACTCTCCTCACCCTCACCTACACTTCATTCCCAAGGACGGGCCACCAGCACTTGCTAACCTAAAATTTCCAGGTCCACTCCAGGAATGTGTCCCTTTTAGTAAAAATTCTGGGTAGAAATTCTTGTCAAACTAATGATATAACTATTAGATTATTCTTTTATTCTTTTGAGCTTTTCAAACAAAAATTAGATCACCTGTGGTGGCTGTTAAATTTTTTTTTTTTTTAGCTAGACTGTTCTCTGCAGTTCGCTGCTCCCTGTGGGCTCAGTATCTGCGTCTGTGCACAGTGAGAGGAGGCGAGTGGTCTGACTCACCTAACTCTTGGTATCCGCCAAGTCTTCGGGTACAGAGGACCTGCAGCTCTGCCCAAGAGCCTGTGTGCAGCAGGCAGGCTTGGCTGCAGCTGTTGTAGGGGACGCACTTTCAGTGCAGGTGCCGGGGTCCACTTCTGCACCCCAAGTTCTTACACAGTCCACACTCACTGCTAGAGGCCCAGGAGCTCCTGGGAGCCTCGTGCTGCAGGATGTGCGAAGAGGAAAGTGGCACAGTGCAGCCTGTCCTTCCCAAGAGATGAGACCTTGTACTCCAGGAACTGTGGGCTCAGGAGAACGGCTGCTGCCCCAGCACTGACTGGGCTGCAGGCCTGTTGGCAAGCGCTTGAGTGTGCGTGATGCCTGTTCAGGCTGTGGGCGTTCCCCAGGTGAAACCAGCGATGGCCAGCCTGGCTACTTGGAGTCTGGGCCCCGGCTGAGGATGGCAGTCCCTAGGGCCCTCCATTGGCACACCCATTGCCGTGCTGCCGTTGTCACCCAGTCTGCTTACGCGGCTTTCAAGAAACTAAGTCGAAGTCAGATTTAAGCCTTAATGTCCCGTTGTTCCCTTTCATCCCAGTAAGCATCTTAAAATCCCTTCTTTTAATTAGCTCCATTTCCCACTCTGTTAGTTGTGTGCCTGGACTCTGAGCTTTCTGCGCAGTGGACGAGAGTGGCAGTCGTGCCCATGGACTGGTCCCCCTGTGGTCTTTGGGCAGGGGCTTGTGGGGCAGGTCTTAGAGCCCTGACCTCTCTGCAGGGTGCTAGGACGAGCAGTGAGGCTCCCGACAGGGCAGAAGGAGCTGCAGTCAGCAGTGTCAGAAGCCAGCCTGGGCCCGGCACCCTCTACCCTGCGCCACTGCTTCTCTAGAAGAGCTGCCTTGGCAGCTTTCACTTCTCCTGTAGGCAAGCCCCAAGCTAATGTTTATCCTGCAGAGTATCTTAAAAATGCTGGGTGCCAAGTGTTTGCAGGGACTTCATTAATCTCTGAAAGAGAGTCATTGTTGCACTGATAAACTGAGGCACCATTTACAATGGCAGATTGTGTTCGAACTTGCAGCCTGTTAGTTCTTGTCAACAGATGATTGTTCAGAGCTTTCTCGTGCAGGCTGCTTTACCCGTGTGCGTTCGGTTTGCCAGGGCAGGCGTGGGGGCGGTGCTGGTGGGGACTGTGACCCAGGCCCTGTGATGGGCAGGTGTTGCTGGTTCTGATTGGCAGGCTGCTCTGTGGAAATGTGGGATTTGGTCCTGGAGCCCTTGGCTTTTTATGAAGCTCACTTTAAAGCTGGAGGTGCCTCCTGAGGGGAAACTGGTCCTCAGGCAAGTGCAAAAGAACAAGTGGTGGTCTACCTCGGGAAGGCAGGGTAGGCGACCCGTCCCAGCGCTCTGGGAGGTGCTGCTCTGAGGGAAAGTGGCACTGAGCTCACCCTGTTTTGGTTCTGGGGTTTGAACCCAGGGGTGATCTGGCACTGGACCACACCTTCAGCCCTTTTTATTTTACTTTGATACAGGGTCTCACCAAGTTGCTGAGGCCGGCCTTGAACTTGTGGTCTTCCTGCCTCAGCCGCCTGAGTCGCTGGGATTATAGGCATGCACCACTGTGCTCTGGACTTACTGCTTTAAAAAAAAAAAATCTTTCCCGAGGATGTTACTTCCCAGTAAAAGGAGCCCCTCCGCCTCTCCTCCAGAGCCATTGCCTTCACCTGGTGGCATTGAGTGTGAAATGGGGCAGGGATGGAACAGGGCCTGGCTCCTGTGTGGGTGAGCAGGAGGGAGTCAGGTGTCAGGACTGGTGTGGGCGGAGAGCAGAGAAGGGAGGTCTGACGTGAGGCCCAGCTGAGTCCCCAACTTTACCCAGAAGCCAGAGCAGCCGGTGTGAGAACTTAGGCCTGGTTGCCTGGCTGACTGACCCGGCCTTTTGGGGACAGAGGGGTCAAGGTGACTGCTCTGCAGGCTGGAGTCCCTCCCGCAGCCCCCATGCAGTTCTGTCAATGGGACTGAGCTGAGCCTGGTGCAGCGGGTGCCCACTGCCCGTCAGGATGCTGCTTGTGCATGGCAGTGGCGGCCAGTGCTGTCACTCTGCACGTTGTAGATGTGTTGGTAAGCAGCCCTGGGACTTCCTCTTTGGTCAAATGACTCTACTTTCTTGCTGGCTTGCTGTTCTCCTTCCCCCTCAGCCTGGCTCCTGCCCCCTGGGTGTAGCCAGCACTGGGCCTGGAGACAGTCTGCCCCGCCCCCCCCAGGCACCTTGCAGTCCTGCCTCAGCCTCCAGAGTCGCTGGGATCTCAGGCATCGTCGCCACGCTGAGCTAGCCAGAATGTATTTTTAAAGATGACTTACTTGTTTTTGATTCAAGTTTAGGTCATATAGAAGCACAAAGAATCTAAGTGTGAACCACACAGATTTGTATATCCGTACCTTTAAAAACTCCTGATGTGGGCAGAATGTGCATTCAGCTCACAGCCTGCTCTTTACTCGTACTGTCAGGTGTTTCCTGTCAACAGTTGCACAGTGTGGTTTTATATGTGGACATGCCACTCTGCAACCAGTTCTTCTGGATGCTTGAGACTTCCGTTTTGTGGGGTGGGGCGGAGCCCAGGGTCTCGGCATGTGCTGGGTACGTGCTCCACACCGAGCCCCCCGGCCCACTGGGTTTCCTGGTGGTGGAGTGAACCCCCCACAGGCTGCACACGTGCTGGTACTCTGCACATCCCCAGCAAGCTGCAGCCTTGGCAAGTCGCCGTTTGTGCCTGTTTCCTTGTGGTGCTGGGGCTTGCACCAGGCCTCACACACGCTGGGCAGGAGCCGCACCACTGAGTTGCGCCCAGCACAGGAAGCCACCGTCGATAGTCCAGGAGACTGAGTTGGTCTGGGCGAGAGCAGCACTGTCCACGGTGCCCAGAAGGTGCTTGGTCCTGAGGAACCAATTTTCCGCAGATCTTTGGAGTCACCAAATACCTGACTGGGTTTCCTCACCACAGAAAATGGGGGGCACCAGATTGGGGGACTCCACAGAGATGGGGAGGTATTGGTGGGTTTTGGTCTGGTTTATGTAGTTAAGGAAACTTTGGGGCAGGCCACCCCTTCCTATGTGAGGTGTCCCCAGTTCCAGGTGCTTCCTTGAGTGGGGACCAGGGAGGAGGACGAGGAAGCGGCTGTCCAGCTTTCTCTCCCCTCCACCTGCCTGTGATGGTCAGCACCAAGGGTCTGAGAAGGGCTGCCACTTGAGGAGGTGCTGAGACCGAGCAAAGGTCTCTGCAGCACCCTTTCCTGGTGGGTGGTGCCGTGGTGACTCAGCCCTGTGGTTTCATGTGAAGTCTCAGTGTGCAGGGGTGTCACACAGGAAGGCTTTGGTTTCAGTTCATGACTTGGGTCATAGGAAGGATGAACAAATGGGACCCAAGGCCAAAGTGTATGTCAATTGTCTTCATTCCCCAAAACTTGACTTTTTAAAAAACTAGTTGTCGCTTTAACATTTGTCAAAGAAAGTAGTGCCCCATGTCCACTGGTTCATTTCCCACCATTTCAGTTATCTATTGTTGACTGAGGTCTGAAATATAAATAAGAAGTTTCCAGAAAAAAACAGCTCATAGGTTCTAAGTCATGTGCCTGTCCGAGTGTGGAGGAGTCTTGCACATCCCTCCCTCCCACCTGGGACCCAAGTGTCACTGCCTATCCAGCAGTTTCCAGCTGGCTGCACATATGGAGTGCTGGTGCATGGGTGGCCCCCCAGGTACAGAGCAGTGCTGCTGGAGAAGCCAGAGAGCACTTCCTGTAAGTGGAGAGGTCAGAGCCCTCCTCCTCATGCTGAGGCTGCTGTCCTCCCTGGGAAGAACGGCCTCCCTGGGAAGTCACGGTGGAGGAAAGGGTGTGAGTGCCATGCTGCGCCTCAGACTGCAGTGGTCAAGGCCACAGCCCAGAGAGCAGGCTGCACCTGCATGTACTTGCAGGAGAAAGGACGATGCTGGCTTTATGGTCATGGTGTCAGCGTCCCTGGGGGTCTTGGGACGGTCCCTGAGGGCAAGGAACTGTTGTATGCTCTACACTTCTCTTTTAGAATGCCAGTGCTTCCTGGGTTTTCCTCTTCTCTTCTCTTTGGGCTCTGGACACCGAACTCAGGAATGCTGTACCTCTGAACTATACCCCGAGGTTTTTTTTTTTTTTTTTTTTTTTTTTTTGGGAGCAGGATCTTGCTAAGTTGCTAACGCTGGCCTGGAACTTGGGATCCTCCTGTCTCAACCTCCCAGGTTGCTGAGATGACAGGCGTGCTTCCCCGTGCCCGACCTGTGCTTGATGTGTGTCTGACCACACGAGCACTGTAGCTCTGTGTGGTGGATAGCTCAGTCTCTAACTCTGACTGCCATCGTGACCTTAGGATGCATGCAGGATCTGTGAGTGCTGTGATTCACTGTAGGAATGGCACCATCCAAGAGTCCCCTCACCTTGGGCTGTCCTCAGCTGTGCCCATGTCCCCAACCAGTTCTGGACTGTATGTGTGCAGCAGGAGAGATTCTTGCTTCATCTCCACCCTAGATGGTCGTCCTGCGGATCTGAGGTGGCTGGCTACCTGCCTCCCTGTGTGATGGATGGCCAAGGCTGTTTGCACCTGGTTTTGCTCCTAGATGAAGTGAGCAGTGATTCTGAGAAACGCTCGCTCATCCCGGAGCTCCTGGCCGAGGCTGCTCATCTGGCATTTTGGATCAATGCTGCAGCTTGGTTTTCCTGAGCTAGCCGGGATTCCAGGAGCTGTGCAGTGTAAAAGCTTACTGTTGTTTCCATGGCAGCCAAAGCTTCATTCTGACTCTAGTGGCTGAAACCAGCAAATCAGTGCTAGGAACATTTAGAAAAGAGGGGAGAGAAAAATCCCTCACTGCCTTAAAATTAAAAAATGTACTTAGCTGATTGGGCAAATCAAGGCGGCTGTAAAGATCTGTGGTAAGAAGGCTAAATGTTATGGGGACAGTTTTCTTTGGTACTGCCTGTCATTGCTTCAGGGTAATTTCTTCCTAAGTGAGCTTTCAACCTGGGCTTTCTCAGTATTAGGTGCTCTTTTGTTCCCTTGATGTTTGGGGTGGCAGTTTGTCTTAGTAGTGTAAAGAGAGATTCTGAGTGCATTTTCGTTGTTTTTTAACAGATGGAGTCTGGAACTTGTGGGCCCAAGAGGTCCTCTTGTGTCAACCTCCTGAGTAGCTGGGGCTGTAGATGTGCACCACTGCACCTAGCTTGGCCCCTAAAGCTTGGAATTTGACCTCATGTCACAAATGCTTGCTGTCACGAGTTTGCCTGTCTCACTGGGAGCATGCCGTTGGGCTTGCTCTTGATCTGATGGTGCGCTCTTAGCTGGGAGGCTGTGTGACCATGTAGTCTGGGTGGCCACTGAGAAAGGGCTGCTGAGGGGAGCAGCCAGCAGAGATCTCACCAGGTGTGGGGCCTGAGGCGGTCCCTGTGGTGTGGCAACAGCAGAGTGATGGCTGGAGAGTGGGTGGGAGCAGACTGCAAGCAGACGGAAGGAGCAGCAGGCAACTCCACTGAAGATGTTGGCCATAGTGTATTTTGGAGACGTCCTGAGGGCAGCCAAGTAGACTGCATTCCCTGCCCATGGAAAATCAGAATTGGAGAGGTGCGGGCTGTTTTCTCAGATGTCTGCGGGTGCAGACACCAGCACAGGCATGTGTGCAGCGTTCTCCTGGCAGGGCGAGGAGGCTGCCGATGAGCTGTGGATGCTCAGGCAGCCCCGTGGTAGCCACTGTCTGGGGTGGAGGTGTCTGCTGGAGAGATTGAGCTGCCTCGGGCACCTGCCTTTGCATCCTTAGATGGTGCTTGCAGTCTGCTCCCACCCATTCGCCCCAGCAGCCCCCAGGTGTGCTGGCACCTGGTCTAGTTGCAGGCCACTTTTCTTAGGTGCTGTTCTTGGGCGTCTGGACTGGTCTGCACCTGGTGTCCTGCCCCATGAGCCCTAGGAATCCCAGGCACACCCTCAAGCTTCGTTGGCGATCCTGATGTTTTCTTTTGCAGATGGAAAAGTGACTTCCAGAAACAGGTGTGCCAGCAGTGAATGCGAGGCTGCTGGAGGTGGTAGCTTTGAGGCTTGCATGGGTCTGCCTGCACTGGGAAGTCTCACAGTGCCCTCCAGCAGGGCCTGGGCTCCCCGTGGATTTTCTTACCTTCTTACCTAGGGTGAGCCTACGTGCTCGGCTCAGAAGGGGCTGAGCATGGCCACAGATCAGTGACCATAAGGAGATTATCAGTCAGTGTTGGCCAGGGAGAGCCGAGTTGGCATTGTGTGCTGGTTTTCAGGTCTGTTGAATTCATTTGGCAGATGTTGCTCTCTGCCAGCTGCTGGGTACAGTCTCGCAGTGGGTGAGGCGATAGCACATCGAAGTTATACAGGAGGGGCCCCCTGTTGTCATGGAGAACCAGGAAGCCCCTGGGTTGGAGAAAGCACCTTTGGCATCTGCAGTTTACCACTGCGGAAGTGGGCCCAGCAGAGGTGAGTGGGTTTCCCCAAGGTCTGCCAGCTGTCCCAGCACAGCTGCTGACACAGCTGGGGCATGCCCAGTGGGTGGGGCGTGAGACGGTCCGGGTGGCACTCCTGCTGTCCAGTCCATGGAGAGCTGTTGTGATGTAGGCGCAGGGCATGGTGCCGCTTTTGAGGGGTTCAGCAGCTCTGGGGTGTGTGTGTGTGTCTTGAAAATGCACTCACATTGCAGCATGCCAGTTTCCAAGCATAAAACCAGAAAAGTGATCTCTGCTGCTTATTGCTGGTGACGCACTGGCCTCTGCTTCCTGGCCGGAAGAGGGATGGGTCTTTTTGAAGCTCTTTTACTCGTTCTTCTCACTAAATGGGAGTTATTTCTAAACACCGGTTTTCTTTTTTTTTAATGGAGTGATGATGGGTTAGCCAGGTGCTCTGTGTTCAGTGCTTCTGAAAGTTTCTTTTAACAACTAAGTGGTGCCTGCCCACGCTGGGCAGGTGCTGAACACACCTGGCCTCCTGCTGGATGTGCCTCTGGGGCTGATAAGCGGAAGGAAGGACTGCAGCAGAGTGCAGGCTGTCTGGAGGACCAGACGGCCCCAGGGTCTGGGAAACTGGACTGAGTCCCCCAGCAGACCCTGGCAAGGCTGTGGTCCTGGACGAAGTCCATTTCTCAGTCGCTGGGAGGCTAATTCACTGAGGAGACTTAATGACTGGCTGTACAGTGTGGCAATCACTCCCTGGGCCCTCTTTCCAGGTTTCCTCAATACCATTTCTTAACGCTCCAGAATAATTCACACTCGTAGGTAACACATGCAGAGATGCTCAGACTCAAGCATGCACATCCACAGACACAAGTGTGCACACAGACGAGTGACCCCTTGCCTCTCCTCCTCCAGCAGCAGGTTGGCAGCCTCGTGCCTGGGTGGGGTGGAACCCAGGAACCTGCAGTGCGGAGACGCCACTCTGCTGCTTTGACCGGACTCCGCAAGGGCAGCCGGCCCTGTTCTGGAGATGCCACTGTCACGTGCCATTGTCACAGTGTACGCCTTAGACCAGAGGTACCTTGTGCGGCCTGAGGAACCTGAGTTTCTGCAGCGGACACATGTAACACCCAGGGTTGATGAATCCAGGACAAGATGGTTGCAGGTGTACGCCAGTTTAGAAAAGCTTTCCCCAGTACAGGGCACCAGTGACTACCCCGAGGCCTTTCTTGTCTAGGGTTACATTACTGATTTGTTTAAATATAAGAATAAAACTCTGACTAATTTTAAAAAATCCTGAACTTTACAGGGCAGTTTCAGATCTGCAGCAGGATTCCGAGAACGATGCTAGAGCTTCCGTGTCCCCACTGCCCTCGGATGCATACAGCCCACCAGGGGGGTCCGACAGCCAGGCCTCCACCGACACCACAGTGTCTCCCAGAGTGAAGGCTGCCTGTGGGGCTCTTGGTGTCGTGTATTCTGTGGGTATGGACAAAGGTACTGCGACACATATCTCCCTTCAGCACACCAGAGTGTTTTCCCTGCCCTGGACACTGCTCCTTCTATTCAACACCCACTGTGTTGCCTGGCTCCCACTGACCTGTTCCTGTATGTCCCCAGCTATAAGCACAGTGTATTCCCTTCCTCCAGTTAGTTCCTTCCACTTAGCAGGGGATCTCTAAGGGGCCCACGTGACTTCAGTGCTCAAGAGCTCATCTCTTTTCAGTGCTGAATAATATTCCATTGTCAGGATGGACCTGGTGAAGGACATCTGGGTTGCTTCCAAGTGTTGGCATTATGAATGTAGCCACTGTAAACCTCTGGGTACAGGTTTTTTGATGCAGGTTTTCACTTCCTTTGGGTAAATCCAGGGAGCTCAGATCTGGGTTGCATGATTGGAGGATATTCCATTCAAAAACAAAAAACAAAAAAACCCAAAACTCGGGCAGTTTGGAGCAGCTGGACTGCTTTGCATCCCCTGCAGTGAATGGGGTCTACTGGTCCAGGCCTCCCCAGCTTGCAGTGGCGCCACCATTCTGGGTTTGGGCCATTCCCAACGCTGTGTGGCAGCCTGTCATACTGATCGTCCGTCCCTAGGCTCGATGTGGAGCGGCTCCTGTGCTGGTTTGCATGTCTGTCACATCTCTATCCCTGTTATGAGCTGCCTCTCAAGGTCTCTGACCTAATTTAAATCGTCATTTTCTTATTGTTGAACTTTATGTTAGACGGTATTTTATCAGATGCGTCTTTTGCAGATATTTCCTTCTAGTCTGTGGCTTGTCCTCTCGTTCTGTCGGTGCAGTGTCGGCTTTATGTTGGGGTCAGTGGATTCCCTTCAGTGCTGTTCAGGAAGTGATCCCCCAAGCAGAGTGACCATCAGGCTGCATTTCATTCCTGCCAAGGTGCTTTGAAGTTACTTGATCCGATTTCACATTTTTTATGCTCTTGGTCCAAAAACTGGTTTTCTTTTTCTAATTTAGTAGTACTGCTGCTGTTTTTCAGTGCTGGGCATTCGATGTGAACCTTAAGTGTGCTGGGCAGGTCCCCCACTGGGCTACACCCTGCCTGTGCTTCCTTCTTACATGCTCCTATTGGTCTGGTCTCTGACTACTGCCCATAGTCATCTGCAGGACTTGGAGGACTAACTGTACCAGGACACATGAACTGGGTCGTGGGGGTGGCAGGTGATGGCCTTTCAAAAGGAAAACAGGACGGTCATCCCTACTTAGGATGGCTCTGTTTAACACCTCTGACTTGCGATGGTGGCAGAGTGGCAGGCAGGGTAGAAACTGTGTTCTAAACTTTGAATTTTGGTCTCTTTCAGTCTCGTGACCTGGAAGATGCTGTCCACGCCAGGCAGGACCCTTGACTGACAGGGAGCACGCCCTTGGTGTGCCGTGGGCCAGGACTGGTGGGTTCAGTGCAATTTCCACCTCAGATGGGTTTCTGGGGACGTCATGCTGTCCTAAGTACAGGAGCCTCTGTGGTCCCGATGGGTCTTCCAAGGGGGGGCGCCCTGTCTCATGCCTGCCTCTGAATGGTGGAATGACAGGCAGCTGTCTGTACATGTCTGTGAGCGCGCATGCTGGAGGCCATGGAAAAAGGAGGGCATGTTTGTAGCCTCAGCCTGGCGTGAGGCATCAGAGCTGGCGGGACCGGCTTCCAGGAGGCTTGACTGCCACATCTCAGGCTGTTGTTGAGGGCTGTGATGATGGTGTCCACCTAAAACTTGAGCCGAGTGAGGGGCGCTGTGCAGACACACTGCCCTCTTGGCTTTTCGTGGGCTCGGTGCACAGTGCCTTCCCCCAGCACGCTGGGAAGTCACATGCTTGGCATCCTTCGCTGTAGATTAGCAGCAGGACAATAGAGGAAGTCGTTGATTGGAACAATTGCTTGTCTGAGTGCATCTGCAGATCCCAACCAAACTGTTGTCCCTGAGTGCGCGACGGTCACTGCAGCGGGTTCCAGGGGAAGCGCTTCCTTCTGTGCAGGGACTACCCGTCTCGGGCCTTCCGTGGCTCTTGCCTGGAGAGGTCACAGCTGCCTCTTGAACTTGGTTGACTCTTGGCCTGGCCTGTCTCTCCTGCAGCTGAGCGCTGCTCTGGACCCTGAGAGGGAGCTCTTAATGTTTTCTGGGTCTTTAGTGCCATATGGTTTCTCTGAGCCTCCTGAGAGGGAGCAGCTGCCCTTGCTGAGGGGCAGCTTCAGAGGCACAAGTCTGTGGACAGCAAGCCCTGTCACACTGCCCATTGACTGTCCTGAAGTGTGGCCACTGCCCTGTCCCTCCCTAGTCACCCCTAGTCTGCCATGCAGGCCTTGTTCAAGCCCCCAGACGAGGGGTCAGTTGGATGAGCCCATGGTGTCCTGTGCTGTGTCTGAGGAAGTGGGAGCGCAGCCCAAGCGGGCCGGCCTCTGGGCTCTGGTCATGGTCGGACCTGTGGGTAGATGCTTTTCCTTTTCATCCACACTCAGACAGCACAGATTTGATGATGAAGTCAGAATCTGAACATCAGTAGCCCCGGTTGGATGGGAGAGCTCACAGGGCCCGCAGTGAAGGAGCAGCGCTTACTGGTCTTCGCGGGTCTAGACGAAGCAGCTGGGGAGCACAGGGCTGGAGACCTTGTCTGTTGTGACTGTGGGAACGAGGCCTGCGGAGCCACTGCTGGGGATCTCCTGCCCAGTGCCGGGCACTGGGCGGAGGACAGCCCAGTGGGAAGCTGCCCATGCTCCTGGGTTGGTTTATAAAATGACTGGAATCCTAATAAAAATGCCAACAAAGCCTTTTTCCCCCCAGAGTTCATCAGGCTGCTCTTAAAAGTTCATATGCTCATAAAGTTCTGGGAAATGCCCATTGAAGAGCAATTAGGAAAATGCCGGGGAAAGAAGCACTGAGCGGGAACAGCTCCGCCGAGGCCAAGGCCACTCTGGGCCGCTCACACGGCCGGCTCTGGCCCTGGGAACTTGGTGTGTGATGGGATACGAAGGCCTGGGAACCCACGTTCAGGCAAATGGCGTGGTGATACCAGGATGTCCCCAGGAGAGACTGAGTCGTCCCTGTGCTCCGCAAGGGCGCAGCTGCACGTGCTTTCCAGCCACCAGTGCTGGCCCGCCCGGCCCGAGTGCCCTTGCTGCACGCGGTGCTCCTGCCAGCTGCCTTGGGTCAGCCGGCACCACCCTCCTCCTCCTCACGCGCCCGCTGCAGCCACCAGCTCTCCCTCGCTGGGGCCTGGGCTTCTAGCTCCTGGCGCTGCCACCGCCCCTGGGGCTTCGGTGCCGTGCTGGCTGCTTGAGGCGAGCGGTGCCCACCCCTCCCCGCACTGCTCGGAAGCTGCGTGTGGACCAGCTGTCGCGGGGCACCCTGCCCCAGCAGGTGCAGGGGGACTGGCGCAGTGCTGCCCTCGGCCCTCAGCTGTGGGAGCTGCTGAGGGTGTGCGCTGTGCTGGTGGAGATCCCTGTGCCCTGCAGTGGCTGGCTGCCGGCAAGGCTGTGTGGCTCTGTGCCTGTCCACCGTGCCTAGAAGGCCACCCGGGGAAGACGCAGCGAGCTGCCTGTGTGGGTCGTTCCCTGTGTGCTGTGGGAGGGCGGGTGGCCAGCTGTCCTCACCCACCACCTGCCCCCGTCCGTCCTTCACCAGACCTCACCAACTGGCCGTGTGGCCCAGGACTGCACAGAGGGCTGGGAGAGCTGGTCAGGGCTGAGGTGCTGAGTCTGGGGCTGGCTCTACACCTTGTGCCTGACCCTGGGAGCCCGACTCCCAGGGGAGTGAAGGCTCTGGAGCCGATGGCACAGCCCTGGGGCGGCTGTGGTTGGAGGCCGCCATTACTCACCTCCTCATCCCAGGGAGCCGCCTGGGAGGGTGGAGCTGCCCTTCGGGCCGGGCTCGGCACCCTTCCTGAGGCCAGCCCACGGTCGCGTCTTGGCGCGTGGCGTGGTGGTACCATTCCAATTCTGCCTGCAGTCCAGTCTTCCTAAAATGGTGGTGATGAAATTGGGTGCGTGCTGGAAGCCCTAGCTGCTGCCCTCTGCTCCCACGAAGGAGATCCATTCCTCTGCCAAGCCTCACAGACCCCGTCCAGGTCAGAGGTCAGCAGTGGGGACCTGGGCCTGGGTCCAGCTTTGAGACCTGGACTATCTGGACTGATAACAGGTGGAGGGTTTTTTTTATCTTTTTTTTAAAACAAAAAAGATAAGAGAGACTTCACGTGGCCTGTGGAGCCTTAAGTTCTAGCCATCGGCCTTGGTGGGGACCCTGGCGGCATCTGGCTTGGTTGGTTCAGCAGGGGATAATCAAGGGCCCGGGCATTTTAAAGAGTGTTTTTCTCTTTGATAATGGCCTCAGAACAGCGCGTCTCAAGCTTGGGGCCTTTGGGTTGGGGTTGGAGCCAAGCGTTCTCTGTGGTGGGGCTGTCCTGTGCCCCTGAGGGCACGGGGTGGTGTCCCTGTCCAGTAGCATCCCCCTGTGACAGTGGGAATCATCCCAGCAGAGAGCCATGTCAGAACAGTCCACTCCTGCTTATTCCAGAGCCATGTTGCCTGGTCTTCCGCTGTTACCAGAGGCTCTTGGGCACACTAATGCCTGCCCGGGTCAGGACAAGCCTCCATGGACAGACGCAACTGTGGGACTGGGCTGCTGAGCAGGGCTGGCAGGGTTGCTGGGGCTTCTGGGAAGAGCTGTCGCTGCTGTCCCTGCCTGGGCACGGCTGATGGTAGGCACTTCCTCCTCCCGAGAGCCAGCCCTCCCCTGGTGGGAGAAGGCAGTTGGGTTGCTGGCCCTATTTTGGTATACGGTTGGCTGGATGACAGAAAGGAGGCCGGTGAGGTTTCTCAGGGTGAGAATGATGAGAGGCAGGGAGGGTCAGGAGCCCTGGGGTGCCCACAGCTGTTCACCAGGTGACTTGCTAGACTCCTGGGTTACTCCACATGCGGTGGAGGCAGCTCCTTAGTAAAGGCTTTGGAAAGGAGGCTGGTGGTCAGGGTCTGCGTGGCAGAGGGCCTCTGGTGGCCCTGAAGAAATTCTTGAGGGAGGGCTGCAGCCTGGGGTCCAGTCCAGCGTGGCAGGCCACGTGCAGGGGTTCAGTGTCAGCACAGTGAGACAGTGGGTGGGAAGAGGCGATGCAGAGCCCCCCTCCCTGGAAACCCTGGGGTGCCCTGCTTCCTAGGCTGCCAGCGGCAGGGTGGGTTCCTGTTCCCACCCCCCCAGGAGGAGGGGAGAGGCCGATTAAGATTCATATTTTGTTAATGGGATATTACTAGGAATACGTGTATTGTAAGTGGTTGAAATTTTTCAGTAAGGTATCAGCCTACCAAACTCAGCATCAAATGGGATCCCCGTCTGGTGGGATTTTAGGGCCCTTCCTTTATTTAGAGCACTCCAGAGGGAACCCCACATCTGGAGGCCCCTCCAGAGGAACACAGGGTGCCGTGCTGCTGACCTTGCCTGGTGGGACACTGTGCAAGACACTGTGCCATTGGTCATTTCTTGGCAGGCAGTGCCCAACTGTAACCGGTTGTCCCCAGGAAGATGCTATGACATGAGCTGGTCACAGGAGAGGGGTGGTGGAGACTTCAGGGCTGGGGCTTCAGGGAGTCCACGCCCCAAGGAATGCCATGTGTGCCTGGGGTCCTGAGCCCTCAGAAGTTAACAAAGGCGGTTTGGCACGTGTGTTGTTTCTTTTCTGGAGAGAGGGTCTGAAACTCGTGATCATCACTAGTCTTGTAATCTGGACAGGTCAAGGACCACTGCCAAGACATCTGGCCAGGTGCAGGCCAGCTGGGCTCAGAGAGACTCGACCCACCTCTAGGTGGAGCAGGCGTGCCCGAGCTTCTCCTAGCCTGCTTCCCATCCTCCCTCGCTGCCTCTGCCCACGGTGTCGGGTGCAGAATCCCTGTGCAGTTGCCTTGGCCGCCCTAGCTCCACCTGTGTCTGTCTGCCCTCCACTGCACTGGTGGCCCTGGAGGGCACCTTCAGCATCTCCTGCGCATTCAGGCGACAGTATTGGCCTTGGACCTTCTGTCTGCTGGCCTCCTGTGACCCTGCTTTCCTTTATGTCCCATCTTTGTCCACCCCCAGCGCTGAGCTCCCCGTGAGCAAATGGCCTCTGGCAGCACACAGATGTGCCCCCAGCCAGGGCTGGGGGGCCTGGGGGACTCAGAGGTGCAGGCCTTGGGGCAGGGTGGGTGGTGCGCGGGGCAATTCCCCCTGACTGCCTGACTGGCTGGTCCTGTTTCCTCTTGCAGAGCCTCGAGCCACTCGATGGGGATTCACAGAGGACTGCCAGTGTGTGTCGCCTTTCCACCTCTCTGTGGCAGGAGAAGTGACCTCAGCGCCTCCTCAGCAATGACGATGACACTGGTATTAACTGAGTGGCACTTATGGATTTTTAGCCCTCGCTCGCAGTGAGCCAGCGAGCCATGTGCCCTTGTGAGGGAGCCCCCCGTGCGTGCAGAGCGGGATGTGAGCGTGGCCTGCCTGAGGAGCGCGCCTGAAGCACGGGAAGACGTCTTCCTCTGCCCGCAGGGCCGAGGGTCCTGCTTACGTAGATAGCGCAGACAGCACACTCCCACACCTCCGTCTGGTGGTGATGAAAATGGCCCCGCAGAATGCTGACTCGGAGTCCATGCAAGTCCAGGAGCTGCCCGTGTCCCTGCCGGACCTGCAGAAGCCTGGAGACCCCGAGGCTGAGAACCGCGAGGAGACCCTCAGCGAGGGGTCCATCGACAGGATCCCCCTGCGCCTGTGGGTGATGCATGGGGCGGTGATGTTTGGCAGGGAGTTCTGTTACGCCATGGAAACGGCTCTGGTCACGCCTGTCCTGCTGCAGATTGGTAAGTGCTGCTCCCACCTATGGGTGTGGTGTGTGGGGTGGCGCGTCCACCAGACCGGGACCCTGCGGCCGGTGCGGAGCTCTGCCTGGGTCCTCCCTCTCCACCTTGACCTGTGCTCAGGCTTCCTGCCCCGGTGTTAAGCCCCCCTGAGGTCGGGGTGAGGTCAGAGTGAACGGTAAGTGTGTGGAGCAGCTTGGGCAGCTGGGTGCAGAGGGGTGGGCTCCCCTGCAAGCTGGGGCTCCACCACTCTCGGTCTCCTTGCCTCTGAAGAGGGGCAGGTGCAGACTGACCCTGCCGGGACACGGCAGGTGTTTATGCGGCACCTGTGGTGGACTCCCAGTGGCCAGTGGCAACTGTTTACACAAGTGCTGCAGTTCAGAGGGACACTCAGCACAATGGGAAGTGCAGGTGTCCCCTGCAGATTGCCACTGGGGATTCTTGGGCTCCAGAAGTTTTGTCAGAATGTTGGGTTTTCCTCCTGGTCCCAGGAAGGTTTGAATCTCTTAATTTTGCATCCTTGGCCTCTTGAGAGAGCTGGATGAGGATAAGACTGTAGAAGCTGGAGCTTTGTTCTGTGACCCCACATGCACAGGCCCAGTGTCTACAGGTTAGTCGTGGGGGATGTTTCTCACCACGAACCCGGTGCTCTGTGAGAGCCGACTGGCCCACCATGTGATGCGCCGCAGATCTGAAGTGCAGTGGGGAGCTGCACGGCTCCCCACTGCAGGTGGCACCCCCAGGGGCACTGGACTCAGCCCGGGGTTCCTGTTGCCCTGCAGGAGGCGAGCAGAGGTCTGAGGGCCCCTGGGGTTCCTTACGTTGCCCTGCCCCCGGGCTCCTGTGCCTCTCCTCACCTCCAAAGTCCTGGTACCGAACAGGTCGGCCAGGCATGCAGCAGGAGGGCCAGGAGTCACAGAGCGTGGCCTGTGACCACTCTTCATTTCCCTTCTCATCCCTTGGGTGCACTGGGGTGGACAGGACTCCAGCTTTGGCTTCGTGTAGTGAGCTACCCACAGGCACTGCTGTAAGAATGCCCTGAGGGAGCCAGGCGCAGCATCACACACCTGTCCCTCCAGTGACTGGGGAGGCTGAAGCAGGAAAACTCAAGTTTGAGACCAGCCTCAGCAGCTTTGAGGCCCTGAGCAACTTAGACCCTGTCCCAAAGTAAAATACAGAAAGGGCTGAGGATGTGGCTCAGTGGTCATGCGCACCTGGGTTGAAACCCTGATACCAAAAAAAAAAGCCCCGAGGGAACAAAACACAGACCCTCTTCCATGGTGGAGCTGGCTTCTGCCCAGGAGAGGGGCCGAGGCAGCAGGTCCGGAGGCTGAGGAGGGGTGGGCTTTGGCACATTCAGGGCTGAAAGTCCACCTTCCAGGCTGGTCCCAGCAAGGGAGCCGACGGGTTGTGCCTAGCCTCAGATGCCGAAGTCCCTTTGGCGTTTAGGGATGTGTGGCAAGGAGGTGCGGGGAGCCTCGCGTTGGGTCAGAATCGGGTGCCCCTCACTCCTGCTGGGAAGCAAGTGGCTTGACGAGCAGATGTTCATTCCCAGCCCGTCTCTGTGTAGGGTCTGTGCGTTATGCTTACACCTGACACATAGCGTCGTGGAACTCTCACACCTTAGGAGGTGTGCTTACCCTGGGATTAGGGACAGCCCCTCACTCGGGTGGACAGTTCCATGGTGTACCGTCTGCAGCAGCGTGGCCACCACAGTGTCGGCTTCCTGCACCCTCGCCAACCCTCTGCCAGGAATCCCATTTCCTGGTGGTTCCCTTGGGGTCTCCCTGGTGGGCAGTGCTTCTGTGCCCAGGGGTCCTGTGTCATCCTGGTGAGGTTCTGCTCAGGTGGTGGCTTCCCCCGGCTGCTGGACAGGAGCCTGTGACGTCTGCACCAGCCTGGGGCTCGCCTTTGCATTTTCTTCCTGGTATCTTTCAGAAAGCAGGTTTTGATTTTGATGGGATTTGGCATATTAATTTTTTTCCCTTTTTTCTTTTTAAACTACTCACTCTTTGCCTGACCCGAGGTCATGGTTTTCTCTTAGGTTGTCCTTCTAGACATTTTATAGTTTGAACTCTCCCATGAATTCACATTTTTACCATAAGCGTTAGAGGCTCCCCCCTCAACCCCCGGCATGTGGAAATCCAGCCACTGCAGACACATAACCACCAGGTGGGTCCTCCCAGGGTTGTTCTGACTGCCCTCTCACTTGAGAGAGCACTGTCTGTTTGTCTGATCCCAGACCCTGGTGTGACTCTGCTGTAGCTGGAGACTGGGGTGGGGGGGTTCCCTGTGCTCCACCTGGTAGAGCTGGAGTGTCTTAGGATCCCCCATTTCCACACGAGCTGTGGAGTCAGCCGTCCCAACAGAAGAGCTTCCTGGGTTTCCACTGGGTAATGGATAAGTGTAAGGCAGGCGATGGACAGGTGAGAGGCAGGCAAATGGTGGATGATAGGTGCCTGACAGTGAGCAATCTGCACTCAAAAAACGCGTTGATATGCTGGCAGACTGCAGGTGATCACAGCAGACAAATGGGGTAAACAGCAGGGGATCGATAAGCAGCAAAAACTGCCTTACCAAGAAACAGATATCCTCTGCTTGAAACCAGAGTTTCGGAGCGACAAGGAACGCAGCCTCCCTCTAGTCCACCATCTTGGATCTCTCCCTGGGTTTCCATTGGGATCACATTGAACCTATCAATTAGCTTAGGGAAAATTAATGTATAGCTGAGTCCTGCAGTCCTTGAAAATGGTGTGTCGTCCATGTACCTTTGGGGTCTTAACTTCTCCTTGGGGTGTTTTGTGATTTGCAGTGTATACATCTCTCATGCTTTTTAAGTTTATCTTTAAGTAGTTAATTAACTAATGCTGTTGTACATACTGTTTTAATTTCAACTTCTGATTGTTCATCACTATATAGAGGAATAGAAATTGTTTTTACATATCTTGTAGCTTTTGCTGTTTATAAGATCTTCCCTCTTTTCTGATATTGGTAGTTTGTATTATCTCTTGGTCTTGATCAGTCTGACTAAAGGTTTATTAATTTTATTGGTCTTCTCAAAAACTGATTTTAATTTTTTTGGTTTTTCTATTTGTCCATTTCCTACTTCTAACTTCTCAAGGTCAAGTTCAGACTGATTTTTAGACTTTGTGTGTGTGTGTGTGTGTGTGCGCTCGTGCGTGCGCTGGGAATTGAGCCCAGGGCCTTGTGCACGTTACACAGGCACTCTAGACTTTCTAATAAGATGGCGGTCACAGCAGGGTCAGGGAGGAGCATGAATGGAATTCAGGAGGCCCCTGAGACAGAGATGGCCCACAGTGGTCTTAATCTCCTGCTTTTTGTGGCCTTGTCTAGTCCGCTCTTCTTGAGTAACTTTTGCTAACAAACAGGACATGGCAGTGTTAGGGAATATCGCTTTGTGTGGCCAGGTTACAGAAGACTGTGACTCTGTCCTGCTGGGAAACACCGGGACCTTCTCGGCTTGCACATTTTGATGGACCAAGTAGCCTTCTTGGAGAGACCCAGGGGGCAAGAACTGGGAGGAGTCCAGCCAGTGAGGACCTGCAGCTCTGTGTCTGAAAGCTTGTCAGAACCTGAGCTCTGCCTGCACTCATGTGGTGAGCATGGCCTCGACCTTCCCAGCCAAGTGTGGAGACGGCCACAGCCAGGGCCGTGTCCTTGAGTGCAGCTCTCTAGAGTCCCTGAGCCAGAACCACCCAGCTGAGCAGAACCTGTGAGGTGATCAAGCAGGTGCTGTCGGTTACCCAGCAGTGGGTAGCTAGTACACATACTCCGGATATTCTGTTGGTCGCACTGTGTCCCCTCTATTATGTACAACACATTGTTTTCCCCATTACCTAAGTGTGCATCTTGTTAGAAGGTGTTAAAGAGCTTTAGAAGAAACGTGTTTGTGTTCATAAATATCTCAGCATAAAACCTCACTATAAATTTGGGTTTTGAAATAATCAAGCAGTGGCAAATCTGTCCTTTCTGTTTTCAAAAGCTCGTTTCCCAAGAGAAAACTTTCCCACGGAAAACCAGTAAACAGAAAATACTGAGCAGTGGATCAGCTCCCACTGCCGTCTCAGAGGGAGTTAAAGAGCTCTGCGGGTCAGGGTGGCACTGTGCCCTCCCGTCAGGAGTGGGTCCAGCACCTTGCCACTCCTTACTCTGTCCTTCTCTGCTGCCTCTGCTTGGGTAGGATGCTGGAGGCATGTGGAGAGGAGTACCTCCTCCTCACTGGCTGAGGCAGCTTCCTGTCACTCTGCCACCCTAACAGCAGACCTGGGCCAGTTTGTTTCCTCTGCCTCCCCCCTGGCGGCCTTCTTGGAGTTCCTTGCACCACCCACACCAGGACTGGGGATACGTGGAGGCCCTCTGGAGTCCTGTCTCGCCCTGGGGCCAGCATCCTGGGCTGTTGGCCCTCATTGTCCTCTGCCCTTAGTGTCTGGTGCGCTCACCATGCTGAGCCTGGCCATAGTGGTTCTGCGAGGCCTCGATGCTCAGGCCTCTGGAGGTGGCTCTGTGTCAGCCCACGGGCAAGGCCAGAGCAGAGGCCTCGGGCTGGGCAATGGTGGTGGTGTGCCCCAGCCAGTCCTCATGCTGTGGCAGGCCAGCCTTCGTGAGGAATTGGCACCTTCCTTCACGATGCTGACTCAAGGCCCCTTTCTGTCTCTCTTTCATTTCCTCTGTCCACTCTACTGGACGGGTTTCCATCCCCCTGTTGCGGTGCTGGACAAGAGCAACCCAGCTCAGGTTCACTGCTTGGGGAACCCTGGAGTCCACTGGGGCACATCTTGTGGATGCTGGCCTCTCTCCTGCAAACGCTTGCCAGGTCTGCACATCCGAAGTGCATAGACCCCAGTCTGGCCCACAGACCCAGGGGTCTCTGGCCATGATGACTGGCATTCCTTCCTCCCAGTGAGCTGCTCATGTGCTCCTAGGAGCCCAGGCCCGGGCAGCTGCATTGTGCTGAGCGCAGGGAAAAGGAAGCCCGCTGCAGCCTCCTGTGACTCTTCAGCAGCATGGTGAGGGCACTGGCCACCTCACGGGACTGGACCAAGGACTTGTCCAGGGCACTTTCAGCTTGATACTGGAGCACATGTCACCGTACCGTGTAGCCTGAGTGAGTGACAGACCGAGGAACATTCTGTTCTCACAAGAGCCTTGGGTTCTTGTACCCACCCCGTCTGTTCCCAGGTCCTGATAATGGAAGAGCGCCACGTTCTCACTTTTGGTACAGGAGACTGCGTTGTGAACGGCAGCTTCCCCTTGTTCTACCTGTCCCTTGTAAGAAACGGCTATCGACCAGCAGAAGCAGAAACCAGGCCTTCCTGGTGTGGAGGTCCTCAGGTCGGCCTGTTGGGTGTCTGGGCTTGAAGCTAAGGAGCTTGTGACTCTGGTGTCGGTGCCGTCTTGCTTCTTGGCTTCTCACGTGAGCTGGCACTCCGGGAGAACCTGGCCCTTGAGTCTGCTGGTGTTCTTAGTTGTGCAGGTTTTCACTTTTCTTCCACAGTGGCTGGAGGCTGTGGATTTTTATTTTTGTTGCAGGTCCTCCTCTCTGATCCTCAGCATGGTACACATGTGCTGGACACTGGACTTGGCAGGATTATGCCTTTCCATGCTTGGGGGAGAAGAGGTCTGCCTGTCAGGTCTTCTAGAGGGAGTCCAAGGGCAGGCACTGGGCACCTAGGAGAGGCATTCCTTTTTTTTCTCTGATCCTGAAACAGAGATAGGGACTCGCCCTACCTCAGCACTCCCTAAACACCACACTGTGTGTGCTGAACAGGGAGGGCTTAGTCTGCATTTGACCTGGCCAAGTGGGAACCAGGTCCAACTCTCTTGGTTCCAGATGACCTGCTCCTTTCCTGAAGGAGGTTTAAACCAGCTGCAGTACTGGGCCTTGTTCTGGAGAGGCTGTTGCCGAGTTTCTGGGTCTGGGGGGAAGGAGACCCTCGATGTTGGAGGAGGAGGTAGGTGTGCAGGGAGTGTGGCTGGCCCCTCCTTTCCCAGCCCCGCATGCCTGGGACTGGCCCTACAGGATGTCTGCTCAGTAGTACCAATGCACTTGTCCACCCAGGACACTGGGCAGCACAGGCCTGTGAGTGGGCATAGTTTGGTCTTCTAGCGGACCCACCCACAGTTCCCCAGACCTCATTGGTGGGGAAACTTTTTAAAATATCAATAGCATTTACATCCCGTGCAGAGCATAGAGGTCGCACTCAGGTGGACAGTGAGGTCCCTCACTCCTGCCTCCCAGGCACTAGGTTCCTGTCCCCTGGCTTCGCCTGCTGGCTGTGCAGATCCCACACGGGGCAGCATCCTTGTGTCAGCACTCTTGGTGGCCTCTCGTGAGTCGGAGCTTCAAGGCACCATCTGCTGTAGTAGCAAGCTCACTTTCCCTCCCTGGCAGCACTTGCCCTTTAAAAGCCACCTCACAGCTGATGCCCCAGTGCTGGTCCCTTCCCCCTGCCAGGGTGCCTAGGGCATGACCTCTGGAGGCTGACTTGCACCCAGTTGCTCCCAGGCCCTGCACAGTCCTCCGTAGGGACCCTGTGCACTGTCTCCAGAGCACTGCTTTCATGTGTGACGCGACTGCCTCGTATCGGAATCAGGGATGGTGAGCCTTGGAGGAGTCGAGAGGCACGCCTTCCGACTGTGAGCGGAAATGCGGCTGGCGTGCCCACAGGGGTGGGGTGTGCACTTGCACAGGTGCTCGAGGTGTCTGGTTTTCTTTGTTTTTCTGTATTGGTACCAGGAATTGAACTCAGGGGTACTTAACCACTGAGCCACATCCCCAGCCCTTTTCATATTTTATTTTGAAACAGGGTCTCTGAATTGCTTAGGGCCTTGCTAAATTGCTGAAGCCGATTTTGAACTTGTGATCCTCTTGCCTCAGCCTCTCGAGCCACTGGGATGGCAGGCGGGGGCACCGCGCCCAGCATGTCTGGTTTTTGAACACATGTGTTTGGCTTGGGGATCTGCTGGACTGGCATGACGGTGCGGTGGCCCCTTGCTGTGGGCTGCAGGTATTTTGGGGAAGCACTCCTGCAGCTCAGATACACCAACACCTTTCTAGAAGTTCCCAGCATGGCTCTTGGAAACAGGTCCTGTTTTGCCCGATGGCAATGGCTAGCCCAGGGGGCTTCTGTAGGCAGCACACCCCTGGTTTGTGTTCCTCTTTTGAGCAACCAGGGCTGGGGTGTAGCTCAGGTGTAGAGTGTGGTGCTCCTCATGTGTGAGACCTGGGTGTGGGTCCCCAGCAACACACAGCAGGTGTTAGAGCTGAGTGTGGGCCTGCAGCTCCAGGGACTCTGGAGGGTGAACTAGGGGAATCACTTGAGCCCCGGACCTCAAGGCTAGCCTGGGCAACGTGGTGGAAGACCCCCATCTCAAACAGAAAGAAAAGCCAGGCCCCAGATTTAGCTCTCCTGCAGTTTTCTTCTTGGCCGAAAGAACTCCTGAGCGGCACCTTGTCCTGCTTCACTTTGTCATGGCAAGTGTGACGGCCCAGAGGTGCCAGCGTTCAGGTGGTGGAGACCTGCTAGGCATGCTCCCACCTGGCAGTGCTTCCTGCCTCAGACTGCGCCTCTGCAGGGTTGGAAATGGCACTGTGGGAGCAAGGGAGACCTCACCAGTGAGCACCTAGTAGTAGGTTCCCCTGTGCGCTTCCTGGCACCCACCTTGGCCTTAACTAGTTTGGTTGCTTATCTGCAGCCCCTGAAACTGGCCTCCTGCTCTGCCCCCACTGGCCCCCTGGAACTGTGGCCAGGGCCAGAACACAGAGCACCTAGCCTGCGCCTGGTCTGGGTGAGGGTGCTAGGCAGACATTGGGACAACTCGCAGCCAGGTGAGGGATGCTTGTCTCACAGCCCTTCCTGTGGCTGATACTGGGGTGAGTCTACAGCAGCTTGGGCCTCTGCCCTCCAGGAGGCAGGCAGGCAGCGGGACCAGAGCTGCTGAGGAGGAGGTAAAGGGCCACAGTTGGAGAAACTTGGAACTTGAGGACATTCTGCTCAGTGAAACAAACCAGTTACAGGACAAATGCCGCAGGATGCCACTGTGTGAGGTCCCTAGAGTAGTCGAATCAGACACAGGAGGGGAGCTGGTGGGTGCCAGGGGCTGGGGAGTTGGTGTCTGATCAGGCAGAATTTCAGTTCAGGAAGGAGTGGCAGGGTGGGCGGCAGTGACAGTCGCAGGAAGCATACTTGAGCCACTGGCCCTCACACTTAAAGGATTTCAAGTGGTAACTCTTACGTGTGTTTATCCCCACGACGTGGGGAATGGATGGCTCCATGGAGGCCCAGTAGTGGTGGGATGGGAAGCCTGAAGGGGACCAGAGGCAGCCCACTTGTCCAGTGAGGGGAACCGGAGGGCGCGTGTGGCCGCCTGGGAGTCTGTGAAAGCCACCTGTGCAGACCTCACCACGTATAAAGTTGGTCGAAACCCCCCGGGAGGCCCTCCAAGCTCGGGTTCTGGGTGTGGTGAGTCTCTTGGACTTCGGCCGCAGTGGCTGAGCAGTTTCTTGTACTGGGAGGCTTTGTTTGGGCTGGGAAGTCTGATTTCCTCGCCTTTCATCATTGTGTCGATAGACAATGAAATGTTCACCCCAGTCGTTTTCCCAAGGAGTTGAATGTGTACGTCATTTTCGTATCTGATTATTACCAAGCACCTGCCTGCGGGTGCAGAGTACCAGGTCTGGCACTAGAGGCGACATGCATCTGGAAGCCTTGGGCTCACCAAGACACCAGGCTGTGTCACCGGGGTAGTGAGTTTGGGGAGGGTAAGGGAGGGTTTGTCTCACAGTTCAAACGGGGAGGCCTCAGGTGAGGCTGTCCACTCAGGTAGCCCTAGCCAGCACTGAGCATCCGCCACGTGCTGGGTGCTCTGCCAAACTTGTGGCAAAGGTCGTGGACTTTGATCTTTGTCGTGGGCCCTCCCATTGTGGGGTGGGGGTTGGGAAAGACTTCATAAGGGGAGTAGGGGGCACAACAGGTTCAGGACAGGGGGACCTAGCTTAGCCCAGAAAGAGGGCACAGGCGGGGGGGGCGGGTACCTCCGAGTGCAAAGGCCAAGTGGCCATCAGTGAAGCAAGGCTGGGGCAGCACAGCAGGGAGGGCGAAGAGGGGCTCTGGTGGCTGGGGAACAGCCTGGCCTGCACTGAGAGGGCTCCAGCAGTCTGCAGCCTCAACTGCAGGCCTCCTAGTAGTATAGCAGTGTATGAGCTTCCTGTGTCACTATGAATCTCAAAAAATAGTGACAACATGAATCCTCTATACCCTGGATCATAAAAGACAAAAGATTTTATCAGTTATTCCTGCAGAAAATGATCTTTTAACTCAAATCCAAAAATAAGTTACATTTTAGCAAAACATCTCAAGCATATGTTGAAAGGACAGGACAAGATCTCAGTCACCTGAAGGCCCAGAGGAGCCCCGGAGTGGCCTGTGGGCCCCAGTGTTCAGCGCCGCTCACAGACAAGAGAGTGACCCAGCAGCTCCCTGGGAAGGGTGTGCTGCTTCTCAAGGGAATTCCTCTATAATGTTTAATGTTTAACTATAAAAGCAGAGTTAGAATCATGGAGATCTGTGTACTTCTACACTGCAAATTTTGAAATAAGTGCTGTCTTTACTCTGAAATCCAACCAGTAGAGAATATGTCTACCAGCAAAATATTTTCCAGATGATGGTAATTTTGTCATTAAAAATCTCATTATTACACTGGGGATATAACTTGGTGGGAGACCCTTGCCTGGTGTACTCGAGGCCCCAGGTTTGATCCTCAACACTGCAGAAAAGCTGTTTAGATCTTGCACATGTCATTTCTTGCTTAAGCACTTTCTTGAGGCTCACATGCCTGCACTTTTGATATCGTTTGGAAACATGGCCAGTGAGGGCGCTGCCGCCTGTCTATGGAGGACAGTGTTTCACCTGGCAGCCGTTGCGGGCAGTGCTGCCTCTCTTCCTCTTCTGGAACCCTGGCCTGAGCCTGCGCCCAAAACGCTTCCCCATTCTCTGCTAGGCCTGGTCAGGCATACTGCCGAGCTCGGCGCCCCCTCCGTCTGCATCTGTCCTTGTTAGTGTTCTCGGGAGGCCTCACCAGGTTCCAGAGGCCTTTGCTGCCCGCCGTTCTCCAGGCCACATTCGTCCTGTCTTCTCCTGTGTCTCTGCTGGTGTCTGACAGCCAAGTGTGATTCGGCTGCAGCCCGCAGCTCCCACTGCCCACCGGGTGGGTAGCAGTCCTCCGTGCACAGCTCATGCTCTGCAGATGGGACCTCCTTGCAGCTTGGACGTTTTGACCATCACTCCTAAATGAAGCGGGGGCTTTTGGGCAGAGTTGGTTTCACACGGCAGTGCTGCCATGGGTCAGAGTACTTCACAGTGTGGTGACCTCGCACAGGCCCAGCTGTGGCTCTGTATGTGGGTCACCTGCATGTTTGGCCCGGCATGTGATCTTCATTGGAAAATGGGCAACAGTGACAACCTCAGGCCAAGGAGTCAGTTTCATTTTGCAGCATGCATTTTCAGAGCCTATTAGGAAGCAGCTGCTGTCTGCCAGACACACCCGTCCCCCTGGAGGGCAGCCCGGCAATGGTGAGCAGAAGCCCGAGTGAGGTGCTCCTGGGAGGCGAATTCATGCCCGAGGGACAGCACCATGCTGGAAGCCAGCAGAGCCGGGGGAGAGGCCTGTGGTCACTAGGTCTAGTTCTCAGGGAGAGGGTCTGGGCAGTGTGGAAGCTGGCTGGTAAGTCCTCTCAGGCCACTGCCACAGCCGTACAGGGTGTGAGGACCCTGGCCCTGAGGCAGTGGAGAGTGACCTAGAGCAAGCGTCCATTTGTGTAAGGAGCTGATAGGCAAACGTCCCTGCCCACCTCTGGACCCGTCTGGGGACATGCTAGAACACCCTGAGACCCCATTCGGGTGGAAGGACCTGAGCAGCACCCAGAAGGTAAGTGTCAGGTTCCACGGACAAGCTGGGGCAGGGGGCAGGCCTTGCCACTTTGCACACTGGCCCTTTCAGTCCTGCAAAGCTTCGACAAGACAAGGTGTCTTCTCTGAAGTCAAAATCAAGGCTGAAGGGAAAGTGACCTGCCCAGGGTCTCCAGCCAGTGGGTAAAGAGTGAGAATTGGAGCTGTCCTTTTCTACCAGCCGGCTGCCTCCCAAAGGGCCGCCAGGCCGGAACTGCGGCTTCCCAGTGACCATGCTAGTGACCATGTAGGCGAAGAACCCCAACAGACCAGACACACAGCCTCCGTGCCAAGGGCTGTGCAGTGGGGGCAGTCCTCCAGGAGGGTGCGCTCACAGCTGGGATCCGCACTCAGAGTCCAGACCACAGAGCCTGGCTCCTCCAGGGCGCAGGCCTCCTGTGGACCCGCAGTCAGAGTGAGAAGGCAGGTGTGGAGGCACCTGTGAGTAGAGGTGTCATGCAGGCAGGTAAGGCAGGAGGTAAGCTGTGCGAGCAGCCATTAGTGAGAACTTAGCCCTCCTGGTTCCTGCTCCCTGACGAGTTCCAGTTGGAAAGCGCTCTCAAGCCACCTCGGAGCCTCCTTGCAGGGTGTACTCTGAATCCTGGGATTCCCAGCTCCCTGCACCCTGCTCTGAGTTGGAACTGGCTGGGACCAGCCGGCCAGAGGCAGCCCTTTAGGTCTTCAGGAATGCCTGTGCTGGTTGCTGACACATCTGTTATTAAAAACTAAATTATGTGTTCTCACAGTTTGAATTGTGTTAGCAACAAAGGTGATAAATATTCACCACTTCCTGATCAACAGCCTTTTGCTGGTGCCCATGGCAAGGTCATCTGCTATGTCCTGTCTGTGGGATACTGGCTGCTATGCACCCTCCTTGGTCAGTGACACCTTCGGGTGGCTCAAAGTCAGCCACAGGGGGCATTTACACTACAGAATCTGCAGTGCTGCAGAGAAGACCCCGCGGCCCCACTGGCTGCTGTGTGTCCATGCACACAGTGCTGGGCTCAGGCTCTGTTGTGGAGGCCACGCTCATTCTTGTCATGTGCAGACAGCTTCACAGCTCCCCTGGGTGTTTCTGGCAACTTGTTGGAATCAGAGCTAAATAACAGTGTAACTGTGGTGACTGGGTTTCCGTCTTGTCCCTATGCAAATGATAACATCTTGGCATTGAAAGAGGCATTTGCTGTGTTCTTGTCCTCGCTATGGACGTGAAACCACCTGTGCCCCAGAGTTGGAGCACAGAGGAGGGAGATTCCCAAAACCCAAGTGTGGGGGGCAGTTTGGGTTCCTACCTGCTCTATCCCTAATAGCTATAGGACCTTGGCCACAATGGAATCTTCTGGAAGCTCAGCTCCCTCACTTTAAAGCTCGCCTGGACATGCCATCTGCAAGGCAGGCATGAGTGGAGACCCTGGCCTGGTGCCTGGCATCTACTGAGCGTGCTGTTGTGCTGTCCTGCTGCCATTTGCCTTCTGCCCCGCTGGCTATTGGTTACCCAGGCACTGCTCTCCAGCTCCCACAGAGGGAGGAAGAGCAGGTTATTGACCCTCTGTGCGCAGATTGCAGTTTTCAATGCTCAGGCCATTTGCCTTGCACGCCAGGCCCTGTGTCTCAGTGAGCAAATAGGTTTGCAAACTGAAACCAAATCCTCATCTGCAATGGCATCCAGGGCCATACGTGGTCTAGCCTCCTGCACCATCTCCATCTGTGCACTGGACTCTGCAGGTTGCGCTGGGTGCTGACCTGTCCGCTGAGGAAGGCCCCTCCTTGGTCCTTGAGCCTGTTCCTGTGCGCAGGGGGTCTTGTTCCAAAGATGCCAGGTGGCCTGGCACTCTGGACATGAGTCCCCACTTGACCTCCTGCTGTTGCCCTGGGCGCTTCCCAGCCGGCTGTCCAGTTCAGGGTAGTTGACTGCCCTCCAGATATGGCCAATTCTGTTTGCTCTAGGGCCTTGCGATTCAAGTTACCTGGCATCTGACCTGTGGAACTTGCTCAGTGGTACCTTCAGGTGGCTTCTGGCCCCAGTATTCTGAGCCCTGCCAGTAGGCCATGTTAGCATTGTTCCCCACCCTGCCCTGAATCTGAGGGACCAGAAACATTTGAGGTGTTCCTGCTGCCTAGGGTAACAGGATAGTGCCCTGGCCTGACACCTGAGGCCGTTCCCCATCTGCTAGCCCTGGGTTGGATCCACAGCTCCTTTCCATGAGTCTCCTCTTCCCCCAGAAGCATGCCTGTGCCCTTCATCTCATCAAGCTGACTCAGACCCCTACCTGTCTGGGTAGCCCTAGGCCTCAGGTGTGTGAAATGAAAGGTCATCCTTGAGGAAGGCTGGAAATACATCTAGGAATCCAAGGCAGAAAGCTGAGAAGTCTTGGCTCAAACATCAGAGAGAAGTGAGAGTCACCCTTCAGGCTGTTCCCTTTGCCTTTCCAGGGGTCCTTGGGACCACAGCATATGCTTCCCAAAGCTGCTGATCGCAGAGCCCACCAAGGCAGGGATGCATCCCATGCATGGCCATGGGTCCCACCTTTGTGCTACATGGGTGTTCTGTGCTTAGTGGCCTATGACACTCCAAGCCCACAGTGAACCAGACCCATGCTCCTGGGGCCACACAGGTGGTCAGAGCTGACTGCCTCCTGCACTTCCTTCCTGGTGCCAGGTGCTGGTACTGACCACCTGCCTTCCTGTCGCCTGCTGGGAAGTCCTGACCTCCTTCACACCCCTACTGTTCTGCCTCCCTGTTGCACTCTGCCTCTTCCTCCTACACCAGGCGGCAGACACTGCCCCTGGTGCCCTGGACAGCACGAAGGCCTCTAAAGCTCTAGTGAAGCAGGCGCGGAATGAGGGCAGACGGGGACGCCCTCCTGCCTCCCACCCACGTCCTCTTCCATCAGTCTCAGGTCCCCACACCCTGCCAGTGTGTCACCATCCCCAGTGGCGCCTGGTGCAAGGGCTCCTTCCTGCTCTTGGAGAGTTCCTGCCCCCGCCTCGGGACCCTTTATCTGCTTCCCCAGCGGCAAGTGTGATGAGGAATTCACACCAGCACTGTTGGGGGTTCCTGTGTGTCATGCCCCTTGTGTCGCTTGGTCCTTGGAGGTCAGGCACTTCCCCAGACAAGAAGGCAAGGCTCCCCAAGGTCGTGGGAATGCCTCACGGCCAGCACAGTGCTGGCCCTGAGCCCGAGACCTCGGGCACCCCTGCCTGAGTCCCCCACATGGGATGTGGTGTCGGACTTTTTTGTGACACATCTCCCCGTAGCATCACTGCCCCGTCCTGTGTGTGGCTTGTATGTCCTATGGCATCGCTGTCCCATCAGCTGTTTCCAGGAGGTGGATTTGCCTGTTCCACAGCTATCTGAACACACGAGAGACTGCAGGTAACTGATTTCACAAGGAAAGAGCATCAGGTTGGACACCCATGCAGGCCTGAGCCGTGCTCCCAGAGCCCGTGTGTCCTACCGGGTTCTTTCTCAGGACCGCCGCTCATCCTGGGCTTCAGACCTTCATACAGGAACCCCTTCACCCTCACACAGGTGTGCCCAGGGTGCAGGGACTGCCATGGGTTTGCAGGGCCCACCCAAGCGTTTTGGAGCCTTGGGGACAAGGCCTGTAGACGGGAACTGTGTCCTGCGTGCATCATTTTTCCTTGCTGAAGGAGGGGCTGGTGCTTCCTGGATGGCCTCGGTGCTCAGGGTTGACCAGCCAGCAGGACCTTGCAGCCATGAGCAGGAGACTGGACTCTGTCCCACAAGTGGCAATCCAGGCAGTGTGCACTGTGCAGACCTGCAAAGGTTTTAGATCACTGGTTGCCAGGTGGCGCTGGAATATGGCGGGACGAGGGAGGAAGCAGGGCCCCAGTTGGAGGCCATGATGCTTAAGTAAAATCACAGCTGTTCTGGAGTGTATGATGAGGGGAGGTGGAGAGCTCAGGGCAGAGGCCGCAGCATGAGCAAAGCCACGTGGGCAGGAGAGCTGACAGAAGCTAAGTGCCAGGCGGGTACGTGTGGCCAGTAGGCCTGTGGCATCTGTCACTGCATGGGCTGTGGGCTGGGATTGCTGGGTGACCCCGGGGCCCTGCCAGCACAAGTGGGTGGATGACAGGGTCTCTTCTCTGACTCAGTGACCCCACGGGAGATCTAGAGTTGGGTTCTGCACATACTGAATTTGAGGAGCTTTCCCTTCTCTGAGGCCCGAGTCTTGGATACTCTGCTCCTTTGGTGTGACTGTGAGAGGCAGCAGAGGGTGTGATGGGGACCCTGAGCTCAGGCCAGCTGCAGGGTGTGCCATGCTTGCTGGGCTCTGGGGAAACCTTAGGAGTCTCCAGTGAGAGCCATGCAATTGCTTACACACGACGACATGTCTGTTCTACTTGTTCGTTTGGATTTTTTTTTTTTTTTTTTTTTTCAGTGCTGGGAATTAAACCCAAGACCTTGTACATTCTAGACAAGTACATTACCATGTGCCACATCCCCAGCCCCAGAACATCTATTTTAAAGAGTCATAAACATGGACAGCTATTAAGAGCCAGAGAGCAGCCCATTGCCAACTTGCCAGTACATAAAGATCTCCACCAGCAGGGGAGAGGCCAGCTGAAATGACAGAGAAGCAGGTAGGGTGACCCCAGCTTTTGGGGGGGTCTGCATCTGGCCAGGTGCACCTAACCTAGTTGGACTATTGAGTTTTCTCATTGTTCAAAATTGGGAGCAGCAGGGCTGGGGCTCTGGCTCGGTGGTAGAGCACTCGCCTAGCACATGTGAGGCATGAGGTCCAATTCTCAGAACCACATATACATAAATAAAGGTCCATCAACAACTAAAAGAAAATGGGAGCAGCGGCCCTCCAGAGTCGCTGGGAAGCCTTGGCATGGGGTAGGCCAGATTGTTACTTCCCACAGCCACGCCCAGCGGACTGGCAGAAAGAGCTAGAAGTTTGTTTTATCAGTGGAGAGCCCATTCTAACCATTCCTGCTCCCTGGGAGCTCAGCTCAGCGAGCCTCACCTCAAGGGTCACACTTGGGGAGCTGCCTGTGGCCCCTGGACTCCGCCTCCTGGCCTGTTTTGCCTCACTGTTCCCTGAGCCACTCTGCAAGTCACCCTTGCTCACTGCTCCCAGGCCGTCTAGAATGAGGTAGAATGATGTGATGGGGTCGCCTCCCTGGGCCTGGGGCTTGTCCTAGGACTTAACTCCTCCACTCGTGGGAAAACCCAGGGAGGCAGCCCAGGGCCTGCCCTCAACCTGGCCCCTTTGTCCCGTAGGACTCTGAGGATGGGTGGACCTCTAGGAAGGCTTGGTGGGCTGCAGGCAGGAATGCAGAGGTGACTGCAGGACAGCCCAGCAGTGGTCCCGGCCAGGAGGGCCCCTCCTCCACTCGCCCCTCTCCAGAGCGCTCCTTGCAGCCCTGTGCTCCCCCTCAACTGGAGGTGCCCCTTCCCCACTGCAGGGCCCCTGCCTGGGGAGTCTCCTGTCACCCGTCACCCTGGGCTCTGAGCCTGGTGAGGGGCAGGCGGCTGCCCTGGCAGCCTGAGCTGGGCGCGGCTCCTCCACTGAGCGGCGGCCGGGGTCACCCGAGGATGCAGGCCCGTCCCATGCAGGACTGGTTCTCACGAGTCTGCTGTCGTGGACTTTTGTCTGCGATCACAGGCGTATCTGGACGGCAGGCTTCAGCTATTGAATGAAGGAGCGCAAGTTCTATTCCCCCCCCAGACCTTTTGTTAAACATTTGTAGGCCACTTTCCCAGTCCCCCTCCCCCAAAAGCACCAGTTTATCAAAAGTGCCCTTGTGAATAGAAGCCGCCACACGTGACCCAAGCGTCGCAGTGAGCTCACACAGCCCACGGACGCGCAGTGACACAGCGAGTGTTTCCTGTGAACAGGGAGCCTTCCGGGTCCCACCATTGTTGTTCAGCTTTTGCCTGGAAAAAACAAAAATTATTTACTAGGGACCGGGGTTGTGTTTGTTTAGCACTTTGCTGGGAATTGCCCGTCCAGGGTGTCCCAGGGGCAGCCTGCGCTGGCAACCCAGGAGCCGTGCTGGGGCGTCTGGCCCGGGGGGCACCCCCCCACTCCTCTAGGGCTGCCTTGGAGACGTGATGGGAAGTGTTTATTTTTCTTGCCAACTTGTGAAACAAAAGAGAGCTGTCACCCTGTCACTCGGCCAGCTCTGTGGGCTCTGTCCCCTTCCCGGGCCTCTCAGCTCAGTGGCAGGTAGTGCTGGAGCAGAGGCCCTCGCTTCCCGCTGGCTGGCCCTGGGCAGCCTGGAAAGAACTCCCAGGAGAATGGAGAGAAGCGCCAGTCGAAGCCGCCACTGCTCCACGTCCCTGGGCTCGACCCTGCTTCCAACCTGTGCAAAGGCCTGCCTCACACCAGCCGTGATTCTTAGACTCTGGTGGTGTCCTAGTTACCCACGGTTGTCCAGTGACCACGTCCATCACCACAGTGAAGAGCTCTCATCTCAGGCACCATACTCCTTCCAGAGAGGAGACTTGGGGGTGGGAAGTGGCAGCATTGCTAAGCACAAAGAGTCAGCTGCATGGCCAGCCCTCAGGAGCCGGTGGGCCCGTCAGGTGGAGGCCACACTGGTTAGGCAACCAGGCCACATGACTGACAGGCCGTATCCTTGCTTCGGGCTCCTCTTCTGGTGCCTTGTCTGTGATGGGTGCAAGTGTCTGCTGGATGGGCTACCAGAAAGATTAAGCAGCACCTGCGTGCCCACAGGGTTGGTTGACTGCCTGCAGGGGTGTGTTTGTTTTGTCCAGTGTTTGGGATGGAACCCAGGGCCTCCCACTTGCTAGGTAAGCACTCTCCCACTGAGCAAATCTCCAGCCCTTTCTTTTTTAATTTTGAGACAGGGTCATGATAATCTGCAGTCTCCTACCACAGCCTCCCAAGTTGCTGAGATGGCAGGTGTGCACCACAGCACCTGGCTTTTTTGATTTTGAGATGGGGTCTCATTGTTTGCCCGGGGTGGCCTCCAGCTCCTGGGCATGAGCCGCCCTCCTCTGTGGTGGGACCGCAGCAGCGGGTGGAGCCCAGTTGCCTGAGCAGTGTTCATCTACTGAGGGAGCCAAGTGTGTTCCCGTGAGCGCCTGGAGCTCATGCCTCAGCAGGCTTCATGCCCCGCAGCTGCTGGACCAGACCTGCCCAGGGCCTGTTGTCTCAGAAGGTCGTGATGCTGTCCCAAGTAGACTAGGTGCCCAAGGGACAGGGGAAGGGTGGACAAGAGGAGCCCCTAAGCTGCTGGGCCTGGCCAGGCTCTGAGGACACGTGGCTTGGGGAGGTCTAACCTGGGCCCTCCACCTTGTATTTTAAAGATATTTACACCATCAGGTCACGAGGAGCTGCCAGAGGCTCTGAGCATGGCCTCTCGAGGCTACCTGGTTGGTGGACCTGAGAGGAAGGTGGGGTTGGCAGGGCAGGGTGACGGGGGCTCAGGGCTGGGGCATGTGAGGAGCACAGGTGGCTGAGCACAGGAAGCGGGCAGCCGGGCACACCAGTCAGGGACCTCCACCCACATGTGAGCTGGTAGGCCTGCTAGGACTGCCCGAGGGCTCAGGGCCACACAGTGAGTAACACGGCTGGGCAGGAGCAGGGGGCTGAGGCCTGGGCCAGGTGCTCCCACGGCCATCTCTTTTTGTCCCTCAGGCATCAGAAGGCTTGCTGTGAGCTGGTGAAGGCAGGCTGGTGCCATCAGTACCGGGCTGGATGTCGCTGGCGGCTGGGAACACCCCCGCAAGAGCGCTGAGCTGTGACCTGCGCCTGCAGTCTCCTTTCCTCCCTGATCCCTGGCCACTGCTGGCTATCAAGGCTCTTCTGGGCAAAACACAAAGCCCTCTGTGAAAGTTCAGCTTTAAATCAGCCGTTCTCGTGTCAGTTGCTCTCGTGTCAGTTGCACGCCTGTTTTCAGAAAGGAACGGTGGGATTTCCCAGTTCCCCTGAGAACTCTGTACCTAAAGCCACCCCGCATTCCTTCGGCCAGAGCTGCAGGTCAGCACAAGGCTCTGCCCAAGAGGGCACAGGCTCACAGAGCAGCCTCACCCTGGGCAGCCCTGGCAGTCACGTGCACACAGGCCTCCCAGCATGCCCTAGCCCCTGGGGACACCACTGGAGAGCAGTGTTGGGGTGGGCAGCTGGGCAGCGTGTGAGCGGACTGGGTGCCATCGGCTCTGGGACTGCTGCCTCTGACCCCTGCCACGTGTGGGGTGAGTGCGTGCTGAGCCGTGGCCGTCTGTGCCTCAGCTTCCTCTTTCTTCCTGTAATTGCAACTTTGAGAAATAGCAGCAGCAGTTCAGCAAAGCACGGGGGTCCATCCACTTATGCCCCAGCCCCTAGAGTGGCACACCACTCTTTGAGTCTTGCCGTCAGCCTGCAGGGAACGAGCCTCTGAGGAGAGAAAAGCAGGGCGGTGACCCCAGGGCTCTGCGGGGCCTGACAGGGCCCTGCTCACACTGGGGTGGCACGAAGCCTGGGCCACAGGGTTAGTGAGAGGGCGTCCCCTGCCCACCCCTGCAGTGGGACTTCCGCACGAGTCCAGCTGACATAGGGCCTTGCACACTCAGCACCTAGGTTAGAGAGGACAGTTGTGGACAGTCTCCTGTGGCCAGGCTCTGTGCCCGCCATGCTCACTCCCAGAGTGGCCATGGCTGACCACAGCCCTGGAGAGGCCAGGTGCTCGGGGAACAGTGTTATCCTGGTGGTCTCCCTCCACCTTGCTGACCTCAACCTGAGAAGCTGAAGCCAGCCGGAGCTTCTGCCAAGGAGCATGGTACATCCACGTTAGGGCAGAGTGTTGGGTGGGGGAGGAGATGAGTGCCCAGCTGTGGGGTCTCAGCAGGTGGCATGTGTCTGCACCTATCCCCCTGGTGCCCGCTTGCCCTTCATCTGTCTCATCACCTGCCTTTTGCTACTTCTTGAGCCTAGGCTCCCGGCCCTGAGACCAACCAGCAGCAAAGTTAGTGGCAGGTGCCAGGTTGACCAGTCGGCACAGGTGTAATGGAGGAGGTGACAAGCCTGTCTCCAGATACCTGCTCAGGATTCAAACCTGTCCTGGTGCTGCTGCTGGCCCTTGGGTGACTGCACCCAGGCAGAGCTAAGGATGAGGAGCGTTGGGATCATGGATGCTGGCAGAGTGTCTTGTGTCAGGCCATGGGGCTGTCACCATCCACATCGGCATGCTACCCCTCTGAGACTTCATTTCCTCATCAGAAAAGTAGGAATCATAATATCAGCCTCAGTGGGTGCCTGTGAGGACACAGTGACATGTGATCAGGCTCTGTAAATCATGTCGCAAGATCATTACTATCAGTAGGTCATGGAGAGCTGTCCCTACCTCCAGTCTCCCTTCTGGCCCATGCCAGTGACTGCAGCTCAACCCCCTCTGCTGTCCACTTACTAGTTACCCTGAATTGGGAGGTCAGGGCAGTGTGGCATGTGGAGCAAGCTGGCAGTTGCTGCATGACAGTTTGGTTCTGTTGGTATCTTTGCTCCTACTAGAGATACAGAAGTGGGAAGGACATGTGGGCTCCCTCTCCACGGTTTGCAGTGTGACAAAGCAGAGCAGAAGGCAGACGGTCAGAGCACAAGGTCCATGAGGCCAGTAGCAGCTGCTGAGGATCAAGCAGCCAGAGCTCAGGGCAGAGAAGCTCCTGCAGAGTGGCCTTCCTGTGGGTAACGGGTGCAGATTGTGGACAGGATGTAAAGAATAACTCCTGAAGTCAGTAGAGCAACAGAGGAATGGAACCTGGAGGAGGAGGGGGACACTGGAAGAAGGGAATGGTGCGGGCCAACCAGTCTTTCTCTACAACTTGAACCTGAGAATTTCTTAGTCGGGGCCATACCAGGTAAGACGTGGCAGCTGCCAGCCCTCCTCCTACTGTCTTACAGAACCAGACACAGTGGAAGGACCCAAGCCTTGCATGTCAACTGCTCACACTTCTGACTGATTCCTGAGATGCATGTTTATAGGTCAGGTTTCAGGCTGCACAGCTGAAGCTGGTAGAACTGAACAGAGTCGTGCCACCTGGTTCTGCAGGGAGAACAGAGCTTTTGAGTTTGAGTCCAGCTGAGTTGATTGTTTATAAAGCAAAAATATCAACAGACTTGGAACATAACAAATGTGAAGCCTTCGTGATGTACCATTCATGACACCTAGGGTACAGGTCAGTACTGAAACAAAAGAAAAGAAATGTCCCCTTACTCTAGAGAAAAGGCAGCAGGAGACACTGACCCCCAGGAGGAGGACTCGGGTTGGGATTGTCATAGAAGCCTGTGACTACCTTGTTATGTGAAGGAGAACGTGCTCATGGCATAAAGCAGAGGTCCAGCACAGAAACAGGCTGTAGGAAAGGGGGAAAACTAATGGAGACTCTAGGACCAAAAAACAACATCCAAATTGAAAGCTAACCAGGTGGGATTAAGAACAGATTGGAGATGACAGAAGAAAGACAGTGGGCCTAGAGATTCTTCGATAGAAATTATCCATGGTAAAGAACAGAGAACAAAAACTGTAAAAAGAGATGAACAGCACCTGAGGAAACGGGGACAATATCAAAAAGTCAGTCTATGTGATACCTGTATCTTTGGAGTCATAGAATAGAGGAGGTAGAGAATGAACCATCAAAACATTGAAGATGCAACTGAGTTTTCTAAATTTGATAAGAGTTATGAATCTCCAGATTCATGAAGTTCAGTGAACCCCAAGAATGATGAATGTAAAGAAATTCTTAACTAGACCCATCATAGTCAAACTGCTGAAAAGCAACAATAGCGGGGAGATCTGGAAAGCAACCAGGCACGGGTGGTAAGCAGGGATGCAGTCCCATGAGTCCCCACAGCCACCTTCAAAGACAGTGGAGCTGGACCACAGTGGGATCCCATCCTTAAGGTTCTGAGTGAAGAGGGTTGTAGCCCAGCTTCCGTGTGCAGCAGAAATATTCAAAAATAAAAATGTAATGGGAGATCTCATATAGAAATAAGAGCACATATCATCAGCAGATACTTTGTAAGAAATGCAAGTAAACCAAAGAAAACTCTTCAGGTATAAGGAAGCAAATCTTTCTAGAAGGAAGGAGTAGTCCTGCTAATGGTGAAATGCCCAAGTATATAAGATTATTTCTCCTGGATTCCCTTAGAATAAAAACGACTTAAAAGCAAAATTCAGCATATTGTGGGGTTTGTGTGATGTGTTATAGTATTCACTAAGTAGACTCTAAATGTTTGATAAATAATATCTATAATAATCAATGAAAGTATCTACCACTGAAGGCCATACTATATTGGAATTTGGATAAATATTCAGTTAACCAAAAGAAAATAGGGACAGAGAAGCAAAGAAACAAGGGGGGGCTCAGACAGAAAGTAAATAGCAAACCTAACTCCAACTTAGTCATAATTACATTAAGTGTAAGTGGACTAAATATGCCAAGAAAAATGCATAGAAAAACATTCATGTACCATGTATTTTAAAAGGTCAGGCATAGACGTGTTGAGAGAGAAGGGGCTGATGGAGACCCAGCTTGCAGATCGGGAGCCTCAGTGGGTGGCTGTGACCCTCAGGCAAAGGACCCTTCTGGCAGAGTGCTGCCATGGCTCCTGGTGGCAGAAGGGCCTGTTGAGGAGGAAGAAAGGGCAGTCAGGAGAGTCCGAGTCAACAGCTTCAAGTTACATGGAGTGAAAAAGGATGAAATTAAAGGTCACAAGGCACAATTTCACAATCTGGAGACTTCAGCACCCCTCTTAGTGGTGGGAGGACAATTAAAGCAAAGACTGAAAGACAGCCTCTGAACCTTGCAAAACCAAGCCGCCTTCTAAGCAGGGCCAGCAAGCCGTTCTGCTGCAGACTTGAGTGAAGCTCGTCAGCCTGTGGGGTGCCAGTGAGTCGCTGCAGCTGGAGAACAGCCGAGCTGGTGGCAAACTAAAATTCCACCCGTGGACACCAAATTCAAATCTCTTAGCTTTTTATGTTGGGAAATATTCTTACTTGGATCTTTTTCAACTTGGTAAAATGTAACATCCATTCTTAACTGGAACGCCACACAAAAATAGTGACAGGATTTGCTAGTCCCTGTCCTAGAGCCATAGCCCTGGAGAAGGAGCCAGGACTGGGGTGCATCTGTGAGCTCCTCCAAGTAGCACAAGTGATGATAGCTGGGCCCTGAATGACCCTGGAGCTTCTGCCCTTGCACCTGGGCTGCCTCCTGCCAGCCACACACACCTGGAAGTGCAAGGAGGAGCAGTGCGTTCCTAGGTTCCTAGGCCCGGGCCCAGCCCTGACTCAAGCAGCTGTCCCAGTGACGGCAAGACTGTTCCTCCAAAGCCTGCCCTGTCCACCTGCTGGGAGAGAGCACCTACCGGCCTGCCTGTGTCTCTCTCTGAAGGCCACGACCCCACCGCCCCACCCTCCACAGGCTCAGACAGACACCTGCTTCTGCCTTGCCCAGAACCCTGTGCGCCTGTCTACTTCTCTTCCCTCGGCTCAATGGTGTGGCCTCCCGCCCCAGCAGCACAGTCAGGTGACATCTGTCTACTGCCAGCTTCTCTGTCCATGTGGTGGCCTGGGCAGCTGTCATTACCCGGGGGATCTGCAGCAGGTCTCCCTCGTGTCTGCAGGACTCCTGCAGCTGGATCAGCATCAAGCACATCTGCTGTAACTTGCCACACGTGTGCCAGGAGTGTGGAGGAGGGCAGGTTGATGGAGCCACAGGTTCCCTGTGTGGCACTCCAGTCTACCTGGGAGAGGTCTGACTGGCGGAAGACCTGGTCTCAAACACCATACTGCAAGGCCTCGCAGTCGAGGGCACCTGAGGACCAGGATTTGGGTTGAGGGCTAGGGCAGCCACAGCTTAGGATTGGACAGAGTTTGGTTAAGGGGTCCTTGAGCAGCATGGTGGGGACAGGGCAGAAGTCTCAGAAAAGGAACTGGGGCTGTTGGTGGAGAGCCCAGTTGAGCAGGGAGGTGAAGTCTGGACAGGGCAGACCGATGCTCAGGGTGGGCGACCCTGCTGGCCAGGCAGGAAGGGGCCCAACCCCCACCTGGAGTTGGAACAGTGACGGTTAGAAGAGAGTGCCCTTCTTGACATGAAGGTGAGAGCCAGTGGGGTGCCGGAGCACCCAGCACCTCCGAGCGTGCACCAGGGCCCAGCCCATGGAGAGAAGCACAGGGCTGGCTCGACACCTGCCATGAAGCGGTGACAGCCTGTGTGGGGTGATGTGGCTTTCCACTCTCTGACTTTTTAGCCTCATTCCAAGTAGTTTTGATCAAGAGCTATTTCTGAGAGAGGATTCCTAACACGAGCATCATTAAGGGGGTCTGGGTGGCGTGACCAGTGGCAGGTCATGTGTCCACCATGCGTGCCTCTCAGGGAGAAACCAGAATTCACACCTGCATGTGAGTCCCAGCCTGGGCAGCGGAACTCACTCAACACACCTCTCATTTCCTGAACCTTGGTACCTTCTGTTGACCTCAGATAGGTGCAAACCCCAGCCTTCTTAAAGTCATGTGGCTTGAGGGTCAAAGCAGACACCTCAGATCCTCAGCCAGAAGCATCCGGATTTTAATGGGTGCGTTAGCAACAATTTTGCAAGGTGCTTTCCTCCCCTGGTGGAAATGATTTCCTCCTGCACAGGTTTATTTTCCTGCCAGTTCAACACGATGTTCCATCTCTTGGTGCCTTTGGCTGGGTGAGGTGCCAGAGAAGCTGTGTCTTAGTAAGCCACGCACTGACGTGACACACAGAGAGGCACCGCTCCTGTCACCTACTGTGGGTTCAGCATGCGGATCCAGGACAGACACGCCAGCCCCCAACCCGCCCCCCCAGTACTGCCCCTCCCACCAGCAGTTCCTTTGCAGGCCTTTGGACATCACATAACGGGAGTCCTGGGGTGGTGCTCTTCCATGGTGGCCTCTGCCATGCAGCACCATGTGTGAGCTTCACCCAGTCTGTTCATTCCAGCCACCACGTGGGGCTCCAGCCTTGACCGTGGCACCATCGTTTTTCTGCGTATAGTCCGTGGCAATTCTGTTTGTGCGGTAGGGAGGCAGCATGCAGTGAGGGAGCTTTGAAGCCAGACAGGTCTGGTTGAAATACTGCAGCCACCACTCGGTAGCTGTGTGACCTGAGGTCCAGGCTCCCCAGCTGCACAGCGATCCCTGCCTCATGGGCAACCAGGAAGTTCTGGACGTGAGGGCAGATGTCCTGAGCCAGCTGCAAGTTGGCTGTCCCGGCTGGACACACAGCTTGTCCTCCCTTCTCCTTAGCAGCTTAGACCCGCTGGGTGACTGAGCACCCTGATGGCTATGTGGGCCTTCTGGGGTGTGCTTGCAACCAGCAGCTCTAAAAGCTGGGGCTCTTACTACGTAGCTGCAGCTGCTGCCCACTCTCATGGACTGTTGGGGTGGAGGTGGGCGGCCACCTCTGGTGCCCCAAGAGCCGTCAGCAGCCCTCCAGCCGCATGGAGCATCTCTGCCCAGGCCCCGCTGCCCTGGCACCTGCTGCGTGCACAGTTGTTCAGGATGTGCAGCAGGCAGGGCCCTGCAGGCAGCCTGTTCACCCACGCCAAGGCCCCGTGTCCCACCTGGCCTCCCCTGAGGAGCCTGTGCGTGCATGCACACCTGCATAATGCCCGTGTCCCCCCAGGGCTCCCGGAGCAGTACTACAGTCTCACCTGGTTCCTGAGCCCGGTCCTCGGCCTCATCTTCACGCCGCTCATCGGGTCTGCCAGCGACCGCTGCACCCTGAGCTGGGGCCGCCGCCGGCCCTTCATCTTGGCGCTCTGCGTGGGCGTCCTTGTTGGTGTGGCGCTGTTCCTCAACGGCTCTGCCATAGGTGAGTGCCGTGCGCACCCTGGCGCAGCGACCCCCTGGCGGGGACCAGGGCGCAGACAGCTGCGGAGCTGCCCTGTGGGAAAGCTGGAGGAACCTGCTCACAGGGAAAGGCTTCCTGCCCGGACTGTTTGTTTTCAGCGCGTATCTCACCCCACGTCCTGTTTTCGGCATTATTTTAGAAATTATCTCCTCTCTTTCTGTTCTCCTTTCCTTAGAGCTGGTGTTGAAACCCTCCAGAACTGTTTGCCTTTTACTGGTGGTGGTTTTGTTTTTAATGAGAGCAGCCACGTGTGGGAAAATACTCTAGCTTCGAGGGCACCCTTCCAGACTGGAATAGCAGAACCTGCTGAGGTGGAGGCGTTGGCGCACAGAGGCAAAGGGCCTTGCCCGAGGTCAGCTGCAGGGCCAGCCAGGAGTGGCAGAAGAGAGGCTCCAGGAAGCTGGGTGCAGAGGGCTGCTTGCTTAGAGGCCTGGCTGCAGGCGGGACTCTGGGTACCCCGTGCCTAGCATCCTCCAGCCAGCTCAGGCCCTGTACAGGCCCTGTTCAGATGGGGCCGCCTGCCTCCATGCCTGCTGCTGGCTCTGAACCTAGCCTCCCCTTTCCCATGTGCAAGGAGGTCCTGAGAGAGCAGGGTAGCTTTCTTGGGCCATGTTTGGGGTACGGCCCTACCATGTACAGCCAAACACAGCCAATCCAGAAGCTCCAACCCCTCAGCCTGGGTGCCATCTCTGTCTATGGTATGAGGCCAGTGGGGTGCTCCCTGGCAGAAGCCTCTTCCTCTGTGCCTCCTGTGGGCCAGGTGTCCAGATTCTGCCTAGCAGTGCTGCGGGGCCAGTCCTGGGCCCTGGGCTTCAGTCCCACCCCACATCCTCTGATCCTCGTGGGAGGGTGCACTTGGCTCATGGGACTGTGAGGCCCATTCTGGCTAGTCAGGCACCTGGGACAGGAGGGCGATTTGATCTCTGGGCCAGGGTAGACCTGTGAGGAGCTTCCTGCAGCCTCACACCATCTCCACAGGCCTGGGACTAGGGTGCATGGCCACTTGGGCCGTGCCTTCCAGGGTGGGACTGGCCTGGCAGAGGTAGATGCTGGGGCACGCGGGCCCTCAGCTGGGGTCTGGAGGCTTGCGCCATGGGCTTGCGGGTGCCAGGTGCCATGGGGGCTGGCCTTCTGACACCAGCTCTTGTTGAAGAGGGTGAGGAAACAGTTTCCTTGCAGAAGCTGAGGTGCCATGCTCGACTGGCACTAACTGGCACTCCCAGCAGGCGGCCACCCCCGGTGATGGTGCCTCAAGCCGGACCTGCTCCCCTTCCTACTCCCAGCTGCAGGCTCAGGAGCCACTCAGAAGCAGCTTCCCACTCACCGGCCAGAAGAGGAAGCCAGAGAACGAGGCTCTTGCTGTGGAGAGGCCCCTCTGTGCCGCTGCCCCCCTGCAGGGGCCTGCCCACGCCAGCAGGCCCAGGTGGCGGACACTGCAGTCTGACGGCCCCTCCCGTGCTCTGTCTAGGTCTGGCCCTCGGTGATGTCCCCACCCGGCAACCCATTGGCATCGTTCTCACAGTGCTGGGAGTAGTGGTCCTGGATTTCAGTGCTGATGCGACCGAAGGGCCCATCCGCGCCTACCTGCTGGATGTGGTGGACAGCGAGGAGCAGGACATGGCCCTCAACATCCATGCCTTCTCTGCTGGTAATGCACCTGCAGCAGGCGGGCTGCCTTCTGTTGTTCGCTAGGCCTCTAGGCAGGGGTGGGCCTCTGCTGCCCTGTGTGCCACCCCAGCGTGATGGAGAGGCAGGAATGGGGACAGAGCATCAGGCTGGGCCTGCTGGGTGCTGTGCTCACCGGGCAGATGGCAGGTCCACACTGATCTCTGTCCTCCAGGCAGTTCACACACTGGGGGTCGCATCCAGTAGAGGGCCCAACCTGTGGTGGTGTCGAATCTGGGTGTAGTTTGCATTTAGCTTATTAGGCAGGGATTTGGAAGGCCGGGTCCTGAGACCAGTGGTCACTGGGTCCCCTGTTGGGTCCCCTGTTTTGTCCCCTTCCCCCCACCCCTCCTGTCTCACTTTCCATCCTAGCCCTTGTCCTGACTCACTCAGGGTGGGCCTGGGGCTGGGGCCCCCACAGCACTCGCTCATCCCTGCCTCTGCCTACCAGGCCTCGGCGGGGCCGTCGGCTATGTGCTGGGTGGACTGGACTGGACGCAGACCTTCCTGGGCAGCTGGTTCCGGACACAGAACCAAGTTCTCTTCTTCTTCGCCGCCATTGTCTTCACGGTGTCCGTGGCCCTGCACGTCCTCAGCATTGAGGAGGAGCAGTACTGCCCCCAGCAGGAGCGTGGCTCCGAGGAGGGCGCCCCGGCCCCCACCGCTGGCCTCACGCAGGACGGGCCCCTGTTCCCAGACGAGGTGCAGTCAGAGCATGAGCTGCCCCTAGACTACCTGGACCTGGACCTGGTACGCAGCAAGAGCGACTCGGTGCTGCACGTGCCGGATGCGGCGCTGGACGTGGAGCCCGAGCTGCTCTTCCTGCACGACATCGAGCCCTCCATCTTCCGGGACACCTCCTGCCCCAACACCCCCCGGAGCACCAGCCAGGAGCTCCTGAAGGCCACACTGCCCCGCCTGTCCACGTTCCTCAGGGAAACCACCAAGGAGGACGAGACCTTGCTCGATAATCACTTGAATGAAGCTAAGGTCCCAAACGGAAGCGGCTCTCCGCCCAGGGACCCCCTTGGCTACGTGAGGGTGGGCGTGAAGCCCTCGGCCACGTCCAGCTCCATGCGTAGGCGCAGGCACGTGTTCCGCCGGCAGGCCTCCAGCACCTTCTCCTACCACGGCAAGATCGGGTCCCACTGCTACCGCTACCGGCGGGCCAACGCCGTGGTGTTGATCAAGCCCTCCCGCAGCATGAGCGACCTGTACGACCTGCAACAGAGGCAGCGGCAGCGCTGTCGGCACCGCAACCAGAGTGGGGCCACCACCTCCAGCGGGGACACAGAGAGCGAGGAGGGCGAGAGCGAGACCACCGTGCGCCTGCTGTGGCTGTCCATGCTCAAGATGCCCAAGGAGCTGAAGCGGCTCTGCCTCTGCCACCTGCTCACCTGGTTCTCAGTCATTGCCGAAGCCGTCTTCTACACCGACTTCATGGGCCAGGTCATCTTCAAAGGGGAACCCAAGGTGAGCACCCTGGACGGGAGCTGACGTGGGGTGGTGGAGGCAGCCTGGCACACTGAGAACGAGGTGCTCTCAGCACGGGGCCTGTGCCATGCCTGCCCTCGCTGCCCCATCCATGTGGTCCAGGCGATGTGCAAGCCCAAAGCAGGTCATGGTGGGCTACGGGGGAGCAGTCGTGCATGCCTGGCCCTCTTACCAGGCAGAAGCACTGTGAGAAGCCCAAATGAGGGATTGCTTCAGCAGCTGTTGCCCTGTACCAAGCTGACCCAAAAGTTCACAGTTCAGTGGACAGTCCCATGTCACTCATGCCAGCCCTGCTGGCAGTTCTTCCAGTCCCTCTGGTGCCAGTGGGGCACACCCTGTGGATGTGTTTGCCACCTGGTCAGGAGGGTCTCAGTGGCCTACACACACCAGGCCCCCATGACCACTCCCTTCCGGGTCTGACCTGTGGCTTCAAGAGGGCAGGATCACTCCTGGGTTTCTGGGCTGCAGAGCCAGATGTGGCCAGGAAGGACCTAAAACCATTTCCCACTGAAATGGGGAAATGGGAAATGAGGTGGGCCCCCTCCTTGCTGGAGTGTGTCTCACTCCTAAAATGCAGTCAGCGGCAGTGGAAATGCAGAATGACCCCTTTGTCCTGAGCAAGCAGCAGATGCCCTACTTACCCAGCCTCCTTCCGAGCAGGCCCCCTCCAACTCGACCGCCTGGCACGCCTACAACGCCGGGGTGAAGATGGGCTGCTGGGGCCTGGTCATTTACGCTGCCACCGGTGCTATTTGCTCAGGTAAGGGGTGCCCAGGTCAGGTAAGCTTTATCCCCTAGAGAGTGCTCAGCCGGCAGACCAGGGGATCCTGCACCTCACAAGGCCCAGGTGTCAGTGGGACCTGACTTCGGCCTGTGCAGGAGAGGAGCTGTGGGACGGCTGCTGCGGCTGTGCTGGGAGGGCTGTTTCTGAGAGCCCTTTGGAGGTTGGCTGTGCTGTCCCCCAGTGCTGTCTGGGGGACAGCACCTCTGCTTAGGCTTCCTGGGTCCTACCAGCTCCTGCCCAGGGCTCAGCAGGAGGAGCAGGGTCCAAGCTAACATGGGCATGAGGCCTCTACCTGTAGGCACAGCTTTCCTGATGGATGGGCTGGGGTGACAGTCACCTGTCCCAACATGCCCACCTTACCTTGGGGACTAGACGTCTTCATGGTCAGGGTCCCTGGCCTACCCACACTGTCTGAACCATGGGGATAGGCCAGCTTCACCCCAGCCTTGGCTGGACTGGAGTGGTCAGCCAGGTGCTGCAGCAGCTAACTGCTGTTGCCACTGCTCTGGAGAGGAATTCCCAGGGGCTTCGGAGGCACCTCTGGAGGCAAGGTCCTGAGACAAAGCCGTGCTGGGGGTCAGGCCAGAGGGGTGTTCTGGCAGTCAGGGAGGCCCAGCGCTGTAGGAAGGACCAGGCACTGGGCCTTGCTGAGGTGCCGGAGCCACTGGGGGCCTGGGCGAACTGAGGCCCTGAGTGTATTCAAGAGAAGGGGGCAGTGGTGGGTGTGACCGGACAGCAAGGGGTCCGTAGGAAGCAGCAGCTCTCCACTGTCCCTGTGGTCCCTCTCTGCAGCCTTGCTACAGAAGTACCTGGACAACTACGACCTGAGCATCAAGGTCATCTACGTGCTGGGGACGCTGGGCTTCTCTGCAGGCACAGCCGTGATGGCCATGTTCCCCAATGTCTATGTGGCCATGGTCACCATCAGCACCATGGGCATTGTCTCCATGAGCATCTCCTACTGCCCCTATGCCCTGCTGGGACACTACCATGACATTAAGGAGGTGCGTCCATCCCTAGGGCTCTGGGGTACGGGTGGCTAAAAGGTGACCTGGGGAGCCATACACCCGTTGGGGGACATCCCCATCCCAGCCTGTGCTCTCCATCTCTGCTCCCAGCAGTCCTCAGCTGCTGCTGACTGGTCAGTCTCTGGACACACAGTCCCTCCAGTGCTGCAGGCCCAGCCCTGCCAGGAGACTTCTGGAAGTGCTCACTGGAGGGTCAGTCGCTGCACTGCTTCACGCTCCCCTCAAGCACAGTCACCTGCCCTACCCTAGCACAGAGTCCATTGTACACCTGCAGCACGGGTGTGGACCGGGACTCTCCAGCACGTGTAGACCCCTTAAGGGGAAAGGAAGGGCTGGCTCCAGCTTCCTAAGCCATCCTGTGTTGACTCCTGATCTCAGTCATCCAGCACAATGGATTTACTGGTTAGATGCATACTGGATACAATGGTAATGAGAATTTAACATTATGTTTCAAGTAAACATTTTAATTAGAATATAACCTGACCACTAAATGAAGCAAGCTGCTTCATGGCTTTTCAGAAGGGAGAACACAGTTGTAGAATCAACCCAGACCAAGAAAGACCACCGCCAGGGCCAGAAACCTCAGCCCCTCCCTTCACCCTGAAGGCGACATGATCCTAACACCATCCTGTCCCGTCTTCCTTGTGACTGGTGCATTGCCAGCAGCCCTTCATGTGTCCTTAATCCCAGTGCCCACAGGCCCTGATGGGCACTTGGGCTCTTCCAGTTATTATTAGCTGTTCCCGATATTGCAGCCACACGTGCCCCTGCCATGCCTTCACATTCCTTCACACCCCACCTGATCCACCTGGAGCAGACAGAATTTGTGTGTGGCTTGAGGTGGAGGAGGGTGCCTGGGCTACTGGCCAGTGGTCTTCCTGTCCCGGGGCAGGTGTGATGCTGGCTTGAGTGAAGCCACTCTGGCTCTTCAGGAGTGTCCTGGCTTCTTCTGACCACTTATTTTTCATCCACTTCTGGGCTTTTTAATCGCGTGCACCTTTGCCTGTACGCATTTGGCAGAGCCAAGCCCTCCTGTGCACAAATACATATTATTCTGTTATGAATTCTTGTAGCTCACATGCAGATTCTTCTGGATTTTCTGCATACAAAACCCATGTCAGCTGTGTGTAATGAGAGTTTTTAGTTCTTCCTTCCTAACCCTTGGTATGTTTTCTTTCTTTTCCTTGCTTTCTGGCCACGACTATTACCTCCAGCATGATGTGATGCTGGGTAGATGTGTCATCAGATTGTTCAGAATACTTCCTCATGACGTAATGTGATAGAACCTGTAGTGATAGCATCGTTATATTCTTGATATTAGTTGTCTGAGAATTGATGGTCTCTTTTCAGGGAGCTTTTGGTATCCTCAGTCCTCTGTTGTATTTCACTTTTTATCTTCTGCTGCTCTTTACTGTCTTTTGCCTTCTGTTATTTCTTGATTTAATGGGCTATTTTCTAATTTCTTTCTTTCATTTGCAGCCCAGTATTTGCATTTTAGGCTATTAATTTCCCTCTACTCACACCTTTAGCTGCCCTCTGTTACATTTTAATACATTGTGTTTTAGTCACTTCAGAGATTTTCCAGTTGTGATGATTTCTGTTCTGAACAATGAATAATTTAGAAATATGTTGATGAATTTCTGACATATGGTGGATTTTCCAGTTTCTAGTGTAATTCCTCAAGGTCAGAAGATATAATCTTACCTGACTTCAGCCCCTAAAATAGAGACTCCCCTGGTGCTTCAGTGTGCCACAAATGTTTATAAACATTCTTTATGCTCTTGGAAAGAAAGTATATTCTGCACTTAGTGCAGTGTTTGTGTCAGTGAGGCGGAGTGGGTTGTTTAACTCTTCCCATTCCTGTTTCCACTAACTTTGTGGTTGGTATATTGAACTCTCCCTCTGTGATCATGGTGCACACCCATCTACAATTGCTGTGCTTTTCATTTTCTTAGTGGACTTTTTTTTCCTTCGGAGGCTTGGTGTGACCACAAGTGCCTATGCACCAGTGTTCATTTATATCTTATTCAGGAAACAGGTGAAGTCCCAGGTCCCATTAGTGTGGTCTTAGTGTCAGGCACGTTCAGAGTGCTGTGGGAAGCATTGGTGTGAGCTGATAGCCCCTGCCCTCCAGCCGTGGGTGGGCAGTTGGCTGTGCTGCCCTTCCCTGGGACTAGAGCCTGGTCCCTAGGGAGCCTGTATTCTGATGGATGGGGTTGGCAAGTCTGCTTCCATGCCTCCCTGCTCCCGGGAGCAAGAACTTTCCAGCTCTCCTGTGTGGTACGGAGTAGGAGCTGGGGTCAGGGAGACACAGGCAGGAGGGGCTACCTGGCAGGTGAGAGGAAGGCAGGACTGTGTATGGACCTCTCAGCTAACAGCCTCACCACTGAAACCCAGCAGAGACTCCCTTCCCCGCAACCCTCATGCTGTGCTCTCTTCTCTTGCAGTATGTCCACCACAGCCCCGGGCACTCCAAGCGCGGGTTTGGCATCGACTGTGCCATCCTCTCCTGCCAGGTCTACATCTCCCAGATCCTGGTGGCATCTGCCCTTGGGGGTGTGGTTGACGCCGTGGGAACTGTGCGTGTCATCCCCATGGTGGCCTCCGTGGGCTCTTTCCTGGGCTTCCTGACGGCCACGTTCCTGGTGATCTACCCCGAGGTGTCAGAGGAGGCCAAGGATGAGCAGAAAGGCCTGTCCTCCCAGCCTGCCACAGAAGGCGAAGGCCGTGGGGGCAGCGAGAAGCCCAGCGTCCTGAAGCTGTCGCGGAAGGAGGGCCTGCAGGGGCTGGTGGAGACCGAGTCTGTGGTCTGAGCAGGCTGTCAGCACGTCCTCACGGAGGCCGTGGGCAGGGACTGTGCTGCCCTGTCCCCACGGTGCCTCCAGGGCAGCGCAGGCAGAGGTCCTTCTCAGAACACAGTCAGAATTCCTTAGTTGTAGGGTAGGTTTGAGCTTTTAGGCAAAAATATCACACTAATTACTTTTTCCACAAGTAAAAAAAAAAAAATCATTTGAAATCTTTTTTTTTTTAATTGAAAAAGATCTTTTAATTTCAGCTCTTTTATTCTGCAGGTATATTATTCTGCATGTTTTTAAATTGTAAAACACAGTATAGTCAATAAGCAATTTAGAAGAAAAGATATTGCATTTCTCAAATTATAATTGAAAATGCAAAAACTCTGATGTCTTGGCATATCTGTCACACTATGTCAGAATCACAGTGCAGCTGATGGGGACATGCACTGGTGCCCACCGGCATGGCCGTCCCACCAGGTCTCGTCACATCTTGTTGGTGCTGCAGCTGTTGGAGGGCATTTTTCTTTATGATTATTTTTAAGTTTTTTTCTCCTTCACAACGGTGGTTTTCCTAGAAGAACAGCGTCTCATCTCTTTCTCAGAGTTGGAGGATCGTGCCTGGGGCGAGCCTGTGCTGGGGCAGCTGCCGGTGCTGGTGGCCACACCCCAGAGCTGGGCGGCCCAGAGGTGGCTGCTGGCAGGAGTGGCATCTGCAAGGGCTGCCTGCAGACACCACCCTGGGATGGACCGTCTAGATCAGCCGGCACCCCTGCGTGTCCTTGTCACCCCTGTCTGGCGCACCCTCCCAGGCTGGCGGCCCACAGGCTACTCCCGGTCGTCACCCTGGGGGCACTCTGTCCTCTACCATGTGCTGGGAGCCCTGGCCGGACTACCTCGAGTGCGGGCAGTGGCCTCGGCCCCCCCGCATGTCAGACTCTGCTGGACCTCGTCTGCCCCCTGGTGGCTTCCTCACTGCTCTCCCGCTCAGCACCGGAAGGGGAACAAGCCCAGGGAGAAGTGTGTCCTTTTCCAGGCCCCCGGTCCCGCGACTCAGCACAGTATTTGTGGTTTCAGCAAAGAAGCAAACCTCGGGCTGTGGGGAAGAAGAGTCGTCAAGTTCAAGCTGCAGCTGTTTGGAAATGTTTTCAAACCACGGGCTCTTTAGTAAAAGCTAAGCAGTTTCTACTCTTGTTTGAAACGGTCCTCCCGGCTGGCCGAGGTCAGGAGAGGCGCCCACAGTCACAGGGAGTCAGACCGTTGCGCTCGCGCTGCCGCCCACGAGCTGCTTTTTAAAAAATAAAGTACTTTAACACGCATGAGAATCATGCAGCAATATGATCATTCTAGAGCATATGTACACATATATTTATACACATATATATTTCAAGATGAAACGAAGCAGTTTTTAAATAAATTACTTGAATTTTCTGTGTACGTAAAGGAATGGCTGTGTCGATGTCCGCAGCAGGCCTCTGGTCTTGCTGTGTCACCTGCCACGGGTGACATTTTGTAGCTCGTATGTTTTGTGTCCAAGAGACAGTCCGGAGCCTGTCAATGGGCTGTGCTCAGGCTGAGGGGCGTTCCACCAGCCGAGGACAGGCTTCCAGCCCCAGACGCTTTCCGTGTGTCTCGAACCTGAGGACTCTTGGCACCTGGTGCTGGGACAGCCGAGGCCCACCGCTGGCAGCACCGCCGGCGTGCCGCCAGCCCCGCCCCAGCCAAGCCCTTCCTACTGGGCCTCCGTCCTTCTCTCAGGGTGATGGGCACTTCGGTGCAACTCGATTCTCTTTAGTGGCTTGGAGCTCGTCGCTGCCCCTTCCTGAGACTTCTGCCTGGGTCGTTGGCTGCAGCCTTGTCTTAGCTGGTCATTCTGCTTGTCCACCCGGTGACTAGGGAACAGGGAGGCCAGTAGTGCTGGATGGGCAGGGACTGATCTGAACCAAGAAGTGGAACAGCCAGACCCAGCACCAGGCCTAGCCAGGAGCTGCGCCCTGTGTCCACTGTCACCCATGCCATCTGAAACTGGTTCACCCACAGCTCTGCCTGGCTAAGGTGTGACTTTTAGGAGTGTGGGGGCTTGGGACGACCACCTGCAGAGTGTCGGCCCTAAGATCCTAGCCTTGACTGTGATCTGAATCGACCACAGAAGATGTCTGTGTTCCAGCACCAGCCTCGTGAGAAACCAGAAAGGAGCCAGCTGTCTGCCCCTAGTGACACCTGGCACAGCTGAGCTAAGCTGAGCTTAACTAGAGCTGTAGCCCTTGAGCTATTTGCCACCAGAGTCTGTTCCTATGGGCCTGGTCAGTGTGTAGGACCCTGGCTCAGTTCCTAGGGTCAGTGGTGGTCACTTTCCAGGTTCCCCACGGTAGGTAGATGTGGGTGACCTGGAGCCCCAAGCTGTGGGCGCGGGTCTGGTCTGGGCACAGAAGGACTGAGTAGCCAAATCCTTGTGCCTTGGCCCCTCCCTGGGACGAGATGATTGCACCGTTGGACCAGCCTGAGGCTGTCAGCATTGGTGCCTGTTCTTAAGAGCTGAGGAGAAGGCCAGGCTGGCTGTGCCTGCTGCTTCAGGGGGCACACTGGCCTAGCGCTCTTGTGCCCCCCCCATACCTCAGACTCAGAAGGCAGGGGCAAGGTGGGAATGCTGCAGGCACCTCATCTGCGGCCTCTTAACTTGAAAGACCTGGGCCTAGGGGACTGGCAGGGCCTTGCAGGTGCCTGCCTGCTCATGGCACGTGCAGAGGACACGAGGTGGAGTGAGCCCTGTAGCACCCTCGGGTTTGGGCTGGGTCAGCCCCTGGCCACAGTGCCCCTGAGCACTCAGGGGAGCAGGGTTTCAGCAGCTGAGCGCTGTGTGATGCATGTGGACTCCTTCCCCAAGTAGGGTAGCCTTGGTCTGATCTGCGTTTTTGTGTCCTCTAAAAAGTCAACTAGAGTAGAGAGTCTTACTCAGGTGCCTCTTAACATGTGGCAGAAGTTTCCAGCACAGGAATGCAGCTGGTAGGAAGGGGCGAAGCAGGCCTGGGCTGCTGTGGCAGCCTCCGCTGGCTCCCCGTGTTGGCAGAATGGCTCTGTGACAGGCTGGTAGCTGCAGAGCTGGCGGAGGGTGTGCTGTTCCCCTTCTCTTGGCCTGTGCAGGGGTCTTAGCTGTGCTGACATTGATCACCACATTTAGACAGCTTTGGGGCCCCAGCCAGGGCCAGGCCCGGGGGAGGCACTGTGTCCAGTCATGTCCCCCGTGCGAGGCAGGACGGCTACACCCTCCTCAGATCAGCAGCAGCTTCTGGCAGGGCTCAGGATGCTTCTGGAAGGCTCTGGGTGGGAGAGGCAGCTCTGCGATGGCCGGCCAACACCTTGAGCCCCTGCTGCCCGTGGTGCCAGTGGCCCATTGAGGAGCACCGAGTCCAGCCACTCCTCGTGGCGTGTGTGGCCGTGACCCACCTCGTGGCTGTGCGCACTGGCACTGGCTGGCCTCAGGAAGGAGGCGCTCCATCCCCCTGAGCTGCCGTCGCCTTTAGCCACCAGAACCAAGCGCGCGAGTCGCTGCCAGAAACAGCCTCATCTGTCTTGGTGCATCTCAGGTCGCTTCGGAGACTCAAGTCTCCCTGCGCACGTCCAGCCTGTGTCCAGCTGGGCCTCCACAGGCCTATCAGGAGCGGCCTGCTTCCGAGAGCTCCTGGGGACTGCCAGCACCACCTGGGAGTGCTGTCCGCTCAGTTCCAGGTCGAACTGGTCCTGGCACAAGTGGTGCCTTGGGGCCAAGCCTCCGCAGCCCTGGCCGCCACCTCACGTGAAGCCAGCATCGCATCCTAGCCAGAGCCCTAGCCCGGGTGGCCCCTTGGTCTGCCCTTGCTCAGACCTCTAGGAGAGCCTGGGCCTCCTCCTGGGGGCTTCTACCGCCCTCCCTGGAGCTGATGCGGCGATCGCTGTGTGCGTCGGACTGAGACTGTCCTTCAGTAGCAGGATGGTCTGTCTGTCTGAAGTACCAACAGCAGAGAGACTCCCCAAGCCCCTCGGAACGCAACGATTTAGTTCCATTGTGAACTGGCCACAGGACAACTTCTTTATCAACTTATTAAGTTGGAACACTGTAATAGCTCTTGCTGATTTTAGCAATGGTTTGAGTGTGTGTTAAACACATGATGTTATATTTTATGAGGAAAAGGGATTATAAAGAGTAAAGTCACACGTGACTTAGTTTCTTCTCCCGTGTGCCTGCTCTCCGCAGAGCCTGGGTTTCCTTGTTCTTGACGACACTTCTTGCATGTGCAGGGCTGCAGCTCTGGCCTCCTGCAGAGGCACCTGTGCCGAGGCCGGCGCCCCACCTCTGTTACTCTGATACTCTGAATAAACCTTCCCTCTGAGCTATCGATGTGAGTTTCTCTGTAATTTTCCCGTGGTTGCCCTCTGCCCTCCTTGGGCCTGAGGAGCAGGGAGAAAGGCTGCAGCCAGGGCTGAGAGTAGGGGTGGGCACCAGGAAGGCCTGTTTCCTGAGTCCCCTAGCTGCAGACCTGGGCCCACCTCTGAGGCCCCTGCTCTGCTTCTGCCTGCAGGTGAGGGCACAGCTCTGCAGCCTGCCAGGCTCAGACCCCACCTTGAGGTCTGTTCCAGTGGGCTGGTGGTGGAGGGGCTGGAAGGTCGCAGACGCCCCCCGGAGAGAGCTTCTGAGGGAACCGAGGTCTGCTTGACCAGCCAAGCCAGAATGGGGGCAGTAGGTGACCCTTGGTGGCCCCTGATGCACACAGGGTCCTGGGGCAGAAAACGCCATCTGGGTCTTCTGGCAACCCACAAAGAGGGCTGGCAATGTCACAGCCAGTTGGGAGCTGGTTGGATTTGAACCACAATGCACCCAGCTGCCGGGCGGGGTTGGGGGTTGGGGTCACAGAGCGACCCAAGGCCCTGACACGGCACGGGTCCACACCCCCAGGGTGGGTTTCTCTGGGCTGCTTCCCCTGGGCACGCCCATGTAGGGGACCCACGTGGCAGGACAGAGTGGGTCACACCAGCTGGGTGTGCATGAGACCCTGGGCACCCCCTACTGCACAGAGCTGTGGCCACACCTGGCCCAGAGGGTGCCGAGGGGGCCTCCTCTGCAGCACACCTCACACCCCAACTTGGGGAGACCCAGGTAGCACACCCAGAGGTCCAGGGAGCGCAACTCAAGCTCAGAGGGGACAAACAGGCTACCGAGTGGCAAGGAGCAATCAATCGTGCAGCCAACTGGTGCCCCAAGCCCCTTCCATCCTGCACCACCTTCACATCTTTGCACGTAAAATAATGTTAAAAATAAGTTTTTTGTTTTACAAAAATCAGACACTCTAGTTCTGCACTGTGCAGCTTCTGGGTTTGGCCACAGCCCTGTGCCTTTACCAGCTGCTTCGCATCACACATAGTTGGTTAGGGTTTTGTGCTTAGTTGAGGTTAGTTTACACACAGGAAAACCAACAGGTGTGGAGTATGCGATTCTGTGCATTTCAAGAAATGGGTGACCTGTGGAACTGACTCCCACTGCTGAGGACCTAAGGATTCCCCCAAGTCCAGCCAGGCATGAATCCAACCACTTCGGTGAGTGCTACCTGTTCTGTGTCAGTGGTGAGTGAGTGGGTCTGTGTTTTCTTTTGTGTTCACCATTTTTTGTTATTTGTTTTTTTGTCTGTGTTCTCCAAAAGTCTTCATCTGCACTAGGTTGCAAAAATATTCTGTGTTAATTTCTAGAACTTCTGGTTTTACATTTATATCCATGAACATCCTTGGATTAAATTTTATGTATTAAATTTTATGTGTGGAGAAGTTTGAGCTTCTCTTTTCCACATCCTTCTCCTTTCTTCATTATCTAATTGTGGCAGCACTATTTATTGAACAGATTTTCTCACTGAAATGTCTGTTCAATACATGTCTTGAATTTTTTCTTTTTGTCCAGTCAACTGACTGCTGACTTGTGCTAGACCCTATGTTTCTGTTCTGTTGGTCTACTTCTCATGCTGAATCCTACATTATCTTAATTCCTGTAGATTTTTGGTAAAGACTTAAGATAATGTAATGTGAGTTCCCTATATCTGATCATTTTTTAAAAGATGAATTCTTCTACCTGTCTTTCCCATGTGTTTTATAATTGAATTCTAATTTCATTTTTTTCAATTGTGTTAGGGTTTTCATTGGGATTAAATTGAAGCTATTGGTCAATCTGGAGAAAACTAACTTCTACATGATATTCAATCATCCAATCCATGAACATGGTATATCTTTCATTCATTAAGGTCTTTTAAATTCTTTCAGCAATGTTTTCAAGGTTTCGGTGTACAGGTATTTCACATCTTTAAACTTATTTCTATTTGATGTGTTTTTAAAGCTATTGTAAGTAGTATTATAAATTCTCCCCATTGTCCACTGTTAGAATATAAAAATACAAGGATTATTGTACATTGACCTTGTATCCATCTGTCCTAAGTGGTTTTTCTCTAGTTTTTAGAATAGATTCTTTAGGATTTATGTAAGCACTCATGTTGTCTGTGAGAAAAGACAGTTTACCTCTTGCAGCTATCTTTATGCCCTGGAGTTTTTCTTTCTTTGCTGTGGCTGGTGCCTCCAGTATCATGCTGAAGGGAGCTCAGAGTTCTCTTTACAGGAAGTTGTGTTTACCACAAAGCATCCTTGCCACTTTCCCGATCTTAGGGGGAAGGAGTTAATCTTTCCCCATTAATATGGTGTTTACTGTATGCTTCTTATAGGTGCTTTTTATCTATCTTATGAGCTTCCTTTATTAGTTTCCAAGGTTTTTAAAATCATGAACTAATATTTTGTTTTTCTGCATTTAATGACATGCTCATTATGGTTTCTCTTTGTTCTAGTAATATGCTACATTGATTGATTTTGAATGTTAATTTAACCTATGTTTTCCAATTCCACCTGATTGTGATATATTAACCTTTTAAAATATTGCTGGATTCAGTTTGCTCATTTTTTTTGAGAACTTTGCATCTATATTCCTGAAAGAGGATTAATCTGTAATTTTTATTTTCCTGTCTTTGTCAGGTTTATTACAAGGTCATGCTGGTGTCCTACAGTGAGCTAGCAAGTGTTCTCTCCTCTATTATTTCATACTTATGAGTTTGTTAGGATTTGCTGATAAAACCAACAGAGCTTAGAGTTTTCTTTACAGGAAGTTGTTTTTACCACAAAGTCAATTTCATTTGTAGATATACAACTATTTAGGTTTCCTATTCCTCCTGGTGTTGGTTTCATAGTTTTTCAAGAAATCCGCACTTTCCACCTAAGTGAGCCATCTGCTCTCCTGTGATGTCTGCAAGGCCTTTGCCCCTTTCATTCCTGCTGTTGGCCATTTGTGTACATGTGTGTGCTCTCTCTAAATATGTGTTATATGTGCATTTTTTCCCTTGAGAATCTTGATAGTTTATTAGTCTTTACAGAATGAACTTTGGATTTGTTTTTTCCCTTTTGTTTATTTTTATTTCCCTCCTGCCCCAGGACACAGGCTAAGAGGCAGGGGCTGCTGACTCTCAGAACCACCCGTCTCCAACCCCGTAAGAGCTAGAAGTCTGGCTGACAGGAACACCCCTCGGAGCCTGACCAGCCCTGAGGCCTCAGAAAACCACAAGACTTCTTGAATGAGGAGCGGGTGCACCCTGCCACCTGCCACTTGCTCTCAGTGCTGGAGCCAGGGTTCCCTGACGTGTCATGTGGGGACGGTGCTCCTAGATGTGGGCGTTCTGAGCACTACGCACAACAGTGCATCGAAAAAGCCTGGTGGGCCCTGGCCAGAGCCTGCTCTCCAGGGCAGCTGTGTGATGCGTGACCACGATGGGGCCTTAATTCCTCACAGTCCTGGAGGCTGCAGGTGTGAAACTGAGGTGTGCGTGTTGGTGTGTACGCATGGGTGTGCGTGCATGTGGGTGTGGGGTGTGGGGGTGGGTGTGCGTGTGGGCATGGTGGCCCACCCACTCTGAGGGCTCTGGGCCGAGCTCTCCTGCCCCTGTGAGCTCCTGTGGCTCCAGGCTGGCTTGGCTGGCTCTGCGCCCTCTGCTGCACCCACATGTGGCCTCTCCCTGTGTCCCTGTCCCCTCCTCCTCAGGCCACTTGCCAGTGCTCACATCTGAGATCCTTCATTACATCTACAAAGACACTTTCTCCAAATAAGGTTCAGACGTGGCCATGTTTTCCTGATGTCATCCAACCCCCCCGCCAGGAGCTTTCTGCTTTACTTGATCTTTTTTCATATGCTCCCTCTGTGTCCAGCAACGAGGCCCAAACCTCCACACCACATTTCAGGAATGAAATCCCAATCACGGGATAAAAATATGCACAGGCCCTCCTTGCAAATGTTGACTTAGTGGGCAAAGCAGCCCTGGACAGTTCCTGGTGCCCAGCAGTGGACCCTGCTGCCATCAAGGTGCACTTTCCATCCCAGCCAGCGCCCAGCAAGGACCACTTGCGTAAGCGTGGTGGCCGCTCGCTGCAGCCCACTGTCCCCGACTCCTGTGCTTAGCATTTCTTCTTACATAAATGACGACCTTGTAAAAGCCTCTGGTTCTGCACTGGTTGTTTGAAGCACAGTCACTGCCACGTACAGTCTTGGAAATCATCACCACCAAGCCACAACAAAATAGCTTGTCTGCTGCTTGGAATGAACCAAGAGCAAATTCAAAATGGTCCTGCACTGCTTTGAAGATCTCTTCCACTGACTGGTGGCAGAAATAAACTGGACACCAGCATTTATTAAATAATTTATTTTTCACACACTGAAAATACCTGGTTCCATGTGGATTAAATAATCATTAATGTATTTCTGACAGACTTTCACTGTACATTTACACATGTTTACAAAAGTAAAACTCAACCCCTGGCCTCGGCCATCGGCCAAGTCCTCCTCGCAGACGTCAGGAGCACCCCAGAAGCACAGAGGAGCAGGGCTGTGGCCCCGGGCCTTCCTCTGAACCACGTTCCAGGACATTGTAAAGCTGGCGGCTCTGTAAAACCACACCTTGGGTACATTCTGACCAGGGATGTGGGTCTTCCAGAATGTAGATCCAGCCATGGTCTGGGGCTCGTGTTCACGTGGAGTCCCTGGTCTGCCAAAGCATGGCCCTCGTCCAGGAGGCCATGGACCCTGAGCAACCAATCAGCAGGCAAGATCTGGCATGGTGTCCAGCTGAAGTCCTGAAAGCCCAGGGAGAGTGCCCAGAGGCCCCATGGCCGAGCCCATGGGCAGGTCCACAGGGGACAGGCCACATGCCTTCATAATGTGCCATGGACAAATGCTCTCTCTGCATCCAGCAACGAGGCCCAAACCTTCACATGACATTTCAGGAATGAAATCTCAATCACAGGATAAAAATATGCACAGGCCCTCCTTGCAAATGTTGACTTACTGACAACTGATCAGGCGTCACCGGCAAGCCCTACACGGCGTGCCCGGGAGGCCCAGTGCCCGGGAGAGGCAGGACTGGTGAGGAAATGGCCATGGGCGGAGCCTTTGGTAAAGCAGTCTCTGGGTTTCTTCATTATGGAAATTTTACACTAACAAGAAAAAGAACAGCTTGCCCCAGCTGTCCCACCAGTCTGGACAAACCTGATCACAGCACTGTCCCTGCCCCTCGGGCACCCCTAGCCACCTGCTCTGAGAGGGGACAGGCTGGGTCTCCATGGAACCAGCAGGCCCGGGGAGGCTGCAGCCCTTGGTGCTCCGCCACGCACCCACCACCCCACTGTGAAGCCCACGTGACCCATGGCCTGGACCAGCGAAGCACAAGAGGGGCGAAGTCCACCTTGAGGGCCACAGGCCAGCGTGGTCAGCTCTGGGCTCCAGGGCTGTACCTGGTCATGGGTTCTGGAACTTGGCTGACAACACAGGCAGCCTCTGGGCAGAGGTGGTGGCCAAGGGGATGTGGCGGCCAGCCTGAGCATGCCCACCACATGGACCGTCCTCAGCACTGGAGAGCCCAGAGACACGTGGGCCCCGGGCTCACCGCTGGCCCCTGCCACTGCCCCTGCCCCTGCCCTGTCCTGCGCTGGGGGCCCGCTCCCCTACCCTCAGGCTCCTGCTGCTGGGAAGGCTGCAGAGAGGTACTGGCCCTGCCCAGGGTGGCCAGCGGATCCTCTGCCTTTAGTCCACCTGCCAGATGGCGATCTTGCCCTCCTCCTGGCCAGAGCCACTCAGCACGTATCTGTCCTCGGCAGAGCACAGGGTCCTCACGGTGTCTGCGTGTGCCACCAGCTCCTTTTCCACCATCTTCCTCTGCACATCGACCACGTAGATTTTCCCCTTGGGCTTTCCCTGCGACAGTCCCCTGCCGCCCACCCAGATCTGCAGAGAAACAGGAGGCATGTCAGCCAGGAGATGAGCCCCCTGGAAGGTGTGCGCGTGGCCCAGTCCTGGACTCTGCACCCCAAAGCTGGCATCCCTCCTGGACAGGCTGCCCATGGACCTCAAGGACACAACCCAGGGAGGGATCTTCTCAGGCCTTCCGGCACAGGGACCACGTGGCACGGCCAACGCGCTATGTACTTGAAGTGTGCTAAGATCTGCGTTCTCACCCTCACCGCCCGGGCCTGAGGGCAGAGGTCTGATGAGCTCTGTGTTCAAGCCCAGGATGCAGCCATCCGTGGTGACCGCCCTGGGACATCACACCTTGGAACCCAAGGACACTGCTGGCCCTCATTGGAGACCCCGCAAGGAAAGGCGGGGGTGGCAGGAGGCCGGCAGGCCTTCCCAGGCTCACCTGCCTCTTCACCAGGAGCATGCAGCTGACCTGGGAGCAGTCCTGCAGGCGCACCGTCTGCGGCGGCTGGGCCAGGTCCCGCAGGCTCCAGACATAAACCTCGCTGTGCCCCACGCAGGCCGCCCAGAGCTGCTCCTGCTGGAATGGAAGTCCCCGTGAGCCGTGGCCAGGGCCACCTGGCCCAAGATGGCCGGCACCGCGGCTGCACAGTACCTCGGGGAGGAGCTGGAAGCCCACAAAAGAGGTGCGAGTCTCCTTAAAGTTCTCATCGATGCGCAGCTCCCGGCGGAGGAGGCCCTGCAGGGTCAGCACCATGATGCTGCCGCTGGTGCCTGCAGAGGAGAGCAGAGGGAGGACCAGGTGGGGACAGCGCAGCCGGCTGCCGCCTCCCGCCAAGGATGCTGCCCGTGGGTGGGCGTTCCGTTGCTCCGCACAGCAACACTGGTGGCTGTGAGCCCGTTTTGTTTTTGTTTTTGTTTGGTGCTGGGAATCGAACCCAGGGCCTCATGCTTGCAAGGCAAGCACTCTACCGACAGCTATCTCCCCAGCCCCGTGAGCCTGTTTCTACCAGGGGATTTGGCCAGAATGTGGGGCCCTCTGGAGGCCTTGCAGGGAGGGGCGGTCGCCAGAAGCCCAAGCAGACCCCAGCCCCTTAGTGATGTCCGAGCTTTCCTCTGCAGAGCGCATCCCTGCGCACGGCTCAGCCGTGCCCTGCAGGCCAGCAGTGTCCACACCTCTGTGAGCTCCCAGCCATCCAAACCAGCCCGGAGGGGGCGCCAGCCGGTCCTGCTAGGCAGGAGTTGACGTGGTGGAGCCGCCGCACCGCGTCACGCCAGAGCCCTCGTGAGCACTGCAGGCGGGTTCGTAGGCAAGAGGCCTGGGCAGACCCGTGCTGGGAGACAGGCCCAGGAGCCAGCGGAGGCACTGCCGCTCGCAATGCCGGAGCTCCCACCACAGGGACCCGACTGCAGGCCCCCAGCTGCCAGCCTCACCTGACAAGCGGGCACTCGGCCCTTGGCCAGACGGATGGTGCGGGGACTCACCAGGGTTCTCCTCTCCCCGCTCTCAGCCTGGCTGGCAGCTGCCTCTCCTATACCCTCCGGGACGCCTCTGTCCAGGTGCCATCACCCGCCTGACTGACTAGTGGGAGCCAGAACCCCAGGAGGCTCCTGTGGCAGGGGCCCCAGCTGTCCGCCGCTGTGGGAGCTTCAGCCCCCATCAACGCTGCACAGGCCCAGGGGGCAGGGCTCAGCACGGACATAGCTGCAGGCGGGACTCTGCTGTCCCAGGGTGGGCCTGGCATACAGGGACAGTCCAGGTGAGGGCACAAGGAAGTTAGGAGAGAAACACAGTCCTCCAAACAAAAACCAACCGGAGGTTCTAGAACGGAAGTGAAAATTCACCAGGAGGTTTACAAGCAGACAGGACACAAGGATGTTTCCAACCACTGCAGTTTGGGCCTGGAATTTCCCAAAGGCCCACATGTGGAAGGCCCGGTCCTCAGCCTGTGCTGGGGCCTGACGGAAGGAGAGTGGGTCGCTGCGGGGTGCCTCGAGGGCAGGCCTCAGGCCCCTCCTGCCTCACTCCACAGTGTGTAGAACAGACTTCTTGGACTGTGCCTGCCCCAAGCTATCCACATTATAACGCAGCAGTCTGCCCGAGCTACTCCATTTTGAGGACAAGTGCAAAGTAGATGCCTCTACCTGGTCTGTGCAGGTGAGCAACCACTGTGTGCCCGGCACAACCCCAAGGCACAGGTCAAGACAACTGATTCACACAAAGGTATCAGACTGGATCCGGAGCACGTGGACATGGGGCCAGGCAAACCCCACCAGGAGCACAGACGTGCAAGGTTTTTCTTGTTGTTTTGTTTTGCTACCAGGAATCGAACCCAGGGGTGCGTGACCACTGAGCCACCTCCCCAGCCCTTTTCATATTTTAGAGACAGGGCCTCACTAAGTTGCTGAGGCTGGTCTCCAACTTGCAATCCTCCTGTCTCAGCTTCCCAAGCACTGGGTTTACAGGCATGTGCCACTGCACCCAGCTCAGACATCAGATGCAACCCCCTCATCTAAGACCCATAAGAGGGACCCCCAAGACTAGACACAGCAACACCCTGACCTGTCACCTGGCCACTCAAGTCTTGCCCGGGAAAGGCAGCACAGTGATGAGACTCTGGTTCTGTCCTTCGGGGCTTCAGCACAGGGCTGCTCTCCTGCCCGTGAACATGATGCCCATCTCACTCCCAGATGACACCTCCAGTTGACATTCCAAACTGCCACCCTTTGGAGCCCTGCCTGACAACTGGGGAACTGGCTGGTTAGACCCTGACCTGCGGAGACTGACGCAGGCGTTCCTCTCTGCTCTGGGAGCAGCCTCCTGTGACCCCGCGCTGCCTTAGCCCCTCTTTGCCTTCTCATGACACTGTCGTGCTAGGTCTGTAAGTGACCCGGGGTGACTCAGAGCACACAGGAGGCTGCACAGGTGACAAAGGCTGTGAGCAGCCGTGGGCTTTGATGTCCTGAAGCCAGCCCCCGCAGACACCGAGCAGCGTCTTACTGCACACGAAACTCTTCAGTGTGATGAGCTGAACTCATGCCCACCACACGGGGAGGCCCTCAACACACAGGCGGCATCTGTGTGCTGGGAGGTCCCACCCAGCGAGCACGGCTGCCAGGCAGAGGCTACACCTCCCACCACCCTGGCAAGGTGCCTGGTGTGGCCTACAGGACGCTCAGGTCCCAGGGATGTGCTGGGAGTGGCAGAGGTGGCCCCCACACAGGACAGGCTGTGGAGGGCCACGGGCAGCAGGGACACCTGGGCCAGGCTCACCCCAGAGCACACAAGAGCAGGGAGGGCGGGTGGAGCCTGGCATGCAGGGATGCAGGGGTCCGAGAGCCACTGATGAGTGGGCGGCCTGGGAGCAGCAGCCTGAGGGGAGAGGAACGGAGAACTCGGGGGAGAAGCCAGCCTGACACTAAGAATGGAGACGTGTGAGGCGCAGGGAGACGGGTGTGCGGCAGGCCAGGGCGGCCTGGAGACTTACAGCACCACAGGCGGTCACTGTGCAGCCTGATGGACGTGAGGCCTCCGCTGGACAGCTGGAACTGGCTGGTCACCCGCAGCGTGCTGACGTTCCACGCCAGGACGGTCCCGTCCAGGCTGCAGGAGAAGACCTCGCTGGAGGGATCAAGAGCACGTGCACACACTGAACTGGGCCCTGGGCACCGAGCCTCCAGCCCCAGGAGGAACAAAGTCAGGGATAAAGCGTCCGCAGCTGGGAAGGCCAATGCCGTCCAGACGGATGGGGCGAGAGCAGGCTTAGTGAAAGCACCCGCCCAGCAGAGCAGGTGGTGCTGAGCAGGGCCACAGCAAGACCATGAGGGGCCGCAGAGGGCCTGTGCCGCAGCCGTGGGGAGGTGCACTGGCCAGTGCTCCCCAACACCACCCTAGCCAGCCTGTCTCACTTTCAGGTGCGCACGGACGTCACACCTGAGCTGGGCCTGTGAGGACACAGCACCTCTGGAGCCAAGGGCGGAGGGGCCTGGGGAGCCAGGCCCTGCCAAGTGCACCCACCTCGACCCGAGTCCTCCCTGGGCACGGCTGGGCCAGGCCCTCTTCTCACCGCAGGACAGGTGAGCAGAACAGGAGCCTGCCCTCGGCTAACAGGTAAGCACAGTGAGTGACACTAACCGGCGTCAGGGATTGAACTGTGTCCCTGAGAAAAATGTGTCTTGACCCCAGGACCTCAGAATGTGACCTGATTTGGAGGCAGGGCCTTATCCAAGTCAAAGTGAGGTCCTCAGGGAAGGCACCACCAATGTCACTGGTGGTATCCTTACAAAGAGAAGAGGCCCTGTGACACACACTCACGGAGGACACCAAGGGGAGACGGGGGTGGAAGGATGCGCGTGAGCCACGGGACAGCAGGGATTGCCGTCAGCCTGGAGGACCTGGGGGCCGCGGGGGGACTCAGGGAGCCGCAGGGAGCACAGCGCTGCCAGCACTGGGTAAACTTCCAAGTCAACTAGTTCGTGTTGGCGTTGGGGCTGGGAAGCCAACTCAGAAGGCCGAGGGTGGCCAGGAGAGCAGGAAGCCGGGGACTCTGCATGGACCCAGAGACCAACCTCAGCGGTTCTCCCGGGGACCAGCCCCTGCACTGGACGCTTGCTCCCCTGGACCACAGTCATCTCCCATGTGGCCTCACAGTCTATCCGGGGTCCCCCGGCTGACCAGGATAATCTTAGGACTCCTGGTTCCAATCTCTCATTCTCTAGGCACCTTGGTCCCAGGCAGGATGGGGACAGAGGCAGGAATGCTAGTGGCCAGGGACAAGCAAGTCCACCGGACAGGAGTCCCTCTTGCCTTTGGTAGCATCTAGAGTGACCCAGCCTCTGCTTCTAGGCGGGGAGGGCAGGGCCGAGCTGCCAAGCCAAGCTAGGGGCTTTCAGAAGGGAAACCAAACTGGGGGGCTTGCCCGAGGGTGGCGCCCCCCAGGAACGCCCAAAGCCACAGACCCCAGCTGTCCCTCACCAGCTCCACGGCCCAGCAGGCACAGGAGCCCTGTCAGTCCTGGCCAGGCTGTGGGCTGCTGGCCAGCAGTGGATTTGGGGAGCTGGGGCCTTAACGATGGCAGTTTTAAATGAAGCCAACACTGAAAGCTCAGGGGACCTCACGATAGAGACTTCAGTGGAAAACAAGAAAACAACCCGTCCCAGGCCTGCCCCGTGCTCCCCAAGGATCCACACCTTTCTCAGGTTCCACAGGCAGGGTCGCTGCCCGCCTCTCCTCTGGGCTGCCTCGCTCTGTGCCCTGTGCCCTTGGCATTGGTACCCCTGCCCCCAGGACTGAGAGACAGCTCCCCCCACAGAGCCACCGTACCTGGGCTGCTTTGCACCCTGCACAGCCAAGCCCGTGACCCCGGAGCGGTGGTCCGTGAGCTGCTTGTTACAGGACATGCTGTGGGTGCTGATGATGTAGATGACGGAGTCCTCGCAGCCGATCCACACCTGGCTCTGCTCCGCCAGCACCATGCAGTTCTAACAGGGCCCGAGAAACAAGAGGGGATGCCGTCGCCCACAGACCGCCAGAGGCGATCAGCAGAGCAGAGCCGGGGCTCGTTTCAAACGTCACAGGGCGAGGTGGTGGGCATGGGGACTGCTACAGACGCAGCCTTGGATTTGCTTTAATAGGGTTTTAAAACCTGTTCTATTAAAAAGTCTTTGGTAGGCTTATAACTAAAAATTGAGAGGGAGAAATAAACTTGGAATAAGGATGATCTCCCTAATTTTCTTGTTTTGTCCAATTTTACTCATGATTAGACGTGAATACACAATTTTACTTCCGGTATCACAGACCCTCTTACTCATGGACGAGATTCAGTGGACTGCGGGAAGCAAGCGGCAGCCCCTCCCTGTCCTGCTCGCCCGTCGAGTCCCGGGACCCTGGACTGACGGGTGCCCCGTACTGCGGGCACAGGATCTGTCTTGGTTTAAAAGCCCACACTGTGGGGGCCACGGCATCCTCTTATTTTTAGAAAAGCTGCAACCACCACAAGGACCCTAAGTGCTGCCTGGCGCCTCGCTGGATCGTCCTCCTCACGGTGGCCGTGAGCTCAGCAGGTCCTGCGGTGCTGACGCAGGGGCGGGAGGGCCTCCCTGGAGGGTCCTCGGGACAGTGGCTTCTCCTGCGCCCTGAGCACACCCCGGCCAAGGCGATGGCCACTGCACGTGGTGTAGGTGTGAAAATGCGCTTCGAGAGCAGGGCGTGAAGAACACAGGCCGACCAGCAAGGAGACAGCAGCCCGGAGGGAGCGGCCGGGCCACTCCAGGGAGGCCGCAGCCTCTGACCCGGAGAAAGATGCTGCGAAGCTGGCACGGTGGGCCTGGAGTCCAGGCTGCGTGGGGGCTGAGACTGGAGGATGGCTTGAGACCAGGAGCTCCAGGCCAGCATGAGTCACACAGTGAGGCCCCAGCCAAGGTGGGGGTGGGCAAAACAGAGGACACTGTCTCATGAGTGACCAGAAAAGCAGCCCAGCGAGAGGTGCTTCTCACACCCACCAGACTGTCCAGAAGACACGGTCCTCCACAACGGGACCTGAGGACGGAGCAGGGGAAGTGTCTGAAGAGACAGGAGGACTGGGACAGGGGTCTAGGGTGCACACTCAAGCTGTGTCCGCAGGAGGCCGCACCACAACCAGGCCAAGAAACTACTCAAAGGCATCCGCGTCTGTTCTGGTCATGAAATCCTCGAGTTCACGCAGACTCAAAGGAACGGAGGGAGCCCTGGAGCCCAGGGCCAGCCTGGGCCCTCTGCTGCCTGGCCTGCAGGGTGGCAGACGCCCCTGAAGTCACGTGCTGCCCAGAGTCACAGGAAGCACCACACGGGGTGCTGGGGCCTCCGGCTGCACAGCTGAGTGGCAGGGGTTGCCCTCGGGTGCTGAGGCCAGAGCCACACCCCAAGCAAGCGGCCACAGCAAAGGGAGGGGACCGCTGCATGAAGACCTCCGTGGAAGGCAAGACCCCCGTGGCCGAGCTCGGCCCGTCTGAACTGGACGCCCCTCGCCTACTCACCACTTTGGAGCTGCCCACTTTAAAGCAGTGCTGGTGGATGGTCCAGGAGGAGGCATCGAACACGATCACCTTGCCCCCGCTCAGGGCACACCACAGCTTGGGGCGGGCGTCTTCTGCCTTTTCTGCTGGGTCGAGATGCCCTGAAGAAAGCAGCAGCCACAGAGACGTGAGTGGGCACAGCACGTCACAGCACGTCAGCCATGTGGGCCGGGACTCGGCTCCCTAAGCAGGTCCGGGAGGCGCTGGGGTGTGGGGCAAGAGCCCGGGAGTGCGGCAGCTGGTGAGCGGGCAGGACACCCTGCGTGGCACCATGCAGGTGCCTCAGGGCCACTGGAGAGCCCCGGTCCAGAGCAGGGAGCAGCAGGAGGGCCCCCATCCTCAGTGGTGGCCTCTTTAATTTTGGTCACTCTTAGGATACAAAGTTGGGGGTTTTGTTTTCGAGATGGGCCTCTGTGTTGCCTGGGCTGGTCTGGAACTCCTGGGCTCAAGTAGTCCTCCCACCTTGGCCTCCCAGGCAAGCCACACTGACAGTCTGCCTTCAGCTGTGGCCCCAGCCACTCTCTGCCATGAAGCCTGTCCCTGCTCCCTCCTGACCGGGGCTGTCCTTTCCCCTCTCCCAGCAGGTGCCCCGACCACTCCTGTCGCACCGGAAAACGATGGTCGTTTTCACCACCTGCCGCAGGGTCAGGGTTTTACATGCCAGGAGGGCCCTTGGCTCGCCCTGGAATGGGGCCCGGACATGTCCTGGTCCCCAGGGCCACCTGCTCTGACTGCTTATTGCTGGCCCGTCACGTCTAGACTTCAGTCCCCCTGGAACTGATCATGGGAAGACAGGTGGGTCAGGACTCCCTGACCTTGAGGTACGATGCCCAGCCCCAGCCCCTGGGCCCACCTGTCGCAGTTGGGAGGAGCACGGTGTCTCTCCCACGGGTCTGTCCCGAGCGTGCTGCCCGTGCAGCGTGCTCCGGGCAACCTTAGAGTCCCAGCCCAGGGCTAGGCTTTACCCGGACTCCCTCTGGCAGGTCCCACCAGGTGGGATGGCCAGAGCCCTGTCAGTTTTAATTTAAGGGAAACTGGCCTGGATCTGAAAACTCCCCTTAGTTCAGACGCCATGGTCCGTGGTGCTGGAGCCACCGTGCTCGGTGAAGGATCCCAACACCAGCCACATGGCTTGGAGCCAGCGGCAAACGCCCGGCTCTGCTCTGCTCACTCCCGAGGTGCAGTGAAGGCCCCAGAGCCCCATCCTGGGAGAGTGCTCTGCCACAGCCCCATGCGTGTGCCGATCATCCACACACATGCTGAAGGGGTCACTGAGTGATCCCACGGTGCTCGCTGTTAAGTCCTTCCAGAACAAAGAACTGACAACACATTTGAGCCCTTTTCTGCCTGAACCCAGCTCTTCCATCTCCCACTACCACCTGCCCTGGGTGTGACCCTCCCTGCTACTGTCCTCGGCCACTCAGAGTCCACTGTTCCAAGAGTGTCAAACCTGCAGCACGAGGAGTGTCCTGCTTGTACCCGGATCCCTGGCTGCACCAAGTTCTTTCTCCTATGGTCCAAATGCAGCGCTTAGGGAGCTAGAAAATCTACGTGCAGAAAAAGACAGACATACCACCCGCCCCAAACAAGAGAGAATGGAGAATGGAAGGGCCGGGCCAGTCCTGCCCGCCAAGCCCGGTCTCCTTGTCCCAGAGCAGCTTCAATGATTCCCACACCTGCTAAGAAGGGCAGGGGACACACGCTGGGACAGGCTGAGCCTCCTGGGCTCCTGAGTGCTGGACCTGGGAACAGCCCTGCAGCTCCACAGTTATCACGCAGGACTCACCCCAGGGCCTGCCCTGCACACTTGCCCATGGTGCCCAGTCCAGACTCAGCAGATCGTTCTTATGTAACAGCAGCACAAACAGGAGGCCCTCACCTGGCGTGTACAGCAGCACGTCCACGGCCTGCGGGGCCGTCTCCCCCAGCGAAGGGTTGATCTTGTGCTTCAGGGTCTCCGAGGTCAGCATGGGGAACGCCGTGCGCACTGGAGCACAGAACGTGGAGTCAGTGTGCGACTGGTGTCCGGGGGAGCCAGCGTCTAGGCCCCCTCGCGGGTCTCAGCAGTGGGGGCACTGGCTGAACGCCCCCTTCCCAGCCCGAAGCCACACAATCGGATCTCTCACCAGACACCACGCATGGCCAAACAGAGGGGACTTAAAACACTTCTCAGTAACAAAACGTCCCCAAGCTGCACCCAGAACTACCTCCAGAGCAGCTTCTCAGCTTCAGCATGACGGACGTCAGGGCTGGCCACCCAGGCCGGGCAGCACCCCTGCGCACCCAATGTCTCCCGGCATTGCCAATGCCTCGCCCCAGGGAGGGTACAAAATGGCCCCAGTTAAAAGCCACCGGCCACACGGACGAGCTGGCACCTCCTCGCTGCAGAAAACCTGCCCCTCCAGACAAAGCCGGAGCTCCTGGGACTGCGGGCCATGGAGGGACCCTGCTGCCAGGGCCTGGGCACCTCCTGGCCTGTTCCCATTAGTCACTGGTCACGACGCTCCGAGCGGGGCTGTGTTGGGTGCCGCCTTGTTTTACTAAGCCTCACAAACCTGATGAGACTCATATTGTCATCCCAATCTTAAAGAAGATGAAACAGGAGCGGTGGCATGTCACCTACTGGGGACGACGTGGTGGGCAGGCCCCACCGGGGCTCCCGCAGCGACGGGCTGCTCTCACCCGAGGTGGCGATGCCAAGGCACCTCTGCCAACGCCCTGCTCCTGCCGCCTGGAGCCTCTGCCTCTGGGCTCCTCACTGGACTCTGTGCCCCGCGGGGCCTCACGTCACCAGTCGACTATCACAGCGACCTGCCCCAGGCCCAGTCCTGCCCCTCCTTCTGCCCTACATACGGAAACACGTCTTGATCTGCCCGCAAGGGGCCGGGCACGCCGAGGTGCTGGGACTGCGGTATGGCCTCCTCCGCGTGAGGAGCAGGGTGGACGGGTCGGGCCGAAGCGGTCGAGCCGGCGTGGCCAGGGACTCTGTGAATGGCTCGCGCACAGCGGGGAGGCTGTCCATGACTCTGGCAAGGACTGGACGTAAGTAAGCAGCACGCGAGCAGTGATGGCTGGATCTGTCCCCAACTGGGCAGCAAAGGGCCAGCGTGTCTGCCAAGACTGTCCAAGGTGCTCCGGGCCCCAGCAGGGCTGCTGGCAGCAGGAGGCCCAAGCCTCCAGGCCGCTGTCCCAGCCCAGGGTCCCCTGGTCACGCAACAGAGGGGGCTGTGACCAGCAAGTTCAGGGGTCCCTCGGTCGGTGACAGCGGTCAGGAGAGGACGTGTACTGAGGTGGACGAAGACTGACTCTGGGACAGTCGCTGCCCACCCCACTGGCATAGGACGTCCAGGCCTCCACACTGGGCCACGGCAGCGCCACTCACAGGACAGTGTTCATGGGGGTAAAGACGACGCACATGTCCGCAGCAGAGCGCGCCTCAGCCACTGACCAGGGTGTGCCCGGGCAGCTGTGCGGGATCCAGGTGTGAGGCGCCTGGGGCAGGCAAGTCGGGGACAGTGCCCGCTGCCAGGACAGCAGGCCGGTGGGCGAGGGTCGGGACCTCCTCCTGGGGTGGCACCCAGGTGCTAGACCACGGGGCCGCGGCCACACCCGGGAGCTCTCCAGAACCGCCGAGCATTCACTTTGCAGGGTAACAGCAGACTCTGTCTCAGGAAGCCACTGCCTGTGTCCCCAACAGCCACGGGCAAGACACTGCCACCTGTGAACAGCCCCACTTGGTGGACCTGCCTCTCAGAAACCAGGTTCGTGTTGTTGGCCTAATTCCCATGGTTGCGGGCGGCCGGCCCCAGTGTCGCCCAGCGTTCTGCGACAGTCTCCGCCTCCCACGCGGGTCCCAGGAGAGCTGGTCACAGAGCTCATTCAAAATGGAAACAAAAGGGGCCACCACTGAAGGGACAGGCGAGCCACCTCACCCGCTCACCCAGCCCTGAGCACCATCTTCCAGGAGGAAGGCTCAGGCCGCCCCCAGGGAGCGTGGGGCCCGACGTGAGCACACGGGAGGCCTGGGAGTCGCTGCGGGAGAACCGCCACGCCCGCTGAAGGAGCGGGACGCCGGGGACGCCCTCCCCAGAGGGCCCAGAGCCTGCCTGCCAGGCCCGTCCCCAACCGTCCAGAGGTGCCCCAAACCACTCAGCAGCTGGCCTCGGATTCCCAGCCTGCTTGGAGAGGAGCCTGTGGCTCACAGCCCAGCTCCGGCTCCGCGTCCTGGGTGCCGAGGGCCGGAGGGGTGGCGGGAGGGTGTTCACCACAGGTCGGGACGCAGAGAGGACAGCAGGCCCTGCACCTGCTCCAGCTGGGAGGCCCGCGCTCAACAGGCCCTGGACAGCCCAAGGCCAGTGGCTCTTACTTTCACTCTTCATCTTGTCGAAGTAGGACAGTTTGGAGGCAGCGTAGGTGGCCCCCGGTGACTGCAGCGTGCCCACGACGGCGTCCATCAGCAAGACGTTGGTCAGCGCTTGCTGGATGTACTGAGGGTCCTAGGACAGAAACGGGCACACGTCAACCCAGGAAGAGCTACAGATCACTTGTGGCGACGGCTCCAGAAGGCGTCACGTCCCCAGACGCGGGGTTCAAGTGAACCGTGGGCTTGGGGGTCACGTGTTTCTTCTCTTCGTTAAGACAATATTGATGGTTTACACGGGGAGCTGGCAGCTCCCCCAGGAAGGGCATCCGCCTTGGTGATGAGCCCAGGGCCCAGGACCCCCAGGGAGCACGCAGGCCTGCGGCACGCCGACCAAACGGCCAGAGTCCCCTGGTCCCAGGTCTTAGCCAGACTACGCTGGCTCCAGCTGAGCAACCCAGAGAACACAATCAGTGGCTAGTCCAAGACTCATGGGCCACTGGGCTCCAGGAAGGACCCGCCCCTCCTGCTCCAGTGCCGGAGTTTCCCGTCAGTGGACACCGGCCCTCAGCCTGCCTTTCTCTGGTGGCCACGGGGGCTATGATTCTCTCCCAGACCTTACGAACTGTTCCTTTCATGCGAGTTCCTGTTCCTGGTCTCGGCCCATTTTTAAATGGGTTTTCCTGCCTTGTTTTGCCATTTGGACAATATAGACAGCCTCCACGGGCCGGCTGCCGGCCTCCCCTCCCTGGTGTCCTTCAGTTACGAGCTTGTCATCTGGGGTAATCCACAAAAGTGCAAAAGTCCCCAGGATATAAATAACCTTCTGGAAGGTTATTTGCCCAGCAAATCCCAGATCCTGCGACACTGGGGCCACTCAGCAGCGTGTACCCAGAACACCCAACTCAGACCCCCAGAGAGGAGAAGGTCAGCACAGTGCAACCCTGTCCCGCCACTGGTAGGGGTATGGAGGAAACCGGAAGCATGGTGTCGGCCACCGCCTGCGCCCTCTGGCTCTCCCACGTGCCACGAGCCTCCGCCCAGGTCCAGGCCGTCGCAGCTTTGGGGCCTCCCTCTGCCGGGAGGGCAGACCTCGCCCCAAGCGCCACGCACCAAGTGCTCTGGAGGCCACGTGCCCAGGCACACCTGCCCGTCAGGAGGCCAGGCCCGAGCTCGCACCTTGTGCTCCTCGGCCAGCCGCTTCCCAGCCCACATCTCCTTCACCATCAGGTGCCAGAGGTCACATTCCGACTTCAGGTTAGCTTCAAACGCCTCTTTCTTGGACGCCATTTTAATTTTCAAAGTTGGAATCCTCAGAAGGAAAAAGGTGGCCGTGGTACTTTTGACTTCCTGCAGAGGCAGAAAAGGCAGAAGAGTTAAGTCAAACCACACACCGGAGGACGCCAGGGCTGATGGGGAGGGCAGAGGAAGCCCCGAAGGGAGCTGCCGGCTGAAACCACAGCACCAGGCACGGCCCCACGCCCGGACAGCAGCCTCTGTCCGGTGCCTGTCCACCCAGGCGGTCCGCTCTGCACAGCCCCAGCCCGCCCTTCCGCAGAATCCTAGGAGGACCCTGGCCCCGCTGAGCCAAGCAGCGGCATCCCTGGTCTCCCGACTGTGCCTTGTGCTTCAGAGGCGAGAAGCAAGAAGGCAGGCTGGCCTCGCTGCCTCCCCCATGGCCACCATCACATGGCGATTAGCAAAGCCAACACGCCTCCCAGCATCTCAAGTTTGGAAATGAATGATATAAGGCATGGGAGGACGCAGGACCACAATTCAGGTTTCCTAACGGTGCAGATGACCACCTCTAAAACACACATGAAAGTGGTCATAAGAGAAGCAAGAGCTGCCAGGTGGTGCAATTAGAAAATGCAGCACACGCCAGTGACCCCAGGGCGTGGGAGGCTGAGGCAGGAGGATCGCGAGTTCAAAGTCAGCCTCAGCACTTAGCGAGGCACTAAGCAACTCAGCGAGACCCTGTATCAAAATATATAAAACAGGCTGGGAATGTGGCTCAGGGGTTAAACACCCCTGGGTTCAATCCTTGGTACCAAAAAAATTTATAAAATACAATAACGTGAGGCACGGCAGCTGACAGGGTTGGCCGAGGCAGTTTCCCTGAGGAAGCAGTTCCTCCGCCTCTCCCGTCTGCAGCGAGAGGGCCAGCCTGCCTTCTCGCCTCTCGCCTCCCGAGCACAAGGCAGCCGCATCAGAGGGCAGCCATGGACACGCCCGGTACATCCTCCCTTCCCGTCCTGCCAGGAAGGCACCCACCACACTGTTTCCACCTGACAGATGGACAGACTAAGGCACAGATAAGCAAACCAAGTGCTGCGGAGGGTCTGCACCAGCTGCACTCTGGAACTGGAGGGTGGACTCACTGACCTCTATGTCCCGGAAGGTGGAGATCTCCACGTAGCCCGGCCTCCCTTCAGTCAGCAGGAACAGGCGTTTCTGGGTCATGGCGATCTTACCAACGCCACGGCTGGTCTTGACGGACCTGGACAGCTTATAGACACACTCGTTTTTATCCAGATGCTCCATCACCAGCAAAGGCAGACTGACCTCTTGGGCCTCTGCTTCCGTCTCCTTCCAGCAGTTGTAGAAGTCTCTGAATGTTTCTGGGTCGATTTGTTTCTGATGTCCTTTTATAAGAAAGAAATGACCTTTAAGAAACAGTGCATTACTCAAACCAGCCAGCAGGTGGTACCAGTGCCCAGCCATCCTTGGATAGAAACTCAGGACTTAGCTACCCTGCAGTCAGGTGTCCAGGGAGCCCATCTGCCCTGTCCAGACAAGAGACCTCAGGTGGGAACACTGGTACCGGGACACTCTCTTTTCATATAATGCAAAGACTTGGCTGCTGCTAGAACTGGGGTCCACCATCTTGGGGCCAGGATGGAAGATAATCCAAGAATGAAGCGAACACTGAGGGGACTAGATCCCTGGTGACACTCCTATGCCACTGGATCAAGCCTTGCCTGAAGCCAGCCCTGCCTTGGTGCTCCTTGGTTGTGCACAAATAACCTACCCGATTGTTTCAACCAAGATCATCTTAGCTGATGCAGTCCCCTTTTCTAGGTAGCCAACATCCGTAGGCTCTGGATGGAGACACCCCCCATCAGCTGCCACCTTCACCTGAGTTCAGTAGGGAGGGAAGGGAATCCCTCCCCCTGGGCTGCCCTGCACCTGTGCCTGTGCGGCTGAGCCCTGCCTCCACCGTGCACCCTGCCCCTCCCTGTCCTCTGACATGCCCCACTGGGTCCTGCACAGGGAGATGCTCCCTGATGCCCCTGCCACGGAGCTGCCCCGCTTGGGCCCGCTTCACTCCGTGCCCAGAACAGCTTCTCTGAAGTGCAGGGGGAGCTTCCCCTTCCAGTTCAACACTCAGGGCGGCTGCTCGTCACGGGGCAGATCCCCTCAGGACCCAGCCCTCCCTGCACACCCCACAGTCCAGTCAAGCCAAGGATGTCGGCAAACAGGCGCCCTGCGGGCCTCTGCCACGTCACCCCGTCTGCCAGCCCAGGAGCCTCCCACTCGTGCCCCCGCACCCAGGTGAGCGCCTGCTCCCGCGGCCTTCCTGACGGGGCGGGTCATCCCGGCCAGGCGACCGCCGGGCAGCACGCACACCTCCCTCAGGGCACCGATGCAGCCAGCCCCCACTGCCCACCATGAACATGCTCCACATGCACAGAGGGTCCATTTAACCCTCAGCCACCGTCCGAGAGCCCCGGAAACAGGCATGGAGAGGAAAGGTCCTCGCTGGCAGAGCCAGGCCCGAGGGCACGATGGCTCTCCCGGCAGTGCCATCACCTGGGTGGGCAGGTCTGCCTGCCCTGCAGGAGTTGTCCTCCCATCCCCAGTCTCCCAGAGGCCCAGTGCTGAGTCCCAGCTGGGCACCGTCCCTGCTCCCATTCCACAGAGCGACGGCTGTCTGGGCATCTGCACTCATTCCCACCGTGAAGGGGCAACTAAGCCATCGCCACAGTAGTTACAGGGACGGCATGGCCGGGAGGGGGCTGTAACAGGTGCTGGAGAGACGGCTTGTCTTCAGCTCACACCCAGGAACACGCTGGGGGCTTCTGCAGAGTCTCCACCAGGTGGCGCCACTGTGAGTTAATTTTTTTCCTTCTCTATTTTTTAGGTGGTTTACAAAGGTTGAGTGTTACTTTCTTTTTTAAGTTTTAAAGCTATTAAATCCAAACAGAAAAAAATACAGGATAAGGTCACCTGCACGTGCTGTGTAGTGTTTCCAGCAGCAGTCACCAAAGAAGACCAAGGACAGGGTGCCAGGGTGCACCCTGTGGACAGAACTGAGGGCGTGCGGGGCGTCCCCTCGCCCGTAAACTGCTGGCCAGGGCCTGCTTCTATCTCAGGAACGCCACAACAAGGCCGGGGCAACGTCTGCGCTCCCCAGGGGCCTGGGGTGGGATTCCAACAGAAGCACCTGTTTTCTCCCCGAGACATCACGCAGGCCTGGACAGGGCACAGGGGCAGGGACGAGCCCAAGAAGTGGACACGAGAGGGGAGCTGGGGCGGAAGGCAAGGCCACTGCTCAGGGAAGCGAACCGGGCCCAGGGTGGGGTCGCCGAGCCGAGCAGCGTCCTCTCACAGACAGACATTAGCCGGGTCTCAGACGTGGGGCTGTGGGTCTGGACACCAGGAAGCCCCACGCAGGGCAGGAGCAAGGACAAGGACCCCAAAGCCACCCTCACTGCAACCACCTGCAGCAGAGCTGGATGGCGTGTGCCCAGAGCCCTGGTGGCGCCCTGTGCTGCGCATGCCTGCAGCCACGTGGACACACCCACAGCCTCCGTGCACACACAAGGCACCACGCCACACACGGTCAGCACTGCCCACAGCCAGTGTGCCGCACAGGGTCACTGCACATCCCCACACAGGCAAAGACCATTCCTCACGTCTCAATTTTGCACAAAAATACCAACGCACACCCACCCTGCCGCCCACGCTCGCAGCAGCAGGCAGCCAGCATTCCCACCTAAGCCGGCCCCAGATGACACTCAGGCCAGGCACACCGCAGGTGGCACAGGCAGCACCCGCGAGAGCCAGGCCCAACAGCCAGGTGCGGACTCCAGGAGACCAGCGGAGGCGGAAGCCAGGCACGTGCTCTCACCTGCAAATTCCCGGACAGCGCGCTGGGCTGAGCACAGAGTCTCCAGCACGCAGCTGCTGCTGAGGCCCACCCAGCTGCTTCCCCAGGGGTCTCCGGCCCCGGGAGCACAGAACCAGAGGGTTCCCTGACCCACTCTGCAACGTAGGGGGCTGGGGCCGCTGCAGGCTCCTGTCCTCACCCAGGTCTGTCAGTGCCTCCTGGGACTTCCCAGCTCCCAGCAGCTGGGCACACAGGCCCCGAGGCTGCCCAGGGGGGAAGAGGTGGAGATGCCTTGAGGGAGAGGCAGGCCCCCTTCCTCCTGCCAGGGGCCACCGGCCACCATGTGACTGCACGAGGGGCCACGCCAGGAGATGGAAGGAGCCTGTGCCTGAAGACACTGAGGAGCCACCAGGCCCAGAATCTGTGGCTGAGCACAACCACCAGGGGGGTCTCGGCCGCCTCATTCCAGGCCCCCGCGACCAAGAAGCCCCAGAGGAGACCAGCTGCCCACTCCGCAGAGTACCCGCAGGCCCCGTGTCCCGCTGCCTTCCTCTGCACCTCCCGTCTCCCTCCACACGCCGGCGTGTCTGCCCTCCCCTCCCTGCCCACGGGTCCCAGTGGCTGACCACCAAGAGGCTGCAGGGACACCAGGCCAAGGCGGCCTTCCCTCAGTCTCCCCAGTGCGTGGCTCCTGAAGGGACCCCCGGGGCGGGTGGGCTCAGGACCCCCACGTCCACACTCTGCTCAAGCCCTCCACGATGGCGAGGCGCCTCACAGCACAGCTGGGCAGACTGCAGGTCACCTGTGACCACCTACCGCCCTCCCCGTGTGGACACTGCCCTGCCTCCCTACACCGCTCAGGAGGGAAGGCGAGGTGTCGGTGGATATGCCGATCCCTCCATGATGTCACTCTGCAGGCAGGGGAGCCCCCATGGAGGATGCCACGGAGGGGCCCCTGGAGGGACGCTGTGGAGACACTGGGGACAGACCCTGTGGGAGGGACTGTGTGGAGGGCCACTGTACCTGCCCACTTGACTTGAAGGGCGCCATGCTGACTGCCGGGCACAGTCCAGTTGCATGGCCACTGGGGAGGGCACGTGAGCAGCTGGCCCTTCCTACAAGATGCCAAGACAGAGGCCCGGCACAGCCCTGCCGCAGTGCCACTCCACCACCAGGAGGGGGCCCCGCCGAGCCTGCCCACAGCAGGAGACCCTCTCCAGAGCAGCACGGAGGCCACACATCCGCAGGGGCAGAGGTGCCCGCACACGGGGCAGAGGACACGGGAAGACCTGGAGGGCTGAGCCCTGCACAGACGTGCTGCGCCCGCGGGGCACCTCACTCACCACGGCTGCTCCGCTGACCATGGAGGCCCGCGCTGCCAGGAGGCGGCAGCAGCGCCTGGACCAGGTGGCCCTCGGGGAGCAAAGGGGGACAGCGCACAGCCAGGGGACAGGCACTCACGCCCAACCCAGGCTTCTGGGCACAAGTCTAAGAGGAAACAACCCATGGGACGCTCGGGGTCGGTGTGCAGCAGTGAAGCCACTGGACACCTCACAATCCACTCCGCCAGTGCGGAAGGCGCGCGGGGAGGGACGGAGCAGCCGAGGCGGAGGCGTGGCCAATCTGGGACGGGCCTGCTAGCGCTAAGGTCTAAGCTAAGGTCTCAGGTGGGGACAGCGCTCCCCTGGGGAGGCAGGGAGGGCAGCGCCCATCCAGGCCTCAAGCAGCGAAGCACCCCTGGCCTCTGCCACCCTGTCCCCGCGCCTGTTTCACAAGAATGTGAAACAGTTGGACAGCTGCCGCCGCCCGTTGGGACGAGGGGAGCCTTGCGAGACTGCCTCCCGTCTTCCACCCGTCTTCCATCGCCTGCCCCGTCCTCCCACCAGAGGGCCACCAGGAGGCAGGGCTGGTTGAAGACGGGGCACGCGGGCTATGCCAGGGCATCGCCAACCCACCTGCCCTAACGTGTGCCCACTGGGCCAAGCTCTCGGCCTGCAGGCCCTGCCCCCTGCTGTCAAGCCCAATCCCCTTGACTTGGCGGGGATCCAGGACCCCTGCCAAACCAGTGCACCAACGCCCAAGTCCTGCACGTGGCGTGGGCCATGGCAACATGCCTGCCCAACCCACTCAGTCACCAGGGGGTCCACACTGGCCTGACACCTGAGGACGCCGGGCTCCAGGGACGGCCGCCTGCTTCAGAGGGGCCTACGCAGCTACCCGTGTGGGACGCTGTGGTGTCCCTTACCTACAGTCAGCGCGTCGAACAGCCGGTGTATGACACTGGTGTCCTTCACGATCCCCGACTCCTGCACCCTCTTCACAAAGTCGTCCAGCTGCATGTGCTTCCTGGGCAGCTCGAAGTGCTTTACTGGGTCGTCCACCTTAGGGGCCTCGCCCGGCCTGTCCAGCACCTGGGTGATGAGCCTCTTCAGCTCGGGCGTCCGCTCGACCTGGGCGCGCTCAGGGACTGACATGGATTCCACCATCCCCTTTACGAGGTCTTCCGGGAAAATCCGTATGTCCGTCTTGTACAGGTTCTGGAAATCCGCGAGGGCGCTCAGCAGCTGCCCCTGCAGGAGCTGGATGAGCCCACGCAGGTAGAAGTATCTGGCCAGGAGCAGGGAGTTGTCGGGGGCCAGAAGGCCCATGGCCTTGCTCAGCAGCGTGACGAAGTCGGCGTGGTAAGCCTGCACGCACTGGCTCACCAGGGGGAAGTGGATCTCCGGGATCTTGAAGGTGTACGTGGACTTGGGGGCCACGCTCAGAACTAAGAAACCAAGGGCAAGGAGCGAGTTAGCACAGCGCTGCCGCGAGAACAGGCGGGCCCAGGACTCAGAATAAAGCACTGCGCCCCCAGGACAGGCCCTCATCCTGCTTCCAGGCACCTGAGAAGAGCAGCAGCCAGACGTGAAGATGCTGAGGTGCAGGACTAGAACCCCGCTGGAACCCTGGCTGGGCTCTGAGGAGGCCTTTCATCTCTTCCCCCGGCAGTGCCGGGGACTGGACTCGGGCTCACACGAGCCGGGCGAGTGCTCCACCGAGCTGCCCAGCCCAGGGTCCAGCCTTCTCAGGACCCGTTTCCTTGGCCTTAGTGACTGGGAGTGAGCATTATGAGTCCCACTTCACAGGCGGAGAGTGAGGTCTCTGCCGCCCAGGTTACTGTCCCAGGGACACAGCTCCTAACTGCTGGAATTTATTCAGCTTGTGCCCCACACCAATTCCATCGATAGCCTTGGGGCCTGGGGGCCTCCAGGGGCTAGCCGCTGACCAGGCCCCAGGCTCCTCTTCTACCAGCAGCTCTATGGGGCTGGGGACCGGAGGAGGCAGAGGCCGCCTTGCCACAACAGGCAGCCCCCTGCAAGTGGCCCTCCCCAACAGTCTGCCTTCTGATGCCTGTACTGGCTGCAAGGCTGAGCCGCTGCAGGGCGACGGTCCCGTCCCTCACTCGCACTGCCCCGCCACACCAGCACCAGTGAGTCACAGCAGGGTGCTGTGCATGCAGCTTCCTGGGCTTCCCGCACATTCACCACAAGGCACCGTGGGGTTCCTGCCACCTTAGCCTGAGACAGGCCACCAGGGTCCCACACGGGCGGGTGGTGGTGCCGGACCCTGACAGTCTTTCCACACTGTGAGCAGAAGAGGTTCCATCCTGTGGCAGCATGGAGAGGGGACCTGAGGGTGAAGAGTGGGCCTCATATGCACACACTTTGCTACCGCTGTGTGGAGACGGCCCGAGCTCCCATGCCAAGACTGCCAATGCAGTTCATCTGCCAGGAGCTCCAGGCTGATGCCCGGTCATGCGTGCACACCTTCACGACACTGAGGCAGGCTCCAGGGTCCCTCTGCTGGGAAGTGGGTTCCCCAGGGATGCCCAGGACAGCTCAGCCTCCCTGTCCACCCACACGTGCATTTAGTGCCTGAGAGTCAGGTCACTGCCCAGCCCTGCTGCACTTTACCGTGACCCTGAACCCCATGTGTCTGTCCTTGTCTCCATCCCTGGTCTGCCTGCTGCAGGGGCAGGGGTGCCGGTCCTTCAACCCCAGCCCCTAGGAAGCACCTGGTACTTGGGCACCAGGGGACCAACAGGTGTTGTCTCCCATTAGACACCTACACACGTGACCACACACTTCGCACACACACTCAGGCACATGCGACTCACAGTGCATACGTGGGGAGGACATCTAGCTGCGTGCCGCTCTGGCAGGGGCTCTGGATCATGTTTTGCAATAGATGTGGCTCACACGACACACTCTGAGACGTTTCGGGTAATCACGCTAGATTTAGCAAACTGGGCTTCTAAGACCCTGCCTTTCCTCCAGGGAGGCCAACGGGAGGCAGGGCGGCGCAGGCGCAGGAAGGGCGGTTTCCTCACCTGGGTCGCTGTGTCTGCAACTTGCAGGATCCATTATCCGCAGGGACAAGTTCCTGGGCAGCGGCTCAGACAGGGTGATGTCCTGCAGGTCGGGCATGCTGACCACCATGCGCCTGTGGGTGACGTGCAGGGGCGGGCATCTCCGCGAGGCCATCTTCTCCACGGTCGGTCTTCGTGGGCTTATGAGCATCCCATTGATTCTGGGGGAAAGCAGGCTTTGCTTTAGAGACCCAGAGAGGACTGAAGAGCAGCCACTGCGTCCCCTGCAGCGACGGCTGTGGGACAGCCTTGCACCGCAGTGGTGACGGCACGTCACCTGCAGCTGGCCCAGAAGCATCCACAGCTCAAGATCAGATAAACATCAGGAAAGGACAGAGAAGAAGCCAGGCTCTGAGGAAGGGGAAGGCGGGGGAGAGTCTGCTCAGGCATGTGCTCAGAGCATGTGACAGGGACACAGGCGCGTGGCTGTCACCAGTTCAGTGGGTTTCCAAACACCAGACCCTTCCCAGGTGCCACCCTAGCACTCAGAGCCCCGGAGAGCTGTGTCCAGGGCAGGGACGAGGCACCTGTCCTCCTCCGACTGCGTGTCCAGGTCCATCTGAGCAAAGGCGTCCATCGTTCTGTTGAGCCGGGCTTTTAGAAAAGAGTGGAACGTGTAGGTGTCCAAGACCTGCAGCAGATGAGACGGGGGTGCCGCGTGAGGGCCCTGGGGTCTGCCCCGCCTGCTGAGCCCGCAGCACTGCTGAGGACCTCTCCAGTCCCCGGAACCGGGAGCCTCCGCGAGCTGCCCTGTGCTGACAGCAGCCTCAGCTCCTCGCCTGCCCCTCTAAAATAAGCAGCCACTGCACTCGAAAAAAATCACAGCACATACAAAAGCCACCCTGCCACCACAACACTGTGCTGCACATCTGTGCACCACCGGGGGGGCCCTCAGCGTCCCCCCAGCCCTGCACCCCACACCGTGCACACTGCCTGCCACACCCGCTACCGCCAGGCTCCTCCGCCAGGCTCAGGAGCTTTTGAAGGGGACCGTCCAACACCAGGGCCTTTGCTTCTGCCTGGACACCTGCTCTCTACTGACCATGACACATGGGCAAGAGGCCTAGAGGAAGATGCTAGCAGGTCCACAGGCCTCCCCCAGCACTGGCCAGAAAAAGAGGGAAAAGGGACCAGATCCACACTGGAGTACTGAGGTCCAGAAAGGGACAAGCAGGAAACCTGAAATGTCGGCAGAAAAACAGGAAGCCAGAGGCCACACAGAGGCCAGGATGAGCACTCCTTGGCCGGCTGAGCACCTGCAGCAGCACGGTAGCCCAGCCCACAGCCAAGTGGGACTGCAAAGCTGGCCCGAGTTCACTATGAGCCCAGAGGAGGCTGCCAGGGAGCAGAGACCAGAGGAAGGGCTGGGAGCCCAGCGGAGAGCCGCCGGGCATGCAGCAAGGCCTGGGCACCTCCGCCACAGAAGGGCCCGGAGCTTCGCACTCTGGGCTCTCTCCTCTGGGCCTGGTTTCCTCCTCCGCCTCTCCCGTCACGCTCCATGTGGCGGCATCCTGTGTTCTCACACCCAGACAACAGGGCAAGGAGAGGGCAGCTGACAGCGGTCCTCACACGTGCCACCTACAGACGCTGTCGGCCACACAGCACGCCCGCCAACGGAGGACGCCAGAACACACAGCAAAACAAACTGCAGCGGCCCGAGGAGCAGGGAGCGGAGGCTGTGGCTGGGCTCCTCCTGTCTCAGGTTCTCGCCGACTTCTCACCCCACACCAAGGGCCGGGCCAGCAGAGCTCAGGCTGGGGGTCACGCTGGTCCAGCAGCCCCCGGCCAGGCCCCCGGGAGGGACGGGAGGCTGCCCAGAGCCTGGGGAGGGGCGCATGCGACCTCCAGATGCAGGGCATGGTCACACAGGTGCACACATCTGTCACAGTCCACCAAACCCTGCACTGAAAATGGCTGCAAGTTCATGTGTAAAATATATTCTAGAAGCTGATGGATAGTAAGGATCCAAAGGTACCATGTGGACGGGGCCGTGGCTCAGTGGTGGAGGCTTACCTGGCACGAGTCAGACACTGGGCTCGCTCCTCAGCACCACATAAAGACAAACAAACAAAACAAAGGTAGAGCGTCCATCTACAACTAAGAACATTTTTTTAAAAAGGAACCATGCAGAGCCAGGCAAGGGGGCCACACCTGCAACCCCAGCAGCACGGGAGGCTGAGGCAGGAGGATCTCCAAGCCAGCCTCAGCAACTTAGTGTCTCAAAATGCAAAATAAAAAGGGCTGGGGTTGTGGCTCAGTGGTAGAGCACCTCTGGGTTCAACCCCCAGTACCAAAAAAAGGAACTATGAAGAAACAGACCTTTTAGAAAAGCGAACACACTTAATACAATATTAACATCTTCAAAAACATTCATTCTGGAAAATGTTTAAGAACAGAAAAGAAGAACACACCGAGCCCCAGCCAACGCCACACCTCTCACCTGCTTATAAAATTGCTGGTCCCCTGCCGCCCTGGTCTTGAGGAACTCTTCACTGTTAAACACTCTGTGTTCATAATTCAAGTGATCCTTCACTTCCCTGAAAGAGGGGGACAGTCCAGGTGCCACAACAGTCAGGACTTGTGAAAACACTGCTTTGGTAGCAGGAGGCCAAGACTCACACTCTGAAACCTGCTCTTCAGAGAGGTCAGTCTAAGCCCCCGAGAGAGCATGCGTGTGGACGGCAGCCATCAGCCACCGTCCTGGCAGCTGTCCCCAGCCCGCACCCTACAACCTCAGGGGAATGTAAGTCCAGGGACCTCAGCACATGGTCTCCCAGACTTAAGTACGATCCACAAACAGGATCGACGGGCTCACAGGCCACACCAGCACCTGTCCACACCTCCCTCCCTGAGAGGAAGAAGCAGGCCATCCGCAGGACACAGGGCTTCCTGATCTGTCACTGTGTTTTCTGCTTTTTTATCAAATCATCAATCTGGGGTGTTTAAAGAGGACAACCACCGTGACACGGAACGTTCCACCTTCAGGGAACAGAGGAAAACAGTACCAGCCTGCCTGTAACCGGCCCTCCCTCCGACTGTCACCGCTTCGTGTGAGTAGACGCGTCAGAAGAACACGCCATGACAGTAAGCTTTTGAGATAATCAGAGCACTGGCAAGTCAGCGGCTCTGCTAGCCCCTCCCGAGAGCCAGTGGCGGGCACCCTCGGCTATTGAGGGCGAAGCAGCCGGACGAGCACCGTGGGAGGAGGAAGAGGGGGAGGAAGGCAGGCAGGCCTGGAAAGCACAGGAATCCCCAAGTGGTGGCGGCTCCCCAAACGGCCACCCACACAGGTCGGAAAGCGTCACCAAGCCCACACCCGCTGGTTCCTCGGCTGCTCGGCCTGCTCCAGAGAAACGTGAGGGAGGCAGGAACCGGCAGTGGCATCTGGCAGAGGGATCTACCAGAACTGGGAGGAGGAAGACTCCGGGGGCTAATCCCAAGCGTCCCCTCTGGCCTGGCGACTCCCCTGCAGGTGGCTTCACTGTCTGGCCCACAGTCCAATGGAAACGCCCCCTGCCCCTTCCCCGTGCAGGTGTCTTGGGCAGCACGGGCACTGGCCCCACCCTGGGCCAGCACAGGCTCACGACCTGCTCTCCCGGCACCTCCCCGGGGTCCCTCAGAGGCAGCCCTCCACATGGCCGCTGACCGGGAGATGGACAGACGAGGCCAGGCAGGGTCAGAGGACAACAGCAAGCCCCCTAGAGCTGCTGATGGTGGTGGTCACAGCAATCATCTCACGCTGGCCAAGTGACCTCAGTGCCCTGGGCTCTGGGGCCACTGTCACCAGGAAGCCAGAGACTGGATGGCTGCCCTCTCCCGGGTGCTGGGCAGGCCCCTGCGATACCTGAAGATGCCCACGAGCAGCTGCAAGGTGACGTGCTGGATCTGGCAGTTGAGGGCCTGCTGCCAGGCTCGCGTGCGGGCTCGGCCCTCGTTCAGGTCTGTGCTGGAGCCCAGGTGGGCAAAGTGCAAGTCAGGGTGCAGCTGGAGGTTCTGGACCCTGGGAAGAAGCAGACACAGCTGCACGGCTTGAGCATGCTGGCTGTCACCAGGCAGGCGGACACGTCAGAATGCTGGGATGCCTGGCAAACACTCCGGAGGCGGGCGGGTCATTAACAACACACACGGAGGAGCACCCTCTTCTCCAACGTTCACGCGGGAAGGCTTGGACCCTGCGCACCTTTGTCCCTGCCCTGTCCTCCAGATCCCAGGCGCTGCCCCGTCAGGACACCATAGGACTTCTTGTTGGGCTGCTCCAGACTGGCCAGGCAGGGCTGCAGCAGGGACGGGCACAGCCCTGGTGGCTCTCTCTGTGTCCCTACCAGGCAACATCAATGCCCCATGCCTGCACCGAGCAGCCTGGCTGTCACCTCTCTTGGCCCAGCCAGGGATGGTCAATGGCTCACCTTCAGGTCTTCACTCAGGGCAGGGACTCAGTTACTGCTGTCCACCCTGAGCCACCATTAAACACAGGGCCCGGCCTTCCCAATACCACCCTGGGCTGCACTTTGAGAGGGACTTTGGCCATCAACCAGCACATCTGCAGGTTTAAATATATAAAATTGACACAGCCAAGACGGACTTGCTCTGCAGCTACTCCTCAGCACCTACTAGGTACCAGGCATGGCTCTGAGCACTGACCACAGCAAAGCCTCTGCCTGCCCGGAGCTTCAGGTGGGAAGAAACAGAAAAACAGACAGAACCACTACAAACAGGAGACCACAGGGAGGTCAGGCAGAGATGCCAAACCATGATGGGCTAGCCTCGGCAGGTGAGATGGGGTGGAGAGCTACCCCAGGAGAGGACCAAAAACCGAGAGCGAGAGGCGAGACCCAAGGGCAGGAGCAGATGGAGTGCGGCAGGGGAGGGGCTCCCAGTCGCCTGGGCCCTGCGTGGCTCCAGCCCAGGGCAAGGCTGCAAGACCAGGTCCAAGGGGTAGAAGAGCCAATGCAGGTCTGGCTGTGGCTCTGGGCTCACTCCTGCTGTGCCAAGAAGCTGCCCCAGTCCTGGCTAACCTAACCCCTCAGACGTCAGGGGACCATGCGGCCTGGCAGGGTCACGACACCTGCAGTGCTGCTGTTCATGGGTATCAACCCAGCCTTTCACCTGACAGAACACAGAACAGAGAGCCGGGCAGGGAAGGCAACGCCAAGGCCTCTCAGGAAGCCTCACGCTGCCACAGTGGCGGCCTATGCTCCCACACTTCCTGCTGCAGGCCCAGCTGTAGGGAACACACCCTAATGGCGGCTGCACCCTCGTGGCAACCTCCTCCTCATACGTGGCCTGGAGGAGAAGGCTGTCCCCACTGCCTCCCCAGGACGCCTTCCTTCCCTACCATCCACGTGCTGGGTCCCCATCCCTGCCAGGCAGGAGGTGCTGGAGGCAGCAAAGAGGCCATGACGGATTGCGACACCCAGGGCTTCCGGAGGCTGGGAAGAAGGCTGCTGGCCCTCATTCCTTCTGGCCAGCATACGCGCTCCCATACATGGGCCCCGCAAGGAGAGCCCACGCAGCCTGGCCACAGGCGTCGAGGCTCAGAACAGATGCACCACTGGCCGAGATCCAGTAGTTCATGCTTATGAAACAGTCCTCCGCAAGGCGTGCATTTATATTCTGGAACCCAGCAACGCAGACGTGGGCGGGAATCCTTAACCAAGCAAACACCTGAGGAATTCCAAGAACTGGCAAGGTCAGGGGAACAGCTCCTGCTTATCAGAAAGTAAATGGGACAAGTTTCGCCTTCCAGGTTCCCATGGAGAGCGGGTAGGGGGCGTTCCCAAGCGAGAGCACTTCACTCCTGGGCACAAACCTCCAGGCGCCTGCAGCAGCCCACCCACAGAGCCGCAAGGACAAGGGGCCGGGCTCTCCCCAGGCTTGGCTGGCAGGCCTCCTTACTGCTTAAGAAGGCAGGAAGGCAACAGGTGGGATCAGCACAGATCAAGCATCCCTGACCCAATACGCAGGGGTTGGCGATGCAGCGCAGAGGCGGGTGCTGGCCCCGCGCAGGGGAGGCCTGGGCTTGACCCCAGCACTGGGAAAGTGCTTGGACCAAGAGTTTCAGATTTTGGAATATTTGCAGGAACATCATGAGATACGTTGGGATGAGACCCAGGTCTAAACAGGAAATTCATTCATGTTTCATGTGCACCTTACACACGTGGACTGAGGTTCTGTTTACAATATTCTCAGTGAAACTGCGTTTTGACTGTGACCTGTCACATGAGGTCAGAGGAGGACTTTCCCACTTACGTAGTGAATATCAACACTCAAAAAGTTTTGGACTTGGAAACAGTTCAGATTTCAAATATTTGGATTAGGAATGCTTGACCTGTACTTTGAAGACACCTTCCAGGCAGGTAAGATAACCAACACCCAGAGGCAAGGCAAGGTCGGAAACGTCACAGCAAAGGCACCGAGGCAGCCACGCTCCTGCTCCCAGGCTTCTGCCCCTCTGTCCTCTGATTCCCCCAGAAAACGGCAGGAAGGGGGTAGATCCCCAATGACCTAAATACAGCCACAGCCCCGGCCCCAGCAGACCCCAGGACAGCCTAGCTGTTTGCCAAGAGGCCTGAGCACAGCCACTGTGTCTCCTCACTGTCCCCACACCCTTGGGCCACTTCCGTGGCTCACAGGTGAGGTCTGAAAAGCAGCACGTGTACTGTACCTTTGTATACAGCCCCAAGGGGAAGGTGGTCAGCAGCTCTGGGCGGTGACAAAAGGTCACCCCCTCGGCATCCACTGGATGCTGTCAGAGGGCAGAGGCCACCAGTGTCTGTCACTAGTACCCAGATCCTGCCCATCTCCAGCATTCATGAATGAATGAACCAAGAAGCAACCTCAGAGGTTAGGGTTAGGGTCAGGCACAGGGCAGGGGGTGGGCCGTACTCCAGGAGATGTGCCTGTCCCATGAGCCTGTTGGGCCATAACTGGTATTTTGACAAGATTAAAGACAAATCACTTGTACTTTAAAATATTTACGAATAATTGCCAAACTCTAAATATATAAAACACTCTCAATAATATAAAACTGGAAAAGATCCTCAAACGTGTAACGGAACAAAGATGTTCTCACACACAGGCTCTTCGCTGTTACCTCTGGACAAACGTCTGTGCCGCCAGGAGGGGGATGTCGGGAATGTCCCGGTCACAGTCCGAGGACTTGCAGCAGGTGACGCTCCCGTGATCGATATCTATCAGCACTAAGCCGTCGGCTTCCTGGAAGGAACAAGGTCTTTAATTCGGATGCACTTTAAACACACATTGCACCTGCCAGGGCCAGACCGTCTGAGCTCCCACCTCACGCACACAACCTGGTACGGTCTCCACAGGAATCCCGCGCGGCCCCAGCGACCCGGGGGCTGAGGCTGCGGCCGCGTCCCTCCTTGGCACACTCGCGCCCGCTCCTCGCCCTCTTCGCTCTCAGTACAGCTCAGCAGCGCTCACCACAATCAGGTCCTGTCGCCACCGCCACCCATCCCCACACTGAAGCGCGCACCCTGTCAACGCCCCATCAACAGCCCTCCCCGCGCCTCCTCCCACTCCCCCGCGCCCCACCGCACTTCCGCTGCTCCAAGTCTGACTACTCAAAGGGCCCCAGACATGTGGATGCTCAGTGTCTTCGGACCTGCAGGTGTCACTTTGCACAGCACTTCCAGGCTCAGCTGAGCCGCAGCATGGTCAGAATCCCCTTCCACGCCACACTGAATGCCCCATGGCATGATGACCGCTTGCCTTTCCCCGAGTCCAGAGCCTGCTGCAAGGAGCCCAGTACAGACACGGCATGGACTACTTCATGGAGTCCTGCGGAACATTCCAGAACTCCAGAAGCACGCCCCCAACATAAGCAGGGTCTGGGCTATGGGACACACCGTGTGGAAGTCTTCAAACATGCACACAGGTTACTTGTACAGTCTTATCTGTGACAAAACGCACAGATCAGGCGAGCAGCACCCGATTTCTCTGGGGGCAACCCTGCCTTTCAACCTGGGCCCCGCCTCTTTTCAGGTGGCACAGGAAACACATGCAAATGCCAGCCTCCTCTGGGCTCAGAGTCTAGTGGGGTAGACGCACAAAACCCAGGGCACACGGCACTGCCCAGTGTGATGTGGGCCCGGCAGGGTCTGCGTGCTGAGGAGGCAGGGCTGCTCTGGGATCCCTGCGGCTCCCTCCTGCGGGGCCGTGGCCTGGAGGACATGAAGCACCCCCGGAGGAGCCGGGATGCGTTCAGTGGGGCTGCCTGTCGGCTGGAGTGGCCACGTCGAAGCCAAAGAAGCCTCCCTCCGCAGAGTGGACGAGAGGGACTCCCAGGGACACACAGAAACTGGGCTCTGCATGGCCCGCAGGTGACACTTTTCTGTGTCTTCCCCAGGTCTAAATGGCCTTTCCTGCTGCGTGCTTTCCCCCGTGACTCGCTGGGTTTGGTGTGAACACAGGACTTGCTGCCCCTCGTGGGAGGGACCAGTGCTCCCCGCCTTTCTGCAAGCATGGGTAAAGCGGCTGGGGGCAGAGATCTGCCTTAACCTCCAGGAACAAGGGCTACAGGGGACAGGAGTCTGGCGACAGGCTGCCACCAGCCTGCAGACAACAGCCAGGAGCAGTGACGTTCGCTGTGCCCTCTGTCTGTCCATACAAGGTCGGTCAAATGCAGACCATCCTGTACGGCTGGCAATAAGCACACGCAGAGGCCGGAGGCTCGATCCTGGGAAGGAAGGCACGGCCAGACCCAAAGGGCCACCCGTTCACACCTACGGGAGAGCCAGGATCAGCAAGACTGAGGAGAGCCGGCCCCTGTGCACGCGGGCAGGCGCGCACCCGGTGCTGCCACGGAGAGGCGCCGGCAGCCCCACACGCCAGGCCCAGCCGTCCTCCGCTTGGCAGTCCCGCCTCTGGCACACGCCCAGAAGAAACGAACCCAGGCCTGCGTGGCCGCGGCAGCAACGCTCTGGCCACCTACCACGCACCACACGGTCGGCTCGGCCCAACGCCCGTTGAGAACCCTCAAGCTGGACGCCGTCCATCAACTGTACCAACAGGCATGAGGAACCCCGCTCAGCAGTAAGAACAAAGTGCTGAAGGACACCACGACAAGGAGCGTCTGCAGACGCGCTAAGTGAAGGGGCTGGGACCCCACGTGGACGGACCCCGACAGCAGCCCGCCACGGGGTCGCCACCAGGGCCGGGAGGGCGGCAGTGGTGGAGCACCCAGGGGCCTCCTGCAGGTGGTGAATCGGCTGAATACGTGAAGAGTCACTGGCCTGCAGACGTCAGTGGAGCGGGCTCTGAGGCGTGTAGACTGCCTCTCGCTGACCAGATGCCCTCACCCGCTGTCTGCTGGCCTCCGCAGTGTCCGTCACGGACCTACCACAGCTCACCCCTTAGACATGACCGTCTCCAGTCAGCACGCCACCGCTCACGGGCACCCACTGTGTGCAGTGCCGCCCCACAGCCTCCCTGATCCCCACCCCACGGCGAGGAAGCTCACCACAGCCCTCCTGAGCAGCGGCCCCTGGATTCCCAGGCCCGGACCCTCCTACACTGTGCGCATCACAGCACCTGGCTGTGCGTCCTTCCAGGAAGAGGCTCTGTAGCATCAATGAACACTAAAGCGGAATCAAAAAACCGAAACTAGAAAGTGTGTAGCAATAGCAACAGCCACCAAGTACAAGCCCCAGCCGCACCCCGGGGCGCAGGATCTTCCTTAGCCGAGCCCTGCTCTCAAGGACATGTCCTTGGCCCACTCAGAGGAGGACATGAGGCTCAGCAAAGCAAGGAACTTCCCGAGGTAGGACTGTGGGGAGGCAAGGCCCATAACTGGGTTCCACTGACTCCAATGCCTGCGCTCTACTCACAGGGTCCACTGACCGGCTCTGAGCTCACGGGACGGGGAAGCACGTGAAGGCTCTGCAGCTTACAGTGCTGCAGGCTCAAGCCCACCGCGTCGAGAGATGATGGCGAGAACAAACAGGAAAGGGTGCCACAGGTGGCACAGCCCGAGCACAGGAGCCTCGGCATGCAGCGGGCTCCACGCCCCTGCAGCGCTGGCTAGGCTTTCTGTCTGTTCACCCTGTTGTGCTGGGTGCTGGGACTGAGCCAGGCCTGTGCACACTAAGCATGAAGCACTGTCCAACGCGACTCCCCGGAACCCCTGATGGACGCACAAGAACTTACTGCTCCACACCAGATGCTCTATACCTGACCTTGCTGACTTCCCCAAAGTGGTCCAGGTGGCAGCCCATGAGAAAGGACGTGGGCGCCATGATGAAGTCCAGCATCTGAGCCGACAGGATGGGCACGAAGGTGTGCTGCCACTGCAGCGGGTGCAGGTAGACCATGAAGCACTCGGCGACGAGCGTCAGCAGGGCCCAGTCGGAGGAGAAGAACACGATCCGCTGCTCCGTCAAGATGCAGGCCAGGATCTGGGGGGTCAGCGTCCCGTTTACACGCTTCCAATGGGCTTGGTGAACCACCACCCACAGAACCGAGCGCGGGCATCACCCCGTTCCGCCACTTGTCAAAACCAAGGACCCCAGGGACCCCACAAGAGCCCCACATGCCAACGGGGTGCTGGGGTGAGGGCAGCTCTGAAGCAGAAGCAAGGCCGGGAGCAGCCTGGGCTCTGCGCAGCTGGCTCCTCACCACCTCCGGCCAAACGCTGCCCATGCCATGGTGCCCCTTGGCAGAGGTGCCTGGCCACCCACCTGCAGCACCTTCTCGGGCCTGAAGCACAGCAAGGGCAGGTGAAGGTCCAAGTCGATGACGGGGCTCTGGGGGTCCGCTGGGGAGGGAAACACGACCTGCAGAGGCTTCATGTTGAAAACCTGTGACAACCAAGGCCACAGCTGGTTCAGAAAGGGCTCTCGGTGAGGCCGAGACGCACTGAAGGTCACCATTTTGGTGTAGAAAACATCTGAGTTAGAAACCACTTTGGAAGACTCGAGTCACCACGTCAAGTCACAGAATAACACACTGGTCCAGAGACCTGCACAACTGCCCAGAGCCTCGCACACGAGTCCAGTCCTTAATGACCTTTTCTTAGTAAGCGTGCTGCCTTCAACTCTCAGTCACAACCTAGTCCCTGGCAAGACAAAGGTAAGTCACAACCCAAAAGTTAGTCCTGGCCAGCACAAATTCTAAGTCCAGCTTGTTTGAAGCATCCTTGGATATTGTGATATTCTTAGTACCTATTATCTATTCTCAGCATTTTCCAATTAATAGTCAAAGACCCTCAAAGACTTGCATTTCAAAAAATGTAAGAAAGACCTTTTGTTTTCCTAAATGACATTATTTTGGAATAATGCTCCAATTCACAGAATGCTGGGTGAGTGAAGGACCCAGTTGGGGGCTGGGAGACTCCGAGGGGAGGAAGGTGTGCTCCCTTCCAGAGAGGGAGCACCCAGGGCAACCGCATGCAGCAGCAGAGGGCAAGATGAGGGTCAGGAATGAGGTGAAGCGGGCAGACCAGTGCTTCCCAAATCACCCGCCGGGAAAAGCTGGCTGGCCAGAGTGGAGTGGCAGGCACACGGCCAAAGGGGCAATCGGCGTGAAAGGGGCCCACTGGGCGCCAGTGCCGCTGGACACAGGGTGCAGAGAGGACGGTGCGCTGCCTGCCGCCGGGCACGTGGGGAGGGCAGCACAGAGGTCAACAGGCCAGGGCCGCAGCACGAGCACTCCTGGACGCCACGCAGGTGCTGCTGGGCTCACGGCAGAGCAGGCATGCAGACCTGCTCGCTGCTCCGGACCTCACCGAGCACTGCCGAGCTGGCAGGACGGAGGCACAGACCTCCGTGGCTGGACAAGAGACTGCCACGAACCCAAGACCCAAACTTCTCCAGAACCCCGGACTTCCTGAGCACCGGCACGGCACCAGGTGGAAGTGCCACGCTGGCCTGGTGGCACGGGCTGCAGCCAAAACGTGGCAACCAAAAACACGGTATAAAAACGCCTTCAGGCCGTGCGTATACGGTACACGTGAGACACAGACAGACCTGCGTTCAGATGGGTCCCGTTCACAAGGCACCTCACGCACCTGCAAACATGCCAAGATCTGGAACACTTCAGGCCTGCACTGTGGACACGGGTCCTCAGCCTGCACCCACGGAACAAGGGTGTTCCGCGCTGCGGGGCCTGGGGAAGGGAGGCCAGCCGCCCAGCACCTGCACTGGAACGCTCTGGTGGGACCTTCCATGGGTTTGGAGTCATATTGAATACATACATTTTAGTCAGGCACGGTGGCACAGGCCTATAATCCCAGCAGCTCGGGAGGCTAAGGCAGGAGGATCGTGAGTTCAAAGCCACCCTCACAAAAGCAAGGTGCCAAGCAACTCAGTGAGACAGACCTGACTCTAAATAAAATACAAAATAGGGCTGGATGTGGCTCAGTGGTCAAGTGCCCTGGGTTCAATCCCTAGTACCAAAAACAAACAAACAAAAAAAAACTAAAAACACACACACACATTTTAAATTCAGGATCACATGTCTTCCTCTAAGAAAAATTTATTTTTTAATAGCCACAATTTTAAAAAATGTAGAGGACCAAGATGTATATGTATAATCTAGAAGGGACTAATAAAGTGGAACTCAACTTGCCATGTACTGAACATTTCAAGATGTTTAACAGATGCCCCCAAAAAGAAAGAAAAGAAGAAGGAAGCAGGAGAGGTGGGTTTGGAAAGGGCCGCGTCCCACGCTGCTTCTCTCACTCAGCAGTCTATCGTTACCCAACAACAGGGGAGCAGGACGCCACTTCTCCAACCCGACCTCACCCGAAAGCCCCATGCCGGGGCAGCCAGCGACACTTCCCCAAACAGAGCCCAGTGTGGGAACATTTGTCCACTAATCAGATGACCCAGTGGCACTTCCGAGAATGACAAAAACATAAAACCAGTTATCAGACAGGAGACATAGTAACAAACACGATGCCTGTTATTTAAGACAAACAACAGGAGAACTGCTGATTTATGCAAATTATTCTACTGAAAGAAAGGCTGGGGTTTCTATTTCCTGCATAGTAAGAGGTGAACAGGTGGATGCTGCAGTTCCCCACGACATGCCACCAGGTGTTCATGGTGAGGGCTCAGCCAGCCCAGGCCTGATATTCCACTCTCACCTCCAGAAAGAGCACGAGGATGCTCTGTAAGGACCGAAAGCAGCGCTCCAAACCCAGCGGAAACCTGGGAAGCAGCATAAGACACTCAAGCCATCTTCAACATATTGCTTTACTATTTGCAAAGAAAAAAGGTCATTAAATTCCAGATTGACTTGCCAAATGGAGCGGTCCAGGCGGTGGAGTAGGTATCAAGGACAGTCTCGCAGCGAAATCTTTTATGTGATTGTCAACTTCAAAATCGTTACAGAGCTTCAGATGAGTCAATAAGCTGAAAAAACAAAAACCAAGTCGCTATCACCCTTGGCCTTTCTAATCAAGCTGGTCTCCTTCAGGGTGTCCTGGGCAATTCCAGAGCCTTCCCCACAAGTTATGGGAGGGTGGCTGGGGCTACCTGGGAGGGACACGTGAGGGGCAGGTCTGAGGGAAGGCCTCGTCATGTTCTGGCTCTTGCTCTGGTGCTGGGTAGACAGGTTGTGTTCGATTTGGGAAAAAATGCTGCAACTGTATTTTTCTGCATGTATGTTACACATCAATAAGAAAAAAAGAACCAACGGTATCTTAAAGGAAAGTCCTTCAGAACATTTGTTTCCAAAATGCATTCCAACTTTTTTCAAGGATGTGATTTAAAAACAATGAGCCCCCAGGCATGGGAGCACACACATGTAACCCCAGTGACTCCAGAGGCTGAGGCAGGATCTCAAGTTCAAGGCCAGCCTCAGCAACTTAGTGAGACCCCCAACAACTCAGCAAGACCCTTCTCAAAATGGAAAATAGAAAGGGCTGGGGATGTGGCTCAGGGATAAGGCATCCCTGGGTTCAGTTTCCAGTGCCATGAAGATCATATATGTACACATGTACATGCATACGTATGCAGCTCTTTCTTATATTTACACATACCAATGTGCAAAAGGGGAAGTGGCTGCCTGGGACAGAGGGACTGGACTCAGAGCTAACCAAAGAGGGTGCATCAAACCTGGGGAGGGACAGGACTCCCTGTGTCAGTCATAGTGGGGGTCACGCAGTGTGCTCATCTGCCAAAACGCACCTTACCTATACTTAAAGGGGCGGGCATTATTGCAGTAGGTCTACATCAACCTCAATAGGTTGACGTTCAGAACTTCACAGGTAAAAGTGCAATTGTTGGTATCTGCAGGGGGCTGATGCGAGGACCCCGCAGAGGCTAGGTCCTTATGGACAATGATGATATTTGCAGAGAACCCTCCGGGCCTCCGTGCACTTTGTCACGTTAGCTTTACTCCCAAACCTGACACCACATAAGTGCCATGTCAAATGTTCTGGGACTGATGACAGGGGCGTCTGCACCTGTTCAGGGCAGACACAACTTTTCCCCAGACATTTTCAATGCACGGTTGGTTGACTCAGGATGCAGAAGCCACTGGCATGGAGGTGACTACATGGGTTAAGGGACACAAAACCAGAGAGGAAGCAGGAGCCCCCTCTGAGAACTACGAGGGTGTGTGGTCTGCCGTCCCAGTGGACAGATCCATCTGCCTTCTTGTTGGCTTCGGTCATTCATCCGATAGATGTTTGTGAGGTCGCAGGTGGTGCTACACTTGGGTTCACGTCAGTGACAACCCGGCCCTGAAGGCAGTGTGACTAGGAGGGAGGATGACCCTGGCTGGGGAACCACACGAGGACATGAAGGCCACCACTGAGCGTCCAGGGCTGGCTGTGTGACGGCAGTGTCCAGTGGGGTCCCACGGGGTCAGGCAGTGACTCAGGAAGGACACCGTGGCCTGTCATTCCCCCACAGTGGGTCTGGACCTTTCTTCCCACCATGCTGTGAGCCTGCTACGTGCCCAGCAAATTCAAGTGCTTTTATTTTCACTCTAAGTAAGAATAGTTATTCAGGGGACAGCAGCAGGATTTGGAGATAATTCAATATTCCTCCACATTTTCATTTATTGTAAAATATCTGAGAGCATTCACAAAAAATTTAAAAAGAAAAAACTACCCATAATCTATGGCACAAGGAAGCCTATTCCCACCCAAGGGGAATATCTGAACTATGAATTCTTCCACATATGAACCCCAGCAGACGAAGAGGCCCCTCGAAATGGACACCCACTGCCCAGCCCCACCGGGCGTTGCCGTGTTCACCCCACTGGCTGTGCAGCCTGGCTCGAGCCCGGTGCCCCCAGAGAGGAACTCTTCCCTACACGTCTGCCTTAACACCCAGTGGGAGGGCACTGGAGCCAACCACTGCAGCACCCAGCAAACGCCACCCTGGGCCAGGACCCCGCACGAGGAGTGAAGCGAGTTGGCAGGGTGTGCTCCGGGGAACACAGGTTATCAGCCAGGAGGCGTCCCGACTGCAGTTCCCTCGCCAGCTGGGTGCCAGCGTCACTGCAGACAACCCTGCACTTGCTCAGCGCACTGGGCCAGTCTGCTATGACCCACGGAGCGCTCTACGTCTGTGGCAGCGTAAGGGGGCTCTGAACTATGCTCAGACCAGCTATGTTCTAAACGGCAGAGCGGGAAGGTGCCAGAGTCCTCACTAAGGCCTCCGTGGACCTGACGGTAACTCCTGCTCAGCCAACCAGCCATGCAGTGGGTCCCTGGGGTCCAGGCACAGGGTCTGAAACCAGCGTCCCTGACAAGCAGTCAGCACCAGTTTGGTGACTGCCACAGATGGCCCTTCAGGGCCTGCCCCTCAGGCTCTGATACAGCCCAGCTCCAAGGCCGTAGCCTCATGGCTCGAAGGCAATGGCTCCGACACGGGGTTCTGAGGACTGGGGCACGTCCACACTCAGGGCCGCCGCCTCCCACATCCCAATGACCTCCAAAGAGGACAGGACCGTGGGCCACAAAAGCCTCCGACCTCTCGGATATTCTTTACGATCCCACTGTCCACTCAGCAGAAGCAGCAAGACCAGCAGGAGCTACCCAGAGCGGCCAGTGTTAAAAGCCAAGAAAACACTTCAGAACAAAGAGCCGCCCGGTGTCCTCAGACAGCCAGGAAGAGCTTTTCCTGATACACGTCTATTCAAAACACAGAGTAAAACCCTCCATATCGACTCCCTCCACAGCTTGGGGTCAGCTCCCACCTCCTGCCACTGCGTCCCCACACTCGTCGACAGAAGAAACCTGGGTTTTCAGAAGAGCTCCTGCCGCCAGCCCCCACGGCCAGCCCCCATGGCCAGCCATCACCCCTGCCCCAGGCTCAGGGGACAGCCAGATGACCGCAGGGACCCAGCTCACCAGGAGAGGCAGTCCTTGAGGGAGTTGTAGTAGGGGCATCTGGAGACCACGCACACCGCGAAGGGCACGAAGCAGCCGGCCGCGCTGGCGGTCAGCCCCGACGGCTCCCAGTGTGCCCTGCCGTTGTAGAAGCAGCACTCCTCCTAGGGAAGAACAATGGTCACCCGTCACCTCCCAGGCCAATGTCCACAGGGCCCTCGGAGAAGCTGGACCTCCAGGTGCTGGGGCCCCGCAATGAGACGCACACCCACCCTGGAGAGGCCGACGGCCTCGGGATGAGGACACCAGTCAGACCTCAGCAGGACCCAGCAGGGACCAGGCTCTGCTCCAAAAGACAAGACCCCAGGGGCAGCAGCAGGGGCGTGGCGAGGGGCGGGGTCATGCAGGCCCCTCTCTCCAAGGAGCTGCTCTCAGTGGGTCTCAAGTGACTCAAGACTGGGCTCACCAACTGGGCCTTGAGGGAGGGACGTTTGCTTGGGGGTTTTGTTTTTCATTTTGTGTAGGGACAGAGGGGCATGATGACAGCTCGAGTGTGGGTTCTATGTGACTCTGAGGCACTTATAAGATATCCAAGCACAGGAGAAGCCAGGAGACGGCCGGCACAGGAGAAGCCAGGAGACGACCAGCACAGGAGAAGCCAGGAGACAGTCCTCATTTGTTTGTCCACCAACATTCAATGAACATCCACTGCTGTCGGGTGGGGTGGCCCAAGTTCAAACCCTGGTGTCTGTGTGACCTTAACTCGTCTGTGCCACTGTTCTGTCTATAAAGTGGGGCTGACACTAACAGTCTGTACCCTTGCTCACTGGGTAAGGGTTAAGTGAACCACACAAGATGCTCAGGCCGAGGCAGGGCCGGGCTGCTCCCACGCGGGGGCTGTAGCTGCTGGGGCAGTCAGAGGGAGGCAGGGGTCACCCCGAAGTCCCCCCGTCTGCACTGCCCATGAGCATACAGGGGCAGAGTCATCTGATTATGTCTTGTGCCCAGACACCTGGGTAGTCTTGATGGAAGCACAATGGGACCAAGAGAGGAACACCTCGGGCCTCTGGGGGCTGAGGGGAGCTGGGTTCAGGCAGCCCTCTCCACTGTGCAGACCTCAGAGAAGTGCAGCTGGCTGTGGCTCCCGGAAGCGTGTAGTGGGGCACGCGCCCAGCCTGCAGCACTGGCGGGTCCCCCGGGGAGTCCCGAGGGCCTGGAAGCATCGAGGAGCACTGTGACCCTACAAGCTTCCCAAGGCCAGCTGATCGCCACACCGGAGCCTTGCCTGGTCAAGCCAACACGGGAACAAAGTGTGCTCAGAACCCTACACCCAGGCAGCCTGCTCAGCAGGCAAAGGACACACGTCTGTCAGCGGACAAGTCAGATGTGGACCGCCCGTGGAAAAAGGAATGAAGCCTGGCATATGCCATGCTGTATTGGCCCTGAGACCTCTCACGAGGCGAAAGGCACCCGACACACAAGGCCCTGCAGCACACGACTCCACACAGTGGAATACTCAAGACAGAAAGAAGAGGGGCACGGGCGGAGGGAAGCGGCAGTGAGGGCCTGGCCGGCAGGGGCCTCGGGAGACAAAGGTCTCCTGGAAATGGAGGTTGCAGGAGTTTCGAACTTCAACACGATACTGCGTCCTTCACCGCGAGGCCCAGAGGGAAGCAGCGGGCACCTACGTGCAGGGGCCGGTAGTACTGGGCAACCACACCGTAAGTTCTGTTCCCGCAGATGTCCGTCAGCACCAGGAAATGCACCTGGTCCTCCTTTGGTTCAGAGGTCACGCGCAAGCCCCCTGTAGGCAGAAGAAAAGAAAGAGGCTCATTCTGCCTGTGGTGTCCACTAGAAGGCCAGGGCCACTCATGGACCAACCTTTAGGTGCACAACACACCCCAGGTGCCAATGGTCCACAGGGTGCCTTGAGGCCCAGGATGGGCTCGCTCCTCCATGCTACTCTAGTGGGTCTGGGTCCCCAGCCCACAGCAGCTTCTTTAGAGCCACTATGGCTCTGAGCAACTGGTGTGTGCGCACAGTAGGGCCAACACTGACAGGATCAGAGATGCACCTCCTGGGCACAGCAGCCCAGGCCACACCTGCTCCCCAGTTGAAACCTTGTGACCAGGAAACGGCATGAGGCTCTCGACTGGAACTAGAGAGGAACTTGGGCCAAGCCCTCAGTCTGAGTGTCCGGCACTCCATTTTGAAATTCTTAACAGCAGAGAAAAAACGAAGCCCAGAAACACAAATGGGGCGCTCAGGGACAGAGTCAAACCGGTGCTCCTTGTTCCAGAAAAGCAGAGAAGGGGGCTCCACAAACTCAGGGTGAAAGCCCTGCAGGCCTACCGGATGCAAGTCAGCCCACCTGCCAAGGGCTTTTAAGTCAAAGTGGAAAAGCCCGAGCCTGCCAGCTCGCGTGCCCGTGGCAATCCCACAGCCTCTCTCCCTGGACTCGGTTTTCCAGTGATTCAGATTTCCCTTTAGCTTTCAGCCTCCCCACCTGAGAACACGGAATCCCATGAACCCACCCTGGGCGCAGCAAGGGCACTGGCTCAGCTGCTCACCCCACCGTCCTCAGCATGGGGACGTAGAGGAAGAGACCACGCTGCGGCAAGCTAGCACAGGCCACGGTCTGCCACCCGTGTATGGTACCTGGGAAGCACAGCTGGGGCAGGGCAAGGAGGTCCACGCCACCAGGGACGCTGATGCCTTCAGAATCCAGCCCTTTGGGGTCCCCTGGGACCCCCCTCCAGGGCTCCATTTTGGGCTTCTCTCTCCTCTTCCTGAAGGAGCGCCTTCTGGCTTTCCCTAGAGTAGCGCAGCTTGCACCAGCCACCTGACCGTCCTCTTTACTGATAAAAGGAGGCACGAAAACAGACAGAACCTCTGGGTCAAGTGAAGAAAGGCTTCTGATTCCCCTTTTCTGAGCAACCTAAAAAAGAGAAAAACAAGCATCACTGCATATGTGCATCTTCCTTGTGGATGTTCTTCCTCACTCAGCAGCCCCCACCCAGGGGCCTCTGCCTCCCCAACTCAAGTGGTTCCACGTTGTCCTTTAGAGGTGTCAGCAAGAGTGGCTTTCCCACCCAAGGCTCATGTCAGTGACGACTGCCCTGCAAGATCCTCTCTGGAACTTCCCAGGCCCTGCATCCAGGCAAGCCACATAATCTCCTGGTGCTTGGTGCTTCAGCTGTAGAGCACGGACAGCCACCCCCATGGGAGGCACTGCAGATCACAGTCAGGTGCTATGATCCAAAGACCTGAGTTCAAAACCCAGCTCTGTCCTGAACAAGTCACTTGGCCCTCTGAGCTTCCCTCTCAAGTGGTGAGTGCAGGGAACAAGGACAGTCTACATGTAGGTCAAGAGCTGAGCCAACAGGGAAGCCCCAGGAAGGCAGGAGCCACCAGCATGGGGAGGCCAGAGGGCAGACACAGGGAAGGGCTCCATACATCAAAACCTCTATGCAAACACAGCCCAGGTGCCAGGCCCACTGGCCATCACTCACATGGGCAGCTGGACAGAGGAGCGGGGAAGGCTCTGACAGACACGGGCCAGAGACAAAGCCTCCTCCACTGCCCACAGGGTCCCTTGGGATAGTAAAAGGGGGATGCTTGGACTGAATTCTTTAGAATTTTAAGTTGGTACAAGACTTTTTTGTACCTTTAGTCTCTCCATCTCCCCCAAGTTCTGCAAAGAGGAGGAGGAACACAACCTCTCCTTCCAAACAGCGCATGACAGTTCCCACCACAGAGCAGGGCAGGCACGCAGGGCTGCCAGGTTGGGTTCGGATCTTCCAAAGGACTTGGGCAAAACGCAGCCCCTGAGACAAGCAGGCAGCTCTGGTGCTGAGCTAGCTACACCTACCCCGACCTGGAGTTCCTCATACACAGGATACAGGACAGGAGGCAGCTGGCAGGGTTGGGGAGTGGGCACTCAAGGGTTTCTGATGGATAACAGGAGGGCCGCACTGTCCCCAGGAGTGAGGAGGCTCAGCGGCAGAAAGAGCAAGCCAGCAGCCGACATTCCATAGAGTCCACAGAGCAAGGGGAGCCCGTGCCCCGCCCCGCCAGGGGCTTTGGCAGCATGAACAGCTCAGTAAGCACCCGACACTCAATTCTGCCAACAATCTGTTTATATTTGGGGGAAATACACTGGGAGGAACAAAGACCAAACATGGGAACCCATATCACTGTGTCATCTGAAAGTCTCTCAAGTCCCTCACATGAAAGGTATTTCTCCAGTCTCATGAAACCTCCTCTAAAACTTTCCCACCAAAATCCACAGCTCTGACCCCTTAGCTGGAAACGTGAGTGTCTGTATCTTCCTCCCACAGAGTTATAGACATAAAGACTGCTCTTTCCTGAAGGGATAAGCAACCCAGTGCCACTGTTCACAAATAACAACAATGTACTACTAAAGGAAACACCAGGACGGGAAGGCACTCCCCATGACGCCAGGACGGCAAGGTAACACCCCTGCACAGCCCGGGACACTTCCTTCCATTTTTCCTATATCCAGACTGAACTCAGGACCTATCTTCACCACACAGTCAAGGATTCCAATGGCGCCCTCGACTGTCCACCTTGCTGCATGGCTGCCCTCCCCGTTCACAGCCGCACAGTCTCACTCACACATTCACCGGCCCGGGGCAACGCCCGGGGGCCGCAGTCTTTGCTGCTGATTACACAGCAACGTACAGTCTCACCAAACCCAGCTGCACAGGCCAGTTCCCTTGTAGACCACCTACAGGAGGTGAAAAGCCCAAGAGTGAGCACAGGTGATTCAGGATGCGCGGCTCACAGGCCAAGACGGCCCAAGCCTCCCCTGCCAGCCTCTACCAGGGCTTGCGGCTGCCTGCTGCTTTAGGAAGTCCCAGGCAATGACTTACTAAACCTCTCCCAGCAGCCCTCATTTCAGGTTAAACCGTTTTGTCCCATCGTCCCAGATGGGGAACACCTTTAAAAACATGAATTGAGCAACGAATATGCCACTTATGATAACTCCGAAATAATATACAAATATTTATTAGGTTCAGAATTGAAAACTTGGGAATAGTTTTTTAAAGCTAATTACAGAGTAAAAACCACAACACTGGGGGCTGGGGAGAGAGCTCAGTTGGTAGAGTGCTTGACTTGTAAGCATAAGGCCCTGGGTTCGATCCCCAGCAAACCCCCCCCCAAAAAAAAAAACACAACACCCCAACTCATTTGAGCCACAGATATATTTTCATGACTTGTCAGTATAGGAATCATCGCTAATGAAACAATGGGAATTAACAGACTTCTTAAATGCTCCAGAACCGTGCTATCGGACACAGACACCATGTGGCACTGCAATTCAAACTCGCCAAAACTGGGGGATGCAAAACCCAGTTTCTGGGCAGCACTGGCCACATTTCAGGTGCTCAGCAACTGCCTGGCCAGGGGCAACCATATGGACAGCAAGGACATAGAGCACAGGGCCATTGCCGAGCAAGTTCTGTTGGACAGTACTGTCCCAGGAACAGAAGGCCAGGCTGCCTCCACTGAGCCACAAAACCGCACCTCCACACCCCGGAACTGTGCTGGTAACCTGCACTGCAGAAGGTGCTGAGGCACTCCGGGCCACTCTGGACTCTGATGCATCTGCTCCACCACAGCCACCAAGGAAGGGGGACCCTCTGCAGGCAACAAGTGAAGGGGAAGGCACAGCAGCCCACCTCCAGGGTTCCTTGCCACCATTTCTGACAAACCAACACCCACACCACCTGAGACACAAAACATAAAGGGGACCAGGGTACCTTAACCTTAAACTGGATAATCCTCAGACCTCTGGCTTCTGTTCTCATGTGTGAATAAATGCCTGAACCACAGAGAAATGGTGATTTTAAGAAGTAAAACTAAAAATTATTTGAAAACCTTGTATATTCAAAATAGAACTGCTACAAAAAAAAACTAAATAAAATCATATAACTTGTTACAACTAACCAGTTTTATATTATTTAGTAATTGTTGATTCAGAAGTAGGGTTACTGCAGAAGTTTATCCATCTCCTTATTCTTTTTTCCCAATCCCTTGACTGTTTTCTTTCCACTCTTTACCAAACCCCTAGCAAATCAGAGTATAGCAGCAAACTGTCCCCTCTCACTGACCTAGAGGAAAGTGCAGGCTGTTTCATTCAGGAAAGTACCACTGTAAATATTCCAGTTGACTCATCCTGTGCTCAGAAGAAATGCCTCACGACGAGCAACCAAGAGACATGTTGTAATGGCCCAGGAAGCAAAGACGATGGCCTGCCCAGGAGACCACAGTAGAACCACATTGCTTCCTGTTCCAAGAAGGGGAGGCAAAGTCACTTGGCAAACTAAATCAAGCAACAGGGCATGCACATCAAAAGTGGATACCTGGCATTACAGGGGATCTAAGAGTAGGAAAAGGAAAGACATGCAGAAATAATTTCCATATAAGAGCAAGGCTTTCCACTGAAGTCAAAATTGGTTTTGTACTAAAACCTAGCAGTAAAAACTACCAAGACGTTAACAGACATTCACCAGTTAAGATAAGTAATGTTTAACTTCTCTGAGTGACATCCACTCAGCACATAGCTCACTTTTCCTGGATAGACAGCATCCCTCATGCCTCTCCTGGAAAGAGGGGAAGGGGCTCAGTGAGACTAAGAGGCACCCTGCCAGACATGCTGGGACGGAGAAAAAGGGGCAAAGGCAGATTCAAAAGAGAGCCCAGGTTCCAGAAAAGGTGAGAACACAGGAAAGAAACAAGGAGAACAAGATTTTCTAAAACTGCTGTTTCCCAGAGAAGGGGACATGAATTTGCTCTTAGGGGGGGCTAGGGTTGGAGGGGGAGCCCTGATTGTGGGGGTTACTGGTTACTGCAAGATAGAAAATCAGCTAGGCTTCATCGCACAATCACTACAGTATCTTAAGCTGCTGGTTAAACCTAAAACTTGAAATCTCATTATTCTGAGTCTACTGCGGAAGCCACTTTTTAAGAGACAATTAATCTTTGTGTAATGAAAGAAATCATTTAATCGGCTAATTGTAAGGAGGTGAACTCCGGGGGATCCTGGGGGCATCCTGAGGGCGGAGGAGACCAAAGAGGCAAAAGGGCGCTGAGAAACGCTCCAACGGGCGCGAGGCTTTTGCATCATGACAATCACCAGGTGCAAATTCAGCCAGCAGCCGCCCTGGAGAGAGGGTCCTTGGGGAGCAGAGGGGAAGGGCCCCCATTAAGGCTGTTTGGAGAAGAGCTGCTGGTCTTGGCCCCAGGCAGACTGATGGTACCTGCCCGGGCCGTGCGTGCCCACAGCCCACTCGGCAGGCGCGCCGGGTCCCCCGAGGGCGTCCTGGACTTCGAGGACCCGCAGGAGCCCGGGACCAAGGGGCGCAGAAGCGGGACGAGCGCGGACACAGCCGGTGGAAGCCCATGCCTGCCCCCGGGCGCCTGGGTGCCCCCGCGGCACTCGCCCAGGTCGGACCCCGCTCTCCACCTCGGTTTCCCCGCGGGCCCCTCACCTGCTCGAGGCCGCGGAGGCTGTCCTGAGGGGCGCCCAGCAGCGCGCACAGCTCCAGCAGCCCCGAGGGCAGCGACAGATGCTTTGGCTTGGCCTCCGCCATGGCCGGCCTGCAGCCCGCTGAGTGCGCCACGCTCGGGCGCCTGGGTCCGCCGGCGCCCTCTGGAGCCACCGCACCGCCTGGGGCCGGTCCCGAGAGGGCCGCCCACGGGGCAGGGCGGGGCTTGAGGGGGCGGGCCCCAGAGCGAGCAGCCGGGTGAGACGGGGCGGGGCTTGAGGGGGCGGGCCCAGAGCGAGCGACCCGGCGGGACGGGGCGGGGCCTGAAGGGGCGAGGCCTCCGAGAGCGGTCAGGCGAGACGGGGCGGGGCTTGAGGGGGCGGGCCCCAGATGAGCAGCCCGGTGAGACTGGGCCCTGCGGGGGCGGGGCCCCGTCGTCATTTCCGAACCGGGTCCAACGCGTGCGCCGCCTTCTGCTCCTCCCAGCCTCCTACCCCAGGAACGGAAAGGGCGCTGGGCGGGTCCCCAGGTGCCTAGCCACGTCGCCCGGCCCCAAGTGCTGCTTCTTCTAGCAATAATCCCCGGGCGCACCCTCCAGAGTGCGGGGGACAGGGAAAGGGAGTGCAACCAGCCATTCCTGGTCAGTGACTGTTGGGTTAACCTAAAGCTGGCATGTCCCGCAGGAGGCGGAGTAACGTTCGGCAGAACAGGGCTGGATGGGCGCTGCTGGAGAGAAGCCCGGGACGTTGGGGCCTGAGGCCTGACAATGCCCTTCCCTTATCAGCTACAGCCTGACCTGACCCCTGATGGGCCGTGGACCCGGAGAAAGGGACAGTCAGCAAGCTGAGGGCTGCAGAACCTGGAGGGAGTCCCAACCCTAGCTTGCCTCCCAGGTGATCTTCCCAGCTCTGGACTACCTGCTGGCATCTGTAGAATCAAGGGAAAACGAGTCCAAGGGACTTTTCTAGCTCTAACAACCTAGGAGCCTGTTTTAAAACATGCATGGTGTTTAAAACAGGCATGGTGGCTGAGGCAGGAGTATGGCAAGTTTGAGACCAGTCTGAGAAACTTAGCGAGACTGTCTCAAAATAAAAAATGAAAAGGGCTGGGAATGTGGTTCAGTGGTTGAGCACCCCTGGGTTCTACCCCCAGTACAAAAAAAAGGAAATGCTTAATGATAATTTCAAACATCTGTCAATCAGACAGATGGGAGACTGGGTGGGAGACATTAATTATAAGCAAGTCAAAATCACAGGGCAGGGCTGGGGTTATGGCTCAGTTGTAGAGCCCTCGTGAAGCACTGGGTTTGATCCTCAGCACCACATATAAATAAAATAAAGTTACTGTGTCCATCTAAAACTAAAAATATATATTTTTTAAAAAATCAAAGGGCAAGCTGGGCTGGATCTGGATGCTGAGGGAATTCCTTCACCCTGGGTAGAGCAAGACCAGGGGACCATAGCCTGACTCCTAAGTAATCTAACCAGCATGAGTCTAAGCTGGCCCTCACAGGCCTAGAGACTACCTGGGCCCAATGACTGGTCCCCTCAGTATGACAAGTGATTAAAGCTACTGGTTCAACAAAAGGATGGACTTTGCTGGTACTTGCCTGACTCCGCCATGTCCTCTGCTTAGTGCAGGGCCTGAACCCTCAGCTTGGAGCTCCCAGGGTGTAGGACAGAGGCTCACAGGCACTCAGGCAGTTCTCTGGAAGGTGTCAAAGCCTTGGCTTCTGCTTATTAACTGTGAGATAGGTGCCAGCAGCAGCCCAAGCCTCTGCTTCCTGTTTGTTGAAACCCTGCAGGGTGGTGGGCAGAATTCACTTGGCAGCTCTTGCCACCAGTACAGTAAGGCTCAAGCAGAGCTGATCTGCTGTCCCTTTTCCTCAGGGGTGGGATGACTTACTGAGGTTGGGGTGGGGTGTCAGGGCCCGTCTCCAGCTGTGTGTGAGGCTTCCCAGTTCTGCTTCTCGAGGCCTCTGTTTCCTCATCTTAGCATCAGAGAAGGGGACTAGATGACCTCCCGGGGGCTCCTGGCTTTTTAATAAGCCCCCATGGCTCATGCTGCAGGTATTCCTCAAAGACCTGTCCTCAAGAAACCATGAGTGGGAGACAGCTGTCAGGGGGAGCTCATGGCAGTCAGAGTGAGAGGTGGAAGAGCCTTGAGAGGCAGATGATGCAACTAAGAGGACGCAGGATGCCCAGGTGGGCAGCAGAGCCCCATGTAGAGTCAAGGACAGCAGGTTCGGATCGGCTAACCCTACGCGCCCAGCACCCTGCCACAGGCACTCTGCCCTCAGGGAAGTGGGTTGCTGCTCTCTGGTGCTCAGGGTTGCTGTAAAGATGGGATGAGAATGTGGACATGAGCGTAAACTAAAGCAGAAGGTGCAGATAAAATACAGGACACGGCGCTTGATGACTGTATCCAATGACACCGCGTTGCTCTCCTTGAGTAGGCTCATTCATGGTGTGTGAATTTCACCTGAATAAGGTATTCTTACAGGGAGTTCATGAGTACTCTGCAGCATGTGACGTCCTGAGGACATTTAAACAGGGCTTTAGGTGTTAATGAAATTACTTTTAATGGGGTGAGGGAGAAAGCCTCACCCCCAAATTCACTTTGAATTTGATGATAATTCTGGAGGAACAGGCAAAATGAAAGAAAAATAGTTAAATTAACCATCAAAATAAGAAGCTCTTATACATCAAAGTACTGAGAGAGTACAGAGGTCTTTCAGAGTGGGAGAAAATATTTGCAAATCATATCTGATAAGGGATTAATATTCAGATAATAAAGAACTCCCATGACTAAAACAAAAACAAAACTGGGCCTGAACAGAAATTTCTCCAAAGAAAATAGATGCATAAGAAGATATACCACAAGCACATAAAAAGATGCTCCGCAGTTTAATCATCAGGGAAATGCAAATGCAAACCCAATGAAATACCACCTCACAGCTATTTGGTTGCCTATTTTATTTTATTTTATTGTTTGGGGTGGGGGTTCTGGGGATTTATCCAGGAGTGCTTTACCATTGAGTCACATCCCAGCACTTTTTGTATTTTATTTTGAGACAGGGTCTCGCTAAGTTGCTGACGCTGGCCTTGAATTTGCGATCCTCCTGCCTCAGCCTCCTGAGTCTCTGGGATGACAGGGGTGTGCCACTGCATCCAGCCTTGTGGCTATTTTAAAAACAACAGCAACAACAGAAATTAAGAAGTGTCGGAAAGAATGTGAAGAAACCAGAACCCTTGTGCACCTCTGGATGGGGATGTGAAGTGGGGCAGCCACTGGGGGAAGTGGCATGGGGGTGTCTCGGACCCTTGAATGTGGAATCACCATGTGGTCCAGCGCCCCACTTCTGCTTCTGGGGCTGTCCTCACTCTCAGCAGTGTCATTCACAATAGCCCAACCACGCGAGCAACCGGCACGTCCCTCGTGGATGCAGAGGGGTAGATAGCCTTTGACTTTGAACGAGGGCTGTGACCCTGGGGGCTCAGCTTCCACACCGCTGCCTGACCCACTGAGGGCACATCTCCCTCAGCTTTCTCCTTGCTGCTCCTTCACCCCATATGTTCCTTGATGCCTGGCTACCCGTGTATACAGAGGTATACAAATGGCACCAGCTCATTGAGGACTTGCTAGGGTCTGTGGGAGGAAAATGGCCTGATTTTTCCAAGTGAAGAAAAACTTAAATCTCACAACAATGACAATGAAATAGGGGATGAACATGTGTTCTGCTGTGGAGCAACATCACTTTGTCCCCTGGAAACAGCAGGAGTGGGTCATATTTGCATACGTCTCGAGGCTTACCAGTAGCGGACAGACACACAGCAGCCCAGGTTCCTCCCAGCCAGTGGTGCTCCCCTCCCATGGGCCACCGGTCGGAGTCCAGGAGGTGGGTGGAAGCCAGTGTGCAGCTGGCTCTGCCCCACGCTGGCTGACTCCAAGCCTGCTGAGCCTCGGCTTCCTTGTCTGTGAGTGGAACAAGGCCCATCCCTGCAGGGCTCTGGAAAAATGAAATATGGCCCCAGCTGTGGAAAAACCCCATGCAGAACATGGGTCATGCCTGTGGAACCATTGTAATTGCACGGACCAGGCAGGTCTCCCACCTGCACAGGAAGTCAGACTTGGGGCGTCAGGCCTCTGCTCCTGTTGCACCTGACCCTGCTCCTGTCCCAGGCCCCTCAGCAGCCCTCACATGTGCCTCCCTGCCTCGAACACTCTTGACCCCTTGGCCTGAAGTCTCCTGCTTTCCTTCCACATTCTGCTCAAAGGACACCTTTTGGCAGCCCTCCCCTGGCAACTCCCCCAGGGAAAAGTGGGGCTCCCCTCTGACTCTCGGACCCCACACCCAAGTTACAGCTGCTTCATTCTCAGTTGCCTGCTGGGAATCCTGATCCAGTATTTGCTCAGTATGTGATCTTATATGGGTTCTCTCTGGGCCTCAATTTCTCTTCTGTAAAATGGGGTGCTAACACCAGTACCTACCTGCAAGGCCATTGTAAGGATGCAGGACCCCACAGACCTTGGCTGGTGGGGAGGGAACAGTGGTGCTGCCTTCTGCTGCATCGCTCCAGGAGTTGTCTGCCAGAGCCCTGCCCCAAGTGCACAGAGTGGAGACCAGTTCAGGCTGACACAGCCCCCGAGTGCACAGCACTAGCTATCCACACAGCAGACACATACCCCTGCCACAGGACACGTTCTGTAGCATTGGGACTTCCTTTGCCACCACCCGCTGGCTGTCAACATTTCAAATTGTTTATTCGTCACAAAAATTCCAAGGTAGGGCTAGCTGGCTCCCTGTGCAAGAACACGCGCCAAGCTTCACCTTTCCTTGGGGGAGCGTAATCACTCATCTAGAATCCAAGAAAAGCATGAGCCTGAATACATGACAGAGCAGATGTCCAGAGCACAGCCACATGTTGGAAAGAGGGCCCATTTCCCAGCACGAGACCCCCTTGAGGCTGTGGGGCTTAGGAAGTCAGCGAGCCTCCTGATCCTGGGTTTCCTCTTTTGTACTTCAACATTCATTGAGCCTACTCTATGCTTGGTCCTAAGATAATAGCTGGGGACACATAAAAGTAAAATTAAAATATAGAATCTCCCCCCCACCCTGCCCACCAAGAACTCAGGGGAAGAAAGAATGAATGCAGGGGTGGGAAGGAAGCAGAGATGGCTGTGGAAATGGAGAAGCAGGTGGCCCACTGGACACTCAGGCAAGAGGGGAAGCAGAAAAACAATGTGGAGGCTGAAGAGGTAGTTTCTAGAGGGACAAGAACACGAAGGGCAAGGCAGGCCCGGCAGCAGCAGGAACAGCATTGGCAGAGACAAGTCTGTAGGAACAGCACAGTGCATGCAGAGGCCCATGTGTGAGGACTGGGGTGCTGCAGCCATGGTGTGCTGAGGAGTCAGTCTCATGCTCCATGCTCATGGTTCGGCCAGCCCTGGAGCAACCTCCAGCATGTGACAGGGACTCTGTGCACACTGGACAGTGGGGAGAGTGCTGCAGAAGTGCAAGGGGCACTGTGCTCAGCAGGCTGGCATCTATCCTGAGGAAGGCAGCCGGAGGAAGGACTTTGGCCAAGAAAGAGAAGGGCCAGCCTGGGATTTGTGGTCCCAGGGCAGAGGGGACAGCAAGCATGAAAACACTGTAGCCCCCAGGCGAGGGGAGGCACCAGGGGAGTGGGCCACCAGGGGAGCAAAGGGAGGAGGGGTACAGGGGGAACACTGGGCAGCAGAGGGCAGGAGGGGCGAGGTGGCCCCAGGGTTCTCCTACAGACTGGCTCCTGCACCAACCAGGACCAGCCACTCTAGGGGCTGGTGGGCCTGTCCTCCTCATGTCCCTGATGGCAGGGCCTGTGGCTCAGATGCCTCTGCTTGTCCTGGGGGCCACCCAGAGCAGGCCCCCACTCCAGCAGGGAGAGCCAGGAGCACCAGGTGGCTGAGTGGGAAGCGTAAGGCCAGGGTTAGAGGATCCAGGGGAGGGCGGCTGGCGTGGATGGGACCGGGGACGCGGCAGGCTGCACATGTGAGCTGCATACCTACCGCTGTGCAGGCGTGCCTAGCAGGCGCTGGGAAGTACAGGCCTAGCCTCTTCCTTCCTTCTCCACAGCAGGGAACAGAGGACAGAGGTAGAGAGAGCAGAGCACAGTCACTGGAGACGGTTCTGTGGCTCTGGGCTCTGGGCATCTGTGGACAAGCCAGTTGCCATCCAAAGACAACGTTGATGTGATGGTGACCCTGAAATGGTGCAGGCGTTCTGACCAGCATGACTAACCCCAGGAGGGGCCGCCTTGTCAGACGCCCCTGGCCTGGCCAGACTGCCCCCTCCAGCTACAACCAGCTACATGTGCAGTCAGCACTCACTGCCTGGGCTCACCGGGAGGCAGCCTGGGCTCTGAGCCCAGAACCCCACAGGAAGTGACTTGGAAGGCGGCAAATGGTAGCTCTCGACAAACCCCTAGGCCAGGCCCTGCCCCTCACTGCTGAGTGCGTGGTCGGGCTGGGCCCGGCAGCTGTGGTCCCGAAGCACCAAGGGGATTCTGCAGAGCAGCCAGGCATGGCAGCCACGGGTGCTCTGTTGTCATGTGCAAGGCAGGAGTCACAGCATTTTTCTCCTGCATGAGAGAGCCCTCTTCTCTGCTCCACAGCATTTCTTCAGCGACACTGTGCCAATCTCCTGCACCTGGTGGTTCTGAACACATGGGATTTAGAGTCAACCCTGAGGTGGCCACAGCACAATGTCCACAGCTGGTGACCCAAGCTGCAGCTTGAGCCCTGAGGATGTAGCACCAGTGCCCGGCCCTGCCCAGGCACAGAGGAACAGGTGCACCGGGGATGCGTGACAGACGGGAGAACAGGGAACTCCTGTCAGTCAACTGTGCTCTTCCTGTGCTCTGCGCACCAGTCACGGGACCCAGCAACCTTATCCCAGGTGACAGCTCGGCCTCAGGGGAGTGCTACGATAGCCCTTAGCAAAGCCCAAGAGTGGACAGGGCACACTGAGTGAGACAAGCATGAAAAGCAGTCAGATAATGAGCACCTAGTCGGGGTCCCCACCCTGGGGTGCACACAGGAGCCCTCTCGGAGGCACTCCGTCCTTCAGTGGGTGGGGCAGGGGCGTAAAGTTCTGACGTCAGACACGTTCTTTGTAAATATGAAATGTCTTATCAGAAAAGAGCCAAGCCCGCGGATGGGTCTATTTCTGGAACACTATTGTGTTTAAAGGAATGCAGCTTCTCAGACCAAGCGGCTCTCCCACGCCCTATCCCCGAGAAAACGGACTGACTTAGCAAAGAATGGCCAAGGAAGGATGACCACCAGGATGAAGCTGTGCCACCCCCTCTTTGACAGTCACAGTAAATGACCCAGTGACTCAGGAGAGCCTCACACGCCGTCTTCGGCCCTGGAAAGCCCACTCTGAATTGCAGACCCCAAAAGGGAATCACAGCCAGAGAATTCTAGGAAGTGCGGTTGTCCCGGCGGCAGAAGCTGCAGCCAGCTGTGGCTGTGTGCCCAGAGCAGACGCCGAGCCCTGAGGTCAGAGCTGGCCTGGCTGCCGGCACAGCCGCTGGCAGCGACACTCAGTTCAACACTCTCCTCCTCCGTGTGAAGAAGGACAGGAAGCTGCGGTCTGCCTGGGCGGCGCTGAGGAGGAAGGGGCAGATGTGAGAACCGCCTTAGCTCATCCAGACTGGGATCGAGAGATGTAAAAATAGACAACCAGCAGCAAACAAGCCAGCCCTGCTCCGCAGTGACCCGGGGAAGCTCTGACTCCCAGGGTCACTCCAGGTTGCTCTCCACACCAACTGTTCCACTGCCCCGGACACCCTGTCCTCCTCCCCAGCTAACGCTCCCTGGCCTTCCCTCGACTTGGGCGCCGTCTCACCCGTGCCTTCTCTCCCCTGCCTCCCTCTCCTCCACTGTGGGGGAGGAGTCCTTCCTGCCTCTCGGGGCCTCATCATGTTGCCTCTGACCGTGGCCACCGGTGGGCAGGCCCAGGTCCTCCCACTTCCAGACCCGGCCTACACCCTCTCTCGTGGGCACGTCTCACAAGGTGCTCAGTGGAAAGGGCGCTGCCATTGCAGGCAGAAGGACTTGGCCACAAGGGACTCTGCCCCTCCCTGCTGCCAGGTGGGGGAGGTGGCCACGCCGCCGTGAGACGCTGCTCGAAGGGGAAAGTGGACCACGGGCATTCCCCAGTGGGCGAAGCCGGGCACCTCCAGCCACTGTTTCCGCTGTGCTTGAGGCCAGACAGCAGCGAGGGGTGGCCACAGCGGTGAGGACGGCGACGCCGAGCGCCCCTCTCAGCAGGGCTGGGCGCTTCACGTCTAGATACACGAGTTGCCCACGTAGCCAGGAGCACACAGCCACAGCACTGAGGCGGAGACTGCTGTCCAGGCGGCTGCCGCCCCAGGCAGTGCTCCTCAGTGCTCCTCAGTGCAGCCAGAGCCCCCCGCCCCACCCAGGAGAAGGGCTTGCAGGGCCACCGGGCCCAATTCCAGCAACTCTGCCGCTCCCCTGGCTGCGGGCTGTGCGCTTAGTCAGGGACGGTTCAAAGCCTCCCTCGTTGGCTCTCACAGCACCTTCATCCCCACCCAGGGCATCGTGCAGTGAGGCCGGGGAGGCTCCCGTCTCTGCATGCCGCAGGCAGGGCCCAGCCAAGTGCAGTACCCAGCAAGAGGAGCGGAGATGGGAGGGCACCTCTGGAACACAGAGAGATGCGCACGAGGCTCGCCTGGAAAGCCACCTCCCTGCCAAACACATTCCCGAGAGGGCTTCATCCCGGGAGGGGCCGCAGGGGCCAGTACTGGCAAGGGCACCATTTCCCAACAGCTCAGGAAGGTAGTCCCACTGGCACCCCACAGGGGATGGCATGCCCTTGCCTGGGCACCTCCCAGTGGGGAGGCTGGGCCTAGGCCACAAACCCTCCCCTGCCCTGGGTGTCCCCTGAGCTCGGTCGCTCTTCCTGTACAAGGCCAGAGCCAGGATGACCCCAGGGTGGAGGAGCTAGGACTCCTTCTTCAGCACCTGGCGCCCTTCCAAGAACCACACAGTCTTCACGGAGCCTCAGGGAAAAGGAAGGAGCCTCGCCTACTTCCCCAGCATTTAGGAACTCTTCCACCTCAGGGGCGAAGGCGGAGGCCCGGGAGCAGGGGCTCCGAAGGGACCTTCCGCGGGGTGGGAGGGTGACATCAGCCTCAGATGAATTACATCAGATTCAGAAAGGCCTGGTGGGGAGAGTTGGCAAGGGTGGATTTGTTTGGATCCCAGTGATTTATTTTACCCAAAGCTCAGTCCTCACTCTGCCTGGGGCCGGTTGGGGGTGGCGGGTGGACCGGGGGTTTCTGTTCAGGAACTCTTTCCCTCCTGCTCTGGGGTGTCGACTCAGAGAAGCCTGGGTGCCCACATCCTAGCTGCAGGCCTGTGGCTGCCAACTAAACTGGGTCCTTCTCCCCTGCTGGCCAGGGGTTCTACCAACTTGAGGGGTCTCCATCACTCCCCCTCCCTGCCTGCTTCACTGTGGCAACTCTTCCCAGGACACAGGGCCCAGGAGTCTCTCCTCCAAGCCCTGCCTGCCTGGCCTCTGGCCACTGCCCATGGCCCTCACCCCTCTCTGCTCTTCTGCTGCCCGTATCCCCATTTGCTCCCTCACTCCCAGTAACTGGTTAGGGAGGGAGTCACATCTCCACACTACTCTGGCAGGGCACAGTGGACCAGGGGCCAGGCCAGCCTCCCACAGGGATTCCTGAGCCCCAGGGCATCTCGGGGACCCTAGGCCCAGGCCCGTTCTCCTCCTCCAAGCCTGCTCCCGTCCAAGGTCCCACTTCAGTGACCATGGCTCCCCACTCAACTGACAGAATCCCACACCTGGATCACCCTGGCTTCCTCCTGGTCATTGACGGATACACTCAGCCAGTCTCATCCTTCAGGCAGGCTGCCGGCTACAGTCACCCACTCGGTCTTCCTGTCCTGGCCCCAGACCAGCCCCAGCCTCTCAGGTTGTTGGCTCAGGTCCTCAGGGAAGCAAACACCAAGAGAGGATTAACCAGGCAAGAATATGTGGGTGGGCGAATGTTCACGAAGCAGCTTGGGAAGGAGCTGGGTGGACCAGAGGACCCTCAGAGCCAGCAATGAAGAGTGCCCCCAGAGTTCAGAGTGCGGCCTTATTTGTGAAGATTCAGGTCTCCACAGATTGAGGTGACCTGCAGAAGGCTGGGCCCTAAGTCCAATGACCCCATGAGGAAGAGGGAGGATTATGGAGACACACACACTGAGGACAGGTGAAGACCAAAGTGCAGCCTAGGGGGATGCAGCCAGGAGTGAGGGCTGAGCTGGGGAGCAGAAGTGAGAGCACAGGCAGCTACCAGGAGAGTGGAGGCAGCCTCCTCACCTAGAGCTTGTGGGGAACAGATGTGGACTGCTTGAGCCTGGACTTCTCACTCCACGTGTCAACGCTGTAATGGGCTCAGAGTCTGTGCTCAAAGGCATCATTTCAGTGGATGCATGGATGGATGGATGGATGGATGGATGGATGGATGGATGGTTGAATGGTTAGATGGATGGATGCATGGATGCATGGATGGATGGATGGATGAATGGGTGGATGGATGGATGGATGGATGGATGGATGGATGGATAGATGGGTGGGTAGATGGGTGGATGGATAGATGGGTGGGTAGATGGATGGATGGATGGATGGATGGATGGATAGATGGGTGGGTGGATGGATGAATGGATAGATGGGTGGGTAGATGGATGGATAGATGGGTGGGTAGATGGATGGATGGATGGATGGATGGATGGATAGATGGATGGATAGATGGGTGGGTAGATGGATGGATGGATGGATGGATAGATGGGTGGGTGGTTGAATGGTTAGATGGATGGATGGATGGATAGATGGGTGGGTGGATGGATGAATGGATAGATGGGTGGGTAGATGGATGGATGGATAGATGGATGGATAGATGGGTGGGTGGTTGAATGGTTAGATGGATGGATGGATGGATAGATGGGTGGGTAGTTGAATGGTTAGATGGATGGATGGATGGATGGATGGATGGATGGATGAATGGATGGCTAGATGGGTGGGTGGGTGGGTGGGTGGGTAGATGGATGGATGGATAGATGGGTGGGTGGGTGGATGGATGGATGGATAGATGGGTGGGTGGATGGGTGGATGGATGGATAGATGGGTGGGTGGATGGGTGGATGGATGGATAGATGGGTGGGTGGATGGATGGATGGACAGATGGGTGGGTGGATGGATGGATGGACAGATGGGTGGTTGGATTGATGAGCGGTCCTGTCATTGTTATTTTTGCATGAATCACAATGGGAATTGTTCATACATTCAGCAGCTGCCATAACTCCCAGGTAAGCACCTTTGCCAGCCTCTGGAACACAGAGATGAGCAGTGAGACCCAAGTGACAGGGATTGGGACAGGGGCTCAGGGCACTGGGTGGGTCCAGGTGAGGGCCCCAGCCACATACTGGTGAGGGATATGAGGCCCCATCCACCTCAGGCTCCCCCAGCAGGGGTGCGTCTCTGTACCACGAGGCTGGTGCTTGAGTCCGTTGGTCCAGTCCATGAGCACTTGCTTCAGTGCTGCGCCAGGCTTGGCCCCCCTCCCAGAGCCTCCGCTTTCCTCCCATCCTCCAAGGGTGGGCTCCCCATTTTCCCAGGCACAGCTTACTCCCCCATCCCTGGTGCAATAGCCCCTGGCACCTCTTGCTCACAGCCACACACAGGCCTGACTAATTTGTATATTTTTTTGTGTGTGTGTGGTGCTGGGGATTTGAACCCAGGGCCTTGTGCTTACAAGGCAAGCACTCTACCAACTGAGCTATATCCCCAGCCCTAATTTGTATATTGATTGCTTATTGACATGATAATCTCTTTGATTCACTGATTTAAATGAAAGGTATTATTAAAACCAATTTTCTCACTTCTTTTTGTCTTAATGGGGGTTCTAAAATTATACCTGTGTCCCAATTTCTATTTCTTTTGGACTATACTTGTCCATTTTTAATGAGTCTCTTTGAAGGAAGTCCATGAGACAAAATCACCAATGTACCTCATCTAACATTAATTGAGCACCTACTACGTGTCAAGGGTGTGGAAACAAGTCAGCCAGGTTCTTGCCTTCTGGAACCTCCCAGGGGGACCACTCCAAGGTCAAAGAGAATGCAGGACTCACAGGCAGGTCTTGGGAACTGCTCCCACCAGCTTACTCCCAGGTATGGCCATGAAGTGTGGGTATCGGCTTTCCTCCCTGGAGGTGCCGACAGAGAACACAGGGCTTGGGCCAACTCCACCCTGGGCTCCAGCCTGGCTGGGTGACCTTCACATGCCGCTGCATTTCCCTAAGTAGAACAGGTGGTCATCCCTGCTGCAGAGGGGGACCCTGAGCCACTGAAGCACTTGGCAGTCCCCAGCAGCATCTCAACCAACATGGGAGAATTTCCAGAGGCTTCTGTGGTTTTGTATTTACCAAGGTGCTTTCCTTACAATCATCTTGAACCTGTTGTTGTTAAAATCTTCTTAAGGAAATGTAAATGAAGTGCCAAGTCAACCTGTAATTCTGCTCTTTCCCTTAAGACCTTTCTTTTGACTGAAGTTCATTTATGTGAAATGGGTTTTCCTTGCGTAGATCAAGGACTTCCTTTTGGTCCTGGGAGTTGAAACCGGGGATGCTCCACCACCCTTTTTATTTTTTATTTTGAAACAGGTTCTCTTTAAGTTACCCAGGCTGGCCTCCAACTTGCAATCCTCCTACCTCAGCCTCTTGAGTAGCTGGGATCACAGATGCATGCCACCCTGCTGGCCTCCGCCACATCGTTTTAGTCCCCAACTCATCATAAATGCTGTCATTGTCACTTCTCCACACCAGCAGTAACTCAGTAATAGAGGTCACAGTGCCAGGACTGGTTTTCCTGAACATGTTTCATTCTCTGGTTTCAACACCACGCAAGCTGAGCACCTGCATGAGTGCACCTGACTTCTGGTGCGGACTTCCTGTCTCACCCACATGAGAGCAACACCACCCAGAGAAACCGATTCACGGAGGTGTGTGCGGCGGGGGTCTGCAGGGCCCACGGAGCTCCTCCGTAACACGACACCCGAGGAGGTACGCCAGCGGGAAGTGGCACTGCCCCTTGAGGGCCACAGGCTGGCGGTGCAGCTCAGGGGTAGAGTGCTTGCCAGCATGAGCCAGGCCTTGGGTTCATTCCCAGCACCGCAAACAAAAAACCAAGTTTCAAGGATCATCTGTGTACTTTCGTTATTGTTGAGACTCAGAAGGTGACACCCCAAAGCCTAGCACTTTAGTGTGGAGGACTTTGAGCCAGAGGACACTGGCAGGGCCTTCCTGACCTCCTCCTACCCTTCATTCTCCTGCACCCCAACAAGGCAGCCCCTGATGCCAGAATCGCTCTCCCTAAGGGGGTCACAGACACTGAAGTCCCCCTCCCAAAGCCAGTCATAAAACCTAGAAAGTCACTCAACTCCCACCTTCCCTGTGGGAGCTGGCTGTAAGGACGTCCTGTGGCCTTCCATGTCCAGGAGTAGATTAGTTCAACCCTCATTCCAGAAGGGTCTCGCCCCATACCCAGAAGGAAGGACCACTGCACAGAGAGGCCAAGAAGAATCTGAACCACAGGCCCTGGGGTGTCCCTCAGGGAAGCGCCCTCGGGACTCTCATCACTCCTACTCCATGAAAGTGAAGCTCAGAGGTGTTCTGCTGCCGTCTGCAACCGAGAGCGGAGCCCCCACGTCCACTTGTCCAGAGGCACCCAGGGACTCTGCAGAGGGCAGCCGCAAAAAGGATCAGTGTTCTGCAGCCGAAGCCTTGTCCGCACTGTCTGCCAAGTCCTGGGCTTGGGTGCTTTGTTGTGCTGGTCTCTCTGGCAGGTTCCCCATTCGGTCCGTGGCTATGGGTGACCCCCAGGATGCCCTCTCCCAAACAGAGAAGAGGGACTGAAGGTTGAGCTGATGACCAGTGGCCAATGACTTTATCAACACTGCCCACCTAAGGAGCCTCCACAAACCCCAGAACCACAGGGCTCAGGAGGCTCCCGATGGAAGCACAGGAGGGCACGTGGGGACCCTGCACCCCCTCCCACGCCTCTCGCCCCTGCATCTCTTCATCAGTGCTCATCTGCAAACCGTGGCCTCCCTTACAGTCAACGGGTAAACCTCAGTGCTGCCATGAGCCCTGGGGGCCACTCTAGCAAAGTAAAGGGGCCCCGGCGTCTGCTGCCACTCCAGGTGCCTGCGGGAGGGAAGGGCTCCTCGCGGGTGCGAGAGGCCAGGTGACAGGCATGGAGGACGCCACAGCCACCCAACGTGGGCATGCACCTCGGCTCAGGGAGAAGGCGGAGTGGCAGACAAGCAGGAGATGCTGACCTTCCTGCCCTGAGGGCACTGCCCCGGGGGAAGTGTCAGGGTCTGAGAGAGGACAGGGAGAAAACTGTGGTGTTTTCTGGGCCACGAGAGCAGCAGTGGGAGGACCCTGTGTGGAGTCACCTGCTCAGGACGCATGTAAGCCCTCTGCCACTCAGTTTCCTCATCCGTAAGAGGTGGGTCGCTGGGGTCAGCGAGGCCGGCCGGGACTCTGGCTCCTGTGTTGCTTGCTTTTAACCCTTTCCTCCCCACAGGAGGGGCAACCCCAGGGGAGGTACTGCAGCCCCCATTCAGGCTGCTGGGGACAGTTTTGACAGCTTTGAGAAACTTCTGGACCAGGCAGCAGCCTGTGGAAGTGAAAGAGGAAGCATCCTCCAGCTCACCTCCTTCTGGGGATGTCACTTCCTTGCTTTGTGCGGAACCTGCAGGTCAGCGGCCGCCCATCCCCTGGGAGCACCTCGCTGGCCCAGCGCTGGCTCCAGACCAGCCCAGAGTGGCCCTGGCAAGCCTCGCAGGAGACAGGCCCTTTCCCAGGGGCTCTTCCCTTTAAAGCGGCCTGGCTGCCTTTGGGGACAGATGCTTTGCTGCCCCACCCCATCAGCCAGCACCTCTGCCCCGTGTGAAGTTAAGGGCGCAGGACTGGGGCAGGATTCGGGGGCCATACACACAGGTTCTGAGTCCACCACGGGCCACAGGGAAGCCCAGCAGGCCCCAGTTCCAGCTCCAGCTCTGACTTTGAGAACTTTTGTCTAACCAGACAAAATCCAGGGCTCAACCTCCCCTGTGCCTCCTGCCATTGCAGCCCCTGGGGCCCTCAGAGGAGCACAGGGCCCCAAGGACATGGTGCCCCCTGAACCATGTGGGGTTCCCCTCGCTTCCCTCTTGCAGTGACAGTAACAAGGCACAGTAATGGCGGCAGACTCCTCAGCTCTTTGGCACCACATACACACTTCATGCCTACCCTCTGGTCTGCTCTCTGCTAGGGTGTCCTGGGATGCTGACCGAGTCACCCACCTTGAAAGGCTCTGCCCCTGCCCAGAGCCCACCTTGTGGGGTTTTATAGAATCCAGTGAGAGGGTGTAGACCATGCAGAGGGGCTCAGAAATGGTAAAAGAAGGATCATCCTAAGGACACAGTAGGCACTTAATAATGATGCTCAAGTGAGAGTCCCATCTCCCTTGAGAGTCTGGGTATCTGAGCTCTGGTCTGGTTCTGTAACTTGCCTGGCTCTGCTGGGCCTCAACTTTCCTGTCAGTGACACGAGGGGCCCAAGTCAGCACTCGAAGATCCTCCGCTGCTGACGCTGTGACCCTGCTGCGGGTGCAGGGCTCTCAGGGTCTGCCGCAGCCTGCGGTCAGGAGATGCCATTTCTGCTGCAGTGTGACTCTGGGCAGGGTGCTGGGCAGGGCACTTTTGTCCCTGGTCCTAGTTCCTCCTTGGTCTGGGCAGTGTGGGTTCACGTGTTCTGACACCAGATGGTCCGAGAGCAGGACGTGGGGCCTCTGGAGAGGATGGGCCCCAGTCAGGGGCGATGCTGGGGAAATGCTGGGCAGGAGGGGTCTCCTGTGGGGACCCGAGGCTGTGGCCACAGTAGTCACTCAGGCTGAAACCTACAGGAGGCAGAGGGCCACCTACAGAAGACCCTCTGAGAGGATCAGGCGGCTCCCCCACTTACCTGCTCACGGTTCTCCACTGGGAGGACTCTTGTCCCAGGGACGCTGTGCAGTTTCCAGCATCTCTTCATTGTCACACCCTTGGGAAGGGTGTGTCACTGCATCCTTGGATCAAGGCCAAGGATGCTGCCCAACAGCCCACAGTGCACAGAAGAGTCCTGCCCCAAACACCAAGGGTCAAAGTTGAGAAACATTGGTCCACACCAGCTCCCACTCACCCCACAAAGCCCCACTGCAGTTCCTCCTCCTGCAGGAAGCCACCTGGTCCACTGTCTGTCACTGATCACGCCACTGGCTTTCAATCGGGTCTTCTGATGTCCTCGATGGTAGTTACAGGAAAAGCCCTCTCTCCAAAGGGGAACAGCATCTACCACCTTACAAACCATGCTTCTATTTTTTTTACCTTTGTATCGCAAATAAAACACATACAAAACACGCACGACTTAGTGAATTATTATGAAGTGAACTTCTTCCCACACTCTCCTGACTTGCTGAAATAGCCCCAGCGTACGTTTGTACTGGAGTTTCATCTGATCATCCGCAGATGTTATGGCTTAGTCTCATCCTTTGAAAACATTTTGAATCTGTCTTCTGAGTCTCTTCCAACCTATGGGCCTCTTCTCCACTCCTTTCTTCTCCACTGACTGTCCCTGTGGCCTGCATGCCGGTGGTGCAGCTGGACAAGTTCCTCTGTCCTCTGCGTCCCCAGCCAATTAGCAGCTGTGCAGGCACCCAGCCAGATTCACCTCTCCTCCTGTGCAAGTCCACGGGTGCCCTTGTGGTCTCACACCAGGGCACGGGCGAGGCCTGCTGGGCCACTTCTGCAGAGGCCAGCAGCTGCTGATGCCCACTGCCCAGGCCCATCAGACTTGCAAGATGTTGCATCCCGATGCTGATGACTCTTTGGGGTCCTTTTGTGAGGAGATCCTCCTCATCGACTGCTCAATTAGCCAGTGGGGCAGTTCAGGTAAGAAACGGAGTGGGCGTGCTCAGGCCTTCCCTCTGCAGCACTGGGGTGAGTCATCAGTTCCATCTCGTCTTCGCAAGGTTAACTCTGATATCACTGCATTGCAATCCTTTTCAAGTTCAATTGCCCCGTCTTGGGCCAGTGGGTGAGTACTTGTGGGTTGCAGCAACTCTCGCGTGGCCCTATGGTGTTTGGTGGTCTCCCATGTGACATCTGGCATGTCCTGGTGCCCCTGACTCATCTGGTGTGTTTCCTGCCCCAGACCTGGAATCAGTGTCTGCAAAAAGCCAGGTTTAACCTTGCAGGAGACTGTGTTTCAAGACCACAGTGCAGGCTTCAGGATGCTTTTTACCACAAACTGGTCTCTATTTTTTTCTTTGTAAGACCTTTTCAGTGGACAGAGCTAACAAATAAACTGATCTATTTCTAAAATATGACATCCGCATGAGTTCACGCTGACATTTCCAGTCCGAGCTCACGACCTCACGTCTCTGTTGCATCTGCTAATACTCCTCTCCAGGCCTCTCTGGTTCTCAGGGTGCAGGTAATCAAAGGACAGCTCCTCCCAGCTAGCCATGTGCTGGGCTCCACCCCATCCAGCCACATGGACCCAACACCCGGTGCAGTCACTGAGAACACGGAGTCTCCCTCCTGGCACTCACCCACGGCCTGTTGCACCCCATGTACCGCCTAGCGTCCATGTTTAGTGACCCCTGGCTGGCTGGCGGTCATTCTCTGGCAGCCCCGAGGACCCTCGGGCCCAGGGATATCAGCTCCTGCCTCCCTCCAGGAGATCAAGTGTTGGTGCCTTACCTTAAAAGTCGGTTTCCCTAGGTGGACGGTATTGTGCTCTATTTTTCTTTCTTGTGTATTAAATGTCCATCTCCACTTTCTTCTGGCTCTTGCAACTGACATCATTCTCTCTCTCTCTCTCTCTCTCTCTCTCTCTCTCTCTCTCTCTCTTTTGATGGGCTCTCAGTCTGGTGCCCAGGCTGGGCTCAAGCTCGGACCTCCTGCCTCAGCCTCTGGAGGAGCTGGGGTTACAGGTGTGGCCACTGCACGGCCTGGCCGTCATGAAATCTGGGGACAATCCAAATTCCAATTTCTTGCCCCTGGCTGTTTTGACCTCATTCCCTAAGGATTTGTTTTCTTTTTAAAGGTGGGTGTTTCACCAGACGTGTTTGTTGCTGGTCACTCTGGGCTCATGTTCTCAAACGCAGGGCACACTCTTTCTGGTGTGTCTTCCCGCATCTTTTGGCTCCAGGGCAGTTCTTTGAAGGTACCGTTGCTGGCGCTTATTCAGCTCCTTTGCTGGGGCCGGCTAACGGGAAGCTGGGAGTCTGCTCTAGTGTCTGGCCCTGGCCAACTTGAGATCACCATTTCCCAAATGTCACCTCGGCTGCCCTGGCTCCAGAGGCCCTCGTTTCCTATACAGACCAGGGACACCTGCTCTATCAGCCTCACCCAGGCTGTCCCTGTGGCCCAATGTTGCCACATGGCTCAGCCACTGCCCAAGTTCGGGGGGCTTGCCCCACCCCCATCCAACGTCCGTACAACCCGCAGAGCCCTCGAGGGTGCCCCACATGGACAGGGCAGACTGCCCAGCATGTTGTCCAAGGCCCTCAACACAGCACCTGTCTTCTCCTTCCCCATCGTCCTTGTCCCTGTCACATCAGAGTTGCTGCTATCAGTGGCCAGTAGTCTCAAGATATGACCAAGTGTGGGTTTCCCCAACACCCCACTGCCCACAACCTCCCCTGTCTGACCACAACCAAGGGCTCGAAGCTTCTGACTCAGAGAATTGGGGGCTGAGAACAGAGCTGAGTCTGGGCTGCTTCAGAAGCCCGGTGACATGCCACCACCCAAGCCTACTCCATGGCCAAGTTAGGACAGAGGGAAGCAGATGCTGGGGACTCTCTGGGAAACTGGCTAGCCCCCACCCTAGGCTGAGGCCCTGGACGGAGTGTGGATGAAGAAACCCAGAAAGGTTTGGGGAGACTGAGTGCAGAGGGGATGGAGCCCTCTGCCCAGCCCCAAGGCCGTCTCCTCTCCTTATGGCCCGAGGGTGGCACCGCAGTGGCCAATCCACAGAAACCTCACTGTCAGGCACAAAGGACACAGCCATGCCTGCATGGAGCAATGCTCAAAGGCAGAAGTCAAGGCAGGCAGATGAGAAGTGAGGGTAAGAGGCCCCAGCCCAGACCCGGACAGAGCCTCAGGACAAAGGGGCAGGGAATAAGCCCTCAGACAGGAAAAGATGGCTATGACCGCGTCAAGTTGCGCTCTGCAGCCATGTGCAGCGTTTGACCTCTCCAGGAGTCAATAAGCACTGCAGAGTTGGAAATCCCAACTCATGCAGGCAGAAGCAGGCTTCCTCTATTGCACAAACCAAGAAACAGAGAACTGCCCGACAGCCAGCAAGAGCACGAGGGCTCTCGGGTCTTAACCCGGTTTCTCTGAGTGCAGAGCCCAGCGTGCCACCCCCTTATTGTGAGCCAACTAGTGGCCCCCACCTGACTCGGGCTGATTTAGAATATGCAGGCTAGCCCCCAGGGAGGGCACCTGTCCCTGGGAAGCCTGGGCCCTCCTGGAGCCAGGGGATGGTCACCTAGGGCGAGGGCTGCATTACTCAGTTCCCAGGAGTGTCAAGAGCACACCCCTGCAGCACAGGGGTTGCCCACCATCCCCCCAGACCCACCAGAAGAGGAGGAGCCTCTAAACTGTTCCCCAGGATCAGGTCCAGAGCTGGCCCCAGCTGCCAACTCATCTGGCCTGAGCCCAGCTGGGTTTCCTGCTGCCTTGGAGGGAGGACCACCTGGGTCCCTCCCACAAGCCTGGGGCTGCCAGGTGCCTCTCCTTCTCTCCCGACAGCGGGACAGTGGTTGTGCACCTGCTGTGTGTCAGATGCTACTCTGGGTGCAGGGTGCAGCAGCAAGGAGCTGAGAGGGCCTGCCCACGCACCCCGCAGCGGGGAGTCAGACACCGAGCAGGATACGGCTCCTGGAGCAACGCTGCAGGGGAGCACTGCCAGCAGCTGCTCCAGCGTTTGGTTCAGGATGAGTCACTTAATTGTCACAGCACCCATGACGTGGGTACAATATCGTCCTCACTTTGCAGAAGGGGAGACAGGCACGGAGAAGGGTTGGAACTGCCCAGGGTCCAACAGTTAGCACTTGACCCAGCCTGGCCGGGACCCGGGAGGTCTGAACGTGGAGTCCATGATGACTACATAGGGTGAGTGGTCTGGGGATGGTGACGAGTGCAGAGCAGGAGAGTAGTTGGCAGCAGGAGAAGAGCGTCCCAGGGCGCATGTGCACGTAAGCACCTGTGGCACGGGCATCATGTGGGCGCCTGTGTTTGTGCACATGCAGATGCAGGTATGTGCACACGTGTGCCTGCTTGTGGGCCTGCATGTGTCTGTAGGTCATGTGTGTGTGCCTAGCTGAGCATATGAGTGTGCATTTTTGTGTACATGTGTACATGTATGTGGAACTGCACATACACGTGTCTACCTTATTTCTTTGTCCCTGTGCACGTATGCATGTGTTCCTATGTGTGCTCTGTGTGTGTGTGCTGTGTGTCCAAGTGACACATCTGTGTGTGTGTGTCCCTGTGTCTGTGTGAGTGTTCAGGGAGCTTGGCTGCCCATTCTGGCACTCTGGTCTCCTCCAGAGCAGAGGCTCCCACGTGGCCATGTCTGTGCCTGGGGCCTGTGCCTGGGGCAGGCTCTGTCTCCTGGGTCATTTGTCCTGGGCAGCCCAGCACTTGGCAGGGGCTGGCCCAAGGGGCTCTGGTGCCTGAGTCGCCTCACCCATCCTTCTGTGATCCAGAAGTTCCCCTCGTACCCACAGGGCACTGGTGGAAGAAAGTCCTGTGACCAGGACCACAGGGGCGGGGCTCTGGCTTGAGTCTCCGCTGCTCCTGAGCCAGGAACAGCGGAGACTTGCCTGGGCACATGGGCTGTGGCAGTGGGCTCGCAGGTGGCTTCTTGTGCATTTTTAAACGTTGTTTCCCAATGCCTGTGTAAACTCTGAACGTGAGAAGTTGTGGCTATTTCAAAACCTTGACGTCACAGAACTGGTATAACCACAGGACCTGAAGGGACTTTTGGCCCAAAGCAGCCCTGGCTCCCTCAGGGTGACAGCAGGGACATCTACACCCAGCTGAGATGGGGACACAGCCCAGGGAAAGCCGAGTCGTGCAGGCCTGGGCTTTTCTCCCTTTCTCGAATTTCCTCCACTGTGATCAGGTTCCGGCAGGAAGGAAGAGAGGGAGGGGCTCTGCAGGGGGAGCTGGCGGAGGTAGGCACGGCGGGGCGAGGGGTCCAGAGCCCCAGCAGCTCCCTCTGCTTCCTGCAGCCTCGGTTTTCCCATCTGTCAGTGGGCGATGGCACAGACCTTGCTTTGTGAAAGTCAGGGCTGCCGTCTCAGAAGCCCCGCTCTGGCCTGTGAGGCCTCACTTCCTTCCCTTTTCCCTAGCCTGCTGCTCACAGGGCGAAGCAGGACGTTGCTGAGTTGTTTATCACCCGCAAGGTCAGAACCCATGACAGCTGGCACGGCGGTGGGATGAGAGAAACAAGGCTAGGCCGACCTGCCAGGGAGGAGAGGACTGGTTTTAGTCTGAGCAGCCCCACGAGCATCGCCCCCCACACCTGCTTTCCCCAGGCCCGAATTCTAAAAAGGCCTAAGCTTAGAGAGTGAGCGTCTCAGTGATCAGGACCTGTGCGCAACACCAGCTTATATCACATACTTCCCTTGGCCTCGATAAAGCCACCAGAAAGGCCTCGCTGGAGACTTAGGAGTATATCCCAAACATTGCCTGTGAACTGGACGATGCCCACCAAGAGATTCTGAGAGAGCCAGACCAGCCCACCTGCCCTGTGCTCCCCACCAGGCTCAGCCCCACACTCTCCCATGTCCACTATTTATGAGGTTTCCTTTAAAAGAAGGGCCCGGGACCCCAAAGGCATCCTTCACCGGGGACCTGTGCTCCCTCTGTCCTTGAGTGGGACGACTCTGTCATTTGCTTCCCTGAACAAGTGTTTGTGCCTCTTTGGACACACCCTGAAATTCCTTTCTGCACCTGTAAGTCAAGAACCTGCCAGGGCTGAGTTGAGACCCCATTCAGCCTTCCAGGGACCTCCGTGGATCCTCTGCTGACAGAACCTGAGAAGGACCAGCTCCTGCATTGCAAAGCTGGTCTGAGGAGGTGACAGGAGAGAGTCAGAGTGAGGCTCCTGGCCAATCCAGTCCCAGTCCCTCTGTAAAACGGACACGGGTGCTGACCTCTCCAGGTGCTCAGAGGGATTGCTCTGACATGGGCGTCTCTGCCCAGAGGACCTTCTGTCCCCAACCCGCCCTCCACACAGGGTCCTACACTTGTGCCTCCCACTCCCCAAATCTTGCCTTCCACTGACGGAGTCCCCCTCTCGTGGCCCGTCCCCAGTCGCTCTGGCTGCTCTTGCCCATCCCTCCCGGCAGACCTGAGGTGGCCCTGAGCAAAGCCAGGCCCCTGCTCTTCATTCTCAAAACCAAGCAAAGCATATATATTATAGTAGTGCCTGTGCTCCTTCTTAGCAGTTCAGAGCGAAAGAGCAAGTGTGAGGCAGAATCGTGGAGAGTCAGGGCCCCTTCTACTGCAAAACTACCTGGTGCCTGCCCTGGCCAGACACCTGGCAACGCGATCGCTATGACATCTTTGCAGTAAGACCTCCAACGCCATGGTTACCACAGGCTCACACCAGTGTCTGGCTTCTGGTGGACTTCAAAAAAGTACCTGTTAGAGGGATGAATAGGAGGATGGATGGGAGGATAGGGAGATGGATAGATGAGAGGATGGATGGGAGGGTGGATGGGAGGATGGATGGGAGGATGGAAGAGAGGATGGATGGGAGGATGGATGGGAGGATGGATGGGAGGATGGATGGGAGGGTGGATGGGAGGATGATGGGAGGGTGGATGGGGGAGATGGATCAGAGGATGGATGGGGAGATGGATTAGAGGATAGATGGGAGGATGGGGAGATGGATGGATGGGAGGATGGAAGGGCAGATGGATGGTTTGAAGGATGGATGGGAGGATGGATGGGGAGATGGATGAGAGGATGGATGGGAGGATGGATAAGAGGATGGGGAGATGGATGGATGGGAGGGTGGATGGGAGATGGATGGGAGGATGGGAAGATGGATGGATGAATGAATGACCTTGGAAACTTCTGCAGGTGGAAGGATGGAAGGATGTCTGACTGGCTGGCTGGATAGACAGAGGGTGGTTGGGATGGGTGAATTTGTGGTGGAGGGGCAGGTGAGTGGCTGGGTAGGTGAGAACCGTAGCCCCTGATCCAGAGCTTGTCAATGACAGAGCAGGTAAGGGTCCTGCTTCAGGTCCAGACTCCCCCCACTTCGCCTCTGGAAGAGGTCTGTGCCTTCCTTTTCTCGCCCAGCAGCATAACTGCGTTCAGTGGGTCTACGCGTCCATGACTCACACTCAGACCCCTCCCCAGCACCAGCACCAGCACCAGCACCAGCACCTTCCACCCTAGGCCATGCTTACTCCCCCTGGACACCTGGGCAGGCACCGTTCCCTGGAGTGCACGGCTCACCGAGGAGCCCAGCTCTAGCTCTCTCCATCATAAACTTTAAAGTTCACCTTTGAACTTGTATTTTGTGAGTGACATCTGAGGGGCACTGTAGGGTCGTGAGGGAGCACGCACGCCTCTGGTTCCCTGCCCACCTCTTCACACAGAGCACATTCTCTGAGCCCCAGGAGCCCAGACTTCCTGGAATCCACAGAGCCAGGAGGAGACACAGAACACCACCAAAGAGCAGAGTTAGGTTTGCGCAGCCGCCACTGCTCAGATGAGATGGAAATACATCTGTGTGCACCAACACGAAGCACAGATTGTCTTTCTGGTGAGTGGGTGCAAACGGAACTCTTGATATTTAAGACCGGCATCACACAATGTGGAGATAGACATTGTAATTCATAAAACGATCTAACTCTTTCATTTCCTTTACCCAGAATGACATTAAATGGCAAATTAAAAACACCACGGCAGTGCAGGCCATATAGCCTACTTCGTAGAGTGCCTGCCTCTCATGCTGGAGGCCGGGGTTCGAGTCCCCAGCATGGTGGGATTGTGGAAATAACAAACAAAAACACCACGGCAAGTCAGGAAGAAAGAGGGGATAGGCCAGGGCCCCTGAGCCCCTGGGCCCTGTAGGCAGGTGCCCAGGGTGGTGGGAGGACTCTCTTGCTCTCGGCCTTGGCTTTGCTTCATGCTCAGCAGAGTGGCAACAGCACTGTGGTCACTCTTCTGTGCGCTCAGTCCTTCTTTCAATCACTTGCTCAGGCACCTGTACTGCCCACCTTCAGCAGGCCCTGAGACAGGACGGGGCGGGGCCTACAGCCAAGATCAAGGGCATGACAGGAGAGACACAGCAGGTGAAGGTCAGGAGAGACCCTCTAGGACTGTGGTGGTCGTGGACTGTGCTTCGTGTCACTAGTATGGACAGCCCAAGGTGACCCTTCTCCTCCCCATGCCTCAGTCTCCTTGTGAGAAAACTACACGCATCCCTCCAGCTGGGAAAAGCCCGGCTTTTCTCACCTGGCCTGTCAAGGACCCTGTGCCCAGCTCTTCTGCGGAGGATGGTGTGCGCCCCCTAGAGGGCCCCAGGGAAAGTGGCCAAGCTGGCTCAAGGTCTTGCAGCCTCTCTGGGGCTGCGGGGCTTGCTGACTGCAGCAGTCTCCAAGGACGGTCGGGGAGCAATATCCTGCGGCTAGGCTCTGACCCTGCCATCTCCCTCTAGGTATGCATCACGCCCACGTGCAGGGAAGGGTGGAGTCAGCGGCGGAGGAGGCCATCATGAATAGATAATGAATGCCAATCTAGATGACGGGAATAAGAGGATGCTGTGCAGCTCAGAATGTGGGCTGCTGTCTTAGGCGGGCGCCTGCGGCATTCCCAAGGGGACGGGGACAGGCAGGACAGTTTGCAGGGCCCAGGACGGGGGCAGCTGTGCTGGCCGGTGAAGTGGCCGTGCAGGGAGCTGCCTGTCACTAAGCAGTCCACCAGCTGAGGAAGGCTGTCACTCCCCTGTTGCTCCGCCTTTGGCTCAGGGCAACCAGGGAGATGTGAATTCCCAGCACGGCCTCTGCAGACACAGCAAAGTAAAACCCAGTAGACCCAGCGCTCCAAATAAGAGCTCCAGGCTGCAGCCGCAGAAAGAGCACACTGGCCAAGGGAGAGAGCCCGCCGCTGCCAGCACCATCTGCCGCCGCCTTTCCGTGGGAAAGACACGAGCCAAGCAGCGTGCCAGGTGTACTGTGGCCAGCCACGGCCGGAGCACGTGGGCGTTTTCCTGCTTGCATGCACGCTGTCCCCACAGCCCAGGCAGGTCCCTGGCTTTTCCTTGTCACCCTCTGCACTTCCTTTGGGAATTTCCACCGACTACAACTGCCATCTACACACAAACTAGATCTCATTAAAAGTCAATTTTGCCATGTCCCAGGTCAGAAGACTCACGTGTTGAGGTGGCGCTGCCCTCCCCTGCTGACCTACAGGTGTGTGCAGTCCCCCTGGAAATCCTACTGACCTCCCTTCAGAAACTGACCAGCTGAAACTGAAACTCACACAGAAACCTAGGGAGCCAGCCTGGCCAGAAAAACTCTGAGGGGAAAACAGAATAAAATTGGAAAATTCACACTTCCCCATTCCAGAACTTACTACAAACCTGCAATAATTAGGATTGTTGAGCTAGGGAAAGTTAGGTAAATAGATCAATGGAATAAAAGTGAAACTCCAGAGATAAGCCTTCCCATTTGTCAATTAGTCAATTGATTTTTGACAAGGCACCAAAACAATTCAATGGGGGAAGAAGTCTTCTCGTCAAATGGTGTTGCCACAACTGGATACCCACATACGAGTGGAGGTCGGATCCCCCTCATCCAGGCACAAAACTCACTCAAAATGGCTCAAAGATCTAGATGCAAGAGCTAAAGCTAGAGAACTCTTAGAGGAAAACACAGGAGAATTTCAGGACCTGGGACTCGGCAGTGACTTCTGAGCTACGACACCTGTGCAGGCAGCGTACAGGGAGACGAGTGAACTGGATTGAAGAGGAAGTACAGACTTGGTCTTCAAAGGATTCCATCAAGAAAGGGAAAAGACGGGCCACAGAACAGAAGCAACATTTGTAAATAATTGGTCTGATAAAGGACTCGTATCCAGAACAGACAAAGAACTCAAACTTTTTTAAAAAAGGAAATAATCCAACTTAAACATGGGCAAAGAACCTGAATAGATAGCTCTTCGGAGAAGGTACCCAACTGGTAAACAGCACATAGAAGGTGCTCAAGGCCATTAGCCATCAGGGACAGGTGAATCGAAACCAAGCGAGATGCTGCTGTGCTAGTCTCCTCTGGTTGCCAAAACAAAACACCTCGGTCTGGGTGATTTGTAAACAATATCAGTTTGTGTTCTCACAGCTCTGGAGTCTGGCAAGTCCAAGATCAATCTGCCATCGGAGTTGGCTTCTGATGAGGCCTCTCTTCCCCGTTTGAAGACAGACACCTTCCCTGTGTCTTCACGTGCGTGTGCAAGAGAGCCTGAGCTCTTCCTTTCTTCTTCCTACTCAGGTGGGGCCCCACCCTAGGGCCTTGCCAACCTTAACCACCTCCCGACACGGCCAGTCACACCGGAAGTCAGGGATTCAACATCAGGACACAGTTCAGTCCACAACACCACCCGCACCTCCTAGCCTGGCTTATTCAAAGACACAGACCATGAACATCTGGTGTGGACAGGAACCCTCACAGGACACTAGTGGGAATGGAAACTGCAGCCCTTTGAAAGCAGTTTGGCAGCTCCTGGGTTGAACATAGCGTCACCATGTGACCCTGCAATCCCACACAGAGGTGTCTGCCTGAGAGAAGTGATCCTCCATCACCATGAGGAGTTTGCACCCAGCGAGGATGAGTGAACTGTCCACACAAGATAATGTATGGGTCGAGAGAAGGAGCGAGTCCTGACACACAGCACCATCTCAACAGCACGTGACGCCAAGCGAAAGATGCGCGACGCAGGACACAGCCGGTCTGTTCCACTCCTAGACACTGTCCAGAGCGGGCAAGTCCACAGGGGCAGAAAGCACCTGCAGGTGCTGGGAGTTGGGAGGTGACCCTAAGAGGTACGGGGTTTCTTTCTGGTGCCATGAAACTCTTCCAAGACTGATTGTGGTGACGGTTGCACAACTCTGAAATTCTAGAAACCACTGACTGGTACCTTTTAGAGGGTGAAATGTAGGCTTTCTGAACTGCATCTCCATAAGGCTGTTCCAAAAAGCCCACAATCGTGGGAGGAGGGCTGCATCAGTCAGCCCTTCACCGCTGTGGCCAAAATACCCGACAAGAACAACTTAGGGCAGGAATCGTTTTTCCGGGCTCACCGTTTCAGAAGATCAGTGGGCCGGCTCCATCACTCTGGACTGAGGTAAGGGTGTGGTGGAGGAAAGCAGTTCAGCACGCGGCACTCAGAAGCGGGGGCCAGGGAGCAGACATAACCTAAGCCTACTGCCTCCAGCCGCGCCCCTCCCGCGTGTGGTCTCCACTCAGTAAGACATCCAAATTATTACCTACCAAACGGATTGGTCCACCGAGTAGGTCACAGCTCTCACAATCCAATCAGTTCACACAGAACAGAGGTGTGGCTCCGGGATTCGGAACTAGGAGGAACCTCAGAGGCCACAGATGAGGAGCGGCTGTACTGGGCAGCATGACTACTATACATTGCTTTAGAACGGCCACTAAGAACTCATGACTTAAGTAACAATCGTTCTTCCTTGTTCGTAGACCTGAAGTGTGGCAGGATTCAGGTCTGGGGCCCGCTCGCCTCTCTTCGCGGCCACAGGACTCCCATCTTCCTGAGGTCATCGGGCTGGCCGGGACACGGCTTCTTCCAAAAGGCAGAGCAGGGTCAGCCGAGCCACAGGCACACATCAGAAGCCTCTGCAGCTAATGTTCCCCGGGCCAGAGCAAGTCACGTGTCCACATGGACGTCAGCAATCAGGCAAACACCTCCTCTGGGAGTGGAATCGCTAAGACACGTGGCAAAGCACACAGGTACCCAGAGAGGTGAAAATGTGGGGACAATATGCACCTGCCCCAGGGACAAAGGCTCAGAGACAGCAGGCACGTCCTGGTCTCACAGACGCAGGAAACATCATGAGATGAATTTTTTTGTTTTTGGTACCAGGGATTGAACCAAGAGGTGCTTAAGCACTGAGTCACATTCCCAGTCCTTTTTATTATTTTGAGACAGGTTCTCACTAAGTTGTTGAGGCTGGCCTCAAACTTGTAATCCTCCTGCCTGAGCCTCCCAAGTCAGTGGGATAACAGGTATGCACCACCACGCCTGGCATGAGATGAATGTTTGAGCCCAATTTTTAAAAAATTATTATGGTAAAATACACATAATATTGACTTTTTTAAACCATTTTTATATACGAGGTTCAGTGACATTAAGCACATTGACAGTGTTGTGCAACCCCCAGCTCCAGTCATCCACAGAATATTTTCATTTTCCTACACTAAGGTTCTGTCCCAGGCCCCTCCACAGCTCCCGGAAACCACTGTCCCACCGTCCCACTCTCCTAGGGACCTTGTACAAGTGGAATCACACAGTGTTATCCTTTTAAGCCTTATTTCATTTAACACAGTTTCCTCAAGGTTAATCCTATTATAGCAGGTGTCAGAATTTTCCTCCTTTTCAAGGCTGAATAGTATTCCACAGTGTATATAAAGCACATTCTATTTTTCTACCCCTCTGGCAATAGACACTTGGGTTACTTCTACCCTTGGCTATTGTGAGTAATGCTGCTATAAACATGGGTATATGAATACTTCTTCAAGACTCAGCTTTTAATTCTTTTGGGTGCTGAATCATATAATTATATTTTTAATTTCTTTGCAGTGCCAGAAATGGAATTCAGAGCCTCAAGCAGTCTAAGTGTATGCTCTACCAGTGAGCTACGCCCGCAACCCCACTGCTAAATTTAGGAGGCGCTGCCATATTGTTTCACAGAGAAACCCAAGGATCTTGAGACTTATGCAGGAGGTGGCTCTTCCTGGATACTCCTAGGACAGGGGGGACGGATCTCTGCTGGACTGGACTCACGTGGGTGGTCACCAGGGAATCGTGGCTTAGTGTCAAGCAGAGCTTGGTGCAACCCCTCCCTGGCAGGTGGTAACAGGAGCTGTCTGGGCCTGGATCTTCAGCCCCAGGGATCAGGGAAGCTTTGAGGAGACTCTGCAGAGCAGACCCAGAAACTGCTCCCCACCGCACACCCAGACCATCGCCCAGTTTGTCGAGTGCCCTATAAAATTCAGCAAGCCAGACGAACCAATGCCTTTAAAGCATTTGAAGCTTAAAAATCACTGGGGTTGTGGCTCAGTGGCAGAGCACGTGCCTAGCTTATGTGAGGCGCTGGGTTAGATTCTCAGCACCGCGTGCAAATAAATAAACAAAATAAAGGTCTATCAACATCTAACAAACACTTTTTAAAAAAATCACCTACCCACGTGTGACATGTGAGAGTTGAAGCCCTAGGTCATAAAAGGCCACAATTCCAGCCTCGCCTCCAGGTCTGCAAACACAAAAAGAAAGACGCAAAGGCCGTCAGAGCACACAGGTCACAAGGCAAGCACAAAGGCGCCCACTTCCTATCGGCTTGGCTGCAGGCTGTGGACACGGCCAGATCTGAGGGCAAGCCTCAGCCGGCCCCTTGCCCCAGGCACCCCTCAACCGAAGCCTTTGCCTTGTGAACCCGGTTTTCCTGTCTGCAACCTGCGGCATTTCATGCCTTGGGGACATCACCTGAGATGAGACAAGTGACTGATTGGCACAAAGCCAGACCCCCCCACCCGTCAGGCTCAACCCCTGGGGCTGTAGGGCCCCCACTCCAGCTGACACCAGCCGGGCCCTCTGTGACACCCCGCTCACATCTGCAGCATGCCCACGTACCTGCTTCCTCCCTAGGCTCCCTAAGGAGCCTCTCCTCCCACTTCCCAAATGTGAACAAGCCTCGTGCCTTTGCTCTTGTGGGTGTGACTGTGTCCCCAAAAGACACTCGAGTCCCAGCATCCAGTACCCGTGCCACAGCCTTACTGAACTAGCTGTTAGCAAGTTAAGATGAGGTGGTACTGGAGTAGAGGGGCCTGGTGCAGTGACTGGTGTCCCCAAACAAGGGAGATCTGGGTGCAGAGTCACAGAGAGGCAGACACAGAGCCACAGGGAGAAGGCCATGTGACAATGGAGGCAGGGATCCACCCACAACCAGGGAAGGCCAGGGATGCAGCAAGCACTGGAAGCCAGGAAGAGGCAGGAAGCACCCTCCCAGGAGAATCCCAGGGCCTGACCCACCCAGCCTGCCTTGTCTCAGACTCCGCCTCCAGAGCTGGGAGGGAATGTTGCTCTGGACGTGGTGCACTTACCGCTCCCCCGATCTTCCCCCGTCCTAGTGCCTCCTTCCTCCAGGTCTCCAAGCCTTCTCCTCCAGGAAGCCTTCCTGGTGCAGGTCCCTTCTCCCCCTCCCCCTCTGCTTCCACATCCCCAGCATCCCACATCACTTTGCACTGACTGTAAAATGTATCTCACTCTGCCCAACGGTGAGAAGAGCGAGGTCACCTTAGAGGGTTTTGGAAGAGGCTTTTTCCCTTGGCCCTGAAGAGTTTTGAAGGATGAGTAAGTTTGCCAATTGGCTGGGTGTGGTGCCTGGCGCCTGCGACCCCAGTGCCCTGGGAGAGTTAGGACCACGAGGTCCAGTCCAGCCTGGGCAACCGAGCAAGAAAGATCCTGCCTCAAAAGAGCGGACCTAGATTCCATCCCCGTACCAATAAATAAATAAATAAATAAATAGGTAAATAAAGTACTAATGGGACAAGGGTTCTGCCACTTGTCTCAGTGGCCGAGTTCACTTAGTCAGTCATGTTTTCATTCACCAAGCAGTTACTGAGCCGCTCATGCACTGACTTGGTCTCCAGAGGGTGGCCCGAGAGCAAGCCAGCACCTCATTTATCCCTGCCCCACCCCACCCAGGAGCTCCTGGCAGCTCGGGCTCAGCCTCCCCTCTCCAGTCTCCTCTCTCCAAGATCTGCTGTCTAGGGCCCTTTCGAAAGGTGGGGCCCTTGGGACGGAGGCTGGCAGGAGGGAGAGGCCACAGAGGGACCCTGGGTTGGTGACAGTGGGGCCCGCACTGCGTTGGAAGGATCCGACTGGGCAGACAGTGCTGACGCTGGATCGCGGCCCTGCTCCTTCCCGCGTGAGTGGCGAGCAGGCTCAGAGCCCTGATTCTTCCTGGCCCCTGTCCTCCCGCCTCCGCCCTCCTCGGGCCGCAGCCTCCGGCAGTGGCTGGCACCGACCAGCAGGGGGCGCGCGCGGCCGCCTCTGAGGACCAGGCCCCGCGCAGGGACCAGAGCGGACGTCCGCAGAGTCCCGGGACCGCGCGGGGTGAGAGCGGTGTCTGCTTCAGGGCCACGGGCAGTGCCAGCCCACGGCGCTTCCCGCGCCCAGGCAGCGGCAGCTGGACCTCCACCCAGAAGATGGACTCCAGCCGGAGCTCACCGCCTTGCTTAGACGTGGTAGGAGCCGCCGGGCTTCCTGGCCGCCATGGACAAGGGGAGAGTGTCCAGGGGCAAGGGAGAAGGGAGCTGCACCAGAAAACTGCCAGCCGAGGAGGCCAGAGGCAAAACCGGCGGGAAGAGGGCAAGGCACAGAAGAGCTGCCCAGGAGGCGGGGAAGGAGGGTGGTCAGGAGGAGGACCCAGGCTGGGTCCAGGAGCAGCTGGCAGTCTGAACACAGGGAGAGACGTGGTCAGCTCCCAGGTCCTCAGCTTGGAGAGGACGGGAGGGGCTGCTGGAAGGCAGGAAGGCCACTGAGGAGGCCGGCACTGTCCCCAGGAGGTAGCCTCAAAAGGCTCAGGACCCTCCAGGCTGCAGAATCAGGCTCCTCAGTCAGGCTGCCTTGGTGACCAGCCACGGAAGCCTACAGAGAATAAGGCGAGAGGGCCCAGGGCTCCTCCCCCAGGATGGCCATGCCTCTGGTCCCTGGGAAACCAAAAGCAGGTCACAGAAAGCCCTGGAGTCCATCCCTGGCTTCCCCTACTCTCTCTGAGGCTGGCCTTCTCCACCTGGCAGTGGAGGTGCCCCTGACAACTCCCAGTGCTTCCTGAAAGTCCCAGGGGAGGAAACCCCTGGCCCAGCTTGGGTAGTTGCCATCCAACCAGATCCTTAGACTTCGTGGGGAAAGATGGAGAATGTGCGGTGGGTCCCCGGAACCACGTGGACGGAGCAGGGATGAGTAGCTCCCAGAGGAAAGAACCATGTTGCACCTCTGGGACCCGCAGACCCCTGTCCTGTCCCCTGTTTGTGTGAGCATTTAGGAGAGGCCCAGTCAGCTGGACAGGGCCATTGTGGGGACATGCTTACCTTATTTGTCTTCCCATGGCCCTGTGCAGTAGGCATAAGGGCCTCAGAAGGATCCAGTCTCCGAGTCTGGTTCTGCCACTCCAGCCTGTGAAAGAAGGCCACAGGTTCCCTGGCGCCCTTTCGTGAAGAGGCGAGCCTGAGGCTGCTTGATCAGCAGAAGGTGGGGGACACTACGTGGTCCCTGTCTCTGGGTCTGGTCTTCCGAGGGATAGCTCTCTGCGTTGGGAGCACTTGCTCGTAGAACCAGGCTGCTGCTCGGTGAGGAAGCGCCAGCCAGGGCCCCACAGACACCTCAGCTGAGCTCCCATGAAGCAGGCTTCCGGGAGGCGGACCCTCAGTCCCTGCAGGCGCAGGAGCCGCCGCCTCAGAGCACAGGCGAAGTGCTTCCCAAGGCCTGCTCATCTGCAGAGTTAGGAAGAGAAAGAAACCATCTGTACAACGCTGAGATCACTGAGCTTTGGGGCAGTTCGTTGTGTAACAGCGGATCACTAAGCACTTAGGACCCGAGACTCAGTAAAACAGGTTCTCTGTCTGTCACTTGGAAAGTGGAGGTACTGCCCACCTCTCGGGGCGCTGCTGATGCCCACGTGCCTAGGACCGTGGCAGTCACATGACAGCTGTGAGCTTTTCTGCCTCCTGGAGCGGACTGGATCTGCCACCCTGCTCACCGCTGCACCCAGCTCCTGACACTGTCGGGTGAATGAACCCCACTGCCTGGGTAGGAGAAGCAGGGACAGTGCCCGGGGTCCCACACAGAGCACAGGCCCCAAGGCCGATGCTGATTGATGAAACTCACTTTGCAAAAGGGTGTCCCTCCTTCAGCTCCCACAGCCTCCTGCACCCACCGAGTTTGCGACCCTTTCCAAAAGCCTTCTCCTTCCTTTCCAGAAAAATCCAATTTCCCAAGAATGGCTAAAAGTATGCTCCAGCCCCCCCCCTGTTAAAGGGCGGGCAGGCAGATCCAAGAAACAGAGCCTCACCTGTCCATCACTACTGCTCTGGGATAACCATCTGCCCCGGCCCTGGCCCTGCCACCTGTGGTCTGGGCAGCACCCCGATCCTGCCTCACTTGGGATCTCCAGCATCCTTCTGTGCGGAGAACGTGGGGTTTTGTAGTTGGGACCTGGACCCAAAATGGAACTGTACCAGGTGACGTCGGAGAAGCCTCAACCCATAATTCCCCAGGTGCCTGCAAGACCTGCCCTTGCCACCTCCTGCCCAGCCTCTGCGATGGGCTCTGCTGCTGCCAGCACTTGCACCAGCCTGGGAGGGGAACGCACTGAAGCCTCCCCGGGCTGAGTCACGCCGGCACCGGCACCCTGTGCCTAACGGGCCGCCCTGCCCATCTAACCAGGACACTAGCCGTGGGCAGATTTGGGGTGCTGACGGGATGGGCTTTAGTGTTCCACATGCAGCTCAGGCTGCAGGGGCAGGTCTGTGGGTGCTGATACCGGGCGGGGCCTCAGGAGACAATGGAGCTGTGGCAGAGGTGGGCAGCCTCGGGGAGCTGGAGCAGGGCAGTGGCCACAGCGCCACCTCTTGAGTTGATGCAGGAAGCCAGTTGGGAGGTTTGCAGCAGCTGAAATCGATTTCTTTTCAAGGTGAAAAAAAATCTGCTAGGGAAGGCACACGACAGGAAGAAGCAACGAAGAATGAAACAGTGCTTCGCAATCTCAGCCACAAACAGATGGCCAGAGAAGGCCCTGCCCCAATATGGACCAAGGTCAGAGGCCAGGGCAGGACAGAGAGCAGACACCCAGGTGTCAGAGGAAGAGGACCCCCTTGCTGGGCCCAGGTCCCTGCTCTAGAGGTCCTGAGACTTTCATGACCCAGACGAGGACACAGGTTCATTTTTATCTGACTGCACTCCTCGAGGGTGTGGGGTGACGGCCTGCACCCCACCTGCCCGAGGGCTTCCTGCCCCTGACACCGGCCTGCTTCCCAGTCCTTCCCTTGAGCCCGCCTGTGACTTCTTCATGGACTCAGGACAGGCCCTTGCTCCTCGGCTCCTTTCCAAATTGTGTCTGCACAGTCCCAGCAGGAAACAGATGGCATGTGCAAACGAATTTCTGGAAGGACTTTGGCAGGGACTGTTGACAGGTCTGAGAGCCAGGTTAAGTGAGCCAATGGGGGGACAGTGCCCCAGAAACAAAGGCTGTCCAAGGTTGCACAGGAAGCCAGCAGGGAGGCCTGGTAGGATCTGTTTTGTGTATAAAGATGCAGCTGTCAGTGAACATCTTTCACCTAATGTATAATTTTTTTCTTTTTTTGGAAAGTGTACAGATTGCTTCAGCATTCATGCACAACTTTCGTGAGCAATGGGGGCCTTCAAATAACTACTTTCTGTGCTTGCTGTAAGAAATAAGGATGGCCGGGCACAGTGGCACATACCTGTAATCCCAGCAACTCGGGAGGCTGAGACAGGAGGATCGCAAGGTTGAGGCCAGCTTCAGCAACTTAGCAAGACCTTGTCTCAAAGTCAAAATTTAAAAATGCTGGGGATGTGGCTCAGTGAGGGAGTACTTGCCTAGCATGTGCAAAGCCCTGGATTCAATTCCCAGAACCACACAGGAAGGAAGGAAGGAAGGAAGAAAGGAAGGAAGGAAGGAAGGAAGGAAGGAAGGAAGGAAGGAAGGAAGGAAGGAAGGAAGGAAGGAAGGAAGGAAGGAGAAAAGGGAAGGGAAGGGAAGGGAAAGAAAGAGATGCCAGATACATGGAAAGTATCTAACCCAGAAATTGGAAGGCAGGGGTTCAGTAGATGTGTCCGCTCTCCAAAGTCTTGCATACAGTGGGTGCTTAATAAATGTGTATAGAATGAGCAGATTCCCCACTGTGCAGATTCCTCACTTCTCGTTCCTCAGGAGAGGTGAAAAGTGCTTCGACTGGACTGTGTCGCCTGCAGACTCAGACGTTGGAGCCCTAGCCCCCAGCATGGCTGTATATGGAGTGAGGAAAAAATTCAAGTTAAATGAGGTCCTGAGGATGGAGGAGATGCCAGAGAGCTCTCCTGTTCTCTCGGCCACACAAGGACTGGGGACACGTAAGAAGGAAGCATCTACGAGCCCGGAAGCAACCTCACCAGGAATCCCATCAACCACCCCCTTGATCTTGGACTTCCAGTTTCCAGAACCGCTGGAGGCACCCAGTCCTGAGCAGACTGTGCCGACGAGGAGGAGGAAGGTGAGAGCACCCAAGGACATGTCTCATTGGTCCCCACCGACCGGGTGGCTTGGATCCACACACGTGGTCTCCTGCAGCTCTGGAGTCTGAGATTGGGTTCACTGGTCAAAGCAGGGAGCCAGCAGGGCCATGTGCCTTCTGAGCCTCCAGGACAGAACCGTTGCTCGGCTCCTCATCCTCGGCCAGCAGCGCAGCTCCTGCTTCAGCGGCCTCGCCCTCCTGTGCCTTTCCCCTCCTCCCTCGTAAGATCACACTGCCATCACCTTTAGTGGCCACCCGCACAGGCCAGAATAATCTGCCCAGCTCCAGATCCTTAATCCCACTGGCAAGACCTCCTTGCCCTTTAAGGTCTCATCCCTAAGTGGGGATGGGGACCTGGAGGTGTTTGGAGCCATGTTCAGCCAGCGGTGATGCACAAGTAGCCAGGGGCCACACACCTCTGTCCAGGGCCGTCCAACAGGAAGGACCACAGGGCCGTTCCGCCTGCACCTGCAAGTGGCCTCAGAAGGACATCTCCTCAAGAGCCAGCGCCAGTACAGGGTGAGGCTCTGGGATCGCTTAGCTGACCTGCACCCTGGGGATCCCCAGCACCGTTTTCCCAAGGATCTCTTCACGGCGGCCCTGTTTATACACACCCGTAAGAGGTTCCTGCTGCCGAGAGTTTAGAGGGTGGAACTCGTGTCCATCACCTTCTGCGAGAGGCCCACCCAGGTCTAATAGACTGCTCTTCAGGACCCGCTTCACTGGCAGCCCTCAGGAGGAGCCCGTGGACTGGCCAGACTGGCTGTCCCCTCACCTTGGCCACCACTCCAGCCACTACTGGGGTGACTGGTTCTGTGCAGGCGGTGCCAACCTAAGCCTGACTGCACACCTCCCTCTCCCCTGTGGCTTCTCCCAGGGCAGGAGGCCCCAGGGACCAGTTCTGCACCCCAGCAGGCCTGTCCAGGAGCTTGGGGGATGCTCTGCCCCGCACTGGGGGAGAGGAGCCGGCGGCAAACACAGCCCTCGGGGCCCAGGCAGAGCTCTGAGAGGCCTCGCGGCTCCCCACAGGTCCACGGCAGCGGCCAGCCTGCCACCCTGCCTCACTGTCCCACCCCCTGGCTCCTGCTTCATGAGCTCGACTCCCAGGTAAGCCACCTGCCTTTGGTGGCCCCAAGTGCTATCCTATGAGGTCCCTTCAAAGTTCACATGTTGGAAGCCAGCTCGCAACGTGATGGTGTTACCTGGCAGGGCCCTGGGGAGGCGGCGAGGTCACCAGCAGCCACCACCGTGATTGGGCTCCGGCTCTGGTTGAGAGGCTGGCAAGAGCCTGCCTCCTCTTCTGCCCTTCCCTCCCTTCCACCAGGGAGGGCGTAGCCACAGCACCAGTGCACCACTTTGAAAGCTGAGAGTGAGCCTCACCAAACTCCAAATCTGCCAGCACCTTCGTCCTGGGCTCCCCAGCCTCCAGAGTTGTAAGCGACGTGTTTTTGTTATTTACAAATCACCCAGTCTCTGGTATTTTGTTATAGTAATGGGAATGAACTCACAACAACAGAGCCTTCTCCAGATTGCCCCATCTGGACTCCAGATCACACTGGCTCTAGGGAGGGGCGGTCCCTGAACAAGTGATGTTGGCTCCTTGGCTCGGAGCCACCATTTCAATGCAGTAGAAATCAGAGTAAAGTGAAGGCAAGAACAATGCAGTTATTCTCTGAGAACTGTCCTCCACAGTGGGTCTCACTGGGTCTTCACCCCAGAGTAACGCACCATCATGCAGGTCAGAGACCCTTTCCTCAGTTAGGTTAGACCCTTTCCTGGCAGGAAACAACGTATGGTAATGAAGTATACGTGTGTCAGTGTCTACTGCTGTGTAACAAATGACTCCAAACTGCGTGACTTAGAACAATAGCAGTCATGTATCATCTTGGTTTCCAAGGCCATCGGAGGTGTGGCAGGCAGGAGGATTGCCCTCCTGGCTGGCACGCTCACACACTGCCACAATGGGCTGGAGCCCCAGCTCTGCATGGCGCCAGCCTCTGCATATAGCTGCTTGAGTGTCCCCGTGACAGGGCCACTGGCTCCCCCAGAGCAGGGGTCTGGGACAGCGTGACGGAAGGTGGTGTTGTGATGACCTGGCGTCAGGCATCACTGTTCCTGCAGCGTCCTCCTGTTGCCTGCATCGGTCTGCCCGCCCATGGGGGAGGACGCCAGCGGGCACTAGCTGGGAGGTCCACTGCCACAGGACTAGCCCAGATCCTGAACCCAGCAGTGAATGAGGGACTTGAGCAGGTTGATTGTTTCTCAGAACTGGCCTCTCAGATCCGCTCTCAACGTCCCCCGCAGCACCTGCCTTTGTCCCCTGCCCCCTCTGCACTTTAGGGGGACACCTCAGGGACAGCCCTGGGGAGAGAAAGGGGTGTCTCCAGGGAGTCTGTAGCTGAAGGGAGGCTTATCCCCCACCTCCTGACCCGGGCTGGGGAGGCCACACAGCAGCCAAGGACTCCAAAGCCCCCCTGCACCCTGGAACTTCCGCAGCTGTTCCAACAGAAAGGCAACCTCAGTAAGGTCTCAGCCAAGGCATGGGGCTTCTCCTGTGGCTTCATACCTGTTTTAATCTATATGGAAAATAAGTGTGATGTTCATGAAGCACTTCAGAATTACTTCTCTATTTTGAACATTCATAAATGCAAATATCATTATTTTTTAAAGGCTAATGATTCATTCTATTTTTTAAAACTTTAGCATTGGCTGTATGATCATTATAGCTAAGTAGCTCAACCCAAGCTCGGTAGAGAGTGGTTGGAGGAGGAGGAACATTTAGAACCTGGACTTCTGCAGCAAGGCACAGTTGTGGCCTCTTAAGCTAAGACTCACACATAGTTAAAGGTAGAGCTGTCCAATGCCAAGCCCACATGCTCCCGACCACAGCAGCCAGGGTGCGGGGCACACAGCATTCAGGACCCTGCCCAACATCCCCCGGGGCTGCAGTGCCACCCACCCCAACCTCTGGCCTGACAGGTTTGTCTGGCACCCGCCCTGACCCACCAGCCCTGGAGCCTCCACATACACTCTGAGCTGCTCTGTCCTGCTTTGAGACTCCAGCCCGGCACAGGCCACATGGCCTGAAGCAGTCAGTTCCCTCTGGATGACAAGAGTCTGAAGATAGCCTCTGGGTCCCTCTAGGGTCAATGACCTTCAGTCCCTCCACCCTGGACTCTTCGGAGGCATTACGCTGTGTCACGTGAGTAATTCCCAGGAGGTTCTGTGCATTGCTGAGTACCTGCTCTTGCCTGGTGTTGGGCAAGGCCCTGTGTCAGGGTTTAGATATGAGGCGCTCCCTGCAAAGGCTTGTAGCAGTTCCGGAATGTTCGGGGGCAAAATGATTAGACTATAAGAGCTTTGATCTAATTGGCCGATTAGCCCACTTGATGAGCTAATAAACGAGTGGGCTATTGAGGGGTGACGGGGCAGGTGGGGCATCGCTGGAGGAAGCAGGTCCCTGGGGACGTGCCCCTGGGATTGTATTTTGTCTCAGGTTTCCCTCTCTCCACTCTCCCTCTCCCTCTCTCTCCCCTTCTCTGCTTCCTGGCTGCCATGAGCTGGACGGTTTTCCTCTGCCTTGAAGTTCTCCCTCACCTCAGGCCCAGAGCAATGGAGCCAGCCAACTGTGGACTCTGGAACCCTGAGCCCAAAATAAACTTGTCTTCCTCCAAGTTGTTCTTTTTTTTGCACTGGGGGTTGAATCCAGGGGTGCTTGACCACTGAGTCACATTTTTTATATTTTATTTAGAGACGGGGACTCACTGAATTACCTAGGGCCTTGCTAAGTTGCTGAGGCTGGCTTTGAACTCAGATCTTCCTGCCTCAGCCTCCTGAGCTGCTGGGATTAGAGGAGTGTGCCACCTCGCCCGGCCTCTAAGTTGTTATCAGGTGTGTTGGTCACAGTGATGGCCTGTGAACAAAGATTCCTCATGCTGCCCTTAGTAAAGCTACAAGGGTAGAGGGACGTGCAGAAAATCAAATACATGGACCCCCTTGTTCTCGGGCCTCCTGGCGGCTCCCTGGATTCTGTGAGGTGGGCTCTCGGGTAGGAAGTAAGGAAAGGGCTTTTCAGGGAAGTGACCTGCAGGATGAGACCTGAAGGCAAGCTCAGAGTTGGTAAAGCAAAGAGGAGAACACCAGGGTTTCTCACACGCTGTCCCCTCCGCTGGCGATAGCAAATTCGAGGTCAGCCTGGGCAACGTACTGAGACCTTGTCTCAAAATAAGATTAAAAATAGAAAAGGACCAGGAATCTAGCTTAGCGGTCAAGTTTAATCCCCAGTACAAAAATATATACATAAATAAAATAAAATGCCCTCTATAGGGCGGGGGACGTAGCTTAATTGTGGAGTGCTGGCCCCCCATCATAAAAACAAAGATCGGGAGACACGGCGTCTGCGAAGGTCTCCCTCCAGGTCTCCTTGCTTGGTGACTTGATGACGGGGCCAGGTTTCTACAACTAGAGTCCAATATCCACCCCAGAGTCTGCGACCAAGTAGAATCTGTGTCCCAGCAGGAAGCAGGAGCTGGCAGAGGTCTCACCAGGAGGGAGTCTGGCCACAGTGTTCCAGAATACTCCACCATCAGGGGCTGTGACCAACCTTTCTGTGCTTTGAGAGTTTTCAAATGGAGCTGACTGCCTCTGGGGCGGGGTGGACCTCAGCACCTCTGGAAGGGAGAGTGACAGGTAAAGCCACGACCCCTGAGCCTCCCGAGAGTCCCCAGGCCAGACACAGCATCTCCCAAGTGGACACCATGAAGACATGGGTCTCCCCAGGGTAACAAGAGTAATAATGGCCACTATTACTGTGCTACAGTTGAGAAGATGTGCAGAGAAAGATTAAACAATGTGCCCAAACCACACTGCCAGCATAGCCCATGACCCATGCCCCCAATCCTGGCTGTGTGATACTGAGCAAATTGCTAAACTTCTCTGTGTCCTGGTTTCCTGTTCTGAGAAAAAGTGGTTACTAATGGTGCCTGCTGTGGTCTGAATGAGTTCCCAAGGTTCTTATGTTGAGACTGAATCAATGTCATAGTCTAAGAGACAGGCCCTCCCGCAACCAAGTGACAAGGGCAGCCGACCTCTGGAATGAGTGTCCGTGTGCGGGAGGTGTGAGGGAGCTCCTCGCCCTGCTTCTGCCTTTCTGCCACGCGAGGACACGGCTTTGGTGCCTCTGAGGACACAGCAGCAAGGTGCCATCTTGAAGCAGAGGAGACAGTTCTTGCCAGACTCCAAGCTTGCCGGCGTCTTCCTCCTGGACTTCCGACCTCCAGCACCGTGAGAAATGGATTCCTATTTTTATGAACTCCCCAGTCTGCAGCACTTTCTGACAGCACCATGAACCGATCAAGACGCGTCCTCTGCAGAGTCAGCGGTGAGGAGAGAGGCGTGTGGCCACGTGGGCGCTCGAGGGCCTGGGCCTACGCGAGCGCCAGCAGGCGTCTCCTAGAGGCCAGGGCGCCAGCTCTGAGTGGACCCAGGCCCCTCTCCCCAACTGGCGAGGACCCCAGGCACTTCCACTCCACCCTTCCGCCACTCCTGGGTGTGGCCTGGATACCCTTGCCAAAGAGAGCAGCCGGGTGTGGTGGGCCACATCCTGAGGGCACCTGCACCTCCGGGCACCTGAGGGCGGCCCAGGAGGCATGGCTGGCCCGGGAACCCTCAAGCCTTCCCTCTGCCTGGCCTTCCCCTCTCTGGCCCTCTCTAGAAGTCCCCTTTAAGACCCGGGCAGCGGGTCTGCCCTGCAGCTGGGAGCAGGGTGACAACCCCGGGGCTTTCTCTTCTGATGGTTACGGGCTTCTTCCTGAGATATGAATCCATAGGTGCAAATCCCTTTCTGTGTAAAATACGGAGAGAGAGAGAGAAGAAGCAAAGCCACGCTCAGCCCTGCACTGCATGTGTTTTGCGTTCCCAGCAGTACCCATGCAGGACAATGAGGGGCTGGCAGAGCAGGGACCAAGTCACCCCAAGGCGGTGGCCTCCATTCTACCCCCTCAGGTAGAAGCCCGGGCGGGGAAGGTCCAACGTGGAGGACACATGTGACCCTGTCGGGGACCACAAGGCTCAGGTAGAAGTTCAAGACCAGGTTGGGGAGAAGCCAGGCAGGGAGCAGGGGCAGGTGGGGCTGGGCTGAGAAGGCGGCCAGTTGAGGGAAGTGGCTTGGAGGCACTGCCACACAGAGAGGGAGCCACTGCAGGCTGCAGGGGACACAGAACCTCCCCTCTGCCTGTGGCCAGCTGCCACCACACTTCCCAGGGCTGGTCCTAGTCTCACCTGCCTGTCGCAGTTGTATATAATTCTCTGGGCAAACCCCACCTGGCCTGTGTCTCCAACTACTCCTCGCCCCCTCCCCCTCCATTCCCATCCCATCCCCCAGGGCCTTTGGAACCAGCTGCAGTTGGACTTGCTACAGCCCCTTTCAGGGGAACAACTGCAGATCTCACCAGCCTATGCCTCCCCGTTCCCACCCAGCATCCATTCACCACCTAATGCCCCTCCCAATCCAACCCTGCTGCTTTTATCCTTGGTCAGGAAGCTTTGTTCTCGCTCTGTTGCCCAGATGTACATAGGCCCAACTTAGTGTGATTCATTCGCCCACTCCTTTATCTGTCGCCCACCCACCCATCTATCCATCCACCTATTTACTCATCTGCCTGCCTATGCAGCTACTCTTCATCCCTTCATTAGTCAGATTCCTGTTACTCTAACAAAATACCTGAAGCAGGCTACTTTATAAAGAAAAGAGGTTTATTTTGGCTTATGGTTCTAGAGGTACAAGGTTCAAATAGCATGATAAAAACTCTGGTGAGCCTGTGCTGCATTGCATCATGGCTTGGCTCATGTGTCTCTCTGTTTCTATCAATGTGGGGTCTCTTTCCTTCTCCTTTCAAAGCCATTGAGATTCCATCATGTGGGCCCTATCCCTTCTGTTGCTCTGCTGGTTTGCCATCCCTTCACTGCCTGGGAAACAGCACCTGTGCGTTAGTTGAGACCCAATGTGTACTCCTCAGAGAAGCTTCCCAGATGCCCCCAACAGAGCAATGTGGAAACCCCCTGTCTGTCACTATAGCGTCAGCACCTGCCTCTTCTTGCTGTTACCATTGCACTGCCCTGGTTCATTCAGGTGGGTTTCCTCCACCTTTCTCCTTCCTGTGCGGCTGGGATACTGCCTCTCTCACTCATCCTATACCACCAGCCCCCAGCAGCAGGGCCTGACACATGGCAGCTGGTCAGAGATTTGATAAAGAAGGAATGAGATGGGTTGATAGGTATGTGGGGGTAGTGGGACAGATAGAGGGATGAATTGATAGAAGGGTGGATAGATGGACAATGGATGAATGGATAGATGGACAGATGGAGGGATGAATGATTAGATGGATGGATGGATGATAGATGATGGACAGATGGATGGTGGTGAATGGATGAACAATGGACAATGGGTAGATGAATAGATGTATGTATGTATGTATAGATGGATGATGGATGGATGATGGATGGATGGATAGATGGATGATGGATGGATAGATGAATGATGCATGGATGGGTGAATGGATGAATGGATGGACAGATGTATAGATGAATGATGGGTGGATGAATGGATGGATGATGGATGGATGGATAGATGGAGGGGTGATGGGTAGATGAGTAGATGGGTGATGGATGGATGGATGGATAGATGGAGATAGATGGATGGATGATGGATGGATGGATAGATGGAGGGGTGGTGGGTAGATGAGTAGATGGATGATGGATGAATGGATGGGTAGATGGATGATGGATGGATGGATAGATGAATGAATGGATGGAGGGGTGATGGGTAGATGAGTAGATGGGTGAAGGATGGATGGATAGATGGAGGGGTGGTGGGTAGATGAGTAGATGGATGATGGATGAATGGATGGGTAGATGGATGATGGATGGATGGATGAATGGATGGATGATGGAGGGGTGGTGGGTAGATGAGTAGATGGGTGAAGGATGGATGATGGATGGTGGATGGATGGACACTGATGGAGGCAGGAAGAGGCTGTGGATGGGTGCCAAGGTAGACATCTGGGTGAAAGGATGGCTGGCATACACATAGGTAGAGGATTGCTGTAGCTCGGATATGGTTCCTTCCCCTGAACTCCTACCGGCATTTGATCTGCAAAGGCATGAGGCACAGCAGCAGCAGGGGGCGCAAATGTGACATTTTGAGGACTGGAGAGACTTACTAACTGGATGGTGTAAGAGGCAGCGAGGAGGACTGGACTGGAAAGCTGGACTTAGGTTTGGCTGTGAACTTGGCCATGAGGGCTAGCTGGCCACCTGGGCAGCAGCCAGAACAGGTAAACTGGGTATTGTTGAGGCCACACTGCACCCTTGAGCTTGTGCCCTGGTCTTCTACTGTGTGCCAGCTTGAGGGCTCTGCCCAGCACCAGGCGCAGTGCTGAGGCATCCGCCCAGGCTCCTCACAGAATCTTCTGGAAAGGGCGGGAGAGGAGGAGAGCAGTGGGGAGGTCCAAATTGCCTTGTGGCAGGAGGGGCGGGGCGGGGAGGTGAGGGGCCAGGCCTGGTGGGGTGAAGGGCAGAGGGGAGGAGGGCTGAGGGGCTGCCTGCGCTGGCTGGTGGCTCCCAGCATGGGCCAGTGTGGGCGGCCACACATGGTGAGTGCGTAGCAGTGTTCTCAGGACAGTGCAATGTGTGCGGGAGTGTGAGGAGGGTCTCCGAGCAGGACAGTGGTGTGGAGGGCTCTGCGTGGCCCCCAGGTCGGCAGGGCAAGAAGGCCAGCTCCAGAGTAAGCCCAGCTTCCCAGGAATCCCGTTCGTTTGCTCGGCTCTTCCCTCGCTGCAGTGTCCTTCCCTGCGTCCCCTGGCCTGGCGCTGCCCACCTTCCAGGTCTCCCTGCTAGGTGACTTCTTCAGAAAGCCTTACCTGGCCCTGACGCTGTTAGGCCTTGGCTTCTTTGCTTTCTCCTTGATGCCCACGGAGGAGTCTGTCTGCCACGCACTTCCTTTGTGGCAGGAGCAGAGCCCAGTGCACTCATTCACCTCCTGGGTCCCCCTGGGGCACTTTGAGGAGTTGTCCACAGAGGAGGACTGGAGACAGAGAGGCAAGGCACTTCCAGGCTCACTCGAACCTGATGGGGACATGGGTGTGACTGTGGTTCACCCTGGGGCCCTGGACCAAGGCCTCGGCCGATTCTGGAACCAAGGAGAGCTGCAGGAAGCCGCGTGCCTGCATCCTAGTGCTGACCCATGGTCTGCGCTGCGGCATGGGCCTGGCTCCCAGAGCTCGCTGGGGTGGGAGCGGGAGGGACCTCCCCCATGGCCCTCTGTCTGTCCCTCTCTGCTGAAGGCCATGTGTCCACTCTGTGCTCCTCTCCACAGACTCACTGGGCCCTCGGGGACCATCACCCTTGACTTCTGTTGGGTGCTGGCCATTTCCCACCAGGCTGCCCCAAGGGGACTTGTAATGGGTTGGTGGTCCCCCACCACGTCTGTGTCTGCTCTGGACCTTGAAGTGTGGCCTTGTTGGGACGAGGGATCTCCCAGGTGTGAGTTAGGCCAAGGTCCACTGCATCAGGGTGGGCCTGGGTTCAGTGATGGGTATTCGAACAAGAAGAGGAGACAGACACTGGAGAGGCCTGGGGACAGTGGAGTGGAGGCTGTGGGATGCGGAGGCACCGCCAGGAGCTGAAGAGGCAGGGAGGGCCTCCCCGGAACCCTGTGCCACCTTGATCTCCGGGCACCAGAACTGAGAGAATCAATTCCTGTGGCTTAAAGCCACTTTGTGTCATTTTTCACAAGGGCCATGGGAAACAAACACGGGCATGGGCCCTGCCTCTTGCCCTGCTGGTTCTTTGATCAGCAGAGCCCAGGTCTTTGGGCAGCCATGAGAACAGAGCCTCAGACCTCCAGCTACAGGCTCTTCCTGCCGCCTGCCTCTGCCCTGCTTCAGCACCCACCCGACCCCCTGGCCAGGACCGAGCACGGCAGGCACGCAGAGGCAGGCTCGTTCCCGAGGGGCACAGCTGAACTGCAGGGCCATGGCGGGCTCCCACAGCCCCTCTCCACTCCCTAATAATTTGGGGCATTGGAATCCTGCCTTCCTGGGACCTGCGTCCAGTCCTGCCCACTCTGGGTCTGGCCTCTCTCGACCCATTTTAGCCGCCCGCCAGTATATTTCTCCAAGGCTCGGGAGCAGTTTGTCCAGGGCCCTGGAGCTGCCCCTGCCGCCCCTGGGCTGGGGAGGAGCGCACAGGGGAGGGTCAGGCCCCAGCGCTGCCCCAGAGAGGCCGCTCTCCAGGCCTGCCTGGCTGCCACGGTGCGGGAGGAGGGGCGCCTCCCTGAGACACAGCCAAAAATACACCCCGCCAGCCCATCTCCCACTGCTTTGAGCGAGTGTCAAAGCCTCTTTTTATGCAGCTCCAAGGCCAAGATCACTTCCTCCCAAAGCAACTGGGGTCAGAGGAGGCCAGAAGGGAGAGAATCCAGGAAGTGAGTCAGGCGACCCCAACCCAGCTATGGCCCTGACTTCCTGGGTGAGGGGCTCAAGTCCCACCATGCCTTGCCCACAGTGAGGAACTGGGACATTCCAGAGCTCTGCTGTGCGCATCTGGAAGGCCCTTCCGACCTTCAGCATTTCCCGCCCTGGGAAGCTTTTCCCAGTGTGGGGGGTCTGCACCCACTCAGCACAGCGGTCCTCTTGCGGTGCGTGGGGCTGCTGAGGGGCCTCACTCTCCCTGGGCCCCAGGGAGGCAGGGGAGCTGCTTAGGTGTAAGTGCCCCTGGCTTCCCCTTCCACCAGCCCCAACTCCTGCACCTCACAGGAACTGAGTCCACTCCTCCCCTCGCTCCCCGCCACCCCACCCCAGGCCTGGCCCGCTCTGGGCCCTGAGCAGAGTCAGGCCTCCACTCCCAAAGGTGGGAGACACCGTGGGGACACCCAGAGGGCTGCCACAGGCAGGTGGGCCAGCAGAGCAGGACCTTGGACTGGGGCCTGGGAGAGCCACCAGGAGTTTTCCAGAAGGAAAAGGGCCAGGGGACTGCGTCCTCAGCAGCAGGGGAGGGAGAGCCACCGTGTGGTGTGTGGCCCCGGTGCCCTCCCTGGCCGCCTGTGTGGACTCGGGCTTCAGCAGGGGACCCAGGCAGGGGACCCAGGCAGCGGCCTCACACACTGAAGCCGGCTCCCGCTGCAGGTCCAGTCTGGTCCCGGCGCCAATGAGAGCGTGTGCCTGCCCAGGTTCACAGCCTGGGGGAGAGCCGCTTCCCTGCTGAGCTCCGGTGGGCCTCTCCCCCTCGTCACCCACGCGGTGGGGCAGGATCGGACACCCCTACACCAGCGCGGTGTGCAGGAGCACACAGGAGGCTGGGTTTGGGAACAGGAAGGTAACATGGGGCCCGGCTCACTGTTTCTCGGTTGAGTCCTTGCAGGGTAATCCGTGCACCCGGCCCCCTCCCGGGAAGATGCGTGCTGCCCTGCTTCCAGAGAAGACCTCTCAGCTTCTGAGAGAAGGTGCTCTACCAGAGGCTGCAGGGACAAGGAGCAAAGCTGAACTTGAGCCCAGGCCTGTCTGACGACAAAATCCACGCCCTGCTACCCTGCCACGGCCTCTCTGCCGGCCCAGCTGGTGGCACTTTCTCTTCAAAGTCCCTTTACTTGCCCGTTGGGCACACCTTTCAGTACCCTGTCCTATGTATGGTTAGGGGCACGAAGGCACTGGTGGTGTTCGTCTCCAAAGGCAGCACGGACGGTGTGCCCTGAGCCTCCTGCTTGCCTCTGTGCCCTCTGTGTGGTGAGGAAGCTCTCGGGAGCCTGGGGTGGGAGCAGCGAGAGAGGGTGAGGCAGCCCTGGGGCCCCATGCGGGCTGGGCCTCCAGCCTTTGGGGCAGGCATGGCGCTGAGTGCTCAAGCGGCTTCGCACTACTTGGAGCCTCAGTTTCCTCCTCTGTAAAAGGGAGGGCCACACCCCTCCTGGGATCTCGAGGCTCTGGCCAGCCGCCCTGGAGCGTGCCGGGATCTGGCACCTTCTGTCTCAGCCTACCCAGAGCCTGCTCACCAGGGACTTTCCTTACCCGCAGGCCTGTGTCTGCTGCCAATTAGGAAGCTAGGTAATTACACTGTGATTACAGACGGTGCACTTTGACTTCTTAATGGGCTAAGGGTGCTTAGACAGAGAGGGCTCTAGTTCCTGAAACTCAGGAACTGTACAAACTGCAAGGACCTGGGGGCTAGCCTGGAGTAGTGGGTTTCAAGGACCCGGGGGCTAGCCTGGAGCAGTGGCCTTCCAACCGTTTTTTAGCTCCCCTTGGCTGCTGGAGATTTTGCCTCCTATGGGCACTCAATATATAAAATAGGTAAAACCTGAATCAGGTAGAAATAGGAGTTAAGCAAGGCAGCAAGATGGGGCCAGAGTCCCATTGCCCTATAGTTCTGGATCCTGGAGAGATGGGGTAGGGCAGGGCATAGACTGGGCCCGATGGTGGGTGCAGGTAGCAGAGTAAAGGGGTAGTTCTTTATGACTTGTATGGATGGCTTCCACCAGCTCAAGAACTGTATGCAGGTGCTACCACCCAGGGCAGTCGATGCGTCCACCTCAGCAAGAAGTTGATCCATGCAAACAAAAACAGACTGCATCCTTAGGGAAAAATTCCTGCCGGGCACAGTGGCACACACCTGTACTCTCAGCAGCTCAGGAGGCTGAGACAGGATGGTCACAAGTTCGAGGCCAGCCTCAGCAACTTAGCAAGGCCCGGAGCAACTTAGCCAGACCCTGTCTCAAAATAAAAAATAAAAAGGACTGGGGATGTGGCTCAGTGGTTAACCACCCGTGGGTTCAAGCCCCAGTATCCCCCCCGCCAAAATTCCTAATGGCTTCAACCAATTAACGATTTCAACAATTTTCTTTTTTAAACTCAAAGAAATATTTTTGGTAAACTATCTCTCATATAAAAGAAATATTTATGTGAATTCAACAATTCCATTAACTTTCCTTTCTTTTCCTTCTGTTGAATTCAAGCAAATTAAAGATAGTGTTCAAAATACTATTCTTCTGATTTTGTAAAAGTATTTCCACCCCATCTGTTCCTTCATCCATTCCTCTGTCTGTGTATTTACAGATCAAATTGTCCAAAATGCTCTTTGCCTGATGTTAATGGTTATTTCTGGCTAACCATACTGGGGTTGATTTTTTTACTTCCGTCATTGGGATTTTCAGCCCATTTTGAGTTATAAAAGGTATAATTTTTTAAAAACTTCAAAGAATGGAGGTTCATTTTGCTTGTGATTCTGGAGGCTGAAAAATTCAAGGCCAGGGTGTGATGCTGGCATCTCCTGGGGCCTTCTCCTTGCATCATGGCAGAGCAGAGAGCATCCCATGGCAAGCCAGAGCAAGCATCCAGGTATCACTTTGACTTAAAAAGTAGTTTTGTTTTTTTTTTTTAAATAAAAGATTCTGATTTTTTTTCTTTACACAGAAAGACTGGAAGAAAACATATTAAAAATGGTTGAACAGAACTAATCCTGAAAAGTTAGTGTTAGGACCATGATATACTTCTTATTATTTTTAAAATTTCCAAAGGCAAGAGGAAACTATTTTACTTTAAGAGAAGCAAGGAAAGAAATCATGGAGCTTGTGAAACTAAAGCAGGTGACAGAACAACTTGGCAATGAATGATTCATTTCACAAATATTTATTGAATAATTTGGTGACAGGTTCCAATGTTTATTGTCATTTTATGAGTTTTAGTTTTTGGTTACTACCCCCTAAAACTTTTTTCTCTTTCCCCAACTCTTTCCCTGCAATTATTATGTCTTGTCACTAGGTGACAATGGGCATATCCATTTTCTGGGAGGTGTTGGCTTTCAGTCAAGCCACCTGATACAGACTTGTAAGTTCTCGTCGGTAATATTTTTTTGTTGTTTGTTGCTTTTTTCCTAAATGTTGGGAATATTACAATTGATAGCATAATCAAGACTTCCTCAAACAAATACTTTAGACACAAGTCAGACAAACAATAAAGCCAATGAACATAATACCCTACACTCGGCCTGAGGAAGGACCCCAAGGTGAAGCACCCCATCTTTGGCAGCAGGCAGGTCTGGGTCCCAACCTTGGACCCATCACATTCCTTATCATTTGAGTCAAACTTCCTCTGCTCTTTGGGCCTCAGAACCCTCCTCTGCTGGGGCCTGAATGGAGCCAGACTGTAGGATCGATGTGAGAGTTGAGTGAAACTGTCAGTAGAGAAGCTAGGGAAAAGCCATCCTTATTCTTCCTGTTGCCATTCCCACCTAGAGTCCCTGCTCGTCCATGGAGACAAGCATCTTGGTCAGTTTGGGCTGCTGTCACAGAAGGCCATGGCTGAGCGGCTTATTTCTGACAGCTGTGGAGACTGAGTCTAAGATGAAAGCGCTGGTCCACCCCCAGGTTGCTGAGAGCCACACCTAGGGTTGGTCGCCTACCTTCTTGTCGTCCCCTCCTGTGGCAGGAGCTTGGATTGTCTCTCTTGTGTCTCTTATAGGAGCTGAAGTTCCATTCATAAGGGTTCCACCTCCTGCCTACTGGCCTCCTAACAGCATCATTGGGGGTGAGAATTTCAACATAAGAATTCTGGGGTGTGAGGGTGATCTGGCTGCGACATCTGTCCCTCTCCCCATTGATCTCCAGAGTTGATTCACCTGATCTGGCTGTCTGGGGGGTGTCCTCTTCCTCCCTCGCCACTCCCTGTGTGTCCTTCCCCAAGCTGCATGCTCGGTGGAAGAGAACAACCTCTCCATATAGAGGAGGGCCATTCTTCAGTCAAGAGTCTGCCATGAGTAGCTGTGCTCTCCGCTAGAACCGCCAACGAGCCCTCAAGGATTCTGGGAGACCCAGGCATTCAGTCCCTATCTCCTCAGCGAAGACTCCACTATGTCCCAGCAAGTCAGTTTTCTTCTTTATAGCTTGACTGGTAGGTGGTCAGTTTTCACTTTATACCTTTTGAAGTGAATACAAATTTAGGATTTGATATCTTACTGTTGAATTGAACTAGTTTACTGTTGAATAAATTTTATTATTTTGAAATATCCCTCTGTATTTAAGGTCAAATTCATCTGATATCACTTAACCTACATGAGTTCCTTCCTTCCTTCCTTCCTTTCTCTGTGTGCATTTGCATGTCATATTTTTTCATCCTTTCACTTTTCATCATTATATTTATAGTGTATTTATTTTTATGGGGGTGGGATGGGGGCAGGTACTGGGGATTGAACCCAGGGGTGCTCTACCCCTGAACTATAACCCCAACACTTTTTCTTTTTTTTTTTTTTAATTTTGAGACAGGGCCTCACTAAGTCGCTGAGGCTGACTGTGAACCTACAATGTCCCTGCCTCAGCCTCCTGAGTTGCTAGGTTTACAGGTGTGCACCACCACACCTGGCTTTGTTTTTTAATCCAGTATGGCAATCTTGGTCTTTTCATTGGAGTATTTGGTCCACTTATATCTAATGCAATCACTGATTTATTTGGGTTTAAATTTATCATTTTAATATTCATTTTCTATTTTTCCTGTTCTTTGTTCCTTTTCCCCTCTCCTGCCTTTTTATAACTCTTTTACTTTTCTCTTTCACCTCTTATTACATTGTTAATCATGCATGCTATCATTTATTTCTAGTGAGAGTTACAGCATGCATCCTCGAATTTTTAGAGTTCACTGTAGTTTTTTTTTTTTTTTTTTTTTCATATATCACTGCCCAGACAATACAAGAACTTATGCTTTAACTCCATAGACCCCTTTTCTGGCTTTTGTACTGTTGTTAATAATCTGTATGCTATATATGTTTTAAGTTCCAAGAGCTGTTACTATTATTGGTACAAATGGTAACTTGTTAGCAGGTTGTATCTGTATATTTACTTTTCTGTTACTCTTTATTCCTTCCAACATTATTATCTACATCTGGGTTAACGCTTCTCCTGCCCAAGGAACTCCCTTCAGTGTTTCTTTTAGTGCAGGTCTGCTGGTGACAAACTCCAAGAGATCTTGTTTATATAAATCTACTCTCACTTTGTACTCATTCTGAAGTCAACTCTGATCTTGTTTAGAGTCCTAGCTTGGCGGTGGGCTTCTCAGCACCTTGTCTTCCATCATCTCTTTGAGAAGCCGTCTTCTCAGTTCTGTTTTTGCTCCATCTGAAGTCTTTCCCACTAGCTGGTTTTAGGATTTCCTCTTGGACTTTATTTTTCCCTAGTCTGGCAGTGATATACCCAGGAGGGGCCTTCTCATTCACCTTGATTGGAATTCTTGGTTTCTCGCACCTGTAGTTTATTGTCCTATCAGTTGGGAGGCGCTCAGCCATGACGTCCTCAGATACTGCTCCTGGCTGTTCCTTAGTGTGGACATCACCAGTGCCTGGAGTCCTTTGTGAACCTGAGGCTGGGTTAGGCGCGCCCTGAGCTCCCACAGTGCCTTGCAGCAGCCCTCAATTTAGCCTGAGTTCCACCATTGTGGTTGCTCCTCTAATTGCCAGCCTCCTGCTGGAGGGGTGGGGCTGTGACACATCCACATTCACTGCACACTGACTCAGGGCTCCGCGTGGACGTCTGCACCCCAATGAGTGGGGCTAGCAACACCCTCCTGGCACTGAAGTCACATGGCCCCTGGAGACCACTGGCTCCTGTGAGAAGCAAACCATCAGGGCAGAGAGGACACTGGGTAAGAGAGGCAACTGTTCCAGACTTTTGGGGTTTTTATCAATGACTCTGGGAAGCCACTTTGCAGGGCAGTCTGGCCAGGTGCCAGCTGGCTGCCCCAGCTTCTGAGCAGCTGCTCAGGGATGCCCGGGCCTCAGGGATGCTCTGGCCTTTGTGCAAGAGGGCAAGCGTGGGCACGTGCCTGTGTGTCCAGCGTGCACTCGGCCTGCACAAGAACAGATAGGAGAGTGCCTGTGAAGGAAGCTGCATGGGGAACTGGAACCTTCCACGCCTGCGTCATCGTGAGCAGCTAACATTCACCGGGAGCCTCCGTAGGGCTGCTCTGCCCGGTGTTCACAGTTACAGCTCCTGACACTGGCAAAACAACAGTTTTCAATGTGCACACGCAGAGAGTGAGGCAGAGAGTGTGCCTCAGGTCACCACCATACTGAAGGGGTAAAGCTGGGACTCGAACCCTGAGCCCACTGTGGTCACCACCTTCCACGGAAGGCACACAGGTGCACACGGCAGACACACAGGTGCACAGGTGGCCACGCCACACACGCAGGTGGACATGCATGCACAGGTGGAATGGCCCCACCCTGTGGCCACAGCTAACTCCCCATTTTCACATTTCTGCTCCATGCCGCCCACCCTCGCCCTGCCCTGGGCTCCAGGCTCCTCCCCTCACCCACCATTGACCACGGGGCTCCTGCCTGGCCAACACAAGCCACCCCGCTCACGCCCTCTCCTCAGCCATCCTCTGCCTTGCTGAGAGCAGGAGTCTGGCAGAAGAACTCCTGTGCTGGGAGGGCGGCCGTGGGCCCCGTGGACTCCACTGACCCGGCAGAGGGGCACTTTTGCTTATCACCTCTGCCCACCCTCCTTCCTGACTGCAAACCCAAAGCTGTGAGAAGGAACCTCGGAACAGCAGCAGGACAGCCCCATGCTCCAGAGATACTGCAGCAGGGAGCCAGAGGGCGCCTTACGCCGTGCAGCTTCCTCAAGGGACTGCTGTCCTTCTGGGCTGCCTTCTCAGCCCTCTTGTTTCCTGGGAACAATAAATCCCAAGGCCAGCCACCATGGATGCAGCCAACTGAAATCTGATTGGCTCAGTGACCAGGTTATGGGACCTCCCCCAGCCAGCCTGCCTGGGTTTCTCCTCAGGATTCATGTGTTCTGGGCTCTCATGACATGTGGTTGGTTCCTTCATTTTCCTGTTAACACATTGTATCTCCATTATGTCTCCAGGGTTGTCCTGCCTGCCCAGGTGCTCCCCACATTTCTGGGCCTAGAGGCCACATGTGTGGAACACAGGGCAGAGGGGACAACCATGGAGCTCAGCTCAGTCTTGTTTCCCATGTCTTGGCTGTGATGATTAGTTTTCTCTCTCTCCTTTCTCTCTCTCTCTCTCTCTCTCTCTCTCTCTCTCTCTCTCTCTCTCTCTCTCTCTCTCTCTCTCTCTCTCCCCCTCTCTCTTTTTACCAGGGATTAAAACCAGGGGTGCTTAACCCTTTCTATTTTTTATTTTGAGACAGGGTCTCACTAGGTTGCTTATAGCCTTGCTAAGTTGCTGAGGCTGGTTCTGAACTTGCGATCCTCCTGCCTCAGCCTCCTGAGCCTCTGGGATTACAGGCCTGCACCACCATGCCTGCCTCTCTCATCTATCTTTAAAACTACAGTGGCGTCGTCTTTGGGTGTTGTGATGTTCTAATGAGCTGACCGATACAGAAAGATCTGGAAATGGAAAAGCACTGTTTTGTGGGTGGAAACAGCACTGATGTCAGTGTCTGGAGGGACTGTGGAGTCAGACCCTTGCCATTCACCAGGACCACAACAGCAGCACAACTCACACACACAGAAGCACACACAAACACACACGTGTACTCACCCACAGGCACACACACTGGCATGAGCTCCTCTCTAAGGCCACGCAGCTTGAACTCCACTTGGAAGGCTCCCAAACCAACCTGAGCTACAGGCTTGTTCATGCTGGATGACATGGTGCTGACTGAAGGGCTGGTGGCGCTCGCGTGTGTGCTCTTTGGGCCAAACACGGAGTCATCACATTATACACTGGTGTTCAGAATCTCTGTCCCTCACTCCCAGACACGGGGGAGGCCCTCGTATGGGCTTAACAAGCAAGAGAGAGCTGGAAATAAGAAAACCTTCCAGCCATGGCGGTCCAGCTGGGGATTTGGAGAAAGATGCACCGGCCTTTCCCGGCAAGAGGCCCTGCTCCGGGCCCGCACCCAGCCCCAGAGCAGCTGGAAATCCAAGTCTGGCCCAGGCTCAGGGTCGAAGGGCCCCAGCCCTCTGTCTGTGAGGAAACAGTCAGCTGTCCAGCTGGCCTCCTTCACCAGACGTTGCTTAAGCACTACTATGTGTAGCTGCAAGTGCAGATTGGACCCCTGTCCAGAGAGCAGCCTGAGCGGGGACGCTCTGGGGAAGGAATGAGAAGACGCAGCATGGTTGGGCACCCTCCTCGTGCTGGGCACTGTGTCGAGCTTTCAAACAGTGCACTTCATCTTCCACTAGCCTGTGAGGAGTCTCCTTGTTTAAAGTAGGTTTGCCCAGCTTGACCAGCTTCAGGTCAATGGAGCCGTTTTTACCATTCTGATTAGGCAGGAAGCCATCTTCTTTCCTCACCTCTCCCTCCCTGTCTTCCTTCCCTCTTGCTTCCTGCTTACAGAAAGGAGAACCTGGGAAGAGCCCCTCTTGAGCCTGCGTGTCACCTCCTTTGCTTCTGCCACACACACACAGCCACGAGTGGTCAGACGCCACCCAACGCAGTGATGTGATTCTGCACATCTGGTCTGGCGGCAGCTTTGTGGGGCGTGGGGAAGGGGAGACAGGTCTTCCTGGGGCTGCAGGCACCCCTGCAGGGCAGGGCTCCTGCCTGTAGCAAGCCACTGTCCTTGAGGTAGGGTACCTCAGCGCTGAGAGCCTGCTCGGGGCTGGCATGACCAGGCCCCTCCAGGTCCACTCAGGAAGAGTCCCTTAGCACTGCTCCTCCAGCGTCCCACCTTGCGTGTGGACAGGAGATTGCCCATGTCCCCAGGGAGTCTTTCCCTTCCTCCACCCTGTAGAACATCAGGGGCTGGGTCCAGGGGCTGGTCCAAACCTGGGTCTAAATTTTCCAACAGCAAATGCAAAAAAAAAAAAAAAAAAATGACACTGGGGTGGGTGTTAATCCTCTGATTAAAAAGGAGAGAAAGGGGCTGGGGAAGTAGCTCAGCAATAGGCGACTGGTTTACATGTGAGAGGCCCTGGGTAGATCCCCAGTACTGCAAAACAAACAAACAACAACAACAACAACAACAAAAAAAAAAAAAAAAAAAAAAAAAAAAGAAGGAAAATAGAAAGAGTGAGAGAAATAAAAATAAAAGCAAGTAAGATGAAGTGACTTAGCTGAAGCTACCTGACTTAGAAGGGGCAAGATCAAGAGGAGTCCAAGAGACAAGCCAGGTCTCCTGGAGCCCAGGTGCGGCTCCTTCCGACCTCACTGCTGTCCTCTGAAACAAAAGCAGAGGCTTCTGTGGAGATGACCCTAGCACAACCAGGGGAGCGGGAAGGAAATGAGTGATGGGCCCAGATGAGCACTGTGGACACCTCTGGGAGACTGCAGAGCACACTGCAGATGGCTTGCTGAGGGGAGGATCTGGGGTACTGAGCCCCAATTCCTGCGCCTCCTTGCTGAGGGCCTCCAGGGAAGAGAGCACCATCTCAGCCTCAGCAGCTTGACACTGTGGAGCCACAGCTGGGTCATCTTTCCAGCCCGTCCTGGACTCCCTGAGATGGCTCGCTGTTGCCACAACCCTCAAGGTAGGCAGAAGACAATAGGGCAGCCCTAGGTTCTGAGGTTTTCCAGTAATGCCCCTGAAATCCTGCCCACTGGCTAGATCTGAGTCCCATGGACATGTGACTGGAAACCCCACGAATAAAAGTGGGATGAATTGGTGAAGCAGCTGGAGAAGGTGCTGGGAGGAGGAAGGGTAGGTGTGGGCAACCCAGGCGAGCATCCAGGGCAGGGTGGCACCACTGCCAGGATCCAGCAGGGCACAGAGGAAAGGCACAGAGGGTGTGTGCCCAGGAAGAGTCCCTTAGTACTGTCACATAATAAACCACCCGCAGCCTCACAACCTGAGACAGCAGCAAACACACATGAAAGCTAAACAACCTCTTGCAAAACGGGGCGAAGGATTTGAACAGATGGCCGCATAGACAGCCAGCAAGGACATGAAGAGTCTGGCCATTAGTCATCAGGGAAGTGCAAGTCAATTCCACCGTGAGATGTGGCTTACACCCTTTAGCATGGCTACTGTTGAAAGCACGGAAAACAACTAGAACTGGCCAGGATATTGAGGAAGCAACTGACAGCATTGCAGAGAAGGTACAGGTGCAGCCATGGTGGGAAACATCTCAGGGACTCCTCAAAGATCAAAAATAGAACTCGGGAGGCATCACAGTGCCAGGCCTCGACTATCCCACAGAGCCACAGTAACAAAACAGCATGGCATTGGCACCAACACAGACACGTAGACCAATGGTACAGAGTAAGGACACGAAACAAACCCACATAAATACTTGTCTCATGCTAGACAAAGGTGCCGAAAACTTTCACTGGAGAAAAGATAGTTGCTGGGAGAACTGGAAATCCATATGCAGCAAAAGGAAGTTAAACCCCTATCTCTCACCCTGCACAAAACCCAACTCAATGTGGTCAAAGACTTAAGCACTAGAACAGAGACCCTGCACCTAAAAGAAGAAAAAGTAGGCCCAAATCTTCACCATGTCATGTTGACTTCCTTAACAAGACTCCTAAAGCACAAGAAGTAAAATCAAGAATTACAAATGGGATGGGTTCAAACTAAAAATCTTCTCAGCAAAGGAAACAATCAATAAGCTAAAGAGAGAGCCTACAGAGTGGAGAAAATCTTTACCACACACACCTCAAACAGAGCACTAATCTCCAGGATATATAAAGAACTCAAAAACTTAACACCAAAACAATAAATACCCCAATCAATAAAAGGGCTAAGGAACTAAACAGACACTTCACAGAAAAAATACAATTGATCAACAAATATATGAAAAAAATGTTCATCATCTCTAGCAATTAGAAAAATGTAAATTAAAACTACTCTAAGATTTCATCTCACTCCAGTGAGACTGGCAATTGTCAAGAATACAGGCAATAATAAGCGCTGGCGAGGATGTGGGGAAAAAGATACACTCATACGTTGCTGGTGGGACTGAAGATTGGTGCAACCACTTTGGAAAGCAGTATGGAGATTCCTCAGAAAACTTGGAATGGACGCACCATTTGACCCAGCTACCCCACTCCTCTGTTTATACCTAAAGGACTTAAAGTCAGCACACTACAGTGATGCAGCCACATCAATGTTCATAGCAGCTCAATTCATAATAGTTAAACTGTGAAGCCAACCTAGAAATGCATCAGGTTTAACTTACTTCTGCTTAATGTGTGTATTCTGGGACTCAATTGCACCTAAATTTATTTCTAATGCTGTTAAAATTTATTTCTAATGCAATCTGTTGCCCACAGCCGCAGTAAGCACATTCATCCATGTTCCACACCTTCAAAAACATAGAACTCCCGTGTAATCTGGCAGTCTTGCTCTTGGTTTACCCCAAGTTATGGAAAGCAGGGACTCTAACAGAGACTAGTACACTAGCACTCACAGCAGTAATTTTCCCAGTAGCTCGAAACTGGAAGTGATCCCATTGTCCACCCGCAGGTGAAGGAATAGGCACCACGTGGAACAGTCACACAATGGAGTATGGAAATGCCCACCGACCCGTATGCTCCACATGCATTAATCATCAGACTCTTAAAAGGGAAGGAAACCTGACACATGCCGCAAGAATGGTGAACCTTGAAGATGTGACACTGAGAGAAACAAGCCCGTCACAGGACAAAACCGAAGCCACTCCTGCAAGGTCCCTGAGGAGCAAGTTCCTGCAGACAGATGGTGGAAAGGGGCTTGCAGGGGCGATGGGCAGGGAGCGGAGTTTAATGGAATCAAAGTTTCAGTTTGGGAAGATGAAATCCATCTGGAGAGGGATAGCGTAGTGGTCCATGCTGCGGGAGTGTGCCTGATCTGCTGGGGGCACCCTGAAATGACAAAGTTCCTGTTCGGCAGATTCCACACCATTAAGACAACTATGGGCCGGTGGAGCTCAGTGGAAGCACTTGCTCAGCCTGCACCAGGCCCTGGGCTCGACCACACACACACACACACACACACACACACACACACACACGCACACACTGCAATCACTGCATTATTTCCCACAGTCTCTGGGGGCAAGGACTTGGGAAGGGATTGTTGTGTGGTTCTGGGTGGTTCTGAATCCAGATCGCTCTTCATACCCTGGAGGGTAGGACCTCGTCCAGTGTATCTGGCTGGCCACTTTTCCAGCGCTCTTAGGTGGGGACCTCTGGGGAGCCCAGGCCCTGGGCAGCTGGCAGCAGAGGGGCCCAGAAGGCCAAGGCCACTGCCAAGAAGGAAGTGCCAAACAATGGCTCCCAAGAGTCCTGTCCTCCCACACCAGATCTGTGCTTCCAGGGACAAAGAGATTTCCTCTGTAGGAAATGACACCTAGGGAGGGCTTCCTGTGAGAGGGGCTGGGAGGATGAGGTCCACCATCTCTTGTCCCTGGGGACCAAAGGTGGAGGAGAGTGGCCAAACCCCAGGCCACTAAAGCCTGGCTCTGTCTACCTGAGTCGGAACCTTTAACCTGGAGGTCCGAGGCCACCGCACTGAGTCCCATTCCCACTGGTGGGCTGCACAACCGGAGCCCTGGCGCCTTCACTCCCCTTCATGCAGAGGGGGCAAAGCCTGACTGATGTCCACTGTGCTTCCAGGAGCCAAGCTCACAGTCACCGCCCAGGCCAGGCCTGCCCTCAGGTTGCTCTGAGATCGCCTCTGCAAACAACCCCAAACAACTCAAATCTCAAGTGTGGGTGGTTGAGGGCGTTGATTAACCTCACCCTCTCCTCTGCCTTCAGGATCATTTTAGGAAAGTCACGGACGGGAAGGGCCGCCCTGCTGGCTCTTGGGCTGGAAAGTGAAAAGGAGAAGCCGCTGGAGAAGAGCAAGCAGTCTGACTCCAAGCAGATGGGCTCTTGCTCCTTCCCTGCAGCGAAGGAGTCCACCAGGAAGAGGCCAAGCAGGGCCAGGGTCACCAGAGGAGGGCCCACCCGGAGCTGGCTGGGGTAGCCAGCAAGGGCCACAGGCAGACTGGGCCAGAGGGGAATCATGGCCTGGCTCGCTTTCCCCAGGGAGGGGAGGGATGCTGCTTTTGTCCCCCAGTAGCAGAGTAGGCCTGAGGAAGGGGAGAAACAGTTAGAAAGGAGCCAAGGGGAGGCTGAGATCTGGAGTGGGGGGCTTGGGCAGGAGGTAACCAAACTGGCAGCTGGGTGATAAGGTGGAACCAGCTGTGGGGGGTTCTGGGCCTGGGAGGGTCTTTTCCAGAAAGCTGGACCAACGAGTGTAATCAGAGGGAGGAGAAGCCTTGGTGAAGAGAAGAGGCAGGCTGGGGTCCACCTCCACACAGGGGTGTCAGGAGGAGCCAATCAGGGGCATGGGCCACCATCCTGCTGTGGCGGAGGCTTGGGAAAGGGAGTCTTCCTGCCACCCTTCCAGAGTCACTCTCTGCTTGGAGCAAGGAAGAGGGGTGCTGGTAAGAGGAGTTGGGAGAGTATAGGGAGCAAGGAGGAGAGGTGAAGAATTGGAGACCAGAAAGGAGGGAGGCCTGGGGATTCACCCAGGAGGTGGGGAGGGTGAGGATGGGGCAGGCAGGGAGGGAGCAGGCGCAGAGTCTCTGCACAGCTGCAGGGCGAGGCAGGCACTGAGCAGGAGTGTAGACGGGAGCCTCCCCTGAAACTGCTGCTCTCTGTGAACAGAAGAGAGGCAGAGATTCCTCAGGACAGGCAGTGCAGGGGCCAGGGGGCCGGGGCAAGCTGTCCCTGGGGCAGGGCTGCTGCTGCTAGTTACCGAGCAGACCAGCAACCCTCCTGCCCCTCCATCTCGCTTCTTCCAGGAATCCATCCCTCACCACACACACACACACACAAACACACACGAGAGTCATATCTTTGTCCCCATGTGTAGTGGGTTGAATGATGTCCAAGTCCAGACCCCTTGTCCTCATACATGTGACCATATTTGGAAAAAGGTCTTTGCAGATACTTGTGAAGGATCTCACGATGACATCATGCTGGGTTCAGGGTGAGAATTAGATCCAACAACAGGTGTCTTTATAAGGAGAGGGAAAGGTGCAGAGAGAAGACAGGGAAGGCCAGGAGCCACCTGAGGCCAGGAGGAACAGGGAAGGGTCCTCCCCAGCTAGGCAGAGGGAGCTGGCCCCAACACCTTGATTTCAGACCTCTGGCCTCGGGAACTGTGGGAGTCCATTTCCCTGGCTCTAGGCCCCCCAGTTTGGAAGTGAACACACACACACACACTGTAGCACATCCAGCCGGGTCAGCACCTGCGAGCAAGTGACAGAACACAGGCCTCCTGGGCTCCTGGAGAAGTGCAGGCGCAGGCGGCTTAGGCAGTGAGGGGACAGAGCGTGGCAGAGGAAGCTGCCGCCTCAGACCTGCAGACCTCAAGGGGAAGTAATCTCTGCGAAAGTGCTGCTGCGGTTAGCGGTTGGAAGAGGAAGTGGGTGACTGAGGTGCAGCCGGCCAGCCCGGGTGTGCTCTAACCAGCACAGCCACCAGCAGGGTGAATGGGCCCCTAGACGGACACCACTCTCAAGAGACTCATGCTGAGGGCAGGGAAGAGGGCACAGAAGACAGGAAGCAATTAAACTAGCTCATAGCTGAGTGGGAGGACTGACTCTGCCGGAGCCTCCACCCCACCGAGGGGCTGGTCTTGGGTCTGCCGTGGATCTACCTCTATCCACAGGTAGGAGATGGCCATCTGGCACAGGAATGGCGTGGACAAACAGGGATAGTGCCAGGCTCTTGGGCACTCAGAGGTGACTTGGCCTTCCTGCCCTGCAAGGACAGCTGGATGAAAAAGAAAGAGCCAGGATGGGTGGTGCATGCCTAAAATCCCAGCAGCTTGGGAGGCCGAGGCAAGAGGATTACAAATTCAAGGCCAGCCTCAGCAACTTAGTGAGACCCTGAGCAACTCAGTGAGACCATCTCAAAATGTTAAAAGACTGGGATGGGGACTCAGTGGTTAAGCACCCCTGGGTTCAATCCCTGTTACCAAATAAATAAATAAATAAATAAAAGAGGGCTGGGGAGGGAGGGCAGGTATGAGGGCCTGGGGAGCACTTCAGCTGTGCTGGGGCTGCTGTAAAAGAGGACCAGAGCCGGGCAGCTGAAATGACAGGTACTGAAGTCTGCCATGGAGACCTGGCAGGGCGTGCTGTGTTGGCTCTGGGGGATGAGCTCCCAGGCCGCTTTCAGCCTCTGGCACCAATCCCGGGTGCTCCCTGGTGGAGCACTTTAATCCCTGCCCATTCACATGGTGCACATGTGTCTGCCTCTCTTCTCTCTCTTTCTCTCTTTCTCCCCCCACCTTTTTGGTGCACGCGCTTGTGTGTGTGGCGCTGGGGATGAGCCCAGGGCCTTGTGCATGCTAGGCAAACACTCCACCACTGAGCCACATCCTCAGTCCCTCTTCTCTTATAAGGATACCAACCATATTAGATTTGGGCCACCCTGACTGAATTGAACTTGGTCACATGTGAAGAGACCTATTTCCGAATAAGGATTCGCAGACACTGGGAGTTGGGACAAACTTTCAGGGAACATGATTCAGCTGACATCAGGGAGGAGGACAGATGGGACTTGCTACTGATTAGATCATGTGGGGGCAGGGTACGTAGGAAGCAGAGGACAGAGGGGTCTCAGGGCTGGGGAGGAAGCTCTGGCCCAGCTGTGCTGGAGCTGTGTGGTCCCGGCCAGGCACTGAGGCTCCAAGATGACCTGGGCACGGTTCCTGGCTTCTGAGAGCTCCCAGACAGGCAGGGAGATGAGAAGGAAGCTCAGCTTGCCAGGCACAGCAGTGGACCTGTCTTGGGGACATGGGGCAGGGACTACTGGAGCTGTCTAAAGGGGCAGGACAGGCCCCAGAGAGGTGCCAGTAGACCTTAGCCAAGAAAGCCCATTGAACTCTGACTGGCAGAACTCAGGCCCTGCTGCTGCCTCAAAGCCACACCCCCTGGCCACATGCACTGGCCTCATTTCTCCAGTTCCTGTCCTGGTCCCTAAACTCTCCCTTAGGTCCTTCCAATATAGGGCCCCCAACCCCCACCTCAAGCCCTACGCTCATTCCCAATGCCCCCCAAATTCCCTGGATTTAGGCATAGGTAAAAAAAAAAAAAAGCAACCTCCCTTGACTCCTGGGTCTCATCTCAGCCCTGGGCACTTGGTGTTTGGACCCAGTTGTCCTAGGGGGCTCTGGTCAGTTGTCCCACCCATTTCAGGCACCTAGGAGTGTTCCTCACTGGGCTCTCCTCCAGTTCCACACTCCTCATGACCCTGCCCTCCCAGACCCTGGTCATCCCCCAAGTAGGGTAGCCCAGGTGAGGTACCGGATGCAACTCTCGATGTTCTCGCTGGTTCTGGGGAGCGTAAAGGTGCCCAGCGGCCTGCAGCTGCCTCCTGCCCACATTCCCTCACTCTCAGGCAGCCGGTAGCAGAACTGGGCTTGGAGAAAGGAAAAGGGAGAGGCCCCAAGAAGGCCCTGCAGCTGAGCCTCTGGTCCAGGGCTCCAGGGCAGGCATGCGGGAAATGACAGGTGGGGCCAGGGAGCTGCCAAGCCTGGAGACCCGGGGTGCCATTTGCATCCCAGCCAACTGCCCCAGCAGTCCTGCTGTTACACCTCTCGATGCACGTGGGGGCCTGGGGTCTGCAGGCTGGACGCCTTCCTCCAAGACCGCTGGGCCTTGTTGGGGCAGGGTGAGACCTCAGGCTACCTTGACCACTTAGCGAAGGTCTGGAGCTGGCTTTTCTTCAGTTCCTCTGTCCTCTGTCATTGACTGAATGACCTGGGGCACCTGCCATCTCCCAGCATGTTTTCTCATCTTTAGAAAACAAAGCAATTGTGGTGTTTCCTTGAGTGTGTTGCAAAGAGTAAATAACATACACAAGCTAAGGTCTTAGCAAAGCTCCTGGCAGATGTGAGATGCTCCCCAGGGAAAGTGCTGATGCTGCGGGAGAAGCCAGCCATGAAACCCGGGCCCAGAGGTCAAATTTATTGGGGTCTTATTAAAATATGCACAGATGTTGACGTGTGTGGACAGTGGCCATGTAGGAGGTTGATGGGTTCAGCAATGGAGTTGCGAACGTGGACAACCCTGCAGTTCTTTACGTGGAGAGTTCCTCCTTTACAATGACCTTAGTTTCCAAAGACTAAAACGTGCCAGGCCAGCGCGCAGATCCAGTGCCCATCTCAGCTTCCTTTCCTCATTGTCTCTGTTACAGTGGGGCAGAAAATGCACGCAATAGAGGGGTTTCATGTGCACCCAGGGGTCATTCTCATGCCACTGAAATGTCACTGCTGCCACGTATGGAAACCCGGTTGGGACGAGCTCTCAGGACCGGCAACATTTGGAGGGTTTGGGCTCGCAGATGGTCGGCTCCCTGGGCTGGCAGATTCCAGCCTGTCTTCCTCCGCTGTTGTCACGGAGTTGCCGTTGCCATGGCATTTGTGTGTGCGAGGGAGAGATCGTGCATCTTGTCGGCTTGTGGAACGAGGTGGTGGGAAGAGCCTGCAGAGTGTGGGAGAGAGCCTTCTGGGCTCCCGCACCTTGTGCGGATGGTGGCTGGGGACAGGGAGGATGCCTAGGCCGCCTCTGAACCAGAAAAGAGATGGACTGAGGCCTAATGCAAATTTGGGCAAGGGTGGCTGCAGAGCATGCTGAGGCCTCCGCAGCACAGGCCAGAGGGGGCCGGGGAAATAAGAGGGAGGACTTGTTCTGGTCCTCGTATGGTTCTGTGCCTGCCTCCCCTCCCCCAGACCAAAACAAATTACGCCACTCCCCCGTTCACATGGCTTCAGCGGCCTCCACTGTCCTTCAAAACAGAGCCCCCTTCAGGGCCCGGGGGGCATCCCAGGATGCAGACACCCCTCTGCTCTCATTCCTTGGCTCCTCCAGCCTCACTCACTGACAGACCTTCCTTCTGCTGTCCCTCCCCTGGGCAAGCTTGCAGATGGCCTGTCTGGAGACTGCACCGATGGCCTCCCTGGGAGTCTCTTTCTCAGGTCTCCTTGGGGCTCCTCCTTGTCCTTCAGCTCTTAGATCCAATGCCCCCCCTCAGAGAACACCCATACCATGTAAAACGCACAGCATGCACCCCAACCCACCACGTTTTCTCCATGTCAGTGGCGGCTGCGATCTGCTCTTGGCTGGTCATCTGCCTCACCTGATGGAACACCCTCCCCAGGGCAGGCCTGTGTCATCACTTCCACCCAAGAACCTAAATCAGCATCTGGCACAGAGAAGGCATCCATCCAGCATTCGCTAATGGCTTCTGAACAAAGAATGACCACCACTAGCTCTCCGTTACTGCAAGCCATGCCCTCAACTCTGGAAAGAACAAGGAGGAAGGGCCTGGGGGGCATCGCCACAGAAGCCTCTGCCATGGCCCCTCGGTTACAGGTGCCTTCAGCCGTGCTACCTTTCCAAGAAGACTTCGTTTCTGGGCATCAGTTTCTTGATGCCTAGTGTGACTGAAATCATTAAGCTGAGTCAATCAAAAAGAGACTCTTTAGGATCCTGAACCTGTTCTTGATAGCAACCTCAAAATTGTAAGCTCCTCTGCACACACCCCCTCCTCATCATGCACCTGCCAACCTGTAACCTGTCCCCTGAGCCCCACCTGCTCCTGTCTCCCTCTACTCTTCCTTATCACTCAGACTCGAGCCCCAGTTTCAGTCATGTTCCATACCAGGACCCACCTGAGTGGACCAGGGGGCAGGGGTCCTCACTGACCAGAACCTCAAGTCAGTGGAAGCCGATCTGTTTGCACTCAGGGTGCTCAAACTGGCTGTGTGATCCAGGAAGCTGAATTTTGACATGGAGCCTGGAAGATGAGGTGGCAGGCAAGACTCCCAGCACCCCCATAGCACCAGCTTGCATGCCACTGAAGGAAAGCCTGCAAAGGGGGTGGGGTACCAAGCAGACGACTGGCTTCCCAGAAATTGGCAAAGGAAAATAGTACAAAACCATGCCCAGGGAAGTGGGGTGGGCTCTGTGCTCAGGTCCAGGGGTGGCATAGGGTGGAAAACGGAAGAAGCGGGAGATAGAGGAGCAGGAATAGAGGGGCGAAGTAAAAAGCGAAGGTCCCAAGTGGGGTACTCTCGCTGGTGGAAGAGCCTGGGTAGAAGCTGGGCACTGGGCAATGTACCCTTGTGCTCACTGAGCACTTTCTGGCCTGCTTGCTGCTCACTTGCCAGGTGCTAATTTCTCCATTGAGTTTGTCCCCGTCAATCCCGCATCAATGCTGAGAGGCAGGCGTCTATAAGACAGGAAAACTAAGGCACAAAGAAGTAATGTGTCCGAGGGTTTCACAGGCAGTACACATCAGCGGCAGGATCAGAGCCCTTGTCCATCTGATGTCCAAATCCATGCCATTAACAGGCCCTATTCCTACCCCACCCCAATAAATAAGGAGACGAGGAAGAACAAGTAAGGTCCTGGCCTTCAAGGAACCCTGGATCCAGTGCTGGGAGCAGGACACAAACATGGAAACAGACATGGGAGACGGCAGGCTTGGGCAGTGGCTTCCCCTGCGGCTCCCGGGGAAAGGCCCGCGGATGGAGGAAATTCAATCTGCCTTAGCCATGCGGACAGCGGCGGGGGATGCCTCCACTCACACGCCCAGACGGCAGGCCGGCGCCCAGACGTCTGCAGGGCTCTGCAGTCTGGCTGCCTCGGCCCACCTGGTGCTCTGTCCCAGGCTCTGCAGCCCAGACGATGAGGCCATGCTTCTGGGATTTTCCCAGGCATCCCCTGCGTCCCTCTAGGAAATCGTTGTCACATCTCCACAACCATCACGGCAGCAGGTTACTCCTGGAGAGTCACTGCTCTCAGAAAGCCAGCTTCCTGACTCTCCTGTGCCCCCACCTGAACTATGCAGCACCCTCCATCTTCAGCCGTGGGTGAGGCCCAGGCCGGGGGACAGCAGAGGGCCCTGTCCTGGCTTGGGAGCAACTGAGGAGTCTGACCCAGGAGTTTTTACCTAAAAATCAGAACAGAAATCTTGCCTGGGGGCCTTTACTGCTCACCTTGCACTTATCTGTCTGTGAATTATATTCAATGAGACCCCCGAGACTCCCGTGAAGACCAACTGTGACCCCTGATGTGAAGAAGAGAGGGGACTCTCTCCACAGAGCTCTGAGACATCCTCGTCCTCCTCACCTGCACCGTCGCTGATGACCAACCTGATCTCTGCATTCATAAGGGGGAGTATTAACTCCCTATTTTTACTTTTCAGTTACTAAACACAAGCATTTACATCTTGGGTTCAGATCAAATGTGAGAAGTCACTTCCTTAATTTGTAATTAATTTCCTTAGTTTTCAGAAGTAACAGTTAAAGCCCTACTATGTGCAGGGTCCTGTGACAAATGCTGAGGAGAGTTTAGACAAAGGGGCAGGAATTTGTGCTTGAACAACTTCGCAGTCAAAAACACGCATTGTATAACAACGGGCTGTTCTAAGAAATATGTGGTTGGCAATTTCACCGATTTGTGAATATGGTGAGGTGCACTGGCATGGACTGAGGCAGCGATGAGATTAGCAGGCGGTGTCATCTGATGGGACCACTGCTGTTCATGCGTTCATCATTGACAGAAATGTCACTGTGGGGTACCTGCTGTTGCAACAGCAATCATGAGGTAAGATTCATGATTCATTCATATATCTATACATACATATCATTCATATATATATACATATATATTCATGTATATATATACATAGATATTTTAGTCGTAGGTGGACACAATACCTTTATTGCTGAGGATTGAACCCAAGCCCTGCGCAGGCCAGGTGACCACTCTACCACTGAGCCACAACCCCAGCCCATGAGGTGAGATTCTCCTGGGTGCCTTGTTTGTTTCACAGAACCATCTTAAAGACCTTATAGTACTGTGCATTTGGCAACAGGTAACGGGAAACCCACCCCCTGGCTTAAGCAAGATCATGTTCTCACCTAACCACTTCTCCCGAGATCAGCAATCCAGAGCTGCCTTCGTGACTCAGTGACACCGTCAGGGACCCAGCTCCTAGACCCTTTCTGCCTTTTTACCCTGCCTTCTTTAGTGTGTTGGCTTTTGTCTTTATTCTGGTCACCTCAAAGTCACAAGGTGATAACTTCATGCTCAAATCCGAGTCTTCCTAAACAAGAACAATGTCCACAGCCACCACTAGCAACACAAAGATTTAGAAGAAGCATGCATCTCTAGCCGGGCACATTGCTGTCCCACATGGAATGAGGGTCTGTTGTTAATGAAGAAGGTGAGAATGAATTCTGGGGGGGAAACCAAGAGTGTCAGCCAACCTCTGCAATGAGGATCATCTTCATCTTGCAAATGAAGTTCAGTGAGAGAAAGTCACTTGCCCAGGTCCCATAGCCAGCAAGGAAATGAGCCAAAACTTGAAAGTGGCTTTGAATGATCCCAGAATCCATGCTTTATGCACTGTGAATCTGAATATCAGAAATATAAAGCATATCACCAAAGTGTTCAGAAAAAAATGCAACACTTTCAAAGCTGTGGCCTGCAGAGCTGTGCCACAGTCAGAGAGCACAGTCCAGCGGCCACTCGCAATGGCGCTCAGTAGAGCTCCTCCTCCATAGCGTCTGTCACTGTGGCAAAAACACGGAGAAAACAGTGTAGAGGAGAAAAGGTCTATTTTGGCTCACGGTTTCAGAAGTCCTTTGCTGTGGGCCTGAGGCAAGGCTGAACATGTCAGAGAGAGGGCAGTGGGGCTCCCGCCTGGTAGCCAGGACGCGGCAGGGGGTGGGGGCAGGAGTCCTATGAGGCTGGCCCACTCAGCATTCTGGCTTTTGATCAACAGTTATCTTTTCAGAGAGACCTTTCCTGATTCTGCATCCCTGCACCGTGTCCCTCACCACTACAAGGCTCTACTGTGCTTTCTTATAGCACTTTATAAAGCCTGAAGTGAACACAGTCTCTGTTAGTGTGCACGTAACATGTACATATCTCTGCAGCTAGCTCTGTCCCCAGCTCAGTGTTGGCACTGACTTTGGATGCATGAACTAGTAGATTGGTTTATTCTGAAATTCTGAAAGAGCCTCAGAGCAGGTGGGTTGGAGAGACTCTGGGAAAGTTGCCTCCCCTGATTTCCTAGTCTGTAAAGTGGACATAGAGATAATTACTCAAAGAAGGCTGCTCTAAAGCATCCAGGGAGTCCCAGCATCTTCTCACTTTATTTGGGAAAAGCTGGGTCCTCTGGGACACTGTACCGCTTAGCCCTGAGGGCTGCTGCTCACAGGTCCCCAGGGCAAGAGGGGAGTGGAGTCAGAAAGGTGGGCAAGGAGGTTGCTGGGCATCATGGGAGGAGCTGGTGAGCAAGAGGATCTGGGAGGTGGGTTGGGGCTGGGTCTGCCCTTATCTGTCCCCTGCCCTGCCTGCAGGCTGGGTGGTCCTGTAGGGCTCTGTGCTTATTGGGTCCCCTGGGTGGCCAAGGCCAGGGCCAGGACCAGAATACAGGAGAGAAGAGATTCACAGTGAGGCCAGGAGCCAGGGCAGAGCCTCAGGGCCGTCTAGCCCCCCTGGGCAGCAGGCCAGGTGGTGATTCAGTGGCTTCCCCTTTGTGGGCTTGGGGTGTGGGCTGACTCAGCCAGCTTCCCAAGGCTCCTGCTTGCTCAGGGCTTCCTTGTGCTTACTCAGTACTCGACCTCCCTGTGGCCATCCTGGCCCCTCCTACTCTAGGGCTGGCCACCTCTGAATCCTTTCAGCTCTGGCTAAGAGAATCTGGGGATTCTTCCCATATCTCCCAGTCTAAATCCCTGAGGGGGATCAGCTGGCCAGTGTCTTGACTTGGGCAGCTTCTAAGGTACAGCTGCCTGCACCTGAGAAGCCTGCGGGCTCGTTCCCAGGGTCGCCCACCCTGCCCCACTCTCACCAGCTGGGCTTCAGCAAGGTCAGGGACTTCCCGCTCAGGGAGCGCCTCAGAGTGCTTCAAAGGGGAAGGGACATCCAGGCAGCATGATGGGCGTGTCCCTGCACCCTCACCTGCCAGTGCCCAGTGGCTGCCAGGTGCCTGTGCCCCCACTGCCTCTGTCTGGGGTGCTCCCACACGGTCTTATCAGTTCACATGCCGCCTCCTCAATGGGGTCCTCCTAGATTCACAGTCAAATGTCACCTCTCTCTTCTTGGAACCTCAAACTCCCTCCGCCCCTCTTCCCTGGTTGTATCTCATAACACTTTGACTTACAGTCATTTGTGTGGACAGGGTAACAGTCCCACCAAGATGTCCCCACCCTAACCCCTGGGCCTTGTGAATATGTGACCTCGTGTGGCAAGGGACTTTGCAGAAGCCTTAAGGATCTTGAGATGGGGAGATTCCCTGGATTATTTAGTGGGCCCAGTATAATCAAAGGCCTCTTATAAGAGGGAGGACCAAGGGCCGGGGTCTGTAAGGAGGAGGAAAGGAGAAACAGAGATGGACGTGATTCTTGGAGAAGATGGAGGAAGGGGCCACCAGCCAAGGAGTGTGGGCAGCTCCTAGGAGCCGGGAACGCCAGGAGCCTGCGGAAGCAGCACAGCCCGCCAAGGCCTTGATCAGCCGGGAGGCCTCCATTGGACTTCTGACCTCCAGCACATTACACTAATAAATTTGTGTTCTTTCAAGCCTCTAAGTTTGTGGCAATTTATTAGAGCAGCAGTCGGAAACGAACACAGTCGGCATGTGTGGATTCTTCCTGCACTAGAACGTCAGCCTCCCCAGGGCAGGACTGTCGACATCTGTGCACATCCATCCTTGTGCACATTTCTCAGATATTGACGGATGCTTTCGTGGATCCACTGTTATTGACAACATCAATCATTCAGTCCTCTCCTCCTGCTCCAGGCTGCCCCCAACTCCACGGCCCTGGGAGGAAACCATCCCTGGAGGTGGGGAGAACCTGTCCCCTGCAGCATCTGCATCACCCACCTGTCCAGAGATGCCTTTTCAAAGACTTTTGTAATGAATAAGACACGGTTCTTTGATTCAATACAATTCCCATATATTGTAAGGAAATGCTATGAAACTTCAAGGAAGTTTTTTACTTCAGTCAATCTGTTCTCACTTTCCCTATTTGCTACCTGTTAAGGTTTGCTGGGGATTGGCCAAAGGCAAAATCTGGATTTGTGTGGGTGTCATGGGGGGCATTTAGCCTGGCCTGCCATTCAAAGATCCTTGGGACTGTCTCTGCCACAGCATCTGCCCTCAGCCTGCCTGAAGCAGGGGCTCCCTGAACATCAAGGCATTTCTGAGCTTCAGAATCTTAGCAAATGTGGTAAATGTAGTGCCTTGGCTGGAGATGCGAGACAGGAAATCTATCTCCCCTTCCCGTGGGCTATCGCCCAGCCAGTCGTGGAGTAGCCCAGACCCCAAAAGAGGCACCCAGACATGTTTGCTACCCACCCCAAACTCTGTGGGGTACACGCTCATTCCCCACCAGGGTGAGGTAGGAAGAGTAAGTCTGGACACAGCCCAGGGCACTAGGAGACAGAAAGAAGGTGACATCAGGGTGGGGCCATGTGTGAGTTAGGCTCTGCCCTGGCGTGTGCTGCAGTATCCTATCTGGCACCACTTACAAAACACAGATTCAAAGACAAAATAGAGAATTTCAAGATGGCGACTGCAGGGCATTCAGCCCCAACCTCAGGACCCCTCCTGAGCACAGGGTCATCTGAGGCTGTACCATCACATGCCCAGGAAGCCAGTCCCTGATGTGCCAGACACAGTCTGCCCAGCCTGGCCTCCTGCTTCCTGCAGCCGTGCCCTGCCCGTCCATCAGGGTGGTGGTGGCGGCCCCACCCAGCCCAGCCTCCAGAGATGCTCACAATAGTCTCCAAGGTCTGGTCCAGCTCACTCTGTGCAGCCAGCAGTTCCTTGGGCCACCCTGGCCCTACGAGAACAAGTAGAGTCCAGGGCCCTGACAGAAATAGTCCCCTGTCCTGTCTGACAGGACGCTGTCCCACCCACAACTCAGGTCCCTGGAGGCCAGTCTCCATGAGAGCTGCTGCGGCAGGCCAGCAGGCCCTCTACCAGACAGAGACACGGGGGCTCGGAGGTCAGGCCCACAGTGCTGGCGGGCGAGGAGCTGGGCCACACCCAAGCCGTGGAGCTGGAGAGCTGCGCTGGCCTCCACGATCCTCCTGCTCTCTGAGGTCTGAAGGCCACGGCCCGGCCTCCTTCCTGACTGGGCTGCTGCTTTTCCGCCTGCTCACTTAACTCACACCGACAATTGCAGAGAAGGAACTTCTGAGCTGCGGAACCGGAACCGCTGGAGGACGTGCTTGCCCTCAGGCCGCTCCACCCGGCCCCTCTGTCCTGCTTGGTGTCCTTCCTTGTGTTCGTTGCGTTCCTTCACAGAAGCTCCTATGTTTTGAGTCCAGTCGGTGATTTCCGCCTGGAGCATGCAGCCGCTGGGGAGCCGCCCCACACCCTCTCTGTGGCCCCTCTCAGGCCACACCCGTCTCCCGCTCGTGATCACCCGACTGGACTGATGGGAGGGTTCGCTGAGCCCAGAGCTCCGGAAAGCACGACTCTTATCTACTTCCTCCCAGACGCTGCATTGTCTTAAAATAGGCGTAGGAGACTAAGGCATGTGCAGGTCGCGGTGCCTCAGGAACGAAGCACGTTGCAGAAGGCATGGACCCAAGCCACGCGGGCAGTGTCCATGGTGAGGAGCGGGGCCCCAGGGAAAGCAGGCACCTGGGCTCAAACCCTGGCTCCACTGGGCCACCTGTTAGCTGTGGGCCCTGGGGCCAGCTACTCTCTCTGGCCCCAGTGTCTTCACCAGTGAAATAGGGTAACAGGAGTTAACACCTCATGGGGCTGTTATGAGGTTGACTTGGGTCCAGACTAGTAAAGCACTGGGAATGGGGCCTGAACATGCAGGTGCCACACAAGCATTTGCTCAATAAATGACACCTCCCTCTCTCCCTCCTCAGCTCTGGCTAATGAGAAAGACGCTGCAAGTCCCCATGGAGGGGAGGCCCAAGTTGTCCTGTCCCTTCTTCTAAGTCCCCCAGGGAGAGGGGAACACGGGAGAGCACTCCCACCTACAGAGGACCAGGAACAAAGTCGTCATCTAGCCAACACCTGCCTTGGCCCCTGCCTGTGTCAAATGGCTCAGTCCTGTGACGGCCTTCCAAGGAAGTGTCACTAGCCCAATCTTTCAGAGGCAACTGGGACTCACCGAAGGAACGTGACTTGTCCAAGGCCACTCAGCAGGCAGCAGCAGAGTGCACTCTGAGCCCTGCAGTTGTCCTTCACCTCCCTAGCTCTGCTTCCTCTGGAGAAGTGCTGGTCAGCTATGGTTCTGGAAAGAGAATAGTTTGGTGACAGACAGCAAGTACCATAAAACACGTGCCTTGGGCATGACTTTGGGAGGATTCAGACCATGTGTTGGAGGGGTGCCATTTGTCCACCATTCCCTCTCTCAGTCATGAGGGCATGTCCTCATGGGCCCTGCAATAGCAATAGCAGAGGAGCAATAGCAGATGGGATAGAGTCCTCACGCTGCGTCCAGCAGGCCCAGGGTCCCAGGAACCTTCTGCCTCGGAGATGCAGGCACAGTGTACCTGTCACTGTGCTGAGGGAGGCACAAGGAGGAGCAAGAGGAGAGTGAAGCCTCTTGCTCTGACCTGCCAGGAGAAACCATGCAGACAGGGCAGGCCCGTAGCAGCCCAGCGCACAAGAGGGCAGGAACACACAAACAGGGAGCAGAAACAGGCTCGAGCACAAAAGGGTTATAGGTCAGCTCTCACACACAGTCTGAGGACGGCTGGGAGGAGCGCTGGCCTGTGCCGCACTCCACCCCCACAGCCCCTCCACCTCCTGCCTCTGCAGCCCCCTCGGAGGTCTGTGCAGGCCTTCAGGTCCGCAGGCACCTTGTCAATTCATGGGCAGCTGAAACCCAACTGAGCTCTGCTTCTTTGTGCTTCCACAGTACCTAGCCCAGGGCCCCGCACAGCACCCTAAACGGAGTAGGAGCTTGGAGTTTCTTTTATAGATGGAAAGGAAACACCTGTACACAGAAGGTGCTCCCAGGGTACTAGGACCCTCAGGTGTGACACAGGGGACAGTGTCCACAGTCCCACAGCCTGTGTGCCTCCTGACCCCTGAAGGCAAACGCCTGTGCTTAGGTGAAGGCAAGTCCCCACCAGGCACAGGAGCCCGTGGAGAGGATGAGGGCTGACACATCCCTTCCAGATCTCCAGTCCCGTGTCCTCTCGGGAAACACCATCACCCACGCAGCCACCCACTCCCACCAAACAGTGTGCTCCAGGGGTGACCATACTCACGGGGTCTTAGCCAGGGCGTGCCCACAACCCTCATTCACAGACGACGCTCGCCGGCACGTGCGATCCTCGCTCAGCATCCCCTCCTCGGGGTGCTGATGCCAGGCCGGCCTCTCAGAGGCCCACTGGGGCCCTGGTCTAACCTACCAGAAGCCTCAGCGGCGGCAGAAACCAGGACACCCACCAGCAGCAACTTTTCGACCCTTGAAATCCGCCTGCTATACAACTCAGTCTGCTGGAGACTCCAGATTTCCCTAAGCAGTGTTTTAAAACCAGAAAAATGATTCATTTTCTGAAAACCGCTGCTGGCTTCGCCATCTGAGCACAAAGCTTCTTCCTTGCCTCCAAAGAACTACCAGTGGGACGGCTGATTGCCTGTCAGGGTCTAAACGTCGCCCTTTCGTAAATTCCTAGCCAGGACAGGCCAGGAAGTGAGCCGAGGAGAGTGGGGAGGCACGCAGCCGACCGGCAGCCCTGCTCCCACTCCTTGTCCTGTGAGATGAAGCAACTCACCTCAATTCTTCAGGGAGCCAGGGAGCTGCTACCTCGCCAGGGCTGGACTGGCTCCACTCTTTTCCTATCCCTGAGGTACAGGTGGCAATTTTACCCGGCTGAGTCACCTGGTTTTTTTCCAAGTGGAGATGGTAATTACCAACCACAGTGAACCCAGAGTTCCTTAGTCCTGGGTGGAGGCGGCTCGAGGTGCCCAATTTAGAAATGTTTCTCTCTACATGTGTGTTCACGAACACCAGTTACAGAACATTCAGAGAGTCTCAGGAATTCTATAGGACACACTAAAAGAATCACAAACTACAGACAAGATTTCTAGTCAGAATACTGACCATAACATTTGTATCCATCACAAATGGACACATGGTCCATCTCAGCAACAAACATTTAAGTGTATCCTGTCAGACAGGTGTCTATCAGGAGAGAGGTCCCGGAAGACCGCGCCAGTTCTTCCTTATGAGTAAATTATTGACCTTTTATGACAAGCCTGTGAGAATATTGCAATGATCTCCGTCATCATCTCAATCTTAGGGAGCCCAAGTCAGAAGGAGCTGATAGCCCAGGTAAACAAGAAATGAAACCAGCCAAAGGTAACACACATACACCTGAGCATGGGAGGAGGTGGATTCTGTACAAGGTGACCCCCATTCTTTGTTGGGTTCTGCCCAGAACTTGTGCCCCCACATGCCCTGATGCTAACTTACTGAATGCCACAAGTGAGTCATTGACCTTGCTATGCCTTGGTTTCTGACTTAGTGTGACCACACTGGTCCTCAACACGGTTGGTCCAGGTGTCCCAAGAACAGCTAGGTTCACCTGCTGGAGTGTTCCCAATTCAGGGGGTTAGGGGGTGGGCACATGATGGTAGGTGCGAATGAGACAGACAGAAGCAGCCCCGCCTGCAGGAACGCCCAGGAGGGAGTGAGAGGGTAGTGACCACACAAGTCATAGAACTGGGGGAGGGGCACGGGGGAGCATGAGGGCACATGGCACCCAGACTGGGGAACTGGAGCTGGCCACCTGGTGGAGGGCATCCGGGCTGGGTTGAAAAGACAGCCAGGTAAGGAGGATGGCCAGGCTGCAATAGGCCCTCATGCAGCAGGGACAGCTTGAGCAGGGGTAGGGAAGCCGGGAGGGGATAGGAGGGGATCCAACTGGGCCTAGCTGAGAGTAGGGCTGGTGTGGGGAGAGGGGGCTGAAGTGGTGGGCAGGGTCAGGTTCTGAAAGGCCTCAGGCATAGCCAGCGGACTTGTGTGGGCTGTGAGTGAAGCTTAAGGGGGCTCCAGTCTGACTGCAGAAGCCCAGGGACAGGACAGAGGGGCTTCAACTAAGGAGCAGTTCCTACTTATTCTAGGTCTGTCGGCAGAAGGGTACACGCGCACTGGATGTAGCTTGAGGTGATTCTGAGTTGGATTCTGCCCAGAACTCCAGCATCCATAAACCTCTGGTGCTAATTTGTTGAATGCTACAAGTGAGTCACTTACCTTACCTCAGTGTTCCCCCTTGGGTGACCATCTTGGTCACCAACACCGTTGTTAGGGTGCTGGGAGAAAGGCGAGCTGCCATCTGCAGAGCGGTGGGGCGCAGAGGCTGGGTGCAGACCTTACCCTATAATTTATTTTCAGCTCCGCAGCCTGTAGCCTCCAAGCCTCTGCTGCAGCACATGTGTGCCTGTGGGTTGTCACACGCATTAATTATCTGGTGAAGGTTATAAACTACCACTTGCCTTGGCTCGATAACTTCACAGAAAAGGGCTTTATCACTATCACAGCTAAATGCAACGGCAAAAAACTGGAGAAGATGAAAAGAAAAGTATCTCAAGCCAAAGAATAAATGGCATTTCAGAAAAAGCAGAAGCAGATAGGGAGACCAGTTGCAGTTTAAAATGACAACACGTCAGATGACATATTGCTGGCTTCCGGCTCATTTCAGGGTGGAAAGAGGCAGGGACACTGTGAGCCGGGCACAGCGAGGCCCTGTGGCAGGAAGCAGAGGGTTCACCCTGGGCAGTCTCATTCTCTCAGCTTCTCAGTTTTCTCATCTATAGAGTGGGATAGTAATAACATCTCACCTGAAAAGTGAGTGAGAGGTCACGATCTCACATGCCTGTTCCCTCGGGCGGGCAATGGTGATAGCCTCGATCGTTCACAAAAGATGCAAATGGCGAACACAGAATCAGTCGGTGTTTAGATTGAATTTCATCTTGCAGAGCCTTGACCTAACATTCCATCTCATATATCTCCAGACCTTGGCCATGTCCTCCTGTCAGATGAAGGACAGGCAGTGGCATGCTGATGGTCACAAGCTGGCCCCTATGGGAGTGGGGGAACCCTGATTTGTGCTGTTTGCCACTTTCTGTGGTGTAACCCTCCTGCCATGGACCATCTCCAGCTGCCCACGTGAGTCGGCCAAGTGCAGAGTTGGGAAGAGGTGCTTGGGATCTGGTCACTCGGCATTCCCACCAGAGCTACACCAGGGAAAGGGCACAGGTAATGACGATGGTCTTGTGCGCCACAAGACTTCACAAGTGATGAGTCTGAATAATTATTGCCTTGGTTCTTAACAAAATTTAATGGAAGCTCATGGAATTTAACTTTGGGAGGATGCTGGGGATGAACCCCGGGTCCTGGTGCCTGCAGGCTGGATGAGAGCACTACCCCTGAGACCCACCCTAGACCCTCCCCTAGAACTTAACCCTTAGCAGTGGCAGTATTTAACACTGGATGCTCATGATCAGCACAGCTGGCTCCTGCACACCACTACATGCAGAGCACCTGCCGTGGAGTGTGTACACAGATGATGAGCTCAATATATGCTCATCCCTTCCCTCCAGATCTGACATTGCCTCCCTGACTATTCCTGGCTATGTGGAATGGGAAGTATAGAAAAATCTAGAAAGGTGAGATGGAAAGAGAAGGGGGAGGAGACAGTGGGGGAGAATGCAGAAGCCTTGGGAAGGTGGATGAGGACCTTGGTCTGGAAGGCTCTGGGAGGTTCTGGAGCCCTTGGAGATGGACATCTTCTAGAAGAGGAATCCAGTGGTGGATCCATGGGGGAGGTTGGGCCTCCGTGGTTGCCCCACACCAACCCCCTTCCAACAGGCTGTGACTCCCAAGGCATGGACAGGCTGCCACCACCCAGTGCAGAGCCTGGACAGGGGTCCCCAGAGCAAAGTCACATGGCCTCAGCAGGTCAAGTGATGCACCTATGTAAGAGTTTCAGTCCTGAGCAGGGAAGGAAAGATAAGATTTAACAATGCATTCCTGGTGGTGTGCGGCAGGGCATTGGGGTCCTTCCCTGTTTCCCCTGCCTGGTCCCCAGAAGGCCCCCTAGCTCCTGCCCAACATCCAGGATTTGCTGGCTAAAACGTTTTATTCCCCATCCTCCCTCAAAGCTGGTGTGGCTAACCTGAGAATAAGGAGGTCTTGGGCGAGGCTTTCAGGAGAACGTGTACCATGTGGTCCCCTCTTCCTTCCTGCTGCATGGAATGTGGAGCCCCAGCAGCCGTCCTAGACCATGATGTAATCTGGAGAATGGAAATCAGATATGGCGGAGCAGAAACAGGAAGAGCCTTGGGCTCTGCTGACTTTTGGAATTTCCATACCGGTTCTCTTCTTTCTCTGGACTGTGTTGATATGATGGAATGAAACAGTTTTCCCTCTTGCAGGAGGGCCTTTGTTACCTGCAAACAGAGCTGACCAGTAGAAGCTTCTTTCCTGTGGAACTCCTTTGGCAGAAGGCCCCAGGCGGGCTTCTGCTGTTAGGAGGCTCGACAAATCCCGCTCCCACCCGTTCTGCCCTCTGTAGTTTCAAGCCCACACAGGCACGATGTCTTGTGTGCCTGGTTCCTGACCCAACGGAGCCTGTGTGCCTCCCCAAGGGACATGTCACCACCGTGCTGCACCCTTGGCCAGGATGTCCTTCCCTGGTCTTATCTGCTCTTGAGACTCAACACGATCACGCCCCTGTGGCAACACATCTTAGCTGGCTCTGTGTCATAACTGCCTTTTACCCATCTGCTTCCCACCAGAGGGCGGGCAGCCAGTGTGTGGCTCTTGTGCAGCATGTCGGTGTCCAAGGGGCTTATTGCCTGTGGTTTGAGTGAGTGCAGGCAGGGTATAGACTCAGGAGGCGGAGGTGACTTCAGGCTCTGTAACCAGATCCATCAATCTCTTCCCACAGGCCCACTGCCTACTGGCTCTTTTCATGCACAGAGCAGAGTTCAGCGCATCACCAGGGCTCATTTCCTGCCATGAAGCAGCGATGCTCCTACTGCCTGGCAAACACAGGCCTGAGTTTGATGGATGATGTCAGACTTGAAGGTGTTTTGGATGTCAACATTGTTCCTGGAATAAATAAATAAATAAAGCAGCAATTGATTATTACTCAAAGCAAAAAATTAAAAAAAAAAAAAACATAAAAAATCCGTGAGCCTGTACAGATACTGGTGATTGAATAAATTAACAAATGAGGAGAAGAAAGAACTCTCCCATGCAGAAGAGCTCTGAATCACTTCCACAGAAACCCTGCCCTCGAGGTGGGAAGCACAGCTCTCTGACTTCCTCCCAAAGTCTGGTTTGGAAGGGTCCTGGGAAGAGCACACTACAGCAGGGAGACCTGACGATACCACCTTGGCCAGATGATCAAGATCAACATCAACTGTCATGTTGACAGAAGGATGTGACATCATGGTAGTATCCCTCTGGGTCTTTTCTCAGTGACCAACGATCCCTGTCTTATCAGAGGAGGGGACATTAGATAAATTCCAATAGTGAGTCATCTTACAAAGCACCTAACCAATATCTAGAATATATAAAGAACTCAAAAAACTGAACACCAAAAATCAAATAAGGCAATTAATAAATGGGTAAATATATTAAACAGACTCTTCTTAAAAGAAGAAATACAAATGACCAACAAATACATGAAAGAATGTTCAACATCTTTAGCATTAGGAAATGCCAATCAATAGCACACTGAGATTTCATCTTGCACCAGTCAGAATGGCAATCATCGAGAATACAAACAAGGGGCTGGGCTGGGCTCAGTGGCAGAGCACTTGCCTAGCCCGTGTGAGGCACTGGGTTTGATCCTCAGCACCACATAAAAATGAATAAAGGTATTGTCCATCTACAACAAAAATACATACACATGTACATATATAAATAAAAAATATATAAAAAGAACACAAACAATAATAAATGCTGGAGAGGAGTTGGAGAAAAAGGAATACTTTTACAATGTTGGTGGGACTGTAAAGTAGTACAACCACTATGGAAATCAAAATGGAGGTTCCCCAAAAGACTATGTCTGGAACCACCATATGACTCACCTATCCCTGTCTCAGTATTTACCCTAAAGAATTAAATTACATGCATACCCATGTTTACAGCAGCACATTTCACAATAGCTAAACTATGGGACCAGCCTAGGTGTCCATCAATGGAAGAATGGATAAAGAAAATGTGGCATATATTTATAATGGAGTTTTATTCAGCTGTGAAGAAAATAAAATTATGTAATTTGCAGGAAAATGGGTGGAACCTGAGAACATTATGTTAAGTAAAATAAATCAAACTAGAATGTCAAGAGTCGTATGTTTTCTCTTACATGTGGAAGCTAGAGAGGAAAAAGGAAAAGAGAGGTGTGGGGGAATCTCATGAAAACCAAAGAAGATCACTAGCTAGAGGAAAGGGACCACGGGGAGGAGGAGGAGAGGAAAAGGGGAAGTGCTGGGGAATGAGATGGGTCAAATTATATTGTTATATTGTGTATCATGTGCATGGGCGCATATGTAACGAAAATTCCACCACTATGCACAGGTATGATGCACCAATGAAAAAGTGGGAAGAACAAAGAAACACCTAAACCGCGCTCTCCACAACTCGGTTTATCAAAAACAAGGGAAGGCAGAGGAACAGCCAAAGCCAATGGTGTAGGTAGATGTGACGACTGGATGTCACATGGCATCCTGGATGGGGTCCTGGAACAGGAAAAGGATGCCAGAGACAAACCAGGGCCATGTGGAACCACCGTGGGCTTCTGTAACAATAGCGCCCTGATCTTGTAAATCACCTGTGACAAACACAGTGCACTATGTAAGAAGTAGTAATGGGAAACAGGTGAGTGCTGTGGGAACTCTGCCCCACTGTCTCCACGTTTCTGTAAATCTAAAACTGTTCTAAAAAGTAAAGTCTGTTAAAAAGAAAAAGGAATCTCCCCAAGCTGCTGGGGGAGGGACACCAGTACCAGTATCTGTTAGTAACTGAGGGCTTACAACACGCCCACCACGTCCTCCACGTGGCCAGGGACCCTCGTAGCCATCTGTGGCGGGTCTCTCCATCACCCAGCACCAGCCGAAGGTGCCGAGATGCTAAATTAAGGGAGACCATAAAGCAGGGGAGGCAGCCCAACTCACAGAGTTGATGGCGGGTGCCGTCTAAAGGTGCCGGGCAGGGACTTGAGGGCAAGTGCTGGAGCCTCCCCCTGGAAGTGCCTCAGCTCCTCCAGCTTTTCTCTGTGAGCCTCCAGAGTCACGTTCCTGAGGGAGAGTCAAGGGCTTAGGAGGGAGACCCAAGCTGGGCCCTGACTTAATAACCCATCCGAACCCTGTGGAATGTGGGCAGCCATGTTCCTGAGGGAAAGCAGGCTCCTGTTACCAGCAGAAGTGGGGCTCTCTGTGCTTTGGGCCGTCACTTTCCTTCTTTCCTACTGGCAACCACGCCCTTCCAGGTTATGTCCATGTGATTTGGGTGAGGCCAGCTCTACCCCTAGTTCCAGGGCAGACACAGCACCAGGACCCAAGCCCAGCCAAACAAAGGCAATGAGGCGTTGACCAAAAGTGCTGGAGGACAGGCAGGACTTCTGCCCCGGTGGTCGAGGGTGCAGGATGGAACCTGGAACTGATGGGGCGTTTCTGCCAACTCGGGGAGAACAGTGTAAGAAGCAGAACTGGGAGGAAGGGTCTCCCCACAGCTGTGCCGCACGCAGCCCAAACCTGTGGTTCCGTGATGGCTTCCTTCCTTCCTTCCTTCCTTCCTTCCTCCCTCCCTCCCTTCCTTCCTCCCTTCCTTCCTTCCCTCCCTCCTTCCCTCCCTCCTTCCTTCCTTCCTTCCTTCCTCCCTCCCTTCCTTCCTTCCTTCCTTCCCTCCCTCCTTCCTTCCTTCCTTCCTCCCTCCCTTCCTTCCTTCCTTCCTTCCTTCCCTCCTTCTTTCCCTTCTTCCTTCCTCCTTCCCTCCCTCCCTTCCTTCCTCCCTTCCTTCCTTCCTTCCTTCCTTCCCTCCTTCCTTCCGTCTTTTTTTGTGAAGCATGTACACTTTAATGCATCATGGCTACCTCACCCACCACTGAGGTTGGGGAACACGTCGCAATACTCAGCAGTGCCCACTGCTCTGAGGTTGTGCATGTGCAGACACGCGCGGAAGTAGCGTACACGCCTTTATGTATTCCATTTTGGTGAACGTGCACTCAGATGGACAGACTCTGAACATGGTCGAACCTTATTTTTAATCCTTCCCATTGGTGCTGCTCACAGCTGGTACCTGGAACCACCACAGGTCCACACTCCTATTAATTCCATGGACTGAGTACAGGCATTAGGAGTTTCAGAAACTTTCAAAATAATATGACAGTTGTTTTGAAACTAAGGATAAAAATTGGAGGGGCTAGGGATGTAGCTCAGTGATAGAGTGCTTACCTAATACGTGCAAGGCCCTGGGCTTGATCCCCAGTGTGAAAATAAATAAAATTGGGGCTTATATTCTGTATGTCTTCGGTTTTCAAATTTTTCCTTTATTTCTAGTAACTGATTCTTATTGCACTTTACAAAAATATGAGTCCACGATGATTAGAAGGAAAAAGAGCAGTTCCTTCCTCACAGGCAGGGCGAGAAGCAGTGCTTTCTGCCACTGTGAATCAGCGCAAGTTCAGATCAGGACCATGATTGAAAATACAGAAAGGGGCTCAGAAAAGAAGAGCAAGGCTGAGAAGAAGGCCGAAACGGGAACCCTTCCCAGGCGGCCTGTTTGAATTTTAAAAACTGGAAATCGGGAAAGTGCACAGCTTCGGATGAGCTTGACTCTCACAACCAGAGGACATTCTTGTAATGAGGATTCAGTGCTGACCAGAACAAAGGACCCCACTGAGAACTGAGTTCCAGCCACACCACAGGAAGACAGGCCAGCCGAGGCACTGCCGCTGCGTGAAGAGGCGCTGCACAAACTCACCGCGGGAGGACACGTACGGTTACTCGGCCCCTCCCGGTCACCCTCTCCTCAGGCACAAAGACAGCCAGCAGGCCACGAAGGCAGAAGAGCACAGCCAGGCAAGTTGGGTGTGAATCCTGGTTCTGCCGTTGACTCCCTGGGGAGCCACACCCTCTGGCCTCTGTTTATCCAACTAAAGCAGGGGGTCCAGGCCCTCTGTCCACACAGATACCCCACCCCACCCCACCAGGTACTCCAGGGCCCTCTGATAAATGAGATACTGGTTTGGAGCAGAAACTATGACAGCTCTGGATGGATTGTGTGATTTGAGCCCCAGTTGTAAGTTCCAGATCAAAGGGGTTTCTGAGGTCAAGTGGGGGTTAGGTGTTGGTCCCTGGCCTGGACCTGCTGAGCTCTGTAGAGGGGATGGTCTCCTGTAACTCACTATATGAATATGTTCTGGGGACAGGTCGGTGGGTGCGAGTGGCATGGGACCCAGGCTAGGAGCAGCATCCCTGGGAGCATCCTGGGCAGGGGTCGGCCTCTCCATTCCCAGGCAGCACCTCTGCTCTCACGCAGGGGGGGTCTGGAGGAAATGGGGGAAGGTGAGACGTGGAGGTGGCCCCAGGGGTGCCCCCTGTACCCGAGGGCCCTGGAACACATGGTGGGGTGGGGGGCATCCGTGTGAGCGGAGAAGTTGGGACACCCCTGCTTTAACCAGGAGGCTCCCCGTCTGTTGTGGATTGTTCCCACAGCAGAAAGGCACCGACTGCAGGCTCTCCCGGCACTGCTGGTGGGTGCGACCCCCCAAGGGTAAGTCACTGCACATCTCCACACCTGTTCACTACATTTCCATGGAGGGTGAAATTTCCAACTTGTAACAAAACCAGCATCAGCAGTCTAGACATCCTGCAAGTCCAGAACTTTCCTGAGCAGTGATCATGGTTGGCGTGTTCTTGGTGGCTGCACCCTGACTTGGTCTCTACCCAGGGCTGAGTTGACAGAGGGGTCTCTCTTTGGGTCTCTCGTTGGGCATCTTTCCTGGGGTGTGCCTTCCCCACTCTTCCCAGTTCCAGACAGGGAAGGTGAGGCTCAGAGAGGTTGAGCAGCCTGTTAGGGACATTGAGTTGTCACCTGGGAAGTTCTACTCTGCTGCTCCCTGCTCTCTCCTTCCTGAATTTTAAAGACCTGAAGACCAGGATCCCTGGCTAGGTGCCATGTTAGTGGACCAAAAAGTATTCCTGACTGACACCGTCTCCTGGGTCTCACTTTCTCTCAAGCCAGCTTCTTCAGAAGGGTCTGCAGGCTGCTGAGTGCCGTGGTGCACCCGTAACCCAGGCCTGAGTCTCCTCGGCTTCCACGCCTCATTACTGTGCATCTGCCCCCTGCCTTGTGTATTTCTCTCCCTTACCATGAGGGAGCTCACCTCAGGAGGGAGTCAGACGGGGAGTCAGGAGACTTTTCAAGGGGAACAGCCCCCAGGGCTCGGGGCAGCTGCTCCGCCAACATAGGTCTCTCCTGAAAGCTTCCTGCTCAAGGGTCGCACTTGGCCCATCTGGTGCAGGGCCGGGAGGGAGAAGTCAAAGGCTGTTTTGTTTCTTGTCTGGGTTTGAATTCAGCTGAGACCACTGGGGACAGATTCCAGCCCTGCTGCCAGGTTCATTCTTTTTTTCATTCATGACATGGGGGTGATGGCTGTAGGGGTCCCATGGCAGGGCTGCTATGAGGTTAGGGATGGTGGACAGGGGCAGCTCTCCAATGCCCCATGCTGGAAGTCTTTGGATATCCCCTCATTCCTGTTCAGAGTATCAGTGACCCACAAACTAACATTGTGGCTAGTCAGTGGCATCTGTGTGCCAGGCACTCTGCTGTTTTATGCATTTGGCTCTCTTCCTCTCCACAGCAACCTGTTTTAATGTAGATCCTGTATAAGCCCCATTTTACAGATGAGAAACTGAGGCCCAGATGTTATACCACCTACGCAGGGCCCAACAGCTGGCGAATGAGTGAACTTGGGCCTGAACTGGCACTAATATCCATCAGACTCCTGTGCCTGAGGTCTTAGGCACCCCAAGCAGGCCAAGAGAAAAGATCAGGAAGCCCATTGCCGCATCGCTTCTTTCTCACCTCTTTCTGCTGTTCTCTGCTTGGCTATTCCATGTCCCTCACTTCCTGTCTTGCTCTATTAAGAAGAATCAGAGCTGCTCTTGAAGAACACTAATTTCCCATGCCTCCTGATGGGCCCAGGATCAAGGATGTGTCAGTTATCTACTGTGTAACAAACTAGCCCGAACCCCAGAGGCCTAGAGCCACATGTGTTTTATTTGCTCACAATTCTGAGATTTGGCAGTTTGGGCTGGATTTGGCTGGACGGCTCTTCACTCTTCTCTCCCAGACTCATGTGGCTGCGGTCGGCTGACCGCTTGGCTGGGGCCAGGAGGCCCGCTGCAGCCTCCTCACTCACAGGCCTGGCTTGCTGGCTGGGCTCCTCGGTTCTCTTCCACATGGCCTTACTCACGGGTTAGCTTGGGCAGGCCTAAGCTGCCTGCGTTCTGCTTGTGTGCTATGTTCTATTGGTCAAAGCAAGTTACAAGATCTGTCCAGATGTGCCAAAGAATGGGTGGCCCTTCTTGATCTACCCCACTGAGAGAAACCCTCCCCCATCCCTGCTGTGCCTTCACTCCCCTCCCCCACCACCCACACTCCTTTAATAATAACTTCTCACTTGGCATCACCCAAAGCTTCATTCACTCACTCAACAAATATTCATTATGTGCCAGGGACCCACTAGTGACACAAAGCCCCTGCTCTAATGAACCTAACATGCTAGTGGAGGGGCAGACAACTGAGATGTAAACAAGAACACAGTGTTGGGCTGGGTGGACAACAGCACCCTTGGAGAACAACAGCAGAGCAGGGCTGGGGGAGTGCGAGAGGATGGCACCTACAGTGGCCATACACAGCCCTCCTGCTGGGGAGGCACCGCCTCTGAGCTGCAGCCCCAGCCCTTTTTATTTTTCCATTTTGAGAAAGGTTCTAAGTAGTGAAGGTTGACCTTGAATTTAGGATCCTCCTGCTTCAGCTTCCAGAGTAGCTGGGATTACAGGCATGGGTGCACAGCACCTGGCTGAGTGGTTCTTATTACATATAGAGTGGTCAGTGGACATCAATGGCCACTGATGGTCCCCCCCCCCCAACCCAGAGCCCAAAGCAAGTGCCAAGGCCCTGAGGCTGCCTCGGAGAGACACTATCCTTTACAACGAACAAAACCCCAAGCTTCATACATTTCATTAAAGAACAACAGAAACAGTTAAATGTGGCAAAATTTTGTTAAACAAAAGCATTTTATTATATCTGTCCTCCTGAGTAAAACTACTGCTCCTGAGGACGTGATGGTGCTTCTGAGGGCTTACCTTTCTGATGGACTATCTGCCTGTCCTGCCCACTGACTTGTGGTAAGAATCAAACTGACACCATAAAAATGAAAGTTGCCCTGCTTCTGGTTTCATTTCCTACCGCAAGGATGCCACAGTAATTTTTTTAAAGAACACAAATCAGTTATCACTTCCTGCTTAAAGCCAGTCAGAGGCTCCCTGCCGCCTAAAGAGTAAGCTTCAGTCCCCTAAGTAGAACTTGGTCCCCTCACCACCTGCATGTTCTATCATTCCAACCTCACCGTCTGTGGTCCCCCCAACCCTACACCCCTCATTCTTTTCCAGTCGCAACTCCTCTCCCAAACTGCTCTCATCTCAGAAGGCCTGCCCTGGCGACTCCTAGGTCAGGATCCTCTCTCCTTGCAATGCCCGGTGAAGCCTCCAGTTTCAAGACCCAGGCGAGCAGATGAAAGAAGAGGTGTAAGTGGCCTGGGTCAGTTCCCGAGGGCGCTCATCTGGATAAATCCTTCCGGCTCCGCTTCCTAACCCCGGTTAGACCTTCCCTCCAAGATCATGCTAGCATTTAGCTAGCATGCCATTAAAACAATCTCCAAGCCTCAGTTTCTGTATCTGCAAAAAGGGTCCACGAGCCCCTGGGCAGGGCGGGGCGGCTAGGGAGTGACCGCTTAAGGGATCGCGACCCGAGGGCCTCCTGAAATTCTTTTGAGCCACCGCCCCCGACAGGGCTTTCCCCGGCGGCGCCACGCCCGCGCAACCCCGGCCACTCGAGACCCGGGCGTGGCGCCGTCTGGGCATGCGCGGGCCGCGGCGCGCATGCGCGGGCGAGATGCGCGGCGGGCTCGGCAGGCACGGCGCACGCGCGGGCCCGCGCCGACTCAGCACGGCCCGAGGGCGCGAGCCCGCCGCCGGCCGGACCGCCGTGCGCCGGGCGTGCGCGTGGGAGGGAGCGCGGCCGCCGTCGCCGGCGCCGCCCCGCCGCCGCCTGCGCTCAGCCTCGCGCTCGCCGCGGCCGGTGAGTGCGGGGCGCGGGCGGGCCTCGGTGGTCGCCGGGGCGGCGGCGCAGGGGCGCGGGGCGGAGCGCAGCCCGACCCGCGGTGCGGGTGGCTCCTCCCGCGCCCCCGGCCCGCCGGCCGCCCTCGGAGGGGAGGAGGCGAGGGACGCGGGGAGGCCGGGCGCGGGGCGGCGGGGCTGGCCTGCGGGCGCGGAGGCCGGAGCGGCCGGGACGTGGGGAGGCCGGGCGCGGGGGCCGGCGGGGCGCTCGGCGGGATGGGGCCGCGGGCGCGGGGAGGCCCGGCGCGGGGCGGGCGCGGGCGACCGGGGCGGCGCGGAGGTCGGGCGGGCCTCCGCCGGAGCGGACCGAAACCTGGAAAACAAAAGGGGCGGCGGGGAGGAGGACGGGCAAGCCCCGCGCCGGCGTCCTTCGCCAGCCGGCCCGCGGCTTTGTGCCGGCCAAGTTTCCTGCTCGCCTCCGCCCCGCTCCGCGGCCGCCGGGGCCCCTGCGGCTCCTCGCGGCCGCCCGTGCGGCGCCCCTTCCTCAGAGCGGGCGTGCGTTCCGTTCGCTCGGCCGCGGGCTTTTGTAGGAAAATGCGCCGAGGGTGAAGTCGGTGTTTTCCCTCCGAGAGCCGTTTCAACGGTCCCATTCTTGCATAGTTAGCCTGCAGCTGGGTGTTCAGGATAATGCGATACTGTAGTTGCGGGAGCTGGTTAAATACGCTCCAAGCACAATGCGGTGTAGGAGTTTGGGGTTCTTGAGGATTTTTACTTAGACTGTGAATATTTTCTTGGCTCCGAAAATAGGCCATTACTGTTTGAAATGGAATACAAGAGCCTCCCTCGAATTTATTTGTGAAACGAGTAGTGAAAATACTCATTTCAAGAGGCTACCAAACAGTCAGTCAGTGATGCATCTGGGAAGACCTCTGAAGAGTGAAACAAAGTTTGTGGATGAAGTGATTACAAGATACAAAGTAGCATGCAACTTATTTTTGTTGTGATACATTATAGATAATATAGTCATCTGGTTGTCTTGAGGTAATTAAAAAATCCCTGCAGTAACTAAACAGGAAACTTTTTCTGGGTATGAACCCAACCTTGCACATGCTAGGCCAGCACTCTACCACTGAGCTGCGTCCTGAGCCCAGAGGAAACTTTTTAAGGACGTTTGTATCCCATATCTTCATGAATGTAAATGTGTATTAGTGGTTGTCCTCGCCGGGAAAAACAAGCTGAACCTCTGTTGAATACTTAGTTTACTAAGTGCCGCAGAACCAGAATATCATGATCAATATTACAGTATTTTCTTCTAAAGAATTTTTCATTTCACTGTCAAATAATCCAGGTTAGTAATGAATACAGGCAAAGGTGGTGGTTTGAAAGGAGCCAACAGTCGCATAAGCAAAGCATCAAAAGCAGGTCCTCAGGATAATTCACGACTGTTCTTACAGTTTGGGGCAAAGGACACTGGGGCCAAGCTCCTAGAGTTGATGGGGCTTCAACAGCCTCTTGAGGTTGGCAACCCATGACCTGAGCGGGTTTAGGAGGCAGCAGGATCCTGTGGTTTCCACAGAGCTCCATGCCTGTTGCTGGGAGTTACATAACTCAGCAATGGTCCTCATGACTATGCTCTTGAGCTGGTCAGGTAACTATCCTTACTGGGAAGTTAAAGAAATTGTCTAAGAAAATCGTGTTGTTAAAGCTAGCTTTTTGTGCTAGGGTGTGACTCAGTGATAGCACTTGCCCAGCATGTGTGAGGCACTGGGTTCAATTCTCAGCACCACATAAAAATAAATAAAGGTATTGTGTCCATAAAAGAAAAAAAAAAAACTAGCTTCTTTTAAAAATTATGCTGGGGGCTGGGGAGATAGCTCAGTCGGTAGAGTGCTTGCCTTGCAAGCACAAGGCCCTGGGTTCGATCCCCAGCACCCCCCAAAAAAAATAAATAAAAATAAAAATTATGCTGCATAAGGAACTGTGTATTACACTATTTTATAACAATTTTTTTTCCTGAAAATTACTGTCCTTTCTTGGATATGATTTGAGTTAGAAAGGTGGAATCTTTGTTTACATCTCTAGATATTTAATTTAATTTAATTTAATTAATTTATTTATTTTTGTGGTGCTGGGGATCGAACCCAGGGCCTTGTGCTTGCGAGGCAAGCACTCTACCAACTGAGCTATCTCCCCAGACCCCTCTAGATATTTTATGAAAACTTTCCCTCTATATTTTGAGTGTCTTAATTAAAAATTATTTTTACATGTTTTTTAGTTATTGATGGACCCTTATTTTATTCTTTTATTTATGTGTGATACTGAGAATTGAACCCAGTACCACACGTGCTAGGCAAGCCCTCTACCCCTGAGCCATAACCCCACCCCTTAATGTTTTTAAAAAATATTTTTGGTTGTTGATGGACACAATACCTTTAATTTATTTATATGTGGTGCTAGGATCAAACCCAGTGCCTCATACCTGTGAGGCAAGTGCTAAACCACAACCCCAGCTCACTATAGTGTCTTAATTTTGAGAAAATAATTAAAATTGTGTTGAGTGGAGCTGGGGAGATAGCTCAGTCGGTAGAGTGCTTGCCTTGTAAGCCCAAGGCCCTGGGTTCCATCCCCAGCACCACCAAAAAAAAAAAAAAAATTGTGTTGAGTTACAAAAGATGCCATCAAAAGTGTTAATGCTATATGTTCATCTTTCAGTTATGAAGTTTAGCATTTTCAGTTTTGACAAATTTTCACCTAGATTATTTCTTGCTTTATATGTCAACAAAATTACAATTGTGGCTAGGCATGGTGGTACATGCCTATATTCCCAGTGGCTCAGGAGGCTGAAGCAGGAGGATGACAGGTTCAAAGCCAGCCTTAGCAACTTAGCGAGAAATAAAAAAGGACTGGGAATGTGGCTCAGTGATGAAGTTCCCCTGGGTTCAATCCTCCTTGTGTGCATGGGGGATAAAAAAAAAAAGAAGAAAAAGTGCCATTTTAATTTTTGTGAATTGAAAACAATTTTTTTTTTTGCTGATTAAAAAATTTAAAAAATTACTGATACTTGTATAAATTATTCAAAATGGAAGAAATGTAAGAAATTTTAAATATAGGCAAAACAACTGATTTTATTTCAATCAGGCAGTTTCTGAATGTATCCAAACATCTGGATGGTGAGGTGCTTACCATTGCTGAGGCTGGAATAGGAAGTGGTGACAGGGCTGCCTCGGGTGAACTACGCGGCCCACTGATGTCACCAAATACACCAGGAAGTTATTTTTTGTCTTCTCTCTTAATTGTATTTTGTAGTGGATTATTTTAGCCCCTTTTTGCTTTTTATCTCTGCCATCATTTTTGCAAAAGTTTATTTCATTTCATGACTGTCAGAAGGCATCCTAGTGCTAGAGAAGTAAAATTTATGTCTCCAGTTTGTGGTACTAATTCTTAGGAATTGTGCCAGATTTTATTGAGAATTCTTTAAATGTGTTTCTGATTATGACGTGTACAGTCTATAGCAATGTTTTTTTGTTTTTTTGAGTTCTGTGGAAATAAAACCCAGATAAGTGTATCTAGATAAGCTTTTCAGTTTAAATGGGAATTTTAGCCAGTGTGCTTAGTTATATTCTGACCTGTGTAGGCACTAATGAAGTGGTTTATGGACAAAAATGGGAACACAGGTTTCTGCCATACTAGTGTCCTTATTCCCATCTTGAGCAGCTTGAAGCTTAAGAGAAAAACACCAGCAGCATCACCGAAAGTTCACCACTTTAAGAACATGAAGGTGTTTCCTTACCAACTTGGGTTAAAACGGTATTTAAACCTTACTGTAAACTACATTTTTAGACACAGTAAGAGGACTGAAGCTATAGTTAGAATATGATCCAGTGGTAGGGGAAGAGCATCATTATGGGGCTCCTGTGTGGTTTTGTCAAGTTTTGGTAGTTACTGCCTTTGTGTAGATCAGTGAAACCTGAGAAAGGCTCTGGAAGTGCCACATGTGTCCCAGTGTCAACCTTGTCTGTTCCCCTTGGGAACTGTAGGGTTACAGGTGCTGTTGCCATCCTGTACACAGGAAGCACTGTAGTCAAGTTAGAGTGGGTTGTCCAGGCCACCCTACCCAGGCCCCAGGTGCCCAGTGGGCAAGCTCTGGCTGCCCTGGGGCTGGTAGGACTGGAGAACAGCATCTTAATGTGGTCTTCCTCAGTAGCAGTAGATAGGATGCTACTGCACGTCGCTGTGTCTGGAAGTCCAGATGATTAGGGTTCCGGTTGGAATCTGACACTGGATGACTTGAACATCTAGCATAGCATAGGTAAACGTTTTAGACCAACTAGAATTAGTTAAAGGCAAATAAATAAAGTGTGGATTAGTGATTGATGATACTTGTTTGCCAAAAGACATGCTTTAGTAGCCTGTGTCTCTAGGGTGGATTTGGTGGTTCTTCTGGGGTCTGTGTTTATGAGGGAACAGGATTTTGTGGGAAGCAAGGAGACACAGTTGATTCTCCTCACAGGTGTGAGCCCTTTGTAGAAAGCCTGAGTATTTATAGTCTTAATACATTGCTCCTCTAAGAGTTTCTGAAATGAAGATACTCATTCACGCTAATCTAGAATATCCCATCCTGCTTTTAAGAGTCGACGCAGCACTTCGTTATTTGGGGCCACTGGACCAAAATCAAGCCTCAGGAACCTCAGAAGTCGTGCTCCTGGTTGTCTGTGTCTGGGGTTCCCTTTCTGCCTTCATGTTCTGTGTTCAGGTTCCCTCTGTCACATGGTTTGAGTTCTGCTCTGAATGCAGGTGCTTATTTCATCTGTTTCTCTTGAACAAAGCACATGCTGGAAGAGCTTAAGAATTTGACATTTGTGAATGTTCTTAGTGGATTGTGTGTATCCCATGAAGGCAGAACTGACAGCTGTTGCATCTTCAGTGTCTGACAGTGCTTGTTGAATGAATAAATCCAGGTCTGTGATTTATTGGAGAACTGTTAATTTTGTTACTCTGCTATCTACTGTTTTGTTCACCTTGGTTAAAAACCTCATTTAAAAGCTGAGTAGGACTTGATACCAGGGAAGAACTTGGATTATCTGCATTTTCACCTTTGTCCGCTTTATAACTATAATCATCAAACTTGGGTCAGGGAAAAAATATATTGCTCTGCCCCTTTGCAGTTTTGCAGTTTTCTTTTTTTCTGGAAATTGATCTTGTAGAAATTTATCTTGTATTCATTGGGGCTTATCCCAGGTTCTGAAGACAGACTTGCTCAAAATTGGCAAGATCTGCAGTTACTGGTCGAAAAGCTCCATTCTGTCTTTTACTAATCAGCTGGATTCTGGATGCTTTATGGGGGTTTAACAGTATGCCCTGAAGCCATGGGAGAGAGTAGCTCGCTTCCTAATGCCAGTTATACACTGTCAGCTCATTCTTGACCTTCCTCAGAAAGTCTTTTTCTGCCTTGCTGCAGTTCAGATAGGACATTTTGATAGTAAGAGTTGAGAATACCCTTATGCAGGGCAGGAAAGTAAACATCTGGGAACAAGGGCATCCTGAGAGCTTTCATTTTGCTCTTCCTCAGTGAGTTCCTCCACCGTCTTGCTGTACTGTGCAGAGGACACTTGTACACACTCCAGAAGGCACCCTGGGATCTCAGTGGTTCTCAGCAGTGATGGGACAGCATCACCTTCACCTGGAGACTTGTTAGGAATGTCTGAGGCCCTACCTCTGACCCCACTCAGTCTCTGGGGGTGGGGCTAACACGCTGTTGGGATTTGTACTTTGGGTGCTTTGGAGATGTTTGTGGTCCCTTCCTGACCACTTAGATTTTGCTTATGAGTTTACTCTCACTATAGGAATTTTTTTTTGGTTCCAAACAAATTGACTTTATTTGATACACTCGGGATAACACAAACCTTAATCTCTCTAATATCACACATCAATCAAATCGAATGGCAAATAAACACACCTCAATCAAATAGTCCAAAGTCCTCTCTGCCTTGTCGGTTCCGACGACCCCAATGCGACGTTATCTTAGCCGGAGAGCAGAGGACTGCTGCTGCGGCACTCTCTCCGGCCGATGGTCTGGGAATCGAGGACGGGCCTGTCTCCGCTGATCGTGAAGCCGTCAGAGTAGCGGAGTCTCGGCTGTCTCAGCGGATGGATGGTCGATGGGGCTGCGAACCTGGCTGACGTGGATTCTCAGGAGATCTGGGCTGAGCCGAGGAGCTGTCTGAGAGGGGAGTTATATACCCTTTTTCTTGGCTTGTTTCTAGTTCTGGTCCAGATGGTGTTTTATCTCCTTGATGCAGCACTCTTGTGACACATCTTTTTTTTTTTTTTTTTTTTTTTTTTTGCCATCCACTAAGGGCTTTATCATTTATTCGTTAGACATCCAAGTCTGCTCCTTTCAGTAGCTTTGCTCCCCCTCATATGATGTTCCATCTTGCCACAGGCCCAGAGTGAGAGGGCCAAGTGAACATGGATTGAAACTCCTAAAACGGGAACTGAATAAAACTTACCTTTTTAAAAATGGAACTTCTCAAGTATTTTGTCATAGTAACAAAAACTGACTAACACAATTCTAAGACATACTGAGCGGCCTTAGAAGTTACCTCAGAATCAAGGTCCTCTAACCTTATCTTGTTTTTCTGCTCCAAGGGTTGGGAAGGGCTCTCTGGAATCCTTTTGCCCACATTAAGATCAGAACCACAAAAGGGAACACAACTGGCTTTTGTCTCCTCCCTGAAGTCTCATTATCTATCAAGAAAGAAATACCAAGAAGGTAATCATGCTTGGATGACTTTCTTATACATCTATCCCTTGGATTCATTCATATCTGAGGAGAATCATTTCACAAGATAATTTCTGTCTATAGGTCCAATTTGTTCTCCTAAAAATGAAATGATCACACTCAGCCAGGTACAGTGGTTATAATCCCAGTGACTCAGGAGAATGGGGGAAAAGGATCATAAGTTCAAGGCCAACCTGGGCACCTTAGTGAGATCCTGTCTTTAAGAAATGAAATAAAAGTAAAAAGGGTTGGGGATGTAGTTCAGTGATAGAGTGCCTCTGGGTTCAATCCCTAGGACCTGGGGAAAAAAAAAAAAAAAGTCACACTCTCCATCTCTCCTTCTCCCCTATGAAGAAGGGTATCTAAATGTTAAACCAAAATTTTTGGGGCTAAGGAAACTCTGAAATAAAGGGGTTTATTGAGCCATTGCAAATGCTTGCCAACTTTTTTTAAAAGGGACCAGACAAAATTCCAGAAATGCTAGCAGCATAGCTAGGTAGCAGTTCGAAAGTGACTGCCAGACCTAGAGCTGAGGTTATTCTAATAAAGTTTGTGTAAAGAAAGTATAAATTGTTTACCCTGAACAGATAAGCAAGGAAAGCTTTGGAATAGAAGGGTAGTCCATAAGGGGAAGTGACTGTTGCTCTGGATTAGTTGAGTTTAACAAAGTTATGAATGAATAGGGTAGGTGGGCCTGGTGGTTGACCATACAGGAATGTAAGTCAAGGTTTCAACATACATTCAGGAATGTATGAGTCTTTTTGAAGCTGAGCATGGTGGCACACATCTATACTCCCAGCTACTTGGGAGCCTGAGACAGGAGTTCCAAGTCAGCCTGGGTAATATAGCAACATTCCCATCTCAAAACAAGGAGTCTTTTTGTTGGTTCCACCTGCAACTGTTAACTGATGAACTTCCCTTATTTCTTCTTCCCTTCACCCTCTGGTGAAGTTTATAATTAAGTTTAGGACATCTCAGAATGTTCCTTTTATCATAAGCATCTGGATTTCACTGGATTATTGAGCAATAACACTTCTATAATTCTCCGCTGTGCACATTAAAAAATTCCACTACAGGAATCTTAAGTAAGTTTTGGGAAGACCTCACAACTACTTTTATTTAACAATTTTGAATGTTTTAATGCTGAAACCACTTAACTCATTAAGTCCCAAGTTTTAAATTCTTTGAACATAATAATTTCAAAGTTACCATAAGTTGTGTATTGCTCAATTTATTTATTTGTTTTAGGTACTGGAGAGTAACCCAGGGACACTTTACCACTTTACACTATGCCCTAGCCCTTTTTATTTTTTGTTTTGAAACAGGGTCTTGCTGAGTTGTCCAGGTCTATAACTTGCAATCTCTTACCTCAGCGCCTCAAGTAGCTGGGATTATAAACATGCATCAGTCCCCCTGACTTGCTTAATTTGAGATTTTACAGGTGTAATACATTTGAGACAATGAGGCAAAATGCGTCAGTTCTTTTGAGTCTTGGTTTGGGATTTAAATGAACAGCTGTGTGTTGAAATAGCAGTTGGTGTGGTTCATCAAAGTGTGGCTCTTGGTAAACATCAGGAAAGGGTGTACATGCTGGTGCTTAAGGCACAAGTTATGTTCCCTGGCAGTTTTTTTGTTTTTTTGTTTTTTTTTATTGTAAACAAATGGGATACATGTTGTTTCTGTTTGTGCATGGAGTAACAGCATACCATTTGCATAATCATACATTTACATAGGGTAATGATGTTTGATTCATTCTGTTATTATTTCCTTCCCCCCACCCCTCCCACCCCTCTTTTCTCTCTATACAGCCCCTCCTTCCTCCATTCTTGCCCCCTCCCATCCCCCATTATGTGTCATCATCCGCTTATCAGTGAGATCATTCGTCTTTTGGATTTTTGAGATTGGCTTATCTCACTTAGCTTGATATTCTCCAATTTCATCCATTTGCCTGCAAATGCCATAATTTTTTTATTCTTTATAGCTGAGTAATATTCCATTGTGTGTGTGTGTGTGTGTGTGTGTGTATATATATATATATATATATATATATATATATATATATATATCACAGTTTCTTTATCCATTCATCAGTTGAAGGACATCTAGGTTGGTTCCACAGTCTGGCTATTGTGAATTGAGCAGCTATGAACATTGATGTGGCTGTATCTCTGGAGTTTGCTGATTTTAAGTCCTTTGGGTATAGGCCGAGGAGTGGGATAGCTGGGTCAAATGGTGGGTCCATTCCAAGTTTTCTAAGGAATCTCCACACTGCTTTCCAGAGTGGCTGCACTAATTTGTAGCCCCACCAACAATGTATGAGTGTACCTTTTCCCCCACATCCTCTTCAACACCTATTGTTGCTTATATTCTTGATAATCGCCATTCTAATTGGGGTGAGATGGAATCTTAGTGTAGTTTTGATTTGCATTTCTCTTATTACTAAAGATGTTGAACATTTTTTCATATGTTTGTTGATTGCCTATAGATCTTCTGTGAAGCATCTGTTCATATCCTTTAGTCCATTTGTTGATTGGGTTATTTGTATTCTTGGTGTAGAGTTGAGTTCTGTATATATTCTGGAAATTAGTGCTCTATCTGAAGTATGAGTGGCAAAGATATTCTCCCACTCTGTAGGCTCTCTCTTCACATTGCTGATAGTTTCCTTTGCTGAGAGAAAGCTATTTAGTTTGAATCTATCCCAGTTATTGATTCTTGCTTTTATTTCTTGTGCTATGGGAGTCCTGTTAAGGAAGTCTGAACCTAACCCAACAAGTTGAAGATTTTTCTTGTATAAGATGCAGGGTCTCTGGTCTGATTTCAAGGTCCTTGATCCATTGTGAGTTGATTTTTGTGCAGGGTGAGAGATAAGGGTTTAGTTTCATTCTGTTGCATATGGATTTCCAGTTTTCCCAGTACCATTTGTTGAACAGGCTGTCTTTTCTCCATTGCATGTTTTTGGCACCTTTGTCTAGTATGAGAAAATTGTATTTATTTGGGTTTGTGTCTGTGTCCTCTATTCTGTACCTTTGATCTACCTGTCTATTTTGGTGCCAATACCATGCCGTTTTTGTTACTATGGCTTTGTAGTATAGTTGAAGTTCTGGTATTGCGATACCCCCTGTTTCATTCTTCCTGCTAAGGATTGCTTTAGCTATTCTGGGTTTCTTATTCTTCCAGATGAATTTCACAATTGCTTGCTCTATTTCTGTAAGGTATGTCATTGGGATTTTAATTGGAATTGCATTGAATCTGTATAGCACTTTTGGTAGCATGGCCATTTTGACAATATTAATTCTGCCTAACCAAGAACATGGGAGATCTTTCCATCTTCTAAGGTCTTCCTCAATTTCTTTCTTCAATGTTTTGTAGTTTTCATTGTAGAGATCTTTTACCTCTTTGGTTAGTTTGATTCCCAAGTATTTTTTTTTTTTTTTTTTTTTGAGGCTATTGCAAATGGAGTTGTTTTCCTCATTTCCCTTTCAGATGTTTCGTCGCTCACGTATAAAAATGCTTTAGATGTATGCGTGTTGATTTTATAGCCTGCTATTTTGCTGAATTCATTGATGAGGTCTAGAAGTTTTCTGAAGGAGGTTTTTTGGATCCTCTAAATATAGAGTCATGTCATCAGCAAATAGTGACAGCTTAAGTTCCTCTTTTCCTATTCATATCCCTTTAATTTCTTTGGTCTGCCTAATTGCTCTGGCTAGAGTTTCGAGGATAGTGTTGACTAGAAGTGGTGAAAGAGGACATCCCTGTCTTGTTCCTGTTTTTAAAGGGAATGGTTTCAGTTTTTCTCCATTAAGAATGATGTTGGCCATGGGCTTAGCATAAATAGCCTTTACAATGTTCAGGTATGTTCCTACTATCCCTATTTTTCTAGTGTTTTGAGCATGAAGGGGTGTTGTATTTTGTCGAACGCTTTTTCTGCATCAACTGAAATAACCATATGATTCTTATCCTTAAGTCTGTTGACATGATGGATTATGGCAGTTTTGTTTTGGTGCTGAAAAATCGACTAGCATAAACTAGAGTCAGGGTAATGGCGAAGTCTTGGGAAGACTAATGAAGAAGTATTGTGTAAATTGATTTTATGCCTAACATTGAATTCACATCTAAATTTAATACGTCTTTTGCCTTGTCCTTTTTTAAAGAAAAAAACTAAATAAAAGTTAATCTACAAAGATGAAATGGTGATATGTCTTATATCTGTTATGCTTTGTAGAAAATCGGGTTCATTTGTTGACAAATGGAATGTCGTAAGTTCAACAAGAAGGGTTCTGTGTTGTCGTTGAGATATCTCGGAGTCCCCTTCACCTTCCTCACATTGCTGTTGTATGTAGTCAATAAATAATTTGTTTAATGAATGAAGAGGCTCTTGCTCGGATTCTTTGGGTTATCAGTGTGTAGATATTTGAAGAATATAGATAAATGGGATCTCTGGAAAGAGTTTCAAAAAGATCCTGCACTGCCCAGGTGCCACGGTACACACCTGTAATCCTAGTGACTTTGGAGGTTGAGAAAGGAGGATCAAAAGTTTGAGGCCAGCTTGGGCAATTTAGCAAAACCCTACCTTAAAAAAAAGAAAGAAAAAGAATAGAAGGGGGAAAAAAACAAAAAACTGGAAATAGAGTTCTGTGTTGGAGCACCCCCGGGTGGTGTGTCAGAAGTAATACCTGTTGGGGGTCTTTGCTGTATGGAGTGGTTGAGTGTGTGAAAGTTGTTAAAAGGCAGAGAAGAAACAGAAAAACAGATGAAATCAAATGTCATGTACTCTCAAAACAATGAGCCGGATGTTTCCCTGCTCACCCTCTCCCTTCTCCATCCACTCAGACTCAGCTATAGAAATGAGGGACAGGAAGAGCCGCCTGGAACCATTGCTTCCTCTCAAGAGGTGGAGTGGAGTGAAAGTCACAGTGCTTCACGGTTATGGACGGTGTCCCCTGCCCAGTGCACTTCTGGGAGTGCATGGAGCAGAGTGTGTGGAGCAGGCTCACTGATTCTGTGTAGCTACTGTGGGCTCCTGCCCTGGTCATTCTTCTGTGGTCACTTTAGCAGGGTGCCTCTCCTCTGCTCTTGGGATCTGTCCCCATCTGTGGTGGTTTCTGAAGTGTTAGGCCTGGTGGCTATGAATAGCCTTTTCCTGAAGTGAGGTTACACATCTTATGCATTTGCTGGCCATTTGGGTTCCCTATTTCATGAAGGACACCTGGGTGGTTTTTTTTTCTTTTTTTTTTTTTTTTTTTTAAATTAGATCTGCTTCTTCATCAATTTGTAGATTCCTTATAGTCAATAATATAAATCCCGTGATGGGTATGTATTTTGCCCCTCTCTTCTTGCTTTGAGGCATGTGGTTTCTCTGACTTTCCTTGGTGTTTTTTTGATGAACAGAAGTTCATCAGGAGGTAGGTTTAACATGGTCCACTTTATCAGTCTTCTCCTTCAAGTTGGTGCTTTTGTGTCTGTCCCTGTCCTGAGGTCATACCTAGTTCCTCTTCAAAATTTTTATATTTCTTTCACCTTTAACTTTATAATTTGCTTGAAATTGGTTTTGGTATATAGTACAAAGAAGGGATCCAGTCTCATTTTTTTAGTTGTGAACATCCAGTTGGCCCACTCCATTTATTTAAAAGAGCATCAATTTCCCTAATCCTCTGGTGCCACGCTCTTGTAAATCAAAGCGTCCTTATATCTGAGCATCTGTTTCTAGACTCTTCATTCAATTCTGCTGGTACTGAGCTGCCTAAATGCTTTATCAGTCTTACTTAAGGGTCCCTTGGCTATTCTTGACCCTTTGCAGATCCATATATGTTTTAGAATTACTTGTCAGTTTCAAAAAAAAAAAAATTCTTCTTCCAGATGTTTGAGATTGTACTGAAATTATGGGTCTATTTGTGAAGGATTGCTTCTAGTTTTGACTTAAACAAGTCTGGATATTTCTGTACAAGTCTTAATGTAGACACAGGTTTTCTTTCTCTTGGGAGTGATTGGACCTAGGGCTAAAATGGCCTAGTGTATGTTTAACTTTTTAAGACTATTCCAGAATTTCTAGAGTGGTTGTACCAGTTCATAGTCCTGCCAGCATTGTGTAAGAGCTCTGGTTGCTCCACATTACTGGGACAACACTTGGTTTTAGTCATTTTCTTTTTCTCTTAAGAAAGTTTTTATTGGTGCATTATAATTATACCTAGTAGTGGGATTCATTGAAATATATTTATACATGCACCTGACATAATTTGGCCAGTTTTATTTCCTGGCGCCTCCTCTTTCCCTCCCAGGTTCCCTTCCTCTACTCACTGGTCTCCCCTCTTTCAGCTGTGGGAGACAACAGACCCATGACTTTCTGAGTTTGGCTTATTTCACTCAACATGATACTTTCCATTTCCATCCATTTTACTACAAATGACATAATTTCATTTTTTCTGGCTAAATGAAACTCCATTTTGTATTTGAACCACATTTACATTATTCATTCATCTTTTGATGGACCCTGGGCTGGTTTCATTGGCTTGGCTACTGTGAGTTGTTCTGCTGTGAATGCTGGTGTATGTATACTGCTGCAGTATGCTGATTTGACTTTTTTAATACCAAGGAACTGGGTCATATGGTGGTTCCATTTCTAGTCTTTTTTTTTTTTTTTTTTTGGCAGGGTGTGTACTGGGTCACTTGGCCCCTGGACCACCTCCCCAGCCCTATTTTGTATTTTATTTAGAGACAGGATCTCACTGAGTTGCTTAGTGCCTCTCCATTACTGAGGCTGGCTTTGAACTCGAGGTCCTCCTGCCCCAGCCTTCCCAGTCACTGGGATTACAGGCATGGTGGCCACCATGCCCGGTGCATTCCTAGTCTTTTGAGGACCCTTCATACTGAAGTTTCCATAGTTGTGCTAATTTACAATCCCACCACAGTATATTTGTATTCTTGCTGACTGCCATTCTAGCTGGAGTGAGATGAAATCTCAGTGAAGTTTTTGATTTACACTTCCCTGACTGGGTTTTAGCCATTTTAATAGATGAATTTCGTTGTGGTTTTAATTTGCATTTTCCACATGACTAATAATGTTAGGTATCTTTTTCATATGCTTATTTGCCATCCTTCTGTCTTCCTTGATGAAGTATTCAAATCTTTTGCCCACTTTTGCCCACTTTTTTTCTTTTGCCCACTTAAAGTTGGTTCTTTCCCCTTGTTGACTTGAGGGTCCTTCTTGTATTTGGAATACAAGTCCTGTATCAGGTATACACTCTACTTTTCTGTCAGGCTGTGGCTTTTTTCATTCTCTTAACAATGTGTTGAAGAGCAGAAGTTATAAATCTTTTTTTTAAAATATATATATATTTTTTAGATGTTGAACGACCTTTATTTTATTCACTTATTTGTATGTGGTGCTGATAATCGAACCCTTGCCTCACATTCTAGGCAAGTGTTCTACCACTGAGCCACAACCACAGCCTCAGAAGTTATGAATCTTGATTATGTCCATTTATGGGTATTTTCATGTGGATTTTTTTGGCATCATATTTCAGAATTGCCTAACCCTAGCCCACAAAGGTTTCCTCCTTTTTTAACCCTTTTCACTTCCCCTCCAAGTTTTAGATATTTCACTGTTAGGTCCTTGATTTATTTTGAATTAATTTTGTTCATGATATAAGCTATGGAGACATATGATTTGCAGGGCTCTTCTAAGGCCTGGAATGAATGTCACTTCCTCCAGGAGACCTTGGTTTTTACTTCAGTCTAGGGTCACCTTAAACAAGTTCGAGCCTAGAGGTGGTTTGGACCACTCAGACCTTCAGCAGCTGTCCAGAGGTCACTCATGCTGGGATGTGTAATCTTTGGGGACCCTGCGTCACAAGGTTGCAGATGGTCCACCCTGTCTGTGGGTTCTGTTCTGTATCTGTCAGTTGGACCAACCAGGATCAGTAATATTATGAAAAAAAAAAAAAAAAAAAAAGCTGTACTCAGTACATACAGACTTATTTCCTAGTCATTATTCTCTAAACACTGCAGTTTAATAGTTATATGGCATTTCCATGCATTTGGTATAATCAGAAATATAGGTTTGATTTAAAGTGTAAGGAAAGATACGGTTGGTCCTGTGGACACGCTGAGTTATCTCATATAAGCTACCTGAGCACCTGAAGATGTTAGTATCTGTGGGGGTCCTGAAGCCAATCCCCTGTGGATACTGAGGGATAACTGTATGTACTTTGGAGGACCCTGCTTTTGGGTCCTGTCCCTGTTCCCTGTACTTTTATAAAAATTAAAGTTGAAAATCTTCAGCATTGGAAGATTCCTTCAGGGCAAAGATGATTTCTGTGCATGTTACTGGCTTTCCTTTAACTTCAGACTGGTATTTCCTCCTCAATTTCTCATTGCTTTTAAGACTTTTAAAATGTTCTATCCATCTTTGAAAGTCTTTTCTAGGAGGAGGGTTAGACCAGATAACAGCCTGAAGTTAAGAAACCAAGAAAAATTTTGTTCTTTTTCACTCTACTGCACAGTCTAGAGTTGAACTGGACCTGATATCTGATATGGTAGCTATTAGTACACATGGCTGTTTAAATTGAGATTAATTAAAATTAAATTAAGAGTTCGTTCCACAGTCACTCTTGCATTTCACCTGCTCATTGGCCACCTGTGGCCAGGTGCCCATGTTGAACAATATGGAAGTAGAGTGTATTTGTCATCACAGGGTGTTCCAGTGGCTAGATGAGGAAGCCTGTGCAAGGATTACCCTGGTACCTGGGTCTGCATTTGAGAGCCATGGATTTGCTCTTCCTGGAATCCACAGCTCACGCCGCTGGACAGACAGTTGTGCTTTAATGGGTTATTGTGACCCTATCACTAAGGCACATTGTGGGTTCTCAGATGACTCAGGTGTGAGTGTTCAGCTGTGGTATGCGAGTAGCAGACCCTTAGGTGTTGGTATTTTAATTTACAGATACCTGTGAGATTAAGCGCGAGATCTAGTGAAAACCTTTGTTAGGTGTTGATCTGCTTCCCAGGACAGACCCAGGACTGTCCTGACATTCCTGCCCTAATGCTGTCCTGTGGGCTGCAGGACAGCCATTCCGCCTGCCTGGAGGGGCCATAGGAATTACTGGAAGGAGGGGAAGAAGGGATGAACACAGCTGAGGTGTTGGTGGTCTGCTGCATTTTCAGCTTGGTTTTTAGTATGGAGAGGTAGCCGAACCCACAGATGTAAGGAAAGCCTAAAGGTTGGAACCCCCATTTGTTCATTCAGTACTCCTTGTGTGTAGCAGAGGGTGTTGGTAGGGATGTGTTGGAACCCCTTTCTAGGTCACAGATTATGTCCGCAACTGTCAGGAACAGAGGGTCTGCCTGAAGTGGTTTTCACTGTCCTTATCCTTTGTGTAGGCCGACAACTCCTGAGCACATTTCAAGGAACTTGGGGACATTGCTGGTGGCTAACGCTTCATCCTCCTCCTCATCCTTTCTCATTCTGGAGGAAGGTTCAGCGAGTCAGGAGGTTGGACTGTGGCTTATGTTCTGCAGGAGGGGAGGGGGGAGGGCATGATAAAGGATGGGGATGGGTGCAGGGGAAAGGCCGGCCCCTCTTCAGGGCTGCACTGGCAGGGGTTGCTGCACTGGTCTGCTACAGGTTTGGGATCACAGCAAGTAGAAGGCAGAAAGGCTCAGTTGAACTGTACAGGATAATTGAAGTGCATTTACAAAGTAAGGTGCACAGGCACTCTGTCAAGCCTCTTCAAACTTTAATGTGTATATGCATAATCTGGGGATCTTGCAGGTCACACGTGGCCTCTTGTTACAGGTGCTTAACTTCTGTTGTTGCAGTGCAGAAGAAATTTGGAACAGTAGGTAAAGAATGAGCTGGTTATATAGAATAAAACTTCATTTGTAGACAGATTTGAATTTCATACAGTTTTCACATGCCATGAAACATTCTGATTACTCCTTTGACCACATAAAATCTAAACACCATTCTGAGTCCATGAATTGTAACAAAAATGAGCTTGCTGCTCTGGACTAGCAGGCAATAACAGGGCAACCCCTGCACCTCCTGCCCATCCTAACCTGGAGCATCCCTGTTACCTTCAAAGGCCTGTGTGATCTGTGTCACCCCCTTTTCCCTCGGGTGGCAGTGTGCCCATCTTCATTCCAGAGAACTGAGCTTATGAGGCCCAGCTGACCCTTGTACCCGTGTCTTCCCGCCACCCCTCAACTCCTCCCTCAAGCTTTCTTCTCTCTGATGTCACCCATATTTTCTTATTTTTAGCTTCTTTGTGTTGTGTCTGTTCACCACTGTACTCTCATGTTTAGAGCAGTGGTGTTGAGTGACTTCTGCCTGTCATCTCTGAGTTGTGTGTAACTGGCTCTGGTTGCTCTTCCTCCCCTCGCACAGGCGCCCTGAGGCTTCACCACTGTGTTCTCTGGTCTGTGACTGATGGGCATCTGGTTGGTACCAACTTGCTGGTAGAGCTGCTCTGCCATGGGGTGGATGTCCCAGGCCTCTCTTTAGGGTGTGATTGCTGGGTTATGGGGCCAGCCAGCCTTTAGCCTGCTGAGCCCCGAGCTGCCTTCTGGGTAGCTGCACCAGTTAGTGGCCTGCCAGCGCAGCAGCTCCTGGCTCTTGCTGTCGGGGCCAGGGGTCCATCTTAGGCTTTCAGCCTTGCTATTCTGGTGGGTGTGTCCTAATCGCTTATGACTTAAGTGTGAATTTCCCTTAGTATTACTGAAGATGGGCCTCTTTTAATATATTTTTCTTCTGTGAAAGATCTCTTAAGTCTTTGGCCTAATTTTCTTTCTTTTTTGGGTAACTTTTCTCTGTAGATTATAATCCTTTATCATTATGTCTTGTAACGTTTTGTTCTGCTTTGTGTGTGTTTTTTAACCTTTGGTGCATTGGACCTAAGTTCTTTTAGTATTGTTGACGTCATTCTTCCTTTAAGATTAGAGATATATTTTTTTTTCTTTTTGTCTTTTATTGGCAAGAGTGAAAGGAGTATGGTTTATTCAAGTGTGAAGTACAGAAATAGGACTCTTATAGGACAAGAGGGACCTGATAGCAGGTTGCCCAGTTTTTGTTTCAGGTAACAAAGGTCTAGGTTCTGAAGTGAAATATTTTTGATACTTGATTCACGAAGTGTTTATTTCACTCAATAAATATGTTCAGTAGTTAGATGTATTTTGTAATTTCTCTTAGGGTTCCTTTAATGATTCTGGTTTATTTTAACATGTTTGACAAATTCCATATGGATTTTTTTCAGTGTATCTTGGGACTTATTTCTAAAATTGAATTGTAGTCAGAAAATGTGTTTTGACCAGGTGTGGTGGTGCAGTCCTGTAATCCCAACTGAAGCAGGAGGGTCACAAATTCTTGGCCAGATTTGGCAACTTAGTGAGACCCTGTCTCAAAATAAAACGGACTGTGGAAGTAGCTCAGTGGGTTCAATCCCTTGTACCTCAACAAAGGAAAACAAAACAAAACAACCCACCAGAAAACAGTGCCCTGTATGGTAGCAGCCCTTTGACATTAATGTTCTCTTAAATAGATATGTATTGTGTTTGCATTTGACCACAATCTTGGTCCTAACTCAGAGACTTAAAAGTATTTACGCTCCAGCTTTGCATAGTTTAATGCCTGGTTTATGGAAAGAAGACAAAACTGATAGATTCTTAGTTGTTGCTTTTTTAAAAATTTAGTAGAGTTTCTTGTCTTCTGCCCTGCAGACACTTGCGTGGTTGTCTCCTGACTGGGGTGAGGCTCAGTGTCCATCGTCACCAGTGTTTGGACCCCATTCCACCCATACTGGAGCTTGTAGACAGTGCCTGCCTTGCAGGCGACTTGTCAGCTGGTGGACACGCTGTGGTCATGCTGCGACTGCAGCTGCCCTCCTTTCAGTGGCATTTACTAATTAAGCCGTTTAGTTTTGCGCTGCTGTCTCTAGGACTGACTGACAAAAAAAGGGCAAAGAAAGGAAATGTTTATTTTGTGATTATTCCAAGGCCTGTTTAGTGGTATTTTGGGTTTCTGTTTCATCCCTCCAGGAGTTCGCATTAGCTCAGATTATCAAAATTAAGTGAGGGGTCAGAAATGAAATCTCACCCTCCCTGCAGTCTCAGGAAGCCACCTTGCTGATGGGAGACACCCTGGTGGTATAGTGTGTGTAGCATGCAGGTCTGTTTAAATGAAAAACATTTTATCTAAGAAACAAGGCTTGGTTTAAAGATTGGTTCTCTCCTTCAGTCCCGTGGCTTCCGCAGATGCTTGACTTCTGTGCTTCTCCCTGACTGTATCCATGCAGTGTGGTGCTTCTGATGTCAGCCTTTGCAGTTTCGTGTACCTTGTGTGAAGTGGAATGTTGACATGTGCTGGTGTCTTCAAGATCTGGGTCTGTTGTGCGAAACGCCTGGTCCTTTGCCCTGTGTTTTCACCAAGTTGTTCTTGAGCTGGCTCATTCAGTTATTTTCTTTGATTGGCATTTACTGGATGCTCTCTGGTGTGTGGTACAGTTTTAAGACCTGAAGGTGCAGACTCGAGGGCAAGTGAGGCCGACACAGCTCAGTGGTCTGCTGTGTGGCTATGTCCCAGCACATGCTCTGAAAACCTCCACACAGGTTGCCAGTGATGTGCAGCTTGGTGGGCGCAGGTTGTCTCTGCTAATGGCCAGTGAACCTGTAGTCTTTGCAGGTTTAGAACCTGGCTGCGGAGTAGCTGGATTGTGCCTCTGGTGAAGCGGGGTAGGGAGGAAGGGTCCACCACTCCAGGGCAAAGGCAGGAGGTGCCAGAGGCCCCTGGTGTGCAGCTGATGTTTCAGTTACACCTGGAGTTCAGGTTGGGCTGGGTAGAGGAAATGAAGGTGATACTAGTTAGGATCACCTGTCCTGTGCTTTTGATTCTGAAACACACTTTGTGTCCTGGAATGGCAGGGATGGGCCTGTTGGTGGGAGGACTAGAATCCAGGTACAGTGAGGAAGGTGTCCAGATGCCTGGGAGAATCAGAGAGGAAGGAAGGGTTCATCCTGGGAGAAACAGCTCACCCTCTCTCATCCGCTAGTGGGTGAAAGGGCAGAGTCCAGAGGTCTGATCCAGCAGTCCCTGTGTTCTTGTAATTTTGTAATTATGTTGTGTAAATAAATGAAGAAGGCCTTAATTAAGGTGACAGTAGAGGAAATGGAAAGAAGGGGTTGATTCGAAGGCTATTTCGGGTTAATCTATAGGTTTTGATGACGTAAATGACGTGGAAGGGCCCAGAAGACTCCAGGGTAATTTTCAGTTTGAGGATTTTTAGTTCTTTTACTCTGTGGGTGGAATATACTAGTGATAAAACACTTGCTTTGAGGAGAGAACACTCTCTTCTGGGTTTGAGCCCTGCAGTTGTAAGGAGAACTGAGTGTGAGTGTGAGTTGGTTTTCTCTGGGGCAAGAATTCTAGATTCTTGCCAAATCTTCAGAAGGGAGGTCAGGGAAGAGGGCTGGCACTCCTTGTTGGGTCCTGCAGGTGTGAGTTTGTGATGGAGGAAAGCCAGCCAGCCACATCACAGAAATTTCACTTTAAATGTGAAGGTGGCCAGTAAAATGCAGACATGCACTGTTCCTAAGTTGGACTGTAAGAGAGCAGTTACAGTGCCTTGCCTTGGCCTCTCTCCCCTTGGAAGATAAAACTCAGTATTGGTACATACAAGGCCAGTATTGGTACATACAAGGCCAGCCAGGTGTTTGGGACTCTGATTGCCTTGGCGTGTCTTCATGGTGTAAGATGTAAGAATGGCGGCATTGAGTGAGGTTGCTCGAGTCAGAAGTGAAAACCTGGATGACTTCAGATTTTAAACTCAGGTTGTGGGCTTGGGTGGTTGTAGCTCCAGTGTAGGCACAGGGTTTGGAGTCCCTTTGCTTAGGGTGATGGGAAAGTGTAGGTGGCATTTTGCTTTCTGTTTGGGAAAGTCTCAGTTGCATCCTGAGGAATTGACTTGAATCAGATGGACAGGTATAGCAGAGTTGTCTTTGTTTTGGCAGCTCATGGTCATCTGTGGTTGGTAAGGAGGTGATGTCTTTTTTGTGTGTGTGGTTCTGGGGATTGAACCCAGGGCCTTGTGCATGTGAGACAAGCACTCTACCAACTGAGCTATATCCCTAGCCCCAGGGAGGTGATGTCTTTGATTTCCATTCTGCATTAAGACTTTTCTGGGGGTTTTGCCTCCTTTCTGCTATTTGCTATAAATAGTCTAGAATTTTGTGGGTGGATCTAAACTTAGGGTCTAGCGCTTTTACTGGAGAGAGGAGGAAGTAACCCAGAGAGGGAAGTGATCTTGTGGTGGTGAGCTGGGGGATGTCTTGACTCAGCGCATTGTGAGCCTTTCAGTCAGTGAGAGGGTGTGACACTTTTGCAGTGCGCTTTTGCAGTGCGCTTTTGCAGTGCACCTCTCCTGTACGTGGCAGAGAGGACATTGAAATGATGGAAGCCGCTGACAAACAGGTGTAATAAGTGGGCGTAACTGCTGAAATCAGCTCTTCCTACCTTGTCTCCACTCACTTACTTACTCCACATGATCTTGAAGGTTTGAGAATCAACAAGGAAAGACATGTATTCCATGTTTTAAAATACTGAAATAATGCATGTTCTGTCCCACATGTTAGGTTCACAGGGTCTGTGAGGGCTCTGGTGCTGGGTGGGGTTCTGCCCTTGGAGTGTTCAGGTCCTGCAGTGGTTCTGGAAGGTGTGTCCGCAAGGCTCTTGTGGAGAGTATTGAAAATGCGAATACTGGAGGCTTCTCCCCTGAGTGTGGTGTCCAGTCCCTGCATTCTAAAGTAGCATTCCCATGTTTGGAGAGGCCCTGCTGTGGTGTCAGTGGAACTTTGTTGTGAATTACAATGACTGGGAGGTGTGCAACACTACTGCAACAGAAGACTGGAGGTTACTGTTTCTTTACAGTGAAAGGATGCAGACTAATTCTGTGAAGGGAAAGTGCAAAGGTCAGAGCCCAGGAGAGACGGACTGGGAACTTCCCTCTGAGCTTTCTCAGTGCAGCTCTGTGGCAGTGCTTGATCCACAGTGTTCGTGTGTGGCAGGTCTCTTGGCGCATTGCCAGCTTGGAAAGCCCACCAGAGACTTGGAGTGAGGGTTTCATCAGGACTGTCATGCAGGCACAGCTGACCTTGACCTCAAGCTCCTCCAGGGTCAGGCAGGAGACCCCAGAGGTTTGGTTGTTTCCTCCTAGGAGTTGGACAAAAGGCCAAATCTTTCTTTGGGCAAAGTTAATCCTTCACTGCATGAGTCCTAGAACAGCAGATTATTTTTTGTCATTCCTAGGGAGTAAGTAATGGGTCACAACCTCACGCTGTGTCATCTATCACAGAACTAAAAACTCAAGCAGTGTGTGGTGGTATGCTCCTGTAGTCCCCAGCCACAGGGAGGCTGAGGCAGGAGATCACTCTAGCCCACGAGATCCAGACCAGCTTGGGCAGCACAGTGGCACACTGTCTCAGAAAGTTAGAATTCTAATAGACAAGTGAGAATGTCTTCAGAAGTGTGTCACATTTGACACCTGTCCTGTCTAACGATTCTATCAGGGATTTGAATAAGAACAGGAGTCATGCTGGGAGATAGCTCACTTTTAGAATTAGAATTTTAAAATATTTTGACAGGTTGTAATGAAGTGCTAAAATCAATAAGGTAAAAGTAAGTTATCAGGAATAAGTGTAAAATGGCAACTGAGAAAATTAAAGACAGGCTAAATGTGTCTTGTCTCTGCCTGTGTGCAGAAGACTAGGAGGTTTTGTTGACTTAGCCTGGGATAGGTGACCTGTTCTGTAAAGGGGCAAAGGGTAAATATTTTACATTTTGTAGATTAATAGGCAAAACAAGGATATTATGCCAGTACTTACATAACAAAACAGTTCTCTGCAAATTTCCACTGAGAGAATTCCAGACATCATAATAGCAATTGAGTATAATTTTTTGTAGTGTAGGTCTACTGTGAGAAGAATGGAATTCTTGGAGAAGGTGGGTACCATTTTTCTAATTGGAGTTCAGAGTTAATATTCGTTGTCACCAGAGTCACAGATGTTTGTCTCATGATGCTGGACTGCAAGGAAAGTGTATGTTTTTCCTTTCATCTTCATACTGAGAGCAGGCAGCTCTTTTAATTGAGCTCGTTCAGCGCTTGGAAGGTCTTTGTAGAGTTCTGTTGTATTTTTCTTGGTACCTACCTTGAAGCATGTTATCATGTTGCAGATGGGTCATTTCCTGTTGCTGGTTAGGTGGAGGCTTCTCAACTGCAGTTAACTGGATCTTGAATATGTCAGTTTACTTTGTACTTGCATTGAGGTTCGGAAAATCCTGCTGGGACAGTTTCTTTTTTTTTTTTTTTTTTTTTTTTTTGGAGTGGCAGGGATGAGCCCAGGGCCAGGCACATGGGAGGCAAGCACTCTACCACTGAACTGCATCCCAACCCTTGGAGCTGTAGTTTGAGCTCAGAAAATACCTCTGCAGATTTGCACGGGGATGGAAATCTCTTTGCTTTTGCCAGCATGCGAGGTGTGTGAAGAAGCTTGTTGTGGCGTCAGCTGTCATGTAGGTGACTGCTGTGGGTCAGTTCCTGTACTGTGTTAAGTAGTTTGAATTCCTGGAGAAGCATCATTAAGTCTGAGGCGAAAGGGGGCTCCCAGAGCTGTTCTGTGTGTGACCCTAGTGATACAGAGGGGCAGTCTACAGAAAGCTTCAGTGGGCTCTGGTAAAAGTCCTGTTAAACCTACCCAAAACTTCAACTGCTGTGTAATGGGACAAAGTGAAGACAGCCAGCTGCTGTTTCCAATAAAAATTCAAAGAACTGGTGATGACTAAGTCCACAGGTGCTAATCAAGCTCAAGGTTGAGGACCCTGCCCCCTTTGTAACCCTTGTTGGGCTGAAGCGCTGTCCACGTGGGGCCTACCAGCCAGCCATGGCCTTGCCCCATGTGTTTGTCCTTGCGAGTCTGTCTAGCTGGTCCTTTTCTTGCTCGGGAATATTTCCACTGTCAGCACTTAGAGGCCAGCAGGCTTCACTGCAGTTTGTACTAAGTCAGTGCTTTCTCACCTGGGTTGGAAACGCCCTTACCTGTGCTGCTGTTCACAGCCTGTTCCTTGACTGTCAACTCATGAGCAGCCAAGAAAAGCCATTGGGAAGTATCTCATTGTTTTAACTGACAGCTGATGCAGTTCCCTGTGTCCTCAACTCTGAGCAACTGTTCTTACTGAAAAGCCGATGGTCTTAAACAGGTTCATTCTTTGTTGACATGTTTCTCTGGTGACTGCAGTCCTGCATGGTTTGAGGGATTGTCAGCATGTAGGATGTGCATGCAAGCAACAGCATCTGGTTTGGCCTTGCTTCTGTCTCCTGGTTCCCACAGGCTCCAGGGCAGCAAAGGTAGACAGTGGGACTGGTCAGGTGGCCATTGTGTTCACTGGGTATGGGAGAGTCTTGAGTCAGGGTGGTTGTGATGCGTCTGGGGCCAGGTGGACAGGTGATAGGCAGGTCTTGCAGGAAAAGCGATTATCTGCTGACAGGATTGGGTAGGGGGTGTGGGAGGAAGAGAGGGGTCAAGGTGGCAGGTTTTCTGGCATGAGCACCTCCTGGAAGGACAGTCACCTTACTGGGGTGGCATAAAGAAGGTTTGGGGAGATATCATGCTGAGCCTTGTGCTGTATCTTGGATGATCTGGAAGCTGATTTCTACAGTGTATCCATTAGGGTGTGGTCAGGAAAAAAATCTAGACTAGTCGGGAAAGTATTGGGAGGGAAGCCTGGAAAGTTGGGTCCGGGAGGGCTGGGTGGTGAGTCTTCCCAGGAGGTCTCTGTGGAGGCAGCTGGGGCAGTGGTCCCTGGGCTCAGGCTGCTGGACACTCTCAGCAGAAGCTGCCCTAGGTTTCCGTTGTCAGAACCTGTTGTTTCTCCTGAACACTGACCTGCGACGGAGGTGCTGTGCCTGCAGCTCTCTGGAGAACAGAGATCGCTTTCCTCTGGGTCGTGCAGGGGTGCCTCTGTTTGTTAACCGTGACCCTGACTGTCACAGGCCGGAGCTCCTGGGACACGGCTCTGGCCTCTCTCAGGTGAACAGGAGACAGGTGGCAGCAGTGATGATGCATTGGACAGCAGCGGGCAAGCTGGGTCAGGAGGAGGGAGTGGGAAGAGAGGCCTCCCTGCGGGCACAGGTAAGGGCTGAAAGCCAGAGCAAGGACCCCTGGGTCAACACGTTTGAGAGCAAAGGAGGAGCATCCTAGAGAACTAGAGGGCAAGAGAGCCAGGAGGGAGGTGAAGTCAAAGTCTGTCAGTGGTGCTGCCAGATCTAGTGGCCTTCGGGGACTGACCATAGGGTGTGGATGTGGGAGGCCCCTGGTCACCCTGTAGAGAAGTGTTGGTGGGAGTGCCAGCTGTTGGGTAGGGAGTTTGTGATACTGGATGTAGCGTTTGTGGGCAGGCTTTTTTCGGGGGGGCACAGGTGTTCCTAGTTCTGCCCTGGCACCCAGGTGGTCTGCCGTTATACTAGATAATGTGGTTCTGGTCAGAACTGCCGCCTGGTGGTGGTGTGAGCTCCAGCCTGCGCTGTTCACTTTGCAGTAAGCAGATGCCGCAGCTGTTCTGCCTGGACTTTCTTATTACTTCCAGGGGAGAGGAGGGCGTGTGCTTGGGCCTCCTCACCCTGACCTAGAACTGTCTATTGGGCAGACTGCTTCTGTACTCAGGTGCTGGGCACTTTCAGCAGGACCACAACACCCAGATGACCTGTGTCACTTCATGAGTTACTTCCCCTAGTTGCTACAGGAGATGCTTCTCCACGTTCCTGAATTTGAACGTTTTGTGTGTGTGTGTGTGTGTGTGTGTGTGGTGGTACTAGGAATTGAACCCAGGGGTGTTCTACCACTGAGCTATATCCCCAGCTTTTTTTTCATTTTTTATTTTGAGACAGGGTCTTGCATAGTTGCTGAGGCTGGCCTCAAACTTGCCATCCTCCTGCCTCAGCCTCTTGAGTCACTGGTATTATAGGCATGTGCCATTATGCCTGGTTAGATCTCCTTCTTTTGATTTCTTTTCCCCTAGAACTTTCTCAGGGACACAACATAACTTGTTGTCAAATATGATGCATGATACCATTACTTCTGAGTATAGCTGAAGGTTCACCTTGTCTTGAAGTGTTTGTGCTTGTTAATTAATTTCAGTAGAGTAATATTCCTTTGACATCAGAATGCCTTTGCCGCTGTGGAGTTGTGGGGTATTACTTGCCACAGAAGAGAGCAGTGGTGAAGAGTGCAGGCTCTGGATAGATTCTGCTGTGAGTGTCAGGTCTGATCCCTGCATGCTGTGCGATGTTCCTCAAGTTACTTAACCTCTCTGAATCTGTTTTGTCCCCTCATCTGCCAAGTAGAGGTTAGCATAACTTTTATAAATGTGGTATCAGTTAGTTGTTAGTATACAACTAGTTGTACAAATGATTAAAAACTTTAATTCTTAGGGCAGAAGCAGCCTGGTGTTTGGCAAGTATAGTTCTTAATCTTCATTCCTGATTCATATTGATCTAAGAAGTGGAAAGAACTTTATGTTCATCATTTGCTCTGTATACAAAGTGGGCAGATCACTGTTGTTATTGTCAAAAGTTTGTTTTTCAGAATTCATTAACTTCTCAGCTTCTTTTCTGTTAGTGTATTCATTTGGTCAGTGGCTCCTTTAGTCAGCTTTTTCACTGCCATGACCAAAAGACCTGACACGGACAATTTTAGGAGGAAGAGTTAGGGCTCACAGTCAGAGGCCTCTGTCCGTAGACAGTCGACTCAGGCTCCAGGTGTGGCAGAACATCAAGGTTGAAGAATGTGGCAGAGGGAAGAGGCTCAGTATATCACACCAGGAAGCAGAGAGACGCCACTTGCCAGATGCCAGTTATAAACCCTTAAGTCACGCCCCCAGTGACCCACCTCCACCATACCCCACCTGCCTTCAGTTACTCCCCGGCAGTCCCACTGGAGGATTACTGCACTGACTGGGCTGAGGCTCTCATGACCAACCCTTTCACCTCTGCGTGCTCCTGCACCGTCTCACACGGGAGCTTTGGAGATACCTCACATCCAAGCCATACAGTGGACCATTTGGATGGCAAACTGTACGAGACTGTCCCCACCTTGACCCCTTCCATGATCTTATATGGTAATGCTTTTGGCTAGAAAATTATTTGAAGCATAAAGAAGCTTTTGTTTGTCCCAGTGATTTTTGTGGTCATATTCACATTCCAAATATACTTCCGGTTTTTCCAGAAAGTTACCTCTACCCTGTGTTCTTTTGAACACAGGTTGTGGCCTGTCTGGGTGTAGGAGTGGAAGGGACTAAGCCAAGAAGAAGGGAACCCCTTTGGAGGTGTTGTGTTTTGGACAGCAGAGAGCTTCAGTGATGACTTAGACTATTAGACTGTTGTTGATAAAGAAATACTGAGTTTGTGTCTGTTTACACAGTTAGCGTCAGACATGTTTTCTTCTCAGGGGCTCAACCTACTTAATTCCAGCCAGGTATCTCAAGATTGGTTAGTGTATTTTGTTGACTGCCACTCAACTCTGGGAATAGCCTCCTGTCCCGTGCTTTGGAAAATCCAGCTCATGACTGTTACTTTAATAGTCCTCTTTCCTGGTTAATCTGAGAAGCAGAATAGCAGTGCGATTCTCAAAAGTGCCTTCAAGCCAGTGTTTGAATATCTGATCTCTCCTTTGTTTGCCCCATGACCCTGGAGAATTCTTTAACTTTTTAAAAGACTTAATTTCCTTCAGTGTAAAATGAAAAAAATAATAATAGTGACCAGTTAGGGCTGTGAGGATTAAGGAGCTACACATAGCACATTTGTGAAGCGTTACTTTTCTGATTATTAGGGTTGTTTTTGTAGTTAGTGAGAGGTGGATGACAGAGGCTGTTCAATGAGAACATTGTAAGCAGGGGAGAAAGGAAATACTCTGTGTGATAATGAAACCCAGATTTACTGTGACTGGTAGAAAATTTTACTTTGCAGATTAGAAAGGGAAAACCATCCTAAGCTTTAGCCCAGGCATCCATTTATACCTATCTTAAAATACACCCATTCATGCAAAAAGGGTAGGGCATAGCCATCTTGCAAATATTTTTGGAGGTTGAGAATATATTTCATTGTATAATAAGCCAAGTTTAATTTTTTTAAATCCATCTGGAGCAAAAGAATTTAAACATTTTGATTTTATAGTTTGTGGAATATCTACTTTGGGCCCTGTTTGACGAAGTTCATGTGTATTTATCATTTTCATACTCAGAATACATTGGTTTGTGTTCTCCATGAGTAAGGGAGAGCTAGGACAACACATCCTGCCACAAGCGGAAGCAGCAGGCAGGCAGCAGCTTGGTGTTGCCAGGCTCCAGTATTGTTATTTGCTTAATTTCTCCTTAAAATTATAAAATAGAGCAAAGAGCAGTTTTCAAAATGTGAGCTACTCAAAGCCAGTATATCCACTTACCCATTCATGAAGTCATTCATACTCCAGGAAGGTGTTTACTGATCACTGTGTGGTGTGGGCCCTGTTTTGAGCACGGCACATACTGCTTGAACTAGAGTGGGGATAGTGGGGACGGGGTGCTTCTGCCTTGGGTGAGGAGAAGAACGCCAGCTCCAGGACACTCGGGCTGGTTCAGCGAGTGAGGCTTTCAGCTTGACACTCCTGAAGGAGGCAAGAGGCAGGGAGCCTGCAAAGAGTGAGTTTCTGACTACAGCCTACCATGACTGTTTTACCTTCACGTTGGTTTTCTTTAATACTGTTATTTACCTGGCCTGGAGGTCCTGTGGTTGGAGAACTGGCAGAGGCTGTCATTGTCCCCAGAACTTTGCAATTCAGTTGAAGGAAGAGATTTGACAGAGGAGAGCTAATGTTCATTCTAAGAAGTGTGTTAAGTACTAAGCTGCACCACTCGATTCCTCTGAGGCAGAACTGTGTCTCTTGTTCACCCCTCTCTATCCAGTGTCTAGTGCAGCACGGCTGGTGTCAGTCACACGGTAATATCTATGAGTGAAGACGTGCTGTGGAGTGCGGGGGAAGGCAGCTCCCCCCACTCGTGCATCCCGCTCAGCTGTTGAGGATGGTGGGGCGGAGGTAGCAGCAGATGGCATGGAGATTTGAGAGAGCGTGCAAGTCACTTGTAAGCAGAAAGCAGTTTAGTTTCACTGCAGGATAGGTGTGGTAGTCTTTCGTTGCTGTGACCAAAATATCCCCCAAAAAAACAACTTGGAGGAGGAACAATTCATTCATTTATTTAGTTTATATATGTGTATTTATTTATTTTCATTTGTCGATGGACCTTTATTTTATTTTTATGCAGTGCTGAGAATTGAACCCAGTGCCTCACACATGCCAGGCCAGTGCTCTACCACTGAGACACAACCCCAGGCCCAGGAACAGTTTATTTTTGAAGGTTTTGTCTGTGACTGACCAAGTCCATTGCTCTGGGCCCAAGGTGAGCCAGAGCATTGTGGCTAAAAGTTGTGGCAGAGGAAATTGCTGCATTCATGGCAGCCAGGAGACAAGAGATGGAGAGGTGGCGGGGAGGGAGGAGGGGCCACAGGGAAGATGAGCCCTTCCAGGGCACGACCTGCCTCCTGCAGCCACGTCCCACCTGCCCAGTCACCATCCAGTTAGTCTGCTTAAACTGGGACGGACTGACCAGGTTACAACTGTCACCGTCCAGTCATTTCACCTCTGAGTGTAAGCACAAAAGGACGTGAAGCAGACCTCAGCGGACTCAGAGAAGCCTTTATTCCTTCACGGACTCAGGCGCCATGGGGATGGGAAAATGGCCCTCAGATACAGACAGGATTTTTGTTTTATAGGGTACAATGATGTAATCATTGAAAGCCATGTATGTGCAGTTTTGACCATCAGGGGCTAAACAGGTTTGAATTTTAATTTAGGAGGGTGGTTGTAAAAAGTTTGACAACTCATTGTTGTCTGGGGAGATAAGAGTACAGATCCTGAGGGATGAGTACTCAAATCTTGCCCATTGGTATTTGCTGTGCCTCCATTTAGGATTAATTAGCCATGGGGGAAGGTCATGGTTTAGGACCCAGCATTCAGTATCCACCCCTTTCCCCCAGGGCCCATTGTTCCGTGACTAGTTTCCCCTCCTCCCTCTCTCCATTTTTCTTCAGGGGCTATGTTGCAGGAATATTATTTTCCATAATGCTTCACTGAGTATTCCTGCATTAACATAGGAGCTTTTGGGAGACACCTCATATCAAACCATAAGATTCTGTCCCAACTGTGAGAAACAGGCTCATCTGCCCAAACCCAAAGATTGGACTAAAGCTTTTGAGGTACAGCAAAAGCAAGGCTTTTAGTGAGGGTCTCGTAAGATCTGGTGTCTGGGTGAGTAGGCACACCCAGAGCAGTGACAACTTTTCTCTAGAGTGCAAGCTCCCTCTCCCATGGTTGGTTTCTCATGGGCCAAATACTGTGGGGCACAAGATTGTCACCCAGTGTCACCTAGGTCTTACTGTCTCCTTTTGGGTTATTTAAAGAAATACACCTTTAGTTGTCTCCACCTCCCCTTGTTCTCTTGTGGCAGGAAGGTCTCCTTGGACTGAGTGCCTTTGGCAAGTGTGAGGTCTGTCTCTGTTGGTCAGGCCTCCCCTCCCCTCTTGTCTGTGCATCTGTCGCAGTTGGCTCAGCCGCTTGTGACTTGCCACTCCGCCTCCCCGCTGCTGTCTTTCTTACATTCCAAGCAGTTTTGCACTGAAGGCTGAATACTGTATTCTGAAGATGGACCACTGGGCTTCCTGTTTCTCACACGGTCCCCCCAAATCTTATGTCCATCTCACAATGCAAATATATTTAGTCCATTTTCAGGAGTCCTCAGTCTTAACTGTTTGGTTCTTGCCCACAAGTCCAAGTCCACACCTCTTTTGATGCTCAAGGCAAACATTCCTATTGCAAGAGGGAGGATTAGGGGCCTAGGAAAAAGGGTTAGAACTGAAAACACTGAAGGGAAACGACTGAAATCCAGCAGGGTAAACAGGTGCCATAACTCCACGTATAGCATCTAGGACACTGGACTGTGAGACATGCTCTCCAAAGGACATGGGAAACCCTGCCCCTTTGGCCCAGGCAGTTGCAGCGCACAGGGCCTCCGTTTTAGTCTTTGCAACCAACAGCTTTTCTCAGCATATATTTCATATTATTGGCATCTCTTAATTCCTGGGGTTGCCTTTCCAGCCTCCGCTTCATTGCCACAGCTTTGCACATTCCCGCTCAGGGATAGCCCTTGGGGATTCCAGTCCTGCGACACTTTGCCTGGTCTCCAGGTCTTTCCTTTGAAACCTGGTGGAAGCCTGTATGCTCCCTGAAGTCCAGCATCCTGCATCCCTGTAGAACCAGCACCAGGTGTATGATGCCAAGGTCAGCTGCCAGCTTGTGGTTAGCTAGGCCCCTGGGATCACAGCTGCATTGACCTCTGATGGCTGGGCAGATGAGCATGGAGAAAAAATCTTCTAGGCCCCACAATCTTTTCTTAAAGGAATTTTCCTTTCTACATCCTTGAACCTGTAATGAGTATGGTCTTGCAAATTCCTGAGATGCTCTTAAGCCATCTTTCTTATTGTCTTGGGGAAAAGTAGTTAGCTTCTTTTTAGTGACTGTTAGCTCTTTAATAACCACTCCTTTCTTGGCTCTGGTTTTACAAGCTCTTTTCTGGTTAAACTGCAAGTAGTTAAAATCCTTCAGCTCCGCTTTCTTCTCCTGATTCTCGCAGTAAAATTGACTAAAAGCTACTGGGAAGATTCTGCCATTGACTTAGTGCCTAGAATTTCCTCTATAGATAAAATTAGTCCATCACTTTTTTTTTTTTTCTTTTCTTTTTTTTTTTTATTGTGAACAAATGGGATACATGTTCTTTCTCTGTACATAGAGTAAAGGCATACCATTTGTGTAATCATACGTTTACATAAGGTGATGTTGGTTGATTCATTCTGTTATTTTTTCCCCTTCCCCCCACCCCTCCCATCCCTCTTTTCCCTCTATACAGTCCTTCCTTCCCCCATTCTTGCCCCCCTCCCTAACCCTCACTCTAACCCTAAAACTAACCCCTCCCACGCCCCATTATGTATCATCATCCACTTATCAGCGAGATCATTCTTCCTTTGGTTTTTTGAGATTGGCTTATCTCACTTAGCATGATATTCTCCAATTTCGTCCATTTGCTTGCAGATGCCATAATTTTATCATTCTTTATGGCTGAGTAATATTCCATTGTATATATATGCCACAGTTTCTTTATCCATTCATCAACTGAAGGGCATCTAAGTTGGTTCCACAATCTGGCTATGGTGAATTGAGCAGCAATGAACATTGATGTGGCTGTATCTCTGTAGTATGCTGATTTTAAGTCCTTTGGGTATAGGCCAAGGAGTGGGATAGCTGGGTCAAATGGTAGTTCCATTCCAAGTTTTCTAAGGAATCTCCATACTTCCTTCCAGAGTGGTTGCACTAATTTGCAACTCCACTAGCAATGTATGAGTGTACCTTTTTCCCCACATCCTCGCCAACACTGTTGTTGCTTGTGTTCTTGATAATCGCCATTCTGATTGGGGTGAGATGGAATCTTAGGGTGGTTTTGATTTGCATTTCTTTTATTACTAGAGATGTTGAACATTTTTCCATATGTTTGTTGATTGTTTGTAGGTCTTCTTCTGTGAAGTGTCTGTTCATTTCCTTAGACCATTTGTTGATTGGGTTATTTGTAGTCTTGGTGTTGAGTTTTTTGAGTTCTTTATAGATTCTGGAGATTAGTGCTCTATCTGAAGTATGATTGGCAAAGATTTTCTCCCACTCTGTAGGCTCTTTCTTCACATTGCTGATAGTTTCCTTTGCTGAGAGAAAGCTTTTTAGTTTGAATCTATCCCAGTTGTTGATTCTTGCTTTTATTTCTTGTGCTATGAGAGTCCTGTTGAGAAAGTCTGGTCCTAAGCCGACATGTTGAAGCTCTGGACCTACTTTTTCTTCTATAAGATGCAGGGTCTCTGGTCTGATTCCGAGGTCCTTAATCCATTTTGAGTTTAGTTTTGTGCACGGTGAGAGATATGGGTTTATTTTCATTTTGTTGCATATGGATTTCCAATTTTCCCAGCACCATTTATTGAAGAGGCTATCTTTTCTCCATTGCATATTTTTGGCCCCTTTGTCTAGTATGAGGAAATTATATTTATTTAGGTTTGTGTCCGTGTCCTCTATTCTGTACCATTGATCTACCTGTCTATTTTGGTACCAATACCATGCCGTTTTTGTTACTATTGCTTTGTAGTACAGGTGAAGTTCAGGTATTGCAATACCCCCTGCTTCATTTTTCCTGCGAAGGATTGCTTTAGCAATTCTGGGTTTCTTATTCTTCCAGACGAATTTCATGATTGCTTGTTCTACTTCTGTAAGGTACATCGTTGGGATTTTAATTGAAATTGCATTGAATCTGTATAGCACTTTTGGTAGTATGGCCATTTTGACAATATTAATTCTGCCTATCCAGGAACATGGGAGATCTTTCCATCTTCTAAGGTTTTCTTTAATTTCTTTCTTTAGTGTTCTGTAGTTCTCATTGTAAAGGTCTTTCACCTCTTTTGTGAGATTGATTCCCAAATACTTTATTTTTTTCGAGGCTATTGTGAATGGAGTAGTTTTCCTAACTTCTCTTTCTGAAGATTCATCACTTATGTATAAAAATGCATAGGATTTATGAGCATTGATCTTGTATCCTGCTACTTTACTGAATTCACTTATGAGTTCTAAGAGTTTTCTGGTGGAATTTCCTGGTTCCTCTAAGTATATAATCATATCATCAGCAAATAGGGATAGTTTGAGTTCTTCTTTTCCAATTCGTATCCCTTTAATTTCTTTGGTCTGTCTAATTGCTCTGGCTAGAGTTTCAAGGACGATATTGAATAGGAGTGGTGAGAGAGGGCATCCCTGCCTTGTTCCAGATTTTAGGGGGAATGCTTTCAGTTTTTCACCATTAAGAATAATATTAGCCATGGGCTTAGCATAGATGGCCTTTACAATGTTAAGGAACGTTCCCACTATCCCTATTTTTTCTAGTGTTTTGAGCATGAAGGGGTGCTGTATTTTATCAAATGCTTTTTCTGCATCTATTGAAATAATCATGTGATTCTTGACTTTAAGTCTGTTGATATGGTGAATTACATTTATTGATTTCCTGATGTTGAACCAGCCTTGCATCCCTGGGATGAAACCCACTTGATCATGATGCACTATCTTTTTAATATGTTTTTGTATGCGATTTGCTAAAATTTTGTTGAGAATTTTTGCGTGGATGTTCATTAAGGATATTGGTCTGAAATTTTCTTTCCTCGATGTGTCTCTGTCTGGTTTAGGTATCAGGGTGATATTGGCTTCGTAGAATGAGTTTGGGAGGGTTCCCTCCTCTTCTATTTCATGGAATACTTTGAAAAGTATTGGAATGAGCTCTTCTTTAAAGGTTTTGTAGAACTCGGCTGAGAAACCATCAGGTCCTGGACTTTTCTTTGTTGGTAGGCTTTTGATGACTTCTTCTATTTCATTACTTGAAATTGGTCTATTTAAATTGTATATGTCCTCCTCATTTAGTTTAGGCAATTCATAGGTCTCTAGAAACTTGTTGATATCTTCGAAATTTTCTATTTTGTTGGAATATAGATTTTCAAAATAGCTTCTAATTATGTTTTGTATTTCAATCATGTCTGTTGTGATATTTCCTTGTTCATTCCGAATTTTGGTAATTTGGGTTTTCTCTCGTCTTCTCTTTGTTAGTGTGGCTAAAGGTTTATCAATTTTGTTTATTTTTTCGAAGAACCAACTATTTATTTTGTCAATTTTTTGTATTGTTTCTTTCGTTTCAATTTCGTTGATTTCAGCTCTGAGTTTAACTATTTCCTGTCTTCTACTACTTTTGGTGTTGGTCTGTTCTTCTTTTTCTAGGGCTTTGAGCTGTAGTGTTAGGTCGTTTATTTTTTGAGTTTTACTTCTTTTATTAAATGTGCTCCATGAAATAAATCTTCCTCTAAGTAACGCTTTCATAGTGTCCCAAAGATTTTGATACGATGTTTCTTTGTTCTCGTTTACCTCTAAGAATTTTTTAATTTCCTTCCTAATATCTTCTGTTATCCATTCCTCATATAATAGCATATTGTTTAATCTCTAGGTGTTGGAGTAATTTCTGTTTTTTACTCTTTCATTTATTTCTAGTTTCAATCCATTATGGTCTGATAAAATACAAGGAAGTGTCTCTATCTTCTTGTATTTGCTAACATTAGCTTTGTGGCATAATATATGGTCTATTTTAGAGAAGGATCCATGTGCTGCTGAGAAGAAAGTGTATTCACTCTTCGTTGGATGGTATATTCTATAAATGTCTGTTAAGTCTAAATTATTGATTGTGTTATTGAGATCTATGGTTTCTTTGTTCAATTTTTGTTTGGAAGATCTGTCCAGTGGTGAGAGAGGTGTGTTAAAATCACCTAGTATTATTGTATTGTGGTCTATTTGGTTTCTGAGATTGAGAAGGATTTGTTTGACATACATGGGTGAGCCACTGTTTGGGGCATAGATATTTATGATTGTTATGTCTTGCTGATTTATGGTTCCCTTAAGCATTATGAAATGTCCTTCTTTATCCCTTCTTATTAACTTTGGCTTGAAGTCCACTTTATCTGAAATGAGGATGGATACCCCAGCTTTTTTGCTGGGTCCATGTGCATGGTAAGTTTTTTCCCATCCTTCACCTTTAGTCTTTGGGTATCTCTTTCTAAGAGATGAGTCTCTTGCAGGCAACATATTGTTGGATCTTTCTTTTTTATCCAATCTGCCAGTCTATGTCTTTTGATTGATGAATTCAGGCCATTAATATTCAGGGTTATTATTGAGATATGATTTGTATTCCCGGTCATTTGACTCATTTATTCATTTATTAGCTTATTTTTGACACGACTTGGTTCCTCTTTATTTGAGAGTTCCTTTAGGATATCTCCTCCCTTTGCTGATTTGCTTCTTTGTTTTTCATATCTTCTTCATGGAATATTTTGCTGAGAATGTTCTGTAATGCTGGCTTTCTTTTTGTATATTCTTTTAGCTTTTGTTTATCATGGAAGGATTTTATTTCGCCGTCAAATCTGAAGGTAAGTTTTGCTGGGTATAAGATTCTTGGTTGGCATCCATTTTCTTTTAGGGCTTGAAAAATGTTATTCCAGGCCCTTCTAGCTTTTAAGGTCTGGATTGAAAAATCTGCTGATATCCGAATTGGTTTCCCCCTGAATGTAATTTGGTTCTTTTCTCTCACAGCCTTTAAGATTCTGTCTTTATTTTGTATGTTAGGTATTTTCATTATAATGTGCCTTGGTGTGGGTCTGTTGTAATTTTGTGTATTTGGAGTCCTATAAGCCTCTTGAACTTGATTTTCCATTTCATTCTTCAGATTTGGGAAATTTTCTGAAATTATCTCATTGAATAGGTTGTTCATTCCTTTGGTTTGTTTCTCTAAGCCTTCCTCAATCCCAATAATTCTCAAATTTGGCCTTTTCATGATATCCCATAGTTCTTGGAACTTCTGTTCATGGTTTCTTACCATCTTCTCTGTTTGTTCGACTTTGTTTTCGAGGTTAAATATTTTGTCTTCAATATCTGAGGTTCTGTCTTCCAGGTGTTCTATCCTATTGGTTGTGCTTTCTATGGAGTTCTTAATTTGGTTTATTGTTTCCTTCATTTCAAGGATTTCTGTTTGGTTTTTTTTCAATATCTCTAACTCTTTATTGAAATGGTCTTTTGCTTCCTGTATTTGCTCTTTTAACTGTCTATTGGTGCGTTCATTCAATGCCTGCATTTGCTCTTTCATTTCATCGTTTGCTTCCCTTATCATGTTGATTATGTACATTCTGAACTCCCTTTCTGACATTTCTTCTGCCATGCTGTCATTGGATTTTATTGATATAACATCCAGATTTGTTTGAGGCATTTTCTTCCCTTGTTTTCTCATGTCGTTCAGGTGTCAGTGGACTGCAGAGATGTTGCAGATTTCCTCTATTGACTTATAATGTCCCTGAAGATTGCTAGTGTATCCCCTCTTATCCTTCAGTAGCCTGAAGTCTTAGAGGAAGGAAGTTGATACTTCGGTGTTCCCCTAGGTAGCTGCCTCTCTAGGGGTGGTGGTCTTCAGGTGGGGTATATTCCCTGCTAGAGGGCAGAGGTGCCTCTACTTGTTGACCAATGGTCATCCAAAGGGGAACTAGACTGCGGGCTGAGGCAATGCCTGTTTGGGCCTGTGTATCTGGTTTTACCGTCTTTGTGGGAAAACCTCACTCGGCGGGGAAGACCCACCCTGTGGGGAGGTCTCGCTAGTCCGTTCCCCTCCTAGAGGTTCCCCTCAGTCCACACCTACCGCCTGGGCAGGGCAGCCTTCCCAGGCAACGTTTCCAGGGGCCTGGACCTACCTCCTGGGCTTGGGAGCCCTGCCCTTCGCAGACGAGTCTCCTTAGGTGGCCCCTCCTCAGAGAAGCTGCCCGCAGTCCTGGAACCTTTGCTCCACCCCTCAGCTGGTCTCTGTGTAGCTCTTTCAAGAAAAGGTGCTTAGATCCCCGGCTCGGACCGTGCTTTGCACCTAATCGCCTGGCTATGCGACCCCTCCTCTGAGCAGTCACTTGGAGCCTCGTACATATGCTCCAAGCCCCAGTGACCCGTCACTCGTGTCTTCCTCCAGGCAGCCACCCGGTGTTCTGTGTGGGCACTTGGAGACCAAGCCACTCACTGCGCACCTCCACCTCCTCAGGACAGCCCCCTCCCCGTTGCTCAGGCAGTTGCTGAATCCAAATAGCTCGCCGCCCAACTCTTTCTCTGGCAGCCCCCGGAGCCCTGGCAGATTGCTCCAAAAAACCAAAACAAGCGGTGTGCTGCTCGGCCTCCTCTGCAAGGTTCCCCACTTTCCGAGCTCACTGTTCCAGCGGGGGGAGGTGTGTCTTGCTGCCTGGGCAGGGCAGCCTTCCCAGGGGCCCAGACCTACCTCCTGGGCCTGGGAGCCTCACCCTTCATAGACGAGTCCCCTTAGGTTGTCCCTTCTTAGAGAAGCTGCCCGCAGTCCTGGAACCTTCACTTTGCCCCTCAGCTTGTCTCTGTGTAGTTCATTCAAGAAAAGGTGCCTAGGTCCCTGGACCGGACCGTGCTATGCACCTAATCGCCTGGCTATGCGACCCGCCCTCTGACCAGTCACTTGGAGCCTCGTACATATGCTCCAAGCCCCAGTGACCCGTCGCTCGTCTCTTCCTCCAGGCAGCCACCCGGTGCTCTGTGTGGGCGCTTGGAGACCAAGCCACTCACTGCGCACCTCCACCTCCTCTGGACAGCCCCCTCCCCGTTGCTCAGGCGGTTGCTGGATCCAAACAACTCGCCGCCCCACTCTTTCTCTGGCAGCTGCTGGAGCCCTGGCAAATCGCTTCAAAACCAAGCGGTGTGTCGCGCAACCTCCTTTGCAAAGTTCCCCACTTTCCGAGTTAGTCCATCACTTTTAAATCAGACTGCACATAAAGTCTTAGGACATGGGCGAAATGCAGAGAAGTCTCTGCCAGAATGTAACATGAATGGCCTCTAGACCAATTCCCAGTAGAATATTGGTTTCCCTCTGTATCGTCATGAACACAGTCTAGTCTGAATTTTGGTCCTCTGAGCTTCCACCAGATCACCCATTAAGCTCTGCTTACAGCATTTAAAGGCTTCTCCTGCTTGCATCTCCAGACTTTTCTGCATTCCTCCTGTGTACCAGCTTCAAAGGCTTCTGAACCATCTGGTTAGGTTAATCACAGCAGCGACCCCACTCTTGGTACCAATTTCTGTGTCAGCTTTCTGTTGCTATTGCAAGAACAGCATAGAGGAGGAAAAGTTTATTTTGGCTCATGATTTTAGAGGTGTAGTCCAAGCTCTGCCAAGTCCATTGTTCTGGGCCCAAGTTAAGTCAGAACATCATGGCCAAAGGGTATGGCAGAGGAAAGCAGCTCCCCTTCTTGGATCCGTGAGAGAAATAGAAAGTCTGGTGCTCCATTTTCAGAATACAGTATTTAGCCTTAAATGTAAAATGACTTGGGATGTAAGAAAGGCAGCTATAGGGGAGAGCAGAATGAAAACTTACAAGCAGATAACACCAGAGTGTAAAAAATCACAGCCCCTTGACAAACAGGAGGTTGAAGGAGGGGGCCTGATCTGACCAACAGAAGTAAACTGTACATGCCAAAAGGCACTCAGTCCAAGGAGACTTTGCCACCACAAGAGAACAAGTGGAGGTGGGCACAACTAAAGGTGTATTTCTTTAAATAACCCAATAGGAAATAGCAAAATGTAGGTGATGTTCAGAAAGATCGTGCACCCCACAGTATTCAACCCATGAGGAACCAGGGGAGGGGTCTTATAAAACACTGGTTATACCCAGTCTGTGGGTCCCTGACCACCAGGCACCTGGTCTTGCAAGTCCGTCGTTAAAGTAAAACCTCGTTCGCTGTACCTTGTGTCTCTTCGTTTATTCTTTGGACTTGGACAGGTGAGTGTGTTTCTCACACCAGGAAGTGGAGAGAAGGGGTCCTAGGAAAGGCTCACCCTTCCAGGCTGCCCCAGTGACCCACTTCCTCCTGCTGTTTCCCACCTGTCTCTAAGTTCCCACCTGGGCAATCCATTCAAACCAGATGGACTGATTAGGCTGCAGCACTCACAGTCCAACCATTTCACCTCTGAATATTCCTGCATCAACCCAGGAGCTTTGCAGGGACACCTCACAGCCAGACTAACTGTAGCATTCACAGGAGACAATAGTGAGAGATGAGACTGGAGAGTTAGACTGGGCTTGGTCAACAGCGTTTGTATTATGGAATTTGGATTTTCTTCAAAACTAATAACATGTTTTCTAAAATACTTGAAGTCAGATTTCCTAATGTACACTGTTACATAAAACATATAATGCCAAAAATGCACCCTCTGGTCTTGGTGAGACCGGGTGCAAAGACTTTCCCACTTCTTGTGCTCCTCTGAAGCTCAGGAGGCAGGTGGCAGGAAAACAGGTTTCATTGAGGGCTGATTTGGATGGAGGTAGAGGAGACCTTCATGTCTCAAGCTCCGTGGGTGGGGGGTGGGGTCCCTTTGGGCATGGCAAGCCTCTAGGAGAAGGAAGAGAGGGACACGCAAGGCAGGGGTTGTACAGGTTTGGCCCTCTTCCAGGACATTATGCTTGACCTCCACTGCTCTTGTCTCCTCGTCATGTCACATCAAGACAGCCTGCCTCTGAGGTCGGCATCTGCATTTTCTGTGGTAAGCATGATACCTTTTGACCTGAGAAGGGAGAGGCAATGCGGAGGTCTTTCTTTAGAATCTAGAATACCTTGATAGAGGGATGTAAAAGGTGGGGATATGTTAGGGAAATATTGGGAGGGGGAAGGAAATATCTTAAAGAACAAAAGCCTGTTTTAAGGAAACAATTGTTGAAAAGTGCGTCCCTGTTGCTGCTACTTGGCTGCAATCACAAGTGATGACTGGACCATAGAATTCTCTGAAGAACCTTTGAACTTGTCATGTTTTGGAGAGAAAGGAATAGGGTAATAAGTATTTGTTTTCTTGGAAGTAGAGACCCAGGCCTTTGAATTCTAGTTCCCAAGAGTGACAGCGGATGCGGAAGAGTTGAAACTCGGCACCACAGCATTGCAGACAAGCACAAACACCTCACCTTTGCATACAGACCGCAGCAAGCATGTTCTGTGTTGAAAAGTGGCAGCTAGATGAGAAACGGCCCTTTGCACACGTGGGGAGTGAGGGGGTTTGGCATCGAGGAGTGGAAGGAGCACATGCCCCAGCTGGCACCTCTACGCAGCCTCAGCCTCGTGTGGGAGTGGGGTTGCTAAGGCTCCCCACTCCAGCTGAGCTCTGAGGGGCGATTAGGAGTGCGGGTGGAGGAGGGGAGGCCTTCAGGCAGGAGTGGCACCACGAAGGCTTGGCAGTGAGCAGCAGTGACAGCACGTGTTGAAGGACAAGCAGCCAGTGTGTCCTGGCCACAGGAAGTGGGTGAGGAGGGACAGGAAATGAGGTAGGGCTCCTGAGGTTTGGGGGGGGGGTTGTCGCCATTCTTCTCTCCCTCCTCTTCCCCGAGCATATTCCAGTTGGGGAAGGAGGGGGTGAAGAAAGCAGGGGAGGGTACACTTTGTGTCCCAGATCTGTGTATGCAGAACAGGGACACAGCTGGGGATACTTTCCTAGTGTCCTCAAGTACTGGGAACTGTTGAAGATTTATGCAGTTGGTGTGATTCACTTTAGGAAAGTTTACTCTGGGACTAGTGAGAAAATGAATTGAGGGGTGTTAGAAATACTGAGGTGCTGCAGGAAATCAGACCTGTGCTCCGAAGGGTTTCAGCAAGACACACTTTGCTTCTGTCAGAAGAGTGTGCTACTGGACCCTGCTGGCAAGTGCCTGGGTGGGCAGTCTGTCCGCATTGATCCCTAATGGTGCTGCCGCTTGCCGCTAGGGTCGAGGAGCTGGAGTTATAATTTATGCAATTAGCTAATTTTAAAATTGGGGCAGGCAAAAGGAAGGGCTTGTAGGTAAGATGGCTACAATTCCATTTTACATTCTATTTAAGGATAAATGCTGAATTCTGAGAATTGACCACCAGACTCTATTTCTCACAAGTCCCCTCTTTTTCTTTTTACACCTTTTGGTTTCATTTTCATTTTTGTTCTTGTGCCCTTTGAATTGACTCAGAACAAACTTGTGACTCTGACAGACCTTTTTGTGATATTTATTAGGCACTCCTGTATACAAACCCTTCCTTTATAACCTCCCAGTTTTATTTACTTTCAGGAGAACTGACACAAATGTATATCTCAAATAAAAGAACCATTGTCTTATCTTTTAAATGTCCATATACAGCTGTTTTGGTTAAACTCTCTTGCCAGGTGTTTAAGACCAAATTGGTCAAAACTGACCTTTTTCCATGTAGTTAGAGTTAGCTGAGATTCATCAGGGATCACTCTTGGGAACTTGAGAGAACATCTTGGCACCTTCTGCTTTTCCTCTACCTGGATGGGACAGGGTCTTGCCGACCACATGTGGCTTCCCTTGGGAGCATCAGGGACATTTCTCTCTCCAGTGACCCTCCTCTTTGCAGAAAGTGTACTGGTTTTCTTCCAGCTTTTTAGGGTCCTCTTGGCCCCCCTGATTGGGAGGTTGGTTGACTTACCAGAGTTACTGGACCCTTAGAGAAGTCCTGTTGCTCTTGGAGTTTTGGCTGACATAAGAGAGCAAGGGCCAAAATATTGACTGTGCTTTTCCTTAGTCCTTTTACTTCCTTGACTTTGGTCTCTAGGTTTTCGTTTTAAACATCCAGCAGGCCAGTTTCACCAGTCTTAATGTGGGGGTAATAGGTTACACTTTAATATCTATGATTTTTATAGTAACCCCTTTTTTTAAGGATCAGTATCAGTCCCGGAAGTCAGCTTTATGTCCTGTCTGCCCTATAGGTGATGGCTTACTGTCTCAAACTACCTCATGTTGTTCCATTAGAAGCAGTGACTGCAAAATACCAACAGGCAACAGTTATACGTTTTTAAAAGGAAAATACAAAATGAAATTAACAAGAGCAAAAAAATTCAGTTTGTATAATAACTATGAGCCAAGAAACACGAGTTTTATAATCATAAACCTTTATTTAGTTGAGTTTTCTATCCCCTGTTTGAGATTATAATCTTTACAACATAAATCTATCCTTTGAGCATAACTTTAAATGAGGTTAAGTCTAGTCTACTTTGGAGCCATCCTAACGTGGAGTAGGGTGAGAGGAAGAGCCTTATCTTAGGTAAGGTGGTGCTTTTGATAGATAATATAAGATAACATTACATTGGAAACATGAATCAAACAAAACTGAGAGAGTTCCTAACTTTTCTTTTTGTGGAATAAGTGTCAAATGCTTTCATGTTTTACAATATCCACCTTTTAAAAACCAGCCTCTTATTAATTTTCTTTCAAAAATAGATTTAGCTCCACCGTGGTGCCTATAAAGCTATCTTTAAATAAAACACAAAAAGGACTGTGGGGTGTGGCTCAGTGGTTAAGTGCTCCTGGGTTCAATGCCTGGTACAAAAAAAAAAAAGAGAATGGATCCCAATAATGCCTCTTTCTCTGAAAGGTGTGTGTGTGTGTGCATGTGTGTGCCTTTATATTGTGTGTGTGTGTGTGTGTGTGCATGTGTGTGCCTTTATATTGTGTGTGTGTGTGTGTGTGTGTGTGTATTTTTCCCCCCTTCCTGGGACAAGTTAGTTCTTCCATAAACAAAATCTTGGTGTAGATAACATTGATCACCTTTCTCAGGGTCCCTTTGGCCCAAATGGTCTTAGTCACTTTGAGTAGACCTCCAGCAGAGCACACTTTGTTTCCTTTTCCTGGGAAGCCCTTGCAAATGAATTTGTGGCTCTTTGGGTGAGAATGTTATCTGTACCTGGAATTTACACAAATTTTATCCTAGGGGAGGGATGGACAATCTGGCATATACCAGAACAAACAAACAAAACATACCTTAATCTTTTCCCTCTCAGGTTGAATTCAGGGGGTTGGAGCACAGGATGGTGTTGAGCCTGACCTGTATATCCCTTATCATTATCACAGTGCCATCAGCTTACGTGAGTTCCCCACTTTCAGTTGTACCCAGAGTCTCCTTTGGGGACTTTTTCTTGCACAAGTCATATTGAAACTCAATGGAAGAGATCCTTTCCATCCTTTTCTTCAGGCTTCGTGTTTGTGAATAGAGTCTCAGTCACAACCTCTAAGATGTCTCTATGACCAAGGAAGTACTTCTCTCTTGAGCTCAAGAATAGATTTTCCTGCAGTGGTCTGTGCATGGTGTTACCTGGTTGCCGTGGTACTTGCTTGGGCCATTTTCTTATGTTGCTGACACACTTGATTTTAGGTATGCTGTCAGCCTCAGGGATCACAGTTTCCACCCCAATCCCAAGGCCACTGCAACAAGGCAGCAGGACATGTCTTCTCTAAGGAGGGAGTCCCCATACCCCTAGGTGACACACGGGGTCCCACGTTGGGTTCCAAAATTGTTAGAAGTACCGAGACGTTGCAAGAAGTCAAACATGAGCTCGGAAGTGGGTCAACAAGGCAAACTTTGCTTCTGCCAGAAGAGTGAGCTACCTTACTGGCAAGCCTGAGTGGGCCAGCACCTGCTTGTATCTCTAATGTGCTGCAGCTTGACCTGACAGGAGGCACTTGGGGTTGCACTCTACACAATTATCTAATTTTAAAATTGTGGTGGACAAAGGGAAGAGCAATAGTTAAAATGCCTACAATTGGATCTTACATCCCAGTTAAGGCTAAATTCTGTATTCTGAAAATGGACCATTGAACTTTGTAGTTCTTAAAAGGGAAGGGCACCATAAAAAAGGAGTTTGTTGCAGCAGAATAACTTGAGAGCTAAGTCCATGGCAATAGACTGGAGCAGAAGGGTGAATGCTGGAATTTCTGGAGAAGTCTTGGAGATAAGCAGTCAGGGTGGTGCCAAAGCTGAGGACAGGACCTTAGACTGGGCGACTGGTTGTTTCTGAAGGCATGTTTTTGATGTTTTTTTGGGGGGGTTAGTCATACCTGAATTTAATTCTTACCTTGGCTGATTTACTAATATGACTAAAAAAGTCAGATAACCCTTTTAAGCTGAACTGCCTACCTGCTGTGGCAGGACTAATTCCTTGAGAGGTGTTTTGAGGACCAGTGCTCCTGAGAATCTTAGCACAGAACCCCAGCACAGAGCTATTTGGGAGGAAATGCTGCTGTTGTGGACTGTGGACTCTTGTCACGTCTGCGTTTGGAGCAGGAGGAGTGTACAGATCATGTATTGGAAGAAGGAGGACCTGTGCTTTGTGCACACTGGCATCAGTGGTCTAAAGCAGGGGTCAGTGGACTGCAGCTTGGGGGCCACATCTGCTTCATAAGTACCTTTTTGTGGGAAGGGAGCCAAACTGAGTTGTTCACGTACATGTCATCCCTGCCTGCTTTTGTGCTGTGGAGGGAAAGTTACTGCAACAAAGAACCTGAAGTAAATGCCTTTGGCCCTTGTAGAATACCTCTAGCTTGTAGGAACCTCGGGTAGCAGAGTCCAGTGCACAGTTCAACAAGAGGTATAGTCCTCAAGAGACCAGCAATACCTGCAGCCAAAGAGGGTGAGAGACTATGTGGAAGTACTTGGTGCAAAGGAAAGAGCTCTCACCGGACAGGGAAAGGAAGCTTAGTTGGGCAGGAAGCTGCAGAAGGTCAGGAAATTTGTAGGACCACCATGGGAGATAAATTCCCACAATGGCTGGGATAAAGGCAGAAATTGCCCCCAGATGTCGATGCTGTAACGGTGTTGCCAGTTGTTTAACCTGCCTCAATTTGAGTTCTTAAAGACCAGAGTATTCTGTCCGAGTGAGTGTGCACTTGTGCCTGCTCGCACCCTGGATCGCCCTTGCTTTTGGCTTTCCTGCATGCTGCTACACAACACTTTTAGGTCTTCACTGTGGGACTGCTGCCCTGTAGAAAGTCCAGAAGCATGAGAATGAGAAGTTTATTGAAGTGACTTTTCAAAGCCATAGGTGTTCCCTTGTTTTTGTTTCGTCTTGTGTTTGTAGTAATGGGGATTGAAGCGAAGGGCACTTCATCACTAATACTGCATCCCCAGTCTTTTATTTTTTAAAACTTTGAGACAGGGTCTTGTTAAGTTGTCCAGTAGGCCTGGGACTTGCAATCGGGAATTCCAGGTGTATGGCTACCATGCCAGGCTTTCCTCTTTAAATGCAGCAACAGTGCACGTTAACTGTAGGACATTTAAGAAAAACACCACACGCCAGCCACCAGTGAGTTCTGTCTTCCAGACATGACCACTCGCAGACTTTTGGGAGCTCTTTCTGGGCATTTTTCTTCCTCAGTGAACATTCTCCTATCTTTTCTAGAACCCACGGTGCAGGCGCAGCATAGGCGTGATGACTGCAGCTGCGTATTCTGCTTCCTGAGGCACTGTCGTCCTGACTTCTGTGACAGCCATTTCTGGTTTTCTTTCATTTTCTCCCCGTTTTGTATCTCTCTACATTAGGATGACGCTTGGCTTAGTGTTATATTTTATGTGGATGGAGTCTCCCTGTGTACATTTTTTTGTGACAGTGGCTCTGTGACAAAGTGGACACTACAGAGCAATGGAGCAGAGACAGCTCTTCAATAAATGGTGCTGGACATTTGGTGTCCGTATGGGGAAAATGCAGTAATGTGTTGTGCACATTAAGCAAAAGCCAATTGCAAGCATATTTATAGATGGAATGCAAAGGGCTAAACAGAAAGGCTGGTATAATGGTGATCTTCAGTAAAATATGTGAACTACATGTGATTTAAAATATTTTAGAAGCCAAGTTTAAAATGTACAAAGAAACAAGTGAAATGAATACTTTATTTTCTCTAGTAATGGCCTAAATACATTCTAACATGCAACCAATATAAAGATGATTGGTGCACCTTTTCTGATGGTGGTCTGTCTCTATTGACACTGCTTCTCAGTGCTGACGAGAAGGTGCTCCCTTGCACGTGGCCACTGGCTGCCACCTTGGACCACACAGTTTTAGAGGATGACCATGAATAATATCTATTTATCTGGACACAATAAGCATAAAAGAAACATTGATGAATGTACTGCATTAAAGTTAGAACTTTGTAATTGTCAGAAGACCTTAGTGGCAAAAAAAGGTGCATGGGAGAAGACATTGGCCACTTGTGGTTCCGTCGTCACATGTCACTCAGTGAGAAGGAGGCAGCCTGCTGTCAGGAGCTGGTGAGTAGGTGGAGCAGTGCTCAGAGGGACCATGGTGCACTCCACTGACGCAGGGCTTGTTCCTTCTCTCCTGGTTTTTTTTTTTTTTTTTTTTTTTTTCGTTTCCTTTCTCAGGCTATGTTGTTTATATAGTAGAAATTAGGAACTATTTTCTTGTTGAACCACACCTTTATCATGAACAAATAATCTTTGTCTTTAAAATGCTTTTTGTTAAATCTGCTTTGTTGGATATTAATAGTAATGCCAGTTTTCTTTTGAAATTTCAGGGTATATCTTTTCCTATCGTTTTTGTTTCCTTTTTGTAGTCTTACCTTTAGCTGTGTTTCTTTAGTAGATTTAGTTGGGTTTGAATTTTTAATGCAGTCTAGATATTTTCCTTTCATCTGTTTTAGTTGCACTTATTGCTGATTCTGATCTGTTTGGGTCTTGTCCTGAGGCCTCTGTGTAACGCGCGTTCACTGTCTGCACTTTGCTGTGGCTCCCCTCCTTCCCTGTCCTCTTGTTTGTGGTATTGTGGCCCTTCTGCCCTCTGTATGCTGGGTAGCCAAGAGCCTTCCCTCTGTCAGTGTGTGCTCTGGAGGATGCACAAAGGTCATCTCCTTGTCCACAGTGTTGTGATGTGGGATAGGCCTGTCACTGCCCCTTCACAGTGCCACCCACCCAGGCTTACCACATACTCTTCTCCCTGCTGAAGGCTCTGTCTGGGATCATTTGTCTTTTACTTGTAGGGTACTGTTTAGAAATTCTTTCAGTTTCTTTGTTGGTGACAGATTCTTTCACTTTTTGTTTATCTTATGTTATTGTGGAGATTCTTGCAGGGAGTGTGGAAGTGTAGTTGAGCAGTTGCTCTGTTTTGGTTCATCTGAGGGTCCTGTGGCTTCTGCTGGATGCCTGTGGTGGTTCCCCTGGCTCCCCTGCCTTCCACCCAGCACGCTGTGACTGCTGGTCGTACCCGTAGGCTCAGGCACATGTTCCCTCTGGAGTCTCGGGCTGGTGCAGCTTGTTCTTGCTTTGTTTTGTAAGTTAGTCCCCTCCCCAGTGACCTTCCTTCTTTTCTTATTTCTCCGTGGAACCAGCAGCGTTTGATGATGCGCCACACGGCCAGTCACATGGGCTCCTGTGTCCCCACTTCTCGTGTCTGGGAGACAGTTTCTGGAGTGTGTCTTCCAAGCACTGCTCCCTCAGCCCTGGACTGTGGCTGTCATCCGCTGGCATTCCTTCAGGGTTGGATTTGGTATCACGGCATCTCTGTCTTCATCTTTCTTGACTGGAGTCTTTATTTTGGTGGGTATCCCAGCAGAGGGCCATTGCTGTGTGCAGTGTCCTCGGGCACAGTGAGGGCAGCCACAGCACTCTCCAGCCTGCTGCTGCGTCTTCACGCCTTTCTCCGGGCACACGGCATTCCTGGCTCTGGCTGTCCTGGGGCTTCCTTACTGCCGCTGTGTGGGAACACATACTTTCTGTATTTCAGGGGGCTTTGTGTTTCTGTTTGCTCACATTTTGATGCAGGACTTTCTCCAGTGGCTTTCTGAGGCAGGGTACTCACGAAGTGGGACTCTCGAGATTGGACTGAATGCTGGATGGTGGTCACTGGCTGTGGAATTCTGTGTTAGCTTCGTTCTTGCGTGACTTGGGGGAGGCTGCAGTGCTGCTGAGTTTCAGGTCTGAAGCTGCTCTGATGTTGTACCCTCCCTGTGTCACTTGCTCCTCGCTCCTCTCGGGAGCCTGGAGGGCTTACAGTTGTCAGGTGGTGTGCGTGTGGGTGCTTCACCTCCTGTTGCCCCCGTGGGGCGCCCTGCTCTCTGGCAGCAGCTGCTCTTCAGCTCTGCGGCCTCTCGGTGTTAGCCTCTCAGTCCCAGAATTGGTCTCCCCGTGACCAGTGCTCGGGTTTCTTGTCCTCTTGCTCTACCACCTTTTTGTTTTCTGTTCTTTCTTTCCTCCTTTCTTTCTGTTCTACTTTCAGGACCATGACTTCAATTGGATGAAACCCCTATTAGGTTTGTTTTTGTACTGGGGAGTGAACCCAGGGGCCCCTAACCACTGACCCACATCCCAGCCCTTTTAAAAAACATATTATTTAGAGACAGGGCCTCACTGAGTTACTTAGGACCTTGCTGAGTTCTGAGGCTGGCTTTGAATATGCACTCCTCCTGCCTCAGCCTCCTGAGCTGCTGGGATTACAGGCATGCACCACCAAGCCTGGCCCTGTTAGTTTTTATTTTGGGTACAGGTACTTTAACTTCTGAGAGCTGCTTTTGCCTTCTGTTTTGTGATGACAGTGACTTCTACCTCTGGTTCCTTTTTCCTCCATGTTGGCGCCCCTGCTCGCCCCCTTGTTGGTCTCTGGCTCCTGCATCAGAGGCTCTTCTCACATGCCTAGGAGAATTTCCTTGCCATGAATCAAGAAATTCTTTGGAAGCTTTAAACACATGGTGGGCTCTTTCAGCTTTGAGTTTTGTATTAGGACATTCTGGATAGGCCATGTGTTGGGGAATCCCATGTTGTGATGTTATCTTTCCTCCTCGCCTGATCAGATCCCCCAAGAAGACCCTGACTGCCTCTTTGTTGCAGGATAAAGATCTGAATGACTAACGGGATCTACCGGTTAGTCCCGTTGGCCAGGTCTGCTCAGCCCAGAAGTGCTCCTTTCTAGAGTGACCTCCAGTCTGGCAGGGTGGGGCAAGGCATGGACTGCTCACTGTGCCTACTCCTGGGACTTCACCTTCTCCCCTGGTCTGTGGCCTGTACTGCATTGGACTCTGGGTTTCTGCACCTCCTGCTCTGGAGGGGGTGGGTGGTGCTGCCGGCCTCCAGTCTGGTCATCTTGGCCTGTCCAGTCAGTCGCTGTGCCCCAGTATTTGTTGTTTCTCTTCCAGAGTTTTTTCTTCCTCATTTGTTTTTGTTTCTGTCTGCATTAGAGACTTCTCTTGCGGGTTACACCAATGTTGAGTTTTTTTTCTCCTTTCAGTTCTCCTTGGCCTGTGTGTTTGGTTTTTAGTTTTTAAAAAATATCTCTTCAGCGTAACGTTAGTGGGAGGGGGTGAAATAGACACGTGCCTTCTGTTTCCCATCTTACCCTGAACTTATTAGCCAGCTTTATGGCAGATTGGTTTGCTCTTGTTGATGTTTTAATAGTTTTTTGCTATTTTATTTGTGGGTTTTTTGGTACCAGGAATTAAACTTGGGGTCACTCGACTGAGCCACATTCTCAGCCCTAGTATGTATTTTATTTAGAGACAGGGTTTCCCTTAATTGCTTAGTGCCTTGCCATTGCTGAGGCTGGCTTTGAACTTGAGATCCTCCTGCCTCATCTTCCTGAGCTGCTGGGATTACAGGCATTTGCCACCATGCCCGACTTTGTTTTCTGTAACTAAAGTATAGACTTGGAGACATGGACTGTGGTAAAACATATATTTTATATAATTATGTTATAATATTACATATATATTGCATTTTTTATTTCATTTGTTCATTATTAACTAGTGGATGGTATCCATCACTTAACCCTCTTGCACATGGGCACCTTTATATCAAGGGCCTTTGATGACACTTGAGTAATAGTTGTCACTTGAGTGTCACTTTTTTTCTTTTTTAAATATATATACGTGTGTGTGTGTGTGTGTGTGTGTGTGTGTATATTTTAGTTGAGGATTGACATGATACCTTTATTCATTTATTTTTATGTGGTACTGAGGATCAAACCCAGTGCCTCGCTCATGCTAGGCAAACCCTCTACTACTGAGCCCCAACCCCAGCCCCTGGTAATATTTTCATTCTTCATTCAGGGTCTAGCACAGTTGGCATGGTGTGCGCACAGAGGCTGACTAAGGCGGTGGATGCAGTAGTGCTTTGAAAACGCATGAAGGAAGGGGGTCACATGTGTGCGTCTTGTCTCTTCAGCTTGCCCTGGACTGCCATGGAAGGAGAAAGGAGGCACTAGTGGTGTTTCCAGATCATCTTTGGACGTCTTCGAAGACCTTTGCTGCCTTCTGAGCTGTGAGTGTGATTCTTCTACACCTGTGTCTTGGTCGTTTTGTCTGCTTTCCTTCACCTGTCCTAGGATCTCTGTGACACGTAGTAGCAGCAAACAAAACAGTTGATTTTGGAGGACAGGTGAGGGAAGAGGCCTGAGTCCTTCAGTGCCACTGAGAGTGGAAGCTGTGTGCGGGTTGCTTTTCTGGATAGGCAGGCCATGTAATGATACTAGCTGACTTTAATAACACTTGCATACTCTGGGTATTACAGATACCAAGTTATAATGACTGACGGAGTCCCTGCAGTAACCTTCTGATTAAGGCTTGCATAGACAAATAGAGGGTAAAGCTTGCTGGGGTTATAACTAGCAATGCTGGAATTGAGATTCTGCCTGACTTCAGTGTGACCTCCTACTGGTCTCTCTCTTATTCTCATGGACTCTGGGTTTAGATGTTGGCTCAGCTGTTGATTTCCAGTGGTTCTCGCTTATCTACAGGATGCCTGAGACTGCCATAGAATCTGACCACATACATACCGCGTTTTTCCCTATGCATATTTCTTTGATAACATTTAATTTATAAATTAGGCATGGTAAGAGATTAACAAATAATAGCTAATAATAAACAATTAATTGTTATATGCTGTAGTAAAGGTTATGTGATTGTGGTCTTTCTCTCTTTTTAAAACATCTTTTTGTATTTTCAACTTCTCACTTTTTTTTTTTTTTTTTTTAACTTTTCATTTTTCTGAGTGGTGGTGGTAATGATACTGGGAATTGAATCCAGGGCCTACACAAGCGTGTTACCGAGCTACATCACCAGCCCTCAGCTTTTCGCTTTATACGAAGTGCTTTACAACTTCTCTTTGGCATATCCAGATGGCCAGAGTCACTGCGTTGGTGATTTGGGGCCATTATTAAGGAAATAAGTGTTACATGAACACAAATACTGCATGCTGCTGCATTTGTTCTGCTGACTAAGGGGTGGGTAGCTTATATAGCATGGATACACTGTACAGAGGGATGGTTCATGTCCTAGGTGGGATAAGGCAAATTTTATCATATTACTCAGAATAGCATGCAATTTGAAATTTAGGAATTGTTTCTGGAATTTTCCATTTAATAATTTTGGGCCACGTTGCCTATAACTAAAACTGCAGAAAATAAAATTATGGATAAGGGGCCAAGGGTGAGGGGTCTTGTATACTAACACTTCAACCTTAATCAAGTTGTTTAATGTACCTAAACCTAGTTTCCTCCCCTGACAAAAGGGACTGTTACAGGATCTTCCTTATGGGATTGTTATGAAGATACTGTGAGGTTTGTATAATGTGTTCAGCACTCAAAATTGTTAGCAAATATTATTTGGTGGTATTTTTTTCCCCATTATCATGAGAGTAAATCTGATCTCGAAAAGGAGGAAATGGAAATACTTCATGAGGAAGGGTGTGCTGAATTCTTCATGTAACAGAAAGGTCAGGCTGAAGTTGCCATTCGACCTTGGGATTTAGCACAGTGGAGGTCATTTGGTGGTGTTCAGAGCAGTTCAGGAGCTTGGGGAGAAGCCTGCTGGTGCTGTGGCTCGACTTGGTGGCTCCTGCTCTGAAGAGGGAAGGTAGGCAGGTTGCATTTGGGTTGCGCTGGGCCTAAGGATGTGACCGCCACCATCACGTACCCACCAGTTGGGCGCTTACTCATTCCAGTTGCACTAGGTAGGCGGTGCTATTGCCACTCTGTAGGCAAGAAAACGCGTGTCTGGAGGACCAAGCTGCTTTCTGCAGAGTGAGCAGCTGGCACAAGCTGGGACTGGGAAGTGGAGTGTTTGGATCTCGGCTCTTGCACACCTCTGTCTCTTTTGTGTGGTGCTGGGGATTGAGCCCGTCTCTCTTTGACCTGCACTTTGCTGGCTGCTGTTGTGCCACCTGGGTGGGCAGGAGCATGGGCTCACAACATTTCATTTCCTGAGAAACTTAAACTCAGGAAAGTGAGCAGTGCGATCTGTTTCTGTGGGAACGGTGGTGTGCTTCTGGAAGAGTGTGTGCCAGAGGTTCAGCTCCCAGTCTCCACTGGAAATGCTTTCATCAGAGGGCTCCTGCGGTTCAGAAGCAGGATGGCTCTGGAAGGCCGTCTTTCCAGTCTTGCTTGCAATTGAGATGCAGGAGTTATAGGTGAAGAATGATAGTCATAGAACAGCTGTCAGGTGTGTGTGGATCTGAATCCTATGTGATTCTTATAGTAGCTCAGTAAGGGGTGACTGCTGCTCCCATTTTAAAGATAAACTGGGCCTGGAGATGTTGAGAATTTTGTGTAGGGTTCCTGCGATGGTATCAAGTTCTCCAGTTCTTCACTTGGAGCTTAGCCCTGGTACTCAGCCAGTGCACCATGGGGTCAGGTGCTTCACTGGCAGGAGGATAGCGCCACCTGCTGAGCTGGCCGCACACCTCGCCCATGCTTCTGTAAAGCTCCATACACAGCGCTCTGCCACTTGGTCCCTGGCTCACACTGAGGGAAGGGTGGGTTCCCATCAGACACTTGTGAGAGTGAGAAGGTTTGTCTTCCCTAGCAGTAGTCAGGGACCTTTCCCTAGCTTTCTTATATTCAGAACTGATGAGAGGACAGGTGAGCTTTTCTTTCTGCTTGTTTTTGCACATCATAGTTTTCTTTAGGGGATGGACAGGCTATTATGAGTGGGAGTAGCAAGGAGGCATTTTAGATTTTTGTCCATTTTTCATGAATTCTAAGTGGCTTAATAAATCACACAAACTTTTCAGTGTTTCTTTGATAAACTGTATTAAAAAGCATATGTCTTAATAAAAATTTCAATTAAAGATGGCCAAAAGCTTTGAACAGGCACTTCATCCATTTTGTATGGACGACAGTGTGCCCATAGAAGGATATTCAGCATCCACAGTCATTAGGAAATGCAGACCACACCACAGCGAGATGCCATCGGAACCCGTGGGGCTGGTGGCCTTAAAACAAGCAGACGGTGGAAGTGCCAGAGCACAAGCTTGTGCAGCAGCTGCAGCTCCTGTACTGGCCAGCAGGAGTTCACTCTGGAAGCGGCTCGGCAGTGTTTTTATGTGGTTGGACACACACTTGCATGACCCAAGAGGCCTCCCCAGGTAGTCATCAGCGGCTTTCTTTGTTATCACCAGAAGCAATTGAGACACCTCAGCTGGTAAATGGATCAACAACTTTTGGTCCTTCTGTACAGTGGGGTCCTGTTTGTCAGCAGGAAGGAATTCACTGCTGACTTGGGCAGCAGGCTGGGTGACTCCAGAGCAGCTTGGGCTGCACCACCTTGTTGCTGCTTGTGTAGCATGGTGCTTCTGGTGCAGGGCGCCAGGGCTCTTCCTGGGGCAAGGAGGTCTGCCTCTGTACTGAGCACTGTCCAAGCTCACAGAGCCAACTCTACCTCACGAGGCCAGGCTTTAAAAAGAAGACTTACGTAAGTGGAAACACAGTCATTTGTGCCCAGTTCTTCTCTGCAGTTGGAGTAAAGTTTGTTTTTCTCATATTAACTGTCGTGGAATATGTGTGGCCCACATCTCAGCGTGGATGCAAACTCTGAAAGCTTTTAATTTGGACTGTTCAGTTGATTTTTGTGATCTGATTTATTTGTGGCCTAAAGGCATTATGCTTTGTGTAATTAAATTTTATTTCACAGAGGTTATATAATTAGCACACATAAATGTTTTTACAAGTTAAATTGTTTTAGATTCTTCCCTGTTCTAGCTCTGGGGAAGTTTTACCAGCTTTACAACTTAATAAAAAACTTGCTGTCTCTGATACACATGAGACAAGTTTAATTATGCATTCTTCAGCTCTGTGTTTTAGTTATCAGCTATAAGTATAGGGTACAATTGTATTTAAACTGATAGAGATAAAAATATACACAGTAAACAATGAAAATTTGTGACACTAAAGCTTCATGATCATAACTTGAGTTTCTGGAAAGTGTGCAGGATAGTTGCTTCTTACTACTTTGTGGCACATTTTGAAGTGTTGTGGAACGGCTGTTTAGCATCCCCTTCCCCCCAGAGGGGAATTCAAGTAGGAAGTGTGTGCGCATGCTTGTTCTCATTTTCATTTGAAAATCGACTGTTTGACTGTGGAGATGAGAAGGGCATCGTTTCTGCTGTGCTCTGGTCAGTTAGTACTGCAGTGAGGTGTGTGGCAGGCAGCCCCAGCAGGTTTGCTTCTCAGCGCCTGCCCTTCTGTGTCAAGTGTCCTACTCTCCCGTAGGCGGTGCTTTACCCTCGCGTCCATACCTGCTGGCCACCGCCTCCGCCTGGCCACGTCCTGTGTAGTGTCTGCTGACAGGCTTCTCGCAGGTGGTGTTGAAGATGGTGGTTGATCTGCTTTAAGTTTTTCACTGTCTCAGTTCGCATTCTTTCTCTGGAAATCTCTTGGTTCCCTTGCAGGCTCCAGAATTGGTGCCATTCCCACTTGCTTCCTCCAGGTGGCAGTCACACACAGCGGTCTTGGGCTCCATCGTGAGCGGAATGGCCAGTTTACACTGTGCTCATTCCCGTTGCCTTACCTGTGGAGCTTAAGTGCATTTAAAGTATCTTCTAGGAGGTTACATGGTTTCATTGGAAAGTTATTGTAAGTGCACACTAGCACAAAAATAGAACTTGAGTATAAATTTATTAACCATGTTTATTTTCCCATATCTTTTAAAAAAGATATTTAACAGGCCCTAAAATGTATTAAAAGATACTGAACTGCTTTAGCATCTCGGAATGACTGAGCATCCTCAGATGAAGACTTCTATATTCACCCCTATGTCCTCTGCCTTACCCTCTCAGGACTTTGGCTGGCCTTCTCTGAGAGCCTTTCCAGCATCCTTTCCAGTTTGTTGCCTCTGCCTCTTTAAAAGTCTTTGTTTTGAAAAGCTTTTGTTTGTGAAAAAGATTCAGGAATTTGAACGTCGAGCGCACATGCTGATGAGCCCACGTCCTTCACTGAGACCCACTAGCTGTCCTCAGAGTGTGCGTGTTCACACAAGGCCTTGCTCTTCCTCCCCTCTCCTTATACATGCACGTATGCAGATGTATATTCCCATGCCTTTGTTTCCACTGACCCTTATGCCATTGAGTTGCAGGCACTATGCCCTCTTCCCCAGAATATTCAGTGTTTACTGGGAGAAGGGTATCTTTACAATACTAAAGTAGCAACGTAATTATCAAATTTACAGGATCTAGCATTGACATGTGCTGCTGTCTGGCATGTGGTCCTTGTTCTTATTTTGGCAGTTGCCCTATTATTGTCCCTTACATCAGTCCTCCTTCTTATTGCAGGGTCCTCTCCAGAGTCACGTGGCGTTCAGTCGGCTCTCGACAGTCTTTTCAGTCTGGATATATTTCTCATTCCTTTTTGTGCATTGATAGTTTTGAAAGCTATGGACTTGTTGTTTTGCAGACTGCCCCTCAGTTTGGGTTTGCATGATGTTCTAAGGGTGAGTTGAGGAGTGTCATAGAAGTGATACTGTGGCAGGAAGCGGGAGCAGGGTGACAGTGTTGTTCTGTGATCAGTTGTGCATTCATGTTGATGACTTTAGGCAGTGGTTGAGGGGTGGTCCTGGACCAGCATTGTCCCCTGGGAATTTGTTGGACTCATAAGGTGTTTATGAGTAAAAGAATGGACAAAGGAGATATAACAGACTCAGTGAAACTCAGGCCAGCAGAAAAGAGCCGGTTACATGACATGACGTGGACAGGCCTTAGGAGCCTTGCAGGGAGGACACCTCCTGCAGTCTCTCACACCAGGTCATTCTGACCTGCAGTAGGAGGAAAGTCACCCTCTCTGGGGAGATTGAGGGAGTGCAAGAGCCTCCTGGGGAGCTGAGCGGCTCTTCACCTGCGGGTACCAGGACAGAGGCACTTGTCAGCTCAGGGAGCATGCACTAGGGAAGGAAAGCCTGCAGACAGACGTGAATTCTGGGGACAGTGCGTCCACACAAAGTCAGGGCGAAGTGACCCAACACCTTCACACACCCTTAAAAGAAAGGTTTGTGTTGGGCAAAGGGACGAGTGGATGGTGACAAAATAGGGACATGTGAGCACAACCTGGGCAGTGCACATGTTGAGGATAGTAGATTCTTGTAACTTTGCCATGTGTCTGAAAATTATCACAAATGCAGAATACAAACAGATTAAACTAGACAAGAGGGGAAGAAAATGGGCAGGAGGGAGGGTGGCCTTCCTGATGGAAGAGCTGGGGCAGTTCCTCCTGGACATGCTTACTGAAGCTGGCCAGAATCATGTAGAAAGCTGAGGGCACCGCAGCGAGGAAGGCAGGCAGGACCTGAGAACCCTTGCCCGCTCCTGCCGGGTCTGTCGCTCACGTGGCTCTGGTGGCAGGGCTGCAGGCGAGGCACTAGAAGGTGAGCTGTGGTTCTCAGAACAAAGCACTGCTGTTCTAAGGGGAATGTGCGGCAACAAGAAGGGCAGTGAAGGCTGAGGGCCAAACCTGGTCTGAACCGCCCCAGTCCCTGACTGACCGCACCTGCACAGAGACTTGGACACCATAGGCAGGGCCCACAGGAGGAGAGCGTGACCACTGCAGATCAGCAATTCCCATGCAGTACAGTCTCTGCTGCTGTGACTTGGTGCTGCCCCCACCAGATCCAGGTCTGGTGGTAGGAGGTATGAAAGAAATTTGGGATAGGGCTGCTTGGAAGTAGGAGCACCCAAGATAAACCCAGAATCGATGAATTCTATCCAAACCTACTCTCATCAAAGCACAGAGGGGCACTGGCACCTCCCAGGGAGCCATGCTAAAGCATGCAGCCACGGAAGCCAGTGAAGCTGGTCAGAGCCACCTCAGAAGAGTGCAGGAAGATTCCGCATCCTGAGTCCAGGGCACAAGCACAAGCACCTTCACCTTCACGCAGAAGTGGCCTAGAAGTGCTGACACTCCCAGTGCCCAGACTGTGGCCTCTAAGCTCTGTTTCTCACCAAAAGGCACGGGACCACCTGGAGAATCACTCATCTTAGCACGGGACAGGGAGATGACGAGAAGTGCCCAAGAGGAGGAAGATGCTTGGATGATACAAGAGACATGTCAGAGGACCCAGGAGATGATCTCAGGGGACCTCCTTGTACCAAATCAGAAAGAAGTCTAGCAGCCAAATTAAAAAAAAAAAAAAAAAATGACAGCCACAGATGACAAGCCACCAACTAACATAAGGATCCATGAGGATGCCATTACTGGTCATGTGATAAGAAGCAGATCAACAAATGAAGGGGGGTGAACCTCCCTTGCACAGAAGAATAGGGCTGGAGCGTGAGGAGGGGTATCGATGGAAAGTCACCTTTCATAGCCACCTGGCAGTAGCTGCTTGGGGCAAGACCCTTGGTGGGTCTGCTTCTCCTGGGAGCCTTGATTCCTTTCAGTGGGAGTTGGTGTTTGCAGACTCATCTAGATACTGGGGTGTTTCATACTGGGATGTTGCTGTTTCTGGGTCTTTTTAGAAAGAAAAATAAAACATGAGTTTTATTCTGGTATTTCCAATTCACATAAGATTGTGTATTTTTACTTCCTGCTTTTACTTGTGTATTTTATTTTTCTTAAAATCTTGGATCTTAATATGCACACATGCAGTTGCTTTTTTATAGATATAAAACTGTTTGTAGTTTCAGAATAACAATATCATCATAACTGCTAGACCTCTAAATAAATACCTTTGAACAAGTCTTCTTTGCTTCACCTTGGTTTTTTCCTATATAATGATTAAAGACATTTTAAGGTTCCTTTACAGTTCTTCCCTCTTCGGGTGTTGCCACACTCTGGGATATGCAGTCTAGTTCCTGTGTTTTAGAGTCAGTCCAGAGTCTCCTCTGAGTCAGGCCAGCCTTTTACTGGGCACATTGGCCTCACTGTTGCTTTTGATGTTGGGGAACACAGGAACTTCACACCCAGTGATGGGAGTATCCGTTTGTATACCTGCTTTGCACAGTAGTTTGGCAGTGCTTACTAAGATTAAATATAAAGTGTGATCTGGTAGTTCTGTTCTCAGGTCCACATGCAACAGAAACATGCATGTGTGCACAGGAGACATGCCATGAAGACCAGCAAATGCCACATGTCAGGCTTCTTTCCTCGCCCCACAGAGCAGTTGTTAAACGCCCACCAGCACCGCTTACATCTGTGTCCCTCTTTTTGCACACACGCGAATGTATTCGGGATATCTAGAGCAGTGCTTGGCCTGTAGTTGGTGCCCACTTACTAATTCTTAACTGAATGAGAAGAACAATAGTTCTTTTAGGACAGCTTTTAGATGATTGGGAATGTCAATAATTAGTAGGACTTAAGTTTATGAATTCTGTTAGTCAAGCAGTTTGGGTTTGCAGATGCCAGAAACTTACCTCAGACTTGCTAGAATTAAAGAATGTCACTTTATGCCACGTGGACTTCTAGGATTGGGGTCACAGATGCTCATGTGTTCTCTTCCACTTTCTCCTCCCTGTACCTCTCTCCCTCTCCCACCCTGTCTTGGAGAGGACTCTTTTGTTCCTTTTCCTCTTCGTCTCCTGAGGTCCGGGGACTGACGCGCCTTGGCAGGTTGGATGCTGGGTGTGGAGTCATGTGGGAATGGCGCAGCATCCTGTCCTCTGACAGGCATCGGGCAGGAACTCTTGCAAAGGCTCTCACACAACTGTCCAGCTTTACAGGACAGTTTCTTACTCTTAGAAAAATAAAGTTCCTTGAATGTAAGGTGTGCTCTCCTACAGATGTTCCTTAGGAGATGAGGCCAGTTTGTTGACGGTCACAGTGTGAGTTGGAATGAAGTAGTCTTAACTCCTGGAAAGACAGGTTTCCAGCTTCACAGTAACTTGTTTTAAATGTCAGCCACATTCAGCAGTATGACTTTGTATATCCCTATAAATTTTAATTTTCCTGAGGTGCTGGGGAGTGAACCCAGGGCCTTGTGCATGCTACCACTGATCTGTACCCCAGCCCAGCACTGTGACTTGGGGAGGAATAGTTATTTGTTGCTAAGAAAAGGTAAATGTTTTGCCCAAGGAAGACCTTGTCAGTTTTGGTGGCCCAGAAGTAATTATCAAAAACCAGTAGAAAGGAAAACATCTTGCTGGTGAGAGTTGTTTTTAGACGTGAACTTCATGTACAGAAAGAAGGAATAAATCTGTAAGAGATGGTCAGAAATTTCACCAGTATTGTAGCAGAGACAATAAAATCCAGGCATGATGACTGCTGTGTTTAAATTTGGAAGCTGTTTAACTACATGATTAGGGAGGTGTATTTTCCAGATGTGGTTCCACATCTCTTAGGCTGTTAGGGGCTGCTGTGAGGTCTTGAGCCTTCTAGAAACTTGATTCCACATACCTACAGGTGACTTTTATTTGTTACAAATGTATTTATTTTTGTCCTTTAGTTCTAATTCATTTCCTATTAATTAACTTCCCTTTCTTCCCTTTGTCTGGAACATGAATCTTTATAAGATTGTTAAAAAAAAATCTCCAGTTCTTTGTTTATCAAGGTTTTGCTTTTTTGCAGTGCTGGGGATGGAACCCAGGGCCTGGATCTTGCTGGAACACAGCCCAGTCCAGATTTAGTGTTTTAAAACTGAAATGTAGGGCTGGAGTTGTGGGTTAGTGGTAGAGCGCTTGCCTAGCACGTGTGAGGCCCTGGGTTCGATCCTCAGCACCACATGGAGATAAATAAATAAAATAAAGGCATTGTGTCCATCTACAACTAAAAATTAAAAAAAAAATTAAAACAACAACAACAAAATGGAAATGTTATTCACATACAGCACATGGCATCTGTTTAAAGTGTACATTCACCTCTGTCATTTATGGAACCCTCTAATCACCCAGAAGGAAGCTCCAGGCCCACTGATGAAGGGCAGCTAGGCTTTTGTCACTCTGGCCCCACCCAAGGGAACCACTGATCTGCTCCCTGTCTCATTAGAGATTCGCGTTCTGGGCCTTTCCTATAAAAGGAATCATACGGCGTGTGGTCTTCTGTGGCCGGCATCATGGGCCACAGCATGTGTGGTACTTCATTCCTTTTTATTTCTGAGTAGTATTTGGAGATATGTGTGCTGCAGTTGCTCGTAGGCTGTCGTCTGCCGAAGCTGCGCCTTGTTTTTCTGTCCTATGACCATATTCTCAGCATTCTTCTTGTTCCCTGGAATCGGCAAGTAAATACGAAGATAAAAGTGCCTGCAGAAGGGCGGGCCTCTCGAGTTCCTGCCCTGGCCCGTCAGCCAGGGCTCTCCCATGACTTTTGCATTTGGGCCTCTCAGAGTTCTTGCCCTGGCCCGTCAGCCTGCGCGCTCCCATGACTTCTGCATTTGGGCCTCTCGAGTTCCTGCCCTGGCCCCGTCAACCTGCGCACTCTTATGGCTTTTGCATTTCAGTCACTCGTTTTTCCTGAGGAAGTCAGTTCTGCTGCAGCTGTTGATCTGTCTTGCATTCGGAAATCTCAAATCTGTTTCTGCGTCACACAAGTTCCTGGTTAAAAGTGGGAGGAAGGAGGGCTTGCGAACACCCCCTCTGCCAGTGATCCTGCCCCAGCGAGGTACAGCCTGGCGGTGCCTCTGAGTTGCTGCTGCTTGTAATCAGGGCCCTGGGGCAGGATGGAAGTGGATGGACACGACAGTTCTGCCTTGTCACGTGAAATTCAAATATGCGTAATCGAATATCAGTTTTGCTAAAAAACTTTTACAGCTTGTCAGCCCACACATATTTGAATCCAGGAGTTCACTGGTCCTTTGTAAAAATGCATTTTAATAGTTTCAGTTCAAGTTGATAAGACTTCAGTAATTTTAGTTACCAAAGTCTGGTCCTTGAACAAAGAAATGTTAAGTTTCTTTATTGTTCTCACAATGGAACCTTTAACATTGAATGATTATGTTTTGTGTACATTGGACAGAAATGACTTGAGTTTCACAAACCCCTTCGTGACATGTCCCGGGTATGGGTTTCCTTGGGTCCAGGAGGCCCTGGGGAGAGGAATGTGGAATGGACAGGGCTGGGCAGGGAGAGGTGCTTGTCTTGGACACAGAATCTGGGGAATCACCAAAAGCATTTAATCAGGAAATAATAGTTTAATGTTTTTAAAAGTGAAAAACAAATGACTCATGATGAACAAGATACCAGCGTTTTACATAAAGGCAGAACCAGTATTACTCATTTTTCCTTCTGCTCGAGCTCTAATGCACAGCCCTGTTCCTGATTGTTCCTTTACTATGATTACTGTGGGCTTAATTTGCCCATATGTGTCTGACTTTTTAAGGTAAAAATAGACAATTGATTTTCTCTTTTATTATATAAGCACTTAAAGTTTTGGTTCCTCTTAGCTCCTCTTTGACATGAACACAAGATTTTGGGTTTGTTTGTTTTTTTAAGTTATATTGTTTTTAACATTTCCTGATTTCTCTGGGTTTTTTGACCCATGTATTATTTACAGAGGTATGGTTTCATTTGTAAAGAGGGGCCCTCTACTTAGTGTTCCCTTTAAGAATTGTGTTTTGTGTTCATCTATTATTCTGAACAGAAACTGTAGCCGTGTGGTACAGAATTCAGTGGTGTGCCCTGACTCCCACTCTTGGGCTCCTCTGTTCTCCTCCCATCAGGTTCTCCCCAGATGGATCACAGTCCTGGTTGCCCTTGTGCCCTCTCAGAGGTGTTTCCTGCATGTGCATGGAAGCATAGGCGTTTTCTTTTGCTTTGCACCAACACATCACATGCAACACCTTTCAATACCTCTTTTTCAGTCACTTAAAGATTTGTCTGAAGAAGTCGTGTATTTTAGGACACGGCACTACCTTGTTATTATATGTTGCTTTTTTCATTAATGAGCATTTTCCACAGGCAATGAAAACATTTTAGGAAACACCTCTTTAATGCGTATGGAGTCAACTTGCTTTGATATTCTCAGTTTTGTTTATTCATTCCCATCCTGTTGATCACACAAGCTACTCCCAGTTTCTCAGCATTACAAACAAACCTATGAAACATTGACACCCTGACCCACCGTGCTCAGCTTAAAGGTGATTGGTCGGAGATGTCCTAGATCACTCTGCCTGGTGCTAGGACCAGGGGTGCTCTTATTTATGAGCTTGTCTTCTGGTGGGCTGCATTTTTGGGGGTCCCTAGTTGCCTGGCTCGTGGCGCAAGCATAATGGATGCAGTCAGCCATGCCCAAGAAAGAACTGGCGCCATCGGCAGGTGCCAGGGGCTCTCCCAGCCCCTTGTGTGGATAGCCATTTTATTCTATCAACTGTGGAAGGTAGGTGCAGTTTTTAACTTAGCTGAGGAGAAAACCAATCCACAGACTTAAACAAAGACTGCCAAGGTCTTGTGTAGCTGAGTCTGGGATTCAGGGAGTTGTAGACGAACCTGCTTTTTATGTGCGGAGCAGTGGAAGGATGAAATGATTCTTCTTTGGCATTGCATGACTGTCTCAGCTTCACAAATTCTGATTGTATCACAAACTCCCTTTTTAAAAACATTTTTTAGTTGTAGATGGACACAAAACCTTTATTTCGTTTATTTTTATGTGGTGCTGAGGATTGAACCCAGTGCCTCACACGTGCTAGGCAAGCACTCCACCACTGAGCCATGACCCCAGCCCCAGCTCCCTATTTTTCTAAACCTGTTTTCTTGTTCTTGGAAATGATGGCATAAGTAGCTGCCTCAGTTTATTGGGGACTAATTAATTATCTTTTTGTGTTATTTCTGCTGTCCTGGCATCAGATGCAGCCCTGTGTGTGCTGGGTTCCCCTCCTTGTCCATTCACTCCACTGGCACCAAAGACCCTTCTTGCGACTCACTACTCTGTCCCACTCGGCTACTTTCCTCCTCCTCTTCTGGTGCTGCTGCTGCTTTTGGAGAGAACCCAGGGGTGCCCAGCCACCGAGCCACATCCCCAGCCTTCTCCCTCCACACACATTGTTTTGGTTGCTAAGGTTGGCCTTGAACTTACCTTCTGCCTCAGCCTCCTGCTCGCTGGACTCACTGTGGCCGCTGCACATGGGAGGATTAAATGTCTGCAGTCACACACACAGGGTCTTCTGGGCAGTGCTGGACAGGCCCCGAGGGCTTTGACGGGGAGGGCTGTTATCTTTTCCTTGCCCCTGCTCTTCGTCTGGTTCCTGATCCTTCAGCTAGGAAGGTGGCATTGCATCATATTTGTAGGCTTGTTGTAAATTATATAAAATTTACCCTTTTAAAAATATTTTTTAGCTGTTGATGGATACAATATCTTTATTTTTATGTGGTGCTGAGGATGGAACCCAGTGTCTCCCACCTTTGAGGCAAGCACTCTACCACTGAGTTACAGCCCCAGCCCCTAAAATTTACTCTTAAAATGGTTTTAACATTTTATGAAGTTTTTTAAATCGTGATTAATAATAAGCAAAAAAAATACAAACCTGAATTCTACCAGATTTTACCTGTTTGGCTAACCGATATTAAGTGCCTCACATTTCTGCAAACAAATTTCCAGAGCTTTTGCATCTTGGAAACCCGATGTTCCCATCCTTTGACGGGAGTCGTGGAAGGTTGAAATGCTTCTGCTTCTCCTTGCTCCAGCCCCTGGTGACCACTCTTGTTGCTGTCCCAGTGAATCTGACTCTCAGGTGCCTCGTTTGGGGAAGCCATGGGTGTGTGTCCTTTCATGAGTGTCCGTTTTGCTGGGCAGCGTGTCACTGAGGTGCACCTGTGCCAGAGGTACCTTTCTTTAAAGGCTGAAGAGCACTCTGCTGTATGTGCACATTGCATTGTGTGTTCGTCTGCCAGTGGACACTTCGTTGCTTCCTGCTTTGGCTCTCGTGAATGTGAGTGTGCAAATGCCTCTTCCAGAGCCCACTTTCAGTTCTTTTGGGTGTGTTTCCACAAGTGAGCTTGCTGGGTCAAATAGTAGTTCTAGTTTTACTTTTCGAGGAAGCTCCACATTGTTCTCTGTGACAGCTGCACCATTTTCCTTTTGACCATAGGACGTGCTAAGTTGCTTAGGGCCTCACTAAATTGCTGAGGCTGGTCTCAAACTTGTGATCCTCCTGCTTTAGCCTCCTGAATCCCTGGTATTACACAGTGGTGTGTGCCATGGTGCCTGGATTAATGATAAAAATTTTACAAGTGTCTCCATAATTTTCCTGGTAAGGTGGAATAGTATCTGCTGGTATTCTACCAGCATGACAAAACCAAAAACAGGATGGAATATGACAAGGAGAGCCAGCCAGTGTACAGCTGCTGGAAGAAGGAGCTGTTCTTCTGTACCTGGGATGGGGTATGTACCCTCGCTGGAGTTGCTAACGTTTCTTTCTTTTTTTTTTTTTTTTTTTTTTTTTGCGGTACTGGGGATTCTCTTGTGCTTGTGAGGCGAGCACTCTACCAGCTGAGCTATACCTGCAGACCCGTGCTAACATTTCTTGAAAACAGAGCATGGAGTTCGATGGTAGCAAGATCCTGCCTCTTCAGCTGTAATGAGGGACATCTGGAGGATAGTGTTGAGTTTTCACTCTGCAGCTGAGGAGTGTTGGGCATGGAGGGACTGCCTTCAGCACACGGGCTGCGTTCAACTCCACGTCCAGCTTTGGCTCCTTGGTTCCCTAGGTGGAACAGCATAGTTGCAGTGAGGCGAGCAGTCCAGTTGTGCTCAGCAGGGCTTACAGAGCAGGACAACTCAGCCCACGTGGGAACGGGACGTACAGAGCGCACTTCCAGACCTGGTAGCCCTTGGTGTCTGAATTACCCTTGGTCAGCGTGGGCAGGCCCCTCTGGGAATAGCCCCTGGGTGGACTGGAAGTTCGCTGAGCTCTGGCCTGTCCCGTGTGGGCACGACTCTGCAGTGTTACTGGAAACTAATGCTGCACCTCACACATTTCAGGAGCTTTTTTTTTTAATTTGATAGCAATTAATTTCCCAACAGTTTCTCGGTTGGGAATTGAGCTGTGATATTCTATATGGCAAAACAGAAATAAGAAATGATCACTAATTAGAGTCTGGAAGTACCTTAATTTTACAGGATTAATAATAAGTTTAGAGGTGTTTTTTGTTGTTGTTCTTTTTAGAATATGAAAGGAAATCGTTTTTGTGCCATTCATCTTGAGGTCCTTGAGAGTCTATCCTTTTTAGATAACTATTGTATGACCCAGCGGACAGGAATATTAGAGCAGGTTGTTTGGGGAAGAGCTGCACGTTCCCGGCTCTTATGTTCAGCATTGCTTGACTGGGTGGTGTGTTCACTTCCTGGTGATTTTGGTGCGTGCCCCAAGTCTAGCGTGCACTCTGGCGACTTTCCTCTGCATTGTTCTGAGGCAGGGTCAGGCATACTGGAGGGTCCTGTGCAAGCCTTGGGGTCTAGAGAGCTGGGCTGGCTCATTGTCTCTCTTTCTTTACTTCCTGTCTTTGTCCCTCTGATTCTCACTGTAGTTCATGTATACTTTGCAGGCCGAACTGGGCAAGTTTCTCTGGACACCTGTCGCTCCCTCAGGTAGGTGGTGCTTTTTTGTCGTTCCCTCAGGTGGTCATTTCAGGGTGCTTTGCCTGTGCTAAGAACTTGGTGTGCATCCCAACTCCCCACTGACTGGTTATTTGTGATATTAGGTATGCTATCCAAGTTCTGAGAGTTGCCTGTGTTGTTGGAGGTGTTGAGAAAATAGGCCTGAGGGCTGGGGTTGTGACTCACTGATAGAACACTTGATTAGCACGTGTGAGGCCCAGGGTTCAATCCTCACTACCACATTAAAAAAAACAAATAAATAATATACAGGTATTGTGTCAATTTACAACCAAAAAATATTGAAAAGAAAATAGGCCTGAAATGCTGTAGCAAACTGGTGAAGAGCAGACTGGAACCAGACTGCGTGGGCTCGCTTTCCATCTGCCTGAATGCTGTGTGACCACGTGGTCTTGGAGTACCTAGCCTCTCCTTGCTTGGGTTTCTGCTTCCCAGGATTGCTTGTAAATAAAGACTGGATGTGCCAGTGTTTTCAAAGTGCCCAGAGTGGGCTGGGCATCGCCCCATTCTGCTCTCATTCCTCGGCGCCGCCTTTGTGCTCTCACGGCTGGCCTGTGGTCTGTGCTTGGTGGGCCTCAGTGTTGTCATTGTCCTGGTTCACAGATACAGAAACTGAGAGCCAGGCAGCCAAGTGATTCTTTCTTTGACCCACAGGTAGAACTGGGGTTCCTTTGTGTCTTCCAGGCACAAATCCAGGGCCTTCCCCAGAGGTCCTCATGTGAGGGAAGGGAGGTACAGCAGTTGCCAGGAACCTTCGCCAGGAAGTGACCAGCCCTGGTACTACCCCCTCTGGGAACTTGGTTGTATTTTGAGACTTGTCTTTTCAGAAGGCGATCATCCTATATTACAACTAATGTTTCATTTTACTTTATCAAGCTATGGTTTTTGTTGCTAGGCTAAAATTTTTCTAAAAATCATTTGTTTTTATGGTGGAAATAGGAATAATGGCAGAAATCATAATTAGTGATCTCAGTGGAAGTAGGTAAACTTGGTTTAGATACCGAGCATTGGGAAGTCAGTGTGTGTTGTAATTATCAGTTGCTAATTGGAGTCTCTGCATCATGGGGTGTTGAAGTCATTTAGGTCTCTGACTCCTGGCTGCTGCTGGCCTGGGAGGGCAGGAGGAGAAGAGCTGGGAGCATCATGAGCAGTCTCTCTTCCGCTCCCTGCTGGCTGACATCAGCGTACTCAACTGCACCTGGCCTTTCCAAGGAGCGCTGCTTGGCATAGCTGTATGGAGAATGTGACGGCCAGCATTGTATTTTATGCACTGCTTTTGGTGGCAGTTACATGCAACTTTTTTATTACTAGTTCTTATCCAGGGACCTTCTCATTTGAGGTGGATTGGACAAAGTGGTCCACAGCTTGAGGAGGTTTGGCGTGGTGCCCACAGCCCCCACCAGCCTCTGGACTTTAACTCATTTCACCCTGTTTCCATTCTTGCCCTACTGAGATTTTAGTGGGAGTACCCAAGTGTGGCAGTTGTGTGCTGCTTCTCCACCATCTGCTTCCCACAACATCCACACCCCTGGCTCTTGCACAGTCGGAGGTGAGGACACGTGTCTGCTGGACTAGATCATAAAGTAGTGTGAGGTGTGGCAGAGGAAGGCTCAGGCCCTCTTTCTCCACATTCCCTCTCAACTTCGTCTTCATTTCCATGTCACTGCCAGTGCCTTCGCCCAGTGGCCCCCACCTGCTTTTCTGCCCAGGTGGTGGGTGGGGTGTGTCGGGTGGGTTGGTAGTGTAAAGGCCCTGGCCCCTTCTCACCGTCACCATTGACAGTGGGATGCAGTCCTACTGATCTTGAGAGGTGGCAAGTGCAGCAGGGCTGGAACGTAGAATATGGGTGCGGCTAGTGAAGGGTCTAGTGTAGAGAGGCGCTCGCCTTCTGCTTAGGAGATTGCTGCAGTTGTCAGTGGGTGGCTGGGGCGAAGCCCAGGCTCCCTCTGGGCTGAGGTGAGGGTGTGCTTGCTTGCTGCCATAGCCGCAGCCCTCCCCTTGGCACTGGCTGGCACTGTGGTGTTCCCAGGGGTTCTGAGTGCTGTTTGCCTTTTCCTTGTTTTTCTAGCCTGTTTACTTGTGCTTTTCAGGAGCCACTTTCTTCCCAGTGCTGCCCGGAGTCAGAGTTCACACTGGGGAGTGATGTTTTTTCAGTGGGGCTCAGGAAAGGTCACAGGAGGCCGAAGCAGAGCCTGGAGACAAGGCCATCATCACGGGTAGCAAGAACTGAAGCAGACTGTCCAGGGCGACGGGGTACAAACAGGCCTCTTGTTCTCTCGGGCTTTGTCCGGTTTTTGCTTTCAGCAGTTGGTGAACTCATAAACAAAGCTGTGACCATTTGCAAAGTGAAGTACTTGAGTCACAGTTCGTTTATGAGATTGTGCACCCAACAAAATGACCCACATATCAGGAAAAAAGAATTGTACCAAGTGGCAAGGCATCCCTGTGCTGAGCGCCCAGGCACGGGAGACGGGTAGAATGTGTTCAGATAGCTCGATTTTTGTCCTGACCTTGACTCTCTTGTCAGTTTGAATAGAAAAAGTAAGTAACTTTGCTGGTGCAGACTGTTGGGGTATCTTTTTCTTTGCTCTGAGTGTATTACTCACTTATCTTTCAAGTTAAAACAAAAACCTGTATATCTTGGATGTCTTGAATTCTTGTCTTTATATTTTCTAGATAGTTTATATATCTATGGGCTTATTGTGAAAGTATCAATCACGAAATGTATTCTGCCTCAAATATTTTTGGGGTCCTGTGGACTTTTTTCTTGGAAATTAGTTTTTAATGTTGATCAGGACTTTTCCCCACCAAATTACTCTTATTTCATCAGAATGATTATTTTGACTGCAAGGTCAGAATTAGATTGGTAAAGTGCCAAAGGCATGACTTTGAAAACAAAAATGGTTTAGGAGCCATCTACAGACTCGATCTGGGTCAGGCTAGATTTGCAGCTCACTCAGTTTTAGAGTCGGCTGTCAGCTTTGTACACAGAAGTCTGCCTGATGCATTGAGCAGAAGGGCGAGATTAGCATATTCATAAGGTGCTGGCTACTGTCCTTCTTTCCTCCCTCCTGCCCTCCCTGCCTCTCTGAATGAATCTAGGAACACAGACCCACAGGGTCCAGTAACTAGCTGGTTTCCTTCTGTTTGGTAGCTTCATCTGGCCAGGATGGTCTGTGCTTCAGATTTCGAAAACATGAGAAGATTCAGTAACTGAGAGGCACCATTCAAGTTGCTGGAAAACATTACAGAAGGAGCACCTCCCAGATTTTGCTTCAGTCTCTGAAGAAAGGTCTGAGCCACAGGGAGAGCTTAGTCTCGCTCTGGATCGAAGCAAGTGTTATCGAAGCAGTGAACTGAGACTCTGCAGACACCGGGCTTATCTCGATAGGATTGGGTGCATGTTGTTGCAACTGGCAGGCCAGGAGGCCCTGAAACCAGCAGGTGCCATCTGTATGGAGAAAAGCGGCTGTAGTCCATTTCCAATGTGTTGGGCTAAAGGTATAAATAACTTACAAATCTGTTTGGCTTATGTTCTATTTAAATTCATGTTTTTGCACTAAAAAGGTAGATAAGAGCTTTTCAGAATTTATTTCAAATAGGTTTACTATTAAATTTGCGCAAAAATAGATATTGATGCAGCCTGGGTTTACAAGAATCACACAACCTAGTTAAGTAACTTTCTCTGGTAAATACAGGGAGGTGCATTTAGTGAGCTAGGTTGTCTTTTCTTGTTCTGTCCTGTGCCTCTTGAAAGGTTCATTCTGCTTAGCACATCCCTATTTGCTCTGTGATATGATAGTTTTTAAAGAATAAAAAGACCAATTTTAACTTTATAAAGACCGTAGGAAAAGGAATAATGTGGCTTTTCTTATTTAAAATGTTGCTTTCCTTTATCACTATAAAGCACTGTAAAGATTTGTGTATTTAATTTAAAGGTCTGTATTATTTTAAGTTGAGCATATCACCAAGGCCCAGAAACTGTGAATAAACAGTTTTCCACTCTAATGTTGTTAGGGTTTTTATTCACATAATAGTGTAGGTATCAAAGTTGGCATTTTCATTGTAACATTCAGGACAGTATTTGGGAAACATATTTAAAAGTTAAAAATGCCATGTAATTAGTGCATGCTGAAGCCAAATGAATTTACCTTAAAGTATCTAAGCAAAGTCCTTAATGAAGAATTTAATAAGTCCGTTGTAACTTAAATATATTTAAGTGTTGCGTTGGTCCCCGAGGAAGGATTTTCAGGAGGCACCTCAAGGCAGAAAGCTGCACTCGTGTAAGCAGAGTGCAGGCTGACTGGCTTTGGGTTCTATGTTGAAATTTCCAGTCCACTAGGATGTGGGCATGTTGACAGCAGACTATAGTCGCATCTGTTAGTTCTTCCTTTGGTTCTTGCACACAGCACGTGTGGTGCTAGGACTCTTCTAGTGTGTGCTCAGGCGTTTGCCACTTCATTACATGACAATGCTCAGAAGAGATCTTGCTGACTTAATGGAAACTCAAGTTTTCTTTATTTTTTTGGCACTGGGGATTGAATGCAGGAGCACTTTACCACTGAGCCACATCTTTGGTCCTTTTTATTATTATTTATTTTGAGCCAGGGTCTCACTGAGTTACTGAGGCTGACTTTGAACTTGCAATTCTCTTGCCTCAGCCTCCGGAGCCAATGGGATTACAGGCTTCTACCACCACACCTGCTGGAAATTCAAATTTTAAAGGGCATCTTGGCATGGAGTCTTTTTACAATTGTAGTTTCTTGACTTTAGAGCCATATGATATAGCTGAACACAACCAGTAGTGAGTGGTCACAGATGGAGAATTCTAAACTTGCTGACAGTTTCCATCTTTTCACAGACTTGCTGGGGACTGGTGGGCAGAGTTCCACCTTCCCTATATGGCAGCTCTGATGAGGAGCAGTGAGGTTCTTCCATGTCCCTCAAAGCCTAGGCTGGGTCCAAGATGGACAAGCACAGTTGCTGTGGGGTGTTACGAACTTCAGCAAGAGAGAGATGGTAGTGTTTTGGTTCACTGCAGAGTAAATGATTAGAGCTACTGGGTTTCTGAGGGTGTTTTCAGGTAGTCAGAAAGGAACACAGCTGTTCCTAACCGAAGCAAGCATTTGTGACAGAAGGTGGGCCTGGGCTTCTCCCCTGGGCAGGAGTGAGGTAGGGGATGTGCCAAAGACCAGAATTGGCTTCATCTTAGTGCTGGAGCAACCCAGGTCCTTAGACGGGCTGGTTCAGGTGGAGGTGCTGGCCTGCACCCCCAGGCCCAGCTTTCTTTGTGCTCCCCCTCTGCCTGCTCTGCTTACTCCCTTGCACAGACAGGAAGGCGGCAGACCTGTTTTCATGCTGGGTGATTTTCAGCTTCATGATAAGGACAAAGATGTTGGTGTACAGGAATTGACTGAATTAGTTATTTCAAGTGTGAGAGTTAGGATGTGAAGATAAAGGCAGGGTAAAGAGCTCACATCCAATGAACATGCAAATCTCTATCTGCAGAAGACATTCCAAACCACACATTTGACTTATCAGTTACATTAACCTCAAAAAACATAGCAGTGTCCCAATTTAAGAACACATAAAATTCTTACCAGGACAAGATAAAAATAGTAGAACAGACCTATATTTTCATACTTTGAAACAAAACCTTTAAGATGTCCTTAAAGGACTCTGGGGTCTTTTTGAAACAAAACAGTTCACTGTACTGTTCAATTTGGTGTAAAGATCTCACCCAAGAAGATTATAAGTAATTAAAAAAAGATTTTGTAATGTGTGTAACCATATTGTGGTTTCCTAGGCACAAAGACAGTTTTAATTCAGAGTGCTAGATTAAAGGTGAATGTCCACAGTGTAAGGTAGCAGGGCTGTTGTGGCAGGGAGCCAGCTTGGGCCAGTTTCAGTTTGTCAGTATGTACAATGTGAAAGGTGGGGAAGTGGTCAGAGAAGTCAGCGATGTTATTGGAAATGTTGATTTCTTCTGATCCCTCTGTTTAAAGTCATGCTTGCTCTGTATTAGAATTTTAAAGTTCATCTGCCAGTCCATCTGTCTGTCCATGCATCTGTCCATCCAATCAGATAGCCCTGCTTACTGTAAGCCCATTTATCTTCTCTAGCAGTCAACTGCCTCTTGGTACCCACGTTGGTTACTCATAAGCATCTGATACCTTGCAGAGAGCAGCCTCTCTGTTGCTGCCTGAATCTCTGTCTGGTAAACAGTGGAAACCCATCCACTCAGTTCACGCTGCCCATCCAGATCATCTCCTTGGCCCTTCTTCCATGAGCACATATTTTCATCCTGGATTCTACCTCCAGCACACTTCTTGAGTTCTTCAACTTGTGTCCCTGCTGGTTACATCCACTCCCTGGTCTGTGTTACCCATCCTCCTATCAACTGAAACCTTGCAGATGCTACATGCTCTGAGCATCACATGAAGCCCCTGAAGCAGGAATTCCTCAGTGTTCCAGTTTTGCAGATCAGACTGTTGCGACGCTGAGAGGTTGAGAGACTTGGCAGTGATTGCGTAGTTCATAAAGGCAGAGTTAGGTTCTGAACAGCGGAAGTCTGACTTCATCATTATGCTATACACATCCAAATGGAGAAACCGTAGCTCACGATGGAATTGTCTGCTTTGTGTAATTTTTGCATGAGTTTCAATTACTCTCAGATACTTCTCTTTGGATGCCATTCATTCCACAAGTGTTCAGAGAGCACTTTGTGTATACCAAGACTGCTGTCAGAACTTGGCAGATGCCAGTGAGTGAGAGCTCCTACTCCCTGGTGAAGTTTGTCTTCCAGTGAGGAGCACAGCGAATGATAAGAACAGTAAGCTATCAAGAAGGAGTGGTAGGTGCCGAGAGTCACAGTGAGGCTCTTGCCCCATGGCAGTCTTCTGGAGGCTGTCTGGCAGACTGCATTGTGAGTGTCACTCATAGAAGACCTGAAGGAAATGAGGCACTGGCCTGGGCCGTCTGGAGGAAGAGGGCTCCAGGTGGGACAAGTGGCAGAGACCCCTGATGGGGGCAGGGCAGCACGGCAGGCAGGTGATGAGGGTGCGAGCCTCTTCCTGACTGCCTACGGGCATGGAGTGAAAGGCCCATCAGAAACCATCTGCACTTACAGGTCACTTTGAATCCACTTTCCTTAAAAAAATAGCTCAGTGAGAAGGAGTGCTTGGCCCTGGGTCCCTCCTCTGCTGTGGGAAGCCTGCGGTGCATTCTGGTTCTCTGCAGGTGGGCCTTTGCTCCTGACTGCTGTGTAGGACTTATGGGCACAAGTGCCCTCACACACCTATACAGTGCAGTGGACATTAACACTTCTTCACCTCTGCTCTGTCCCTTGTCTGGCTGCTGGCTCTGGGAGGAGACTGGTAATTCCCCAGCCTTTTCCTCTTTCACTTGAATAGGTTGTTTCTTCAGATATGATCTTAGGGAGTTGGGCTGCATGCCCCAATTGATGCTTCTTGTCCCCACATTGCATCAGGCAGCACTGTTCTTAGTGACTTGGGTCCTGGTGGGGACAGTGACTCACAGAAGCCCTAATATGTGTTCTTTGACCACCCTGTTTAAAAGGGAGCCTCATCTGCCCTCACATGCAGACCACCCACTCTGCTTTCTCTCTTCAGTGCCTGCCACCTCTGGCATACTCTGCAGTCCCTCAGGGAAGTGCACTCCTGTGAGGCAAGGGACCCGTCCATCCTGCTGATTGCTGCATTCCCAGGGACCCCACACAGTAGAGTCTTACATTTGAATAATTAATGAGGTAACGCATCTGCTTAGCAACAGAGGTTTAAATCCTTAGAAACAGATGAGAGGATGATGGAAATGTTTCTTGAAATTAAAACATCTGAGTTCTTTCAAGTGCTATGTATGTGTGTGTACACACACACACACACACACCTATACATACACAGGAAGAGAGAGAGACACTAAGATGTTAAGATGGTGAACAATGGCTGTTAAATACTTAGAAGTTACTTGTTGGACCACTAGACGAGACTAATTTAAGGAATTGGTGAACTCAAATCCCAGATGCCCACAGGAGCTCCCTGGATAGTTGTGGAACTCCCAGCAGATTAGGGTTGTCCTGCCCTCCCTGTCTTCAGTCACCCAGCTCTCAGGGTTGCCCTGTCTACCCTGTAGCCCAGATTTCCTCCTGCCAGGAGCCTGGGCATGGTTGGTTTCCCTCTGCCTGCTCCCCTGTTTCTGGGGTAGTCACTGGCTGCTTGTGGTCCAGGGCCTGAAAGTAGCATCTGTGTAGGATGCAGGTTTCCACTTGTTTGTACTGTGGTCAGTTCAGACTGTGTTCCTTCCGCATTTTTGAGTCTCTGTCTTCCTTTACTATAAAATAGGGTTAAGGTTTGCTCCTGAGGACAAGATTAAATGAGATAATGTATTTTACAAATCTCAGGTACCTAATATATTCTCAATATTCAGTAAAAGGCTGTGTGCACGCGCGCGCGCTTGCGCGCATGTGTTTAGCACTGCAATACCTGCCTCCCTTTTGTCTTCTTTAAGAGAGGTTGGGTGTATTGTGTCTTTGTGTAAAGTAGTATTTTAATGAGCCATTTTGGTGAGCATCTGTACAACCACCCAGTCTGGTTTTCATACTGTGTGCCTGTATGGCCATCCAGTGCCAGCCAGGGGGCCAGTAGTGAGCTGTATGCCTCTGTAGGTGGGCTCCTAGGGCTTCTCTTCTCAGCCAAGCCCTAGGAGCACCCCTGGTCCACCTGCACTAGTTGTTCTCTCTCAAGCCCTCTCAGCAGACTCCTTCCTGGTGTGACTTCATGGAATCTGCAGTCTCTATCACCAGGACCTCCTATCACCACATGTTTAGACCAGGGATGCTCTGACCATTACTCTCTCCTGGAAGCACTCCTGGGTTGGTTTCTCCGCAGTCTCTTGGTTCATCTCCTAAGCTGCTGTCTGTGACTTCTTAATTTCTTCTTCCTTTCACCTGTTTCTACATGTAGTGGACACCTAGGGTCAGTTTTCAGACTTCCTTCAGTATAGAAAATGGGCTTAAGGTGGCCACGTTGTGGGAGCGGGATTTGGAGGTGTGACACAGCCAGCCGATGTGGATGGAGGAAGTCAAGTGTAGATGCAGACTGGTAGCGTGGAGTGCACGGGGGTAGAAGAAGGGGAGCTGCCTAGGGGAGACCACGTGGGGTGAGCCTCAGAGGGTGACTAGGGACACTGTCCTTCAGCTTGTATAGGCCAGGTATAGTGACATTTGGCCCCTTGAATACCACCTGGGGTGCTCAGATCCCTCGAGGACAGGGTATACTCTTTATGCATAAGCCACATGTGACCGTGGCTTACGGATTTCCATGACAGTGTCAGTGGTGTCTTGTTTGGGACACTGACACAAAGTTAAGGTCTATACACGTCTAGGACAGACACTGAATTTTTCCCTTGGATGTTTCCTTCTGCAGTTGGTTGAGTCTGTAAGTGCCAAGCCCTGGGATGTGGAGGCCCACTGTACTCCCCCACCTGTAGGGAGGAGTGCAGTGAGTACTGGCAGCATGGTTGTACAGGTGTACCCCACCAGCCTTTGCACTGCCCAGGCACCTCCCAGTCACACTGCCATCCATGCTTCTCCTCAGCTGGCATTTATCTGAATGACCTGGGAAGGTGTGGAGTCCTGATTCTTGACCAGGACCTCCTAGCCAGAGCGGAACACTGCTGTAATACCAGTTCTTTACACCTTTCCAGCACATTTCCACGTAGTGAGCTCTTAAAAATGAAGGGCAAATAGTGAGAGTTCATTTTGATTTACTATGCAGGGGAAGGTCATCTGATCACACAAAGAATAATCTCGTGGTTATGTATTGAGAAGACACAGATATATTGCATATGAGATCTGATTTTTAACAATGTGCACTTAATGGATCTGAATGGGGAATGCCAGTATCCAGAGTGAATTTGAATGGACCGTGCACTGGTGTCTGTGGAGCTGCATGAGAGAAAGTGTTGGCTACAGTGTTTATCTTACATCTCAGATCCCCTGAGTGTCTTTGAGGCTCTTGGAAATACCTATTTTTGGCTAATTATTGGGGCCTAAGCTTAGTCCGAGCATGTTGTGGTGAATGATGTTCGTGTATTGAGTGTAAAAGGGAAAGCAAGACTTGGCTTTGTGGTCCAGCACAGTTTGGATTCCCTGGTATAATCCCAGGGTCCTGGAGTTTGGCAGATTGTCAGGGAAGAGGAGGGCAAAGGAACTGGGTGCCATTTCAGTCTAGTAGCCCAAGCCAACAAGGTGAAGGGAACATGCTCTGGGATATCTGACACCCGAGTCTTCGGTAGGAAACTGGCTGTTAGTCCCCTGACTCCATTGGATGAGCTAATGGCAGAAATAAGGAGCTGGAGGATGTGCCGCTGTGTAGTGCCCCTGGTCGGTGCTTCTCCCTGGGCTTCAGGCCCAAGTGACTGGTCTCTGGGCAATCATGCTTTCTTTCCTCTTTGTTTTCATTTTGGTGCTGGGGATGGAGCCCAGGGCCTCTTGTATGCTAGGCAAGTGCCCAACCACTGAGCTATCTCTCCTGCCCTCTCCTTTCCAATTGTTAATTAAGGGTGTCTGTCTGTTTTCTCCGTGTGCTGAAGCTCAACAGCCCCCAAGGACTGGGGGTAGATGGGTTTAGATGTCAGCTCCAAGCCCTATGGAGGGCTCTGAGTGTGCAGGGGGTCTCTGTAACGCAGCTATTGGGAGTAAGGCACAGAGGGCCTTCATGATTCTAATGTTTTTGGTTTTTTTGTTTTGTTTTGTTTTTTTGGTCTTTTTCAAGTCTAAAAATTGAGAAGAGTTTGTAGTCTTAGAAATGTCTAATGTGGGGAGTTACTGAATTACTTTATTAATAAAGGATCAGTCCTACATCTGGATCCCAAGGGAGATCTCTTCAACACTTGTTTTAGAAGCCGAGTTAATTAGATATATAAAAGCAATTATTTCTAATTATTCCTAGGTTTCCTCCTTTTATAAGATAAGGGAATAGATCACAGGACTTCATGGTCCATCAGTGGACTGCCAAAGCTAGTTGAGGTGTATCAAGTCTTTTTAACAATTGTTTTTGTTATCATTCATAATCTTTGCTTACTTAGTAATGTAAGCTGTTTGTGTGACTGGGTTTAAATATATACATGTAGATAAAGATACTTTATTTTTAAATATATTTTTTCAGTACTTTATTGGAATTTTTGGGGAGGGGGGGTACTGGGGATTGAACTCAGGGGCACCAGATCACTGAGTCACATCCCTAGCCCTGTTTTGTATTTTATTTAGCAACTGGGTCTCACTGAGTTCCTTAGCACCTCACTTTTGTTGAGGCTGGCTCTTAGCACCTCACTTTTGTTGAACTTGAGATCCTCCTGCTTCAGCCTCTCAAGCTGCTGGGATTACAGCCATGCGCCACCAGGGCCTGGCTTTTATTGGATTTTATAAAGAACAAATATATTTAAATAGGTAGGAATATCAGCAGGGCTATGAGTAATTCAGGACATTTGAATTTGGTTTTTTGTCATCCTGATTTTGTTAAGATTTTTTAAAAATCCCCCCAAATTATTCACCAGTTACTTTTTTGTGGGGAGGTACTGGGAATTTAGTACCAGGAGCACTTTTCCACTGAGCTACATCCTCAGTCCTTTTTATTCTGTATTTTGACACAGTGTCTTGCTAAATTGCGAGGCAGGTCTTCAATATGCAATCCTCTTGCCTCCACCTCTGGACTTGCTGGGATTACAAGCATTTGCCACCACTCCTGGCTTCACCAATTACTTTTTTTAACTAGTGACACCAAATTCTTTATTAAAAAAAATTTTGAACATGCAGTACCTCTTCTTCTAGTTTTAGGAAGAAGTTTTAACAGATTTTAAATATCTAATTTCTCAAATAATAGGCTTTTTTTTTTTTTAAATAAGACTTGATTACCAGAAACAATATGTAGTTACATACCATTTTCATGTCACTATTCATTTCCATTATTTGTCAATTCGTTTTTGTTGCAATCTGGGAACAATTAAGCAGTCACTAGATACCTGTTTTACAATGTAAAGGAATTACCTACTGCAAATTTCTAATGACATATATAGATATATATGTACATACATATGTATATGTACGTATGTATTTGCATATATTTAAAATTCAGAAGGAAAGACGTAATAAACTACTCTAGTTACTTTATAACAAATATATGTACCTAACCAAAAGAAGAAAGATTAAGATCTTTTTCCAGTTGAACTTTTGACTATATAAAAGCTATTTTCCACACTTTTCTGGGATAAAAATGCTAATTTCTCTATAGGCTTAAAGGAAGAATTACATATTACAACTTCTTTAGAAGTGAATATTAATTCTTCCCAGCCACAAAATTTATTTTTAAAAATTTCCCTTAAAAAATTGAAAACAATCTTTCTTTGTAAAACTATGGCATTAATTCCTACTTGACCAAATTTTTTTGAAAGGGTACCAAGTTCATGATCTAAGTATGCATAAAAAGGAACTGAATGTATCACTGCCTTAATAAAAATTAGGCAAACAAGAATGACCTTAAGTAAATAAATAAGGAAGTAAAGAATACAATTTTTTTTTAAGTATGAAAGTGTAATTCTGCAGGCCTAAAACCCCATGGAGGGAAGAGGGTTTTAGCATAGTCTTATGCACATTTTTAGGTATTCCCATTGTCTTTAAACAACACTTTACAGAGAAAAAAATTTTTCTTATTGCAAAACCATTACTTGCCCTTGAAAAAGCAGTGACTCAGATAAATGTCTTATGACTTTTAATAATGTAACTGACATATAAAATAGTTAAATCTAAGTGCAAAGGAATTTTCAGTGGCCCCAAAATTCAAGGGAGTACAATTATTAACCTGGTTATGAATTCTGAATGATTGGTGCTCTATATTTTAGAATATTTCATCTTATTTTCTTCTCTTTAAGACTTAAAATGTACCAAAATCATTTGGTTTTCTTTGACTTTCCTTTGCTTCATTTACTTTATTTTATGATATCTATATGGAGAGGTATTTTAAAACTCTGTTAAAAAACTCAACTGAGGCTATATAAGACCTACTAATATATAATGTAGCATTATTAATCTTTGACCTAGCATATTGATTCCTTTGGTGAGTAAATGTCACAGTTCATTTCTTTATAAAAGGATTTTAATAAGAAGATCAGCACTATGGAAAAAGATTTCCTGGTAGCTCCCCAGAAAGAAAATCAAGTTAATCAGTAGTTTAGAACACTTATGTAAAATACAAAAATACATAATTTATAGCTACAACTTTTATGTTAAAAGACATTAAAAACTAAACATAATTCGATTTTTTTTTAATCTAGGTTAAACAGGGTAACTGATAAAATTGATAGTGATCACTGTGAGAACTTATATATATCTAGTTAATTAAACAGAATAAAAATGTTTATGATTTTTTAAAGTTGTAGTTGCTAACAAGTAGTATAAACAGTCTCCACAATTTGGTGACTGGCCATGTTTTAAAACTTTTTTCAAGTTGTTTCTACAGCAGACAGATTTTTGAAGTCTACCCATCCCTGATTTCAGCAATTATACTTTTGAAATGTAAAATTATATGCCCTTAATTAATAACATATATAAAGCTACAAAATGCCATCTACCACACAATTTTTAAAATATTATTTACCAATTATTGATTGAATGGTTTTCCTGGGGTACATATTTCAGACCTTTCAGCCAACTGGCTTTTATTTTAAAGCCCAAATTGATTAATAAATTCAACACCAGGTATTTCAAAAACAGTGTAATAGGCATTAGTCAAAATAACATTGTAATAGAAACTGATTTTGCATATGTGAAAAGGTAATTTATAAAATACATTAATCACTTTTAAAAAAGAGAACCTAGTTGTAGTATATTAACTTACATGGAATGTGGAAACTTTCAAAAGTTTTTTTTTTTTTTTTTTTTTTTTTTTTTAATAGGAAAGCTTTATTTAGCTGTAAGCAAAGTCTTTTCAACAACAAGAAAACAAAACAAAATTCTCCAGGAAATCTATATGGTTGTATGAGACAAATAAGCAAACATGCCATTTGATTATGTACTTTTGCCTAAATTTTAAAATAAAAATGTCCACACTCTTGTTAAAACATTAAGCCTCTGTCAAAAATATATTTCTTATTTTAATTCTTATTTTAGGGTACAGGATTGAAGAACACGATGATACTTACAGGTGAAGAAATTTTACAAGAAAAACTTGACAGAAAGTTCCGATTAAAGTACTATAACATTCAAACATGACTTAAAATGTAACAGAAGCAACAAAACTGCAAATAAAAATGTTCACGGACTTCCAAACATAAATAAATGAAACAGTGTTTACACAGAAGGGCTCGTGCTGATGGCTAGCAGGAAACAACAGAGTGTAATCTACTTGGAAAAAATCTTTAATGTACAAATAACAAATCCGAATGATATACTGCAGCATCATCACTGCCATTTTTCTTACTTCCAAAATAAAGCCTTGATTAAGCCACTCACACCCTATATTACTCATGCCTTTACTTCAGAGGTTGAAGAACTATATACAACAAATGAATTTACTTTCACCATAAGGATAACATGTTGCACCTCTCTGCCAATGTTGCTTGAAAACCTTCCCTGTCAGAACAATTTGACAGCAGATATAAACAAATAAATACGCAGTGATCTTTCATTACAGTCCTTTAAAGATGCATGTTAAGTCATGCATCTTTACCTTAGGATCACAGTGCATAGAATCCATATACATAGAGTTGGGGTGACTTTCAAAGTAATGTTGGATCCCTCACTTCTTTTGTAATCCCACTATAACTGATAAAAGTTTATTTCATAGGCCCTATCACACATTAATCATTGAGCATCAGGAGTTAATGAAAACTTTTCCTGTTACAACGTCCATTGCCAGCAATGAATGTTCCAAAACCACCAGGGACGTCATTGTTATTGCACAATACTTGAACTTTTGGAACTTTTCCAAAAGCTTAAAAAGGTAAAAATAAAAAATGGAATTCAAAGTACCCAGGAAAAACACAATAGATGCAGGAACTCACGCGTGAGATTTTTTCGCCCGCAGGGTAAGAGAGAGAGAGAACATGCAAGAGCGAGAGCGAGGGACAGAGAGAGAATGGTGATGGAGCTGTTCTTAAGTAGTCCAATTTCGCAGGCTAATAATAACGGACCATTGACTGACGAGAATGTTCACACGATGACAATCTGAACCAGTGACTGCCGAGAATGTTTGCAGGCTGACGAGCGGACCAATGGCTGGCTAGGATGTTTGCAGACTGACAATCTGAGTTGTAAAATTGTGTGTGGGCAGCAGAATATTGGCAGCAAACTGAGCCAGTGGGAATTAAATTTAACATTTCCTGACACCTGTATGACTAATAAAAGCATGTCAGTTGCACGGACTGACCCAGTGATTAACATGCGCCCAGAATACACACGAGTTAAAATGCAGTAAAAGAAAGATGTCTTCGTTACTTATAGGTCACTTCCAGTCAAAGGTTAAAGTTCAAAGTGCTCATTTTCTCAGTAGGACTATCTTCTGGTAGGAGGATAACGGCAGCATCAACAAGTATCATCATGATACCACCATTTTGTTACCTGGTGGTCTTCTTACATAATTGAATTTTGAACACTCTTCATTTAAAACCATCCCAGGGGGTGGGTCATTTTGCAAAGCCAGCAATTCTTTCTGTAGTCATTTCTGCATTGACACCATGAGGGAACCATCCCCCCCACCAATTACTTTTGAGGTTCCAATGTTAATGAGAGATTTTAGAAGTTAATTAAAATCTGATATTAAAGATAATTGTTGAACATTATCATGACATTAAAATTTTTATATTGATATTTAAAGTAAGTATAGAACTATGCAACTTGTCATATTACCTAATATTTCCAAAAATCTTTTTTGTGAGGACAGAACATTGTTACACAGGTTACCCTACTTTTAACAAGATTTACGATGCACAAATTTTAATTACTATGGGTTTGTTAAAAGAGTGGTTAAAATTCCTGTTACATGGAGTACAGACTCAGTCTACAGATGGCCATATGAGTAACTATGCACATGGACCGCTGCATCACTTTTTTCACATTAGTTATTCATCTATTTCACTTGGATATGGACAGCCATGTGACATTTTATAAAAATGGGTAATCCAAAGAGGGAGCTGTCCAACAAAAATGAAATGTAGAATGGAAATAAAAAGCAATAACACAGTAAGTGAAATTGGGTGTGGTTAGAAGATTCGAAGATGATAATTTAATGAAAAAGGACTGGACCTAGGTTTGTGTGAAGTTGTGTTATGAACTAGCAAACACAACCTTTTTTAGTTTCAGCTAGTGGACAGTGATATTGCAACCCTTACAGCCTGTCGGTTAGCTTTGAATAAGCCATTAGTGCTGGAGACTATGATCATGCAGTTTCTTGGTTTTGGAAGAAATGTGGCGGAAGCATGCAAATGGTGAAATTTGCATCCTGGCAGTAAGAGTAATAAGTGTGCAGTGTGGCAGGACCTTTTACTACAGTGTGCAAATAGCTGCAGGATTTTAGTTGAATGGCTATGTGGGAACATTGAGTTTGCTTTTTAGAACCTCTAGGTAAGCAGCCAGAGGAACTTTAAGGTGAACCTCTAGACATGGCTAAAGAAAGCCACATGACAGAAAGGGTAGAGTGGTTCCCAAGGGATATGACAGAGCAAGTTGTGTAAGAGGACCTCTCAGAGACACTTCATGGCAGGACACCAGCAGGTGATGGAGGTATTGGAGTCTGATCCACACTTAAATAGGAGCCCAGCAGTTGGCTGAGGCATGAAAAAGATGTGCAGTCCACATCTCAGCTCACAGGCAAGGTGGGGCGAGGGCGGTTCTGTTCACATACTTGTGCTGAGTCCTTGTGAGACTCTACACTGCTGTGCACAGTGAGCACTACTTCAGATACATGCAGTACCAGTTGTTGTTGCTGTGTAACAAGTCTTCCCAACACCACGTGGCTTACAGTGACAAGAACTACTTACTTTATTTTTTTTTCAGGTATGTAGTCTGGACAGGGCTCAGTCTCAGGCTCAAGAGGGACAGCTGGTCTCCCTCCACATGTTGTTATCTGGAGACCCACCAAGACCCAGAGGTCCTTGGTCAAGATGGCACTCTCCATGGCTGGTAGGTTGATGCCGACCTCAGTGGAATGCAACCCAGGCGTGAATTGTGGGCCTCAGTTCTTCTTAGGATGCTCGAATTTCCTTAGAGCATGGTGACTGGGTTCCAAGAAAACCAAGATCACCTGCTTGTGTTTTTTATTTTGGTATCACTGTTTAGGAGCAGGCTAGGAAGTCCCTTAGCTAAAGTCAGAAGCCTAGCCAGACTCGGTACAAAGGAATGCAGGGCTCTCCCCTTGGTAGGGAGAGTATCAGAGTCAGTGGAAGAAGGGAACTTGGAAAATAGAAACTGTCACACATTGATATTGTGACAGGAAGCATTTAAGTAATTCAGCGTCAGCTTTTGGCAAATAAAATCAGTACAAGGAATTTAGGGCATTCAGGTTAAACTTTTTATGAGAAAATTAAACCCATGCTTTGGGTTTATTAGGGAGGACAAATTTTATATCAATCTGGTTAAGTATTCACTGTGGGAATATTACCCAGAATCTTAAGAACGCTTTAAGATTCATTTGTGGCCTACACTTAATTAGATAAGTTATTGCTGTGTGTTATTTTGCTCAGCTGTGTCCATTTGCACACCTTTCCTCATTCTCCTGTGTTCTGACCCCAGCTGCCTTTCTTCCTGCACACTCCCTTCCCTTCGCTGCTTTCAGCAGGCAGCTCAGGTTCTGCCAAAGGGTTGGGGTAGCTGGGCATACCCCAACCTGGAGTCAGCAGTGCAGGGAGGAGGGACCTGTGGAGCAGGTGCTGGCTAGGGTCCTGGTGCTCTTCTCCCTTCTGAAGTGCTGTCCTTGGCATTCGGAGCCAAACGTGGACTGAGCCTTGAAGTCTACCTCATGGCTTGACTGAGCTGTCCTCCCTCTTTCAAGCACCCTGTGGTGTTTCCTTTTAACTAAAGGGTCAACCTAGAGGTGTGGACAGCTCAGCAGCTCGCTGATAACCATCTGCTTAGCCACTCAGGAAGCGGGTGAGCTCTGGCACTGTGGCATAACCAGGCAGCCTGGATGTGAAGTCAGAGCTGGTGGTGCCCGAGCCAGGGTTGGTCTGCAGACCAGTGTGTTGCTGGAGCTGTAAACCATCTGGGACAAAGTGAGGGTGGGAACTAACTGAGCATCTTGATACCTTTCCCTAGTTTCACAGCAGTTTTATGTTTACTAATCCTAGTACTAGAAATTTTGTGCTTGGTTTTTATGTGTGTGTTTTTAACCTCATCTTTCTAGAAATTCCTTTTCATCATATTTTACAAAAGTATTGGTCTGTGGCATGTTTGAAATGAAGAAAAAACTGGTCCTTTATCACACACTAATAGTTTTACCTGTCTAAACCATGTAAAAACAGTTTTGGGTTTTAAAGTCTTTCCATTTGAGAACAATATTCGGTAGTGTGCAAAAGTAGGAGATACCTCTGACGGAAACATCTTGAGAAGCTGTTAGAGAGTGGGCACAGATGCAGGTGGGCTGCGGTGATAGCAGGGACCCCTGTGGGAGCACCTCTGTGTGTGGGTGAGCCCCATCCTTCTTCACAGTCTTCACACTCGGAGAGCAGCAGCCCTGGGTCTGCAGTTCTAGCTGTGGGTCAGAACAAAGGCAGCACCACATGAGTGAGACGAAGACGCCATCAAGGGTGGAGAGAGACCAGGCAGTGTAGAGAAGGCAGCTCAGGACTTCTCCTTTCATGACTGGCCATTCCTGGAACACACCCTACCAAGCACCCCAGGTCAGAGTCTTGGTCCTCTAGGTCGGCAGAAGGACACACAAAGAGACTTGAGTGCCACCTAGGGGGCCTGGGAGTGGAGTGGTTAAAAGAATTAAGCCCAGAACTACCTGGAGGGAGGTGCGGAAGGCTTGGTGACAGAAGTGTCCATTTGAGAATGCATGGTCCAAATAGGATTTTGACAATCAAATAAAGCATTCAACTGTAAAACAGAGTCATATTCTGTCATGGAGAACTGCTACACTCTGATAACATTGTAACAGGCTTATCTTTTAAAAAGGTTTTGGTGGCTATAGTCCTGGCTCAGGAGACTGAGGCAGGAGGATCCCAAGTTCAAAGCTAGCCTCATCAATTGAGCGAGAACATGTCTCGATGAGAAATTTAAAAGGGGCGGGGAGTGGTGGGGATGAGGCTCTAAGACATAGTAAAATAGTACATATAAATAGATAAATTAGATAAATAAAATAGATAAGTAAAATTAAAATATTGCATCTCAAAGTTCAAAAAACTATTTGAGAGCTGAGTGTTTTAGTCAGCTTTTTTTCACTTCTGTGACTAAAAGATCCAACCAGAACAATTTTAGGAGGAAAAGGTTTATTTAGGGGCTCATAGTTTCAGAAGTCTCAATCCATAGACAACACAGGCTCCATTCCTCAGGGCTCAAGGTAAGGCAGAACATCATGGCGGAAGTGTGTGGCAGCAGGAAACAGCTCATAGGATGATCAGAAAGCAGAGAGACTCCACTGTCCAGATACAAAATATATACCCCATAGCCACACCCCCAATGCCCCCAATGAACCACTTCCTCCAGCCACACCCACCTGCCCCCAGTTACCACTGAGTTAATCCTATCAGGGAATAAATCACTGATTAGGTTAAAGCTGTAACCCAGTCATTTTTCCTTCGAGCCTTCTTGCATTGTCTCACACATGGGTTTTGGGGGACATCACATTCAAACCATAACATTCTGCCCCTGGCCCCGCAAAGCCCACACTCATCTGACGAAGCAAAATGCATTTAGTCCTTTTCCAGGAGTTCCCATGGTCCCAGCAGTTCCGAGATTGCTCAAGTTCAAGTCCAAAGTCTTCTCTGAGGTGCAAGACAATCTCCTATTGGGAGCTTCTGTAAAATTAAAGGAATTAAGTATCCAATATATAATGGTACAGAGTAAACATTTCCATTCACAAAATTAGAGGCATAGAAAGAAGGAATAAGATGAAAGCAAGACCGAAATCCAGCCGGGCAAACAAGTCCTGTAGCTCTGCCCCTATGGCCTTGTTTGCAGCCCAAGTGACCTTCCTGTTGGCTTGTCTCTGCTCTACTCCCGCGGCTTTCCTAGGTCGATGTCCCATCTGGCATTTCTTAATCTCGGGGTCTCCACTGCGGCTTCAGCTTCCTCCTCACATCACCACATTGACTTCTCACTCTGACCCTGCTGCACTTTGCCTGACCTCCCAGGCCTTCCTCTGAAACCTTGGTGGTAGCCTCCCTGACCCCCTAAATCCAGCATCCTGCTTTCCTGCAGAACCAGCAGCACGAGGTTCACGCCAAGGTCTGCCATGGCCTTGAAGAGTAGCCAAGCCTCCAGGGACCCTGGCTGCAGCAGCCTCAGAGTGCCTGGGTAACTGAGCATTTTGAAAAAACTTCCTAGGCTCCCTTGTGCTAGAAGGGTGCCCCGTTGGTCTCTTCTCAAAAGAATTTTCACTTTCACTCCCTTGAGTTTCAGATGGGTGTGGTCTTGCCAGCTCCTGAGGTGCTCTCAAGCCATCTTTCTAATTGTCTCTGGACAAAGTCCTTAGCATTTCTGTAGTGGCAGTAATGTCTTTAACAATTGCAACTTCCTTAGCCCTTCCAGACTTTCAAATTTAAGTTTTTCAAATATTTCTGCTCCTGAATATCACAATAAACTTGACTAAAAACCATCAGCAATATCCAAGCCACTGCCTGAATGCTATGCTGCCTAGACATTTCTTCTGCCGGATGAAGAAGTCCATCTCTTCTAAAATCAGCCTCACAGAAAGTTTCAGGACAGGGGCAAAATCCAGACTTCTTCTCAGCCAGGGCATAAGATGAGTGGCCTCTAGTCCAGTTACCAGTAGTGTCCTCCTTTTCCTCTAAACCCTCTTGAGCCCTGTCTTCACTATCCAGAGTGCTATTGGCATTCTGGTCTTCTGAGCTCCCACCAGAATCCGCCATTAAGCTCCGCTTTCAGCAACCTAAAGCATTTCCAGCTTGCACTGCTAAACATCTAAACATTCCTCCCACCAATTCCAAAAAGCTTCTGAACCACATGATCAGGTTAGCCATAGCAATGACCCCACTTCTGGGTACCAATTTCTGTTTTAGTCAGCTTTTCACTGCTGGGACTAAAAGACCTGACCAGAACAATTTTAGGGGAGGAAAAGTTTATTTAGCAGCTCCTGGTTTCGGGGGGTCTCAATCCATAAACAACAGGCTCCATTCCTCAGGGCTCAAGGTGAGGTGGAACATCATAGCGGAAGAACAGCAGAGGGAAACAGCTCACAGGATGAGCAGAAAGCAGAGACAGAGGGAGGGAGAGGGATAAGGGAGAGGAGGGGAGAAGGGGGAGAGAGAGGAGAGGGGACAGGGACTGCATTCTCCAGATACAATATATATACCCCATAGCCACGCCCCCAGTGAATCACTTATTCCAGCCACGCCTCACCTGCCTCCAGTTAACCCTCAGTTAATCCCATCAGGGATTAATTCACTGATTAGGTTAAGGCTAGAACCCAATTATTTCTCCTCCAAACTTTCTTGCATTATCTCACACATGAACTTTTGGGGGACACCTCACATCCAAACCATAAACTGAGGCAGGAGATTCACAAGTTTGAAGCTTGTCTGGGCAACTTAGCCAGACCCTGTCTCAAAAAGGGCTGGGGATGTAGCTCAATGGTAGAGCACCCCTGGATTCAATACCAAGAGCCACCCAAAAGAAGGAAAAAAAGAAATGTCCAGAGAAGTCAGGCACATGTCTGTCCACCCAGCTACTCCGGAGGCTTGAGACTGGAGTATGCTTGAACCCCGGAGCTCAAGACCAGTCTGGGCAACACAGTGAGACCATATCCCCACCCCCAAAAATTGTGGTCAGAGGAACTGATACACTAGCAACAGAAGAGCAGTACAAATAATATTGAGCAAGTCAGGGGGAGGTTAGACCAAAAATATGACACATCTGAATACATCCCTAAGGCCTGAAGCTCAGTGCCAAATTACTGCCAAAAGAGGAAGTCAGTGTGATCACAAGTGGTTTCCTTGATGGTCTAGCAGCCTTGTCTGTTCGTTCCAGAAGTTTATTTGTAGATTATTTTAGATTTTCTTCATAGGTAACCATGTGGTCTGTGAATAACGATAACTTTATTTTTTCCTCTTCACCTTGTGTTCTTTTTCTCTACCTGTGGTACTTGGCAATGACTTCCAAGGCAAGGTTTCTTAGAAGTGGTTATCATGAGCATCCTTGTCTTATTTTTTAGTCTAGGAAGGGGAAGTTTTTCCCACTGACTTTAAAAAAAAAAGTTTTTTGATTTTACTTGTTCTGATTAGTTGTACATGACAATAGAAAGCATTTATACATTTTGATAGATCATACATAGAATATAATCTCTCATTTCTCTGATTATGCATATTGCAGATCACATTAGTCATGCAGTCATATATGCACTGTTTCACTCTACTGTCCTTCCTCCCCTGTACCCCACTGGTTTTTAATAAATTTCTTGGAGATACTCTTCACAAGGTTAAGGGAACTCATTCCTATTTTTAGTTTACTAAGAGCCTTTATGAAGAGTGGTTGGTAAATTGTATCAAGTGCTTTTCCTGCCTGTACTCAGGATAACTGTGACTGTTCCCCTTTCTGAAACTGATGAATTGCAGTTTGCTTTTGAATGCATAACCACCCTTGCATTCCTGAAATAAACTCATTTTGTTCATGATGTACTCTTTTTAAATATCGCTGGATTACATTTGCTAATAGTTTGTTAAAATGTTTCATTTTAGGACATACCAACTGATATCCTTTTTTGTACTGTCCTTGTCAGGTTTTGATACCAATGGTCTCATCAAACTAGTTTGGAAATATTCCATATTTGTTGAATTTTTCTGTAAGGTTAGCATAATTTTTCCATTTATTTATTGGAAGAATGCAAATTTTCCTATCTGGGAAGAACTTTTAATTATGGATGGGTTTTTTAGTAGTATGCTACTAAATTTTATGTTTATTTTCTCAGTTTTCCTGAGTTGTATTTTGCAAGGATTGTGCCTTCCATCTAAAATTTTAAAGCTTATTGGCATGAAGTTATTGATAGTCTCTTATTAAGAATATTAAAATATATTAATAGTCAAATGTCTTATCTAATTTTCTTTTTTAAAATTTGAGTAGTACAGTTCATTTTTTAAAAATATTTTTTAGATGTTGATAGACCTTTATTTTATTCATTTATTTATATGTGGTGCTGAGAATTGAACCCAGTGCCTCACACATGCTAGGCAAGTGCTCTGCCACTGAGCCACAGCCCCAGCCCCAGTACAGTTCATTTTGACAAAATCATAAGTGTATGGAATTTTATTTCATTTCCTGTTCCACCCCTTTCCGATTCCTCTCCCTACCCCATTTCCTTCCTCGACTCATCTTTTTGCTCATTTATTTATTTGATTGATACTTTCTACATATACATGAAGGGAAGATTTCCTGTGGTATATTTGTATATGCACATAATGGGATTTTGTTAAATTCGTTCTGCATTTCCTCCCCTTTCCCATCCTTCTTCCTCCCTCTCTGTCGCTGCCTCCTGCTCCACTGATCTTCCCTTTATCTTTGTGATATTGACACCCCCACCCCAACCTTCTTTCCCTTATTTTGCTCCAGCTTCCACATATGAGAGAAAACATTTGACCCTTTATTTTCTAGGCCTGTCTTATTTCACTTAGCACAACTTTCTCCATTTGCATTGATTTACTAGCAAATGCCATGATTTCATTCTTCTTCATGGCTGAGTAGAACTTCATTGTATATACCTACATTTTCTCGATTTTTTTCATCTGTTGAAGGGCCTCTGGAGTTGTTCCGTGGTGACTATGAATTGTCCTACTGTAAATATTGAAGTTGCCAGATTGCATTGACTCTGCATATCAATTTTTATTCTCAATTTTATTAATTATTTCCCAGCTATCTTCTTATTTGCCTCCTCATTATTTTTTTTCATTCTTGATAGTGCTAGTCTTATCTTGATGTGCCTTACTAGAGGCATATCAATTTTATTCTTACAAAAGAAATAACTTGATTTTTTGTTTCTTATATATTATAGGATATGCAGACTTCAGGAATTATTTTCAGTGTTTTCTAATGTATGTATTTAGCCAGGCGTGGTGGCACACATTTGTAATCCCAGCAGCTCAGGAGGCTGAGGCAGGAGGATCCCAAGTTCAAAGCCAGCGTCAGCAAAAGAGAGGCGCTAAGCATCTCAGTGAGACCCTGTCTCTAAATAAAATACAAACTAGGGCTGGGGATGTGACTCAGTGGGATTGAGTGCCCCTGAGTTCAATCCCCAGTTCCAAAAAAAAACCCAACCAAACAAACAAAAAACCCCAACTCAAATATATGCATTTAACTATGGATTTTCACCTAAGCACAGCTGTGTCTATACCCGTGGTTGATATTTAATTTCACTCTGTCTTTAAATTCAGAATACTTGAGTTCCCCTTTGAGTAACGGGTTACTTGAATTCTTCGCTGTCCTGCACCTATAGTCTGGCTTACTGCTAAGGCACAGCACACACTCTGATGGTGTTAGTCCTTTGATACTTACTGCATCTTGCTCTTTGACCCAGCACATGGGCGGTCTTAGCATAGACTTGATGTGCACTTGTGAAGGCTACATGTTCTCCTGTTGGGCAGTGTCAGTTTCAGAATCAGGCCTCGTTTGCTAGCCATGCTGTTCGTCCCTTCTCTGTGGTGCTAGCAGTTGGAAGGGTGTACCCAGGTGTGTGCAGAAGTGCCCTTTTTGTTTTATACAAAAGGTACACTGTAATTCTCCTTATGCTTTGGATTTTGAACTTAGTATGTATCTTGGAAATCATATTTAATTACTTATAGGGATCTTCCTGTCTCCTCCCTTGCTTCTTCCCTGCAGATTCATGGTGTTTCCTTATGGGAATGTGCCATAGTTCATTTACTTACTCTCCTGGGCCATCCTGCAGTGAATGTCCTCATACATAGGTGGCGTCAGGTTGTAAGTAGGTGTCTTAGCAGGAGCTGCTGTAGCAGAATGTCTCTAGTGGCAGCGCAGGCAAAGGCCGAGTTCTCTAGCATGCCAGCCCCTTGCTGCCCAAGGCCCTGCTGACTTCTTTCCCAGTAGCTGCCTTTCCTGGATCCTTCTGGTTCTCAAACCCTGAACTGCCTGTGGGAAGAGGCAGTTGTCAGGAATCAGATTGTGGCTCCATCTCTGTCACTCTGTTGTCCTGGCTGCCACAGATTATCTCTGTCTCAAGCCCAAAAACATCATCTTTTTTTAAATCCATATTTTCAGTCTAATCTCATTGTGAGTTATTGAAATAATGCAGTCACTTATGCTGTTTTGTTTTTGTTTTCAGTTGTTCTGTGTCTGAGTCTTAACCTGACTTCACTAAGCCAGAGGGCCTTGTTTTGATTCTAGGACTTTTAGTTGCCAGTGCTTAGTATGACTAGAGTCTACTCATTGAGTTTTTGTATGAAGAAAGAACTTTTTTCTTAGGGGAAAGTTCTCAAAAGTGGGCAGCAAATTAACAAATCTGGCTTTTGTTGTGAGATTTTCCCACAAAATTCAAGACTGTAGAAGTGAAAGGGAAGAGATGTTAAGTTACATTGCCCATAGATGGCACAGTGAATTTTCTACATGGCTTAAACAGGAGTCCTGCACTTCTGATGAATTCTCAACAAGTTTGTGTTATATTGATGTCAGTCAGGTCCTGCCTTGGGCATGGAGACACAGTGATTATTTGGGCAGGTTAAGTCCCTGTTCTCCTCAAGTTTCTTCTGCATGATACATCATGGAGAGAGAATAAAGAATGGTGTTGATACTTTATTTTTATTTATTTATTTATTTTGTATTGTAAACAAATGGGATACATGTTGTTTCTCTGTTTGTACATGGCATAAAGGCGGTGTTGATACTTTAAATACCAGTGCTTCATATTGTGGTTTGATTTTACAATATGATTTCAATAATTTGAAAAAATTTTTTTCTCTTAACAGAATATGACAGATACCTAGCATCCAGCAAAATAATGGCAGCTGCTTACCTTGACCCCAACTTGAATCACACACCACACTCAAGTGCTAAGACCCACCTAGGTCCTGGCATGGAACGTTCCCCTGGTGCCATGGAGCGAGTATTGAAGGTCTTTCATTATTTTGAAAGCAATAGTGAGCCAGCCACCTGGGCCAGTATTATCAGGCATGGAGATGCTACTGATGTCAGGGTAAGTATGTTTTCCAGGCATCATTCTAAATGCAATGTAGGTTAAGTTTAAGGATATGTACAAAACAAGATGAACGAGTTTTTATTTATCAGGTACTTCCCAAGTTCCAGAAATGTCTTTCCTTGTAAGCTTTATTTGCTTAATATGTGACTGACTATAGTTTTAATTATAAATTTTCTTAGGAAAATATTAGCTGAATCATATTTTATTCATATAATGGTATTGATTTGTTCACCCCAACCCCATTTTTTATTTTTAGTTCTTTAAAGGACACAAAAAAAAACAAAGCAATTAGAATAGACCCTGCTACTTGCAAAATAAGAAAATGATGTTCTACAAAGTGTTACTTTGGTAGTGTTTGCATAACTCCAGATAGGATTAGCTCTTTAGAAACAGTTGAATACTTGACATATACCAAACATAGTGCTAGGTCCTGGAGATAGAAAGGATCTGTATCACTCCAGCACTGTAATGAAACTTCTGAAGCAGGCAACTTACACAGAGTAAAAGTTTGTTTTGGTGGTTCTAGTCTGAAGTTGGCCCTATTGCTTTGGGTCTCTGGTGTGGCAGTGTGACATGGCAGGAGTCTGTAGGAGAACAAAGCACTCACTTATGAGCCAGGATGCAGGGAGAGCAACAGGAAGAGATGGGGACACACAGTTCCCTTCAAGGGCATACCCATATTGACCTAAGGCCTTCCCTGTAGTCCCCTCTTCCTGAAGGTCCACAGTACCTCCTAGTAGCACCACCCTGGACCAGCCTTTTAACACATGGACCTTTGGGAACCATTCCACATCCAGCCCATAGACAGATCCCTTTAATGTCCTTGGCTTTAGAGCTTTAGGTCTGTAGGGGAGACCCCTGGTCTTCAGCAGGTGTAGAGTGCTTCCCTGGAGCTTGCCTCAGGTGTGGGGAAGCCTGAAGGCATAACACCTACAGAGGGAGTGAACACTGGGTTGGGAGGAGAGCCAGCTGTGGACGCTTGTGGAAAGAAAGGCCAGGCACCAGCTGACGGCACATGTCTGAAAGTGAGGTGCCAGTGGGTAACCCCCTGACTTTAGGAAACAGTTTACTCTGACGGGGCGTTGAATAAACCCCTGTTCACTGATGCCTTGCACTGGTGTGTTCCTCTTCAGAGCACAGGGGTATGTGCTAACCAGGAAGCTCACATAGGTCCTGTTTTCTTTCTAAATTAGTGAACTTGTTACTTTTTAACCTAAATGCCTCTACTATTTTAAGAAAAAATATGGGATTGGTAGAATTTCAATTTAAGACTAAAATAACATATAATTTTCTGTTGCCCTGTACAATTGCAGTATTAATAGACTGTTCAAATGGTTATTTTTTAAAAAATATTTTTAGTTATTAATGAATTTTATTTTTTTTATACGTGGTGCTGAGAATTGAACCCAGGTCCTCACACATGCTAGGCAGGCGCTCTTCCACTGAGGTACAACTGTAGCCCTCAAATGGTTTTAAAAGGAGACTGATTTAGGATGGAAAAATACGTTAGTATCTACTCACGTTCAGATTGAACATGATGGTCTCTTTTTACAGACTTCTTTATATGAAGCTTATAGACCTTTTATTTTTGCTTTTTTTTTTAAATCTTTTTTGTTTGTTTTTTGTAATGGAGGTGGAACCCAAGGGCACTTAACCACAGAGCCACATCTCCAGTCTTTTTTATTTTTATTTTGAGTCAGGGTCTTGCTGAGTTGCTAAGGGCATTGCTAAGTTGCTTAGGCTAGCCTCCAATTTGCTATCCTCCTGTCTTAGCATCCCAAGCCACTGGGATTACAGGTATGCACCACTGTACCTGGCTTCTTGCTTTTTTTCTTGCTTCTGTGGTTTAAATATAACCTTGAAACACATTTACTTAGTAGAAAGGCCTGCAAGGAATGTCCTGTATTGTTAACCAGGTATTTCATTCTGAAAGAAACCTCATAGCTATATCTTTATGGAAGGCTCCTAGGGAGTGTTCTGGTCTGTATCTCACACAGAGGATGAAGGGCTAAACTACTGCATCAGCCTTGGTGGCTTCTGAGCATTTGGACAGAAGGAGAACCTTTAAGGTGTAGACAAGGTGCGTGCAGCAAATGCTTGCAACTTTATCAGAAAATTCACCTTCAAAGACCCTATAATAGCTGTGCCATGGTTTTATCATCAGACTTTCTACACCCAAGAGGCTTACAGTCCCGGAGCAGGCCTGTGGTCACGGCAGACATGTGGCCTTCAGACCAGGTAGAGATGTGTTGGGCATGTTAACACAGGTATCGAACTTTCATGAAGGTTAACATGAAGAAATCGATGTGGCCAGAAGCAGATTATTTTATTTCACAGAAATTGATATGTCTGAAATTTAATCACCCTTGTCTATTGATTTTTAACTTGAGGCAGAAAAATCATGATTGGCATTGTATTCACAGCCCTTTCCTGGGGTAGCATGAAATCTGCAAAAGGGCAATGGAAGATTGGGTATTTGTTACAACCCACTTCCATGTTTTAACACTAAGTAAGTTATTGGGTGGATTTGGACATCCTGAACAAAATGGCACTGAAGGACATGGCCATGACACCTTTCTTCCAAATAAAATGTTTGGGACAGAGCTGACATGGATCAGAGAATAGCATGTTGCCAGGAAAGAGGAAAGTGGAAAAACAGGAAACATCCGAGGACCTGATGACTCTAGAACAGAAAGGGGGATACATTAAGATGTCAGTGTTGCCTCTTAGAAGAAAGAGACCATTTCATAGCAGCAAAGGGGAAGCCAGACCAGCATTTTCTGAAACAATATAGCTTATTGCTGCTCAAACTTACTAAACAGATCAGTGATTATAGCTACACTGCCCATCATATTAGTCTTGTTGGTTTTTGAGAAGGTAAATTTGGCTAGTATGAATTGACATGAGCTGAAAGAATAAAAATATACTCTACATTTCAGGGATTCGGTGTAAAATATCTCGCTGACAAATCGTCCCTCCCCTACTCCCTTCCTCCCTTCCTCCCACCTGGGATTGAATCTGGGGGCACTCTACCACTGAACTACATCCTCAACCATTTTTATTTTTTATTTTGAGACAGTCCTCACTCAGTTTTTGAAGCTGACCTTGAACTTGCAATTCCCTTGCCTCCTAAATCGCTGGGATTACAGGTGTGCACCACTGTGCCCAGCTTTCATTAACAATTTCTTATGGTTGCATGTTGAAATGATACTACTTTTGGTATATATTTGGTTAATTGAACTGTAAGAATTGAATTCACTTGTTTCTTTTTACTCTTCTTCCATCTTTACTAGAAATTTTTAGTATCACTTATTTGGCTTGCATTGTATTTCTCCCAGGCAGTTGTGTTGTATAGAAAGTAATTATCAGAATGACTGTTTGCATCAGAGAACCAAAACCTGAAGAGATTAAAGACTTGTTTTCCCAGGAAAATACCTGGATTCTTAGAAAATTTCATTAGAGAGGTTTTATTTCTTGTGTTTCAATTAATAAAATTTATGCCTTTTACATATATGTACTAAGTAATTGGTTTAAAGGGTTGGTTGGTGAAAGGATTCATAAGACTCCACAATTTATAGGTGAAGTGTCAGTTCACAGTGACTCCTTTTAGGGATTGGTGAGAGCAGGCACAGCCTTCTGGGCCTGGCACGTGCCTTCTTTCAGATTGAAGGCCATGCTGGCTCTATGTGCAGCACCTCAGCACAAGGAAGCCTCTGGCCTCTTGGTAGTATGGCCTGTGAGCTGGTTACATAGGTACTTCAACCTGCAGGACCAACCTGCACCCGTGTAACCGCCCAGGCACCACCAACATCAGGTGCAAGTCATGAATCTAGTCAGTTACTGAGCAGTGCTGCCAGCCTGCTGTGTTCTCTCCTGAGCAACTCAGGAATCTTAGTCATGGCTTTGGCCAGGTATCGGTCCCATGCTCTAGACTGCTCTGGAGATAAGCATGGGATCACTTCAGACAGCAAGATGAACCAAGCCTGTACAGTGTTAAGATTAGTCATTCAGCTTGGTGAGGTGGCACACACTGGTGATTTCAGCAGCTCAGGAGGCTGAGGCAGGAGAATCACAAATTCAAGACCAGTGTGGGAAACTTAGCAAGACCCAGTCTCAAAATAAAAGGGGCTGGGATGCTGCTGAGTCGTATAGCACCCTGGGTTCAATACCTAGTAAAAACACACACATCAGTCATCCAGAAACATTATAATGATATTTCAGAATATAAAAATATAGAGAAAATTCCAGTCTCTCAAGAAAGACTCCCTCCCTACCTAGGAGAAGAAATGCCATCCATTCCAGGAAAACATTGAATGTTATCTTCAAAGGGTTCAGGACAGTGACTTGCTCTCCAGAAGATGATACCAAATAATTATTAATCAGGAAAATGCAGAATGAAGGTTCCTGCAGAAAAGCAGTGATGTAGAAAGTTAGTGCACAGGTGTCTTTGAGAAGTCAGAGTGTCATGGATGGAACAGAGGAGTGAGCCACTGCAGCAGGAGGCTGAGGGGAGACCCACCTGCAAGCCCTGCCTGTGTGTGGTCTGCCTTCTCCTCCAGAGTTCCCCGCGCCTCCCCAGGCTAGGACGCCTGTCCCTGCCCAGGGAGCTCGGGTTTGTCTGGGCCGCAGCCTTGGTGTTGCCCAGCTGCCCCGCTGTGCTGGCCTCTCTCCTGGAGTGTGCTGCACTTAGCACATGTTGCAGGCACTGTTTTCTTTTCCTTTAAACAAATTGAGGTTCGTATCTGCGCTGCATTGAGTAAGTCTGTGGCACCATTTTCCCAGGAGTATGGGCTCACTTCATGTCTCTGTCACATCTTGTCAGTTCTTTCAGTATTTCAGAGTTTTTCCATTATTGTTAAGGAAGTTATGGTCACTTGTGGTCTTTGATGTCACTGCCATAATCACTAGAGGCTCTGTGTACATGGCCATGTAAGGCAGCAGACTTAATTGATAAGTATGTGTGTGTGCTCCCTGTTCCACCACTGGCCTCTCCTGTCTCTCTGCCTCCTTCAGCTTCCCTGTTCCCTGAAGACACAGTGCCAGGTAACGACCCACAGTGCTCTCTGTTCAAGTGAAAGAGAGTGCTGCAGGTCTCTCACTTAGAATCTAACACTGATCAAGCATTACAAGGAAGCATGTCAATAGCCAGCACAAACCAAAGTAGGCTTTTGTGCCAAGCTGTCACCAAGTGTGCGTGCACAGGAGAGGTTCTGGCAGGAAGCACTGCTCCAAATGAGCGCATGAATGACAAGAAAGTGAGACACCTTAGTGCTGAGTGAGGCAGCTTCGTGGTCTCGCCAGGGCATCCAACCACCAGGGCATCCCACAAGCCAATCCTACCCAGGGCAAGGCCCTCTCTTCAGTTCTGTGAAGGCTGAGAGAGACGAGAAGCTGCAGAAGAAAGCCCGGAGGCGGCAGAGGGCGGCTCCACAGAAGTGCAGGGGGAAGCAGCAGGTGCTGGAGCTGCAGCTCGTCACCAGGAGACCCAGCCCAGGAGTCAGTGGGGCGGCCGCGCTGCGTGGTGTGCTCCCCGTGCAGACGCAGCAACCTCTGTCAGAAGATGCACCTGGACCTCCACAGCTGGAGAGCAGAAGTCAGCGCCAGCTTCAGAGCTGCACAGCAGTTTGGTCAGGGGCAAGGCAGCAGGCTGAAGTCAGTGCTCACAGGCCCCCCAGACCGAGGGCCCTTCAGGACTTCTCTACACCTACTCTGCCAAAGCCTGGATGGCAGCACGTCTGCTTAGGGCTTGGTTTACTGAGTATCTGAAGACCACCTTCGAGACCTGTTACTAAAAAAGAGATTGGTTACAATACCACTGCTCACTGACATTGCTCCTGGTCATCTAAGAGCCCAGATGGAGATGCGCAAGATTCATGTTGCCATGCCTACTAATGCGGCATCCATTCTGCACCAGGGATCAAGGAGTAATTTCAACTTTCAAGTCTGATTGGTTAAGAAATTCATTTTGTTCTGCCATAGAGAGTCCTCTGATGGATTTCAGCGAAGTACATTGGAAAACCTGCCAGAAGGAATTAAGCATTCTAAATGCCATTATTCAAGAACATTTATGATTCATAGGAGAAATTGAAACTATTCACATTACTAGGGGATTAGAAGAAGTGGATTTCAACTCCCATGGATGACTTTGAGGGATTCAGGACTTCAGTGGAGAAATAACTGCAGATGTGTTGGAAACAGCAAGGGAACTGAAATTAGGAGTGACAGAATTAGAGTGACAGAATGGCTGCCCTCACAGTGAAACTCTGATGAATGAGGAGTTGCTTTTTATGGACGGACACCGAAAGTGGTTTCTTGAGGTGGAATCTACTGGTGAAGTTGTTACGAATATGGTTTAGGATTTATGATATTAAGGATTTAAGAATTAAGTCAACTCAGTCAATAAAGCAGTGGCAGACTTTAAGAGGATTAACTCTGATTTGGAAAGACATTCTCTTGTGGATAAAATGCTATCAAACAGCATTGCATGGTACAGAGAAATCTTTTGAAAAGAAGCGTCCATTACTATGGCAAACTTTGTCTTTATTTTAACAAATTGCCACAGCCTCCACCCCAAGTAGTAGCAGCCATTGACATTGAGGCACGACTTGCCACCAGCTGAAAGATTGGGACTCACTGAAGGCCCAGAGCATTGTATGTACTTTGTAGCAATGAACGATTTTTAAATTAAGGTATGTATGTTGTTTTTTAGGTATCATGCTCTTGTACACTTGATAGACCACAGTGTCTTGTGAGCATAAATTCCATAGGCACAGGGAGTCCAATGACATGGAGCCACTTGCCTTTCGTGATGCTTGCTTTATTGCTTTACTGTGGTGGTCTGGAACTGAACCTGTGAAGGGCGACTGTGCTCTGCAGTCCTGTTGCTCCAGGCAACTGTCTCACCCTGCTCCACTTGCCCTCTTCCCCACCCTTCCTCACTTCTCTGTCTTCGTGGTTCTTGCTCCAAAAGAACCATCTACTGCTGCAGGCAGGCAGGGGTTTCTGCATCTTTTCGTCACTTAGGTTCTTGGAATTGTGTTATTCCTGTTTTCATGCCCTATTTGAGAACATGAGCTGACTGTTCCACATCACTTTCTCTTGGCTTCTTCCATCAGGCCTCCGGGGCCACATCTTTCTCTTAGCCACCCCATTTCTCAGGTACATTGCCACTGCCTGATTCCATACCATTCACAGCCCAGCAGCCAGGACAGTCCTGCTGAAGTGACAGCCACGTGTCGCTCATGCATAGGAATCTCTCATTTAGAGTTGGCATTTCTGCCCTGCAGGAGTCTCACCAGCCCTCCCTTGTGGTACCTGAGACTTCTGTCTCACCCTTTCTTTTGCTGATTCCTGGCTAATCAGTAGTTGGCTCAGCCCTTCCCCTCAGCAACACCTCGTTTCTGTCAGGAAAGGCTAGGTTCCTTCCATGACCCAGAAGACCTGCAGGATCTAGCTTCTCTTCGCCCTTGCACCTGTTTCCTGCCTCCACCTCATTCTGTGTCCTCCTACCTGAGAGAGTTCCCTTGCCCCACCTTCTTACTGAAGATGCCTTTGTTCTGATTGGCTTGCCTGTCTGACCCCTGCTTTCTCCCACCTGACAGTGCCTCTGTGACAGCAGGGGCCTTTGGACTCAGTGCCATCCCTACACCCATGGCAGTGCCTGCAGACCCTTCCTGAACAACCACGTGATGTGTACTGGGCGAAATGTAGTACTTCTAACAGAAACCAGACCAAAGTGGGTGCAGCAGGCTGGCAGGCACTCAAGATGCCCTGTGGGTGGTAGTGATCCTGCCTTTCCACAGCCAGGCCTGGCTTTGCTGGTGTTGCTGTCAAACCATCCCTCCTTGCTTTAAGAAAGAAATACTAAGGCCTGTCACAGCTTGTTCTTTGACCAGGAACCGAGTCTGGGTGAGCATTGTGTTAAGCCTGAAAATCACATCACAACTGAGTTCTCGGACAATGTTCTTTGTTTTTGAAAATGTTTCTGTCCTTTTTTACCCAGGCAGTGACCCCAGTTAGACATGTTGTGGTTGATTTGTCATCTAGCAGAAGAAGAGTAGACTAGACATATTGAGACCTAAAATGAACATTTTGTCAGCTTTAAAGATACTGCTGATTGCACATTTAGCTCAGAGTTTGGTGGTGACTTCTGCTCCTGCCTCAGCTGACGCGTATGGAAGTGGGTCTGTGTCCAGGCATTCTATGGCTCTGACCTGAGATCACAGCCTCCATCCTGCCTACTCAGGGCGCTGTCCCAGGTCTCATTTCTTCAAAAGACTTTGGAAGGTCAGGGAAGCCTCTCTTTGGTCTTGCTGAACAAAAAGGGCTTCTTCTTTCCCATATGCTCAAGGTGACTTGCCAGTGAGTGGGACACGTTAACCTTCAAACTCTCCCTGGAAGACCTTGCAGTGTGATTCTGAGCTCTCCCACTTCCCCCACTGTGGGGCATTGGAGCCATATTTGATCTTCATCTTATGTTGATGCCAGAGTTTTGCCTGTTACAACTTAGAAGCCTGAGGGAGAAAAGATCCTAGTTTGTTGTTGGGCAGTTTTCTTGCTACATCAAAGCACCTTAAAATTGTGTTATCCTGCACACTGAGCTTTTCTAAATGTATATTGCACTCACAGTTTTAGGACTCTTAATGAGCCGCTAGGGAATGGTTGGTAATTATTTGGACCTGTAATTGAAAATACATATCGAGTCTATGTAGTTTGCTAAAAGGTGTGTGGTTGGATTACTACTGATTGTTCACATGACCAGGCTTCTAATGGGAGGAGTCACAGTTGAAAGTAACGTTGCAACCAGTTTAAAATCAGCTTTCTGATTAGAATAGGAAAATGCACAAGCAATTAGGGATTTTCTGAGTTGTGGGAGTTACATGTTCTGTGAGCAGAATTGTCCCATGCCAAAAAATAGAGTGTAACCAACCATAGGGGAGGAACCTCAGGGCCATTGTCCAAGTGCAGCCTTGGAAGGGACCCGGACGACCTTCCCCAAAGTGTCCAGCATCTGTAGCATTTACTATAGGTGTGGTCCCAGGTTGCTTCCCAGAGGTGTTCTCTGTGATAGAGGAGCCAGGTGGACATACATTCAAGAACTTAAACACCAATTGTTGTGGATCCAAGTAATTTGGATGCCAGAAAGGTTTCCAGAGGTCTCCAGGATGGAGAGGATCATCTAAGGAGAAAGCTAGAAAGAAAAGCTTTAAGAACAAAATTAGCAAAACTGTATTAAGGAGACTAGGAGGCCAAGTAGAAGAAGAGGGATTCATTATCACCAGATCCTCAGAGAGGGATTGTAGTGGCAGAAGCGTGGCCACTAGGACTTGTACGTTCTAAGCCCCGGAACCTGTGCATGTTCTCCCACATGGCCAAAAGAACATCACAGGTGTGGTCTAGGAACAGGGAGGTCCCAAGTGAGCGACTTTACCTGTCTGTGGTCAGAGGGACCACGAATGGTCAGATGCCATGTTGCTGGCTTTCAGATGGAGAAAGGAACTGTGAACCAAGGCAAGCAGGTGGCCCTGAGAACCTGCAGGTAGCAAGGCCAGAGCTCCAGAGAGACCCACTTCAGACTAGTGCTTTCCAGATCCTGAAGACAAAACCCTGCACTGCATACACACTGAGAATGTGGCAATTATTGACATGGGCAGTAGAAGTGCATCCTTTTGGTGGAGGGCTTTGTGTGTAGACTTGTCCATCAGGGGATCAGGAACAGGACTTGAAACTCTGGACTGGTTGGATGACTCAGTGACAAGCCCTGGCAGTACAGGGTGTGATCAGAGAAGATAGGGATGTTTTCACTTTTTGAAGCATATCCTCAGGAGGAGCGCATAGAGGAAAAAAATGCTGCACACCGTAAGTCAGTTGTAGGACAGCAGAATGGCACTATGTGGCTTCAGCGTCTCTCTCATAGTAATGAGCTCTTCTTGACCCTAACCCTAGGGTTAGCTCCCCTAACCCTAACCCCCCAGGTCAGCTGTCACTCACCTGCAGAGTTCACTGTCAGTGCTCCTGCTAGACTCAGACCCTCTGCCGGTGAAGATGGTGCCTCACCTGGGCTTGAGTTACTCGTATGACACATGCAGTAGGCACATGAGCTGGAGGAAAATGTCCCATGATGTGCTTCTGACAGCAGTAGAGGTTGTTTTGTTCCACAGTGCGACCTAAAAGATGAGGGGCCAGATGGAACCAGGCAGAATCAGGAGGACACGACGCATTGTAGCCTCGTCTCATTGGGAAGAACCCAGCGAAAGCCTGGTGTGTGTCCTGTGGTTCTGTTGTCAGCAGTGTGGCAGGCAGGCTAGCAGCCGGTGTCACAGGCCGTCAGTGCTGTCCTGGTGCCAGCCGCTTGTCGCCCTGAGATGTTTCTGCAGCAGCTGCTCTCGAGGCACCTTGTCTGTTTCCACATGTGCCCACTGTGGTCACAGTGTTGTTTCCATCCCTGCCCTTTCCTCACCCACATAAGCAGAAACACTACCCATTGATGGGGAAGTGCAGGAGGAATGCAGATGCAGGCTTCTTTTACTTTCAACTTTAAAAAAGAATTCTTCAACCAAAATATCAACTGTAAGAATATAATCCAGAAAATCAGGTATTTTTAAAACCTGGGACAGATGAAGTGGAGGCTTTAGAGTAGTCAAGTATTACTTTTTATTTCCCAAGACTAGTTTGTCATGCACAGTAGAATGAGAATTTAAAGTTTTGTTAAGCTAACTTTAATAGTATGTTATAAACCATGTCTTCTCACTGCCTGGGGACAGTTGGTTTTATAATGTCTGCACACCAGAAGTGTGTACTGTATATCCAAATGAGGGTGGGCTGTGGAAATGCAGCCAGTGGTGTCTGTTGAGTGTCTCCCTCACTAACCCTGGCTTCTCAGTTACTTGCTGAGTTATTCCCAAGGAAACACTTGGTGCTCAAGGTGACATCCGTAAGCTGCTGAGTATGTACGTCAGCTCCACATACTTAAGAACCCCATGTTTCATGTTTGCCACAGCCCAGCGACTCTGAGGGAACCAGAGAATGAGGAGAGGGTGGCACACAGTGTGGACACAAGTGGAAAAGCACAGCACAAAGCAGGGAACTCCCTGCTTGGTTATTTCTTTCGATTGCTTAGCGAAGAGTGAAAAGTGTGACCTGTATGGTCTTGGGGTGCTTCATCATGGAGACTGCAGTCCCCTGGGTCTCATCAGACAGTGGGTCCAGGGTTGGGCCCAGTCTGCCCCCGCATCACGCACCAGGGCTGCAAACCTGTGATGACACAGGGCTGCTCTAGCTCAGCCTCTCCATGGACACTGGTTTGCTGCAGGTGGACTCCAGTAAGCTGCGTGAGCTCACAGGAAAGGAAGGAGGGGGCCTTTTTGTGGGATCATTTGCAAGAGCACCCAGAGAAGTGGGATTTCCCCTAGGGTGTGAGTGGTGGCCGACACTAGTATTATGAAGTGATTAGTGCCCTTATAGTAGACTGCTGGGTGTACATACACACCACTTGAACTGAGGCAAATTGGAGAGACAGGCTGTGGTTACCCCTCTAACAACGAGAGCTAACTCTTGAATCACAGTGACAATGAGATGGAAGGAGGTCATTTGGCATGCTGTGCAAAGGGTGACTAGTGTCACTGTCCGGCTGCTGAGCCACAGTGCTGTTGTGACACACCGTAAGCATCAGGTGACTAGTGTCACTGCCCTGGCTGCTGAGCTGACAGGAACAGGGGGACAAAGCCACTTTTGTAGGGATTCCAGAGTGCCATCAGTCCCCTTGCTTGCAGGCCAGGGACGTGTGTCCTGGCGAGGAGAAGCTGCACAGCTCTGCTTGGAGAAAGTCCTAAAGTAGTACTCCTTTGTCCAGGCCAACCCCACCCAGAGTGTAGGATCTGAAGTCAGTAACCGGGCTGATTTCAGCTCCCAGTGATCCCCGACCTGTACAGCCTTGACTGTCATCTACACTAGCCCTGTCAGAATTCCAGGCTTTGCCTCAAAAAGCCAGAAAGGACACTTTATGCCTCCCTCAGATCCAGGTGGAGGGCTCCTGACTGCAGACCCCATGCCCTAGGATGAGAGACTGCTGGAGCCTGGTCCTTTGTGATGCTCTGGCAGCTTGCCTGCCCCACCTCTGTTGCTGAGTGTGGTTGGCCATCTGAACAGGAGCTCAGCTGGCTGCCTTGGCACTCAAGGAGCTCCACCACCTCAGACTTCAGGCAGCGTGTAGCACACATGCCCCCAGTGCTTACACTGTGCCTCTTGTAGCTTGTGAGTTTGGTTTGTGTCATGTTTGTTTGCTTTAATGGAGAGGCTGGGAACATCCTGTATTGTATTATCAACAGCCTGAGGCCATAATGAAGAAATAGTAACTGTGGGAATTTATAAAACATGTCTTACATTATAAGTCATAGTAACTTCAATTAATTGCTAATGTTTAATAACTAGTGATGATTTTCTTTCATGGACATGTTTGTTATAAAATTAGCATTGCTTAAAAGAGCTTTTATCATGCCATGTATGGTGGCATGAGCCTGTATCCCAGGCTCAGGAGAGTGAGACAGGAGGATCTCAAGTTCAAGGCCAGCTTCAGCAACTTAGCAAGGCCCTATCTCAAAATTAAAAAAAAAAAAAAAAAAAAAAAAAGTCTGGGGGTGTAGTTCAGTGCTTAAGTGCTTAAGTGATCCTGGGTTCAATCCCTGGTACCAAAAAAAGCTTTTCTCAATCACTGGAGAGCCTGAGAAGGGTGATCCTGGATCCTGCTTTCCCTTCCCCTCCCAGAAAGGGTGGCAGGGGGTTCCAGCTTCTTCCCACATGAGTCCTCACACCTGCTGCCTGTTTGTAGATACCCTTTCAGTGATGTCCACATACCCTCCTCCTCCAGTCTCAGGGGCAGGAGTGTTGGAAGCGTTGGATTTGGGCATGATAGACTGCTGCATGCTCTGTACAGAGTGGATAGTAGACTGATGAGGCCCCAGAGAACTGTTCATGTCTCTTGAATATCACCAGAAACATGGGCTTATTTGTATGTTCCTGAATGTATATTTTTAGAAAACATGATATTGATGTTGTAGCCTGGTCTTGAGACTGTCCTTGGTTCAGGGTGTGTGACTTCCCCTTGGAAGTGGAAACTGAACCTCGACAGCTGGGGATCCTGTGACAGTGGCACTGCAGAAGTGTTTAAGTTACTATGCCATGTTCATCAGGAAAGAATTGGAAGAGCATCTTACTGTTTGTTTTTCTAAAACTTCCTTGTTTATAAAAATTCTTTTTGGAAACAGATTCCTTTGTAAAATTAAGTAAATTATTTAACTTGCTAATCTTTTACCAAAGATTTCTAGCAATTAATAAAAACAATCTTTTCATTTCTTTTCTCTTTTTTTGATTCTGGGGATCTAAACCAGGAGTGTTCCACTGCTGAGCCACATCCCCTGCCCTTTTTTTTTCATCTGAGACAGGGTCCTTGTTAAGTTACCCAGACTGTCTTTGAACTTGCGGTCCTCCTGCCACAGCCTCCTGAGCTGCTGGGGTACAGTTGTGGCCACCACCCAGTGCAGTCTTTTTGCTGCTGCTTCTCTCTCTCTATCTCTCTTTCTCTCTCTCTCTCTCTTTGCTACCAGGGATTGAATTCAGGGGCACTTGACCACTGAGCCACATCCCCAGCCCTTTTTGTACTTAATTTAGACACAGGGTCTCACTGAGTTGCTTAGTGCCTCACTATGTGCTGAGGCTGGCTTTGAAAGCATGCTCCTTCTACCTCAGTCTCCTGAGCCACTGGGACTACAGGCGTGTGCCACCATGCCTGCTCTTCTTGTTTCTTAACAGCTATTTCTGTGGGGTGTGTTCCAGGGCATCATCCAGAAGATAGTGGACAGCCACAGAGTGAAGCACGTGGCTTGCTACGGGTTCCGCCTCAGCCACCTGCGGTCGGAGGAGGTTCACTGGCTCCACGTGGACATGGGCGTCTCCAGCGTGAGGGAGAAATATGAACTTGCCCACCCGCCAGAGGAGTGGAAGTAAGACGCACACCCCGTTTGGGTTTATTTCATGTGTCCGAAACATGCACACAGCATGGGCATGTGCTTAATTTTCTCATTGCTCATCACTGTAGCGCCCGTGTGAAGAAAACAGGTTTGTTAATTGCTAGCCAGAGCCGCTTTAGAGGCTAGGTCCACCTGGCACACAGGCGGGCTTTTGCCAGGGTTCTTTCTTCTCAGGGCTGCTTGTATCTACCTCTGCTCTAAATAGAACTCAAGCCCCAGCTCTTTACGTTCTGATCCATGGCCTCTGTTTGCATCGCAGGGCTTGATGTGCCCATTAGCAAACTCCTCGTCATCTTATTCTTGGCTGCAGCTCCCCTGAGAAGCATGGGTATGTTTTTAACGTCCACAGGAACATGATTAGGATGTGGTCTCTTGGTGACTTTTCCTGAAATATTAAATTAAAATGAAATTATTTTAAGGTGAATTCAAAGAAGTTCCTATAATTATTCTTTTTCTGTTTCTCCCCTAATGAATTTTTTACTCCCAAGAAAAGATGTTAACTGAAAACTGTGCATCTAAAGTAATAAGTCTGAGCCAGGCATGGTGGTACACACCTGTGATCACTCCTGTGACTCAGGAGGCCAGGGCAGGAGAATGACAAGTCCAGGGCGGCATCAGCAACTTAGCAAAGCTCTAAGCAATGTAGTGTGAGACCTTGTCTCAAAATAAAAAATTAAAGGTGCTGGGGATATGACTTAGTGGGTGAACACCTGTGGATTCGGTCCCCCGTATCAAAATTAATTTATTAATGAATTGAAAAGAAAGTGATTTAGAGAGAAGCATAATTGGTAAAAGGGGCCTCTTCCAAGGGCTAGTGTTTGTAGGTACTGATGTGGAAGTCAAGTGTACGGCGTACACAGTGGTCAGTCATGTTCAGTCCAAGGGTCTAAATCAGTATTTTGAGAGAGAAGGAAAGCACATTTGGTGAAAACAGGTGGTATCTGAAGTGCAGTGCAGTTTTGTCCCAGGTACAGAGTGTATCAGAATCACAGCCTGGTTTTCAAATGTGTCATGTAATGGGAACAAGCTAACAATTCTCCTGGAGCATATGGTGTTGCCAGCTTGCATCAGTGGCTAGGGAAGGTTTGACTTACAGCCGCATAATCCGTTAAGTGATTAAGTATGAACCAGCTGAGGCTAGCTGCCAGTCAGGTCAGATGCCTGGGCACTTTGATTAACATGCTTCCGTTACCCTCATTGATAACAGACATGTCAGTGGCAGTTCTGGATTTTTTTTTTTTTTTTTTTAGTTCTAGGTGGATATGATACCTTTATTTTATTTATTTATTTCTATATGGTGCTAAGGATCAAACCCAGTGCCTCATACTTGCTAGGCAAGCACTCCACCACTGAGCCACAACCCCAGCCCTGTCAGTGACATGGCAAGTTTTAATGATATTCCTAATGTGTGATAATATATTCAGTGAACCTAAATCTGCAAGCTTTTTTTGTTACTCTTTAAACCAATTTATTTTACCTTATTTCAAGTAAAGTTGAATAAGAATTGCTGTTGATAAAACAGTAGGTTGGATGTAGCTGAAAATATGTCACCAAGAGAGTGGAGCTGAGAAATTGCTGATAACATTGTGTGGGAACACATGAAAAATGTGAAAGCAGATTTGTGTAACATCAAGAAAAATAAGTCAACCTGCCTCAAGTAGACACTCTAGAAAGTGAAAGAATGGGGAAGAGGAGAACACCCGTGAGATGATGGCTGCAAACATTCTAGAATCAGTGAGACAGGAGCCCTCAAGTGAAGGGTTGACATGAAACCCCTAGCAAAGGCAGGGTCTGGACCCCATGGGTAGGCAGGTCCTGGTGGCAGTACCAGCCAGCCAGCCCAGACGGGTTCAGAGCAGCCAGGGGTACTTCAAGGGGGCTCATGAGAGCAAAGAAGCTGGTGACCACAGGGCTCACCAGCAGAGGGAACCTGACATTTGCACAGGAGAAAGAAAAATGGTCTTCAAAGGAGGATTTTAGATGCAAGAAGGAAAAATATTGGTTAGCTCTCAGCACACATTGGCTCTTGGAACAAAAGTAACAGAAAGGCCTGGTGTACAATTTGAAGAGCTCTCACAGTAAACAAAATATAGCACAGATAGTAACCAGTGAAAGAAGGTATCTGCTGCACTGTTAATGTATATAGAAAATGCTTCTAGAAATACTTTTAAAGGCATCATTTCATCAAAAACATGGTGTGTGCTCTTCACCTGGCTTCCCAGATGTCTGTTCTGATCTCCTCCTGTTTCAGTGCCCATCCTGGTACCCTGGTGAGCCTGTGTACCCCCTGCTCTCCCAAAGGCCTCCCTCTACCTGGCTTTGGCATTAGTTTCACACATTCAACTGGATGGACATGGGAAAGTCAATAAGCAAGTCACTGCCGTCCCCCAGGGGAGTCCTGAAAGGTGGGGCAGGAAGCAGGAACGCTCAGTGGGACACCCTGGTTCTGAGGGAGTGTGCTGGGGATCCTCACCTAGCCATGCAGTTAATCATGGGGGTCATTGCTTCCTAGCAGCTGCCAGGAGCTTCTCATCACACCAGGGTTCTGATTCCCTGCAACCCTGTCTCCTGCTGTTGCTGTCCTTCCCCAATTTAGTGAGGTCTGTTCCTTTGAAGTTCCAATCCCTACTTGACTCTTTAATACATATTTTATATTAAAATATGGACATTAATTTATGTATAAGAAATTCACATGTTCATAATGCAATTATAAAAGCAACCAGCAGTGAGCAGTGTGTTGGCCCAGGACCTTGTATTCAGCGGTCAACCAAGCAGTATTGACTTACAGAACTGTTTTCATGAATACCCAGACTGGGATTGTGGGAGCTGATTCTGTGCCAGCTTTGTGGAGTGGAGAATAGCTTCGCCCTCCTTCACCATGGCCACCTTCATCTCTCCTCTGCCACCTCGTCTTGTCCTGCTTTTCATGTCCTGTCTCCAGCCCCGCCTGTCCTGCTGGCCTTGTTGGGTGGTTCTGCAGAGTGCTCCTGTACCTTTCCAGCCTGGCTGGGGCCTCCTACTCCAGGGCCAGGGTGCGATGGGCCTCCCTTGGGAACTTGGACCTATTCACTCTCTGCTCCTGGTTCTACTGTGCCTCGTGTAAAACAGCAAACACGTGAATGGAAATTGAATGAGTTACTGTGTTGATAGCATAACTGTGAAGTAAACCAAGAGCAAAACCAGTGTGACGGTCCAGACCCTTGGATTCAACCAGTAGCCAAATATTAGTTGAAGTTAGTGTAGATTAAAAAAAGAAAAGGTTATTGGTTATTGTTTTCTTGCATTATAGGAAAACTAGCATTTTTATGACAATTTTTTTTTTAACTTTGTTGATGATTCTTTGTGCCTTCCTGTCTCATTGGTGTTTTTATCAGTTTTAGAAGGACTGCATGTTCTGTTATTGTACAGTGGTGGTGCTGTCCAATAACATTCAAGCTTAATGTTGTGCCTTGTGACGATGACATTGTTTGTATTTTATCTGCTTGAAAAATGACATTCGTGTATTCAGTCACATTTTTTATGAGCTAATATTTTCTGAGAGGTCCTGCCTTGGTTGGGAGTTTAAGGCTGTCCTGCCAAGAGTGTGAAGGTTCCTGACCATGGTCGATCTTCCTCTGTCCTTTGCTTGTGTCTCTTGTCAGTGCCACCTTTGGGTTGGTGAGACGTCGCCCATTTAGTTAGAGATGTGCCCATTCTCTGTTTCTGTCTCCAGACATAACCACCCCCTTTTTAATCTGCTTTGGTACAGGGGATCAAACCCAGGACCTTGCATGTCCTGGACAGACTTCTGCCTCTGAACTGTGGGCCTGTCCTGGGCATTCGACTTCAAACATAATCAGTTTCTGCTTTTCAACTGGAAATGTTCTGCGTATGTATTGTCCCTGCCTGAGATCATGAGCTTCCTTCTCTGAGTTGTGCCTGGGGCTCTTAGGAGAACTGTGCCAGTGATTCCCAGCCTCCCTGAGCAAACATGCTGTTGGTGGCCAATGAGGCTTGGGAAGCTTGAAGCCAGAAGCCAGCTCCGGGGGTCACGGGTGGTGTCGCCAGCTGCAGGACCATGGTGAGCTCAGCTCTTTCTGACTGTTGAGGATCTGGAAGCACATTCTTCAGAGTCAATTCCTGCTTGGTTGAGCTGGAGGAAGCACTGCCCTACTAAGTGGGCCTAGTGTGCCTGTTCACTGAGCTACATTGTTAGTTGACTGGGTAAAGGTGCTTTAGAATGAGTTTCGCTGGGTCTGTGACTGTTTAACCAGTCCAGTTGCTGACCCCTCTCAGGGCCTGGGTCTTCTTCTACCCCACCAGTCCTCAGTCTGCCTGTGCTGTTCCTGGCTTTGACACTTGAGAAAACCGACTGGTTATTTGTTGTGTTCCTCAGTTTGGGTTTGTCTGTTTTTTGTTTTGTTTTGTTTTGTTTTGTTTTTCATGATTATGTGAAGGTTATGCATTTTTGGCAAAATACTTCTTGTCTGTAATGACAGTGACTCAGGTTGTGGGAGGCCTACCTTGGACCGTCGGGGTAAAGTGGTGGCAGCAGGCTGTTCCTGTGTGGTCCCTTTTGCCCACAGCTATTCTCATGGACCGTGTGGGGAGATGTGCTGACCTGCAGACGCCCAGCTCTGCTGCCCTCTCCCACTGATCATAGCCCTCCTTGGTGGCACAGTCTTGCACAGATGGCTGCTCCGACTTCCCCTTGGTGGAGTGTTTCATCTCTTCCCTTCACAGTTGCTCTTGACTAAAGGCTGTCATGGAATGCCCTGTCCACATGCTGATGTTGAGGGCTATCTGTGCATTTCTGGTTGTGCTTCATTTCACAGGCAGTCCAGCTGCTGGTCCCCGTCAGTGTCCAGTTTAGCTTCTCTGGCTTGTCCTGTGCTCCCACCAGTCCTTGGCTGGTTTGTGGGCATTGTCATACTGTTAGTTGGTGGTCAACCTGAGGAAGCCAGATGACAGTGGCACTGATGGGAGTATGTGGCTTGGATTACGAATGACAGGATGGTTTGTAGGGGCATGTTGTGTTCACTGCACCATATGTCAGGATGCACCAGACAACTGGAACAGCCACAGAGTGTGGAGGATGAGGAGCCTGAGGCTCTTATGGCTCTCATGGAGCAGCGGAAGGTGGCGTCGGGTGTCCCAGTGGAGCGATGAAGGAGAGGTAATGGGATGGAGTAAATTAGGCCGCCCTGAACTGAGTTTCAGTGGAGCTCTTATGAAGTCTGCTTGACTCAGCGCGATGGAGCAGGGACCTGGGGCCTTGGCCTACGCCTGGTCTTGGGTTGCTGTGGACGTGGTGCTTGCTCTCCTGGAGAGGCTTCCCTCGTCTGCTAGCAGATGGGGCGCCTTGGGAACATGACCCCTTCAGCTCTTTCCCCTCTGTGGGGCAGAGTAAGTATCACCCTGGCCATTGTTCCTCGGAGCCTTGCAGTTGCCTCCTGGTGCCGTACTTCCCCCAGAGCCCTGCTGCCCTTTCTGCATGGTGCAGCTTCGCCCAGAGACTGTCTGTCCTGTGGTGTCACCACTCTGCCGTGGCACTCTTTCCACGGAGATGCAGGGTCCTGTCTGCAGGGCCCGTGTGCCCAACTGCCTCACTGCTGCTTGTGCCCTCCCTCCATCCGCTAGCTGCGCTGGCTTACAAGGCATGGGTCTTCCCACCCCGTGGCCTTGGGTTTAGACCCTTCTCTCTACAGGTGTGTGACTTACTTCCTTACTTCCTTCACTTGGAACTGGTGTCGAAATTCTCTTCTCTGATTGCTTTTTGTCGAGGGAACTTTATCCTTTGTCGTTCCCCTTGGCTGTTTATTTGTCCCTATGATATTTGGTACCATTTCACCTAGATCTTACAAGCTTTATGAGAGCCAGGACCTGCCTCGTTCTGCTGGGCCTCACATGTGCTTGGTGCGCGTGAGGACTAATGGGCAGAGCCTCAAGACCTCTGCTGTGCCCGGGACATCCTGCACGTCTCATGTTTGCAGGCCTTATTTCTCTGACTTCCTACGAGGAAGCTGAGACTGAGAGGTGAAGGCTGACATAGTGAGATGGGACTGGAGTTCAGTGCTGGCAGGCTTGCTCAAGAGGCCATCTTCCTTCAGCTTCTCATGAAATGAAATCATCTGTGAAAAATTCTCATTGAAACTTGTGTCATGTACCAAGCATTCCATAGGTATTGATCTCCATCGGCATCAGGGTGCTGGCGGGGAGCCTGTCTTGGACTGTTTGCTTATCTTTAAAATGGGCATAATGTTCGTGCTGGAAGCCTCCTTTGGCCTCTCTGAGTCTTAAACATACAAGCTCAGAGCTGACCACTTACTCGTACTCGGTATCATCTCCTGGCCTGCAGAATGAATCTGCTCCCTGATCATGGCACTGATGAAGAGAAGAGGTGTGTGGCAGGCAGCTGTGTGCTGGTCAGCCTGCGTCTGGCACAGATGAGACCCGTGTCCTCTAAGGGCTGCCCTAAGTTGTTGAACTCTTTCTTGGAGTAAAAGTGAAACAGGACCTAATTGTTTGGTGACTCTGTGTTTTAATGAGACATAACTGGTGTGTGTGAATTGACTTTTCATCTCAAACAGACACTATTAGGAGGGCAGGAGAGGGCATTCGCTGTCCACCAAGGCCTCACGTAGACACGCAGAGCCTGCACCTGGGGGTGGTGGGAAGTGGGGAAGAGCACACGAGGAGGGCCAACACCCTAGGTGTGAGAGGAGGCAGCCAGGGTGTCCGGTCAGTATGTGGGGTAGTCACCACAGATGTAGCCACCAAACTGCCATGTTCAGTTACATTGCGCCTTTGCGAATGAGTAGGAAGGTGGAGACCAGATAGGGCGGGTGTGGAGAGGGCCAAGCGCGGCGGGCACAGCACTCTGCAGGTCCGCCTGCCAGCTTCCTGCTCGCCTCCTACGGCCCAGTGCCCGTCCTCTGGGATTCCCACTGCAGGAATGTGCACGCCTTCACCAGACACGGGAGAGCCCCTCCGGCCACAGACTCGGAGGAGAAGCTCGCCAAGTAGGTTCTGGGAGGGCCAGTGTGTTCTGACCACTCTTAGAACGTGTTTTCTTGAGCAAGTGAGTTTTTATGCTTAACAGAAGAAAAAAGACTTAAGATTTTTTTCCTTATAGCCAAAAAAGTTGGAGCGGGTCCTGGGACCGTCGGCCCTGCTGTGGTGCTAATTGCATGGCCTACAGTGCACTGTGCTTGTGACCAGGTCAGACCCTGGTGAGCCCATTGTGCAGCTGGCACCAGACGCAGACAGAAAGCTGGTCCCTGCGGTAGATGGCTCTTGCTGGAGGGTGAGGACGGTGCTCCCTGGGCCTTGGTGGAGATTTGGTGTGTTCTCTGTCCTTGCAGGACACTGAGCTATAGTATAGTCAGAGAGCCACATTTGATTTTTGCTGAAGAGTTCCATTTAAAGATTGATTATAGTTTATCTTATTTTTAAAATCATACTTCAAAGTAGTTGGCCATGCCATATGTACAGTAATATTGGAATCATAGAAATGAATTGAGAAAATTAATTATTTCTAATTATTATGTTTTACAAATTGTTTTTTAGATATGAATTGAGGATTCGTTATTTGCCAAAAGGATTTCTGAACCAGTTCACTGAAGACAAGCCAACTCTGAATTTCTTCTACCAACAGGTATAATGGAGTACTCCAATATATACTTTTTTGTTTCTTTGAGTTGTTTATTGCATATATATTTTTTTAGGGTTAGATTAAACCCAACATTTCAGAGAATATAAACTTACCACTGTATGGCAGTAAAACTCTTTTAACCATGAAATATTGAGTTTTTGATTCTCTGTGAACATCTGTATCCTGGGACAAATGGTACTTGTTTTATTCATAGATAGTAACTCTATAACCATATCACTCTCTTTCATTCTAGGAAAATTTCTAATGTATCAGCAAATCTGTCTCATGCAAAAGTCCTCATCAGAGTGAACTTCATCCATTCAATCTGGATAATAGTTTGCACAATAAAGTAAAACCTGACTCTTTCATGCTAAGGGGTTGTTGTTCACATGTGTGGCATGACATGACACCACATGTGTGTTGCTTGTGAGTGTTGTGGAAGGGTACCCCGAAGGCTGCTGGCGGGTACCATTTTGCCCCTGAGAGCACTTGGTCACGTCTTTGTCTTGAACATCTTCAGCAAACATCTGCCCCAGGCTAGCAAGGCAGAAATGGTAGTTTACCCCTGTGCTTCCTCTGTCTTGCGGACATTTCTTGGAGACAGTTGCCTTGTGTTGGCTCCTGTGCTGTTAGTAAGCACGAGCAGTCAGGAGGACCCTGCTAGAAGAGTCTACTAGCCCAGCAAAGGTTTGAAGTCATGCTCTGAGGAGTGTCTACCTGTATCTAGGTGCTCTCTTGTAGGAATAAGGATTGGGGAGAGAAGATGTGGTGCACTTGAGTAGGGGCTAACGTGGTTTGACAAGAAACCAATGAGAGAGGAGTTTACATTTTCTCCTCTAGATTATTAGGAGTCCTTTAAAGACTTTAATAAGTGAATGCCTTGGTCAGAATTTTAAAATTCTTAAATGAGACCAGCTTGACTGGATGGCAGCATCAGGGATGGATTGAATTTATAAAAGACTTTGGAGGCTGTTCAGCCATTCCAGTAAGAGATCAGGATGTATGGAGTAGAAGGGTCTGGTAATAAACAACTTGGTAGTGGGTGGATTTGATGGGGTCCAGAGACTGAACTAACATGGAACATGAAAATGGGGAAGAAAATCTTACTGGTACGTCTAGTACCCAGTGCAGGAAAGAGCGGTGGTGGATTAGCTGCAGAAGAGGGGTAAGAAGGCAAATTGGTTTTGTCCTCAGTGTGAGATAACAATAACTGTTCTTGCTTATAAGGTTCACACTGAGAGAGCAGGAGGTAAGAAAGTTTCCAGCTCTTATGGGTGTGGCGGGAGCTGCTTCCTTGTCTGTGAGGTGGAAATCATCTAGGAATATAAGGTGTTAGGTGAGTAATTGAAAGTTCACAGCACCCAAGACCTGAATGTGAGAGGGTTAGGTCTGGCAAGTTGGAGGAGGGAGAAGGCAGTCTGGGCTTCCGTCTGAGGCTGTCAGGGTCTATGCAGTTTGCAGAAGTGGTTTCCTGTTCACAGACTGGCGCTGGTGTGTGACTGCAGCTGTTAGCTGACGAAGTGCATCTTTTGGTAAGGCATATAACAAGAGTGTAACTAACTGGCACGTTCATGCAGTTGTACATCTGTCTTCTGACCAGAAGTGTTCTGGCCAGAGTGACACTGATTTTGAATTATTTTATAAATAATGAGATATCTTGGGTAATGAACCCAAGTGTGTATGTGAAATCTTTTGTTTCACATATACCTCATGCCTAGAGTCTGAGGGTAATTTTATATAGTGTTTAAAATAATTTCACACATGACGCAAGGTCCTGTGGGGTAGAATTTTCTACTGTGGCACTACGTCGGTGCTCAGAAAACTTGGAATTTTCAAGTAATTTGTGTTTCAGGTTTCAAATTAGAGATGCTCAGCCAGTTACTTTGTGTTTTTCTCCCTGTGGAGGGTCTGTCTCAGTATTGGCTTGTTTGCTTTCTCCACAGCTTGCAGCCACTCCTTCAGTAATCGTGAGGCTCGCTTGCAGGTCTGCAGCCTCTGCTCCTTCATGCTGTTACTCAGCTGTCCTGGTCTTTCCTTTCTGGAAGACCTTGCTCCTGGATCTGTGACTGGAGGCTTGCACTGCACACACCAGTGGATCCAGATTTTCTTTTACTATAAGGACTTACCTTGTAGTCAGTAGAGTCAGGTGGGTCTCTGAGAACCCAGAGGAAGTGAAGTGTCACATCGCTGTTCTTCAGGGAATCATGTGCTGTGATCCGCAGCTCTACGACCTGGGCCCTTCTCTGAGTTATCCCTGCTTGCTGCCTCATCTGCTGTCATGGAGATACATGCTACCTGCCACAGGATCATCGTTTCTGAAACAAGAAAATGGTCTGCCATTCAGTTGCCCAGTGATTACCTGAGTATGTTCTGTGGACGGAGCCAGGCTGCAAGACTCAGTGCTCAAGGCCCTCCTGGGCAGTGTCCCCTCCAGGGCCCTGCTGGCCCTGCTGCTGCCATTATTCCTACAGTGCTGCTTCTTGGCCTCGTCCCGTTTGTTAGTTTAAAATATTTGTTAAGTCCTATGGCACATTTTTAGAAAGTCCAGAACATATTCTGAAACACCACTTAAATTATTTGCTTTGCATCTGCTTTGGTGAATTTTTCAAGTAGGTTCATTTTAGAAGAAACAACACAGTTGTGGTCACGCCTGTGCATGTCGATAGCCAGGGCTGCTGCTGGTGCCCAGGCTCTCGTGCAGCAGGCAGGAGGTGAAGGAGGAGGGAGCCAAATCCTAGGGCTTGTCAGAACAAATGGACCAGCAGGTGTCAAGGGCCTGAAGAGCGTCAGGTCCTCAACTTTGTCTGGCAGCCCTGCTGACATCGCCACGTTTTTGAGTGAACAGTGGCTGCACCTCGGCAGCGTCGTGTGATCTAATCACTTTACTGCTGGGGGTTTATTCTGAAGGACAGCAAGGTTTACACATGTGTATGCACACAGATCCTTAAGGGCATTTCACGGGGACAAGAGGCATGGGAGCACCACACACCCGCCTGCAGGCTCTCTGGTGCCACTGCAGAGGCTGTGGTTTAGCGAGGCCACTGTGTGGGGAAGTTTAGCCTTTGGTTTTTACCCTGATCTGGCAAGAAGGTTTTGTAAGTACTATAATTTTTCATTGCTGGTTTGGCAAGTAATTACATATCTGATTTCTCATGGGAAGGTCTCCATGCAGACTCTCCAGGTATGTGCTATCCCTTTCTAGAACCATTACAGGTGATCCGTGTTTCTCTTCCTGATGGTACTCAACTTGGATTCAAATTTAACTGGGGAGATAGCTCAGTTGGTAGAGTGCTTGCAAGGCAAGCACTAGGCCCTGGGTTTGATCCCCAGCACCACAAATAAATAAATAAATAGATAGATAAATAAATAAATAAATAATTGGCCCCTAAGCTGTTTATAGTCTTGGAGAGTATAGCTGAACTATTGTGTACGAACTTGTGTATGGAAATCGCCTCTGAATCGTGAGATGAATTCATCACTTTATAAGGGTCTCCACCTTCTAATTGCTTTCAGTGAGCAGTTTGGTCCACCTCATTGGTAAAAATGAGCATGATCATCCAGGGCTTTAAAGATGTCTCCCTTTCAGTTCATTTCAAAAATGATCTTGCATTTCAGTTAGACACTGTGGCTAATTTGTGCTGGTTCACTTCATGCTTAGATCTGTTTCCTCTTTAGTCCTGTGTTTGGTTTTTTCAAGGTTCCAGTTTTGCTCCTGTAGGAAGTGTTTTTCCTCTCTTTTCAGCACATGTTATTAACAAATATCCATTAACTAAAGGAGATTGATTGTGTTGTCAGCCCCTCTGTCTCCAGCATTCTTTTTCCTGCCTGGAAGAGGCTGCTGCTGGGCATACACCAGGGTGGGTGCTTGTCTTCTCTCTGCATTTGGGTGGTATTTTCTGTTCCCTTTTTTTTTTTTTTTTCTTTTCTTTTCTTTTTTGGCACTGGGGATTGGACTCAGGGGCACTGTACCATGGAGCTACACCCCAGTCCTTTTTATTTTTTGTTTTGAGGCAGGGTCTTGCCAAGTTGCTGAGGCTCACCTCCAACATGCGATCCTCTGAGTTGCTGGGCTGGCTGTTGTGGGCCAGGCGTCCTGCTCCTGCCTTTTACTGTTGCTGTCCAGGAGTTGACCTTCACCCTGTGTTCCTGTAGGTGCTCTGTCTTCTCCTGGATGCCTTTGGGGTCTTTTTTGTCTTGATGTGCAGTTGCATCACACACCAGCTCCCTGCTATGCTGCTGACCTCATGGGCTCATGTCTGCCTGCAGCCCAGGGGTGTAGTAGTTTGTGTAGACGTTGCCTTCAGCTCTCCATCACTCCTCTGTGATTCCATATCAGATCTAGGTTAGACCTTCTCAGTCTGTACGTCTTTTTCATGTTTTCAACTCCTAGTCTGTCTCAGATGGGTAATTCTAATAAATCCATCAGGTCACCAGCACTTCCCAGTTGTCAATAATTTTATGTGTAGTGTATTAGAGATTTTATTTATTTATTTTAACCTTTTATTCCTGTTTTAAAGAAACCTGCCTGACCTGTTTCATGGCCCTCATTTGCCAGCTTGTCTGCCTTGTGTTTTTTACTACCGTCCACTTGGTCACTGCTATCTCTACTCCAGTCTGAATTCCAGCCTCTGACTGTGCCACCTGTTGGTGGTGGCTTGGGCTGGCTGGTACTCACAGGGTCTTGCTTCCTCCTGAGTTCTGTTTGTTTCCACATGTGGGAATCTTGGGGTCCTGGACTGGGGATTCGGGAGAAAAGGAAATGTTACTAGAGTCTGTTACTGGAGTTCTGGGCCAAAGACCTGGACTCTGGGGGTCCCAATAAGCCCAGGCTGACCTCTCACCCCAAAAACCAAGTGGAAAAAGTAATGGGGAAACAAAGGAACGTTCATCAGTAGGGCCAATCGATCAGGTGTTTCAGCCCTGACTTCAGGGTACTAGGTGAGCTGTAGGTTTGGCTAAAGAGAGCATTGGCGCAGGGGGTCCAGCAGTGTTTGTTGGGCTGTGGTCTCAGATCTGGTTCTGCAGGTGGCTCTGGACCAGTCCTTGTCCCTTGAGGGGCAATCTCCATTTGCTGCTGGGGTATTATCTGTCCCGCTTGCAATGCTAGAGGGGCATCTGGGATCCTGTGGGGTAGTGCCCCTGCTCCAGGGGCTGTCATCCTGGGTGACCTAGCAGGGGTAAGGGCAGTACCTGAAGCCTCTTGGGGGCTGCCCCAGCGGCCTTGAATAGGAATTGTTCCTGCAGATCCCAAAAGTTTCTTAGTTATTTTTATTTTGGCATCCTGAGTCTTGAAGGGGACAAGCTAAGTTAGGTGAGTTTATAGCTAATAACCATGTGTTACCAGCCTTTAGGTGAACACTCCTCAAATGGTGAGCATGCCCACAGGCAGAGCTGAGCAGGAGTCTGAGGACAGATAGAGATGAAGGCAGAGTGCCAAGCTCCACCTGCTTTTACTTACCCACAGGGCACTTGTAGGACCAAAGAAAAATCAGTGCAAAGGCAGCTTCAGTTCTGTTTGAAAGGTGCTCCCGAAGGTCCTCGGAGCAGCTTTGGAGGCTGTGTCGAGGAGCAGGGCTCGGGCACAGCCAGTGGTGGCACACACCCCTGCAACTTGCTCCCCTCCACCATTTTCCTTTGCCCCCGTGACACCAGTCCTGCGGGAGCAGTTGTCTGCTTCAGCCCTCCTGAGTCTGGTGCTGGGAACTGGTGGACCTCTCACTGCACGGCTGATCCTAGGCCACTGAACGGTTTCCAGGCTCACCTGCTTTTCCCCCTGGCCTTCTGTGGACATTCCTGTGTGGTTGGGTTTGGGCGGCTCAAGGACACTGGCCTGAGAGGCTGGACAGTTGCACATTGTGTGAAGTGCCTTGGGGCCAGTCGGCTTCACAGTGCAGCTTTCAGAAGCTGGAGCAGGCTTTGTTCAAAGGCTGGCAGGTCAGGTCTGGCTCAGAGTGCATCCTCACACTCAGCTCAGCTTCTGGAGGTCAGGGGTGTTGGCAGGCTTTGTGGGGTTGGAGCCCTCACCCACCGGGTCACTTTTACTGGAGGGAATAGCTTCATTTCTCTGTACCTCAGAGTTTTTTTTTTTTGTTTGTTTTTGTTTTTGTTTTTGTTTTTTCTCCATTTTATTATGAAACTTTCAAATGTACAGCCACATTGAAAGAATTTGTCAGTGACCAGTGTACCTTCTACCTAGATTCTGCTATTCAGTCATTGCACACACAGCCAATTCATCTTTGTCACAAGCTACTTTATATATGTTATCACATAGTTATTTCATCCTTACATTCCTATATGTGGCCATTCATCCATCGGAATTTTGATGTGTTTTGGTATACATTTCAGATACCAGTATACTTCAACATGCATATCATTAACTACAGTTTGCTGTTTGCTTATAGTTTTTGTTTTGGTATAAAATTTATGCACTACACAATTAAATGCACAGATGTTAAGAATACTTGTACTAAATGCATAAATGTTAAGAATACTCGTATTGAATCTTGACAAGCACATTCAGGATATGGAGCCTGAGCCTCATCCAGAGAATGCTTGCAGCCAGTTCCCTCCCAGCCCCACAGGGCAACCACCACCCCAGTTTCCCCACGGCAGCTTAGTTTTACCTGTTTTAGAGTTTCTTATAAACATACTCTACATAGTGTGTATTCTTTTATGCAAGGCTTCTGCTTTGGATGTGAGGTGTCCCTCAGAAGCTCATGTGTGAGACAGTGCAAGAAGGGTTAGAGGAGAAATGGTTGGGTTGGAGACCTTAACCCAATCAGTGAATTAATCCCCTGATGGAATTAACTGAGTGGAAACTGAAAGCAGAGTGTGGCTGGAGGAGGTGGGCATTGGGCACATTCCTTTGGGCATATATTGTATCTGGCAAGTGGAATCACTGCTCTCTGATCATCATGTGAGCTGTTTCCCTCTGCTGCACTTCCACACTCTTCCACCATGATGTCCTGCTTCTCCTCGAGCCCTGAGAAACAGAGCCAGCTTTTCGTGGACTGAGACCTCTAAAGGTGTTTTTATTAGGTCTTCTAGTCACAGCAGCAAAAAAGCTGACTAAAACAACTTTGTTTCTTAGTGTGATGTTTTGAGAGTTCAGTCTGCTTGTTAGTATTCTGTTATATGAATGTAAGGTGTGTCTGCAGTCTTGCATCTCTTATGTCACGTGGACATCTGACCTGTTCCTTTTTTTTTCTTCTACTATTAGTAAAAAGACCATAAACATGGCATTACAGACATTTTTGTCAACATCATTTCTTTTGGAGTTGAATTGCTGGATCTTACAGTAGTGTGTGTCATTTTATACAAAAGTGCCATCTCTTTGCTAAAATGACAGTGATATTTTGTGTTCCTTCCAATAATGTGTGAGAGTCCTGGTCGCTCCACCTGTCCCCAGCTTTGGGTGTTCGGGTCCCCGGTAATCTGTCTAGCAGACGTGCAGTCGGATCAAACATGGTTCTTACTCACTTTCCTGAGTGCTGCTTGCTGATGGTTGAGTATCTGTTGGATGTTGTATGTCTTCTTGTGAAAGTCTCCTTGAACCTTTTTGCTCATTCTGTCTTAAGCTGTAGTACTTATTCCCTCCCCGTTTTTTCTTACTGTGCTGAAACGCATGTAACGTGTAACTGGCCATCATAACTATTTGCAAGCATACAGTTCATGGTCACCAGCACGTTTGTAGCGTGCGGCCGTCCACCTGCCTGATGTGTCTGTCGTTTGTAACATGAAACTGAACCATTCATTCAGTGGTCACTCCATCCACACCTCTGCCCCGAGCTGGTGACTTTTTAATGTGTCCTGGGCCTTGGCTGTGTTTTATGCTTCTCTGGTGTTTCCTTCCAATCTTTGACTGGTCTGTTTTTTTCATAACTGATCTAGTTATTGTTCTACTTCCTAATGAGGTGGGGGATCGTTGAGAATGTTGAGAGAGGTCAGGTATCACAGCACAGGACAGGAGCTCTGCTGAGTGTCTGTTTGAGGGGTCTGGTGATTCTGATGATGGCTCTTATAAGGTAGAAATAAAAGCATCATGTTTAGGTCCTACTCCCTTCCTGTTCCAAGTGGGGAAATAGAGTACAGGAAACAATCTTAATGTTGTCATTCCCTATTGGAATCTCATTCATGCCCACTTTGTATGGATCACACAGGAAGCAAGGTGCCAGTGGATGTATTCACGTTGGAGTGTTCGATTCTAGTCAGACGATATTATGTGCACGAGTTTACAGTAAAAGCTGTCCTAAATGTGACTACCAGGGTAAGAAATCCTCAAATTGACCCATTTTTAATATCCTGAAAGAGATTAATCACATTCTAAAAATAAACTGGAATCTTGTGACACTATTTATTGTAGGTCAGGAGTCTGAAAAATACGTTTTGATGACAGAACTTACCACTCTTAGGAACAAGAAAAGTATATGTACCTCAAAAATCAGACTTTCCCTTCACTGTGTAACATTGTATTTCTCTTTCTCTGCTTGGCTCTCACTGGTTAAAGTTGTTTTTGATTGCTACCCTTTTGCAAATGACAGTGGCCATTAATTTCCAGGTCTGTGTCCTTGGTTATTCAAGAGCTTGCCACATTGGTTGAATTTGCTTTGATGATGCTGAAGTCATGTGGAGATCATTTGACACTGTTGACCTCTCAGCCAGTGGGACGCCTGGATCTGACACAAAGTCCTCATTGTTCACTCCTATAAACATATTTAACATGAATATATTCACCTGTTATTTGTAAAAAAAATACTAAACAATCAATGGTTTATTTAACAAAAGAGTTCCAATAGGAAGTTGAAGACGACACCAAGTCTAGAACCACAACTTAGCTATAGTGTGGAAATATATGAGGTGCCAGCTGTTGATTAGTCTGTTTTTTCCAGTTTATTATTTGTGTAAGATTTCACTCAGATTATTTAATAGCAAAAATAGACTTCTTTTATACTGTTTTGGCCTTGAACCTACAGTTAAAGCATATTTTGAAAATTGTAACCCAGTGTGGTGGCATACGCCCATAATCACAACTTGGGAGGCTGAGGCAGGAGGATCGTAACTTTGAGGCCAGCCTCAGCAACTTAATGAGGCCCCAAGCAACTTAGTGAGATCTTATCTTGAAATAAAAAGGACTAGGGCTCTGACTCAGTGGTAAAGCATCCCAGGGCGTTCAATCCTAGTATGAAAACAAAAAAGAAATTGCAACTCTAAGTGTGAAATTTGAGTTTAAAACCTGACATTTTTAGCTGAAGTGAGAATGGTCAGCTGCCCTTTTCCAGACAGAAGATAAAATTGTATATATGCCCAGGAGACCTGGAAGCAGGCGGGGAAGGAAAGAGAAGGTACTGGAAACAGGGTTGTTCAGGCTCTGTTGTGTACATGTACAGGGTTGGCATAACAAATCCCACCAGTATGTGTAATCATGCACCAGTAAAAAAAATTAGGTGCAGCTCTGTCTTACTAGGAGGCAGATTTTCAGAATTTCTTTGGTAGATTTAAGAGTGTGCGCTTCCCTCTTTCCATGCCTGTGCATCTCCACGATTCAGAGAAGCTCTTGTGATCAATGGAGGCTCAGGTGAACTGGGTTATATTATATCATCCAACCCATATTTCTTGATCATCCTTGTACATAAAAGACAGAATGGGAAGGCAGCAGAGGTTGTGTTCTGGTTAACGCCTGCTCCCTGGCAGTGTTTTCCGTCCACCTCGGGACTTCTAAGGCCTCGCTGTGGTAGAAGTCCTCTTCTTCTGAAAGGCCTGTACGCTTGCTGGACCTGGAATTGATGAGCTGTCGGAATCCCAGCTGAAGAGAGAACACAGCGAGAGCAGTGAGACCCAGGAGAGGCTGTGGAGCTGGCCTTTGACTCAGTGGAGCGTTGGGTCAACAAGGTGTGGCCACCACTGCTCCGGTCACGTGGGTCTGCCCTGTGACAGCCATGGGGGCAGGCACATGGAAACCTGTGTTTTAGGGACCAGTCAGGTTGGTGTTTGAATTCTGTCTTTGGCACTTGCTTATGTGACCCAGTGTAAATTAAGTTTTGTGATCTTTATATATAAACAGTGCTAATAAAACAAACCCTGAAGAGTTGTGAAGATCAGAAATGATGAGGGTAAAATGGTGAGCTCCAGACCTGGCCCCTGGAAGGTCTCCCTAAGTAGTATGTGCTTCTTTGCCAGCATCTTGGTCCTTTTCTTTAGGGTTTCTCTGAGGCCGTAAGATGGCAGTGATGATCATGCCCTGTATATAAGTTGGCTTAAGGAGGTCCTTGTGCTTCTGAGCATACGCTCGTGCCCACGACCGCCTGCTTCACAATGGGGTGCAGTCCCACATCATGGAACAGTAGGGGTACATTCTGAGAAGTGTGTCTTCAGGTGATTTTATTGTGCCGACACCCCAGAATGCACTGGAAGAACTAAGACAGCGCCAGCCCTCCACTGTCACGCGTGCATCAAGCCACTGACTGAGATGTCATCAGGTAGCATGCAACTGCGTGTGCATGTGGGCCGAAATGCCTGATAAGTGTCATTTATCTTGCAAATGGAAACAATGAATTCATCTGGGATTAGTAGAAGATGTAGTCGAGACATGTTTCACAAGGGAAATGGACATAAGTGTAAGCAACCCTGAGTAGGGAGGCACCACTTCGGTATGTGGCCCTCTCAGGGGCTTCAGAACACAGTCTAGAGGTGCATGGGAGGCAGCCAGCAGGTGTTTCCTCTCCTTCCCCCAGAGAGGTACAAGGCCATGAGGCCTGACGTGCCTGTGTGCCATCTGTGGTCAAAGCCCTTTGCAGAACATGCGAATCATTTCAAAGCACAGGGTGTTCCAGGCCAGGGTCAGCAGCCCTGATGGTCAAGAGTAGTAAACTGGAGCTGTAGGAAAAACACCCCCAGACCTGAAGTCATGTTCATAGGAGATTCTTTGGAGATTGTTAAATTATCATTGACCCTTTTTGCAACTCTTGAATTGAGTTTTGAGGAATGAAATACAAGTCTGGATCATATTTTCTCACCTGTGAATAGTGTTTAGAAATTGCAGTGACTGACCTTTCAGACAGTTTTGTGTTTTCCTCAGCATGTCATCAAGGGTCTGCGGCTTTCATGGAATCTGTACCAGACAACAGAGCCACCAGTTAGCTCTGGGGCTTCACCTTTTGCAAACACCTGCCTCTGTGCCTCCCTGTTTTTGTATTCAGTGAGAAAGCTGCTCTGGTGAGCTTTTACATTTGGATCTGTTTGTGGTACAGAAGAGCAAGCTGATGGAAGTATAAGTGATTCTACTTCACCTACTGGGTTGAGTAATTCAGTTCCAGTTGTCAGTCTTAAGTGTCTGCTGTACAGGGAATAGAAATTCTTTTTACTTGTCAGTCTCATCTATAAAATATCCACACACAGAAATACCCACTCCCCAGTGTGTTGGCTGTTTATCTGTTCATGCATTTGCTCGCTTATTCATGTAATCAATGTTTATTGACCACCCAGGTCCTGGGGCCTGGGCAGGCTATGAAGCAAAGGCATTGAGAGCATGGGTTTCTTGCACTAGGGACAGGACAGCTTTCCTGCCCCAAGAGAAAGAAATCTGTGAGAGGGAGATGTGCACAGTGACTCAGGAAAGTGAAACTGGCTTGTGGGAGAGCGCCACAGTGAGCACTGTTGAACGCCTAGTTGGCATCAGCAGGCCTGCTGAGGTTGGCATCAAGAGCTTAAGGTGAGGTGGTACTGTGTTCTCCAGCTGCTCAGCTGCAAGTATGTAGGAGTTGTTGGGTTCAATGTAGGTTAGTTTTACCAAGCAATTAAAATAGGTAAAGGGGAGACAGGGAAGGTGGTGATGACAACCTCATAAGACAGACCGAGATTGGTGTGAAGTGGAGGCCAGCGAGCAGGGTGGAAGTCACAGAGCCAGAGTGCCAGGAGGCTCAGAGCTGGCAGTGAAGAGCTCGGGGTCTGGAGGTTTTTTCAGGGCAGCAGTCAATATACTATTTTCTGTAAAGTGCCAGAGAGTAAATAAATTAGGCTTCAAGGACCAAGAGTCAGAAATCAAAGGTATTGTGAAAGATGTCATGCAGGAGATAAGGCACATTCCCACAGAGTTTTGTGTTGGTGCAGTTGGTGGTGTAGTGGGGTGAAGTGTTTGGTGGTCTGGATGCCCTGGGAGGGAGGCCCTGATGCTCTGGGAGGGGATTGTCCAGTTGCCCTGTGAAGGGGTGGTCCACATGCCCTGCGAGGAAGACTTGGAACCACACACCCATCCTCGGTGTCATTGCCCATGTTGCCCTCAGTGCTCATCTGTCAGGAGTATGTTCATGTCTCATCTCTAAAGAAGCCTTTGTGCGTACAGCTGCTCACAGGCTTTGAGGCCAGTTCATCAGCATTTTTATGGAGCATATTCGTTGCTGGGAGGCATCTCTGGCATTCTTATAGACCCTGCTTTATGTTAGACTTGAAGCATGTCCTCACTTTGCAGATCAGTTGCATACAATCAATGGTTAAGTGGAAACACCTCAGTTGCCCCGATAAGTATGTAAATTTTCTTGACTTTTGCACTAAGGTCCCCAAAATGCTGCAGAAGTGTAGTCATAGCTTAGAAAATGCATCTGCTGCAGGTTTTCATGAAAACAGGTCTCATCCTGCTTGGTTTTGCTTCTGACCCTGTGGGAAGGGTGCAAGGGAACTGATTATTCTGATGGTCCAGGTGCGTGACTTGTTTCTAAATCCCATGTAAGCCAGCATACATGATCGTGAGCTTCTTTTAGCAGGAGACTTATTTCTTCAGTTGTTCTTGGTGTCACTCATTTTATATCCAGAATCTGGTACAGTTGTTGACAGGCACTTGGCAGATGCTGTGGAGTGCCTGGGTGGAGTAGGTCTTCTCTAAACAGCCCCGCTTCTTCTCCTTGCAGGTGAAGAGTGACTACATGCTAGAGATAGCAGACCAAGTGGACCAGGAAATTGCTTTGAAGTTGGGTTGTCTAGAAATACGGTAGGTGGTAACTGTACATTGAAGTCTTCATTCATCAGTGGTTTTCATTATTTTTTTTTTTAATTACCAAGTATTTTCTTCACAAGATTTTCAGTAAAATATTAAACGAAGTATGAGAAGATTCCAAATTACTTGCTTATTATTTAGGTGACCCCTGTTGCTATCCTTTAACAACGTAAGCATTCTGTACATACACATATCAATTTATGTCTTTGATTTTAGGCGATCATACTGGGAGATGCGTGGCAACGCACTGGAAAAGAAGTCTAACTATGAAGTGTTAGAGTAAGTATTTCACCCCTAACTAGACCCCTAAGTATTCAGAACTGAATCACTTCTGATCTTAAAATTAATTAACTCAAATACCATGTTTCTAAAATGTATATCTGGAAAAGGACAAGTTTTTAAAAAATTCTTGATGTCATTAATTTTGTTAGGAAACATTTAAATTTGTTGGTAGATGTCATGCTAATAATGCGATGGCCTGGAAGCATTAATACACTTGTGTAGATTTAATCATGGGGAGGGCGCGTCGCTTCTGATCTACATGGAATTCTAGAATTGCCTGTGTACTATTGCTCATGTCCTCTGTATAAGTTTATTTAAGGATTTCTTTTTTTTTTTTCTTTCTTTCTTCACAAATGGAGTTACAGGGGTTACTTGTTGCTCATGCATCAGAAAATTTAAAATACCTAAAGGTTTCTTTGATAATGAAATTGATTCCTACGTTAGACTCAGATGGTTTCACATACTCACCAGCTGAACTGAGCTTATACCCTGGCAGCCGTGGAGTTCTGCACTTCATCTTTTTGATAATTCAGCAGAAACTAATTGATATTTGTTTTATCTTTATAAAGATAAAACATTTACAGTAGTGCGACATTTTGCCAACACACTTCCTACTCTCATTACTGAAATTCTTCTGGCATTTGAGAGATGCCGGTAAAAACAGTGAAGGCTCTCCATGTCTCCTCTGCTGTAGTAAAGACTTCACTTGGCTTTGGATTTCATCTGGACCTTCTGGGCGTGCCCATCTGCTCTTTCGCTGTGAGTTTAACATCCCTGTTTTGAGATTAGGATTTTGCAAGGGAGGTATTATCATTTAAAAATAAAAGTAAAAGTAAATAGTTTTTGAAAACTGTTACAAAGCAGGTAAAAGTAGAAGTAATGATGGGTAATAATAGATAAAACAGTTGTTTTGGGTACTCACTAAGCATCCTCTGGACCCATGGTGGCACGTGTGTGCACATGGCCCTGACAGGCCGTCTAGTGACAGCTGCAACCTAATGCGCCAGGGGCCTTGGAGCTCAGCACCTCACTGTCACAGTGCTGCACAGTCAGTACTCAGCAAGTACTCGTGATGGTGTGTGCGTGTGTGAAGAGATCGCACCTGTGCTGTGCCTCTTAACAGATGAGATACATGCAAAATAAATTGTTTGACATAAGTGAAGAACTGTTGAGATCAACTGGGTATCTTACTAGTCACAGTTATTTTTTTTTTATTTTCTAATTTATTTTATTTGCTCTAATTTGTTACACCTAAATGGAATTTTTCCTATCCTTCAGCAGCTGGTGAGGTAATAATGATACCATTGATGACATTAAAATATTAAACCTGTCATTCACTGTGGTTTGGATCTTTTTTTCAAAAGTTGTCACATTCTTCAACTTGAAAGACTTTCCTTAATGCTTAAAGTACAGATTGCCAGAATCCAAGGAATCATTGAAGACTTTAATGAAAACTATTTTTGTCTCATTTCAAAAGGACATTCAGGAAAAATAGGAGTGATTTTTATCACCTTAGTGGTTTGCTTAGTTATCTGTTTACTTGTTCATGAATTCACTTGACAGCCATCATTGAGCACCTTTTGAGTCCGTGGTAATAAAGTGCTAGAGATTGAGAACTCAATAATAAAAAATTATCACCCTGGGTAAGTTCATTGCTAGATGAGAGGTCTCAAGACAAGTCAGCAAGATCATAGAACAGCGTGCTAGAAGCTGAGGTGTCAGGGTCAGACCTCAAGGTCTGAGTGGTCCCACTGCAGAATGGCATAGGCTGGCCTGGCAGCCGAGGGAGCAACTCAGGCTGTGTGTGTGATGGGCAGAAGAGGTGCCTATGGGCTGCAGTCCCAGGAGGCAACTCAGCATGCCTGAGGGTGGAGGATCCCTGGACGTCTGAGGGAGAGAAAGATTGTGTCTGTCAGGTCATTAACACTCGTCAACAAGCACTTGCACTTGGCCCTGGAGCCTTGCTGAATCCTTGAGCCATAAGAAGCAGGACAGTCACCTCAAGAGATTTGTGATTTAGAATTCTATACTCACAAAACTGGAATTATATTAAAGAAGGTTGAAAAGGAAACAAAAAATCAAGACTCTTGAATCTTTCCATGTGAGGAGCAAGGAGTCTCCGAGTAGGGATGGAGCAGCAGTCACAGAGGGAAGGGCTGTTGTCCGTGGTTTCCTGTCCTGAGCACCAGTAGTGGAGTCGCAAAGAAATGCCTGGGCGTGCTCACTCTCAGTTCTGAGGGAGCACTCGTGTGTTTTAGGGGAAGAGGAAAGGGAAACGTGGGCTCACTGCATCTGCCATGAGGTCACTAACCCCAGCAGCACCAGAGGTGGTTTCTCACACTGTTCTCCAGTGTGCCTTGCTCTAGGCATGAGCTTAGAGGCTCTCAGCACTGGCAAGAAGGAAGCAGCAAGGTGAGCTGTATCCCAGGGTCATGGGAGCCAACTGAGGTACTCCCAGTGACAAAAGTGGGAAGAATTCAAGCGAGAAATTAAATGTACAGCCTTTGACAGTGAGCCAGCGTGCACAGTAAATACAACGGGTCCACGCGAAGGCAGAGGCTGAATACACAATGTGAAGTGCTGTCTGCTCTCCAGAATGCCCAGTACTTTTTGTAGATATCCCTCCCAGAGGTGGTGGAGCATAAGCCTACCCCCAAGGCTTGGGCTTGCTTCAGAGAGTACCAGGTGAGAGGGAGCGGAGCGGCCGGTGGGAGGAACAACTGATGCCGCCTGGAGGAACCGGCAGGCCCTCAGCCAGAGTGTTCAGGTCAACACCAGTAGTGACAAGTCTCATTGACAGGGTGCCACTGTGACGCGATGTGTTGAGGTAGCAGTCCACCACTGTGGTCCTCCTCTTAAGTCTTACCCCAGTCTATCATGAGAATAACTCTCAAAACCCAGTTGAGGGTCATTTTATACAATACCTAACCCTCACTCTTCAGAACTGCCAATGCAGGTCATCTGGAAAAAGGCAAGCCTGAGAGGCTGGCAGTGCCAGGTGGAGCCTGCAACAGAGACCTGATGTTGGGTGCAGCGTGCTGCTCACATAGGAAGCTGGCTCGGAGAAGGGACATCTGGAGAAGTGTCCACAGGTCAAATGTGACCAGTGTACAGAGTGATACAAGATGTTGACAGCAGAGCACCCGAGTATGAGCAGGTGAGCTATCATCTCTGCAACTCAGGAAATGTAGAACTACTCTGAAATGTTTATCTCAAATTTTAAATCTGGCGGGACAAGACTCCTAAAGTGCAAGAAGTAAAACCAAGAATCAATAGATGGGATGGAATCAAACAAAAGCTTCTTCACAGGAAAGGAAACAAGCAAGAACATGAAGAGAGCCAGGTGCAGTTGTGCACACCTGTAATCCCAGTGGTTTAGGAGGCCAAGGCAGGAGGATCTCAAGTTCAAAGCCAGCCTTAGCAATTTAACAAGGCCCTAAGCAACTCAGCGAGACTCTGTCTCTAAATAAAATATTTTTAAAAAGAACATGAAGAGAGTCTACAGAATAGGAGAAAGTCTTTACCACCTGCACCTCAGAGAATCAATCTCCAGGGTGTATAAAGAACTCAAAAAACTTAACACCAGAAAAACAAATAACCCAATTAATCAATAAATGGGCAAAGGAACTGAACAGACTTCACAGAAGAAGAAATATGATTATTCAACAAATATATGACAAAGTGTTCAACATCTCTAGCAGTTAGAGAAATGCAAATTAAAACACACTGAGATTCCATCTCACTCCAGTCAGAACGGCAATTATCAAGAATACAAGTAGCAAGGAAAACCAAGAAAGCAGATAGGCAGCTTCTCAGCAAGGTAGATGGGAGCGTGGTACTTACTGGAATTTAAAACTGGACAGTCAAAGCAGATCAAGGACTTAGGAGGTTGGATATAATAAAATGAGGAAGAAATCCTCAGCAGCACAGCCACTGCCCCAACTGGGCCAGAGCACCAACCAGAGCGGCCCCTCCATGAACATAGTGGAGGGATAAGGGAATTTAAGAAACTTGCATTGTTGAGAGACCCCAAGGCATGTCTGAGCGTGAAGCATTTAGAAAGCAAGGACATTGCTGGGCAAACCTGAAAGAAGCGCCACACAATATCAGTGAGCAGGGAAAGAAGACGCCACCTCTCCAGGAGGTGTGCAGAGGACTAAGGAAGGAACCATTTTGCAACCGCTGCACAGGGGCCAGCAGCTGAAGGGGCCAATTCCTGGCAAACTCGAGTTTGGCCCAAAATATGAGCCCAGTAAACACACACTGCACGGCACAGTGTGCTTAAGTGACCAGAAGAAAACCAGACGTGGAGAGAGGTTTACACAGGGGACAACTGGTCATGGAAACCCACCCAGCTCTACCACTCCCCCAAAATCCGACAGCTTGCAGAATCCACTGGAAGAGACACATCTGAGCCGGAACTCGGAAGGACGGGGCTGGAGAGATTGTTTGGAGACTGAACCCTAAACCGGGATCAAAGGTGATGTAGGAGACGAAGAATTGGGTCCCTCACCACACGAGTGGGACCCAGGGGAGATCCCTGGGGTACAGTCTTCCAGTGTGGACCGGCAAGTTCTGGGTGCCGGAGGTGCACTGATTCAAAATCTCCAGACCAGTTGGCATTCAGCGAAGAGCCAGGAGCCCGCCTAAGCCTAAACCCTGCCTCAGGAACTCTGCCTACCGGATCAGCTCTCGCATCCCAGCAATCTGAGGGCGGAGCATCAGGCTCCAGATGACTCCACCCAAAACTGCTGAAGAGAGACGCTGAGAATATTTTGAACCCCAACTGGAAGAATTCTTTTAACTTTTCATCAAGATCATTGTTTTAAAAATTCTTTTTCTCTGTTTAATTGTGACCTGAAGGGTACTTTGACATTTCTACATACTCATGTGTTTTTTGTTTTGTTTTTTTCCCTCTCATTTCTGGCTCTTTTGAAGCCAATTATTTTTCGTGGATTAGTTTTTTTGTAAACTAGGATGTTTGGTTTTACTTTATATATTCTTTTTTTGTACCTGTTTCCCTTGATTCTTTGTTCTCTTCTGCTAACAACCAATCTCTATTGTTCTCCCTTTCACTCTTCCTTTAATCTTGTACTTCGGTCTTCTCCCCTGCTCCCTCCTAATCATCACATCCTATGCTACTTCTGTTCTCTCCCTGTCCACCACTTGCAATTATAAACTCTTCTGCAAACTTGCTGTTTTTATTGTAGGCAATAACTGATCATATTATATCTGTTTATTGTGATAATTAACATTGTAGACATCATAGTAGGAACTATTTGGTTTAATGCTATATATTGTTTGCATTGGTCATTGTTATTATTTGCTTCTCCGTAAACAGTGAAGTACTGAAAACCTTCAGGGACACTGCAAGTCCACAGGGTAGATATTCTACTGCCTCAGACTCATACTGTTAGATGGGTAGCCACACAAACAACATGGAAAGGCAAGGGAACAAACACCCCAAATAAACCGAGATACTCCCATTATAAAATCCATCAACACCACAGTGGAAAAAAATATCAGAGAAGGAGTTTAGAATGTACATAGTTAAACTGATCTGTGAAGTAAAGGGTGGTACGAGCAATGAAATCAGAGAGAAAATACAGGAAGTGAAGGACCACTTCAATAACGAGTCAGAGACTCTGGGAAAAAAAAAAAAAAACAGAAATCCTTGAAATGAAGGAAAAAGTAAATCAACTTAAAAATTCAACATAAAGTAACACCAGCAGACCACTTGGCAGATAGAACTTCAGGCAATGAAGACAAAATATATAATCTTGAAAATAGAGTTGGCCATGGAGAAAAGATGTTAAGAAACCATGAACAGGACTTCTAAGAACTATGAGATAACATGAAAAGACCAAACTTAAGATGTTTTGGGATAGAAGGAGGTAAGGAGATACAGAACAAAGGAATGTACAATCTTTTCAATGAAATAATATCAGAAAATCTCCCAGACCTAAAGAATGAAATGGAAAATCAAATACAAGAGGCTTACAGGACCCCAAATATACAAAATTACAGACCCACGCCAAGGCACATTATTATAAAAATACCTAACATACAGAATAAGGATAGAATTTTAAAGGCTGTGAGATAAAAAATATCAGATTATATATAGGAGGAAACTAATTCGGATCTCAGCTGATTTCTCAACCCAGACTTTCAAAGCTAGGAGGTCCTGGAATACCATTTACCAAGCTCTGAAAGAAAATGGATGCCAACCAAGAATCCTGTATCCCACAAAATAAAGCTTCAGATTTGAAGATGATATAAAAACCTTCCATGATAAACAAAAGTTAAAAGAACTTGCAACTAGATAGCCTACTACAAAACATTCTCAACAAAATATTCCATAAACATGAAAGGAAATTAAAAAAAAGTGTGAACTAGCAAAGGGAGGAAGTACACTAAGGAATAGTCAGTCAAAGGAGAAACTAATGCAAATTGAAGGAAATAAACCCAAATGACCAGGAATAAAAATCATGTCAGTAATAACCTTGAACATTAATGGCCTAAACTCATCAATCAAAAGACACAGACTAGCAGATTGGATTAATTAAAAAACAAGACCCAATAATATGCTGTCTCCAGGAGACTCGCCTCATAGGCAAAGACATCCACAAACTGAAGGTGAAAGGATGGGAAAAAACATATCACTCATGGTTTATGTAAACAAAGCAGAGGTTTCTGTCCTCATATCAGATAAAGTGGACTTCAAAGTTAGTCAGAAGGGATAAAGAAGGACATTTCATAATGCTTAAGGGAATCATACATCAATAAGACATAATAGTTGTGAATATGCCCCCAAACATTGGAGCATCTATGTACATCAAACAAAACTTCTCAATTTCAAGAATCAAATAGACCACAACACAATACTACTGGGTAACTTTAACATGCCTCTGTCACCACTGGATAGATCCTCCAAACAAAAACTAAATAAAGAAGCTATAGAACTAAAAAAGAAAATTGGTAATTTAGACTTAACAGACATACATGGAGTATTTCATCCATCAATGACCGAATACATTTTCTTCTCAGCAGCACGTGGATTCTTTGCTAATATAGGCCATGTTATGTAAGCTACCACATATGTTGGCATACAGTTGTAATGTTACCTATATTTTTAGCATCTGTATGGTTTTGTTTGTTTGTTTGTTTTGAACAGGGATTGAACTCAGGGCACTCGACCACTGAGCCACATCCCCAGCCCTATTTTGTACTTTATTTAGAAACAGGGTCTCACTGAGTTGCTTAGAGCCTTGCTAAGTTGCTGAGCCTGGCTTTGAACTCAAAATCCTCCTGCCTCAGCCTCCCAAACTGCTGGAATTATAGGCATGCACCATCACACCCAGCCAAATGTGTGGATTTAAAAAAAATATTTTTTGTTAAATCTTAACCTCGGTCTGAGAAGCGCCTTTTTCGACTTGTGAGCTCTGTTGGTGCATGAATCGCGAGTTTCAAAGGTTCACAAAGCAGGTGAGGCCTGTGCGGTGAGCATGCAGCCTGCCCCCTGCTCTACCGCTGATGCCACTGTGCTCGCTGTGTGATTGTCTTCACAGATGTTGGCGTGAGTCGGCCTGGGAGTGTCTTGATGTTCGCCTCTTGAAAGGCCAGGTCAGGGGGAATGTGGCAACCAGCTTGCTCTGCAGGTCTGTCAGGCTCTGCTCTCGTTGGTTCAGTGTTCCTGTCTTCTTGGTGACTGACCCTTGTGCAGCTCAGTGACCCTGTGCCGACTGACATGGTGTCTGTGTTTGGTCCAGAGGCCTGTTTGCCCTCTTCAGAATGCTGTTGCTTGGGTTATATTTTCCATTTCTCACTTTCAACTTTTCTGTTTCCTTAGACTTTTTAGATGTCTTCGTTGTAAATACTGTAGAATGGGATTCTCTAAACTCAGTTTGCCAAATCTTCCCTCTAACTGATAGGCCTAATGCATTTCTTTGTCTGTTAAGATTAATGTTCTGTACTTGTTCTTGGCTGCAGGTGTCCTAGAAATAGATTCTGTGTGTGTGTGTGTGTGTGTGCGCACACGCGCTTGCCCTAGTTTGTTTTCTTCTTCCAGGTTTTCTTCTCTGATAGGTTGGGAATTTATGAACTCTTTATACCCTTTCATTAGTTGCCCTTATACTTCACCTTCTATACTAGCTAGACACATCTAGATTTTTAAAAGATATGACCTTCTCTGAAGAGATGCGAAGACCTTGGAGCACCTTAAGTCCCTCCAGCTTACATGCCAGTTTTTCTGTTAATTCAATCTTTTCTTAAACTCCAAACATAAGATGTCATTATTACTGTCCCCATAGTTTGTCATTTTATTTATTTATATTGTGTGGGGGCTACTGGGGGTTGAACCCAGGGCACTCTACCACTGAGCTACATACCCAACCCTGTATTATTACCTAACATTTTAGTTTTGAGACAGGGTCTCACTGAGTTGCAGAGACTGACCTTGAGCTTGGGAGCCTCCTGCCCCAGCCTCCCCTGTTGCTGGTATTGCAGTTGAGCCCCTTTGTGCCTGGCTGTCATTTTATTTCTTAAATGTTCTTTGTGTGCCTCAGGCTACCTTTTGGTGTACTTTTACTTCACATGTAACATCCAAAGTATTGTATTTTCTCAGTGTTGTAAAGACAACATTCTGTTACAACTGCAGAGAGTTCTTTTGGCATCTCTTCCTGGTTGCTTTCTTTTAAGTTCTTTCCTTATTTTGGGTTTCTCTAGTTTTACTCGTGTCTTGGGCCTAGATTTCCTTTCGTGGACCGCATCAGGACATGGCTTGCTGCTGCTTCTGTGGATTCATGTGTTCTTCTGGAAAATGTGTCTGTGATCTTGTTTAATTATTGGTGCCTCTTAAGTTGGCATTTCTCGTTTCCTTCCCTTTCTCTTAGTGGCAGTGTGCATGCAGTTTTTCACGTTTGCCTTCTGATTTCTTTATTTCCTTCCAGCAGTCTCTTGCCATCACGCCTTGTCTGTCTGGCTTTCACCTATGCTCTCGTCTGCACCGTGGAGGGGCTTTGGCTCCGTCCCGTGGTCTCTAGTGCACAGCTCTGCGCGGAGCTGTCTGTCCGTCCTGTTTTCTGTGCACAGCTGGGTGTGCTGTTTGGCAGTAACCGCGGGGCACCAGCAGCGTCTGAATTGGCTGTGCACCCGACCCTCACTTAATCCCCTGGTGGCCCTGGACTGGTCGGGCGAGGCTCCAGGCTTTGTTTCTCTCCACTGGTGGCTTTGAGTGAAAGCCAGGAGTGGCCCTGCTGCAGCCCTGCTCCATGCCCAGCTCGATGCCTGCCCGAAGCTCCCCGCAGCACATGCCTATGCCTGTGACCACCTCATATTTTTCACACAGTCTTCCTCTTTCTTAAAGTACATTTTTTAAGTTTGTTAATATTTAGTTTTTGGTGGTAAAATTCTACTTCTGTCTGTTTTCGGTCCTGGGGATTGAACCCAGGAGGACTGTACTATTGAGCTGCGCTCAGTGAAGCGGCCAGACTGGCCTTAAACGTGCAGTCTTCCTGCCTCAGCCTCTGAGTCCCTGGCATTCCAGGCGTGTGTCATCACACGGCTTTCTGGCTCTGTCATTTTGTGAATTTGTGTATTTCCCACATGGTCTCAGTTCTAGCTCAGTGGTTGTATTTTCTTGATACTTTGCACTGCCAGGTTCTGCCTCCCACCCACCTGCTCAGGTGCTGGGAGCCTGGCAATGCTCTGGGCATGGTGTTGCTGTGTGACTAGCCTGCAGGAGGACTGAGGACACTCTGCTCTCATGCCCAAGGGCAGGGTCAGCAGCACTTTCTCTGTCTGGTGTTTGCTAGTAACTTGGAGCCATTTAGGAATTTGTGGGTTTTTTAGTATAGAATTATACATGAGTATATAATATTGCTTGTTCCTTATCATCTTCAGGATTCTCTTTCTCCTTGCCCATTATAAAAAGTCTTTTAAGTAGTTGATATAATTGACTAGAAATTTTAAAGGTAAGCTTGGTGATGCACAACCTGGTGCAGATGGCCCCTTCAACTTCACCACATTTCAAAATAGCTAGTTGAGAGTGTTTAGATATGAGGCCTCTCTTCAGACGATGGGACACATACCTTCTAGAACCTTCTGTATTTTTTCTGTAAAGAAATTCAAATTCATCATTCTTTCTCTGTCCTTCCAAGCCTGGTGGAACCAAGGTGCCTCTTTTGTAGGTGAAGGAACAGTAACATGGCAGAGAGGCCCTAGGCTCAGCTCTGGCACCCTGTACCACCAGGAAGCAAGCATAGCACAGAGGAGTCTTCATCTACATCTTCTGAGAGCAGGAGGCCAGGGACAAAGGCAGCAGCCAGGAAGCCAGGCTGCTCCATCCTCTCCTGCACCACTGCAGTGCCAGCAGACCAGATGCTGCAGTGCCTTCCCACCTGGAGTCAGGGTGGAGGAGGCTTAACATGGCTGTCCTCCAGACCAGAGCGCCAGTGTGAGTGGCCATCGTGAACCAGTTAGCTTCGCTTTTCTCCTCCCGATTGATTGGTTCACCTTTCTCCAGAAATAGGATCATTTTCCCACGTAGAGTCTTTGTGTGTTTGTATGATTATCTTTGTTCCTTCGTAGAATGTGAGCTGCATTGGTGGAGGGGTTTTATCTGTTTTCCCCACACTTGATGGAGGATCTGACATTTATCAGGCATTCCATAAGAAATTTCTAGAATGAATAGACTTAGAATTAGCTGAGGAAAGTGCTGGGGCGTAGCTCAGTGGTAGCTCGCTTGCCTGGCATGCACGTGTAAGGGACTGGGCTCTGGCTCAGCAGAATGCCTGCACAACCTGAGCTCAGTCCCCGTCATTGTGGAAAAATAAATAGCATTAATTTATTTAAGGTTAATTATTTTTGTGATTTGTTTTCTTTTTTTTTTTCTATTGTCTTTCTTGTCAGTGGTAATTCAGTGCTTTCTTTATGCCTAGAATCATATGGAAAGAAGGGGATGCTGACAGAGTTGGCAGGAGTTGGAAGTGACTTCCCTGAGGCATCTTGTTTGTCTCTCATTAAAGCAAATCCTAGACAGCCAGTGTTCCTCAGCCATTGGGCTCCAGATTCCTTTTCCCTTGCCATTTCACAGTCTAGTGCCTCCTCGTGACCTGGGGAGGCTGCTGGATGCTACCCATCACATCGGTATTCCACCCTATGCAGTGGGCAGAGATGGACCTTCTCTTTCTCTCCCGTTTCAGGACACAAATGTGTACATAGTGCTTTCCCTTGGAGAGACCTTGATCTCACCTGGCCATGTGAGGAGCTGGGGAGTGCAGCATTGTGCGTGGCCAACAGAGTTCTTTTCGTTAGCCAGGATGGAGGGGAGAATGTCATGAAGAGAGAGGTGGGACTCCGTATTGCAGGTAGAGAATTTTAACACTTCACCAGTTTGTAAGAGGTGTAATGTATAATTTTGAAGTTAAAGGACTTCCGTACTATTTTTAAATTAAAGATTCAAAATTCTGAGAGTTTTGGAGAGAAGATAGGGATATATGAGAATACACATTTAAGTTGTATTTTGAAGTTAGTTTTGGTTGTTGTTTTTTTTTTTTTTTTTTTTGCCAGGGCTTTAAATATTTGAGGAGTCATGTCCAGAATGTATTAAGGTCACCAGATGAGACCGGAGTCTTCTAAGAAATGCTACTGAAAGAGAAAACAGAGTTGTCCTTGACATTGAAGAATAACTCACAGGGCCAGTCACAGTGACACACCTGTAATCCCACCCACTGGGGAGGCGGATGCAGAAGGATTGCAAGTGTTAAGGCAACCTGGGCAACTTAGTGAGACCCTGGTCTCAAAAAGGAAAATGGCCAGGGTGTAGCTGAGTGGTGGAGCGCTGCCGGCTCAGTCCCCAGTCCCCCACATCGCATGCCTATTTCCTGTTCATACGCATAGGATGCCCATTCCAGATGAGGCCTCTGGGGCCTGGCATGCTCCGTCTGTGGACGTGAACGCATGTGCAGGACAAGGGCTAGGCTGCAGGTGACTCCACAGCCCCTGTGCACCCTCGAGTGTCCTCGACTGACTGGGCTCTGAGGGCAGAGTGTGGCGCACACTGAGCTGTCTTCCTGCGTGGTCTGTTTTGAACAGCCAGGGGCAGGCGAGGGGGCTTGTGTGGCACTCCACTCAGGGCACAAGTGTGTGCTGCTTGCCAGAACCACCGAGTGGCCATGGGAATCTCAGAGCTCCGAGGGAAAGAGAAGCAGCCCCCATCAGTCAGCAGTGGTCTGGTTATTTCCCTCCAAGGGCAGAGTCAAGTCAATCAGGAGAGCTCTGGGGCTGGAAGGAACTCGGCGGTAGAGCACTTACCTAGCCTGCCTGAAGCCCTTGTTTCCTTGTTCCCATCCCCAGGACTGCAGAAAGTAAAAATGAAAAGGGAGGCCGTGTTCTGGCTTAAAGTGGTCATGAGAATCACTGAAGGTCCCAGACACCCGCACCTCAGGAGCTGCGCTGTCTGGTTGAACTTGTGTTCTGTTGCCACTCGTTCATGCCGCGCTCTCCTGGAGAGAGGAGAGCTCCACAGTGGCTACTCCCTGCCAGGGCCTGATGGCACTGCCCACTGGACATGTGCACTGAGAAGCACATGAGCACAGCTGTCCTGTGGCTCAGGTACAGATTGTCAAGGTCCTAGAGAGCAGACCCCGGAACCCTCACCCCTGCAGGAGAAGGCAGGGAGGGGAGCTTGGATGCCCCCTGCTGCGGGGCCCACGCCAGTCCCTTCTGGCCTGCCGCAGGGTCCTCCCCACCCCGCCGTGCCACACTCTGCGCCCGCTGTCCTTCTGAGTCTGAGAGCCTGTCCATTCATCTCATCCCCAGCCCTTGCCCAGGCGCCCTCAGGCCCCCAGCACTGTTCACAGAGGCCGCTTGCCCGAAGTCTTGGAGTCATCACCTGGACCAACCCTGCCAGTCTGTTTGGATGGTGATGCGAAGATCCTGTGTCTGCCCTGTCCAGTTTGGTAGCCAGTAGCCACACAGGGCTGCCAAGCACTTGAGAAACAGTGACTGGGAACACGAGTCTAGATTTGATTCTAACAAATGGAGGTATAAAAGGCTGGACACAGCCAGGTGCTGCACTGCTGGACAGCACAGTTCTCACTTCATGTTAACGACCTGCTATTTATGTGTGGCTTCATAGGTCCCTCTGGACTGACGTGAGACCCTAGTAACTGATGCTCAGGTTTGGGAATCGGGGTGCGATGGAATTCTGAAAGCTTCCTCTGAGCTAATTTCTTATCAAAGTAGTTTAAGTGCATTTAGGATATACTCTTTGATAATTAATAATGCAGTGAAGATTAGTAAGAGGCCAGTAGTTTTGTTTATGAGTATAAGTTGCATCTTATCTCAGTCACACATAGGATAGTTGTGCAGTTTGGCCCCGAAGACGTATGCCACACAGGTGAAACCAGTGCAGATGGTCTGTGGCCCAGGGCCACACAGCTCGGAGAGGTGCCTTGTATTAAAGTGGGACAGCCTGTGTGTCCCTGCCTGGCCTCCTGAGATAGATTAAGATGTAGTCTCTATAGTAGGCCTCCAGAAGCACCCAGCAGCCCTGGTGCTTCTCCACGAGCCCTGCATAGAGCCTGCAGCGGGCTGCACTGTGTGTGGTGGCTGAGGCTCATATCTGTGTGTCCTTTGGCCTTGTTTTATTTTCTCACCTGCCAGACATCTGAAAGAGTTCTGGCATACTTGTGTAAATCCATTATTTAAAAGTTGTTGGGAAGAAACTGCATAGATGCCTCACATTGACCTTGAGCTTTTCTTTTTAATGTGGGTCTCCTCCCTTTGACCTAGAAGTAGCATAAGAACAAGCCATTTTCACAGAAAAAAATGGTCTGCCTTTTACTTTTCTTCAAACATGCAACCTTCTCGGTCTGTCTTTGATTCTCCGTCTGTAACAGAACCCAGCATGGGATTTCTTTCTCTCCACCTGGCTCTGAGAGCTTAGAAGTGCAACCGCTGGGGCTAACAGGTGTCGGCAGCCTCGCACACAGACCTCCCCAGAGACTGTGGCCAGCAGTAGGAAGGCCCCTGCCCCACCCAGCTCCACAGGGCCCTCTGCGCGGGGAAGGATGTCAGCACTCACTCTGCCGTCGCCCTGTGCCTCTGCACATGCTCTGCCAGCCGCACTGTGCTGCTGACTCCTGGGCACTGCCAGAGCCCCCATCCTTCTGCCCTGCCACTTGTGCCCTACAAGACTTCACAGGTCACATCTCCCTCTGCACTGAACAGCAGGCTTCAGGCATGGGCACCAAAAGCTTTCCTGACCTGAAGGACTGTTAGGATGTCTTAGGAGAAAAGGAAACACATACTTACTTAAATCGACTACAAAGTTATAGCCAGACCCCTCCCGTGGCAGAACCAGGTCCACATCCAGAATGCTCCAGTTTGGAAATACATGCTTTTATTGTGGAATAGCTCCCTGTAAGGAAGATGGGAAGAAGGTTCTGGGAGTGCTTGTCTCTCTTCCTGTGCTCTGCTGACAGTCTTTGCTTCCCAGCAATGATCGGCACAGGCTCCTTGGAATGCAAGGAGGTTGCCACTTGGCTGGGCATGTTTCTTCTTTGCATCCAGTACCAAATTAGTAACCATTCCAAAACAGTAAGAAAAAAGTTACAAATAGAAGAATTGGAGAGAAACAGAAAACCAGGAGTAGTCAAGTGAATTGACTGATAGGTAAAATCAGAAAATGGCTGGCTTGTCACAGAGCTGAGGAGATGTGTAGGATGTAGAGAACATCATGATAACTACAAGCAGACCAAGGACTGAGGCCAGCATTGGCTTTAGCAAGGAGTCCACTGGTCAGGTGCTGCCTTGCGTTGGGGTGGAAGACGGGTGAAGGTGTTTGAGCCCTGTGTGCTAACTCCGACTTGATGCCTGTGTGTGTTCACAGATCCACTGGCATGGAGTCTGGAAGGAGGGGTCCTAGTTCTGATCCTTCCCGTCCAGTACATCGTGTCTGTGTACCTGTGCTTCACTTTCCCTTGGTCCTTCGTATTCCCCACTGGAGTCCAATGTCTGGGGGCCTTGGTTCCTCTCAGTAGCACTCAGGTGCCATCTAGTGGTCACAACTCTGGGAAACAGCTCCCAAAGAGGCAGAAAAGTGAGACCCGGCTGTTCTTCCCAGCTATTTTCTTTGCTGTCAATAATAATGAAAAATTTAGTGTTATAGCTTGACTTAAAGAAAATTTCTGACATTTCCACACTTTTCAGCTTTTTGACTAGGACAAATTGTTTGACTTCTATTTTTTTTCCTTATGTGAAACTGAGATGATAAATCATGATAAGGTGAATGAGTTCTTTAATCAAAAAGATTATTTTTAAAAACAGTCAACTTTTAGAATAAATCCAGGGGTGTTTTTTTTAACTTTCCAAATTATATCCTTTCTTTAAAAATACAGTATTACCCAGTTGGAATTGATGTTTATAAGCAGAAACATAGCAATGTCTGAAGAAGACCAGTTTTGGTTTCTTTGTACTCAAAATTTGCAAAGAAGCGATATTTTAGAGGGTTTTTCAACAGTAAGGGTGAGCCACACAAAGATTTCTACTTAGAGCAGTTGTGTTCCTGTTGTCTGCACGCAGCAAGAAAACCACCCCCCTGCGAGCACTGGTGACTTGGAAACTTGTCTTACCCATTTCCTTCTGCATAAGGCGTGGGAGGATAAACAATGTGAAGTGCTCTTATGTTCTGCAAGTGTGTCATTATGTTAATTGCTTTGGTGGTGTTATTTGTTAATATGCTTCTTTTTATATTTCAGAAAAGATGTTGGTTTAAAGCGATTTTTTCCTAAGAGTTTACTGGATTCTGTCAAGGTAATTAGAGTCTCCTTTATCATAATCAAATAATGCCAATACCTTTTCCCCAATGATCAATTGCTTTTGGGAAGATGAAGTGGTGTAGTTTTCTCCCTTACGTGTAAAAAGCTGTGATGTAAAAATCTGGCAGTTAATTGTAGTTCTGTCAATGGCAAGGAGATTTTTATAGGTCAGCTTTCTGCCACAAAACCATGATTGTAAGTGACACTCAGCTAAGTACACAACTAGAAAGCTAGGTACAATGCCTCTGCTACCTGGGCCTCTGACATCTCAGGCAATTGAGTGTACAGAGGAAAGGAACCCTGTGAAAGAATGGCGGGGGGCACGCAGAGGCATCTGTGTGCGTCCGTGTGCATCTGCGTGCACGGTAGGACCAGGGATGGGACTGCCCTGTGCTGCTTCCCACTCGATCTGCAGCACAGGTCCAAACGCCCTGGTGCACTGGGAGCACACTGAGTTTGACTCCAGACAAACTCCGCCTCAGATGGGCTCACCGTTTGGGAGCCTCATTCTTTGGGACATAGTTTCTTACATACATAATGAAGGAAATACAGGGTCAGTGTGACCATGCCTTCAGTACATGTCACTTCGCAACTCATAAACAGTGACCGCTACTGCTCTAATTCTTTACTAAAAAGGTGTTGCTCTGCATCCCATGACATGCGTCGTGAGAGCATGTAGCATAAGAGTTCAGAAAACTAAAGTTTCAAGAAACGGCCTCCAAGCCAGCTGCCCTGGTGAGAGCCCTGCTTCTATGGGAATTGCCTGTGACTCTGGTCCATTACTCTCTGTATTTCATTTCCATATCTGTAATGTGAAGGAAACCAGTTTTTAGCACGTAGCCTCTGTGTGAAGATCATGGGTGGTATGTGTGAAGTCTGGGAATGAGGAGCTGAGCCTGAGTGGGCAGCCAGCGTGTCTAGCCAAGAGGAGCAGCAGCACCTCATGCCCACCACGATTCCTGCTGGGCTCCATCCCAGCTGCATGTCTGGGAGACACAGGGTCCTGGCGGCTGTTCTGCTCTCTGCTGGCTCTCAAGGGGTTGGGGTGCAAACACAACTAATTGAGTGCAGTCTGTGGGGAAAGCCTGCCAGACCTGGGTCCCAGCACTCAGGGCCATTGGAGTGAGGTGTAGGGACCAGAGTCTGGAGCAACAGCACTCTCCCTTTCTCACACAGCTCCTGGGGAGCCCACGGGGAGGACGGGCGCACCAGAGTCAGGTCTGCAGTAGGCAGCGGTCAAGCCCAGCATCTGTGTATGCAAGAGCGACAGAAGCAGGTGCCTGAACCTCCCAGGCTCTTTCTCCAGTCCTTCAACTCACCTTGGTATTCTCATTCACGTTCCTCATCGATGGTGAAACACTAAAGCAAGCTAAGGATGAGGCTCTGTCACAGCCCACACAGTTAGGATGGCAGAGGTGGAGGGTACAGGCACGGAGACTGTTCCCACCCTCGAGCCACCCACGGGCCAGTGTGCATATTTGGCAGTCAGGAGACAAAGAGCTTTAGTGAAGTGGAGAGGTTTGTGGCAATTTCTAGGGCACCCAGGGAAACGAGAGGACAAGGGAGTTTGTGCCCCCTGGGTGGGTTAGCCATGGGGGCTGGCCACACTGCGGGAGCTGGAAGGATGGGAGACTGCTGACTGGAGTGTCTGGGGCGAGGTCTGAGGAGGCTGGGAGGGGCCTGAGTGCAAGAGGGGCCCTGGGCAGCCACTGCTCGGGTACAAGGAGGATGGAGATGTTGATCGGGAAGGACCAGGTGTCAGGGCTTCACCCTGCCACCGGTGGTATAGTGTGCTGCTGGCTGTTGAACACGTTGGGGGCAACAGGGGCTCGTCAGTGGGGGCCCTTGCTGGCCTCAGAATTATGGCAGGTCTCCTCTGATCCATATGTTCAGAAACTGTTGTCACAGGAAGCATGCCTGCTGTCATTTGAAATTATTCTAGATTAAAACATCCTTGGCTAGGGCTGTAGCTCAGTGCCAGGGCTTGCTTAGCCTACAAGAGGCCCTGAGCTGTGGATACAGGTCGCAGTGCTCAAGTGAGCACAGAAGGAGGGAGGCGGATGCCCTGGAGTTTAGGGAGACCTGGCTCTGCCCTCTGCCTGACTTAACCAACTCAGCTCCAGGGTTCTCTCCCAGTCTCCCTCACCAAAGTAGAGGAAGAAATTCACTCCTCGTGGTCTTAGGACCTTGCTGTGCATTTTAATTGTTCATCTTACTCTCCATGTGTGACCCCATCGCTCTTAACTTGTTTGCATTTGTCTGCCTGCCTGCACTCTGCTGTAAGATCCATGAGGCCAAGAGAGCATCTGTGCGTTTCCCATGCTCCCTGTGGGGCTCGGTTAGTACCTGGCATGTAGTAATAGTGTGCAAATCCTGCTTAAATGGAAGAATGAAAAACTTAGCAGCATGAAAAAGGAAAAGTAGAGAAGATGCTGGAGAAAGCCCTGAAATTCGGATTAAGAAAGATGGTGGAATTGAAAGCTAGGCAAGTTTACTGCTCTGGGTTTGCCTGCTGTTCTGCCACCACACCACGAAAGAGACCCACCCACCTACAGATCCTTCCAGGCACTCTTGGCATCCACCGTTTGCCTTCCCTTGCCTGACTGACTCCCTGGTGTTTTTTTCTGCCATCTTGAGCTGCACTTGACAGTGCAGAGTGGAGCTCAGCCGGGACAGGGTTTAGGCTGAGCAGAGCCCATCTGCCTTGCCGTGGACCATTGCTCAGTGGGCACTGGAAGGTTGAGCACTTGTTGCAGATTTTGCAGGAGGGAGAAACATAATCTCTTTTTGATTTTAGAATATAACTCCAACAGCATCCTGAAAAACAGATGGAAAGTCCGTTAACCAGAGGCAGAAAGGCACAGGAGTGGTGCAGACCAATGAGATGTGCCGTGACCAAGGCCTATATGGCAGGAGGGATGGCGGAGGGACTTGAGGAGACTGTGGGAAGCACAGAGCCTTGTGCTTTTCAGAAGCGCCATTGCTGCTGGTGTAATGCAAGCAGAGTTTGTCTTTAGCTGCTGTCAGCCATAGAATCATCAGACCCATGGAGGAGCTCACAAATGAAGTTCTTGACACTGGTTTCTGAGATGATGCCCTTTTAAATAAAAAGAGTTGACCTAACTTTAGAAGTCAAATAACATGTGCTCGGCTTCTTAAAAGGGTTAAGTCAGACCAAGATTTCTTCACCTTCTGCATAAGTTGTTGCAGTGTCGCTTTGTTTGCTATCAACTTGTGTGGAATATGGTACTAAGGTAAAGCCGCTCCTATGTGTTGTATGACAACTACAGCACAAATCAGGTGGCATTCAGACAGCCCCTTCTTCAAAAATGCCCCTGAAGCTTCATCTGATAAGATACTGATGCCTGCCTTATTTCTTCTGGAGGAGTTTCAGGGAGTGGCCGGGCCAATTTACAGTTGTTTTCCCTTTATCAAGCTGTGTCAATACATTTGTTTGTCCAAAAACCATTTTGTTTTACCTGCCCTTTCCCCTTACATTTGAATTTCTAGAGGCTTATTTGCAGTTAACCTTCACATGGAACTGTTGAAGAATTGCCTTACTGTACTTGGTGGACCTTGAATGAGCTAGGATGGACGTGTAAAACAAATGAGAAAGATGATTGAAATTTAGTATAGGGAGAAACACATCTTTAAAACCACTGTACCAGCAATACTAGTAAATCCAACCCATGTCCAGGGACAGTGCAAACTCCCATCATTCCTCATTGGAGTCATGAGCAATGAGGAGACCCAGAGGCTGCCCAGCAAGCAGGCTGAGGGTGAGATGTGTGAGCGTGTGTGGTGCCTGGGTGGGAGGGATGGCAGTGGTGAGGTGTTAGAGGTGAGGGCGTGCCCGTGGGTGACGGTGTCTTGGCTGTAGGGCTGTGCACACTTGCACTGTGGCAGGCACACAGGGAACACTGTTGCCTTGGCAACTCTGCCATGGGCCTGACATTGCTGCTGTAGGTAGCAGGTCATAATTCAGTAATAATTTAATTTAGAATTAGCAATATTAAGAGATCAGTAATAACAGGTTTGTTGGGTTCCCAAGTAACAAGGTAAAATGGTTTAATTTTACTCTTAAAGAAAATAGCCATCACCTTCATTCTATGATGAGCAAGAACACATGGATTTGTACAGTCCTCTGGCAGGGAGTTCCTGGCATTTTCAGTGTGCCAGGACCTGAGTTGGGGCAAGGAGAGTGTGTGGGGCCCCAGCTTCAGGAGCTTGCTGTGGGTCTAGGCCCTCTAAACAGGATGGAAAGTGCTCGTCATACACTGCTGATTGTCCCGAACCTCTGTAGGTAACTTATTCCTTAATAATATGTTCTAAGCCCATTATTCTTTTATAGCACATTTTCTTTAACCTCACATTATTACTTTTCCATTTGAGAGACTTAGGAACCCATTATTGCTAGCAACAGCTGAAAATCATTAAGTTAATGAATATGAAAATATTTGCTATTTTAGCATGACTGAATAGTTGTAATTTCTGATGGTTCAACCTACTCATTCTGCTTTATTTTGAAGAAGCATCACATTCTTAGTCATTCTCTCTCCACATGTGAATTGCTTTAAAACTGAAGTATGTGTGTAGCTGAGGGCCTTGCTTCCTAATCCTGGGCAGACACACAGCAGTGCTGGATCCTGAAATGCACTGCAGGACAGCCTTGCTCCCAGCTAGTTCTACAAATGTGTGAGTCAACACCAAGAGATCCTGGGAAGTTGGATTCTGTTATAGGGAGAAACACATCTTTAAAACCACTGTACCAGCAATACTAGTAAATCCAACCCATGACAAGGGACAGTGCAAACTCCAATCATTCCTCATCGGAGTCATGAGCAATGAGGAGACCCAGAGGCTGCCCAGCGAGCAGGCTGAGGGTGAGATGTGTGAGCGTGTGTGGTGCCTGGGTGGGAGGGATGGCAGTGGTGAGGTGGTAGAGGTGAGGGCGTGCCTAATTTTTCCTTACTGAGAAATTAGGAAAGAACCAGTGTTTTCTAAGCTACCTCCCTTATGAAGACTAATCTTGGAACTCCTTTCAGATTGCAAAGACTTTCTCATTCTAGTTCAGTGCTGGACACTGTGGGCTTGGAATCCCAGTCCTCTTTGTGATCACCTTTTGGTTCGGACCATAGAAAGCTTGGTGCACTTCTGGGCAGGACCCACATCTTAGTTGGAAGGGAGAGAGGGCTCTGTGTCTGTAGGAAGCCAGCTCCAGATACTCGTACTCCCACTCCAGCTGCCGAACTGACTGAGGTTGTCTGTCACCGTAACGTCTGCTTTTAGCTTTCTGATGTGTACGAGTGCCATGAGCCAGGCCCAGCAGCCTACAGAAAACTGACCTTTCCACCCTGTGCAACTGGGTGAGAGGAACACAATGAAATTGAAGCTCTGAATTCTAACCCCATGTAGTTGTTATTTTCAAACACATTCCCCACTCAGAAATTTTCCAGCAAGTTAAATTATCAGGGTGAGCAGCTTAGTTTTTTACCACCATACACATTCTGTCTCTTTTCTTTTAAAATTTTACTTTGTCGTATGGTCTTACTTAGTTGCCCAGGCTGCCCTCAAACTTGTGACCCTCCTTCCTCAGCCTCCCAAGTAGTTGGGATGATAGGTGTGCACTTCCACATCTGGCTACATTCTGTTTCTAAGGGAGTTTTGTTGGGCAGAAGAGGACCAAACCAAATTGACTCACCTGGGCACAGTCAGGCTGATGGCCCTCGTCCTTGTCATAGAACAGCACACAACTAGATTTGTTTCTTGGTCATCAGGAGAAAGAGTTGCAGAGTCATAATGAGGACTGGATTTAAAGTGGACATATAGAGAGATACAGGACTGCATTTGAAGGGTGTTACAAGCATGAAATCTAATAGAGCTCAGCTGTCGATCTGATGCAGGAGAAGGGAGAAGGAAAAACAGACAGGCTCAGATTTCTGCCTCAGGTGCTTAGGTGCACTGTAGTGCTCTTGGTCAAGAGGTGGGCTGTTGAAGTCAAAGAGGACTGGGTAGGACTCACAAGGTCCAGCCACTTGGTCACCAGGCACTGTACCTCAAGGCAGTGGAGGTCAGGAGTTAAAGTGAGGGAGTGAGTCGCCTGGCCTTGTGGAGTGGGACCCAAGGCAACATAGTGAGCATCAGGTCGAGTCAGGGAGGGCTCTCAGTGCTCATGCTGAGTGGCATGTGAGGGTTTAAACTTCTGGAAATCCATGTGGAACTATAAGATGGCCAAGAAACTGAGTCTGAAGCTTAACGGGAAATTGTGCTTCCTCAGCTTCTGCCCCTACTACTTCACAGATGTATTTTAGATAATAAATTTTTTAAAAAAATTTTAGTTGACCTGTATTATATTTATTTATATGTGGTGCTGAGAATGGAACCTAGTGCCTCACACATGCCAGGCAAGCACTCTACCACTGCACCACAACCCCAACCCTAGATAATGAATTTTTAAAAGCATTAAGCAGGTGATCAGATGTAAGTATATGGTATGACTGCCAATTGTTGATAAACAAGCAATTGGTGGGAAATTAGACATCTTTGAGTCTTTTCGTCACTGTGACCAAAAGACCTGACAAGAACAATTTGAGAGGAGGTAGTTTATTTGGGGTTCATGGGTTCAGAGGTCTCAGTCCATTGACAGCCAGCTCTGTTGCTCTGGGCCGGAGGTGAGGCAGAACATCATGACAGAGGATAGTCAGCTCCACTCACCAGGGACAAATTATTAACTTCATAGACATGTCCCTGGTGACCTTCCTCCTCCAGTAGGTACATGTCTACAGTTACCACCCAGTTAGACCATATTAGTACATTAAGGCACTGATACCATTCATAACCCAACCATTCCAATGCACCTTTGTTGCATTGTCTTACACATGATCTTTGGGGGGACACCTCATATTAAACCATAGTGTTCGACTCCTGATCCCCAGAATCTCATGCCCACCCCACAATTCAAAATACATTTAGTCCATTTCCAAGAGTCCCCATAGTCTCAACAAAAGTTTTTAGCATTGCTCAAAAGTCCAAATCCAAAGTCTCCTGAGATTCAAGGCAAATTCTCAGCATGAGCCCCTGTAAAAATCAAAAGTAAGTTACTTATACCCAGTGTGTACTGATGCAGAATAAACATTTTCATTCCACAAGGGAGAAATGGGGCATAGAAAGAAAGGATGGAGCTGAGCATGTGGCACACATCTGTAATCCCAGTAGCTTGGGAGGCAGAGGCAGGAGGATCACGAGTTCAAAACCAGCCTCAGCAACTTAGGGAGGCCCTAAGTAACTCAGCAAGACCCTGACTCTAAATGAATTTTTTTAAAGGGTGGGGGATGGGGATGTGGCTCATTGGTTAAGCACACCTGGATTTATTCCCAATACAAAAAAGAAGGGATGGGATGAGACCTAAGCAAGACTGAAATCCAATCCAACCAGGCACACAACTTTTGAAGCTCCACAGTCAGTGTCTGGGGCCTGCCACTGATCATTGTGCTGTTCTCCAAGGGGCTTGTGTAGCTCCACCCCTATGGCCTTGTTGGTTGCAGCCCACACTGCCTCTCTCTTGGCTTGTTTCTGCTTACTTCCTGCAGCTTTGGCTTCCTCCTCATATCTCCGTGCGTCACCCTCTTAGGGGCTGCCCATAGGACTGCAACCCTGGGGCACCTTGCCTGGCCTCCAGGCCTTCCTCTGAAACCTTGGTGGAAGCCTCCATGAGGCTATTCTGTGGTGGCCCCCATGTCAAGAAAGAGTGGCCTGGCACCCACGGCCTTTGCAGGACTCGTTTTCTGCTTGCTGATGTAGATTTTCTTCCCATCTGTACGTTGGCCGCAGCTCTGGGATGGTGCTGACCTGAGGGGACTGCCCTCTCCGCCTGCTCTCCTGCAGGAAGGGCAGTGTCAATGAGCTCTGTGAGAGGATCAGGCGCCAGAATCCAGTCACTGTGCAGAGCCATGTGCTTCCCAGGCTGATGCACACAGCTTGAGTTTCAGCTGCAAGCAACCATCGTAGAGGCTTCTCATCCACACGGATCTTAGCAGAGTACTGTTTAAACCACATTCAGAATGAGGGAAGCCACAGAACCCCGGGGGTCATTTCTTCACAATGCAGATTGGAGAGCATCTTAGAATAGCCTTGCCTGTGCTGCTTGTGGGCTGGTGAGGGGAGCTTCTGATCCTGCCTCCCGACCTAACCCTCCTGAGTCTCCATTTGCTAATCTATGAACAGTAGTACCCATCTTGCAGGGGTCATTGTGAAGACAGAGTCACAACCTCACAGGCCAGTGCACCACTCTAAATGTGTTAGTCATTGTCTGCCAGCACTATGCACACAGAGCAGTTAGTGTCCCTGTGGCCTTGACTGCAGGTTAGAAGCATTCTCCAGCTGCACTGGGTTACTGGAAACAAGGTTTCTATTCTGGTTCTTCCGTGTATTCCAAATGCCAAGTACCAAATAGAATTTCCTTTTTTCTGGAGTGGAAGGAGACTGCTCTTAGAGTCTGTTTACATTCTGCAGCTCCTAGGATACTATGTGTTGATTTGTAATGAGAAAGCTGGCTGTGACCTGCTGCAGGCAAGAGGCAAGTCACCGCCAGGGTGCCCTCTTCTAAGTCACCCACACAGCCATAGATGGTGGACCTGTCTCTCCCTCTGTATGCAGGAGCAGAGCCACCTCTTAAAACACAAGTCACTTACCTTTGGTAACCCTCGAGCACCTCACTCCACTTAAGGATGCTTTGTCCTTCAGGAAACTTGGCCCTGCCCTGCCTCAGCCTCCCACTCTGGTCTTTCTCGTCTCACTGGCTGCAGCCCCTCATCACGTGTAACTCTCTCTGACCAGGCTTCTGTCCTCCCAGCTCTTTGTCTGCTGTGTCCCAAATGACTCCCATGGTGACCACCCAGACCCTCCAGATAGGCTGCTACCTGTAGCTGCAGCCCCCACCATTACCCCAACCCACTGAGATTAGCAGGTCACGGAGTCCATCTCCCCCAGCTCTGCCTTCCAGTCTCCTAGCTTGCTTCCTTCTATGCTGACGTATCTAGGACCTCCCCAGTGACCTGCTACACAGCTCCATCTGGAATCTTTCTATTTTCCTACTGTTCTTGACACCCTTCTCCTGCCAACCTGTTCCTCCCATGGTTTTTGCCATGCCAGGTCAATGCCAGCTCTTACTTACCAGCATCTGATCAAGACTCACCCCTTTTCTGCTTCTGTACTTGTGCAGTCACTTCCCACCTGGATTATTTGGTCAGCCTCCTATTCGGTCTCTCTTGCTCCTTTTCTGCTATTTACATCACAGCAGCCCAAGTTTCCCTGTTAAAACCTAGGTGAGATAAGGTCACCGCTGCTCCAAGCTCTTGAGGACTAGGCATCACAGCAGGTGATAGCTGGCTTCATACCATGCCTACCTCGGCCTTTAGCCCTCACCCTCTCACCCTCACCACATGGTCATTACCTGCTGGCCTCTGCAGCTGCCTCTCACACCTTGGACTGGGACTTCTTCCTGGGAAGCACTAACTCTGCTAGTCAGATGTTCATGTGTAGGAACAGAAATCACAAGTGAGCAAAAGAGGACTGGAGGTCACTGATATCCCATTCAGGGTAAAAATCACGGTTGTTTGCCATTTTGCATGCCCGGCAGCCCTGCGTCCATGGGAGCCTCCCCTGTGCTCTGTCTTCTGGGCATGTGTTCTGTTCATGCATATAGCTTTGTCATTTCTGTTGCATAACCATATGGTGTGGGTTTTAATGTCATTAAGTTAATTCCACAAAGCAGTTTCTGGGCCACGAAGAATGTCAGTTGGGTAGGTGGATATGTCATGTAGCCAGTCCACGTGTCCCTGTAAATGGCCCTGCCCTAGTCTCCTTGTTGTAGAATCTTTGCATCTGTCTTCAGTTGTAATGTCAGGGAACTCAGCTACTCGTCTGCCCTTGACCCAAGAGCGGTCCTTCTCTGTTGGGGAAGGTCTTGGGGAAGGTCATCCTCTTCGACCAGCATGCAACTTTGGGAGGCACACACATGGAGCAGAGAGGGAGGAAGGGAACATCTACTCAGCCGCTAGATCACCCTCACATCCTAATTTTACCTTCTGGATCAAAGGTTGGGGCTTTTAAGTTGATGATTTGTGATACCATTCACAAAGGCTTAATGATTTCCCTTACTAACACTGGAACAGGTGGCACCTGAATGTGCTCACCCTTGCCATGTCTAGGCCACATGCATCTGTGGTGTGCGCTCAATGCCTGACTTTGTACCACTTGCTCTGATATGCAAATTATTGCCTTAACTTGTTCAAGAAATAAAGCTGTATACCACTGAACTGTACGCTTAGAAATGGTAAGATGGCAAATTTTGTAATGTGTATTCTACCACAATTATTTCAAAAATAATGCTCTGACAAACAGTTATTGTAGGTATGATTTCATAGTAAGATGGGCGTAATGAAGAAATCCTACTATTGCTGCGGTCTTCACACATTGCTGACTCTAAAAAACTCTTTTGTTATTTTATCATGCAGGCCAAAACTTTAAGAAAACTGATCCAACAAACATTTAGACAATTTGCCAACCTTAACAGAGAAGAAAGTATTCTGAAATTCTTTGAGATCCTCTCTCCAGTGTACAGATTTGATAAAGAATGCTTCAAGTGTGCCCTTGGGGTAAGTATGGGAACATGGAGAAAGAGGCCAATTTGATTTCTTGTGGTATTTCTTCTCCATCTGTATCTAAATTTGGGATTGAAAGAACTAATCTTTTTTTTTAAATGAGTATACTAATTTTTCATTTTATAGTGGGGTAAATGCAAAAAGAAAATATGTCAATGTGAGAATGAAGTTGTCTTTAGTAGCATGACTGTGTTCATTAATTAGGTCTCTTTATTCCAGCCTGTGATTTGTCAATTAACTGTTCTCCAAGGCTTGCTTTGCCTATTCAGATCATCTTGCCAAAGAAAATCCTGGCTTCTGGCCTGCTGGAAGGGGCACACTGTGTCCCTCTCTAGGCTCAGGAGGCCCAGGAGCAGTGAAGTTATATTTTCTCTTTTTTTTTTTTTTTTAGATAGGTCAATTGCAAACCAAGCCAGCCACCACCGTACTTTAATATATCTATGGCTCTTGATCTAAAATCTTTCTTTTTCTTCCCATCCCTCTGTCCTCACCTGTTTGACCTTCAAAAGTCAAGCTGGATTATTTCAGTGGAACTGGCAATCGGCCCGGAAGAAGGGATCAGTTACCTAACAGACAAGGGCTGCAATGTAAGTCTGCTCCTATGACGCCACTCAAATGACCATAGACAGAGAGGAGTCAGAGTAAGGAGGTGGGGTGCTCTGTAGAGGCAGCACCCTGCATCAGGCCTCACCCTCAAGTGGTGCTTCTTGCTCAAGGGACAAAGACAAGAGAAGGCCTAGACCCCTGTTGAGACTCTTCAGAGATCTGTAGTCTGGGAAGGAAATGGATTAGATAGGTCTTATGTATCTTAGTGAGACTTGAACAGGGCTGTTCAGTTCACTTGGAGAGTGTTGAGTTTTGATCTCTGTGTGTGTGTCCTGCTGGGGATTTATCCTAGGTCCTTATAGTTCAGTAAAGCACTTGCCTGGATGTGTGAAATACTTTGGACAGCATTATAGTGAGGTGCACCTGCTCTGAATCTCAGAGAGGATGACCAGAAGTAATCCATAGAAGTACAGCAGGAGGGTGGTGGGGAAGAGCCCTGAGGGAGAATGTCAGAGGGAGGTGGAGAAACAGCAATGAAAAGCATTCCAGTGTGTCATTTCCATACCCTGAATGTCTTACTGTGCTTCTGAATTTTTTTTTTTTTTTTTTTTTTTTTTAATTTTTGAGATGGCAGCACTCGAAACTCACTGATAGACTATTTGACTCATGTGCCACACCAGCTTACTGATCTTTGGAGGAGCCTCAGATCTCCTGTCACATGTGCACATGCATTGGTTGCAAATGCAGACTGACACAGGCGCACTGTAGCTAGAGTCCTGACCCTGGCAATGCCCTTTCCGCAACAGGGACCCCTCTTAGTAAAATTCCAAGTATGGCACAGTGTACCATCCCTGGAACACACATGAGGTGCATTCCTGGGCAGCTCGGTACAGTGCGTACGGCCTTACACTGCAGGATGTGGGAAAGCCACATTCCATGACCTCTGGCAGCCCTGGTCATCATTCACATTCCTTATCCATTGGTCCACCACTCACCCCCTGTTTTACCCCAGTGAGTCTGGAGTAGAGCTCAGTGGACAAGATCATGGCGAGAAATTAGATCAGAAAGACAGGGAGGGGTCAGGTCACATAGAGTGTCTGATCATGGAAGTCATATTATCCTGTAAGAGGTATGGGATATGACATTTGCATTGTAGCTTTTAAAGTAGGGAAATATGATCTGATTCACATTTTTAATCATTTATTTTTTAATGTTTATATTTTTGTGGTGCTGTGGATTGAACCCAGAGCTTTGCCCATGCTAGACCCAGGGGACAAACTACATTCTCCAACTCTTTTTAGTTTTTATTTGGAGACAGAGTCTTAATTGCTGAGGCTGGCCTTGAACTTGTGATCCTCCTGTTTCTGCCCCCAAGTAGCTGGGATCACAGGTGCACACCACCACACAGGTCTCTGATTTTTATATTTTCGAAATGTCCCCCTGACTTTCAGGTAGGGGATAAGCATGGGTGAGGGAGCCAGTAAGGAAACGGTTGCAGGTTTCTAAGTACAGTGTGAGATGGTGGGCTGGGGAGTGGTGGTCTACATGGATCCTGCATCCCTGAAAACAGACTAGGAATATGCTTTGCTGGGCAGGGCACCCATGTGAGCCCCTTTCTGAAAAGCAGCTCCTGCTCAATTCCACGGTACCCTCTATGATACCTTGGGTGTGGAACCAGCCATACCAGGCCAGTCATTTAGGAAAAGAGGTAGGAATCCTCATGCACAAGGACCATGGTCGTGAAGTGCTAGGAGTTCAGGTGATACTTGTGTATGTCTTATCTTTCCAAGAAGAAAACCTGAACCATAGTCCCTTCTGGCTGTCCTGGAGTTCAGTCAGTCAGTGCAGGATGGGGCTTTTGGATAACACTCTCTCCTGGAGCCTCTTGCCTGTCCATGCTCTCCCTGCTCCAGCAAACCACAGAGCTTCTTGTGCCTCAGAGCCTCGTTCCAGCCAGTTTGCAGGTACCCCTCCCAGGCTGACCAGTGGGTCGAAGCAGGGGCTGCTCCTGCTTCCTTCTCTCCTTTGTGGGAGCTGTGCTTTTCCTCACCAGTTCATTTGTCTGAGCACCCTCAGGACAACACAAAGAACACATACCCGGAATATGAAGTGCAGGAGACAGCTCCATGACTGCCCCACTGCTGTGCAGGCTCCCCCAGGCTCCAGACTGGGGAGGGCTTCAGAGGAAGGAGCCACAAGAACTTGACAGAATATCCAACAGAATTGATGAAGTGAGTCTTTTCTCCTTTCCTTCCCAAAGCCTACACATCTGGCCGACTTCAACCAAGTGCAGACCATTCAGTATTCCAACAGTGAAGACAAAGACCGAAAAGGAATGCTGCAGCTCAAAATCGCAGGCGCCCCAGAGGTAGGGACCTCGCACTCGCGGAAGGGAAGGCAAGGCGTCGTGCCAGCTTAGAAATTATGTGTTTTAGGATAAGGATGAAGTTTTCACAGCTCATTAGAATCACAACTTTCTCATTTTTGTAAGGGTTACATTCTAAATCATAGTTAAATGTCCCCAAGGATAGGACAGGAGATCACTCTTAAAAGTCAGTCAGGAACACTGTTGTGAAGGTGATTAAAGATGACCACAGAGCATCAAGGAACTCAAGTTCTGGAATCATACCTGTGTCTGCTCTGGGAGTCTGTGTTGTAGTGACAGAATAGTAGCAGCAGTGGCTTATGCTAGGGAGGCTTGTCATGGTGTCACCACCAAGCCAAGTAGCACCTTCGTTTTGGTGGACCCCATAGATGAGGAAGCTGAGGCACAGCCTGGCCACAGTCTTAGTTTTGGCAGGGATGGAGTTCTCCCTGCAGCAGGTGAACCCACAGCCCTTACTCTTAATCACCATGCCACAGTGCGTCAAAAGCAAGAAATGTCACCAGACGTGGTCTTCTGATGAGTACCATGTAGCATGGCCCTCTCTGACAGATGGGCTGAGTACACTCCTGTGGACCATCAAGTGGACACCTAGGGCTCCAGAAGTTTGATTCTCAGGATTAACAAATACTCCCATGTAATATGGAAAACTTGTTGCAAAGTGCAATTTTGAAGTCTCTGTGACGCACTCCAGCATTGTTTTCAAGCTGTCCCCTGTCGTTATCCCCCAGTAGTGTTTAGAGTAATGGCATTGGGTAGCTCTTCATGTGGGAGGAGACATGAATACTCACTAAATTAGGACATTCTTGGATTTGAAAGTGAACCTGGAGAACACTTAAAGATAGGTCTTAGGAAATATATCAAATAGAACATTTGAAAAGAGTGATTTCTTAATGTTTGGGCAGAGCTCGCTAGGCTAAAAACTGTGGAATTTTACTAATTTTCTTTAACGCTAGAAAAACTGTGATGGACAGTAATAAAAATTTGATATCACATTAGTCTCACTTCTAAAAGAAGTTTTACTTCAGCTCTCTGATTATCTAAATGTGTGCTAGGGGAGCCAGACACTCTAAATAAAAACATATTTCCCACCTTTTGTGAGCTTCAGCTGACGTGGTCGTCCTCTTTTCCCCTGGAGCGGTCTCTTGTCACACGTCTGAGGACTGGTGTCCTTAAACAGCAGCTACCTGTTGCACTCCAGTCTGGTGACAAGCTCGTTCTGCGTGCGCTCCCTGGCCCATGTTGTGGAGGTCTGATGTCAGTGCAGCTGTCTCTCTGGTTGCTGGAAGAACAATAGCGTCTCTTTCTTGGTTTTTCCCCTGTTCAGCCTCTGACAGTGACAGCCCCATCCCTGAGCATCGCGGAGAACATGGCGGACCTGATAGACGGGTACTGCCGGCTGGTGAGTGGAGCCACGCAGTCCTTCATCATCAGACCTCAGAGAGGTGAGGCTCTGCTTCTGTCCTAGCCCCTCTTTTCTCCTGAGCAGGTAGAGGTGCTCCCCTGGCAGCCTTCCCCTTGTTCCGTCACGCTGTAATGTCAAGACCTGATGGATGGATAAGGTGCTTGCTTCTGTGGTGTGTGCTGTGGTGCTGAACCAAGTGGAGGTAAAGACAGCGTGGCCTGCACTCGCAGACCCCTGTTGGCACAGCCCACTTAGAGCGTTTTCTGAGTTACTGCTAGTACTTTAAGTAAAATTTCGAGATTTTTATTCTGTTTTTAACTCATGTTAAATAAAGTTTATTTCTTGCTTTTTCTAAGATACTTGAAAAGGTTAGAATAGTTGAATAAAATAAATTCTAAATCATGATGTGAAATCAAAGATTAGAAGGAATAAATAACCTAGAAAGGTGTCTGTCCTTTCAGAAGTGCCACAGGAGTTTTGCAAACAAAGCAAAACATGTTCCAGAGAATCTGGAGTTCATAAATGATCAAGTGAAAATATTCCCGGCGGGACACTAGCGTAGCATGATTCAGGGAAGCCTGGGCTCTGGAGTTGTGTCAGCCAGTGGGTCGTGTCATGAGTCCCCTGCACTGGCATCTGTCAGTGCCTGACTCCACAGAGCAGAGTGGCAGACCTGCCTTCATGGTGTGGGGAGGCTGGTGACTTCCTGGGGGGGAGGGCAGGCTTGCACAGAAGCTCAGTCACATTCTTCTGTCGTGCTGGGTCTTGACGTAGTAGATTAGCCTTGACTTTGAGACCTCTTCTGTAAAAAAGGGAAGATGCCACCTTGTAGGGTTGTTGGGTGGACCCCAAATGGTAGCTTAAAGTGGCTTGCAGCACTCTGCAGAGTTTGCCTTGATGGCCTAGACCCTTCCAGCACTCATCTAGTGACCAGGATGGTCAGAAAGAATCCCAAGGCTATATGTGTTGTGTCCAGCAAACTGGATTGAGTTAAATAGCAACCAGAGGGGAGGGTCACACAAGCGAAATGAATGACAAAGACTCACTCCTGGGATGGAGTCCAGAGAGCCCCCCCCTGCCCTGCAGGACAGCTCTGACCACAGAGCACCCTGGGCACAGTGGGAATGCAGTGGGCATGTGTTTCCAATGGGTGTCACGTTTAGAAGGTGGGGACATGGTTGTGCTCTGGAGCAAGAGCTGAGGCCACAGCCACACTGCACTGACAGACCCCCAAGCGCATGAGGCCAGATATGGTGCACCTCACAGAGGCTCTTCCCATGAAGAGCACGCCAGGGAAGACTGTCTGTGTGCTTTTCTACAATGTGTGTGTTTATTGAAGTTTCCTTCATCTAAAAGGTAGTAATAAAATTGCTTTCAGAAATGTTCGAAGCTCCCTTCAGTTAAAACCTCTGCAGCCATACGTATTTGATTTTTCACTTTGTGCTTTAAGTAGGCCACTATACCTTGCAAGTATTTAAATGTCTTGAGCTAATTCCTTCAGAAAGTGCTTTGGAACAAATGTTGGATATAGTGTATCCTCTGTCTCCTTTTTAGTAAATAATTTCATAATTTCACCCTAAAATGTTTTTTATCACTGTTTTGTAAATATATTTAATACCTAATAACAACATTCAAACAGTAGGCACTGATCCATCCCACATTTAAGGGGTCAGGATATCCCCATGCCCACTGCACAGCTAATTCACTCTTGGTCTTAAAGGGAGGAACGCTGTGCTGTGGAACATGAGATGAGGTACCCTTAGAGTTTCATTCACAGGGAAGAAAATGAAGGAAAATACTCTGCATGAAGAGCTGCTTGTTGGCTGCTGCCAGTTCTACAGTGTCTTTTAGGGTGAATGTATCTTATTCTGAATCCTAGCATATTTATATATTACATGACTGTGATTTTTGTGGTGCCAAAGACCAAACCCAGGGTGTTGGCCTGCTAGGCAGACACTCAATCACTGAGCTGTAGCCCAGCCTTTTACTTAACAATTGAATAAGTCCCTGAGGCAAAACCATATTTATTGCCTACTTGATTTAATATTGAAGTCAACCCTTTTTAAAGGATAGTAGTCAGAAATGTATGTGCAAAAACATGTGCATTTTTTTAATTGAGATTTGTTCCCCCAGAATGATGGAAAGGCTGGGTAGGGGCAAAGGTGAGAGGAGACGGTCTGATAAGGAACAGAAACTCTGACATGGCATCTTTCACAGAGCCAGGAGGAGGGTCTTGAATGTCTCTCCATAAAGGATGATGAATTGGTCAGGAGGTGGCTTGGGTCTGCCCTGATCTGAACACGATGCTGGCCATATGTGTACTGAGGCATCCTGGGTACCTATGGTGTACAGGTTTTTATTTATCAGTTAAAATACATTTGAAGTTTTAAAATACAAGAAAAATTCAAATAACATGAAGTGTATTTCTCAAATCTGTTACACTGTTTTCCTGGCAATAGGCTTTCAATAAAAATGACATATGCTTGGGGCTGGGGTTGTGGCTCAGTGGTAGAGTGCTTGCCTAGCATGTGTGAGGCACTGGGATCAATTCTCAGCACCCCATTTAAATAAATGAATAAAATAAAGGTCCATCAACAACCAAAAAAAATTGCTTTAAAAATGATGCATGCTGGTCTGTCTCTAGATTATAAGCTACTGCATAGCGGCAGCATGTGCAGGCACAGGTGCCTAACAGCGTAGCGGTAGGAATTGGCTGGTCAGCTCTGTGTCGCCCACGTGCACTATGTGTGTGTTGATCTACCTTTGTTATTTTGGATTTATAAAGTGCTCTTAAAGGTGATGTTTATTGACAGAAAACATAATAAAAGTCACAAACTGGACCAAAACGTCCTGACCAGGCTCCACCAGCATCAGTATATGGCCTTGACCTGACTGGGGCATTAGCTGACCTATCCTTACCTGCAAGAAAGTTCACAGTTTTGTGATTTAGTAAAATTCCCCTTGGAGGAAAGAATTGTGTGCTTTAACCTTGCTCTCTGAGATTTCCCGCAGAACCGCAGCCAGTGCTGCACTCTGCCATAGAGGGTGAGCTCCTGCTTGCAGCTCAAAACCCAGAAGGTGGAAGAGAAGTGGGTAGGTGTTGCTATACAACTAAAATACTCCTTTTCGTAAGAGAGGGACATTTTAAAACTGTAACATGGGGCGAAAAATGTTTATGACACATAAAGAATCACAACTTTATTTTTCATGTGTTCTTCTAGCTCATTGAATAAAAGCCCAACATAGAAACAGCACCTTGTAGAAGAATGAGCATGCAGATGTCCTATAAACATGGACCCAAACAGGGACATATGTCATTTTGCATTTATTAGGTTATTTTTAAAAACAGCAGCTATCAGCCACTGCACCAGGCATTGGGAGCATGCTGCTACCTACTTGGTGCCAGTTAGTGCAGTATTGCCAACAGGCCATAGGCACACTGGCTGCGGTCCCCTGGCAGCACTGCCACAGGACGATCCCTCGTGCTGTCCCAGACAGCAGAAGCCAGAAGCAGAGCAGGGATCAGTATGCAGACAGCAGTGCTGCACCCTTGATGACGGCCGATGGGCTTGATGTGGGACTGCAGCACCTGGTGCAGGCGTGTGCCTCTGTGTCCATGCAGGGCTGGTGTCCTAAGTGCCTGCAGCATCAGGAAGGCGCGGGAGGTGGACAGTGCTCCTGGGGAGCCAGCCATTGGCTTCCCCTCCTTCTTTACTGGGTATACTTCACAGTTTAGATTTCTTTTTTTTTTTTTTTTTTTTTTTTTCGGTACTGGGGATTGAACCCAGGGCCTTGTGCTTGCAAGGCAAGCACTCTACCAACTGAGCTATATCCCCAGTCCCACAATTTAGATTTCTTACAGTGAATCTATATTAAATGCAAAAAGACCGGTAGAGAAAATCTTTGATTCAGAAATTGAAATGAAAAGTCATGCAACTCAAACAAAATGGAAGGCGATGCAAAGATTCTTAAAAGCATGTATTCAGAGGAATAAGATCTATCCTGACAGACGTGAGACGCTGTGTTGACTCATTTAAAGGCATGGTGAAACCTAACTCGCAGACTGAGCACTCCAGTTAATAAGTGTGTGGTTTCCTGACGCTCTGAAGATGGTGTCTGCTGCCTTCTCACTTCTTCAGGTTCACTCTCAGGACTCTCCAGTTGCCCTTTACCTTGTCACAGCTAACTTCTGCCCATGCCCAGCTACTTTGGAATCTGTATTATTCATAAACAGAATGATTGATTTTTCTCTCAGAGGAAGTAGAAGTTTCACAGAGCACAAAAATATCTAAAAGCTGAATCTAAACATCACACCCATGTCACTGGAAAGGCCGTCTTGCTGAGTGACGGTATCGAGTGTGGTCATGCCCAGGGGTAGTGAGCTCATTGTGGGCTTCCCCACTCTGACACACAGTCTTTGCAGCATGCCAACTGGCCATCCAGCTCAGCAGTCAAGGCTGCTGGCACTGAGGTGCTGCAGCTCTGCTGTGGGCGTGTGCGTGTGCATGTGCATGCCCTGTTATACAGATCTCACAGGGTCCCTGAAAGAGGCAGTCACTTGGGGGCCCCAGGGTAACTATGTCCTCCTTCCTCAAGCAATGGCCTGAGAGCTACCTCAGTGCCAGGTGCCCTGCAGGTATTGGGTGCCACAGGGCAGGGCAAGTAGTCCACAGATCTCTGCTGTGTGGAGTGCTCTGCCTATAGCAGACGCAGGTCTACAGAAAACGGTGCTGGGATTGAGCCTCAGAGGACTGGTAAGGAATGAGGAAGAAGTTCCCACTGGAAGGAGAGCACCCATGAAATCGGGCCTATCGCAGTCAGGGTGGCACTAAGTGCCAGGGACAAGATCTGGGAGTAGTAGAAAGTGAGACTGGAGAAGGGACCCTGTCCTCATGAGTTCATTAGCACCTACTGCAGACAGAACACACAAGGCCCTGCATGCCTAGAAGGTTCATGGAAACATGAGTAGCATGAATAAACTGTTAAGACAAAATAGATAAGAAAGTATATAGTGTATCAAATGGTGATCAACTGGACTGAGAAAAATAAAGTTGAATTTGAAGGTGCAAAAACCAGAAAGGACTCACAGGAGGCCCAGTGTGAGCCAGTCACTGCACCCCAAAGAGCTGCCCTGCTCTGCACAGAGGGGCCCCGCCCTGAGCGCCCCTGCTCGTAGCTGCTTGGCACACTCTTTAGCCAATAGGGTCCTCCCTGTGCCTCTGCTTCTGGGATGCAGTAACTCCTCTGGCAGTTACACTCACCTGGTGTTTCACCAAGCTGCTTACACAGGTTTTGGTGCTGTTACTGGTGAATGTTTTTGTTAAAATGTAGAATGTTTGAAAGTCCTTTGGCAAGGAAGTTTGATTTTGATTTTAGAAATCTTTTATTGAAGTATCATCTTAGTTTTTTATTATGATTCAGCAAGCCTTTTAAACAGTATGCACGTAACAGTCTGTTTGTGATAGGTATTTGGACAGCTAAGACACAGTGTGCTGACTTGTTTAAAGGGTCTGCTAAATCCCAGGAGGCAAGCCCTTATTCCCTGATGTCTATGCATAATCTACAAAAAGGAATGAAAGCAACCTCACGCCTCTCTTTCCTTTTTTTCCCCAGAAGGTGAACGAGCTTTGCCATCAATACCCAAGTAAGTGCTGCTGTGTGCGCCATGTTCAGTGTTGGGGGAGTCTAAAGGAATTTGCTGTGCCACATCACCCACCACCTGAAAGATCCCACATCCTCCCATCGTGACCCAGATCCATTTCCACTTCCAACAGGAATTCAGGTTAAGGGAAAAGTTTAATTAAGGAGCTAAAGAATATCATGATGATAATGCAAGATGGGCCATTGTCAAATACCCACTTCATGGCCTTATCGCACACCTTACAAGAACCTGAGAAGAGTTCTGCTATTTTATAAGTAGGGAAATTAAACATCAATAATTTATGCTAATACTCTTGCTTATTAATGTTACAAGTTTCATAATAGGTGTGTTGGTCTTTAAAATTATAGAAATCAAATAGTAATGCCAAAAGAACCCATGTATTAGCTCTGTACTTGCAGCCAGCGTGCTAGGAACTGGGGCCCGGACGTGAGAGCTGGGTTCCAGCTGTTCTCATGCAGGTGAAGGAGCAGTAGAGCCTAGGAGGTGCCTGGGTGTCCTGGGCTGCTTCCACACAGCCCTTCTCTTAACTCCCTCCATTTGCTCTTCGAGGTGTATCAGACCCACTGCCCCTGGTGTTGCAATTGTTTTCCCTGTCTTCTGCAGTGGACCCTATGGGGGACACTAGGACCACCCAGGTCCAGCAGCAAACAGAGCTTAGCCTGTGGTCACACAGCAAAGGGGGAAAGTCCAAAGAAGCCAGGGAGCAGGCTTCCAGTGGTCTCTCCAGGGGCATGCAGGACGCACTCCCCCAGCATACTGCCTGTCAGCTCAGCGCCCCGGGTTTTTACAGAGGCTGGTGGCGTGCCATGTACCACAAGCCAGATTCCCACGAGGAAAGCCAGAGCCCAATGTAGACTGCCTTGTTGACGCAAGAAGTTCAGGCACAGCAGCCTGCCCTCTCAAGACAGTGGGAAGTCCCTAGGGCCATCTTCCCGGACCCCAGCCAAGGCCACCCACGCAGGCAGGGCAGTCTCAGGCCCCTCTGTCCGCTCATGTCACACACCTCCTGCAGACCTTCCTGCCCAGTCTGCCCACCATTCTGTCCTCCTCTACCCTGTAGTGCCAGGCACAGCCCTAATTTAAGCTCTTACCTGGCTTGCTGTCACTCTTTAGACAACTTCCTGTTACGGGGCGCAACTTAAGAACAGACCGATCATCACTGAGAAGTCCAAATTTGAGAGTCTTTATTAAGCCGGCAGCTGACTGTCTGACTGCCCCAAAGAATGGCTGCTGGGAGAACAACCCCGACCATAGGGTCATAAGTGTCTGTTGCTATGATTCGAAATTACACATTAACATCATGAGATCATCGACAGAGGGGGAAGTGGGTCAAAACGACCCTACCTAGGAACAAACTAAATAATGGTTACTAACATCCACACAATCACCATTCACATGGTACATTGTTTAGGAGCAATAGGGATCAAAAGAGAGCAATGTTTCTTTACATAGGAATTATCACTCTGTATTGTTGAACATGTCACACTAAGTAACTGATGATGGGTACAGAGGTGGGGTGTTCCCATGGGAGAAGCTTATTTCCTACGTAACATGGAGTCTCAGAGCAAAATGGAGTCTGTTTAGTCATTTCCCTTAGAGTCTGGCCTAAAACATTCTCATGGAGACAGATCTGTCAGCCCATCACACTTCCCAGTGTCCTGTCTTACAGAACCTGCCCCATTTCCTGCCGACTCTTCCAGCCATAGTTTTCACCAGCCTCACTGCATTCTTCAGGTCTGTTGGACTTTTTCAGTTGCTAAAGCAAATGTCCATTCTTTTCCATAAAGTCTTTGACAGCATTCTTACCCAGCATGACACACTCTGCCCCTACCCCTTGCTGAAGCCCTGCTCATCTTTCAGGTCTGTTGCTGCATCACTTCCTCTGGAAAACTGGGCCTCAAGCCAGAGGGCATCCTGGTAGCACTTGCCTGTAAATTTCCCTGTAGAGCTTATTTCTTACCCACACCGTGCACTGGCCGTCGGCTCTCTGAACACCAGGGTCCTGTGGAATTGCAGGCCTGACCTTGACCAGGATCTACACCTGGGGTGCACCATAGCTGTTGGGGGTGGGGGAAGTGGCTCTCCTCTGGCTTTGAGGAAGAGCGCTTCACAGCGTCTGCATGGTTGACAGATGAAGAGGGTCCCCACCCAGGCCGGGAAGGAATGCTTGCTTGTGTGTCTTCATTCCTTTTCCTTGTGGAAAGTTAAGGAATGACTTTGAGGTCTAAAACATGGGGTCATAAACAGATATGAAAGTGAATGAAGAAGGCAGTAGAAGTGGAAATAGATATTAGATAAACAATAAATGAAGCAGAATTCTGAAGAGTGGAGTTTGCACAAATCCCAGAGTGGCAGGACATTTACCACCACTACTGAGAGGTGGCAGGATGCTGGCCACAGACGAGGGAGCAGTGTCCACACAGGTGAGGATCCTGCGAGGCCCAGGGGTACAGTTCAGAGTAGCTGCCATAGGCACGAGGGCAGCTGGAGTTACAGGGAATAATGAAATCACCAGTCTGTAATGATAACAAAAGCAAGGGAATCTATACAAGTGGAAATCAGAAAAAGCAGCAGTTCTCTTCTGTTTAGGAATGACAAAAGACAAATAATTGTAGTTTTGTTGGGTGATGGTGGTACTGGAGAGGACCTCCACACATCTTCTGTGAGGTTGCTGTCCCTAAATGATTGCTGACATATTTTGTAGGATACCACATACAAAACAGAAGAGTGGAAGAGTGAAGACCGAGTGTGTATATTCTGGGCTCCTGAACGTGCACACTTTGAAAAGCAATATCATTTATGCTAGCTCTAAAGATGCTGTTCAAAGGAAATATACATCCGAGCATGGTGGTGTACACCTGTAATCCCAGCCTCCATTCAGGAGGCTGAGCCAGGAGGATCACCAGTTCAAGGCCAGCCTCAGCAACTTAGCAAGACCCTGTCTCAACGTAAAAAAATGAAAAGGACTAGGGACATGGCTCACTGGTAAATTGCCCCTGGGTTCAATCCCCAGTGTCAAGTCAAAACAAAACAAGTAATATACAGGTATTAAACACAAGTGGCAAGTGAATGGCTTGGATGATATTAGGGACCATTCAACCCTTGGAGAGAAATTGGGAGGTAACATAGTAGTTGCACTTGAAGAAAGACCACTGTATAAAATGACAGTCTGGTGCCATGTGGATCTTAAGTGGTTTTCATTTCTCCCACTCTGTCCTTTGGAATATCATTAGGTGTTTTCCCCCCTTTCCACTGGACCCTTCCAACACAGTGAATGAAGGAGATATTCATTCACTCAAGCCACTGTCAGTGATTGCCGTTTGACACTTTAATATGGTCACCTTTATGTAGAACCTGAGGAGTGCTTCCTGTCTTGCTTAGCCTAAACACTGGGCTGTGTGCCCCCTTCAGCAAGCACTGCTGTGAATGTGGCTGTAGGTGTGAACAGCTTGTGGTACTGTGAAGGGCGGCAGAGGAGACACCTTGGAAGCGTTGTCTGCTGGCCAGGTGGTGAACTCCTTCAGTACCACATACAGTGCCCTCGACTGTGGCTCTGGGAGGGCCTGAGCACTTGTGTGCCTCACCCGCCTGGGCAGGCTTCCTTTGTGACATGGCAGCATAATTATAACACTGTGCACTAATAGCACTTTTTAAAAAATGAGTTTGATCCCCCAAAGGATCAAAGGACAGTTGTTTCACTGTCACCAGTTTATCTTGGTACCTAGTGTTCATGCCCAATACCTACATGTCTTCTTAGAGGAAGTAGCTGTCGTTAATGCTTTTGCTTTCAGTTGAGCATACACTTGAGTAAGCATAGGAGTTATGTCTACTTTGTGAGTCTTGTAGCACTAAAGATACTTTAAATATCAGCCATGGTGGCAATTTCTGTATAAGAGAGCCCTAAAGGGACCATTATTTTGAGAGCAGACTCCTTACCTTCACAAAAATGGCCATGTTGAAATAAAAATTGTGGTGTTAAAAAAAAATGCAAAAGCTGCAGTCATGCAGCTGTAATAGGAGAGAAATGGTGACTCCTTAGCAAAGAACTTCAATTTTTATAATAAAGATACAAGATTTCAAATAGTTGCAGAATATCACCCTTTTGCAGTCTGTAAATGGCAATATGTATCAGTCTACTTCCTGACATTTTTACATGGTGTAAATTTAAGATGAACCAATCACGTTACAGTGTCTCAAAAAAAACAAAAATCCTTTTTATCCCCACAGAACTGGGGATGGAAGCCAGAGGCTCATGCATGGCAGGCAAGCCTCTGTCACTGAGCCACACCCTAGTTCCCAAGTTATGTCCTAGAGAGCCAGTTGTGTGGCTTTTTTCTCCTAACTTTTCAGCAGTCCTTATGGTCTAGCACTTAAATGCAAAATTCTGTATAATCCACACACACCACTTTCCATGATAGTGCTGGTTTTAAACCACCATCATGAGTAACTTTCCCAAAGAAGTTAATCATTTCTTTAGATAACTCTTTTTTAATGAATTTATTTCTTTATTTTGTGATTCTGGGGATGCACCAAGGGTTTTGCACAAGGAAAGCATTCTGCAACTGAGCCCCAGACCAGTTCTCTGTTTTATCTTTAAAGCATAAAAAGAAAAGCAGTCTCCCCAGGTAGTACCCCAAGTACTAGAATCCAGTTTAAAAACTAAAAATGAAACACCTTTCTGAAATCTAATCTCCCTGTGAAGTGGGGTCCTTCTAACCCAAAGCCATTCCCTGCTGGTTGGGGCCTGGAGCGGGAAGACAGCGCTCATCTTTCCCATCTGTTGCAGGTTGGCCAACAGTGAGAAGCAAGGCGTGCGGACACATGCGGTCTCTGTGTCAGGTAAGGGCCCGAGGGAGAGGCCTCTGTAGCACCTGCCAGGCGAGGGGCATCCCCGACCTCCCTCCACTTCCACTGTGAAGGCTCCTGCTGGACTAGCTTAGAAGAGGGACTCGCATGGTTTTACCATCATTAAGTAGTTGTAAATGCGGCTTAGAGGTTTTGTTGTTTTAGATGAGAATTGTGAAATACCAGATCACTCTCTGTGCTGTATAAATTCTGGGTGGTTTTTCAGTTTTTCATGTTAATTATATTTGGAGTGAAATTATTACTTTTGATATTGCCATTGTAATTTATCTTTGCAGTTCACAATTTAAAGCCATATATATATTTCGTACATTTATTGTCTTTTGAATTTCAAGAAACGTGAAACATTTTCAAATGGTTTTTGTCTTTCTCGATGAACACACAATGGTGTTTGGATATGGTTCTTTTACATATAGTTAAGATGCTGGCATAAGCGTTATCTTAACTATATGCTGGTGTGATGAGTGTGGTGTGCCTTTCTTGTATGTTTTTAAAATACATGTGCCTTTTTTTTTCCATCTGAAAATATGGAAGATAGAGAGGCTGGAGATAGCGCCTTCCCAGGACCCAACTTGGCTGTTCATACAGGCACATGTACCAGAGTTGGATCTGCATACCTGTGTGTTTCATCTGTTCTTAGACAAAAATAGGAATGTGTATGTTCTATTTCTAAAATAGTAGCTTCCTGAGAAAATTATTATTAGTCTCCGGTATAACAGGGACTCAATTCCTGTTTAATTTGCTATGAGTTAGTTTTTCCTGAAATTTGGTTTCGTTCTTTTGCCTAGTTGATACTGTATTCTCTCATAGTGCCCAACGTTAAAATGTAACTTCCTGTCTTTCTTGCACAGGAGCACAGCACATGCCCTCTGCAGGGTGTGTCTTGCATCCCTGCTCCAGGCACAGACCCTCGGCCTATGGCAGAGGCCTTCTCAGTGCTGCCCACCCAGTTCTCCAGTACACATTCATCTCTCCACAAGCCTAATGCAAGACTCAGGCAGTAGCTGAGGGTCACCCAGCAACACTCAGCCTCACAGTTGACAGTCTGGTAGAGAGGGAGGCCACCATGTCCCCTAAGCACAGTCCAGAGGCACAAAGGGCCCAGGGCATCCAAGGGTGTTCTGTAGAGTAGGCGAGGCCTGCACTGCCTCCGAGTCTGAAGAGCAGCTTCTACGGTGAGGCCCAGGGTCTGCTGAATGCCCCAGCTCTGTGCTTGCCACACACACTATCCATGGTCACCCCTGCCTGAGAGCAAGCTGAGCTCCTGTTGGGCTAATGAGCATGATTCTGCATCTGTCTTGGGTGATCAAGTAGGTTGCACAGAAGCTTCTTGTCCTTCAGTTTGACTGATCTCTTCACCAGCAACCTCCATTCTTCAGGCTGAACCTCTGTTTCTTTTAGCAGCTGGTCATCATCACTCCTCTGCATTTGCATTCCCAGCCACCCCTTCTGTACACACTCCCAGTTTTTATCCTAATTCAGACACAGAGCAGAAAGCTGACCTGTGCGGGGTGCTTGCAGGACAGGTCTTGTCCCGGCTCTGGCTCATGTTCTGTGTGTTCTGTGTTCTTCTTCATCTACTCTTGTAGTCCTCACAATGGCCTGATGAGGTCGTTCTTGGTATGCAGGTGAAGAAGACTGAGGCACACAGAGGTTAAGTAATTTACTCAAGATTACATAGCTAGCAGAAGGTATAATCAGTGCTCAAACTTGACTCTCCAGCTTCAGTGCCTATCTTAATTTCTTCCGATTCTGCCTTTATAATTTGTTCCTAGGTGTACCTTAGCAAGGTTACACCTTCATCTCTGTTACTTCTTTTGCTACCATGTTAATTTTAAGTACACATCACTTGGGTCAGAAACTTACAGTGATGATTTAGCACCCATCAGATGAAGCACAAGCTCTCTGGCTCAGCTCTTGAAGGCCGTCCCCTGCCCACAGGCCACCTTCCCCTTCTGTACCTGAGTTGTGGGCTGTGGGGACCACAGCCTTGCTCTTCTCAGCGTCACAGCAGTCTCTCCAGAGCTGAGAGTCCTTTGACACAAGGTGGTCCTGGGTGACTACCAATCCAACAGAGAGGAATGGCCACTGCGGTTAGTGATAGGATTGTTGGTTGAGTGTCCTGTCAATTGTAGTCATTCCACCTGCTGCTGCTCATGTAGGCAAAATTAGACTAACAAGCTTGGTACATTTCTGTTGGCCACAAAGAGTCACGCAGCATCCAACCACCTGTGCATCGCACTCACTTAGAGCAATAATTCAGCATTTCTTGAAATATCTTTGTTAAACTGACACCTGGAAAACCAGTACTATTAACAGACCCTGTCCCAGGTTATTTCTCTGCCTGGATACGTCCCTCCAATATGGACTGTGGTGCTGACACACTGCTGGACCCTGGGGCATCTGCCTCAAGCAAACCTGTTTTGTGTGCAGGCCAGCTGCAGAGATGGTCTGCTTTCCTACCAGATGCTACCTCCTCTGGCCCCCAGCACTCTTTCAGAGTGGAGGTTCCTCTAGATCCCCATTCCCCACTGCTTAGCAGCCAACCTAGCAGACAGTGCAGCCTCTTCCTGGAGGGTCTTAACTTTGAAATTTGGGCAGCTTCTCTATGAAAATGAGATTAACAGAGGTTTTCAGAAATACCTAACAGAATAATGTTTCCCTAGGCATACTATTCTGAGGGCCTAAAGGACTTTTAAGACCAAGTATTTAGTGTTTAAGAAATACATAACCACTGTAGAGCTCTGGTAGAACTTAGGGTGCATCTGAGAGGCCAGCCGTCAGTCTGCTGTGTGGGATCTGCATATGCTCAGAGAGGGAAGCGTGCCCTTCTTGGTAGTGCTGCTGGAACAGAGTGGAAGGAGGAGAAAAGTGCCTGGGAATACAGATGTTTCCAAATCAGTGCTCAGAGCTGACTTTGTGATGCCTTTGCATCCTGGCCGTGACTCTTGTTTAATGTTTGGATGGTACACAAGAGGACTACAGATGGCAGTTTTTCTCTTTTGTGTCTCGTCATGGAGACGAGCATAGTGACCTTTTTCACTGACAGTAAGAATATTTAGTTGGATTGTCTCAACCAGCCCTTTTGTGCTAAAGTACAAATGTGCCACTAGGGCTATTTTCAGTATTGCAAACTTAAGAAAAATCGTAACCTATTTTTGGCTTGGTTTTTAACCATATACATAATTTTCTTTAGGTATTTCAAATTAGTAACCAAAAATTATCCTGAAATATTAAAACATTTAACAGCAGGCCTTACATACTGTGTAAACACAAGTAGTGCTGAAGTGTGATTGGAACCCAGCAGTCACTATGCTTGGTAGGAACTTTCCGTTCATGCCCAGGTGGAGCCTCAGGACAGCCTGCGACATTCCACTCCACAGGTGAGAAAACTGCCACTCTGGGAGCTTAAGCACTCAACCCGGCTTAGTGCTGCTCATGATAGGAGCCCAGATCCTGGACTCAGAGGCTCATTGTCTTTTCATTAGATCCCATTGGTTTGTTCCAAAATCTTGATGTGTGTGGAACAGAGTAATACTTTCATGTGGGTATTCCATGATAGTTTTCTCTCCCCTAAACTGAAATAATAGAGTACTGACTCTTCTGCTAAAATTCAAAAGTCTGTTCTGTATTTAAGTTTGAAAGAGCTACTTATATCTGGTTTTACACTCTGACTACAATTTTTATAATACTGTGTTTCCCAAGGTAGTCGCATCTGCTGAATGCTTGATTTAAATGCTGGCTTTTCAGAATTTGAATGGGAAAACAAACAAGCAAATGTTGCTTAAATTTTAGAGTATTCTTACCTACTAGGTAAGACGTTCATTTTGTAAATTACATGCTTTATGACATAATCAAAATACTGCCGATAATTTTTTTTGTGCACAAAGTGGTAGATTTCACACATGACTGACGTGTTTCTAGTACCTGGAGTCCTGGATATTATTCTGATTTCATAGCAATCTTTCGTGTTTTGTGATCAGCCTGGTATCAGAAGAGATGCTAAGCCATTGGGAAGCTTGCAGTCTGGCTTCACAGAGACACTTTGACCTTGTGCTTGGGTAAGGATGTGAGTGACCAAGGAGGCCACCCTGCTGCCCTCTTCCTCAAAGCCCTCCCTCGCCCCCCTTGGCATCACCAGAATTCTGCCTGCCACTCCTCAGATTCAAGGGTGCCACTCAGTTACCTCATTCTCCTTTGGTTTCCTGGGAGTTGAGGATCTCAGATATCACACAGGCACTGAGATAACACCATTGGCCGTGAAATGTGCCCTGCGAGAGCCCCAGTGCCAGGTACATTGGCTGTGGGCAGTCCTGGAGAGGCGGGGAGCAACAGCTGAGCAGGGAGGACTTTTGATTTCACAGACCCACCCCCACAGATCTCTTGCCTCCATCCTAGGAACAGTTTTTCCAGAATAGTTATTCATGTCTTCTCCCCAACACCTCCACATCAGAAGAATGAAATGCTTCGTGAATTTTTTAAAAATATTTGTAGTTGTAGATGTACACATTACCTTTATTTTATTTTTTATGTGGTGATGAGATTCGAACCCAGTGCCTCACATGTGCTAAGGCAAGTGCTCTACTGTGCTGAGCCACAACCCCAGGCCTCATGAGTGTATTTTGAACAGAATTGTGCTTCTGTCTTTCTGATAGTGTGTGCTTCACGGTTGGCAGTGTTTGGGTGTACGCCTTAATCTTCAGGCTCAACTGCTCAACACAATCATTAATAAACCTTAATGATCTTTTTAAAGATATATAACTAATAGGCAAGAAGCCCAAGAATCATCTTGCTAAATGTAAAAAAATATTGCCAACATCAAACGGCCCCATTATTTTTTTCTTTGCAGAGAAAAACTTTAAAGGAATACTAGAGACTTTAAAATATAATTGTAGAGTTAGACCTCAGGGCCCAGTTTGTGTAGCCTATAGTGACTCTAGAGCAATTGTGGACTAAAATCGAAGCTGCTTGAGTCATAACAAATAGCAGCGAGCAGAAATTATTAAAGTGTCCACTATGTGTTACACCTTTGATTCATGTCCCTAATTTTTCATCATGAAAAATGTCCAACACATGTAGAAGAGAACATAGAATCGTCTCGTGATTTTGCACGTGCTCATCACTCGGAGTCTGTGACTCTTGGCCAGGCCTATTTCATTTCTGCCTCCAGCAAATTACACAGACACATAATCCCCACTGGTTTTTTTAAGAAAATCTATGTTTGTTACAAATTAGACCCTTTAAAAACATTACCAAATATCCAGCCAGCATTCAAATCTCCCTTACTGCCCCATCTTCACACTTTGCCTTGTACAAACAAGTCCAGCAAGTGATGCCTGTGGAACATGCTCACTGCCTCTCCACGTCTGGCATCTGGGCCTCCCTGTCCTTTGTAATGGCGTTTAGCCTTGAAGAAATGCTGGCGCTCACCCTGCATTCCCTACACTCCACGTTTACGTCTCTGTGACACCATTTTGTTTAACTGTTCATCTCTGGCTCCTTTGGTCCCTGTAAACTAGTTGTTAGGATCTAGAGAGCCAGTGATATATATACTCCAGCAAGACTGCTTCACAGCTGCTAAACGCGGTGATGCAGGCCTGTAATCCCAGCTGAGGCAGGAGAGTCACAAGTTCGAGGTCAGCCTTGTCAACTTAGACCCTGTCTCAAAATAAAAAATAAATGGACTGGGATGTAGTGCAGTGGTAGAGCACTTACCTAGCATGTGTGCAGCCCTGGGTTTAATTCCCAGTACAGCAAGCAAGAAAAAGGATGAAGGAAAGACAGTGGCTCATCAGTGATGTGGAGCTGTTTTCTTTCTTGGTGATTGATCAGTGTATTAGGTCCCACCAGCCTCTTGTCCATCACTTACAACGTTCCCGCTTTTTTGTTTTAGCAGCTGTTGACATCCATGCCTGGCTTTCATCAGGGACCACAGTGGGCAGGGTGCAGACTGTCACTCCTTCCTTCTGCGGGAATACTTTTGGACACACTTATCCTGGGGAATGTGTACTACTGGAGAAACAGGAAAAAACAGCCCTTTCTTTTTCTTTAATTCCCAGTTTTTAAAATAAGAAGTTTTATCTCACTAGCCAGATGTAGTTTTTGTCCTTTAGGGTGGTCTTTTTGAAATATCATTATAAATGAATGGATTTTCCACACGGTGGTGCAGAGTCCCCATGGCCACCGTAGGTGGGCTGACTTGCTGGGAAGCCTGTCTATCAGACTGCAGAGCTCAGCATCCCCAGCACCAGATGCTCCTGAGAGGAGCGGCCAGAAGGAACTTTACCTCACTTTATGCAGACAAAGCCCAAAAGGTCAACAGTGACCCCCACCTGGACTCTTGCCATTATCCCTGCAGAAGCCTCAGGTTCCTGTGTCACCCAGACAACCCTGAACATCCCTGCTACCTTCCTCTGCTCTCTCTTAGCCCCCAACACCTCACTTGAGCCTTCTGCCACTCCTCTTAACCCACAGCTTCTGCTCTGAACCTGTCTGTCACCTTCCTCTTGTACAAAGTGCCCCCTTCACATGTGGCAGGTGTGTGCCACCATGCTGGGCACCCTGTTGACAATGACTGCTTCCTCCACGGAGCCTTGCAGTCCTGGGACAGGAGGTGAAGGGAGCCTCTTGCTTCTCATTGTTGCTCCTTCACAAATGCTAGCCTTGAGTCCTGAGTATCAAAGTCCCACCTGTGTTCTGAGCACCCAGCCTGCCACAGAATGCTCTGTGTTCCCTGTTGGCAGTCTGTCCAGGGGCCTGTCCTCCCCTTCCCACAGCGCTCATACTTGGGTCTTACCTGCAACCCCACTGCAGTGCCAGTGGTTGGGGGCGGTGCTGGGGATTGGACCCTGTTCTGCAACTGAGCCACATCCGCAACCCTTTTTATTTTTATTTTTGGAACAGGGTTTTGCTAAGTTGCCCAGACTGTCCTTGAACTTGTGATTACCCTGCCTTAGGCTCCCTAGTAGCTGGGATCACAGGTGTGTACCACTGCACCCAGCTGCAGTTTCATTTTAAGAAAACCCTCAGACCTTGCCCTCCTGTTTTTCTAGCTTATTCCTGGAGTACCCACATTCAACTCCAGGACCCCCACATGTGTGTCCTCACTGCTCAGTGACCAGGCCCTGCCCTGGGATCCAGGCACACACACTGACCATGTCTGCCTTGTCCAGCTCCTTCTGCTCACTTAATAGTAGCAGAAAGTTGCCCTTCAGCTCCTTACCTGAGGTAGCTTGATACCTCCTGGTTAAACCGGTAAGAAAACTGAGAAATGAAAGCAGAGTCACATTCCCAAAGTCGGGAAATGAGTGGTGGTGCCAACGATTGAATCTAGACTCTTCTCTGAAACAGCATGTGTTCCCCTTATTTTTATTTTTCATGATTTTATTCTTAGAGAACGCTTGTAGGAATAGTGAAATTGAAGTCTCCCGTAGATAGTTTACTCCAGTGCACTGTTGATATTGTAGCTCATTGTGTGTGTCTTAGGATCACAGGCCTCATCTTACACAGAGTAGAATTAACCAAACCAGCACATTTAATACTGACGGGATGCCCTCGTCCACGGTGCCAATTCCTCTTTCACCCCAGGGTGTCCCACGTAGCTCTTGCCTCCTAATCCTCCCCACCCGACCCTTGAGCGTCCAGTTGTCAGATCAGGCCATCTTCTTCACCAGTATTCCAGGGAGAGTGACGTTCCTGGGCCGTCACATGCAGGTCCAGGACTTTGGTGTGTGAAGAAGGTGACTTTTCAAACCAAGCAGTGAGATTGTATCATTGGAATCAAAACACATCATTTTTAAAATATCAGTGTTCTCCTTAGTTCTTTTCGTTTCTGCTGCTTATATGTTGGTACTGCCAGTGAGGTCATCGCTTGATCATCTTGATCATCTTGATGGCCACATGGTCCTGGCCTGCCTTTTGCAGGGCCCATGCTTGAAGTGGCAAGCGTGTGTCTGCGTGCCGCCTGGGTCGGGCAGTGGCTCCTTCTGAGTCTTAAAGCTCATCCCTCGCGTGGACTTCATCAGTCTGTCCACTGTTGCTGTCGTCCTCTCATCGCTGCCTCTCTGCGTCCTCTCCACTGAAATCAGTGGGACGCCTCAGTGAGTTTTGGTATGGCAGTGAGTGAGTAACTGAGGTGAGGTGTGCACGCAGGCACCCTCCTCGCCAGCGCAGGCCAGCTTCTCCAGATCTGAGAGTCTGTCTCCGCTGATGATGTGGAGTAAATTGCTCATAAAACTCTTTTACAAAATCAGAATCTAGTAGTTTTCTACAATTTTTTTCTTTATTGTTGAATGTTAAATTTTCACAAGAATATTGAATGCTCTTGATTCTTGAATTACTAGCTGTTTTTTGTTGTTTGTAAGCATATCTGTACTTTCAGTGGCTGTCTGCAGATCTGGATCGTTTCATTATATCTTCTTCTGTGTCTAGTGCTAACCTTTGCTAAGACAGAAAATTATATCTTAAAATATTGGCATTTAAAAGCTGCAGGTCAGTCACAGTACTAAATAAGGTATGCCAGTAGTGAAATAAGAACATTTGCAAATTTGTGTCTCGTTTTTATAGACATGCCTTTAAATGTAACAGGTTATCTTTTGTATTGAAATAATTTGTTTCTGTTTTTCTCTTTCCTCCTCTGCCTCTTTATAAAGGAGTCAGTCACTGCCAACATAAAGTTAAGAAAGCTAGGCGCTTTCTCCCTTTGGTCTTCTGTTCCCATGAACCTTCTCCTGCCGGTACTGCACTCTGTTGCTAGGGTTCCCTGCTAACCACAGCACCCACGAAGCTAACTCTAACCGATGCTTAGAGACTGTCCTCAGCAGCTCATAGCTTTACTGAATGTCAGTGTGTGTGTGTGTGTGTGGTGTCCACTGTCCAGAGGTGATACCTGGGGGAGGTTTGGTGTCTCACATTCTTGGGGCTGCTCTCTTGAGTAGTAGACTTTTGTTTGCCTGTGTGCTGTTTTCAAATGCATGACAGGGTAAAAGTAGCTTTCCCACCGTTTGCGTTCTGCGTGTTTTCCCACAGGGTGGGCCTGACTAGTTCCTTGCGTTTGGGGTTTCCTAACACAGCATGCACCTGAATGAGGAGGAGCTGCTCAGAGTCGCCGTGTCTGCTGCCTGTGCTCAGGGATGCTGCAGAGAAGGGGCAGCTATGCTGTTTGGAGGGTTTTCTAGGAAAGCAATGATTTTCTTACAATTGTTGAAACAATAATTTCTCCAGAATGTTTGGAATAAAATTTGTTGTTTCATACAAATTTAAAGGGGAGCCTTAACTTGTTGACAGAGCTCGGAGCACTGCACACTGCAATAGGCTTGCTCCAGGCGGGTCCCCCTTGCCCTTTAACATATGTGTGATGACTGGTTTGTCTTCATTTTTATCTAAGAGGACACACATTCTACCTGAGGGAGGTAGAAGCACTTTTAACATTTAATTGTGAGAGGCTATCAAATTAATTTCACTTAGTGTGGTAGAAACTAATTTAAAACTCTACAGTTTTGCCGTGTAACTTGGTATAACATGTTGATCGCTTAAAATTTGGCATAGTATCCTTCAGTCCAAGTAACATGTGACTACAGTCTTCTACCTATTGAATTAGACTGGGGGGTGATTTTGTTACTTTTCTCAAGATTTGATGGACTTGTCATTTTAATAGTGTCTCCCTCTCTTCTCTCCCCTCCTGTCTCTCCTGCCCTCTGTTCCCTGCTCCCCATTTCTTTGCATGCCTCCTGGATCTGCAGATGAAATTAGTGGGGACGGTAAAATCTATTTTCACATTTGTGTTGCTGCTATGATGATTATCTATGGAAATAAGTACAGTGCAGTGTTTAATGAAAGGCAAAATGTGGTTTAGATACGACAGAAGCAGATGTGGGTGGTACAAGAACAAGAGCTGCTGAGAAGGGCTCAGGGTGTGCACGGAGGGTGAACCTAGCTCTTACTTGTCATGTCACAGCAGGAAATCTGAGTCATATGTTCATAGTGAGTTTTCTAGATGTCTTGAACTAAAACTTTAGCATTCTAGAAAATTGTCAATGTGGTATTTCAGCAAAATTAGTCACACTTGAAAACAGTGATAGAGATCCACATAGTCTGTATTTACAGCAAGTATAGGTGTATATATTAATAACTCTTAGATCAGAAATGAGGTAGTAGAAAGAAAAGAATGAAAGTGATTTTAGAATCTTGCAAACAAACAATTAGAGGAATTACCAGCATTAATGATGATGGTTTTTTTTGTTTTTGTTTTTCTCAGTCGATAGCACGTAAAAGCTAGGAAATTTAAAAGCACATTTAGTGTCTTATGTTTCTCAGTCTGTGCTGCCTGCTTGGAACTTTATAGTCCCTCACACCAAAGGAGTGAGATTTTATAAGCTAAAGCAAAGTGGACAGTATATTTTCCTCATGACTAAGTGAAAGAATGCACTTGCTGAAGATTTCACCTCTACTCCTCCTGTGATAGATTGGCGGTGTGGAGCACCTGCATAGAATGAGCAGTGCAACCTTAGGGAAAGGTCTAAACACGCATGATTCTAGGAATGCACATGTTTTTCATAGGATTTGAAGCCAGAAGATTTGAGCTTCCTTTCTAGATAGATCCCTAGTAGTAATAAGTCAGTGGTTTGGGTCGTTGAGAGCTTTGTGCACACAAGCACCTTACCTACATGATCCCTGCTCACAGCAGTCAGGAATAATCACTGGGTGGCCCTGTTTGCAGCTCAAGAACCTGAAGATCAGAGAGGAGTAGCCAGGTCTGGGCTCCAGTGTAACCCTTGTCCCCTGCTTCATCCTGTTACCAGCTGACTTAAGTGACCTCCAGCAGATTGCTCATACCCTGCATCTCCACCTGGAAAAGTACTCCCGGGGTGGTTGTAAGGATTACTGTGAAGCATATGGATTTAAACATCTTCAGAAAAAGTCTTGTTACTACAGATTAACAGAATGCAAACATTTTCATATATTTTCCCCACACTGGAATGTCCCCGTACTGTGAATTAGCCAGGACAACTATACTTAACCCATCTTACAAGTGAATAGCCATGTCTTAAGGGTTGGCTCAGTTGGTCTTGGTTGGGGGGGTCCACAAACTAAGCCCTCACGACCCATCTGTTCTTGTACTTCCTCTTGAACTAGCAGTGTTTTCACATTTTTAAATGGTTGCATGGAAAATACCAAAAGAAAGCTAGTATTTGAAATAACACCATTATGTGGAATTCCAATTTCAGCACCTGTAAGTCAACTTCGCTTGGAACCCAGCCCCATGCCTGTGCTTACATGGTGTCCTTACTGCTTGCTGCCTGCAGTGCAGATGACAGAACTGAGTGCTGCCCCCAGAGTGTGTGACCTCCACAGTCTTGTACACTTCCCTCCTGGCCTTGTAGAAAAAGAACACCAGTCCCTAGCATAGGTCATGTAGCTAGATAGTACTGCAGAGCAAAACTGGACTCACCTCAGCTTCTAGAAAAGAATTTCCTACTGCTTCACATGCCTGTAGTGCAACTGGCACATCTGAGTTATGTGGCTGGATAAAAGACCGACATTAGTTAATCCTTGCGAATTGCCCATAGCCTGGGCTCTGTGAAGACATCAGTGCTGGAGAGTGATGCAGCCTGACTTCCTGCTCCTCTTGCTGAGCCCCATGCTTCTGGGAGCAATGAGGAAGCCAGGCAAGGGAGCACATTGTCAGAATTGCTGCCACTAGGAGACAGGAAAAGGTGTGCAGATAGGTCCCACTATCTGCCTCATGACTGAAAAACTCCCCTGGTTTTCAGTACCTGGGAACTTTCTGAGCTCAAAGACTTATGTCTTTCCTTTTGTTTATAAACCAGGCAATAGTATGCTTTCTCTATGGATGCATCCCTCCCAAACACCAAACCGACCTGTTGATATCAGCTCCAGAGGCATCAGGCCTTTTAAGTGACAGAGCATGAACGGTTAATGTCTTCGTGCATACTGACATTCAGTAGTTACTTTATGTCTCTTTTTAACATTACTTTGAAATGATGACTAAGTGATTTTCTCCGTTTTCTGAGCTGTCAGTGTGTGTTCTTTTAACAAATCTTTAATTTTACCACATATTTTGAGACCATGTTATTCAAATTATAATGTTACCTAAAATTTAGGAGTCTCCCCTTTAAAATGTTTCTATTTATTTATCTATTCATCTTTTTCTGAGTCAGGGTCTCCCTAGTTTGCCCAGGCTGACCTTGAACCCCTGCACTCAAGCAGCCCTCCTGCCTCAACCTCCCAAGTGCTGGCAGTTCAGGCGTGTGCCACCACACCCAGCTTTTAATGTTTCTAGTTAAGCCTTTAACTCCTGGGCCAGGCATCTTGAAACTGCCTTCCAGGTTCACAGGTCTCTATGAGCCTTCCTGTGAGTAGCACTCAGCCCTGTGGAAGGGAAAATTATGTTTAGAGGACATTGTGGTCTGGTTGAAAGGTGGTACAGGCCCATGCAGCACTGTAGAGCAGGCTCTGCTGCAGCGCCAGGCCAAGGATAGCCACTGAGTGGGGTCCAGGGAAAGCTGCCCACCTGCATGCCTCAGCCTCCTGCTGGGCAACAGGGAGTGAGACAACAGTGCCCCCGAGTGCAGTCGCTGAGGGGTGCACCATGTAGACTCTGTCACCTACCTAAGCTCACAGTCCCCATCGGGAGGGTAGAGTGTGGTCTAGCCAATCCTTGACCGTTTCCTTTGTCCTGCATTGACCTTCTGTGATGCTATCATTTGGGGGTGGAGGAAGCAATCTCAGGTGGGGCTCCAGTTTATCAGGGCCTGTAAGTATAAAAATTCCTCTGACTTGGGGATGCCCAGTGATAGGGCACTTGCCCAGCAGGCCTAAGGCCATGAGCATGGCAAAAAGAGAGAAAGTTCTCACCTCAGTGACTGTCACAGTATCCCATGATCCTAAAAGCCAGGGGAAAAAAATATAACCCAATCAATATCACAATATTAGTAATTCTTAAGAGAAATATGCCAAGAACTGCCACTGCAAAGCTTCGCAGACCCATGTGCCTGTTGGTGCTCACTCAGCTCCTTAAGAACTGACCCATGCGGTTCACGTGGTGCACACACTCTGCACTTGGTGTTGTAGAGCACACATCTGCCCCAAGTATTGTAGCTAATTCCCAGAGGGCCAATGAGTTCCCTAGGGGTTTCCTGTAGAAGTCTCATCACTCTTCAAAATATTCCAGTTATTTCAGGGGCTGGCACCTCTGCCTGAAGTTGTGAGACAGTCCTCAGAGGTATTTCAGCCACAGTAAGACTGGCTGGAAGGATCAGCACACAGGAACAAGACAGCCGCGAGAGAGCAGCCCCCTCTCAGCAGTCTGTGGGTGCAGGGCTATGTGCTCACCGCCTCCCACAGTCCTCATAACAACCCGGTGCAGACACCATGCTCTCGCTGCACAGGAGGGCACACCTGACGCATAACCAGGAAGTGACTCCCCCACGTCCATGTGCGCGCTGTGCCTGTCCCTTGTTCTGGGATCTGCCACCACTCAGTCTGTTGGTGCACTCATCTTCTTGAGAAGCTGTATCTCCTGAGCACCTGCTCTGTGCCACTCACTGTTCTCCATGCTGAGGACAGAGAGGTAAACAAGATGCACAAGGGCTGTGCTCCAGGGCACTCTGTTTCCAAGAGGTATACAAGATCAGTAACAGGGGAGTGGGGCGGGGGGGCGGGGCAAGAGGACAGTGAGTCAAGAACATGACCAGCAACGTGGGGATAGGGCAAATTAGCTTGGGGAGAGGTCTCTGAATAGGTGGCACTTGGGCTGAAACCAGAATTGGCTGTGAGCCAAAATGAGCTTTAGCAGGTGGTAAGCCTCAGGTGGGTGTGGCCATTGCTCTTCTTCACAGGCTCCTGTGGAGTCTGCAGCATCTGCTGAGTCAGACTGAGAGTGAGGGCAGGGTTGTCGAAGAGCCTTTAGTAGACTGTGGAGGTCAGGGTCATGGGGAGGACAGCAGAGGCAAGAAGTCCGAGCAGCTCTGCCCATACATGCCCCACCAGGGTCAGCCAGAGACACGTGCCAGCCTTCATGAAAGGAAACAGGGAGGGAGCTGGGGCTGCTGTTTGTGGAAAGGCAGCCTTGGTGGCGCTCATTCTGAGGGTAGTGTCAGGAAGTTGAGCCGGCCTGCTGAATTACAGAATAAGAAGAGGAAGTGTTGAGTGGGTGCCCATCTGGGCATGTGTTGCTTCCATCCTCTCAGCTCTGGGAGTCAACTTGTCCCCTCTTAGTATCGTTGTTGTAGGTACCTGAGCAGCTCCCTCTAAAGCTCCAGGTCCTTTCCACAAGGTCTTTTGATAAACCATCTTACACAGAAGCAGACTGCAGGCCTACAGGTTGCCAGTTTACTGTTCTTCATATTCTCTTGAGAACAGGAGAAGGAGGAGAAAAGATAGCGAGACATGGTAGTACATGCCTGTCATCCCAGCAGCTTGGGAGGCTGAGGCAATCCAAGGTCGGCCTAGGCAATTTAGCAAGTCCCTGTCTTAAAATAAAAATAATCACAGGGCTGGGGGGTAGCACACTGGTAGAGGCTTGGCCTCGCATGTGAGCCCTGGTTCCAACCCAGCACTGCCAAAAAAGAAGAAAAAAGTGTTGGTAGAAATATAGAAATGAAAGACTAAGGTGTGGGGTAGATTAAAATTTTTTTTCTATAATCCTAGAAATTGCATTACTTAATTAACATAAGAATAATACATAATGTTCACCTCTCCAGAATAGTTTACATAAATGTGTAAAAGAGAATTGATTTATTAGCATTATATTCTGCCAGCCAGAATTTTTGCAGTTGTTTTTAATGGTGATACCCATTGAGAACTGAATTCCTGCAGTTACAGGCACCAGCTGAGTGAAGCATTGAGGGCAGCAGAGGCAAGCAGGTGGTGCTGGCTTCTCGGGCCCCACAGCCAGCCCTCAGGTCTCTGCAAGAGAGTTTCGTGGCCCTCTGGGAGCAGTGAAGAGTTCTCCTTTTCCAGGAGGAGGAGTGTAGACTTGTGTGTTTGGACAGAGTGCTGTTGGTGTTGGGAAAGCTCAGCAGTGAGCACAGGTTGGGTAATTTGAATCAGGCAGTATCTCATGTCTTTTTTTAACAAGGGCTTTCTGTGTTATCCTGTTTGCTCTCTGAGAAACAAATCTGTATTATAACAGTGACAGTGATGTCACTTTTATTTCCATAAATGACTCATTTGTGAGCAAAATTTGAGTATTTTAAGAATATTTCAGCATGGTAGAGGGTATAGACAGATTGTTTTGCCTTTTTAAATTGTATCAAAAGCCAAGAGGTCAAGTACTTAAGCTCTGCCAACATATCTGTTTTCCTTTTTCACAGAGACAGACGATTACGCAGAGATAATCGATGAAGAAGATACTTACACCATGCCCTCAAGTAAGTGCTCTTCTCTCTGTGTGCTTGCTGGGCTGGACAGACAGTGCCTCACAGTTATAGGTTTTAGGTACTTATTGTCCTTTGAGAACTTTATTTTGTGCTTAACAGAAATGTTCTTTTCAACCTTCAGAATTCTATATATGCACCCCTATAAGATCAGAAGCCTAAAGCAAATAATTATTGTAGTTTAGATAGAGAATTTTTGTAGTCTTGTTTTCTAACTCTGTGATAACATAACAACCTTTATTAGAGCACTGTCTGTCTGTAGAAAATTAGTATTCTTAAACATTTAGTACACACATACACATTCAAAGAATTGCACTTCCCCTTGAAATCATTCCTTCCTGTGGTTGACTGAGCAGTACCAGCAGCTTCCAGCCTTCGTCCAGGCCCTCCGTGGGAGGGACTCCAGCTACCTGGAAGTGGCAAGGTGCTCTTCCTCTACAGCTATGCAGCTGCTGACGGAGGAGAATCTGGACCCCTCCCCCCGCCCCCCAGCTCTTGCTCTGGAGTGTATCGTCCCTAACTCTGGAACTGGATAAGTCCTAAAAATTTTGTTTTTGTAAAAAACAAGGAAAAAAATTTTAATCCCACCTTTTAAAGCAACCTCAGCAGCTTTACCTGACATTCAGATGTCCTAATATCAATAGAACTAAGTGTTTTAGGTTTTTTATTCTGTTTTGTAAATGTTTTTTAAAGTATTCTCATTTGAGTTTTGATTATACAAGAAAGAAACATTACCAAATTAAAGAGAAACAACTAGGCCTCTAAGTCAGGTATATTCCTGGGCAGGCCACACTGACCTTTCAAAAGTCACCAATCACAATGGGCATGGTGGCTCACATCTTTAATCCCAGTCACCCTGGAGGCTGAAGCAGGAGGGTCACAAGTTCGAGGCCGACCTCCACAATTTACCAAGACCCTGTCTTCAAAAAGTGTGGGGAGTTGAGATATAGCACAATGGTGGAGCACATCTGGGTTCAATCCCCAATACAGGGGGTGGGGGATCATTTTTATCAAAGTAATTAAAACCAAGGCAAGAGCTGCAAATTAATGTATACTTTTTAACGGCCAGTGGCAATTTGAAAAAAATGTTTTAAGTTTAAGGTTAGTTTTTTGATTGGCATTTAGACATTTGTACATTCCTACAGAGAATCCATTTATATATATGCATACATATATAATTTATTTACTTAGTATTCATAGTTGAAAAGTAAATTTCTAACATGGCTACCTTTTACCCAAACCTCACAAAAAATGAATTAAAAGATAGGAATCTATGAGATAGGGATTTAAAGACATGTTAAAAACATCAAATTAAATTAAGGATATTTAGTTTTTACTCATATTTAGTTCTCTTTTTAATTCATATTTGAGTTTAAAATAATAAAGTAAATATTATTGAAATATACTCTCCAAGTTTTTGTTGTTAACCTAATTGCTATTAGTTATTTCTAAGCAAGGTCTTCAATTTTTTTCTCTCTTAATTGCAATACAGAAAGCTATGGAATAGATGAAGGTAACAGGATTCCTTTGAAATAACTGCATTTGCTTGCAATTGCAACCATGGAGTGATGCGGGATGTTTCAGTTTTCAGTTAACTTATTTTAAACTATTTATCATTGGTTTACTCATTCTGTTAAATCAATAGAATTACTAGCTACATTGATTTTAAAGAGGAAAACAACTATCTAAAATGTTGGCTCAATGTGTATATACAATTGATTTATACAATTTGATCACCCAGGGGAATGTTTTAAGACATTTGGCTATTGATTTGTTCTGTTGGTGATTACACTAATGGAATATATACAGCCCTGGTTATGGGGATAAATTTCTTATGGGAAATAAATCAAAGTACCAAGTGAATAATTGAATAGGAATTCAATCTATTCTATTCCTAGAGGGTATTTTCTTTCTGTGTGCCTCAGTAGCCTGCCAAGACACTGATCTTGTATAATTCATATTTAAGGCACAAGTTTATGCTGGTATGTTCAGCCTTGATTCCATATCATCTAATTTTGAAATTGGTTTTTAGAAACTGCCTCTTTAAACTCTCTTAGCTCCATGATAATCTAGAGATAGGGTTATAATGAAGTGGAAAGCTCTTAAACTTTCAAAGCATAAAGTTGTAACAGTTTTATATTGCCTCCATATTTATAAACTTTAGTTATTTGCAAAATAATTGCTTTAAATAATTGTCTTTAGGCTTCCTACATTAATACCCAAACTAATAGCTCTTATTAATGAAGCATACACTTTAATACTTAGAGCAATTATTTGGAGAACTACCAAACAGATATCAAATAAATCAGATACTCAAAAGACTCCTACTGTAAAAAAAAAAAAATCATTTTTATAATTCATTTTTATATTCATCCAATGTCGTAACTGAACAAAAGTTCCTTTTAAAGTTTTGTTTAAGAGACTTCCACTCAGTTGAAAGCACCTCTGTGTATCCATGTGCCACAGATGAAGTTTCTGCTCATAATGAAACTATGTGCCGAATGTTGTGTCTACATTTAGTGTTGTGCCTCAGTGTGTATTGACACGGTCGTGTTTTGCAGCCAGGGACTATGAGATTCAAAGAGAAAGGATAGAACTGGGACGCTGTATTGGAGAAGGCCAGTTTGGAGATGTACATCAAGGCGTATACATGAGTCCAGTAAGTCTTATGACCCCCCCAAAATATGTGCTGATTTTGACTGTCAAGTGTAAACTGCCTCTTTGCCTTCAGGAGCCCCAAGTCCTCTGGAGGTTCACATTGTCTTTCTGGAAGCTTATCGCCCTGCTGTGCTGTTGCCCTTCCTTCCGCGTCTGCCCATTTGTTAAACCCTCTACACACACAGCAGGGAATGGTACTTTCATAACCAAAGTTTATAGACTGTTGTTTTTTTGTTTTGGGGGGTGGTTAATCAGGGACAATGGATAATTGCCACCATGTAGATAAACAGAAGTTCACTTTTTTAAAGTTCGACTTTGGAAGCCTTTACTTTGTGCTTATATCAAATTATAGAACTTACTTATTTTTTCTGTTTACTCTTTTCCAGTTTCTTTTTTTTCTTTTTTTTTTTTTTAAAACTCTGTCCATATTCATCTTTCTTTCTTATTCTCCTAACTCTGCTTTTTGAAGCAGAATGTGGTAGAAGAGCATTGGATCTTAACTTAGACCCGGATGTAATGCCTGTGAGGCAAGAAAATTCCAGTTACTAAGCCAGGTGACCTCTGGCTTCCTCCCATCCCTATAGTTCCTGATAAGAGCATTGTACAGTTCCCAGAGCTCAGTGTCTTGCCAGGGTCACACAGTTAATGGTGGACTTTAAATCAGTCATGCTTTAAAAATAAGTCCATTTTAGCTGCAAAAATAGTAAGAAAAATTTTTAAATATTCTCAGTGTAGTGTTTACTAAATACTTGTTGAATGAATCCTGGCCCCAGAAAAATACAGGGCTCCCATTGTGTCGCAGATGTTTCTGTATTGCAACAGGAGAGTGTAGGAGCATGCAGATGAGGCTGGGCAGGAGGTGCTGGTGGAAGTGGGCCTAGGGCCCAAGGGAGAGGGTGGGGCTTCGTGAGATGATCCAGTGGCTGTTTTCAAACGTGTCCCTGCTGTGTGGAGAGTGGGCAGCAGTGAGGTGGCAACGGCTACTCTCCAGGAGTGCTGGTGGTGGCACTGGAGAGCTCCCAGTGGAGTGAGGCAGCGGGGTCCTACCTACCCCCAGTGAAGGTAGGAGTGGTGAGGTCTGCTCCTTTATTAGAGTACCAGGCAGGCACAGGGACAGAAGAATCACCATAGCTCCTGGCTGTCTGCCATAAGCAGTTGGTGAGGCTGGCCTTGAAGTCACACTCCTCCTGCCTCGGCCTCCCGAGTCTCTGGGATTACAAGCGTGCACCACCAGCCCAGCACATGTTCATTTCTGGAGAGCTTAGACCTGTGTCCCCCTGATGACTGCAGGCCTAGGGACTGGCTACTTCCATATCCCTGTGCCCACCCAGGCTTCCATCTAAGCCCCATTGCACCTCCCTTGGTGTGTCACCAATGTGTCAAGCTCATCAAGGCCAAAGCTGAACTTGTGGTCTTCCCCTTCTGACTTGCCCATTTCTCTGGCCAAAAATAAGAGCTTCCCTCTGCGTTACCCGGTCCACAGGGGCCAGCTTTATCCTGCCTTCAGACCCTCTCCAGAAACCCAGCCCTCTCTGTTCCTCCAGTGTGGCCACAGTTGCTCAGGCCACCATCATCTGTCCTCCCCTCACCTGCCACCTTATGACTCACTGTGACAGCCACCTGTGGGTTTCCCTTGCCTGAGTTTGCCTCCCAGCATCCATTCCTCAGCAGCACACACCCTATCCTCGCTTCCCATTTCATTCAGTGTGAAAGCCACATCTCTCTGTTGGCCTAGAAGCCCTCCAGTCAGGGCCCTCCACTCTCAGGCCAGCTCCAGCCTCACGCCCACATGGCTCCCTTGAGTTGGCTACATGCACCCCGCCTTGGCCCGGCGTAACCTCCTGCCCTCTGTGGTGTGTGCCTTGTCTCCTTCCGACCTTCGCTCTCCTCCCTTCTCCTGGAGGCCTCCTCCTACACAGCCACCAGCCCACCTCCATGTCCTCATCTCCCCTCTGGCAGTCGACTGGCTCTGTTTACTGACAGTTCTTCCCTGGGAGGTAAACTGGACAAGAGCAGGGACAGGCACCTCCTGTGTACCTAGAACAACCTCTACCAGGTGACACACCACACACTCTGAGTGAGTGTCTGCAGCCTCGCCTGTGTCCATTTTGCTCAGAGGATTCTACACAGAGTATTTTTATTTAAGGATTTCTCTCATTCTTCAAGATTCTGTGATGCCAATTCTGTCTGGTCCAGAATCCATATAGTTGCAAAACAAACAGCTTTTCATGAATTTTCCTGTTGATAGAGAACTTTTCTGCATGTGCGTGATTCTGTGATTTCCCTAACACAGGAGAATCCAGCTTTGGCGGTTGCAATTAAAACATGTAAAAACTGTACTTCGGACAGCGTCAGAGAGAAATTCCTTCAAGAAGCCTGTAAGTCTCTAGAAAATTTCTATGGAACTTCATTTGACTTTCTGTCTGTGAACTCTAAACTGTCTCCACAGAAGTAAGAAAAAATATGTTTTGACTTCTATGAGATAACTGTACTCAACCATTTTGCCTTGCAAGTAGATAGCTGGATTTGAACAGGTACACACCTGCAGAGTTTCCCCAGTGAGATTGGTGTTCACACATCAGGGCAGAAGAGACACTTCCCCCTTATGCTTTGGTACAGGACACTCCTGTGCCCTCAGCCCTGTGCAGTTGATATTTTAGTAATTACGTTAGAGGAGACACAAAAGTCTTGATGATTATATGTGAAGATTGCATAAAACCAAAAGTGATAGTAAATGCCAACACTAAACTGAAAATAAATGTAAATACACTGGGTGCTTAAATGTTCATCCAAAGATGACAGAGTACCCACACGGTAACCTGAGTCTGACAAGAGTAATTTTAAGGATATGCTTTGAATTTTGTACTGGGCGTTTATATGTCAAACAAAACCAAAGCTACCAGGACTTATTCTTGAAATGTTGGTGGTTGGGGGTGTGTCCCACAGAACATTAGGGATCCGAGTCATGTCACATGAAGGTGAGGCAACTTGGTGAGAAACTCGAGGTGCATCAGCAGGACCCACAGGGTCCATGAGCGCCTGGGACCCACCTCCAAGCATGCCTGGCTCTGGGCCATGTGTCACTGTGGCCCCATGCCTATGCCACTCAGGATGACAACTTGAGAAAAAGACCTGGGAGACATCCAGCTTGCTGGTCTGGAGCGCAGCCTGCAGGTTTTGCAGAGGCTGTTCCTTGGACGTGGTCATAGCGTTTCCCTAACTGAAGACAGAAAGTGGAACAGAAGGCGATGAAGTCAGTAGGTAACCTGCAGGATGTTACAGCTGGTTTAAGAGAATTCCAAAAGCCCTGCATCTATAAAGAATATGCAATTCTGAGGTGATTTTTAAAATATGTGCAGATTTTATTTTATTTCCCTCACAGAACTGAGTTGTGTTTTTATGGACAAGAGTTTTACACATTATTATCAGTTCCTACAACTTAGGAGTAGTGAGATACATGAATGAGCTGGGTGCTAGTATTTGGGGTCCCATTTTAGTCTTTCACAATTATTTCTGACAACATTCAAACACCAGTTTTTTCATAACAAATTGGTAATGTTAAAAGAAAATCACTGCTGCTATTATCATAATGTCATTGCTTGACATCACAATATCTTGGGCTTATTTTATTTTCAGTTTAATAGTCCGTGAAATCCAAGTGTTTTTATTGCCACAGGACTCGGTTACTTTGAAGTCACTTTGAGTTGTTTTGCCGTCCTGTAGTTCTGTGAAGACCATCTATGTCTTGTTAGTCCTAGCACACAGTGCAAGTGACTTCTAGAAATCATGAACAAGCACATACCCAGAGTCAGTGTGCCTTGTGTGTATGCAGCCTTGGTGATCGTCTTGGCCCAGGCCGGTGGGCAAACCTTAGGGGCTGCAGTAGAGCCTCACAGGACCAGAACTAGAGCAGGGCAGCAAGGCCACATCAGGCATTGTCCCAAAGACCTGCCCATCCCCAATGACGTACTTGCCGAAGGGCCACGAGAGCAGCCAGTCACATGCAAGGGGACAGGGCCCCGGTGCTGGATGCAGGAACCCTTGCGTCCAAATTAGTAATCCCCACAGACATGGCTTCAGGCATTGCAGGGAGCATGGCCAGCCAGTGTCCAACACTCAAGGACACTCCTTGCAGTGACTTCCCGCTCCCCCTCGTTCCCCTCCCAGTGCACCAGTTGGGTGGCTTTCACCACAGAGCATGTTGACCAGTTAAGTAAAGAGCATGATCCCACTTCATCAGATGTCCAGAGGAAAACCTGGAAAGTAGACCTACAGCAGCTTTGTCCTAGAGGAAAAGAATGTGTTTTCTTAACCATTTATCCACCTTCTGTTCTCCGCTGGCATGAGTTTGCTGCAGTGGTTGTCTTGTGCCACAGATAAGCATGCAGAGAGCCGTGTGCCAGTGCATGCTCACTTAGGAGCAGGAGCACCCTGTGGCATTGAGCTCTGGGTTCCCACACCATCAGTGTTTACCTTCATTGCACTGGTCTTCGAGAAAAATGAAGGTTTGCAAAAGTATAACTGTGGAAAACTTTTTTCCTTAGTAACAATGCGTCAGTTTGACCATCCTCACATCGTGAAGTTGATTGGTGTCATCACAGAAAACCCCGTGTGGATAATCATGGAGCTGTGCACGCTGGGAGAGGTACTGTGAGCTCTGTGCCTGCCTGGGCTGGCCACTCACTAGTGTGCTGTGTCACAGTCAGCCAGCAGTTTGGGCATGACGTCCTTTGCTTCTGAAAGTGGAGTTCAGAGATTGCAGCATAGATTTTCAGGAGAGTTCTCCTACAGAATCATACATGGTTTCCATCCAGAGGATGTACGTGTAGACATCTTCATCACTGAGCCAGGTGCAGTGGCACGTGACATAGTCCCAGCTGCTCAGGAGGCTGTGGCGGGCCGATCGATTGAGTCCAGGAGTTCCAGGTCAGCCTTGGCAATGTAGGGGGACTCTGTCTCAAGAAAAAAGAAACTTTGTCCCTAAATTCCCAGATAATCCATCACAATACCGGCACCTGTTGCATCCAGATATTTTATCAGGACTGGTAATAACACACAAGCAAGGGATTCTTTTTCTGGTGCCATTACCTAAAGAACTAGCCCAGTGATTCGAGAATGGAAGAAACATTGTTAACAGAGTTCAGATAAATTAATGCTGAATTTAGGTAAATCTGAACAATTTTGGTTGAGAATTCACTTTGCAGTGTCTTTTAGACCAACTGCCATTAGTCACAGTTTCTTTGAAAACTGTGAGTAACAAGAGTGTCAGCGGCCCTCTTTGCCGTTCTCCAGATTACAGAAACCTTAATCAGGCGGAGCACCTGGAAACTTGCTGGAGACAGCTCTCGTGCCCACCCCAGCTGCTGAGCCTGGCCAGCTGGGAGTGCTGCTTCTGTCAGCTCAGCCTACCATCTTCCTCTGCCTACAATTCCAAGACAAATGAAGTGTTTATGTAGATTTTTTTTTCCCCTGACTTTTTTCTGCTTTTGCTTTTGGAGAGTTTGCTGGATTTTCTGGCTTAAGAGCCTAATGCTAACTATTTGTCTTTTATTTGCCAGTTTTCTAGGGTGTTAATAAAACCATGTGCCTTTCTTTCCCATGTTAGCATGTAGCTAAATTACTGTGTCAGTCTAGTCTCGAGACTATTGAGCCCCTGGGGTGAGCACCCAACACCTGACCACTGCACCCTTCTGTCTCCAAACCATGGGGGGGTTTCCTTCTTCCGTTCTCTCATCCTATCTTCCCAGCTGCATGGCATACCCGCCCTGAGCCACACTGAGTTTTGCAGTGGAGGTGAATAGCCTGTGTGTGTGTTAGGTTCATTTGAAAACTAGCTACATCTTTGGGGTCCCTATTATTATTAGCAGTACTTTATTCTGTGATTCTAATCATTCTCCTGAAGCATCTCTTTCTATAATGTTTTAGAGATTTGTATATAGGCATAATGTTTCTAATTTTACAATAGGATTGAAATAATGATTAACTACAATTTATTAGTTAAAATGTTTCATTCATTACTTTTTTTGAATAAGGGGAAAAGTGAAGGTATCTCATAGTATTAAAATGTGTTTGGGATGTGTGTACTTTTATGCTGTTGAGTTTATATTTTCTGTCTCTTTCTCTTTTTTTTTTTTTTATCTTGGCTATTATTCCCAAAGCTGAGGTCATTTTTGCAAGTAAGGAAATACAGCTTGGATCTGGCATCTCTGATCCTGTATGCCTATCAGCTCAGTACCGCACTGGCATATCTGGAGAGCAAAAGATTTGTACACAGGTGAGACATGATCTTGAAGCCACCAAGTACCTTGAGTGGGTGGGGCTACAGGCCAGACATAGGGAGGAAACATGCTCCCCTTCCCACACTACCTTTTGTACCTCTCAAATCTGTTGCACAGTCCTGTCAAGTCATGTTCTGCAGAGGAAAGTGCCTGACTTGGCAATACAAGATTAAAGGTTTTTCCTGGATCCCTTTAGTTCATTTATCCCTTCCACAAATATAGTAAAGAGTGTATACTTGACACTAGAGCAGTGGACATGTAGAAAGGGTCCCCAAAACAGATAACCCCAGGACACCACAGCATTACCAGCAACATCTGTTGGCCTTCTGTGAATTTCCGTTTATAATCTGTGGCTCCAGTTTGAATACCAAGTGAAAGTCCTTAAGACCTGTTTGCCAAGTGTTGTGTTAGTTACTGTTTTGTTGTCCAGCTTTGAAACAAGCTGTATCCACAAAATCACTCACAAGTCTTTTACGTTATTTATCAAGATCTCTTTAGTACTGGTGAAGTTAGAAACCCTCACTGTGCATGTCTATCAGTTAATGCAGCTGATGATACAATTTTATGAGAAGTTAATAAGCATTTTCATCATTTAGAATATGTTTTTCCATCATTTAACTATCAACATATTCATGAGTAAATATCTACCAAAAGGAATACATGAGAAGTAAAATCATGTTCTTTAGCTTATAACATATCTATTTGCATAGTTTCTAAGCTGTCTTTCAAAGTGTACCTGTGAGAATATGTTTATATATTATAGATGAGTTTATGGGTTTGTTTTTTTAATTGTATTATAATTTATTGTCCCAAATTCTTCCTTGTCAGGGACATTGCTGCTCGGAATGTCCTGGTATCCTCAAATGATTGTGTAAAATTAGGAGACTTTGGATTATCCCGGTACATGGAAGATAGTACTTACTACAAAGGTAAGAAACTGAAGCAATAACTAAAAATAAACTCCAGATCTTTTGATATTGATATCTATTGATATTTCTTTTAAAAGATGTTTTCCAGTGTGCTTTCCTTAAGTGTAAGATGGATTTGGTGGAGGAGGGATGGCCTTGTCCACAAAGGTGTTAGGGAAGGGGATGTCCTCACCCAGAGTGATCCAAAATGGATCATGGGCTTATGGAACATAAAACCATAGAACCTGTAGAAGAAAAACATAAATCTTTAGACTGTAGAGCCAGAGAATCCTTGAACTTGTTATCAAAAGGAAGGAAAAGTTGATAAATTAGACCACATTACAATTTGTAATTTTTGTTCTGCATTGTCAAGAGAATGAGAAGACAAAGTATAGGGTAAGAGAGGTATTTACCAGCCACATACAGGAATAACTTCTTAACAGTGAAGTAAACAGATAATGCACTCAGAAGATAAGCAAAAGAAGGCATTCACTGAAGAGAACGTGTTGGTGGCAAGTGAGCCACAAGGTTGTTCAGCACCCTTCACCATCAGGGAGATGCAGACTAAGACCAGCATGAGGGAACACCACACACCCATCAGAATCATTAAAATAAAAATACTGCCAGCAGCAATTCAGAGTAGCTCAGTCAAGCACAAGTTCCTTGTGGGGATGCAGAACAGCAGAGCCACGCTGGAGTTAGCAGACTCTCAGTGAACTAAAACTGCCACCACCATGCAGCACCCTGCACACTGATCCAGAGAAGTGAACACTAACGTGTGCTTGTGTTCCTGCATATTTATTTGTATTGGCCTAAAATTTCAGTCCCATTGGGGTATCGCGCCGTGTTGGCGTGCTCGCCCAGCATGGTAGGGCCCAGGTTCTTGGGCAGCAGGCCGGCCCCTCCTGACTGTGCTCTTCTATGCCCTTTCTGTGTGCTGTGCCTGCAACTGCTACCCTGTGATCCTTGATACGAGAGAGAAAAGTTTTTTTGTTATTTAATCATTTAACTTTTAAAAAACTAAGTCAGTTTTTCATATTTTGAAATATATCTTATATTCAGCTCAAATCTTAACTAGTCCAAGTCCTATAATTCCAATAAAGAACTCAGTTAATATAACAAATACCAAGATTTCACATCCGTTAACACCATTTAAAATGGGCAGTTGGTAAATTCACACAGATATTATCACCTCAGAATGATCAACAAGTATAGACTTTTTGGACTTTGGAGAAAGAACCCTAAAGGTTAGGGCTTCTTCAAACTACTGCTTTTCCTCAGAGTTCTGAGGGCCCTTTGGGCCCTGCACAGGCCCTTGTCGTCTGTTCCTGTTTTGGCCACCGTCCACCCTTCCCAGCCTTCCCCGCTCAGACCTGCCTCTGCCCACCTGGGGCCACATTTGAGGTGCCTGTTCCCACCATGTAGTCTGGCTCCTTTGACTCCATGGGAAGCCCATCAGCTGAAAAGAGTGTTGGTCCTGGATGGTGTGCCTTGGCCGCAGGAGGGAAGCTTCCCGTCCCCTCGTGAGGGTTGACTTGGGCTGTCCTGAAGAAGTTGCCTTCAGCTCCATTGCCCCTCGCTCTTCACATGCTGATGGAAAATGCAGTCCATTCTTTCTGTGTGGAGTCCATATTTGTGCATTCACTTATTTGCTACAATTTGTAACCCATAAAACTAGTGCACAAGGTGCTTTTGTAGTCATTTGAAGACTGCATGCAGCAGCAAACATTTCGAGTCTCCCCTGCAGGCACTGTAGCAGGCTCCCTCCTCTCCAGCCGGAGGTCTGGGTGTGCAGGGCGCCTGGCCAGCAGCTCTGCCACCTGTGAGTGGGGCAGCCTCCAGCAGGCCTCCTAAGACTCCCTGGTAGTCATAGGGTTTCGGGTTGTGAGCTGTTTGAGACGTCCACATGTGTGTGGAGCACTGGCCCCATGTTCCGTGGCCCATGAGAGTCAAGTAGCAGGACCCACCGGTCCTACAGGTGTGGGTGTGTCATGGTGACCAGCGAAGCCCTGCGTGACAAGCTGAGCCACTTACTCTCCTTTCTGCCCCTGCTTCACCACAGAGGGAAGGGCACCAGGGTTTGTGTCCCCACCCCTGTTTACCACTCAAGGCATCGAGGAAGCAGAAAGTTGCTCTCCCAGAGGCATAGAAAGTGTAAGGGGTTAGGTGAAATATTTGAAGCTTTATGTTTTCATACTGAAAATCTCAACTCTGCTAAGTTCTCAAGCAGATAACAGGGAAATTTTATTTTCTAAAATTAATCTTCTAGCTTCCAAAGGAAAATTGCCTATTAAATGGATGGCTCCAGAGTCAATCAATTTTCGACGTTTTACCTCAGCTAGTGACGTGTGGATGTTTGGTGAGTATTTCTTGAAGTTTTATGTTTTTCACGATTACAGCTTATACTTTGCAAAGCAGGCCTAGTATTGTCTCTTCAGAGCACGTGGGTTGCCTGGCCTTCTGAGCTAAGCATCTTCCCTGGCGGTGTGGGGCGGTGGTCGAGGGGCAGGAGCAGCTCACGGCTCTTGGTGTTCTGCCTTCTGTTGGTGCGCCCACCATCACTGTTCTGTGTTCCCACTGTGGTCTCTTCTGCGGGGAGAGCAGTCTGTCTGTCTCCTTCCTTCCTTGTCTCTCCGTGGCCGTCTCATTGTTCTCTGATGTGACAGGCTCAACACTCAGTGTCCTGGGCCTTGCAATGCCCCACTGCCTGAGGTCTGTCTTTTCTTGGTCTCCTTCCTTGAGGGTCTGCTGGCCTCTGGACCTGGGACCTGAGGCCTAATCCGGCCTCCCAGCTGCTGCTTCTGTGTCTGGCCTGTCTCTCCCATGCTACTCGGTCATCCTCCCAGCTGGTATAAACGTGGGCCCCTGAACCTGCACCATGTGGCTGAACGGTTCATCCTGACTGACGTGACTCGCCCTTCCGTGGGTGGCCCTGCCGCCCACCTGTCCTGCATCACGCCCCTCCCTGGAACCCCTTGTCTTTCACCCTCACGTGCTGACCGGGTGGCAGTCCTGTGTGCAAGTGTCCCACGAGATCAGGAGCTGCTTAAAGAGTGCCAGTTAAGTTCATGCACCTTCTCCTGGCTACTTGCAGTTGATTTTCAGGAACCTTCTGGTGCCCTGATTGCTATCTAGGAGCTCGCAGGTAGGAAAGGGAAGAGTGGCTGTGGAACCCAGACGCAGGATCCCCCCAAGGAAGGTCGTGCTCCAGATTCCCCCTTGCCTGTGGTCACTTCAGGCCCTTCCCAGAGCAGGGCCCATCTGGAGGTCACGTCACCCCAGGGCGTCTGTGCTGTTGTGCTGACCTGCTCACAAACGTCGTGTTTTGTTCACATTGTCGCTTTCATGTCCTAGTGAGTTTGAAAGGGCTCTTTTGGTAGGAATAAAGTAAAGATCCTAAGCAGGAAGAAAGGGTCATATCATAATCACCCTGGAAACATTTCTCCCTTTTTTGTCACATAATTAATGGCATCTCAGATTTGATTTAATAAAACAGGATTTGAAGAAAGGTAAGGGCATTATGACAATCGATGATATGTATAATTTTCAAAGAAAGGTGCCAGGGATGTACTAAGTTCTCAAGAAATGGTGACTCACTGTTACTGATAATGGGATTATAATTTCTGCTAAGAATAGTGGCACCAAGACATCATTTTTTCATCAGAGACTCTGAAATTATTAGTAGTTGCCAATTTGTGACTCAGTTTGAGCATCTGGCTCACACCAGCATGGTAGTTTCCTTCTGTGTATCCCAGGTCTCCTGCTTGGGGCGTTGTTCCTACAGTGTGCATTTCAGAGTAGAATTAGACTTGAGACAGCAGTCCCTAGGCCCAGGGGACAGGAGAGCTTCCTAGAAGTGCATCTTGAGCCTGCTGGGAGGAGGTGGTCTGAACAGGGCCCATGCCAGTGGAGGCATGCTGTGGCCTATGGAGGCAGCTGCATCCTGGGCAGCCAGAGCACAGGTGGCCACCACAGGGTACTACAGAAGGTGACCCTCTGCCAGCCACATGCCACCTTCGGTCACATTGCAGTCCCTGTCCTCAGTGCTGAGCTGACCTGATTGTTCGTTCATTTCAAAGTATTACTGAGCAGGTAGTAGGAAAGCCTGGCCTTCCAAGGGCAGAGTGCAGTCATGACTGAGGTGTGGCCTGGTCTGTATGAAGCCTCGACCAGGCCCAGGGAAGGCAGGAGGGTTACCCAGATAGCACGGCCATCATGCACCTCGGCAAGAAAGCTGAGTCCTCTGAAAGCCTCGGACTTGTGCCTGAGGAGTTTCTTTTTCAGGCCCCAGGTCAGCAGCTGCAGTTGTAATGATGCTAGGCTGAAGTTGGTCGTTCAGCTTCTTCTGAACTGGTTCAGGGAGCCATGGAGTGTGACTGAACTGGTGGGTCACCTTCTAGTGCAACATTTTCAAAGAAATAGACCTCTGAGAAGAATGATGATTTTATGATTTTCTCTGTAATAATTCAACACTCCATTATTCACACCCTGTCAAATGGTTATCTCTGCTCTCTCTGTATGTTGGCGGTAATGAATGCTGCTCTGTCTGATGTGTTGCCCCAGATCTCACGGCTGGCCCTCCGGTGCCTGCTGCAAAGCCATTCCCAGACATGGGGTGGCCCTTCCTGCCAAGCTCACTGGCTGTTTTCATTCCCACTTCACAGGTGTATGTATGTGGGAGATACTGATGCATGGTGTGAAGCCTTTTCAAGGAGTGAAGAACAATGATGTGATCGGTCGAATTGAAAATGGGGAAAGATTACCAATGCCTCCAAATTGTCCTCCTACCCTCTACAGCCTTATGACGAAATGCTGGGCCTATGACCCCAGCAGGCGGCCCAGGTTTACTGAACTTAAAGCGCAGCTCAGGTAGGAGTGGGGCGGAGAGGGCCTGGGCGGGGGCAGATCTTGCTGCTTCTCCTCCTTTGCAGTCATAGCATTCTAAGGTCATTTTATCAGGACATCTAAGGCTGGACTGTTTCTTCTGCAAACTCAGTTACTTTTAAGTTTAATTGGCATTTCTTTCTACCTCGCTAGAACCTTTAGTAAATGATGTCTTAAAATCTTAATGAAGTTCCAGTTTGGGTCAGATCTCTCCTGACTTGGCCTGGCTGAGGCAACCCATGGTTGCTGCAGTCCTGATGTCACTGTGGCCTCCTCCACTCAGCCCTTCACCTCCCTGTACTTGTGCAGGAGCTTACTGCCTCCTCCCACACCCTGTTCTCCCACCTTGCCACCAGCAGACTCCTACTCAGTCTTCAGAATCAAGGATACTTCCCAAGTAGCCTGACCCCAGAGAGGTAGCCTCTGGTCTGCCACCATTGCTGGGTCAGTGCCTTTGTGTGGTTCCCACTTGGTGCCAGGTGCTGTCAGGCCCTAGGCCTCCAGTGGCTTCCAGAGCCCTGGCAGTACATAGGAACCAGGTGTGCACTGAGTCCCTCAGAGAAGCATCTGCATGGTCTACCTGCTGTCTGACCTGGAGAAGGCCTTGTTTCCATGTCTGTGTGCCCAGCTTGACTCAGCTGCTGATGAGCATTGCCACGTCACTCATTTTTCAGCCAATACGGAGAGTAGGACCAGGCACTATGTGTGTTTATTGAATTGGATCAAATTAGAGCCTACATTAGGGCCTACTTTGATAAAGACAGAATTGTGTTGTCGTTTAATCTCCAAATATCAGGGTCCACAGGACCCTGCAGCTTCACCTGACCCATGCTTCTTGGCTGGTACCCAAGTCCTCCTGAAGCCTCTCCAGCCTTCAGATGGCTCAGCCACTGGGGGCAGGCTCCTTGCAGGAGAGCATCTTGGGAGGGTCGGCCCCGCTGGAAGTAGTGTGAAACGTCTTACCATCAGCAGGTGTTCGCTGGGTGCCCTTGTGCTCTGAGCGAGGTTGTATGGGTTCATGGTGACCAGGCCCAATCTTGCCCCAGAGACCATCTTCCTGAGGAAAGAGAAAGTCAGGCCAGACTCACTTACTGTCCCTGCATTTCGCCTGTGAGGCCACCCAGTGGTATCTGAACAGCAGCACTCTTATCTCTTCAGTCTTCTTCAAGCAAACACTATTCAGTCTTAATCAGTTCTCATATTACTTCACTGTGTCTTCTGTCACTATTATAGCTGGGGTTTGAATTTGCTTTATTTCATGTTTTGCTCAGACTTTTTGTTCCTCCTTGATCTTTCCCCAGAACTTGACAGATCCTGTGCTTGACATTTCCCCTTCCTGTGCAGGTCCCATCACCCCACCTGCATGGAGTCTCCCCACTAACTGACCTGCTGACCCTACCCTTCCCAGGGGCGTTGGCTGAGTCTCTGTTCTCAGCCACCCATGTCCCTCAGTACTCCTGCTGACAGTCTGGCCATTTGTGGACTGGGCCTCTCCACTTTTTAGCTTTGACCTTCTTTTCTCACAGGTCCCAATCTACATTGTAAATTGCCAACTGAGCATTGTCTTACCCAAGAAGCAAATCTCTTGCCTTCCCTCTGAGCCAGCTCTTCTCCCTGCTTCTCTCCTGTCTAGCTGGCATAGCTGGCCTGGAATTCCTGGCACGTCACCACGGAAAGGGACCTACCCTGCTCAGAATGACTCCCATGGGCCACTGGCACCTCTCATGTCCAAAAGGAAACCTGCAGGTCACACTTGGGCACCCTTCCAGGATGGCTAGAAGGCATCCCCACATCCCTTCCAAACAGCCTGGCAGATGCCCCCACTGGGCCTGGCATGCCCCCTCCACCTGCGTGGCCCTCCCTGTCTCTTGGCCGCTGTCCCACGCTGGCTCTTCTGGGCCTCTCAGTCACACAGCCTGCACCCTGGGTCTCCAGAGCCCTGTGCCCCTGCACTTGCCGAGCTGCCACAGAGGGCTGCTTCCCTGTTCAGCTCTGTTCCACAAGGGCTGCCGAGCCTGGCACTGGTCACTGGGCCAGATGACCGGAGCACTTTTCCTGCCCTCGAGGAGCTCACAGTCTAGTATGTCTCCTCCCTACTAGACTGGGGCTCCTTGAGGACAGGGATCGTCACACTCGCCTCGGTTTGCCGCACCTCCTGCCAGGAGCACTGGCGGGCCTGTGCACACTGAGTACAGGTAACGGAGCCTTCGTGTGTCCCAGGGCGCTCTGCTTTCAGCAGAGATGGAATTGGACCTGGCATTTTGAGTATCTGTAATATGGCTACCAAATAGGTGATGAAATTTAACTTTTTGATGTAATCACTTGCTTGGGCATTCACGTTATTAAATAGGTGCTATTATGTTGTTTTAAGAATTTTTATTACAGTCAGGGTTTTCACAGAGAAACAGCAAGTGATGGGTAATCCTTACTCAACCAGACCAGTCAGGTGTGTTTCCCACCCTGCTTTGAGCAGACCTGCTTCACTGTGGCCTCCACTCGTACTAGACTGGACTGTGCATCTGTTCTGAGTGTGTGACTTGAGGAAAGTGACTTTCAGGACCAAGTTTGTTAGGTGACATCGTAGGAAAATTACTCAGACTTTCCTGAGTCGATCTCTGTGACCCCAGGAACCTATCCTCACAACCTCTTTCCGTGTCTCAGGAGTGAATTCATGGAGGAGGAGATCAAGCTATAGGTGGCTCATTATCAAGTATAAAAAAATCCAACAATAGGAGCATTTTAAGTAAACGACAGTAAAAATTTCTCATAACATAAATTCTGGCATTTTTGTATTTTCTGGTTGACAGATTGTAAGGGTAAACTAGAACTTTTCTAATGGAAAGTCATTCGATCCCCGCTTGAGATCAGTTAATTCGCGGTCAGATTCTGGTGCAGGAGACCCATAAGAAAGAACTTCTGGAGCTTCTGTTCAAAACCGGGACTTCCGAGACAGCGCTCTCCCTGACAAAGGCATCTGTGCCTCTACAAAAAAGAGCTACATGATTCCATCTCAGTTCAGGGAAAGTGTTTTAAGTTCATGTTAAATTTCTTAAATTCTCTTTAGTTAACTGTGAATGAACAGAATCGTTAATTTAAGGTTTTGTGCCCTAACTTTTCTCTCCTCCTTTGCTTCTGGTTGAGGTGTGAGAAGCACACTAGCACTGAGGGGAGTACTGAGTGAGCACTCAGTGTACTCTCAGGGGCTGGACATACTGTGACCTATGGGAAACAAGAACCCCACAGTCTTGTCTGTGAGTGCACTGCAGTGGCCCTTCCTAGTCACTCTCCACCCTCCCAGGGCAGCCTGCTCTGACCTTCATGTGGGAGGTCTCAGCCGTATACACTGCTTCTGTGTGATTCACTTTCCTCAGCACTTAGCTGGTGAGGTCATCCCTGTCACTAGGTAGCTGCACCTCACTGTCATGACTGTGTGGCCTCATTTGTGCCCACACCAGAGTCGATTTCTCCATTCCACAGTGGTGGAGATTTGGATGCTTTCCAGTTTGGAGCTGTTGAGAATATTGCTTCAACAGGCAGGGGCCACACCTGTAGTCCCAGCAACCCAGGAGGAGGAGGCAGGAGGATCACAAGTTGGAGGCCAGCCTGGGCAACCTCGCAAGACCCTGTCTCAAAATAAAACAAGAACTGGGGATGTGGCTAGAAAGCACCCCTGGGTCCAGTCCCCAGTACTGGAAATAAGAAAGACTCCTGGTCCAGAAGTGCAGCAGCAAGGCCTCGTGAGCACACAGGTGGGCCTCACGGCCAGGAGTGTGTCCGTGCACCTGAGGCTGTGTGTGCCTTCGGTTTCCAAGTGGATACTCGTGCACCCAGCAGAGAGTGCACAACTTCCACTTGCTCCAATTGTAGCTGTTTTCAGTTTTGGTTTGTTAAGCTTATCTTTTGGGAATTATTACTTATTTCTAAGTAAGGCATTTTCACATACAAAGAGGAGGTAAGGGTCCCCTGAAGCTTATGTTGTAAGGACACTCATCTCCAAAGCACAGCCTTAGGAGACAGCCACATCTTGAGCTAGTCTCCATCACTGAACTCTTTAGAACGCACTTGCTGAGTTGATGGTGTCTCCTCTACATTACTGGTCACAGCTTAGAAAGGGACTGTCACTGAACCCTTTGTGTGGCCAGGCACTGCACCATGAGCTTTCACCACTGCCCCTGGGGATGTAGGTACACCCTTACCTTCACTTTGCAGATGAGGAGACCCAGGTCATGTGACGAGGTTCTGAGCCCGGGGCATAGACTGCGATCCATCTAGTCCACCCAGTCCACCACTCAAGCTGTGCTGCCCCACACCCTCAGTTAGGTGGCTAGGATTCATTGAAAACGTTGCCCTAGCTGGTGCTGCAGCCCCTGCCTGGAATCCCCATGACTCAAGACAATGAGGCAGAAGATCACCAGTTGAAAGCCAACCTCAGAAACTTAGTGACACCATATCTCAGAATAAAAAATAAAAAGGACAGGCATGTGACTCAGTGGTCAAGTGCCCCCGGGTTAAATTCCCAATACCAGTAAATTTTTTTTAAAACAGAGAAGACATTGCCATATGATCTGGTGGACTGGTCATCAAGTTGTTAATATTGAATTAAAAAACAAACACAAGAAAGAAAAATCCAGGACTTTCTGCATTGTTTGAGTATCAAAAGGTGCAGCAGCAGCACCAAGACCTCCACCCCAGGGCCTTCTTGGTGACAGTTTCCAAGTACGACTTGTCAAAGGGTTTGTCCCGCTGGCTCATCCTGAGTGTGCCACACTTCACTGATGTGGCCTAGGGGTCCTGCAGGGAGCAGGGAGCAGGCATGAAATCAAGCCTCTCAGTGGGGATTGTCCTGAGTCTACTGTAAACTCAGGCAGTGTGTGGACTCAGCTCCAGCTTGGGGCTGCTGGGAGCTTGCTTTAACTTTGTATTACCATGTTTTGTAAACATGTCACATGTTATAGAACACTGTGACAGATTGTTTGATCAGGACTAAAATTATATTCAGTAGCTACAGGCACAAATTTTTTACTTTTTTTTCATATCGTGTCTCAGTATCATACCCCAGTGAATTAGAAGGCACCTCAGGAACAAAAACTTTCAGTTGATTTGTGAGGCTGCCAGTTCAAGCTAGCAACACCTTTAGAGTAAATGGGGGCAGGGGGATTTTTCAAAGAATGCTTACAAGGCTCTGTGACCCTGGGCAAGTTACTTAGCCTCCCTGGGAGAGGAAGATCATAAATACTGTCCAAGGTAGTTTTCAGGATTAAATGAAATAGTTCATCCAAATGCCTATAATTACACATAGCCCCAAGGTAGGCACATACCCTGTTAGCCCACCTAGGGGCAGGTTGTATAACAAAGCTTTCCTGAAGATCCAGAGTTATTGGTTAGTTAAGTGTCTTTAGAATAATCTGGTTGTTTGGATTTCAACTCAAGATAAGCAGCAAGAGAACTGTAAATTATGGGCTTTGGCACCAGATTTGAGTGCAAGTCCTGGCCCCACTGAGTCTCCCTGGGGACCCCACATTTCCAAAACGAGAATGACGGCAGCAGCTCCTTTGCAGGGTCTGGTTGGTGCAGGTGGGAGTGTGGACAGCCCCGTTGAGTAGGAGGAGCCACCGCTGCCCTCCAGACAGGCAGTGCCACGCGCACTGTGGCACTTCACAGAGGGCTTCTGGGGTGCCGGTCTGCACGCAGTTCTTACACAGGAGTCCCAACTTCCTGGCACTTGTCCTCCAGCACAAACTTAAGCTAGAAGCTCGGGTTTGACCGATGACGTGAGATTGCTTGTGCTTCTTCTCTGTCTTTCAAAGTGCTTCTGTCTTTGCTTCCAGGATTCCTTCCAGAGGGGCATCTGAACACCTTCCTATCGTCACACCATGCTTTCCTTCTCGCTCTCCGGGGCCTGGATGTTATCTAAAGGGCAGTCATATTCTGGTTATCCCTGTATTTCTTAAGATGTTCACAGCATCCCCAGCTCCCAGTAATAAGAAGTAGGAGTGAATTGGAATTTAATATAAACTTAAAAGTGTTTCCACTAAAAATTTTGTCTTTACCGTTTCCTGTCATTGGTTCTCACCAGACTCAATGGGGCTTTCCAGGTGCGGCAGTGATGACTGCATCTCCAGTTGGTTTTGTGTCCAGCCAGTGTGTCTTTGAAAGTCACACGACTTGCCCTGGATTACGCAGCTTGCAAAGGCACAGTCCAAGTGGCTGACCCTCCTTTACCCTCCAGGGCCACCTTCTTCCCTGTGCTCTGATCCTTTGCCCTATTGTGACAAAGACCACTGTCTCGGTGCCCGTGGTGAAGTCCTCAAGATCGCCCCGTAGCTGCTGTGACCTCTTCCATCTGTTCTGTTACTGTTCCTATTTTCCTTCTCCCCACGGTTTTTCTAAATTCCCATGGATTTTGTCTACAGAGGTAGTGTCTCTAGAAATATAAAGGAGGAAGTGGCAGGCATGAATGTCCCTCTCTGTCTCTCTGGAAAGAAGTGCCTGGGGCCCCAAGTGTTGCCTTCTCTGCTCCAGCTTATAAAAGGGGCCAGAGAGGAAACTGGATGGAGAGTTGGAGCAAACCGCAGGGCCACTGGGTCCGTGTCAGCCAGAGACAGGGAGAAGCCCAGGTCCTCCGTGGTCAGAGTCTTTGCTTTTGGCCAAGAGGATTTGGCCTTCAATGCCAGTGGCCCTCTTCTGCCCCACTCTCTGGCTTACATTTACAGCAGTACCTTTGCCTTAGGCTTCTCGTGCCACCTTGGGCATTTCAGCATCCATCTGTGACCTTTCACATTCTCCTTAGAGTCTCTCGCTGCATTTGATGGAAACCCGCATTCACCACACCTCAGCCTGCTGTGCTCTGTGGCCAGGTGTGTAACACATTCACGCACACTGTTAGCCCCACACAGTAGGACTGCAGTGTCTGTCTTGCATATGTGTTAGAGTGTAAGAAGTGTCCTCTGCATTCACCCATGCAGTGCTCCACTCTGCAGGAAGGTCTCGTGCCTTTGGCTTTCCATCAGCCTGAGAGACTTGAGCATTCCCTGTACAGATCTGGTGGTGGTGAATTCCATTAGTCCTGCTTTACCCATAAGTGAGCTGAACTTGATTTTCACTAAGTTGCCAGAGTCAGGTTTGTTGTGTGTGTGTGTTTCCTCTTTCAGCCTGTGAAGGTGTCCTGCCTTCGGCCCTGTCCCTCCTCAGAAGGAACCTGAGGGGCACCAGTGCTGGTATTGTGTGCGTGGTTGCGTGGCCTTCATTACCTTCAGTCTGTGGTGTTCCCTAGTTCACACAGCGTGTGCCAGGTGTGGTTTTCTCTGTACTCATCATGCTTGGGGTTTTCTGACCCTCTGGAAGCTGTATACTTACATCTTTTGCCAAATATGGAGGAACTTTGACCATTACTACTACTTTTTTTTTTTAGCCTTTAATTTTTTACAGACTGCATTTTGATTCATTGTACACAAATGGGGTACATGATTTCATATCTATGGTTGTACACAATGTAGATTCATACCATTTGTGTAATCATACATGTACATAGGGTAATGATGTCTGTCTCATTCCACCATTTTTCATACCCCCCTCTCATTTCTTCTACATATTCTAAAGTTCCCCCATTATTCTCTCATTCCCCACCCCCAACCCCATTATATATCATCCTCCACTTATCAGGGAAAACATTCAACCTTTGGTTTTTTTGGGCTTGGCTTATTTCACTTAGCATGATATTCTCCAATTCTATTCATTTATTTTCAAATGCCATAATATTATTCTTCTTTATGGCTGAATAGTATTCCATTGTGTATATATACCAGAGTTTCTTTATCCATTCATTTGTTGAAGGGCATCTAGGTTGATTCCACAATCTAGCTGTTGTGAACTGAGCTGCTGTAAACATTGATGTGACTGTGTTACTGTAGTTTGCCGATTTTAGGTCCTTTGGGTATAAACCGAGGAGTAGGATAACTGAGTCAAAAGGTGGGTCCATTCCAAGTTTTCTTAGGATTCTCCATACTGCTTTCCAGAGTGACTGCACCAATTTGCAACTCCACCAGCAATGTATGAGTGTGCCTTTTTCCCCACATCCACGCCAACATCTATTATTGTTTGTGTTCTTGATAAAAGCCATTCTAATTGGAGTTAGATGAAATCTAAGATTAGATGAAATCTAATCTTTAATTTGCATTTCTCTAATTACTAGAGATGTTAAACACTTTTTCATATATTTATTAATTGCCTGTGTGTCTTATTCTGTAAAGTGTCTGTTCAGTTCCTTGGCCCATTTATTGATTGGGTTCTTTGTATTTTTGTTGTAAAGTTTTGTAAGTTCTTTATAAATTTTGGAGATACGTGCTCTATCTGAAGTGCGTGTGGAAAAGATTTTCCACTTCAATTATTTTTTTATTTCATTTTCTTTCCCTCTCTTCTCCTTTGCATACATGAACCCACCCACACACCTTTATTTTTTGGTTCTGGGAATTGAAACCAAGGGCACTTAACCTCTGAACCACATCCCCAGCCCTTTTTATTTTATCTTATTTTGAGGCAGGGTCTTGCTAAGTTGATGAGGCTGGCTTTGAACTTGTGATCCGGACACTCCTCCTCTTCCCCTTTCTCCCCGTCCTTCAACCCTTCTCTGTCTTTCAGACTGGATCATTTTTATTGACTTATCTCCAAGATCTCTAACTCTTCTGTCATCTCTCTTATCATACCATCTATGGAATTTTTTTCTCAGATATATTTTTCAATTATAGACTTTTATTTTGTATTTTCTTTCCCTGCTATTATTTCCCATCATTTATTATGAAAAAACTTTTTTTTTTTTTTTTTGTCCTTGAATATAGTCACTTCTTTGAAAGCTACTGCCTACTAATTCTAGTATCCGAGTCCTCTTTGGAGTCAAACTTCTTTCTTCTTGAGGGCAGGTCACATTTTCATGTTGATTTGTATATCAAAGAATTTTAGATCATGTCCTGGACATTGTGACTATTAAGTTGCAGAAACCCCTGATATAATTATTCCTCTCATGAGAGTTCACATGGTTTTAACAGGCAACTAACTTCACTGATCTCAGATTGCAAACTCCATCTGTGGTAGGCAGCTGGTCACATCTCTGCCCACTTCTTTTATTTAGACTTGCTGGGCTGCTTGGAGTTGGCCCTGTGTGTCAGCCAGAGATATGGACAGAACCTGCTTCAGAACCAAGGTGTTCCCTCTCTGGCTCTCTCCTTTCTTGGACTTCCCCTTCATTTCCGTCAGCCATGGTTGCTCCAGACTCAGTTCTCTGGCTCATCAAGCTAATAATACTGGGATCTGCCTGCTGGCTAGTGGCTTATTGAAAAGTAGGAATCCAGACTGGGGTGCAGCGCGGTCGCAGAGCACTTTCCCAAACGTTTGAGGACCTGCCTGGTGACACTCCTCCTCTGGCCATTGCCCTCCAGGATCTTGCTGCTGTTGGCTGCTCTCCTGAGCCATCAGGGAGTTATTGCTTATATTCAGAGTTTATATTTCCAATCCACAATAGGACTGGTCAAAGAAGAGCTATCAAACATGTCAGGAACAGAAAGAGCTTATCATTGTGCAGTAAGATTTTAGAAGAAGCTGCTTTTTAAAACATAATTTTGGGGCTGGAGAGATAGCTCAGTTGGTAGAGTGCTTGCCTTGTGAGCACAAGGCTCTGGGTTCGATCCCCAGTACTCCCCAAAAAACAAAACAAAACAAAACAAATGTTCTTAAAACATAATTTTGAGATGACTAACACACCAGCCATACAGCAGTGCTCACATCCTGCATGCTGAGATGCGTGGTGGGTGAAGGGAGAAGTGTGAGCTCAGCGTGTTAACGAGGGTGATGTCCAGTGCCTGTGCCTGTTCCCAGGGAGGCAAAGCTGGGGCACAGGGTGGCAGTGAGTCCCTAGCTCAGCCCACCCGGCTGAGCCTCCCAGCCCTGCTCAAGCCTGCAGGCTTGTCTTCCGCACAGACGCCAGGGATCTCACAGAAGGTCAGCTCCATTCCTTCGTGATGAGGCAGCACTGAGTAATTACAAGAGATCGTGTTTCAAAACTGGCATTCTCATGAACTTGCCAGAGCAAGCCATTCCTTCCCACTTTTTTCCTTCAAATTTATTGCACTATATAAACCCAGACTGATTTTATGTCCAAAGCAAATTTCATGATATCATCGCTTTGTTTAGGTGGTCAAAGTCCAGTCTTTAAAAAATAAAAGTTCTTCCCTTCATATGAAATAAAGCAGCAAATGTTTCTTATATTAAAAAAAATAAATAAATGTTTTGTGGTTTCAAAGAGAAGAGTTCACATCACAGTCAATCTCAAGACACAGGCTACAAAAAGGGAACAGATAAACATTTCTTTCTTTCCTCGTGGCTCGAGGGCAGCTCCAAGTAGTGAACCAACCAGCATTTCCTTCAGAGTTTCTCCAGGTCTTCTCCAGTGCATGGTTCCTTCATTTGCCAGCCTTCTTCTCACTTGTGGACCAGGGGAGAGCTCTGTTGCTACAGGGCCCACCAGGGGTGCAGCCCCTTTTCTTTGGAACCGCTAAGACAACCTGAACATCAGCCACTCAGCATTGATGGGCCTTTTCCATTCCTGAGACCTGTCCTTGCTGGAGAGTTGTTTATGTATCTTGACTGAGTGCTGGAAATGAGGGACTTTAATAAAATGTGTTCTTGTTCACCATCAAAATACCTTACAAGTGAACTCACATTGGTGCTCCAGAAGAATGAGTACGACCCTCCTGTGCCCCCTCAGGGTGCTTGAGACCCAGTTTCACAAGGGGTATTGCAGCTGGATGAAAATCAGCAACTCTCCCAAGTTTTTATGTCCTTTGACTTGGTTACTTAGGCAACTCTTTCTTTTAAAATGAGGAAACTGAAAATGAATTCAAAATTCTCCTTTACCCTCTTCAGGAGTCTCTTCCTAGCTGGGATCTGTGGATAAATGCACATAATTATCACTCATTTGTGAAGAGACAAATCTCAGCTCTTATTGTTCTACCTCTTTGCAAGCTTGAGACTTAGAAACCACCATTCTAGGAAAAACCACAAGGGCTCACTGCCAGTTCACATTCAGCAGCTAAAAGCTTCCAAGTGGAATGAATTGCTACTAAATATATTGGGAGTTTGGGAAAATATGCTTCAACTTGACCTCCATGACCCTGTGAACATTCTAGCACTGCCCTGGTTTCCTTAGCAGATGCAGGAGAGCAGCTCGGCGTGTCTTCTTGTGCCCTCCTCCTCCTCCAACTATGGACTAGCCTTCCATTATAAAAACAGATATTTTGTGAATGATTTATATTCTTGGCTACTCTGAGCAACAGATGATGGTTTCTCAGGAGCAGTTGATGCGCTGTTTCTGGTGTGAGCATGAAGTACTGAGATTGCAGGAACTCCCTCCCCAGTTGTCCTCACGTCTTCTGAAGCACACAGCACTAGTGTGCTCAGCTAAAGAAATTTTGGGGGCTGGGGTGGTTACTCAGTGGTGGAGCGCTTGCCTAGCACATGTGAGGCACTGGAGTCCATCCTCAGCACCACATAAAAATAAATAAGATAAAGGTATTGTATGCATCTACAACTAAAAATATATTTTAAAAGAAAAGAAATTTTAGAGTATCTGTGGTGTGCACATGCTGTGCAGCTGAGAAGAGGAATGCAGCCCTGTCTGACAGTCACAGGAAGCTTAGCCTGAATCCTGCACCAAGGCAGCAGTGATTAAGGCTCAGGGGAGATTCATAGATGAATTCAGCAGGTTGGGGAGAAGGGAAGGGTCTATTAGTGGGGGCTTTGCCAGGTGGAGCTTCAGGAGGTCTCTTTATGGCAAGGGACTTCACATCCCTGGATGCAGGTGGTTGGGACACAGCCACAAGATCAGAACAACCCATGTGACATAAAATGGCACAATGGGACCTATTTAAAGTGGAGTTTTTCCATTGCCTAGCAATATGCCCTGTTTAGTCTTATCGCTTGCCTGTGTTTTAATTATTTGAAGAAATAAAAGAAAGTACTTTGAAAAATTATTTTGTGTTGATTTTTTTCCCTTGATGTTTTCAAGGACTGTTCAGTGTTTTCAAGTAATAAAATGTTAGGATTCAGGTTCTGTTGTTTGTTTTAAGGGTCAGGTGATGAAGAACAGGGCACCCGAGAACTGCCAACAGGATACGTGCTTCTCTTTAGGGCCCATTGGGACTATGCTGTGGTCTCAGACAGGACTCTGTCCCCAGGGGCCATCTCAAAGAAAGCAGCCTGTGTGCAGGCCTGGCCTGTCCTGCCACTGGCCTGTTCTGGAGGCTCCCAGTGTGCTCCTCCTCACCCAACAGCGGACCTGCTCTGCTTGTGGGCTTCACTCAGCCACCCCTGTCACTTTTTCATGCTTATTATGTTTTTTTTTTTTTTTTTTTTTTTGCGGTGCTGGGGATTGAACCCATGGCTTTGTGCTTGCAAGGCAAGCTTACTCTACCAACTGAGCTATCTCCCAGCCCTTCATGCTTTTTATGATTCAGGCTCTGTGCCAGTTCTGACCATGTGCAGGCATCCTGAAGGGAACTGGAAGCTTAGGGAAAAGGTTGTGGAGGACACCTGAAATACAAGTAGGGCATGACCAAGAAGAGGAGAGAAAGGCTTTCCTGGAGATGGTGATGGCCCCAGGGACTTCCTGGGCATGGAGGAAGAGGGATGCAAAGAAAGCACCCACATCACTGTGGAAGAGTAATGATACCTCAGGTACCTGTCTCCATCCTCCCCAGCAGCCTTGGAGGGGTGCACCTGTATTCTGTGACCTGGGAAGTTAAGAGGCCTCTGCCAGGTTTCTGCTGTGGAGCTGTTTTAGCTCATACCTAAGTCTCACCTGTTCTGATGGGGCAGTGTGCTTGGCTAGTCGGAGGCACTGGTTTTAGTAACTGTTCTATCAGGTTCATGGAAATTGCATTGTAAACACTTCAGTAGGAGATTGTTTGGGTAGTTGCTCTTTTCGTACCTCAAACTCTTAATTGCATCTTGAATCATTTGAAATACTTGCAGCCCCTGTGGGAATGGTAACTTTTAGCCACTGGGGGATGTTATTCAAAGGGGAATTTGGCATAGTTCTTTTTATTTTAAAAAATTCTTGAATTTTGGTGCACTTTACAGAGATTGTCTGAATTTCATTTTAATCTTTATAGTAACCCTCAAGGTCAGTAGTTAGGGGTCAGGAAGGCACCCCATGTTGTGGGTGAGGTATGGAGGGATCAGGTTGTCTGGTCACAGCATGTCTGTGGCAGAACTTGAACCTGACAACATTCTGACTCAGACCTCCAGCTCCTTCCTTGTACCTGACTGCTCACCTCAGCTGTCACCACTGATGGACTGAACCTCAGCCAAGTCGCTTCTCTGCTGAGTCATAGCAATGTATGTGTCTTACCCACACACTCTGAATCCTTTGTTCATCTGGCAAATGCTTAAGTGTCAACTATGTGGCTGGCATGGTCTCAAAGTATAACTCAGGGCTCTAGGGTCATAAAGAAGTAAAGAAAATTAAACATAAAGGTGTTTATTTCCACACAGGGTGGACAAAGTGCATTGCCAAGTGTCAGTCATAATGCTTGTGTGCTCCGATGGGTTTGCCCTGGTGCTACCAGGGTTTGCCCTGGTAGCTTGCTGGAAATTCTCCCCCTGGCTTCCCCAGAGCCTGTGGTGGTGCTGTGCTGGTGCCACCCTCCCTCTCTGTCTGGGCACTGCTGTCCTCTTTCCAGCTTCTGAGTCTCCCTTTACCCTGAACCAGAGCAGCTCAAACATGGTGCCCAGGGGTCCTGCACCCCTCCCAGCCTGAGGTGAGCCCTCTACCAATTGCAGCACAAGGCAGTGCCCTGGGCTCCCTCCCCAAATGCTGCCCGGGCTCACCTGGAACTCACACTGGGCTGGGTGCCCAGAGCGCCTGTCTCAGGAGGCTGCTGAGGGATTCTCAGGCACTGCGGAGGTGGCTTGGCCGAGGTTTGCTCAGCCACAGTCTAAGAGAGTGGGAAGGAAGCCAGAGGCTTCCAGGAGAGGGGGACTCTTCAGCCTCGAAAGCTTTTCTTTAAAGTGGTAACACGATCCTTCCTTTGAGGAAAACATTTCCTTTCCTTTCCTTGTGGGGAAAGATGTCTTTGAGGTCTGCAGTGATGGTTTTCTGACTCAGGACAGCTAGGAAATGAATCTTGTCTGTCTTCCTGATTGGGAAGGTGCCTGAGTGAGAGCCAGCAGGCTCCAACCTCCAGCTCAGCAGGAATGTCTTTATGAACAGTTGAGCAAGTTCCCAGATTAGAAAGAGTCTCTGCCGCTGATGTCACTCTTTCCTGAGTAATTCTGGGTGGTTATTTACTGCATTCTGCCTGCCAGGGGCCAGAAACTTTGAATGAGCTGCATTATTAGAACTTGGAGCTGCAGGCACATAGGAAAGCACTATCTGCTGCTTATGCTTAGAACGAGGGTTTCAGAGACCCACTGGGCCCACTGAGCCTGGGGGTGCGTGTAGCCTAGGAAGCTAGCTCAGCCGCCCCCTGCCCCCTCTGCCTGAGAAGCCTCGGCAATCGCGTGGGACCTCAGCCTCTGCGCAGCCGGGGTAAGTGTAGCGCTTCCAGCTCAGGGCAGACAGTATTCAAAGTACTCTCGGTGCTGTTCCCATCTTCCTTGTTTTCCTGCTCAGATAAAGTACTTTTAAAGCCGAGAATTAGTGGAAATACTGTACTGAGCAACTGAAGGTATTGTTGGCCCACTTGCCAGTTGGTCATGTAACACGCTGGTGAGTTCACATGCCGTGGGAGTCTGGGTCCCCACAGAGTCTGCCTCAGATGTGTAGATTGACAGAGGGCTGCTTGGGATTGCTCGGGTGGCTCCGATCTGCCCAGGGTGAACTTCGGCGTCTAGAGGCTTCCCCGTAGCCAGTCCTTCACTCTTGCCAGCCCCTCTTCCCTGTGCCCATGGGAACCTTGGCTGCTCTAGCATTCTGGTGCACAGGATTACAAACCCACTCTGCTGTTCCCCTTTCTTTCTTTCTTTTTTTTTTTTTTAACTTTTTTTTGGTTAAAATATATGTATTTTTAATTGTAGATGGACACAATACCTTTGTTTTATTTATTCATTTATTTTTATGTGGTGCCGAGGACTGAACCCAGTGCCGCACACATGCCAGGCAAGCGCTCACCACTGAGCCACAGCCACAGCCCTCCCTTTTCTTTATGGTTGTCCTCCACTGGGAGCCAGCTGTGTTCCTGGATGGGCAGGGTGGGCCCTGACGGGTGCTGCTCTGGCTCTCGCCCCCTGACACAGTGTGTTCTCTTTCTAGCACGATCCTGGAGGAGGAGAAGGCTCAGCAGGAAGAACGGATGAGGATGGAGTCCAGAAGACAGGCCACCGTGTCTTGGGACTCTGGAGGGTCTGACGAAGCACCACCCAAGGTAGCCACTGGCCCCACCCCAACTTGGGGTGACTCTTTAAGTGCCTTCTGGAGTCTGTGCAATAGCTGCTTCCTGTGAGGTGAAAGGAGGATGGTTGCAACCCATGCTCCCTCTGTCCCTCTGCAGGTCACCCTCCTGCACTCCTTTCCATAATTTGCATTTCAGGAGGAGGCTGGCTCTGTTCCCTTCACTCTGCACTCCCTCCTCCACTGTGAAGGGAAGCTGGACTTGGGAGGCTTTTCTTTCGTTGCCTATCAGGGGGTCTCCCCAATGAAATAAAATACCAAACTAAATTATCAAACTGGGCCACAGATGATTCACGTTTTACTTTATTTTAAAATGAGTCCAGTCCCACCTAACCACATGCCCTTTGCTTTTTCTTGATTCGCTGAGAACACTGCCCATTTTCTGCCTGTGACTGGGGTGTCTGGGTGGGAGCTCGTGGCTCTTGCTTTCCTTCCTTGTGAGGCCTGCCAGGGGCACCTTCGTGCTGCCCTCTCCCACCCAGGAGGCAGCCGTAGCCTTCCCCCATGGCCACTGACGCTTTGATGGATGAACAGATCTGTCTGCACCTTTTGCTCTGGGGGATGGATTTTCACACCATGGCATACTTGCTGTGAATGAGCCCATCAGACCTTTTTCTGGAAAGCAAAAAGATAACAGACTTTCTTGAGTTACTAGATACTTGTTCTTTGATAGTTGATTAGCTAAAAATATGACTAAGTATTCATAAATATTGAACCAGTTTTTCAACATGATGTCTGAAAACTCATTTTCTTATTGAGCCATGGAACGGTAAACCTGTCACCACATGGAAGGTAAACATGGGTGATGAGAACAGTCCTGCAGAAGGGAGAGGTGAAGGGGCCTCCGCCCTGCCCTTCTGCAGAGGAGAAGCCCCCACTGCAGGGAGAGGTCCTCTGTGGTTCCTGGTTTAACAAGACCAAGACTCCTAATGGCTTCATTAGCTTTTTAAACAGAAATGTTTTTCTCCCGTTCAAGACTCCTTGGGCCCCTCTTGCTGGTCTCCCCAAGTTGGCCTGCGTTTTAATCCTGTAGCAGTGCACAGGGTCCAGTGCTGGGAGGTGGGAGAACCCTGTCTGGTTCACAGTCTGCGGTCTGCCCAGTTCCCTCCCTGCGCCACACCGCACTTTCCTCCTCCAGCCTGTGGGATGTGCCATGAGATGATTCATCCTACAGTGCTCCTCTTGGCACACTGAAGTGTAGATAACTCAGTGTTCTGTGACAAGTGCCATGTGGTGCCACACTGCCCTAGAACTCAGAACTGAAGAACTTTTTTCATCTAAGTATTTCTTTCTTCCCTCCCTCTCTTTGTCCCCCTCTCTCCCTCTGTCATGCCTCCCATGTGCCAGGCAAGCACTCCACCACTGAGCCACGCACCAGCCTCTAAGCATCTTTCTATATCCCAGTCTGTTCGTTTATCATTTATATTTGATTTTCTAATTAGGTTCATGGGAGGAACTGGCTTGGCTTTTCCTGATTTAGCATGTAGAACTGTTGCACTGATCTTTTTAAACATCCTTCCCTCTCTCCCTCCGCTTTCTCTTTCTTTGAAATGTCTTTGGAATGTATATCTGAGGCTCCTGTCTGTAGGCAGAGGTTCTTCGAGGTACGCTTATTTGCAGCAGTGGCCAGCAGGGTAGCCCACCACCTGATCCTGTCAGCCAGAGTTGAGACATCAGTGCAGGTGTGGGGTGATCGTGGGCTACAGGCTGGGCTCCCCTTCCTGCCAGGCAGAGTCGAGTATCTTGTGCAGTACTTTCCTCCCACAGTTCACCTTTAGGGTCAGATTCTGTGTTTATGGTCACAGTTGTTGTCATTGCTAAAGTGGGTCTGTTATTGACCTACTGGTAGGCCAGTATTGTAATTTACTCTGCCCCACAAAATGGGAATTCTGTAGATCCTTGTGGTTTTTTCTAATTCCAGCTATGATAACTCAGGATACATTCCACTTAGACTTCTGACTTTAAACAGGATCTAAGAGTTTGTAGATAAGTTTTGTATACTAATAAAACATGGGGCTGTGGGTACAGCTGAGTGGCAGAACGCTTGCCTCGTTCTGGGTTCATCCCCATCACTGCACAAAAAAGGGGGCGGGGCTAAAGGAAATACTCAGTATGGCTTCATTAGCTTTTTAAACAGAAATGTTTTTCTCCCGTTCAAGACTCAGAATTAAGAGCTGGACTGTACCTCATGGCTAAGCTCACAGCCGGGCGGCAGCCTTGGTCACATCCTGCTGGCATGCCGGAGGGCTGGCCATCCTCAGTCCCCTCCTCCCAGTGGCACACACTAGGAGGCCAGCTCTCTCCCCATGGCTGCAGTGCTGGAGATGAACTGCCCGACAAGCCACGCAGTGTCACCTGTGTTAACAAGTGACGCAGAACCGCTACGATGCTCTGGGCTCCGGGTGCTCTGTTATCTATGTGAAGTTGAGTGACATGGGGTCTGTAGGACACAGAAGCCTCTGGTTGCTGGAAACCTCCTGCCCAGCCTCCACCCTCATGCCAGTCATGCAGCCATCTGGAGCACCTCACAGTGCCCCGCACACTGGTCTAGGCTGCCCTGTCTTCCTCCCTCCTCCTCCTCACACAGGAAGGGTGGGCAAGAATCTCCTCTGCCACGTGTTCCCCCGGTGAAAACCCCAGTGTTCTTGGAGGGTAGGTGCAGTGACCCTGTGGGTCGCAGTGCTCGGCGACCTCTGTGACAACAGCAGGAGTCTGCCAGGTGCCGCCTTCCCCTGGGCCTTGGTTCTCCCCACAGCACTGGACTCTGGGCTTCCTTTGTGCCACTTCTTCACTTGTCCTGTACCCTCTGCACCATCTTACCCATTGTCATTTTGAAGTGGAGCCTTATAGGTTTTATCATTCACCAACTATTTTTTAAGCCTCCTATATTTTGAGTCACTGAGATGTTTTTTGAGGTTTTACCATTTTTATTTCTTTGATATATTCCTTTTTTTTTTTTTTTGAGTTGGAAGTATACTTCTACAGAAGCATGATGGCACAGCAGATTTTGGAATTCTGCCATTAGCAGCTGTGTGACTTTATTCAAATCACCTGACTTCTCTGAGTCTACATTAAAGGGGGGTGACGGTATGGCTCATCACTGTCAGAGTTGTCAGCTTGTACATCAAGCCCTTCAGTGGGTATGTGCAGGATGCACTAAGTAAACGGCACTGTTCGTATTTCTGCTCCTGTTACTTACATGCCATTTCCAGCATTTAAGCCCTGGTGCTGCCCTGGGAAGCTCTGTCTGTTGCCCCAGCTCTTGGCTCTGTGTCCTTCCGCACGGGATCCAGGAAGTCTCTCCATGCAGCCATCACTGTACTGCTTGTGTGTTGGCACATTCCTCTAAACAGCTCTTTCCGTGGAAGCCTGAGGGTACAGACATAGTCCCACTCTCCCTTCTGAAACCTCTTTTAAATCACCACAACCACTTTTTCAAATTAAGCCTTTAAAGAGGTAAATCTGCACACAACCCCTTAACCCAAGGAACGTGCTCTGTAAGCTGCAGGTCTGGCAAGAGTGGAGGGAATCCTGGATGCCCCTCGGGCCCTTTGCTGTTGCAGAGTCTTGGGGAGTTCATGCTCACGATCAGTTACGTGTGGAGTGGACAGGCTGAGGATAAAGGAAGCTTTGTGCCCTCAGGAATTCAGTGGCTTTTGGCAGACTGGAGCAAGCACAGAAATGCTGGCCCTGCCCCTGAGTCAGGGGAGCGAGGAACTGTGTTCCCCCAGTCTGGCAGGACCAGGAGCCCTTTGCCGAAGACACCTGGGATAGGAAGTGTCCTGCAGGAGGAAGTGGGGACATTCCAGGTCTTGGGCACAGTGCACACAAAGCCTGGGTCTGCCCAGCACCCATGCCAGAAGACACGGTGCCCTCCTTGCTGGACACCAGTCCATGTCCTCTCAACTCTGCTCTTACCTCATCTGAGACCAGTGGGTTCCCACCTGGTTGAATCCCTCGCATCGTGTACAACTTTATGGACTTCCCCTCTTTTCTCCTCCTGTTTCAAACTTAATTATCCTTTTGCCATGAGCTTGAAGTCATTTATCTCAGAAACTGGAGTGAAAACTGAGTGCTCGTAGGGGCTGTAGAGCTGACGGTGAGGAAGCCGAGGCCAGTCGGGGGATCAGGCAGGCACAGCGGAGAGTACCCAAAGGCGGATGGCGGAGGGCATGCCCAAGATGCCAGCGTCCTGCACTGGTGACAGTGTAGTAACTTCACAGGAACAGAATTCATGACCAACCTACCCCCAAGAGGTGCACGTATCTTTTCGTGTGCTCAGAGCAGTGCGCCATCTCTACCAGGAGCCACAGAGCGACTGTCTCCTCGAGGCACACCTCCCGTTCCTGCGCCTGCCCTCACAGTCCTACTGTGGGCACCTGGCAAGCGGAATCACTGTGGCTTCTTGAAAGCAGCTTCTCTGTGTCGTGGTCTGTCAGCGTGCAGGGCCCCGTGCACTCCCTGGGCGTGACACCGGTGTTCTCCTCTCCTGGAGCGGCCATGCTCCCTCTGGCTGCTGCTGGCGCCCTGGGGAACACCTGACTATGTTGGCCAGATGAGGGCTGCGTTTCTCTGCTGTGCACTCCCAGCTCTGGGGCTGCTGGAGCCATCCCTGGACTGTCCTTCACAGCAGCTGCTCTGGTCTGTGTTCCCAGCAGCAGTGCTAAAGGGTTTTCGTTTTTCCACATCCTGTCTTTTTAAGAATTTTCTGTCTGTTTCACCAAACCATCGCAGCAGTTGTAAGCAGTAGCTCACTGTGGTTCCAAGCTGATCTGCTGTGTCCCAGGAGCTGAGCGCCTCCTGTGCTCTCTGGGGGTGCTCATTCCCCACCACTCCTTCATGGTCTTGTTGCCATTTCACTACCGACCTGCTTGGAGTCTCTATACTCCAAATACGGTTTCTTAGATAAAGTATTGGCAAGCATTTTCTTGTGTCCTTTGAATTGTCTTCTCACACTGGATGGTGTTATTTGCAACCCACAGTTTGTGTTTTTGATGTTGTCCACTTCACATTCTCTTGCCCTTTGTCAGGTATCTTTGGTGTTGTAGCTACGAAACTAACCCAAGGTCACAAAGATTTGCCCCTGTGTCCCTTTCTAAGAATCTTAGAACTTTTACTCTTGCTTTTAGGTTGTGGTCCATCTTCAGTTAATTTTTGTGTGAGATGCAAGGAATGAGCAGCCTTTTTCACACACTAATGTCTTCTTTCCTCATTGAAATATCTTAGCATCTTTAATTGTTGCTTTTAACCAAGCTGTTTGTTAGAGAAATATTTCCCTGTTATTTCTGCAACACTTAGATCTACCAGTGTTCATCTGTATGATACTCTGTTGATTTGTTCACAGCCCAGCAGACCTGGTTACCCCAGTCCACGCTCCAGCGAAGGATTTTACCCCAGCCCACAACACATGGTGCAGAGCAATCATTATCAGGTACCTTCATTGCAGTAAAGTGTGTTACTTGGCTCTTCCACACTTTGGTGGTGGGGAGGTACATGGCTCTATATTTCTATTTTGTATTTGTTACTCATTTTGGTGAGCAGAAATCTAGGAAAGTGGTCATTGCCTATGTGACTGTTTCCTGGACACCATGCAGGGTGTACATGTCCACAGTCTTAACAAGGCAGGCATGTGCCCCTGCAGGTCTTATGCCGTTCTCTCCTGCCTGCTCTTGCAAGGCACAAGTTGGATTCAGTAGACGCACGATATGCAGAGGGAATACTGAACAGCAGTTTTTCCAGAAGGCAAAAATAAAATTTAAAATGACAGTCACAAACCAGATTAGGTGCCATGTAGACAGTGTGGAAAGGACACTGGACTTGCCAGTCAACACCACACACGGGTGAGAAAGGAGCACCTTAGCAGAGGGCCTAAAGCATAGGTAGCCTCTGTCTTGGTTTTCAAGGGATGTGTAATAGCTTTTGTTGAGGCCTAATTTACCTGCTGTGAAGTACACAGGCCTGGGTTTTGACCAAAGCCAGCACCCTTGTGTCCCATACCACCTCCCAGTACAGGCCCAGGAGGCCCTTTGGGGCCTTCGCAGAGTGTCTCACCTGCCCCAAGAGCAGCCACTCTTCTGACTCCTGTGACTTGCTGGGCACCTAGGCAGCTTGTAAACAGTGAGCAAAATAAGACTTTTCACTGAACAGATGCTCAATCGCCTCCCCAAGCCCATTTCCTGTCCTGTCGGTGAGACCAACTGTAGTACATTTCCTGGTTTTGCTCTTTTAACCTCAGGTGTCCACTGGTCCTTCCACATGGCCAGTGTTGTTTAGAAAATGACTTTAAATTAAAACTTATATGGCTGGGGTTGTGGCTCAGCAGTAGAGCAGTCACCTAGCATCTGGGTTTGACCTTCAGTACCACATAGAAATAAATAAATAAAATAAAGGTATTGTATCTAACTACAACTAAAATATAAATATATCAAAAAATTAACACATATAAATCAATTGCATTCCTATGCATCAGTGATGAATCAACTGAAAGAGAAATTAGGAAAACTATCCCATTCACAATAACCTCAAAAAAAATAAAATATTTGGGAATCAATCTAGCAAGAGGTGATAGACCTCTACAGTGAAAACTATAGAACACTAAAGAAAGAACTTGAGTGTAGAAACATATATATATATATATATATATATATATATATATATATATATAATTTGAATTTTTGGAAACTTTAGCTGTGCTGTTTACTTTGGAAAAAGTATCCCAGTTTACTGCATTGAGTTGGCATTGTACAGAAATTAACAGGCATATTGGTCTAGAAACTTTAAACTTAATTTTTTTCCATTCATACAGGGGTAACACACAGTATTAAATATGTAAGGTTTTATCTACATGAGTTTTTTTTTTTTTAAGATATTGATAGACCTTTATTTTATTCATTTATTTTTATGTGGTGCTGAGGATTGAACCCAATGCCTCACACTTGCTAGGCAAGTGCTCCACCACTGAGCCACAACCCCAGCCCCTACATGGGTTTGATTACAGAAACTAATAAAGTATTCTCTAAATCCTGAGGCCGGGCAGGGAGAAAATGGCTTTAAATCATTCAAATCTTCTTGTCCTGAAAATTCCTGAAAGTTCTCTGGCAGTACGTGTCACTTTTCACCCAAAGCAATGCAGCATTTTGTACTCTCTAGGATTTTCTGAGACATTTTTATTTGGATAAACCAAGAGCTCTCTCTATGTCCTCCTCAAAGATTTACTGATTAATATTGTCCATGTGGGATTTGGTGTAACTGATGTCTAGAGACCTAATAAATGCACATGGCTTGTTGATGTTTGAACATTCGGATTTGGCTCTGCTTTATCTCATTAAAAACTTAACTGGCAACCCTGGCCATAGCACAGCAGCAAATGCTCTATGTAAGTAGATCCTCCATCTGTACGCTCAGCCTCTCCATCCAGAGGGAGCCCGTTTGGAAAGACCCCCCAACTTTCCTCATGCCTGGGTGCTCCATGCCCCACTGGCTGGCTTCTCTCTGCCTCAGTCCCACTGTGAGAAGGCACAGCCCTGCCACCATCAGCACCCCCTTCACTGGAGAACAAGTTCCTTGTGGCTCCTGTACAAGGCAGGGTGGGGCTTCTGGAACCGAGTGTGGCACAGCTGTTTTTGTGACTTCCTGTGGCTTTTACATGCAGAGAGTCTGATCTGAGCATTTCTATAAATGTAAAATTCCAGAGTGAATAACTTCTCATTTCCTAGTGTGTATTTTCCTTAGCTGTCTAATGGAGCCAAACTGCCTTTCTTGGGGCTCTTGTTGAGCATCCCTTTCCTTGCTCTCCAGGTTCTGTCAAAGTCACCTGTGTTCCTTGGCTCTTGGTCTCTGTGACACAAGTGCAGAGCCAGCAGGTTGGCTCTGACCATTCTTCAGCTTCCACTCCCTCTGCACTTGGGGACCATTGTGGTCACGTTGAGCCACTCAGTTCAGGGCAGTCGCCACCAGAGTCCTTGGTCTAGGGTTGCAGCTTGCCACTTTAGGGAGCTGTTGTCATGTGCGAGGGATTGGGACTTGGACGTCCTAGGAGGGGACACCATTCTACCTAGGATGGCCTTTGCTGTGCTCCAGTTTGCTTCCCCTGTGAAGCAAAGCCACACAGAAGCTAGGTGGTGGAAACCTTCCTTCCTCCTCTCCTGCTCACAGGTCTCTGGTTACCCTGGCCCACACGGACTCACAACCATGGCTGGCAGCATCTACCCCGGCCCACCGTCTCTCGTGGACCAGTCAGAATCATGGAATCACAGGCCCCAGGAGATACCCATGTGGCAGCCCAATGTGGAGGTAAGTTGTGTTCTCAACTCAGGAAGTGAGGTGTATGGCACCTCGTGTTTGTAAGTCTGATCAAGACTCCCTAGCTGATCAAATGTTTTCAGGTTTTGAGAGGATTTTTTCTTTAAGAGAAATACCCATGGTTGAGGTTGTGGCTCAGTGGTAACACACTTGGCTAGCATGTGTGAAGCCCTGGGTTCAATCCTCAGCACCACAAAAATATAAAATAAAATAAAGAAACACCCAAGGGGAGTGCTGCAGTCAGAGACAGAGCCCGCCTTGAGTGGGATTATTAGCACATGGACAAGACCAGAGGAAAGGCAGGCGGACAGGACCAGCTCTTTGGGCCGCATTCATTTTTACTCAGTTTCCCTGGTAACTCAGTTTACTCATTCATTTGAGTCAGAAGGTCCACAGCTGTCTGTTATCCATGTCCCTTTCCTGGGAGTAATCGTGTTTAGCAGCCATGTAATACTCCATAACGTGTGTGTGACCTGTTTAGTGCTGCTGTCCACATCCAGACTGTGCCTGCTTTTTGACTGTAAGCAGTGATGCCTTCTCTGCACACATTCTCAGTTGGTTTCTTCAGAACAGAACCCCACAAGCAAGGAAGAAGTAGGCTTATTGCCAAAGCGACAGAGATAGAGAGACTTCTCTGAAGAGAAGTGACTCAGAGCTGGGAGTCCTGCGGGAATCTTTACACACAGTGAGCCTCAGCCTCCAGGGAGTGATGGAGCGTGGGAGTCCCTGTTTCCACCACCCCCACTGCTTCGCCGAACTGGTGTGAAAGTGGGAGCTCGCGAGCAGCCTTGAGACCGGTCACGCTGTTTCCCTCTCTCCTGCCAGGACTCAGCAGCACTGGACCTGCGGGGAATGGGGCAGGCATTGCCTGCCCACCTGATGGAAGAGCGGCTGATCCGACAGCAGCAGGAAATGGAAGAAGACCAGCGCTGGCTGGAGAAAGAGGAGAGGTTTCTGGTAACCGCGTTTCAGAGCAGTCTCTTCCACTCTGAAGTCCCATTAGTGTCTGCTGTACTGCATGTAACTGCACGTTTTCATATCACCCAAGGCAGTTCACTTCATTTCTGGGCCCTGAAACGTGCAGCAGTGGGTCATTTGCTTCTCAATTGCTTATTAGGTCTGTCTCCAAGATTTCCTGATGCTCTATGGCTCAGCATTCCTATGACCTTTCACTTCCTCACTGTTCGCACAAAAGAACCTCACCTGGGTGCCAGCCTGCAGTGCTGCAGGTACCCTGGATTTGCTTTCCCAGCATTCCTCTGCAGCACTGTTTCTCAGACCTCCCCCAGATGCAGCTGGACTTGGGAATGATAAATGTCTTTCTTCAGGCAACCCTTGTAGATAGCCATCTTCAGAAGTCCCATGGGGACCAAGAGGAAGTGCTGGAGTAGAGAAACCTCTGTGCTTCTAGACACAAAGATTCTTTTGGAACTTCCTTTCATAACTTTATTTTGAGACAGGATCTTGCTGGGTTGCCTCAAACTTGCAGTCCTCCTGCCTTAGCCTCCTGAGCCACTGGCATCACAGGTGTGCACTGCCACACTTAGCCAGTTTGAGGCGTTCCGACAGAGGCCTAGGTGACCCTTCCTCTGCCTAGAATGTATCCAGCCGTTCAGGTGACTTTCTGTGTGTGCACAAGCCCTCTGTAACATGGGCGACACATCCCCAGGCATTCTGCTGCAGATCCACGTGACAGCCCACACGGCCGGCTGTGCTCTTGGCGTGCCCCTCGTCCTCTCCAGAAGCAGGCATCAGAGTCTGCTCTAGCTCAGCTTCTGTGCCTTCTCCCAAGTAGCTTTTACAGCCTGCTGTAAGTGCTTCAGCCATAATGGCTCCACGTTGTCACTGATGTTTTTAGCTGTGTGTTTTCTGTGCAAAGGCTGTTGATTCTTAGGGAATATCCTGTTACTTTCTAATAATGTATCTCAAGAAGGCTTTTATTGATTTCCTTGGATGCCCATTGGAGTTGCTTTTTTAAATCTGCTCTTCTTCATTTGTAGTACTTGTTACCTCCTTTATATCTTGATATCCGCCTCCTAAAGCACGTGTTGCCTGCTTTATCTTTGGGGGTTTTTACCTGCATTTTTGTCTCTGCCTGCTTTTATTTCTGAAGATAGTTCTGTGATAATTCTTCATGGAGTACAATCTTGTCTCTGTGTTTTAAACATACTACATTTCTCTGGAAGATCTCACCAGTCAAGTCGTGCATGCCTTTCCTTGGGGTAGTGCTTGTCCTGCATTGAGGAGACAGATCCCTGTCTGGGTCTAGGAGGCAATTCCTTCAGGGTGTGCTGTGCTTCATTTGGAACTTCTTGGTGATGTTGATAAGTGAGGATGATTTTCCGTGGTCATTGCTGTTTTCAGGATGCAAACCTTACTTGTTCCGTGGAATGAGCTGAGTGCTCCCTGTCCTGTCTCGGATGTGGGCATCAGACAACAGGTCCCTGGCTGCACCTGGAGCACCTCCACCAAACTCCATTCCCCTGTCGTGTTCCCGTGTCACTTAGGAACGGAGGTGTTGTCCTTTCTGTACCTCGCCTCGCATTCCCTGTCACATCCTTGGCTCGGATTCCTGAGTCCCTCCTGAGCCTCTCCTCTGCTGTCCACCTTCCTGCCATCTGAGTCCATCACCCTCACTTCGCCCCAGACCAGCCCTGCTCAGTGGGGTTCCTGAAGACCCCAGTTCCCCTCACTCACAGACCTTGCGATCTGGTGGTGGTCTGAAAAGAATCTGGAGGGGAGTGCTTCCACCTGAGGGGGCCAACGGGGCCTGCTGGAGCAGCGCACCTGGCAGACGGGGTGTCCTCAGTGGGTAGCAAGCTGGGGAACCAGCTGTCAGAGCCTCTGAATGGAGAGTAGGTCTGGGGGGAACAAATCAGTAAAGCCTGGCTCTGAACAAGAGTGGGTGGAGTTGTACGGCAGAGCGTTTCCCTGGCACATGGGAAGCCCTGGGTTCAATCCTCAGCACTGCAAAGAAATAAGAATAAATGAACTGAAATGAAGTTTTCTCTGAAGCATTGTCCCTTCCAAGCTGTGTTTCATACAGCAGTACAGCAGTAGTTCTAAAACGTGATTGCCCCATCCTTCTGTTAAGATCCAGTGACTGCCAGGGTGAGGGCCTGCTAGGCCAGCCCTGTGGGCCAGCCTCCTGTTCTTCCTTCTGAGGCCAGCAGTTCTGGGCTCTGCTTCTGGCAGGCCTCCTCGATGGTCCTCCAGGCAGCCTACCTTGCCTGCCCTTTGGGTAGAGTACATCTCCCTGCTTTACCTGCTGACTGACTCTCATTTCCTTCTGGAAGCACTTCTTGGTACCCACCTCATCCGCAGTCCAACTGGGCCCTCTCCAGGTGTGTCTCCATAGACTGTGATGCACTTCTGCTGTGCTGTGGAAGAACAGTCAATTCTGCTTAGATCACTGGAAAACAAGACAGGTGGCTCACTGGTAGAACCCTTGCCTAGCCTGTAGGAGGGCCCTGGGTTCCATCCTAGCACTGCCCCCCGCCACCAGAAAAAAAATCACTAGAAAACAGAATGGGTCAGATATAGGTTATGAGGAACCAGTGAGCTTGTGAAAGAGAATCCATAAAATGGGTTGAATACAGAAAAAAAATAACAAATATCACCAACCAGAGTGTCCTCAGGGCCCGGGATCTGCTGTTCCTGTCTCACCACTCTGTTCTGTGCTGTGCCCCGGAAGGTGTTGAACAGGATTACAGAAGTGCCCCTCCTAGGTTGTGACCTCCAGCTTTGTCTCCACACAGTCTTCTCTGGGAGGCAAAATGGTACCCCGAGGGCCATCCATCCAGATGGGGGGCGGGCTCAGTGAGGGAGACTGAGGCTGCAGAGGGCTCAGGCCTCAGTGAGCAGAGATTGAGCCACTTGCAACCTAGCTGGGTGTTAGGGGCCAGGCTTTTTTGGTTTCGTTGTCGTTTGCAGAGCCTATGCATGCTGGACAAAACCATGCCACTGAGCCCCACCCTGCTCTGGAGGCTTCTTCACTGAGGGACCTGCACTTCAGCCTCTCCCTTTGGTCTGCAGCCTATCTCTGCAGGCTGACCTTCAGGTGGCCTGCCCATGCTAGGTGTAGAGGCTGTGGTTGCACTGAGGCAGTTTTCTACACAAGTACTTTTCTTGATGCTTATGGCCCAGTGTTGGGTGGATTTTTCTTTTTCCCTGCCAAACTGAAGACCCCTGGGGCAGGTCTCTTCTTTCCTGTTGAGTCCGTGCCTAGCATACCTAAGCTGTCAGGTGACAGGGAATGAATGCCATCACCCTGTGCCTCTTAGTACTGCTGTATCTGCCTGAACGCTGGTCTCCGTCCTCCCTGGGCCCTGGAGTTGACTTTTTTCATCACAAGTACCTATCTCAGGTCACCTTTACCCACACCAGCTTCCTTGGTCTGGGCACTGCTGGTACTTGGGGCTGGATGACTCTTTGTTTAGACAACCACCTGAGGAGTAGAGGTACTTAGCTATCCCAGCCCCAGGGTGGGCACAGCTCAGTGGCAGAGGCTCACTAGCACACATGAGGCCCTGGTTCATCCCCAGCACCTCAAAGAAAAACATTCTTGGAGCCACAAGAAAAATATTTTAAAGATATTTAAAAGATTTAAAAATATTTAACTTGCTGTTCTTGTGAAGCATTTACTCTGATATTTTGCCCTTTTAAAATTTGAGTTGGGCACAGTGGTGCACCCTTCAGACTCAGGAGGCTGAGGCAGGAGGATTTCGAGTTCTAGACCAACCTGGGCAATTTAGAGAGGCCCTTTCCGAAAAAAATAAAAAGGGCCGGGGGATGTAACTCAGTGGCAGAGCATTCCTGGGTTCGATCCCCAGGACCACAAAAGAAAAGAAACCCTGACCCTTCTCACTGGACACCAAGCTTGCACATACTTGGGCAAGTGTATCCTAATAGAGTGTCCTCCATGTGTCTCACTCCCATGTCCCTGTCCCTCTTCCTTGGCAGAGATGAAAGCTGCTTGAGGTTAGCATGGCAGGTGCTGCTCACTATCTCCCTTGTGCTCCCCAGGGTGGCGTGGTGACATCTCACATGCTTATTCACCCATCTCCTCCGCTGGGGTGTTGCATCATGAAGACCAGCAGCATGTTCAGGGCTCCCTCTTGGCCCTGTGTACTGCTTGGCAGTGTTAAGACTCCGTCAGTATTTGAGGAGAGTGTGCAGATTATGGTTTGGATCTGGAGTGACCACAAGGGCTCATGTGTTGGAGTCTTAGTCGCCAGTGGGCAGTGTCCATAGGTGACCTTTGAGGAAATCACTGGATCATGAGGGCTTTGACCTTGTCAGTGGATTAACCCATTTGATGGATTAAAACTTTGAATAGACAGCTGGGAGGTGGTGGGAACTGAGGTGGGTGGGACATGAGTGAGGAAGCAGGTCCCTGGGGCGTGACCTTGGGGACTCTATCTTGTTTCCTTGCCCCACCTTCCTCCTGCTCCTCCCCCATCCTTCCTCCATGATGCTCTGCCTCATCTCAGACCTAGAGCCATGGAGCCTGCCAACCATGGACCAGCATCTGAGACCTTCTCTTCTCCTCCAGGCTGTTGGCATCATACAGCTTAGTCATAGCAGACACAGCGTGTGCCCTCACAGGTCTCACGTCCTAGGCATCTCAAAGCTTGATGAAAAACAAGTGTCACAAGAACTCTCCGGACTTGGTATTGTCATTATTTTATTGATGACTAGAACTAATTCTGAGGTACATTCAGAGCACTGGGACTTGTGGACTTTGTTCCCAGGCCTGGTGGTGGGGCAGCACTGGGGCTGGAGGGGCAGGGGCCTGGCACCTATTTGATTCCAAGGCTTGTGGTCCTAAGGTCACACTTGGGTGCTCTTGGTGTTTGAAAATCACCACTGTGCCCAGCTGGTGGGGGTCAGAGGGCAAGATTGGACATGCAGACCCATTAGGAGGTCAGGCTACCATTCAGATAATGATGGAGAGCCTGAGCTGAATCCTGAGATAGAGAGGACAGACTTCAGGGCTCCAGAGCGAAAAGAGACCAGACTGTGTAGGAGGTCAAGAGGAAGAGGACCCCAGCCCAGAGATCTCAACTTTGGTGTCACCAGAGTGTCGAGGGTGGTCACGGTTTCATGTAGAGGGAAGCTGCCTCGGAGGAATGGAACTGCTGGTCTCACTTGTTGCCTGGTGCCCCATCAGTCTCTGCGTGCCGGGGGGTTTCCACCGCACAGCCTGGCTTAGGCCTGCCCAGGTTCCCTCTGTACCTGTCCACGAAGGGCTTGCTGTCATAGACTTACGACCGAGGCCTGGACTCCATGTCTGGGCCACCTCAGAGTCTGATGTAGGAACAACCTACCGCGTGCTCCTCCACTCTCGGGCCCTTCCCAGGACCCCTGGCTGAGTCTCAGGTCCTGGCACCCACCCCTTTCTGCTTGATTTTGAGCAAATCACCTCTCAAGTGCAGATAGCACTTAAGAGAGTGCAACGTGGGCCACCTGTGGCATCACATAGTAGCAGAGGCCTCAGATGTCCTGTGACGTTGTCAGAGAGCTCTGCCTCTCCACAGTGGCCGTGATAGCTGCACTGATGAGACTCCTCCAGAACTTAGAGCTTGCACCCTGTAGGGCAGAGTCCCTGGCCAGTCCCCAAAGCCTTCCGCAGCTCCCCACAAAGACTGGTGTGATGGACCGTGTGAGAGATTTCAGCCCCGCTTTTTTTTTCCTTCCTTCCATTTGGCAGTACTAAGGTTAGGACCCGAGGCCTTTACCACTGAGCCACATCCCCAGCCCCTGCCCCTTTCCTCCTTGACACAGGAGCTTACCAGGTCGGTAAGGCTTGTCTCATACTTGCCTCAGCCTCCAGGTTGCTGGGATCTCACTTGTGAGCCACTGCCCCAGCTACAGCATTACTCACTCTGAGATTCTGCAGAAGGACATTGCAGGCATCCCTGTGCTCCCCTTTGTTGGAGGTGTGTGTTATGATAAAGAAACGTGAATTAGTTTCTCAGCATTGGGGCTTTAGACCGTCAGAGTACCGTGTGTTTCTCCAGGGATGCTGAGTCTGAGCAGGCATCCTAAGTGTGGCTGCCTAAGGCTGTGGGACTTTCCAGTGTGAGACCTCTCAAGTTTCCAGTCCACACTCTTAAGAAATAAAAGCCAATTTCAGAAAAATGACATTTTAAAAACACATACAAAATACAACTCAACTTCTTTATTATGAACTCTGACCATCCAAAAGTCACTGTTCACAATGTTCTCAAGTGTTCGCAGATGTCCACTGTCTGTTTCTCACTGTGGAGTGGTCACAGCAGGTACAGCCCCTGGTCCAACCTTGCAGGGGATCAGTTCTGTTATTTGAGAAGTTAACTTACTTTGTCAGTAGAAGTGCCTACACTTTTTCTACTGGATCAGAATAGAAGTCTGTTGAGCCAGGTGCAGTGGCATACATCTGTAATCCCAGAGGCTCAGGAGGCTGAGGCAGGAGGATCTCAAGTTCAAAGCCAGCCTCAGCAAATTAGCAAGGCCTTCAGTAATTCAGTAAGAACTGTCTCTAAATAAGATACAAAAAAGGGCGGGGGAGGAGTTGGGAATGCGGCTTAGTGGTTAAGGAACCCTGAGTTCAATCCCCAGTACCAAAAAGTAAAACAAAATATAAAAAGGACTGAGGATGTGGCCACTTTTTAAGCACCACTGGATTTGTCCCTGGTACCAAAAAATAAAAAGAAAGAAGAAGAGCCCGCCGAATGCCTTCTGTTTCAGGGCATACTCCACTTTCAGTCAGCTGCGTCCCTCATTCACTGACGCCTTCCTCACAGCCCTCTGTCAGCGTGGTGCCCTGAGCTCTGTGGCGGCAGCCCCACAACTCCTGCCCGTGGCCTCCAGATGACAGATGCTGTGTCCTGGGCCACCTCCCTCCTGCCCCCAGCTCAGAAAGGACAGGGCTGTGTCTGAGAGTCCCCTGTCAAGAGCTCTCCTGCAAACTGGCCGCTTTGACAGGTGCTGGCAGCAAGTGGGCCTCAGTCTGTTGAGAGACCTTTCTTTCCTACCAAGACCTGTTTGAAAACAGCAAATTGGCTTCTTTTTATTACTCTGTGCACAGTGATTTTCTAATGTGACACTGTGCTAAAAAAGGATTTTAACTTTAAAATGAGAAAGTTGTGTCTACATAAAGGCTGCTTTGTGTTCTGAGAAAGGAAATCAGTAGTGGAGCTACTTTGCTTCACACAGCAGAGCCATAAGAAGGAGTGCCAAGACAGGAGCTAAAGGGCAGCAGCAGACAGCCACTCTCGGAGGACAGCCTCCCGCTGGCCACTACCCTCCTGCAAGCTTCCTGGGTTGAAGGCTGCAGAGTGTAGTCAAAGGAGAAAGGACTTTGAACCAAAGGTCTAAAGTTTGTCACTTTCTAGAGTGACGGCAACATGAGAGTGGAGTCTGTATCTGTGCAGACTCAAAGCAGCTGGAACACGGCTTGCCCCTGCTGGGAACATGCCTCCTGCCTGTGGCCAGCAGTCGCCCTTCCCATGCATGCCCAAGAGGATTGAGCACACGTGTCTAGATATTCAAGAATTCTCCTAGTGGCTTGTATCTGTGGTGGCCAGGAACCAGGGAATGACCTCCTCACCCATGGAGAGCAGAATGGGTGAATGTTCATACCATGGGACCCTGTGCAGCATAAGGAAGGGCAGACTGCCCCCCCACAAGGCTTCAAGTTCAATCCACCAAAAAAGAGACAGGCAGGAGAGATCTCGGGCTGGAAGAGAGGTGTGGTCCCTGTAATAAGCCTGGGGCAGGGTGTGTGGGACACTGCTTGCTCCCTGTTTGGTGTCTTGATCCAGGTGGTATGCTCTGCACATACATAAACATGTATTGAGCTGTGCACTTTGTTTTAAATGTTTTTAAAGGATGTATATCTGGGGGCTGGGGAGATAGCTCAGCTGGTAGAGTGCTTGCCTTGCAAGCACAAGGCCCTGGGTTCGATCCCCAGCACCACCAAAAAAAAAAAAAAAAAAAAAAAAAAAGGATGTATATCTGCTAGAGAACATGGTCAGGTCATCCCAAACATTCTTTATTGATATGATCTATTTGTGTACAATTTTAAATGTAGATTGTTTCATTGTATCCTTGTACATCCTTAGAACTGCCCTTAAGTGGGTGAGAGAGGACTTCACTCAGGCACAGAAACAAGCATAGCATCTGCTCTTTGATTGGCTGTCTTTGCCTGCGTCACTCTGAACCTGCCACATGGCATCTTCCAAGCAGATAGCCTGAGTACAAGGAAGGAGCTTGAACGGGGGTTTTTTTTCCATGGAGCACAAGAGGACTTTAAGTAAAAGAATAAATTAGACATGTTTTGTTTGCTTGATTGACTCCCACCTCCACTATTTAAAAGCTGTGTTGCCCCAAGCAACCAAGTGTGCTTTTGCAGGCTTCAGAAGCCTCACCCTTGGCCAACACACCCTCAGCAGCAGCAGCAGCAGCAGCAGCATTGGAGAGGTTTGGCCCATGTTCAAAGAGGCATGGACAGTCAACTCAAGGAGAAAGACCCAGGATGCTTTCCCACACCTGCATCCAACAGGAAGACAGAAGTGGCCAGTGACTTAGGTCAGGGCAGGCGGGGCAGAGTTTACCAACTGACAGTCTTCTGCCTGTCAGTGGGCGGAGTTTTGACAGGCTGCCACCTGGTGTGGCATCAGATAAGAAGCCTTCTATGCAGACAGAATGGGTGAATGTAGGACAGCACGAGCCATGTGGAAGCTCACACAGACTCCCAAGTCTCCAGACCATTGATGAAGTAACTCCTTTCCTAGAAATCTGTCCCAGAAAATAATCGGGGACTTAGTCAAAGATCTTTATTTGTAGAAGGAAAAGACATGGGCCCAGGATACCCTGCTTGTCAGGAACTGATTTGAACCCCGCCCTGAGCCAGAGCCCAAGCCCTAAGCTGCCACTTTGTTTCATAGGCCATGTGTCAAGGGTGGGGAATGACTGTCTAGCTCCTCAACTTGCCCCCGAGCAGGTTTCCACACGAAGGCTACAAACCACATGATGTGGTTCCATCCTTGTAACATGTTAAGTCATGATAACTTCTTCCAGGGGAGATTGTGGATTTTATCTTTCCCTTTGGTTCTTTACAGTATTTTAATTCTTCTATGGGAAGTAACGTGTTTCTAACTTGCTTCTGTAACAGTCAAGCCTGACTCCCCCACCACTAGGGTTCCAGTGTGTCCCCTGGAAGTTCACATGTTGAACCCGGAATTCTCAGTACATAAGTGTTGGGAGAGGCCGAGCAGAGTATCGGGTTGTGGGGACTGGGCCCTCCCAGGCCCTCCCAGGCCCTCCCCAGTGAGTGAACTCCTTTCCCTAGAGAATGGCTCAGGTGTCCAGGGAACAGGCCTCTTCTCCTCTGCACATACCTTGCTGCCTTCTGCTGTCCATCGTGAGTCGAAGCAGCACCAGCAACAAGCAGGTGTGAGAGCCATGTACTTGAACTTGGCAGTCTTGGCCATGTAAGCCTCTTTGCTATTTATTAATCATGCCATCTCAAGTGTCCTGCATAGTCAGAGAGCCAGTAAGTCACTCTCCTGTGCCCAGAGTACTCCATCGGGTGCCCTCAGCCAGCCTCCCAAGTGAACGGATAGAGAGAAGGACATAATTTCACACGTAGGGAAAAAAACCACAAGAATAGAATGAATTCTAATGCTCCCTTTACCCAAACTCTCCAGTATTAACTCAACCACTTTGCTCTGCATATTCATGCATTTTTCTTTTCTGAACCACTTGGAAGCAAATAGCAGGTAAACATAAGGCCATCTTGCTGTGCAGCCACAGTCCATGAACATGAGCAAGTTCATGGGGGCACAGCACTGCTGGCTGATCTGGTCATTCATTGGTGTCCCCCACTGTCCACATATGCCTTTCCAAAGCAGTTCCTCGTGGCAGGCAATATGTTGGCGTGCCTCTGCAGTTACTTGGGCCTCAGTAGTTCCTCAGCCCTCCCTGAGCAGCCTCCTGACCTGGCGGTTCACGTTGAATGCTGTTCTGTGGTGAGAGCCCCTGCGCTGGGAGTCGCTTTCCCGCTGTGTCTTAGGGTTGGGACCCAAGGGTTGCATAACACTGCCTCTGTTCCTGCAGCCCCCACTGCCACTGGCTCACCAGCTGGGGTGACTGTTTGGATTAATGTGGCTCTTGTCCCGCTTCCTTGTTCTGTGTCTATTCGTAGGGTTACTCCTGCAGGGGAGTCTGCCCTCCAGGCTAGGGTCTGCCTACCTCTGAATTGTCTCAAGTGTGTTTCCCATCCAGCCACAGCTGCTATGTCTTCTGAGATGGTCCACTGTGCTCCGCCCGTGAGCAGCACTGGATGCATAGATCCATGACATCTGCTGTAAGAACTTACTATAGCACATGTAAGCACAGAAGGGCGTTTCACCTGTAGAGTTTTATGTAAGTTACACTCTTTGGAGTTCAGAATTATTTATTCAGACCTTTTCTGGTTTCATTATGGACACAGTTGTATCATGCTTTGTAGAAGTCTGCTTTCTTAACCCTCATTGAGAACTTGAGTCATTTCCCACCTACATTTAGCTGTGATTTTTAGATGCATATTTTTCAACAAGAGGAAGGTAATTTTTACAGTTTGGGAGTTGCTTCCAGCAGCAGTGGGAGTGTGCACTCTGAGGCCTGGGTCTGGGGCACAACGAGTCACATGTCCTTCTGCCCTCTTGGCTCACTCTCAGGGCTGTCCATCCTGTTTCCAGTGGAGTGCCTCTGCTTATTAGAAAGTTGTTCCATAAATGAGTGTAGGTGTGGCCCCCCCCCAGGTTCAGGGGTAACATACAAGCTTCCTGTCTGCCACAGGACAACTCTGAGGATCCTGAACAACGCTCATCTATCCAGAGTCCTCTCTATATTCACCCACGTCCTGCACTCTCTCACACCCAGAATAGTAGTGAAGTGGGCAGAGGACAAGGTGGAGCCCCGTCCTGGAAAATTCACTTTCAACCACAGTGGCTACGGGTTTGATTGGTGCAGGCTGCAAGGATCACTTAGGACTTGGAAGCACTGGAGAAGGCCCACAATGGGAGAGGAAGACTGACTGGGGAATCCACTCTGTGAGAGAGGTTGGCTGCATCAGAGGACAGTTGTGTTATAAAAGAAGGAATTTTGGCCAGGCCTGGTGGCACACACTTGTAATTCCAATGGCTCAGGAGGCTGAGGCAGGAGGATCACAAGTTTAAGGCCAGCCTTAGCAACTTAGCAAGACATTGTCTCAAAATAAAAAATAAAACAGATCAGGGATGTGACTTGGTGGTAGAGCACCCCTGGGTTCAATCCCTGGTTCTGGGGTGGGGGGAAGGAATTTGATCAGGATCTGCCACTGGTTTTCAAATTTAAAATGGACTTGTTTTCATTTTTATCTCTTTAGAAACCTGATGTGAGGCTCTCTCGAGGCAGTATCGACAGGGAGGAGGGGAGTCTTCAGGGTCCGGTAAGCACTGCCCGCGTTGTCGGGGCTGGGGCCCATGGTGTGGACATCCACCTTACTGATACCCATGATGTCGGACAGAATAATCAGCTCTACAATCAGTTCAAATAAAGTGAACATTTCACTAGGATTATTAAAATATTCTCTGTACAGGATTCTCATGTAGATACAGAAGTTTTTGGCCCATTACGGACTCAGGCTGTTAGTAGTGAGCCAGAGCCCCGTGACCTAAAGCAGTATGTGCACATGTACTGTCGCCACACACAGTGGTCAACTGTGACTTGTCATGCTCCTGTTGCTGGTCATCAAAGTTGTCATAGTCACATACAACTTGTTTAAACATGTTTTTTTTTCCTTGTAGGTGTTAGGGAAGAAATGCCTGAAACTCTCTTTAGAGAACTAATTTAGGATTAATTCAAATATATTTAAAGCTGCCTAGAAGTATTTCCTAGTGTCCAGAGGGAAGTAACTTGAATCCTTAGATTTCGCCTCCAGGTGTCTAGTAAATGAGTACACATTTCCTCAAACACATCTGCCCCAGCAGGTGCTCTTCCAGCCCTTGTGAGCTTCTGGGTAGAAAGAAACCCGAGTTGACTTCCAGACCACTGTCAACACTTACTTTAAATCTTCTAAACTTTTTTTCCTCCTTTTGTGGTACTAAGGACTGAACCCAGGGGCACTTTACCACTGAGCCACATCCCCAGCCCTTTTTTTTTATCTTGGTTTTTGTTTGTTTGTTGAGACAGAGTCTGGCTAAGTTGCCCAGGCCAGCCTTGAACTTGCATGTGCCATGGTACCTGGCCTGAGTGTTTTTCTGTGCACATAAAATGACATCCAGTTTTGGAATAATAGGGTGCTGAGGGTTGTCTGGGCTTCTCCCTGATAAACCTCTCTGAGTAGGTGCAACACCATCTGAATCACAGCCCTGGGTTCCCAGGACCCAGGACACATGGTACGGAATCACCCTCACCTCTGCCATAGCCTCCTCAGTACCTGAGCTCTGATGCCAACATTGCCATTGCCAGCTCACAAGGCTAAGGCTTTGGCATTTCCCACCAATGTGCCTGCTCAGGCTCTGCAGGTAGCCTGAGTCTGACATTCCTCAGTTTATGAGCAAGGTCACATCACTACCAAGCTCCTTTCCTAGACTGAAGAGACTGACGTACAGCAAGCAGTTTTTCCTGACTCGTGAAGGGATGCGCTGGTGAGAGTATCACTAATAGGAAATTAGTTAGAAAAGAAAAATTCTTTGTGTTCCAGGATGTGGTACGTAGAAGATACTCAGAAAATATGTAGAACAAATGAATGAGACCTTGATAGGAGAATTACTCAGAAGTGCTTTATATCCACAAGAACTGTCAATCAGATAACACATGACAGGCTCACCTACAACATCATGGTTTTCTGCATGGCAGACCTACACAGTACTAAGAGTGCTTGGTGCTTAGTACTGCACAGTGGATTCCACAAGACACTCACTGTGATCTCCTCACTGCCAGGCCCTATTGTCATTCACATTCCACAGACCAGTGGACTTGGCTGCCTTAGAGCCCTCCTTGCAGTGCCAGACCCAGGCAGTACCCTCCCACATGGTTGCCTGGCTCAGCAGGCTTGTCTGACTTCCCCATAACCCATTGGTCCTTCTCTAAAGACAACATTTAGTTTTGACCCATGTCTTGGAACACTAGCTTCAACATTTTTGCAAATGTGCAGCAGTCTAAGAGAGAGCCCTTTGGTTAGAAAGCAGCATAGGTTGTAAACAGGTATGCACTAGCTAATAGATGTTAATGTGTAACTAGTGCACGTAACTAGTATACTAGTGCACAGTAGTTAATAATGACCAGCTGGTGGAAAATTGACCCTTCCGTGTGCATGACAAAGACCCATCAGGACCTTTCAAATGTCATATGAGCAGAGGAAGGAGAAGTTGTTCTCCTTTTGTGTACAATGTGTCAAAATACATTCTGATGTCATGTATAACTAATTAGAACAAATTAAAATAAAATGAAAAATAAAAAAAGATGGCATATGAGTCAACAGCATGCTCAGTTTGGGACAGCAGCACAGGGCTGGGCACATCGCTAGCTTCAGAGAGAGGTACACCGAGGCCCAGCAGGCCCGTGACACGTGGCCGGTGGACATGCAGAGCATGGGCTTCCCTTCCTGTGCCTGCCCCTCCAGAGTGTAACCTGCTGGGCTGCGCACAGTTGCATTTGTTAGATGGTTCCGGAATGTTCTGAGAATCGAGTTTTCTAGGTAATTGAACTTGGTTGTTGCCTGATATCAACCCAAAAGTTTGATGGAAGTGTGTGGGTTTCACCACCACAATACCCACCATGGCCAGCTCAGGCTTCTCTAGCTACCTGGTGCCTCGCTGCTCCCCAGGCACTCTCCCCATCCTCCCTCCTCACACATGGCTTGGCTCCCACCAGGACATGCTCAGCCATTGCAGCCGTCTCCAGAGGCCTGAGCACAGGACTCCCCTTCCACTGGCCCTGTGCTGCCTTGAGTGGGCACAACTGTCTCTCCCCACCTCTCTGTCGATTTCTATTTTAGTCAGTTTTTTTTTTTTTTTTTTTTTTTTTTTTTGCCACTGTGACTAAAGGACCAACCAGAACAATTGTAGCAGAGGGTTTACTCGAGGGCTCACAGTTTCAGAGGTCTTAGTCCTTAGAAGGCTGGCTCCATTCCTCAGGGCTCAAGGTGAGGTTGAACATCATGGAAGAAGAGTGTGGCAGAGGGAAGCAACTCACATGAGGTCAGGAAGCAGAGAGAGATTGCACTGCCCAGATACAAATGCATACCCCACAGCCATGCCCAGTTCCCACCTCCAGCCACACCCCACCTCTTACCACTGTTAATCCCCATCAGGATTAATTGACTGATTGGGTTAAGACTCTCACAACCCAATCTTCTCCTCTAAACCTTCTTACATTGTCTCACACGTGACATCTCACATCCAAACCGTAGCAACTCCACAAGGGCAAAGCTCTGATTTGTACCCAGAAAGCAGGGCTTATAACTCCTAGCTGAAGAGATGAGTGGCATGAACATGGTGTGTACAGTAGAAAGCACCACGTGCCAGCTCAGTGCTGAGGACTCCTCCCCCAGCCAGACTCTGAGGGTCTACGAGGTTGGAAACAGGGTGGGTACTAGGGATGCAGCTCAGCAGTAGAGCACGTGCTGGGCAGTGTCACAGCAACTGAAGTCCCATTCCCTGGGAAGGCCAAGGCAGAAGGATCTCTTGAGCCCGCTAGTTCAAGGCCAACCTTCAACGTAACATAGCAAGACGCTGTCTTAAAAAAAAAAAAAAAAAAAAGTAAATGTAAATACTCAGTTAATTAAAACAGGGTAAATCTGGGTGATAAATGGCAGGTTGAAAACAACTGTGATTCTGGGAAAAGGAGCTGTGTTAATTATGTGTACTGTTTCATTGTCCTGGTATTTTAAAGAAGTAGCTCTTGTCAGTAGAAAACAAGGCGCATTCAATTATGTACCTATATCATTATTTTAAATGAGCAAGAAAAGTCTTTTCCAAAGTTATATATGGTTTGTTTGGATTTTTTTTCCATTTTAGTTTTAAAACTCATTACTTTAGACTGGGTGCACACCTGTAATCCCAGCAGCTCAGGAGGCTGAGGCAAGAGGATTGTAAGTTTGAGGCAAGCCCCGGCAACTTAGAAAGACCTTGCCTCAAAATAAAATATGAAAAATATGAAAATGACTGCGTATGTGTCTCAGTGATTAGGCACCCCTGGGTTCAGTTTCTGGTACCAAAAAAATGAAAATACTCAAATGTAGTGTCAAGCTTGAAGGCCTGGAAAAGGACTGGTTTCCAGTGGAGGCCTCCCTTTACCTAGTCCTTGCTTCCCTGCCTTGGCCTGGAACATCTGGAGGTTATACCAGTTCCGATGTACCCAGAGCTTTAGGGACATTGACAGCATGAGCCCATGGAACTTCTAGACTCCCCAGTGCTACCAAGCCCCTAGTGTCTTTCTTGTTGACTGCACGCCTCCTGTGATCAGCGTGGTTGGGAGGATCCTGAGCATAGGATTAGCAATGACACATACTGGGAGGGCTGGGAGTTTAGACCTTCAATGGTAAACCAGAGCATCCACGTAGCGACGTGCTGAATCTGTATGGGTGCTGGGTTTGTGGTCCCAGAGTGCCCGAGGTTGCTTTTGTTACAGCCTTCCCCACACACCCACTTACCACACCACTGAGCTCTGCAGGCAGCTGTCTTGTTCATCCCAATGCCCCGGCATCTGGTGGAGGAGGGTGGACGGTCCTTCCCTGTGCTCACCAGCGCACTGACTTCAACTTTCCTTTCCCACAGACCGGAAACCAACACATCTATCAGCCTGTGGGCAAACCAGGTCAGTGAAGAGATGAGTTGTGTGTCAGAAGCTTGTGTAGCTGGGTGCAATGGCACACACTTGTAATCCAGCTGCTTGGGAGACTGAGGCAGGAGGATTACAAGTTCAAGGACAGTCCAGCAACTTAAGAAGACCCTCAGCAACTGTAGGAGACCCTGGCTCAATTTAAAAAATAAAAAGTGCTGGGGATGTGGCTCAGTGGTTAAGTACCCATGGGTTCAATCCCCAGTACCGAAGAAATTTTTTTAAATGCTGTGTAAGTTGACAGCAGGTCAGAAGTGGACATAGTGTCACAGCTGGGGGTGTCCTCGAGACCTTAAGCCCTCCCCCAACAGATCACAGCAGGTTTGATGCTGACCACACTCAGCCATGCTGGAGTGGTGAAAAGCAGAATCTAATGCTGTCACAGACCGCACACCTTTAGGACAGGAGTCTGGCACCTGCTGCGATGGTGCCAGTGGGGGGCATTTACTTTCTCTTCATTGACCTTCATAAAGGGAATCCTTCTCCTTTGCCAGATCCTGCAGCTCCACCAAAGAAACCTCCACGCCCCGGAGCCCCTGGCCACCTGGGCAGCCTCGCCAGCCTCAGCAGCCCTGGGGACAGCTACAACGAGGGCGTCAAGGTGGGCATCAGCTGTGGGCATACTCTGTTCTCAGTGTTGGTGAGGTCCCTTGGACCTTGGAAGATGACGTCTATGTCATAAAGTGGGTGGGGACAGGGCAGAGGGGACTATAGGGGCCAGAACTCAGCTGGTTCCAAGTTCCCTGAGAGCCATAGAAGTGTTACCCAGATTCTTTCCCAGTTTTCTCTTTGATTGATTTTAGGGACTTGGTCACATCCTGACTTTGTGCCAACATTTTCCTCCCATAAGGCACAATGTGTCTGTGGAAATAAGATGTTGAGATTGCTCCTGGCTTTGTAAATTAATTAAGCTAGGATGCTAAGGGTAAGTGAGGATCTGTGGGCCCACTTTGCCTCCAGGCTTATGACTGTGGCTTTATGGAAAGCGTACTGTCCACGGAGACTCAAAACTGTTCTGTAAGAGGACAGGTAGAGCCCTCAAGCCAAGGGCAGGTCTGGCCCAGGAACAGCTGCCGTCTTGCCCTTGGTTGGGGCTGTGTAGTCTCTGCTCCTGGCATGCATCTGGCTCTTTTGGGCCCCCTGGCAGGCCTGTGAGCTGGGGTAGCTTTCCTCACGGGACAGGGTGGGCTCCTCTAGCCTGGCCACTTAAAGGAGTGGAAGCTCTTCACTGTCCACAAGAGGTTACAAACCACTTCTCAAAGCATGCCCCATGTCTTGAACAGATGCACATTATTTTTACAATTTAATATCTCTAGAATTGGGGCAGGGTGTTGGTTTAATGGGCAGAATTTTTCCCAACTTAGTGTTGCATAAATATATAGTGCATCTCAGAGTAGATGGCGTCTCAGATCTGATGCATGCGGACCTGGGCTGAGTGAGCCTTGCTGCACCACTCACTACCGTGTGTGGCGATCCTTCCCCCAGCCAAGTGTTGCACAGACCTTGTCCGTGTAAGCCCTCACGTCAGCTGCACACAGGTGAAGTGGCATGCTCACAGTCATGCAGCTTTGGTGGCTGGGCCAGAGTGCTGCTGTGTATCCATGGACTGCACACCTGTGCATTTTGCTCCAAGGTGCCACCTGTTAAGCGGCTCTAGCTGACCCCTGGTCAGGTGTATGCGTTCTCATCCCAAATCCCGGAAGATAGCATGCATCCTCACCAGAGAGTGAGTGGTCTGGTGCTGGTGGGTCTAGCCTCCTCCCTCAAGGTGTCCAGCAAGCACAGTTGGGCCCATGCTGCCCTGAAGCAGGTGAGTGCCCAGAGCACCTACTGGCCAGTCATCAGCTCTGGGACCCTGCAGCTTCCCAATGCTGTCAGGGACATGTGGATATTCTCAGAAGCAGTGAAAGACACAGCCCTTCCTAACACAGATTTCTTAAGTAAAAATTTGAAAAAAAGAATGGTAAAAAATCAAGTTAGTGAGCTTATTTTCATAAGCCACAAGATGAGACTTGCACAATGATGTGTGTTATAATGAAAAACCAGCCTTAGAAGCAGATGAGGAACCCCTAGAACCCGACACACCTTCGTGTCCCATAGTTGGAATAACGCAGGGAACAAACTCTTGATAGAAACAATATGCTTGAAGTACGTTAAGATCTTAAAGTGATTAATGGGGCGTCCCTGCCCATCTCTTTATTATCTTATCTGTACTAAGTGTAGCTCAAAAGAATAAGATTGTTTTGATATAGAAATGTTTGCCATTACCTAGGTCTAACTAAAATAATCATCCAAGTAACATTTCACCAGAAACAGTCCCCAGTTTCCTTGGCAGTCTTGCTTTTTTGGGGTTCGTCCGTGCTGGGTTAGATCCGGAGCCCCACCCCAGCAGCTCTCCGTGGAGCCTCCCTAGTGCTCTGAGCCTTCAGGCATCACCCTGAGCCATGTCGTGGGGGGCAGTTGATTCTCATTAACTGCCAGATACCGAGTCTCCAAGTTGTCAAGCTCCAGAAAAGAGGAAACCAAGAACAATGTTTCTCCAAACTACACTTTGGCTTCTAGAGTGTCACCATGCCTGGTCCCCAGAAGTGCCGTGACAGTGCCCTCCTGTGACAAGAGTGGGCAAAGGGTGACGTGCAGGGGAAGAGAAGCCTTAAACAGGCTTCCCTCCACCCCTAGAGCTGCAGCAGCGTCCTACTTCCTGGTGGAATGCTCCCTTGGCACCCTCCTGAAGAAGCCACATGCCTTCCTGTGTGATGGAGTCCGCACAGGCCATCCTGCGAAGATGAACAGAAAGCTGCATTCAGACTCACTGCAGAAAATAAAATGCAGCCAGCCATTTCTGTGGAGTGATGAGTTCCAGATTTCCTCTCCCCGGTGCACAGGAAGTACTGGGGAGGAATGGAGCTCTACACTCAGGTGCTGCGGACGCATTTCCTTGGAGATAGTTCTAAAAGCAGAAGAGGATGCTCACTTTTCCCATTCACTTCCTGTTCAGGCAGAGGACAGCCGGGAGTGGTTTTGCTCAAAGTAGTAGAACCTGCTTGCTCATAAGAATTGGTTCAAGGGACTGGGGAGATAACTCAGTTGGTAGAGTGCTTGCCTTGTAAGCACAAGACCCTGGGTTCGATCCCCAGCACCCAAAAAAAAAAAAAGAATTGGTTCAAGCTGGGCACAGTGATACATGCCTGGAATCCCAGCAACTTGGGAGGCTGAGGCAGAAGGGTCACAAGTTCAAAGCCAGCCTCAGCAACTTAGCAAGAGCCTGTCTCTAAATAAAATATAAAAGGGGCTGGGGATGTGGCTCGGTGGTAAAGCACCCCTGGGTTCAATCCCCAATAACAAAAAATAATAATCATAATTGGTATGGAACCAACAGAGGTGCCCCTTCAACAGATGGATTTTTAAAAATGTGGTGTATATATGTATACACACCACACCACACACACACACACACACACACACAGTGGAGTATTACTCAACCTTAAAGAATGAAATTATGGCATTTGACCAAATGTATTCTCTGATATGCAGATTCTAATTCACAGTGGTGGGGCACTAGGGAAGAATACAGTTACTTCAGATTAGCTAAAGGGAAGTGAAGGGAGGGGAGGGGGTTGGGGGTAGGAAGGACAGAAGTATGAATCAGACACTTTACCCTGTGTACATATATAACTATATCTGGTGGAATTCTACATCATGTACAACCAGAAGAATGAGAAGTCATACTCCATTTATATATAATGTATCAAAGTGCATTCTACTGTCACGTATAACTAATTAGAACAAATAAAAAAATTAAAAGCCAAAAAATAATAATAGCTAGGTCAAAAGAAGGGTTTTTTTAATACTTTGGTTTTTAAAATGAACTCCTGAGGTCTTTAAGCACACCCACAAGCCAGAAATCTTTCTTAGGGCAGCGTAGTAGATGCCAGCGCAGATTCCAGAGACACAGGGACAGGCGTGGGAACCGAAGGTTGGACACTTTCTCCCGAGTCCCTGGGAAGTCAGAGGCAGTTTCCGGTGATGAAGCGCCCCCTCCTCTCATAAAGAGGCCCCATTCTGCTGATCCCTGCACGGCTGCCACTTGTCACTCCCAGGCTTTGCACACTGTCCTGCTCATTTATCTCATGGGAACGAGCGAGGTGCATGACAGGGCTCTAAGTCACCCATGCGCATTGAGCCCCCAAAGACAAGGTGGCTCCTGGTGGCAGCGAGCAGGAGCGGGGTGCAGCCACATCTGGTATCTTGCGTTCTACTCCTGTGTTTGGGGGGTATCTGCTGCCTGATTAATGTTGTTTTTCTTTTTTTCCTTTTCTCTGATAAATTCCTCTAACTTTTCCTCACCTCTGTTGGACAATAGCCATGGAGGGTAAGCACTTTGTGTCTGTGTGTCTGTCCAGTTTGCTCTGTCACACCCAGCTCCCTGCATGTGACCCTGAACTACCAAGTAGAAAGCCTGGTGCAAGGGGCAGGGGGCACTTTTGCTTGGTTCTTCAACTCGCCCGACTGGCAGATGCCAGAAATGGCACTGATGTTGCTGAAAACCAAAATGTGGACACCCTTGTGGTAGATGAGCTATTCTTGCCCTTTTTTATCCTATACCCAAACAAGAACAGAATTAGTCTGTTCCAGTCTCCTTGGGCAAGGTACCCAAGAGTTCAGAAATGGGCACTTATGGTCTTAGACTGAGCCCCAGCAGATCACAATTGAATGACTGTCACAGTGGCAATTTAGTCTAAACACACACACGCGCGCACACCTACACACACAGTGTCTTTCTTGTACCTAGTATAACCCTAAATGCTCTGGTGGTGCTGGGGATTGCATAGCTGGCTTTGTGCTTGCTAGGCAAGAACTCTGCCACTGAGCTACACCCCAGCCCCTTAAAAATTTAAATTTTTAAGTACTGCCAAAGATTTTGTAGAGGTTCCACATCATTCTGCCTCTAGTGCCCAGGTTGTCTGGGTAACATTTAGTGTCTTCCGTGCCCCTGGATGGGCATGCGTACATTGGGGGCTTTACCTGCCCTTCATTGGTCCACCAAGGGAGGAGCTGAGGCTCAGAGGCCCAAGTCCACCCAGCAGGCAGTGCAGAGCTGTGGGAAGCCGCTTCCCCACCCTCATCCCCCATCACTGGGATTTCAGGAGTGTCCTGCAGGTAGGTAGTGTCTACTGGAGAAGACTCCCACGTGAGTCATGAGGAAAACGAAACGGTGTCGTCGGGTGGTTTGAAGGCAGCTAAGCTGAGCCACAGACTTCTTTCTTAATGCGGACTCAGAGCAGTGGAAGTGCTCGGTGTCGGGTCATAGCAAGGGGCTTTCTGTGGGATCTGAACCCTCAGATGTAAAATATCTGGGTTGTTTCTCTTGCGGTGAATGATCTTGGGGTGTGGGGACACTGAAAGAATCTGGGGGTTTTAGTGTAGTGTGTCATTCCATCTCATTTCCTTTAACTGAGCTCAAAGTTAGAAAAAATCATTGCAAAATCTATTTGTCACTTGGGTGAATCACTTTACTGTCTCAAACTGAACTGTATCCCATATGAACAAGAAAATCCATTGTCTTCTGAGATCTGCTTCGATCCCCTTTAATTTAGCCGTGGTGGTGTTGCACCCTCTGCTGGAGAGCCGAGGAATGATCTGCTTCTTTATTATCAGCTTCAACCCCAGGAAATCAGCCCCCCTCCCACTGCCAACCTGGACCGGTCCAATGACAAGGTGTACGAGAACGTGACAGGCCTGGTGAAAGCTGTCATCGAGATGTCCAGTAAAATCCAGCCAGCCCCACCTGAGGAGTACGTCCCTATGGTGAAGGTGAGCACGGCCCAGTGTGCAAAGGTTGCAGGGCAGCTGCGGGTTGACTCTGACGTCCCAGTCAGACCTGGCAGTTAGGAGAGTGTGGAGGCACCACATGGCGAGGACACAAGAGAGCCACCGTCAGTGTGAAACCCTGCTCTTCTGTTTTCTCATGTCATTAAGTTTAGGGTGACAGTGTCTGAAGGGACACCATCTTCACAAGTGCAGTCTAGTTAAAACAGCTGCAGGAGGGCACTGTCAGCAGGAGGCGTTTATGGAGGAAGATCCCAAAGGGTCTGAGCCACGCACGGGGTCAGTGATCATCCCTCTAATGAAGAGATAGAAGAGTACAAGGGGAATTTATCTGTGTTGCTTGTCTCAAACTAAGGGGTGGGTGTGTGTGTTCATTGAATTTTAAAAATAAAAGGAGAAGGAGGAGACAAAAATATCAGACCTGTGGACTGTTTTCTAAATTGTGCTCAGTGGAATAGGATCCTGGGAGATAATAACAGAAGCTGTTCAAACAAGGCTGCCCAGGAGGTTCAGCATTGCTCCCACAGACCTTCATGGTGGCACCCAGGTGCTCAGAAGTGTCCTGCAGTTCAGAGTGCTATCGAACTTAGCTTGAGTACTTGTACATACTTTTTATTCATGGTGGTAAATTTACCATCTTCGGAGCCAGGCATGGTGGCACATGCCTATAATTCCAGCAGCTTAGAAAGCTGAGGCCAGAGAATTGCACATTCAAAGTCAACCTCAGCAACTTAGCAATACCTTCTAAATAAAATATAAAAAGGGCAGGATGGGGCTCAGTGGTTAAGTGCCCCTGGGTTCAATCCCCAGTACCAAAAAAAAAAAAAAAAATTACCATCCTTGGGGACTGAAATGGAGCACACTGATGAATATGTCAAAATGAACCCTGCTATTACATATAACTGTAATATATGTGTAACTAGAAGGCACTGGTAAAAAACCTTAAATTTATCTTCTTCCCTGTATTAAAGTCTGTGGCAGTAAGTACCTTCATGCTGCTGAGAACCTTCACCAAGTTCAGCTGCAGCACTTTCTCTTTGCAAAACTGAAATTGCATCAGTTAAGCTCTGACTCCTCATTCCCCTCCTGCTCAGGCCCCACAAGTCTCCTGCTTTCTGACTTTGAATCTGGCTGTTCAGAGTCCATCACATGTCACATGGATTTGTCCTGCAGTGACAGGCCTCTGTAACTGGGAAAGATGTCCCCGGGGCTCCTCCCTGTGGTAGCATGTGTTCGAGTCTCTTTCATCTTCAAGGCTGAGCGTCATCCCCCTGTGTGTCTGTACCAGCTTTGGTTCGTCTGTCTGTCCCCCAGTGAATGCTTGGATGCTTCTGTCTTGTGGCCCTCGTGAATAGTACTGCTGGGCACGTGAGGGACAGAGAGCTCCTCAAGGCCCTGCCCTCAGCCCTGCGTGCAGTCGGAAGCGGGAGTGCTGGGGCACAGTGGCCTGTTGTGATCCTTGCGGGTCCTGCCACGGCGCTTCCCTCCTCTCCCGCAGCTACACCGCTGACTTCTCCCTGCCGTTCACAAGGACTCTCAACAGCGCGGGCGGTTCTGTTTTGTCATGTGATGGCTTTGAAGAAATGTCTATTCAGGTCCTTTGCCTGTGCTCTGATTAGGTTTTTTGTTGTTGATTTGTGGGATCAAACCCACTCTTTCAGTGTACCTATTAGCAGCCTTTCTCACAGCTTCTTATAAACCACCAAAGTAGAAAAGCTGCTTAAAACCTGTGATATTTCTTGATCATTCTGGTTTAAATTGTGCTCCTGTGACTGACATGGCCAAAGTTCTTTTGGGAAAACATGATGAATCCATAGCCAAGTTTGAAAAAATGACTCAGCAGTCGACAAGAGCGCTCAGGATTTCAGACATGTCAGGACTGTGCATGTCGACTTCACAGCAGCTCCTGTCTTAGCCACATCAGCCAGGTAGTGTGCAGGATGCTCCATTCAGCAACCAGCCACTTAGAGCAGTGGTCCCTGGGGCTATATACCCGAGTGACACCGCAGCCATCCTAGTTGTGTAGGCAGATTCGGTGGTGGTCACATGGTGACAGTTCCCAGTGATGCCCTCCCAGAGCGTGTCCCTCTAGGTAAAGCCTGACTGCTTTGGCCAGATGCCTCCACCCCTTTTGCATGCTAACCCAAGTACAAATGCCATTTTCTTACTGATTTTATTGATATTACATGCATAATTTGGCATCTTAGTCATACATCTTGGATCCTCATAAGAACAATACTGATAATTTGAAATTTAGCTGAGCGCTGGCACATGCCTGTGATCCCAGAGACTCTTGAGGGGCTGGGGAGATAGCTTAGTTGGTAGAGTGCTTGCCTTGTAAGCACAAGGCCCTGGGTTCAATCCTCAGCACCCAAAACAAAAAACAAAAACAAAAACCAGAGACTCTTGAGGCTGAGGCAGGAGGATCACAAGAGTTCAAGGTCAGCCTGGGAAACTTAGAGAGAACTTGTCTCAAAATAAAAGAGGACTAGGGATATAGCTCAGTGGTAGTGTACCCCTGCGTTCAATTCCCCATACTGAAAGAAAAAAAAATTGAGATTTAAAATGACGATGTTCCACGAAGTCAGCCCTCCTCTTTACGACTCACGTGGATTGTAAAGAATAGGTGGAGCACAGGATTCAAAAGGACCTCAGGACTAGATTCCAAGCACACACAGGAGGACGGGGGTGTGCACCTGGGTAGGCACCATTACTGTCCTCCGAGCTCCAGGTGAGAACAGGCCATGGCTGGTTCCTAACATATGTGTGATGCTTCTTACCTGAGCAACTGCTCTGGTGTAATCAGTGAAGGACAGAGAGCTGCATCTTCCCAGGAAAAAGGAGCCTCGTAATGTACAAGGTGGGGTCAGCACTACGAAAAAGAAGTGCAGAATTTTTTCTTAAAATTGGTAGAAACTCCGTGTGTGTGTGTATGTATACATGTGCACAGTGAAATTATCAGTGCCAACATGAAACTCCTGTGTGCTCTAACCCTGATTGTGGTTCTTGTCTGTTAGGAAGTTGGCTTGGCCCTGCGGACACTGTTGGCCACTGTGGACGAGACTATTCCTGTCCTCCCCGCCAGCACGCACCGAGAGGTAGGCACAGCACTGGGAGGGTCATGTGCAGGGCCATGCACAGGGACAGCTGTGGCTGATGGTCCCATATCAGGACCAGCAGAGACTGGCTGTGGCTCCTCTGCAGGTGATGGCCTTTCTGCTTGCTCTGTCCCCTGCCAGGGTCAGCACCTGCTCTGGCCATGAGCACTCAGGGAAACTGCTGGCAGTGCTGAACTGCTCCAGAGTGGGACGCAGAGATCACGAGGCAGGGCATTGCCATTTCCTTTGAATGCTCCTTCTGAACATTGGCATATGCAAGTGGTGCTGGCTTTCCCTTTAAAGCAGTGATGTAAGATAACTTTTAAATTAATAGTGTCTGAATTTTTTTTTTTTTTTTTTTTTGGTGGTGCTGGGGATGGAACCCAGGGCCTTGTTCATGCTAGGCAGGCGCTCTACCAACTGAGCTACATCCCCAGCCAGTGTCTGAAGTTTTTGGGGAGCCAAAGTTCGCCCCAAATACTGTCTCCCAGCAACAATCCTTGCTCCCACCGCCTTTTGGTTCCGCCTCGTTCTGGAGAGGTGAAGGCAGCCCCTGCAGTGCATCAGCGTGCTCCTGGCGTGGCGAGCACTCTTCAGAGTAGCTGAGCCTTGCTTGATGTTCCAGCCAGGGTCGCCAGGCACAGCCTGCGCCCGTCGTCGCCAGCTGGCGAGTTGGGGAGGCAGGAGGAGGTCAAGTTGGTGTCGTGGCGGGAGCAGACAGAAGTCCTCAGCGGAGTGGAGTCCTCCTCAGGGTGTCACGTCCGAGGCACAGTGTCATTCTGGGGGGCGGCACCTTGCCTTCTGAGGGGCAGCTGGACACAGCTACCGTTGGTTCTGCGCTCAGTGGACAGACCACATAGTGCCTCTGAGTGGTCTCCACAGAGCTGCTCTTCCATAGAAAGCAGGTGCTCACTGGTTCACCTGCTTCTCTGGGGCTCTGTGTGGTTTTCCACGATCAGCAACAAATTTGCCAGAGAGCAGAAGAGTTGGTGTCCGTAGGCAGGTACAGGGGTCTAGGAAGGGACTTTCTGCAGACCGCCGCAGCTGAGGTCGCCTCCCGACTCTTGCGTACTGGTCCCTCCTGCACTCGTTGTCAAGTTACTCTTTAAGAGGAACCTTTCTGTGGGCCTGCTTCCCGCCCACTGCCCTCCCTGCTGCCCACCATGCCTCCTCAGGAGCAGCCGTGCCCTGCTCAGCTCTCCTCCCGACAGCCCGGCTCAGCCCAGCTCTGGGGCGATCCTCTGGGGAGTGCAGGGGCTTCAGGGGCAGGGTCCTGCTCTCCTCCCGGAGGCCCCGCCCCGGACCAGAGCCCTCCCACTGGCTTCTGCCAGGCCCCTCCCCTGGCTATTGCTCTGCTGCACTGAGTGTGGTTGTCCCCCATGGTGCACCACTTTGTTGAAGAATACCCTTGTCTTGGCAGCCTGCCCCGCTTCCTTAGATCCAAATACCTGACACTCCCACGCGTGTGGAGCACCCTCGCCTGTGCTCAGGTCGCCAGCCGTCTGGCGGTGCTGGAGGAGCGGTCTGCTTGGCCCTGCTTGCTTCCCTAGCCAGGGCCCCCACACACTGGCCACCCTGCCCCCTCAGGCCCTCTGCCTGGGATGCAGACACGCTGATGAGTCCTGGGTGGGCCCTCATCCTCACAGACCACTGCCACCTCTCGAGACTGCCACAGCCTCATCTCCCTGCTCTGCCACCAGAGCCATCTTCCTGAGGCAGACCTCTAGATTATGTTGTTCCTGTCCCAAAAATCTGATCTGCCTACCCACTGCGAAGCTCAGCAGGACAGGGTCAACTCGGCATGGCCTGCGAGGTCCTGCAGCTGAAGCCAGCCTACCCACCATACAGGCCAAACCCAGGATCTCCTGGGGCGACTCTGAGTCAGCAGGTTACCCCTTCTCACTGTGTGGCTCTGTTGTGTTCCTGTTCCTGGGGGTCACAGGTGGCCCCGTGCCTGCTTCTCCTGCCCTGGTCTCATGTCTCATGTCCACAGCACAAAATACCTCGTGCATGTTAAGTGCTGGAGACAGGCCACAAGAGCAGATGATGACTGTCACCCCTGACTGGATGAATGGGAGCTCGGGAGACCACACACACACAACCTGTGACCCTGTGAGGGCCGTGAACAAGTCCCCTGCCTTGGTGAGAGCCAGGCCTTCTGACACCAAGAACAGTCTGGAGAGATACCAGGAGTCCAGACCCAAGCTTTTGTCCCGGGTGGGAAACAGGCTAGCTGTGTGACCTTGGCCTTCAGCAGGTCACTTTTTATCTCAGCTGCCCATGGCGATGTGAGAGAATGTGGATCTTCTGTCAGGTTCTGTGATTCACTTTGAAACAAAGGAAAGTGAGGTGGGAGTCCAGACGGGAGAGAAGTTGCAGTGACAGCAGGGCTGTGGGTGGAAGCAGGACTCCTGGGCAAGCTCACCTCACAGGCACGCAACGCTGACCACGGTCCCCGGGAGAGAATGGGTTTTTACCCTGCTGCTTCTAAGGAGGATTTATCTGAGGGAAAGGTTTTTTTCATGGTGGCAACGAAAGAAAGGCTTGTGAAATGGTGTGGAGAAGGGGCAGGGTGGGCCTCAGGGAGAGTGCGTGCCCAGCGTGCACAGGCCCTATGTCCCATCCCCAGCCCTGCAGAAAGGACAAGAACGTTCCAGAAAGGTTGCTCAGGCGCCCTCCTCCTGACCTGTCTCCTGTCCTTCCAGATCGAGATGGCACAGAAGCTGCTCAACTCCGACCTGGGAGAGCTCATCAGCAAGATGCGACTGGCCCAGCAGTGTGCCATGACCAGCTTGCAGCAGGAGTACAAGAAGCAGATGCTGACTGCTGCCCACGCCCTCGCGGTAGATGCCAAGAACCTGCTGGACGCCATCGACCAGGCACGACTGAAGCTGCTGGGACAGGTGAGGCCACACTGAGCCTCCCCTGGAAGCTGCTCACCAGCCTTCCACCAGCAACCAGAGTAGCCGTGTCCTCTGGCGCCAGCCAGCACAGCAGCTCCAGCCCAGCGGCAGCTGGGTGAAAACCTCTCACATAAGTTTAACCACATCTTGACTTGGGTTAATTTTTGTCTTTTTTTTTTTTTTTTTTTTTTAAATCATGACGTTCAGAAAAGTCTGGGGTCCAAAATGTGGCATTTTTCAAGAATGAAAATTATACATTAAGAAACTTTTAAGAACATGAGGTCGGGTGCAGTGGTGCACACCTGCAATCCCAATAGCTCGGGAGACCCAGGCAAGAAGTCTGCAGATTCGAGGCCAGCCTCAGCAACTCGGCAAGGCCCTGGGTCAAAATGCAGTTAAGGCAGGAATGTGAAGAGCAGTCGGAGTTCCTGTTGGGGTGTTCCAGTGGGAATGGCCTGGGGGCTGCGTTCACTCCTGACCCGCCTCCACCAAGTATGGGAAGGAGAGAATGTGAGAATGTGATAAAGAATCCCAGAGGCCGAGGATTCCTTTCTTGCCATAGCGTTACTATCCAGACTGGGGTTTTGCTAGAACACCCTTCTGTTGCAATATGCTAATCCCATTTACAAAGAAAGAATATAAAAGCTATATTTTGAAGACTTGAGTCATTTCAGAAAAACCTACATACACCCTTCTGTCTCCCGCCTTTCACGTCACATGAACATGGAAGCACTGCGCTGGAGCCAAGAGCTGCGTCTTCTCGCCAGGATAAGGTGCCCGTTGTTGGTAGTATTGTGATTTCTCTTGGAGGCAGAAACGCTTTGTACCAGAGCACCTCCAGACTGCAGCAAGGAGTCCAGAACTACCGTTTTCCATTTTTATATGATTTATAAGGAAAGATTAAAGCCATGTTGACCCCTATAGCCACAGGCGCTGGCTGACCCTCATCATGTCTGTTTTCCCCATGGAGAACTAAGCGGGACACAGGGGTTTGGTTCTCTAGATGTCCAGCTATTGCACCATCGTCCTCTTAGATCATTCTGAAGAACACACCCTCCCTTTAGTTTGTCGGGGGATATGAATTATTCTCAGGAAGAATATAATGAACTGTACAGTTACTTTGACCTATTAAAAAGGTGTTGCCGTAAGGTTCTCGTTGCAGTGTGCTTTCTTTTGATTCTTTTTCTTCAGGTGACTTAGAATTTTTCAGAGAAGCCAGGCACAATGCCTCAAGCCTATAATCCCAGCCACTCAGGAGGCTGAGGCAAGAGGATCAAGAGTTCAAAGCCAGCCTCAGCAAAAGCAAGGCACTAAGCAACTCAGTGAGATCCTGTCTCTAAAATACAAAATAGGGCTGAGGAGGCGACTCAGTAGTCAAGTGCCCCAGTGTTCAATCCCCAGTACCAAAAAAACCAGAATTGTTCAGAGGCGAGGCGTTGTCAGATACAGTAGTATGCAAGAAAGCTCTCACTAGCTAATGCTGGCTTCTTTGTCCCTGTGTCTCCTGAGCATCTGGAAGACTGTCCCCTGGGTGACTACCCCACATCAGCTGACCCTCAGTCCTGTCGCACTTACAGAATGCTGACTTCAAGGTGCTTCTGCATGGAAGGGTTCCCTCTGCAGGCCGCGTGTAAGAACCAGCTATCCAGACTCGAGGAAGCCATTTGGGCACAGGGCCCAAGTTAAGGGAATTGCTGACTTTAGTCTCCCAGGCCCTCCCTGATCTTGCCATAATCTCTGAACCACAGAGCAAATAGAACTGGGCCCCACAGCTCCAGGACTATGGGAAGGAGAAGGCTTAGGAACAGGGGCCCCAGGGGAGGATTCTGAGGCAATGTTCTCAGATGAACACGTATTTATAGATGCACAGTCAGTTCCATTTGTGGATATATGGCATTTTCTTCATCTGAAGAAAGCATCAATAGCTGTCATATTCTGAGTCAATCTTTATTTTCTGGCAGTCTTGGATCTCTTGAGTCATTTTCCTCCATTTTAAGAGGTGATATGGGGAGGGGGTGGCTCAGTGGTAGAGAACTTGCCTAGTGATGCACAAGTTCTCAGCACTTTGCAATGGTTTACCTGGTGATGATTCAAAACCCGGCACCACAAAGAAAGAAAGAAAGATGGTTATGAGGACAGTGATTATGAAATAAGAACAACCCAGTGCAGAGGTGAGGGGCTGCTGAGCCATCTGTGCTTGTGGGGTGTGCAGCAGCAGCCAGCTCCCACAGCTGTGATAACCAGAGCTTTGCAGACGCCACGCGCACCCAGGGAGGAGACCAGAACTGCCCCGCTCTCCCCCCAGAGGCCTCAGAGCAAGGCTTGCCCACAGTCAAGACACCCTTTGCCCTGTGATCCACTATTTGGGAAATCCTGCTTTTCCTCTTGGGCAAAAGATGGCAGGTAAGCCTCACACCTTCCTGTACTCCAGAGAAAGGCGTTGGTTTGAGAACAGGTGGAGAGACAGGTGTCAGTGCCAGGGCTGGAGGACCAAGGTGCAGTGCGGCCCCCACAGGTGAGCAAAGCTGGCAGCACCATGTGGAGGCCCACTAGGGAGGCCTCAGTGGCTTGAAGACCCATTGGGCATGAGGTAACTTCCACTGTAAAACAAAATGGAGAGTTCAGGATGGAGACCCAGAGAAAAGTCCAGGTGAGCCGGAAGGTCCTCAAATTGCTCCCCTTTATGGTTCTGTCTGCCTGCCTGCTACCCAGATGGCTCGGTCTTGGGAGCCAGCCACCCACCACTCTCCTCGGTGCTCTTTATTTTACATTGTTGAAGGATAAACAGAGGAAAATTCATGTAAGCAGAGCTCACTGAATTCCTCCACAAAGAAGTACCCTATCATAACTGACAGACTCAGAACCAGCACCCTGAAAGTCCTGGGTCCCCCTCCCACAGTCTCCCCCCGGAGAGGAGCCCCGCCCTGGATGTCTTTACCAACCACCAAGATCCAATCTTTTAAAATCTGGTCGGTGCAATGGCACACACCTGTGATCCCAGCTACTCAGGATGCTGATGCAGAAATGCAAGTTCAAGGCCTGCCTGGGTGACTTGGGAAACCCTGTCTCAAAATCAAAGGGACTGGGGTGTAGCTCAGTGGAAGAGCCCTGCTTAGCATCCTGGGTTTGATCTTCGCTGGAAAGGGAAGGAGGGAGAAGGAATGAAAAGGAAAGGGGAGAGATCTTGCATACCCTTGGCCCAGTTTCCCCTAAATGTTTTGCTGTTTTTCTGAGAGTTTTTCTCATGAATTGGTGTTAGGTTTTGTCAAACACATTTTCTGCATCTATTCATGTGAATTTTCTTTATACTGTTAATATGCAGGATTACACTGATTGAGTTTCACATGCTGCATCCCTGGAATGAGCCCCTCTTGGTAGTGGTGGTACCTATGTATTTTTTTAATACTGGGGGCTGAACACAGGGGCACCTTACCACTGAGTTACACCCCTAATCCTTTTTATTTTTGAGAGACCCTTTTTTGGTGGTGCTGGGGATTGAGCCCAGGGTCTCACATGTGCAAGGAAAGCATCATACCACTAAGCCGCATTCCCAGTCCTTTTTATTTTTATTTCAGCAGGGTCTCATGGAGTTGCTTAGGGCCTTGCTAAGTTGCTGAGACTGGCCTGGAACTGGTGATCCTCCTGCCTCAGCCTCCAGAGTGGATAGGCTGTACCACCACACCAAGATAACCCTGTGTTCTTGAGAAAGGAACTGATAACTGAAGACTTCCTGCTTTTCTAATGTATGTTTGTATGTAGTGCTACGAATTTCCTTCTCGGCATTGCTTTAACTACATCCAGAATTTCACTTTGTTATGTTGTATTTTCATTCAGTTCAATGCTTTGTTTCCCTTGAGACTTCCTTTTCCAGCTATGGATTATTTGGAAACATACTCATCACTTAATCCTCAAGCACTGGAGACTTTGTTGTTACCCTGCTGTTGCTGATTTCTGTTTGGATTCCCCTGTGCTTTGAAGACTTCGCCCACATCAGGCCCCTTTACTTCTGCACTGGGTGGCACAGTGACCCCCCCATCCCCCAAGCCTCAAGTGCACTCCGAACCTATGGATGTGGCCTTACTTGGAAATAGGGTCTCTGGATGTCATCATGGTAAGGTAAGGCCATGCTGGACAGTGCTGAGTCCTAGTCCAGATGGTGTCCTTGTAGGAAGAGGAAAACTCCACAGGTGGCCATGGCACATGCCTGTCACCCCAGGGCCCAGGATCCTGAGGCGGGAGGATTAGGACACCTGCTCCTCACAGCATTCTTGTGGCTTGATGTTGACTGCCCATCTCCCGTTGGGTGTCCATACTCACAGCATCTTGGTGACACCTTGACTTGCATGGGACAGGGTGGGTAGCGGGTCAGGGGCCCCCTCTTGCCACATTCCTGCAGCCTGGGAGCAGGTGCTGCCCTTTGTTCCTGGAGAAGGGCATGTGGAGGAGCCTCTGTAGGTAGCGAGGTGCCTGGAAGGAAGACACGTCCCTGTTGGCTCATCCACCTGAACACCCACTGGTCACGCCGATGCCAGCTTCCCCAGAGGAGGTCCAGAGAGTGTGGCTCCTTACCACAGGGGGCTCAGGGCCCCACAAGGCCTGGCACAAAGGACTGCATATGAGATTAGCATGGAATATAACAGCCTGGAGCCTGGGGAGCACACATCACCCTGACGAGAGGAAATCCTGATTTCTGGACATAAATATGGAAGTGCAAGGGGCTGTCCACTCCCTGGGCAGGCGGCCCTCACTGCATCCTCCTCTGACACACGACCTCCATGTGTCTGACATGGGCTGCATAATCACACATGCACACATGTACTTACCCAGCAGAGCCTATGTGGCAGTATGGGCTAAGCTGTAGTGTTTAAAACAGGCTGGGCACGGTGGCACAAACCTGTAATCCCAGTGGCTGGGGAGGCTGAGACAGGAGGACTGCAAGTTCAAAGCCAGCCTCAGCAATTAGCGAGGCCCTCAGCAATTTAGTGAGAACCTGTCTAAATAAAATGTTTACAAAGGATTGGGACTGTGTCTCAGTGGTAAAACACCTCTGGGTTCAATCTCTGGTACAAAAAAAAAAAGAAAAATGCCCCCCTAGGTGTGAGGCCCAGGGCTCCATCCTCAGTACAACATAAAAATAAATAAATAAAGGCATTGTGTCCATCTACAACTAAAAAATATTCTTAAAAAAACATATAAGACATTTTAAAACCTTATTCAGGATTTGTGATACTTCTGATGTTGGTAAGACCCTAATTTCACCAGTAAGGTGAAATTTCTGCTGGTCTCTCCTCTACACTCAGTCCTAATTCATTTCCTAGCATCAAACAACCCATTATAAAGGCCAAAAAACATGTAGAAAAGTTAGATGTGAAATTTTGGTTTGTGACTTTCCATTTTCTTCAAGCTGCTTAGTGACCAGGAAGGCTGGACAGTGAGGAAGCCTCCAGAATCTCCTTTCCAAGTTCAGTGTCCAGGGAGTGCCTCCCTTCTCCTGGGCCAGAGGCCCTGTCTTCCTGCCACTGCTACCTCTCCACCACCCTGGTCCTGGCTGGCCACAGCCGTGTTCCCTGAGGATGGGACCAGGACACACCCCAAACAGGTGTGTCCTCTACCCCTGAACTTGTTTCCAAAGTGCATTGCTCACTTCCTGTCTGGCTATGGAATCAGACAGGACCAGGCCAATCTAGAGAGGAGCCCAAAAGGCTGAGAAAAAGTGAATTTTTTTTCCTGTTCCTCTGGGAACCAGGACACATCTTCTCCCCTGGACATAGAAACCCAGGTACTCTGACCTTTGACCTCAGACTGAGAGTTCCCCAGTGGCTCCTCTGGGTCTCCAGCCTTCACACTTGGACTGAGCTGCACCTCTGGTTTCCCTGGTTCTCTGACTTGCATCCTGCAGGTGATGGACCTTCTTGGCCCCCATAATTGTGTGTGCCTCTTCCCCTAATGAGCCCCTTCTCAGCTGACTAGTTAACTGCCGACTCCTGTTGACTCCATTTCTCTGGAGAACCTCGAATGATGTGGGGTCAACATGCTGAGGGAATGGAGCCAGACACAAGTGTATGTGACGTGACCATTTCCAGAACGTGCTGCAGGCCCTAGGGTCGGGAAGTGCTGTGGGGCTTGTCAGGGCTTGGGAGGAGGTAATGGAGAGTAGCTGCCTCCAGTCGGGACCTGGCTAGAGGTAGCATCTGCACAATGTCGTCCCTGTCCCAGGTCACTGGGAGGGTTAATTTTACATTGGTGTATTTACCACCAGTACTAAAAGCGGCTGCGTGTGGTGGTGCCCCAGTGGTCCCAGCTACTCTGGAGGCTGAGGCAGGAGGATCACTTGAGCCTAGGAGTTCAAGACCAGCCTGGGCTACGTAGCCTGACCTCATCTCAAAAAGAGAAGAAAGAAAAGAGAGAAAAAAGACTTAAAAGTGGGGAAAGGAAAGCAAATGTGGTGACCGAGGCAAGTCACCCTGGCTCCCTCCCTGGACAGGGTCTCAGGGAGCCACCTGACCAGTCCTGGTGGGTTGCAGTCTGGGCGAAGCTGGGAGAGTCACTGTTAAACTTCACAACTGGGCCTGCCGTCCCGACGCAGCTCCAGCCCCGGTGCCCTTTCCACACCTCGTTTTACAGACGTTCCCACAAAACCAGAGTCAAAACCTGCATCTGTCCAGTGTGGTCCTGCTCCCCTCACTTAGGGACCACACTCAACCTGTGTCCCCGGCTATGGGGGAGTGACTGAGCTGGGCAGGGCTGCCCCAGGAACACCCCGAAACTCACTAGGGAACTGGGAGAACTCTGAAGGGCCATGTCCAGAGGAGCTACTTTTTAAAAAAATTTTTTTAAACTGGGGATTAAACCCAGGAGCGCTTTACCACTGAGCCACATCCCCAGCCCTTTTTTGTGTTTTATTTACAGACAGGATCTCAGTGAATTGCTTATTGCCTCACTTTTGCTGACGCTGACTTTGGACTCATGATCCTCCTGCCTCAGCCTCCAGGTCCGCCAGGATTATAGGTATGGGCCACCGCACCCACCTCCAGTTCTTTTTTTATTTGAGGCGGGGCTCACTAAATTGCCACGGCTGTGCTGGAGCTTGCGACCCTCTCCCTCCTGAGTCACTGGGATTACAAGCATGCATCATCATACCTGGCCCAGAGGGTCCATTTCTGTACAGGATCCTCCCTGTGGGAAGGAGAACCTGCCTGCACCCTGGTCAGGAAGACATTTCCACCAGGCCACACTATTGGTGTCTGAACTCTGGGCTCCCTGCTTTGTAGGGGTGCTCTGACAAAAACAGGGATGGAGTGGTCTGGACCCATCCCTCCCACCCCCAACGCAATAGGATGGGAGAGCAGCAGCCTGGAGGAGACCTGCAGGCAAAGCCAAGACATGCCTGGGAAACTGAAGGCTCAGAGCAGCTGACTGGAGCATTTAAGCCCCGCCCCCCGTCCTCTCCCTCCTCCCGCCCCACTCTACTTCTCCCCTTCCCACAGGTTGTCATGCCTCTGGTGAGGAGAGAGCACCTTGGCTCAATGACACTAAGTCTGAAATGGAACTGGAGTGTTTTCTGGAACCTGCACATGTTTCAAGAGCCATGTGCTAAAACCCACATGAAAGTCAGGCCCAATCTCTTGAATATGGATGGCATGAAGAAATGAAGTAGGAAAGAACTGACTTTAATAAAGTCACTTTATTAACTCACTTTTAAAAGGTTCCACTTTGGGTCAGTCCTCTTATCCTGTCAAATGCTTGGTGTTCTCTGCCCCTAACAGCAAAAAGTAACCCTGACAGGGGAGCCATCAGGGAGTGTTTCCAGAGCAGTGTCTGCCTTGCTCCTTCATGAGGATCTTAAGAAAATCTGATCCTGGTGTTTAATAAAATGAATGAAGGCTTCTCTGATTTTTATACTTGCTGCTCATTTAAGAAATCCCCAAAGCCAAACCCACAGCTAGCACACACATGCACACACATTTACCAAGTGACCACAGGAACTTCCGTCCCACTCCTGGCTTCATTCCATGTGTGTTGTTGCATTGTTGTGAACTATGTCAAAGAGTGCATTGATTGGTTTCTTGTTCCTGTAATACATGATAAAATAGATACATGAATTTTGTTTTTATCATTGAAAGCTTGACTGCTTTTAGTAATCTGTCTTATATTGTCCCTTAATTTCTTTCTCAGTGGATACTACGCTGTTCCTGGAAACGTGTCTGAGCACACTGAGGTGGGTTGGAAGATGCGTTCACCTCCTGAAGGGAATCAGTCTGGGTAACAAGAGGTCAGGCTCAGCAAAGCAGATTGCGTGCCAAATCTTCCCATAAGCTAATAAGCTAAATCTACAATTCTAAGGGTTTGACAGAAATGTATTTAAAGAATTAATACAGCAGGGTGTGGTGATGCATGCCTGTCAATCCAGCTGCTGGGGAGACTGAGCAGGAGATCACAGGCCAGCCTGGGCAATTTATTGAGACCCTGTCTCAAATAAAAAGGGCTGGGGATGTGGTTCAGTGGTAAAAGCCCCCACTACTCAGGTTCAATCCCCAGTACCCCCCCCCAAAAAAAAAATTGAGCATAGGTCTGGGGCTTGTACCTTTTCCTTTCTGTTGGGCAAGGCCCTGGAGTGGACTGCTGGGTCACAGCATGGATGTACACTTGCTTTTGTTCAAAGCCGAGTTTGAACAGAGTTTACCAGAGGGCAAGCAGCATGTTTGCTAGTCAGCAATGCAGAATTTTACCTCACTTGCCCTTTCCAGCTAGTTTTGTTGGTTTCTTTCTTATCTGTCATTCTAGTGGTTTTGAAGTGGTGATTCCTTGTGGCTTTAATTTGCATTTTCCTGATAACTAATGACATTGAGTGCCTTCACACATGCTTAGTGGCCATTCGTCTATTTTCTTTTGTGAAATGCCATGAAGTGGAAAAGAACCAAAGGAACGCCATTTTGTTCTGACCTGGCTCCATGTGTGCTTGCTTGTACTGTTTTCCTTCCAGCCTCCTGAAGCTGCGTCTGTGGACAGCACAGTGGGACCTTCTCGCATCCCTGACTATGGCCCTGATGTGTAACAAAAATGACTCAAAACTATTCTCTCATGTCACCAAAATATCTGTCTCAACAAGGCCTTTCTGACCTGCATGTGCCTCAATGGTTCCTGTGGTTTTGCCTTTGGCAGCTGTTCTCCCAATGGCCATGTTGGGCGTTGTGTGAGACAGTCAGCTGACTGGCTAATAAAGACTCTCAAATTTGAACTGCTCCGTGGTGATCAGTCTGTTCTTAAGTTGTGCCCCTTAACAGTCTTTTGCATATTTTAAAAAGTTGAAGGGCTGGGGAGATAGCTCGGTTGGCAGAGTGCTTGCTTTGTAAGCACAAGGCCCTGGGTTCGATCCCCAGCACCCAAAAAAAAAAAAAAAAAAAAAAGTTGAGGGGCTGGGGTTGTGGCTCAATGGTAGAGCGCTTGCCTTACACGCATGAGGCATTGGGTTTGATCTTCAGCACCATATAAAATAAGTAAAATAAAAAATATATATATAAAAAGCTGAGTATTTATTTTGGGTTGTTGATTTGTAATGATATTTTATATATGCTGGATACAAGTCCTTGCCGGCCATCAGTATCACAAGTACTCTCTCTGTGTGACTTGCCACCTTCTTATTTCCTAAAACTATCTTTTGTAGAGCAATAGTTCTTAATTTTGAGAAAGTTCAATTTATACTTTTTAAAATACTTCTTAGTGCTTTTTGGCATCTTTTCTAAGATACCTTTGCCTATCCCAAGCTTGTAAAATATTCACCATATTTTATTCTAAAAGCTTTCCAGAGTCAATTTCATGTTTAGTTTTGTGATTTATCTTAATTTGTGTGAAGAACAGGAGATGGATGTTGAGGAATGTTATTTTCCATATGAATATTCAATTTGTACAGCACCATTTATTTATTTTAATTAATTTTTTTATTTTTACAGACATTTTGATTTGTTGTACACAAATGGGGTACAACATTTCATTTCTATGATTGTATACAATGTAGATTGTACAGCACCTTTTATTGAAAATATCTTCCTTCCTCTACTGGATTGCCTTGGCAGCTTGGTTGAAGATGAAGCAACCTGTCTGTGGATGTATTTCCAGGCTTGCTGGTCTCTTGGTCTGTCCTTATGTCTATACCACACCAGCCTGATTACTGTAGCTTTGTAATCAGTTGTGAAATTGAAGAGTTGGTCCTGAAATTGACTAGTGCAAGGTATCCAGTTTTGCTCTTTTTCAGATATTTTATTTATGGCTTTTCTAATTCATTTGAAGTTATATATATACATTTTGGGATAATCTGTTGGTTTCAGGGCAGGGGGTGAGGCTCTGTGGTACAGCTTACTTAGCATGCAGAAAGCCCTAGATTTTATCTCCACCACTGCAAAAAAAAAAAAAAAAATAATAAGATTTTTTAAAAAAAGAACCAATTTAAATGTAATCCATCATGTCAATAGACTTAAGGGTAAGAATCATATGGTTATTTCAATTGATGCAGAAAAAGCACTTGACAAAATACAACACCCCTTCATGCTCAAACACTAGAAAAATTAGGGATAGTAGGAACATACCTGAACATTGTAAAGTCTATTTATGCTAAGCCCATGGCCAACATCATTCTTAATGGAGAAAAACTGAAACCATGCCCTTTAAAAACAGGAACAAGACAGAGATGTCCTCTTTCACCACTTCTATTCAACATTGTCCTCGAAACTCTAGCCAGAGCAATTAGGCAGACTAAAGAAATTAAAGAGATATGAATAAGAAAAGAGGAACTTAAGCTGTCACTATTTGCTGATGACATGATTCTATATTTAGAGGATCCAAAAACTTCCTCCAGAAAACGTCTAGACCTCATTAATGAATTCAGCAAAATAGCAGGCTATAAATCAACACACATAAATCTAAAGCATTTTTATACACAGGGATGAAACATCTGAAAGGGAAATAGGAAAACAACTCCATTTGCAACAGCCTCAAAAAATAAAATACTTGGGAATCAATCTAACCAAAGAGGTAAAAGATCTCTACAATGAAAACTACAAAACATTGAAGAAAGAAATTAAGGACGACATTAGAAGATGGAAAGATCTCCCATGTTCTTGGATAGGTAAATTAATATTGTCAAAATGGCCATACTACCAAAAGTGCTATACAGATTCAATGTAATTCCAATTAAAAAACCAATGACATACCTTACAGAAATAGAGCAATCATGATTTCATCTGGAAAATAAGAAACCCAGAATAGCTAAAGCAATCCTTAGCAGGAAGAATGAAACAGGCGGTATTGCAATATCAGAACTTCAACTATACTACAAAGCAATAGTAACAAAACGGCATGGTATTGGTACCAAAATAGACAGGTAGATCAATGGTACAGAATAGAGGACATGGACACAAACCCAAATAAATACAATTTTCTCATACTAGACAAAGGTGCCAAAAATATGCAATGGAGAAAAGATAGCCTCTTCAACAAATGGTGCTGGGAAAACTGGAAATCCATATGCAACAGAATGAAACTAAACCCCTATCTCTCACCCTGCACAAAACTCAACTCAAAATGGACCATGGACCTCGGAATCAGACCAGAGACCCTGCATCTTATAGAAGAAAAAGTAGGTCCAAATCTCACCTTGTTGGCTTAGGATCAGGCTTCCTTAACAAGACTCCCATAGCACAAGAAATAAAAGCAAGAATCAATAACTGGGATAGATCAAACTAAAAAACTTTCTCTCAGCAAAGGAAACTATCAGCAATGTGAAGAGAGAGCCTACAGAGTGGGAGAAAATCTTTGCCACTCATACTTCAGATAGAGCACTAATTTCCAGAATATATAAAGAACTCAAAAACTCTATACCAAGAATACAAATAACCCAATCAACTAATGGGCTAAGGAAATGAACAGACACTTCACAGAAGATCTACAAGCAATCAACAGATATATGAAAAAATGTTCACCATCTGTAGTAATAAGAGAAATGCAAATCAAAACTATCCTAAGATTCCATCTCACCCCAATTAGAATGGCGATTATCAAGAACACAAGCAACAATAGGAGTTGGTGAGGATGTGGGGGAAAAAGGTACACTCATACATTGTTGGTGGGGTTGCAAATTAGTGCAGCCACTCTGTAAAGCAGTGTGGAGATTCCTTAGAAAACTTGGAATGGACCCACCATTTGACCCAGCTATCCCACTCCTTGGCCTATACCCAAAGGGACTTAAATCAGCATACTACAGAGATACAGCCACATCAATGTTCATAGCTGCTCAATTCACAATATCCAGATTGTGGAACCAACCTAGATGTCCTTCAATTGATGAATGGATAAATTAACTGTGATATATATACACACAATGGAATGTTATTCAGCTATAAAGAATGATAAAATTATGGCATTTGCAGGCAAATGGTTGAAATTGGAAAATATCATGCTAAGTGAGATAAGCCAATCTCAAAAACCAAAGCAGGAATGATCTCGCTAATAAGCGGATGATGACACATAATGGGGGGTGGGAGGGGGGCAAGAATGGAGGAAGGAGGGACTGTATAGAGGGAAAAGAGGGGTGGGAGGGGTGGGGGGAAGGAGAAAATAACAGAATGAATCAAACACCATTACCCTATGTGAATGTATGATTACACAAATGGTATGCCGGTACTCCATGTACAAACAGAAACAAGTATCCCATTTGTTTACAATAAAAATAAATTTAAAAAAAAGATCCAATTTGTCAATTTCCATTTTTTTCTTTGCAGTGTGAATTCTTTCTTTTTAGAAAGATGGACACAGCACCTTTATTTTATTTATTTTTATGTGGTGATGAGGCTCAAACCCAGTACCTCACACATGGGAGGCAAGCCTCTACCACTGAACAACTAACTCCAGCGCCTGCGAAGTGAATTCTGCTTGTTGTGATGATCTTAACAGGCAGAATCACAGGTCTTTAGAGAATGCCTGCGAGGAACGGCGTCGGCGTGCTTCGCACACCAGGCTCTCTGGAGTTATGGGTACACGGCAGCCCTTCGGGGTGGGTGGACTCTGAAACCCGCGGAGGAATCTGCACACCCACCCAGGTCCACCCTGCTCCAGGTCACGGGAGCATGCTTGGGAAAGCAAAGGTTGCGCATGTCGAAGAAACAGACCATATTGCCTTTTCTTGCAAATGAGGTGGAAAATAAATCCTAAAACACACTTTTCAAGAGTCATTCTTTAAACTTTATATATACATGCATATAGAGACTATATTTTTTACTTATACGTTAGAGTTCTCTCTCTCTCTCTCTCTCTCTCTCTCTCTCTCTCTCTCCTCTCTCTCTCTCTCTCTCTCTCTCCAGTTGACTCTAAATTTCCATGTTTAAAAGCACCTTGGTGGGCTGGGCTGGGGCTGGGGCTCAGTGGTGGGCGCTTGCCTCGCACGTGTGCGGCACTGGGTTGCGTCCTCAGCACCGCATACAAATAAATAAGATAAAGGTATCGCGTCCATCTACAACTAAATATATACCAAAAGCACCTTGGGACGGGGCGCGGCGGGCACACCTGTCCTCCCAGAGGCTACAGAGGCCGAGGCAGGAGGATCGCGAGTTCAGAGCCAGCCTCAGCAGCGTGGGGAGGTCCTGAGCAACGCAGAGAGACCCTGTCTCTAAATACAAAAATAAAAAGGTCTTCGTGGTTTAAACGCCCCTGGGTACAATTCCCCAATTCCCGAAACCCAAAAAAAAAAAAAAAAAAAAAAAAGTGCCTCGGGCGGCGTTTGAAACCTCCAGCACTTCCGGTGACGCTGCGCCCGCACCCAGCACCCGCTGGCGGTCAGCCGAAGCCGCGGGGCTTGCGGGAGGCGCCGCCCCGGCTGCACTGGCTCCGCGTCCACTCGGGGGCCAAGGTGGCGCAGGAGCTGCAGGGAGGACCAAATCGGAAGGCTCCGAGGGCAGACGCGTGGGTTCCAGGGAGAGGCGGGCGGGCCTGGACCGCAGCCCAGCAGCCACGCCTTTCGTGCAGACTGCGCGGGACCAGGGAGGGTGCAGGGCTTAGACCAGGAATCGCAGCCCTCGCGTCATCAGCCCGGCTGGGACCACCTGGTGAGAGGGCAGCACTCGGGAGCGCTGGCGTAGAGGCTTGAGGGAATTCAGAGAAGCCCTGCATCTCGGTGACAGACCCTCCTCTGCGCCCATCGGACCTTGAGGGCACAGACCTCTCCAGAGTTGACGCTGCAAATCGAAAATGGGGACAGAATGATGAAGGACCCCGACGACGCCCAGCGGCGACTCATGGGAGAAGGCGGTTCTTTAAGAGATGTGCTTGCAGGGCTGGGGTGGGGCTCAGCCATAGAGCATCTGCCTAGCGTGGCCGGGGCAGCAAAGGAAGAGAGCGACGCGTGTCCAACCACATTCTACTTTTCAGGATGAATCATGGTTATCCAGAAGCTGACGTGTCTGCGTCAGCTGTGTACTGCTGATAATAAACAAGACGTTCTTTCCCGGTACTGGGATTGAACCCAGAGGCCCTCTACCACGGACCCACATCAGGGTCTGGGTAAGTTGCCCAGGCTGACCTCAAACTTGAGTGCTCCTGCCTCAGCCCCCCAGTCTCTGGGATTACAGGTGTGCAACACCAGGTCTGGAAAGGATTTTTCTCTAACAGTTGGAGCTTTGCAGGAAATCAAACAATTTTGAGATTTCCATTTACAGATACTCCCCCCATGCTGGAGATGGAAGCCAGAACCTTGGAGCCCTCTGCAGCCCAGCCATGTCCCAGACCCTACATCCAGTTCTACTGCAGAGGAAGTATGTAGAGGGAAGCAACAAGACTTTTAAACATAAAATATCACCTGAGGATAAATACCTACAGAAGAATTAAAATGCAGTGTGGGTTCCAGGAGCACAGGATGTCTCATGTCTGCAGCCTGTGCTATTTTGAAAGGGCTATGAGGGACATCAGATCGATGTGGTATTTATATCCCATCTGGTTACATTCTTTAAAGTGATATGACAGTTTTGCTTTTAAGTGTCAATATTTACAATATGCCAGAAGTTGCATTCTTTGTAACTACTTAAGCTTCTGTAATTTAGGTGGCAACTTAATGTGTCGGGGTGGAATTTTTCAGATTGTAGGGTTTTATGAACAAGATTGTTTGAAGACTGCTGATGCCACCTGCTTTCAATGACTCTTATGGTCAGAAGGCACCAGAGACCAACCTCAGGGTCCCTTGGTGTGATGGTCCCACTGTGCCTCTTGGGAGGTGGCTGGTGCCACACTTCAGACCAGCCTACTGGGTTCGAAGCCTGCTGTGTGGACTCCCAGCCTCAGTTTCCCATCTGTAGGGTGCGGGTGAATGTGGAATTCGTGCAGGGCCTAGAGCAGGCACGTGGGCCAGCAGAAGCACACCGTGCCAGCGTCTCCTAACGGGGCCAATGATCCTACAGGCTGTCAGGTTACTCCTGTCAGGGAACCATTCTTGGTCTGCTTTTTCAGGAAACAGAGCAAGATTCTTCCCTTCTAGGTGTAAGGGCCCAATAAGAGGCCTTGGTATGTTTGGGCTGAAACGAAACATCATAGACTTGAGTGGCTTACAAACAAGAGAAATCAGGGCTGCCAGGGTGGGGGGTGCCCCTCTAGTCCTGGGCACTCAGGAGGCTGAGGTGCAAGGATTGCTTGCACGCAGGACTTTGAGGCCAGCCTGGAAAGCACAGCAAGAACCCCATCTCAGAAAAATAAGGGGGAGCGGGAGGGAAGGAGGGACAGAGGGAAGGAAGAGGAGAAAACAAAATCAGGGCTGAGCAGGTAGCTCAGAACAAGGACTTTGCCCCATACATGCGAGGTCCTTACTTGGAGTTCTAGCACCGCCAAAACCAGAACATCAAAACGGATTTTCACAGTTCTGGAGGCTGGAAGCCCAAGATCAAGGAAGGGCAGATTCAGGGCCTGACAGGTTGCCTCCCGGTCACAGATGGTGCCTGGGGCTGTATCATTGCCTACTGGGTCCCTGGGTCTCTCTTAGCAGGGCACCAGCCCCGCTGACTGACCAAGGCCCTGCCTTGTCCTCACCACCTCCCAAGCCCCCACATCCTAACACTGTGGGAATCAGTCCTCAGCATAGGAATTGAGGGCACACATGCATTGAAACAGCAATGCCCGCCACCCGTCCACGGACTCAGTTCAGAACTCAAATTTTCCTTAATATGGGGTTGCACTTCCTTTTGATGAATAAAGTTCTTAATGAACTCAAATTTTTCTTCACAGTACTCTTCTTTTGTCTTAAGAAGTTTGCACTATATTCTCAGTGTGAGATACTCCAAGATGAAATTTATTTTGAGATGATCACAGATTCACGTGCAGGGCTAAGAAATAACAATTACTTCGCACACGCCTGTAATCCCAACAGCTCAGGAGGTCAGGCAGGGACGATCGCAAGTTCAAAGCCAGCCTCAGCAAAAGCGAGGCAATAAGCAACTCAGTGAGATCCTGTCTGTAATGAAACACAAAAAAGGCTGGGGAGGTGGCTCCGTGGTCGAGGGCCCCCGAGTTCACCCTGCTCCTGACGAGGACTGCTCTCATTCTGCCAGGTGTGGTGGCCACCCCCGTGAGCCCAGCGACTCTGCTCCAGAAGCTGATGCAGGAGGATCCCAATTTCAAGGGCAGCCTGGGCAACTTGGCAAGAACTGACTTAAAATTTAAAAAGTTGGGGCTAGGTTGTGGCTCAGTGCATGCGACCACTTGCCTAACATGTGTGAGACACTGAGTTTGATTCTCAGCACCGCATATAAATAAATAAAATAAAGGTCCAGTGACAATTAAAAATAAAAAATAAAACCTTACGAGGACTGGAGGTAGCTCAGCAGCAGAGCGCCCCTGGTTCAATCCCAGAACCAAAAAGGAAGGAAGGAAAGAAGAAGAGAGGACCGGAGGGAAGGAAGAAGGAAGGGAGGAGGGGAGATGCTTTACTCAGCTCCCCAGTGCTGACATCTGCAAAAGCACAGGACAATAGCACGACCAGGGCGGTGACATCCCCACTCCAGAGGTGCCCACCCCCTCTCCTCAAGGGTCCCTCACAGGTCCCTTTATGGCCATGCACTCCTGCCTCCCCTCCCCCAGCTGCCTCACCCCTGGAAACACTGATCTCTTCTCTGCATTCCTGTAAACTCTGTCATTTCAAGAATGTTACACAAGTGGAATCGGCTGCATGTGACCTTTTGGGATTGTTTTCCACCCCGCATAGTTCCCTTAAGCTTCCTGCAGGTGGCTGTGCATTTCAGGAGTTTGTTCTTCCTTTTCTGAGTCTTGCTCCATGTCACGGATGTGCTACAGTACGCATGAACCTTCACCTATTGAAGGACGCCCAGTTACGTCCAGTTTTAGGCTGCTACAAAGAAAGCTGCTGAACACACTCATGTGAAGATTTGTGCCTAGACTAAATGACTGGTAGCTTGGGGAATAAGGCAGAGGAGTGCCGCTGCTGGGCTATGGGGGCCGCATGTCCAGCTGGTTTCTGCTCTTGTTGTGTCCTGGGGATTGAACCTATATCCCCGACCCTTTTTGTTTTTTATTTTGAGACCAGGTCTCACTAAGCTGCTGAAAGTCTTGCTCAGCTACTGAGGCTGGTCTGGAACTTGGGTCCTCCTGGCTCAGCCTCCCGAGCCATTGGGATCACAGGTGTGCACCTACGCGCCCAGCAGTTGCTTGCTTTTTGACTGTTGGGGCTTGGTAGTTCTTTCCGTGTTCTGGGTACCATGGATTTTCTGAATAGGTTTGCAATATTTTCTCCCACTCTGTGGCTTGTCTTTTCATCCTTCACAGAGAAGTTTTCTTTTTTTCTCTTTTCTCTCTTTTTAAAAATTTTGAGACAGGGTCTCACTAAGTTGCTGCAGCTGGCCAGGAACTTGAGACCCTCCTGCCCCAGCCTCCAGAGTGGTGAGTCACAGGTGTGGCCACAGTGCCTGGCTAAAGGCTTTTATTTTATTTTATTTTTATTTATTTATTTATTATTTTCACATAAGGGAGTTTATTAAGCAAACAGAGTATCTCCCTGCAGGGTAAGAGACAAAATGAGAGGAAAAGAGAAAGGGCACGAGCTAGAGAGAGTGGAAGAGCGAGGAGGAGAGAGAAAGCAAGAGACTAAAGGCTTTTATTTTGATGAAGTCCAATGTGTCAAGTTTTCTTTATGGATTGTGCTTTGCAATCAAGTCTAAAAACTGTCTTATCCTACAACTCAAAGATTTTCTCTATTTTTTGTAAAATCCAAGTCTTTTTTTGTCTGATTTTTAAACCACCAATCACAGTGAATTACTTTTCCAGAGTCCATGTTAGTTACATCTTGTGCTCTTCCCTATTTAGAGGGCCTAGAGCAGGCAGCGCCCCTGGGTCTGTGTTCGAGGCACTGCTGCTCTGTGTGTACGGCCCCTCTCAAGCCCAGAGGTGCCACGGTGCCCCTGGAGCTGGGCAGAGGTAGCCCTGAGGGCGTGCACAAGAGACAGGCATGTGTTTATGCTAAGTGGTCTCCGGCTCGGTTGCCTTCAGCGTGTAGGTATTGCTTAGATGTATGTTTTGTTCCTACTGTGAGGGAAATATTTTTAGAATCGCAACCAGTTTGTTTTTGTCAGCTTGTTCACAACTGGGACCAAAAGACCCAACAAGAACAATGCAGGGGAGGAAAAGTTTGTCTGAGGCCCGTGGTTCAGAGGTGTTGGTCCATAAATGACTGACTCCGTTCTGTGTTGAAGGTGGAGACAGAACATCAGGGCAGCAGGATGTGACAGAGGAAGGCCACTCAGGACATGGCAATCAGCAGGCAGAGCTCTCCCACCTGGGACAAAATATATGTCCCAAAGCACACTCCCAAGGAAAAGTCTCCTCCGCCACAGCCACCTGCCTGCAGTCACCACCCAGTTAACCCCTGTCAGGGGACTGATGACGGATCAGGTTATCCTTTCATAACCCAACCATTTCACCTCTGAACTTTCTTGCATTGTCTCATACCTGAGCTGTTGGGGGGCACCTCATATCTCAACCATAACACAGTTTTGTTTTTTTTTTTAATGTGGTACTGGGGATTGAACTCAGGGCCTTGCACATGCTAGGCAATAGGCAAGTGTTTTAATCACTGAGCTACACCCAGGCCCTCAATTATTGAATTTTTATTTCAGAAAAAAAAAAATACTTTTTATTCAAAGAATCTTGAAGTGTGGCCAGTGTGGTAGTACATATCTGTATAATCCCAGAGATTCAAGAGGCTGAAGCAAGAGGATAGCAAGTTCAAGACTGGCTTGGGCAACTCAGCGAGACCCTGTCTCAAAATAAACAGATGAATAAATAAATACATGGGGTGATGGTGTGGCTCAGTGGTACAGTGCCCCAGGGGAGAATCTTAGAATGGGAAAGTGGGTCTCAAGAACCCAAGCTCTGTTGCCCAGGTTTACTCCCTGGCCCCTTAAGGTATCCCTTAAGGACGAAAGGACTCTGTGGCTGAATGGACTGGGGACAGGTTGCACACTTTCTACTATGGCCTAGCGCCTGAGGTTTGTTCCCTCAGAAACGCCTACTGACACATAACCCCCAGAGTCGCGTGTTAATAGTGTTTGGAGGTGATGAGGTCATGAGTGTGGAGCTTCCTGAAGGCATCGGTGGCTTTATGAGAAGATGAAGAGACCAAGCTAGCAAACCTGCACTATGTGGTCATGTGATGCCTGTACCATGCCACAACGCAGCAAGAAGGGTCACCGGATGCTGAGCAGATGCTGAGCCACGCTCCAGAACCAGAAGCTAAACAAACCTCTCTCTCTCTCTCTTTTTTTTTTGGTACCCAGGGGCACTTAGCCACTGAACCACATCCCCAGTCTTTTTTATTTTTTATTTTGAAAAAGGGTCTTGCTAAGTTGCTTAGGGCCTCATTAAGTTGCTGAGGCTGTCTTTGAACTTGTGGTCCGCCTGCCTCAGTCTCCCAAATTGCCAGGATCACAGATATGCGCACCACATCTGGCCAAAGCTCTATTCTTTTATAAATTATTCAACCTGTGGTTTTCAGTTACAGCAACAGAAAAGATGCCATCTCTGTTTCCTTCCTTTCTCTTTGTAGAAGTATGATTCCTCATACTTTGCTAAAGGCTCGGAGGAGGCCTGCACTCAACAAAGCAGTGTTGTTTGACCAGTGCTTCTCAATTTATTGGTGTCCTAGACCCTCTTTAATCACGTGCAGAACATCTTTAGGAATGAGGATTCATTCCAGTGCCCACAGTTAGTCTGGGGGTCTACGGGCCCCCAGAGTCAGGGGCTTTGCCGGACCCTTCTTGCAGACTTGCTTTGTGCTTCCCCTGGTCTTTCCTTCCTCTTTGCTGGATGCACCTAGCTGCCCAGCTGCAGAGCAACCCAGCTCACCTGAGCTTCCCTGCCTGGGATTGGAGCCCACCGCCTTAACACAGCACCAAGACCCCAAATACAGAGCACACGGTGCAGCAGGAGGAGCTGGCCCTGCAGGCTGTCGGGAGAGCTGGCGAGCAGGACAGCAGGGTGGGGAAGGGTTCTTGCTGCAAGCAGAGAGGAGGTCGTCCCAGGAGGAGATGGTCACTGACTGCAGGAGAAAGAAGACAGAGGGAGGGAGCTCCTGGCTCTCTGGTGGATGGTGAATCTGTAGGCCCAGCTGGTGAGAGCGGGTGGGAAGAGGGGCATGCACTTGACTGAAGCCATGGGCCTAAAGCTCTTCAGAGGGTGGAACTGGGGCTGCAGGAAGGAGTTGACATCTGAGAGAGGATCAGCTGACCAGAGGACGGAAGGCACCTAAAGAGGCCAGGCCAAGGAGCACCCTCTGACCCAGCGCTGAGAGGCAGGACTGGATCCAGCCACTGCTTTTGCCCTCAGGCTCTGGACGCCAACAGGGAGGCTGTAATGGCAATGCTTTGCCAGCAGGGGGCTCCAAGTGTCAGCTCTTTGCAGTGAAGCAACACAAGGACAGCTTGAGGAGACAGTATCTTGCTGCCCTCCAGGAGGGAAGCCTCGCAACAAAGTATCCCATTAAGTTTCTGTTAAGTTCCGACTCCTCCTTTTTTGAGGTCCCAGGAGCAGTTAGGCTTCCAGCGATTTAGGGCAGAAGCCAGTTTTGTGGGTGTGTGAAGGAGAGAGGTGAGTGGTGGGTGTGTGAGAGTTGGGAATTTATGCGATGGTGTGGTTCATAAATGGGACAGTGATAACCTTTACGATCAGTTTCAATGTTCTTTGTTGAGAAATATAGCAAAGGTACAGAAGGTACTGTAAAAATGTCAATGTTGAAGTACATAAAAATACTGGGGCTGGGGCTGGGGCTGAGTGGTAGAGCGCTTGGCCTAGCACATGTGGGGCCCTGGGTTCCATCCTCAGCACTAAATAAATAAAGAAAGAAAAAGGCATTGTGTCCTCTACAACAACAAAAAATATTTTTTAAGAAAGTACACAAAAATGTGTTAAAGGGATGGCTGCAGAATGAACAGCAGGAAGTACTGCTGGCAGGAACATGCTGGCACCTCCAGAGTCCCCAGGGCCCTGCTCATACCTGCTCTGCCCATCACTCTTATGCTCACCGGTATCCGCCTTGTTTTTCTGTCAACTTTTTCTACTTGACAATATATTAACCAATGTAGTTTAACTTATAAGGCTTAGAACTTTATGAATGGAGTCACGCAGAAGGCCTGCAGCCTGTTTGCTGAGATTCATCTGTGTTGCTGTACTTGCCTGCAGTGGTTGGGTTCCCTAACAGCTGGATTCCATTCTAGCTAGGCTTGATTTTCTCAATGTGCTGCTAGTGAGTACCCAGGAGCCTCAGCGGGGTCCAGTCCTGGCTGTGATGAGTAGCACTGCATCCCTATCCAAGATTCCTGGTGCACAGAAACCCATTTACCATGATGCTGTTGTTTGTTTGAGGTGGGGTCTCCCTGTGGTGCCCAGGCTGGTCTCCATCTCTTGGGTTCAAGAGATCCTCCCGCCTCAGCCTCCTGTGCAGTGGGACTGTAGGTAGGCATGTGCCACCACCTACAGCCATGATGACTCATTAGTATCAACCACTGTGTCCATTCGCTCTCCTCCGAGTCTATCTGGAGGGGAGTGCTGGTTTTCCTGCACTCACTTGAGGCCCTCCTTGAGGACTTGAAGTAACTAACAAACCTACTTGAACTCTTGGCAAGAGGGACGCCTGTTTATCCTTTGACCTGGACCCTCAGCACTGGGCATTGCACCTCATAAGCAGATAATACCTGCTTACAGGACAAGGGAAGGAGTTGGCAGAGATGTTCAGAGAGGATGAGCCACTCTGGACTGTATTTCACCTTCTGTTTTATGATCACAGATTAGGGGAGAAGGCGGGCAACCACTGTCTGGCTTCTGCTGGACTCAGGGGCAAGTGAAGGACCAGGACCATTTGGGTAGGAGGAAAAAGGACTCCAGCGAGTGGGGAAGGTACAAAATGCACAAAGCAGCATGACGGGACCCATGAGGCCGGCCGAGCACAGTGTGTTGGGTGCTCTGATCGCTGGAGAGGGAGTCTTTGATCTGATCCTTGACAACTGTGAAAATTTCCGAAGACTGACTGTACTTTTTGAGTGCTTTACGCGGATTATCTGGGTACTTGGGACGCGCCGGGAGGTGGCAGTGTAGTCGTGTGCTAGGGCCGAGATGCGCTCAAGTTCACGCTCCGGGTCGGGAGAAGCTTCGCATTCGGTTAATAACTTAAAGAGCCAGGCCGCGAGGCTGGGGCGGGCGTGCGCTGGCAGGACGCGGCCCCCTCGCGCCGGGTGCAGAGCTCGCCCCGGCGGGGCCGGTCCTGCCCGGCGCCCCGCGCGCGCCGGGAGCGCCCGGCGGGGCCCCGCCGCCCCCCCCACTCCCGGCCGCCCCCCGCCGCCCCCAGCTCCGCGGCGCGTCAGGCCGCCCGGGTGCCCGGCCCCGCCCCGCCCGCAGGCCCCGCCCCGCCCGCAGGCCCCGCCCCGGCCCGCCGGCCCCGCCCGCCGCCCCGCCCCCGCCCCTCCCCCGCCCGCCGCCTCCGCCCGCCGCCGGCCGCGTCGGGTAAACCTGTTTGGCGACGCGGCCGCGCCGGGGCGGATCGTGCGGCCGGCGGCTCCCTCGCGGCTCGCGGCGTCGGGGCCCGTGGCGCGGCGGCCGGCCCTCGGCCCCGGAGCCTCGGCGGCGCCACCATGTACTCGGGAGCCGGCCCCGGTGAGTGCTCGCGCGGCGGGCGGCGGGCGGCGGCGGCGGCGGGCGGCGGGCGGCGGGCGGCGGGCCGGGGTCCTTCGCCGCCGCCCCGCGCCCGGCCTGCTCTCCGCGGGCGGACAGGGCCTCGCGCGGCCTGCGCCCGGCGCTCGGGCCTGGTCCCCGGCCGCCGCGCGCCTAGGCCCAGGCGGCGCCCGGCCCGCGCCGCGCCCGGTCTGAGGGTCGCGGGCCCCGCGCGGGGCGCCGGGGGGCGGGGGCGCGGGCGGGGGGCGCGGGGCGGCTGCGCCCGCGCGCGGCGAGCCTGGAGCGCTGCTTCCGTTTTCCTCTCGGGCCCGCACTTCGTAGGCCCCTTCTCCGAGGGAAAGTCTGGAAATGCTGGATTTCGCCCAGTTGGTGGTAGTTGGACCGCAGGCTGAGGGATGGAGCGGCCCCGCGCCCCGCGCCCCAGCGCCGCTCATTTTCATGCCAGACACGCCGTCTTATTCAAGTGCTAATTGCCTTGTACGATTTACTAGGAGAGGTGGGGAGACGCGTTGGTTTCTTTTAGCACCCCTTCTTACTACTCAGCCTCGCTCTGCTTGGAAAAGTTCCAAAAAACTTAAACCAATAACACATTTTTTTTTCTTTTTCGGTTTCAATGCGGAGTGGAAGGGCCGTTTACTTGCAGGGCCAAGAAAACGGTGAAGTGTTCTAGGGCTTTTTTGCCTGCTCCCGCCAGGCACGTGGCTCCTAAATTTCCCGGCACTTGGACTGGGCATTCCCTGCTCCCCTTTGTCCGCCACGCTCCAGCCTGCCGCCTGCCCCACAAGTCCCCGCCTGTGTACCTGGTCCAGTGCTAGGTGGTTCACATCCCGGGCCTCTCCAGACCTTCTCCAAATTGTGGGTCTAGAAGCCTGCCCGATCCACTCGGTTCCCTTAATGGTGGCCCCACTGCTGTGTCTGTACACAATTAGCTCTGTGCCTTGTGAATTCTGAGTGCCTTGGGTTTTTTTTTTTTTTTTTTCCTTGATGTCACTTAGCTGCTTCAAGACTCTCTGACCAACTTTTAAACCCTCAAGGGCCCTCAGCAGTTTGATTGAAGAATGTTTAACCCTGCACCTAGAAGGTGCCACAGTCCTAATTGCAAATGTTGGCCTCTGGAGACCCTGGCAGTCAGCCCCCTAACTGTGAAGTGGACTGGGCAGCCCTGCCGTGTAATGTGAGAATCTTCTAGAGCAGAGTTGCAAAGGAACCCCGCAGATGTTAGCCATGGAGCTGTACATTTTTCAGATTATCAGCTTTAAAGTTGAAGGCCCAGAAAATGTGAGGAACCTTGAGGAAGGTCAGGCTTGGATTCTGTGTTTTATGTGTTGATCCATTCAGCTTGTTGAACTTTGTGGAGCGCCTTCATTTTGAAGGCAGGCAGCAGAGGCTCAGAGAGGTTAAGAACTCTGCCAAGGTCATGGAGCCAGGAGCATTAGAACAATCTGCCTGGCTCCACTCCTGAGCTGATTTTCTGAACCCTCCTTAGAGAAAGTGGCTCTCAGTCCCTTTTGACCTTGACCCACAGTAAGAAATACACCTCTTAGGTCTAGACTAGATCAGCCCACGCTGCGTACTCATGAGAACTTCAGGAAGAGGCATTGAGGCTTGCTATGTGTACCTGCACCAGGCTGTTGACTTATCTGTGGCACACTGCTTGAAGATGGCTTTTGTGCTGTGGGCCTCTGCCTGGTGGCCTTGTGGGGACTCCTGTTAGCCAGCTTTGATGGGGAAAATAAATGTCTGCAGGATAATTCCTAGCTAATGGCAGGACAGGATTGAGCCCAAGTTCCAGGTGTACAAATGTGCTATAATTATGCAGTTCATTTTTTTTTTAACACACTAAGGCTTTTAATTTTGTTTAAAAGGAATTTTTGGAATAGAATCTCTTCAGTGAGACTCCTTCTAATATTTTGTTTCGTAATTTAGAATCTTAATTGGATCTGAATTGTAGAAAACTTAGATAGTTCTAGTTGTAATACACCTACTACGCTACTTAGTAAATTCATTTTTATTTTTTATTTTTATTTTTATTTTTTTTTGTGGTGCTGGGAATTGAACGCAGGGCCTTGTGCTTGTGAGGTAAGCACTCTACCAACTGAGCTATATCCCCAGCCCAGTAAATTAATTTTAAAAATGGAGTTCACAGTAGATTTATATTACATCTTTTACAAAAAAAAAAAAAAAAAAAAAAAAAAAGTTGCATATGTGAAACTGATATTTGGTTGGTTGTCAGTTAGGAATGTTACCGTTTTTTCATTTTTCCAAACCATTGAAAAGAGAATAGGTTGATTCTGCACTGACCCTGAAACTTAATAGATGAATCGATTATTTGTGGGCTCCCCTGGCTCCCAGTACTGGGGATGGAAGTTGGAGGCCTGTGCCTGTTAGGCAAGTGCTCTGTCACTGAGCTACATACCAGCCCCTGTTTTTTAATTTTTAATTTTGAGATAGGAACTTGTAGGTTGCCCAGCTGACCAGAAACTTGTGATCCTCCTGCCTCAGTGACTGGGAATACACGCATGTGCCACCAGAATGCTACCCACTGTGTCCCCCATTTAGAGACCTTAAGTGGTATCTAAAGATTGTTTCCTCCAAGGGAAACAATCTGAGGGTTTTGCCTACTTAATGTTATACCCTTTTGGGTTTGCTACAAAGTAACCTCTGTGATACCTGAGTCCTAGTGAGAGTTGTCTAAACAGGATCTTGTCTAAACAGGAAGTCAAGATGGCTTTTATTGGTGCTTTCTGGTGCCACTTAATTTTTTCCAAACCCCATTTCTCCCGAACTCTGAGTTGTCCAGTTGTCCCAGCATGGATATGAGGAGCTCTCCCAGTGATGGTACCCGTTTCCCAGGGCAGTGCTTCTGCCTGTGTCACAGCAATGCTGCCCTGGACCCGAAGGCATGGCAGTATGGCTCTATACAGGGCAGTCTCCCTTCCGCCTGTCTGCAAGAGCTTCAACTCCTAAAAACTGCTGTTTTCAGAAGTAGCGGTATTTTTTCAAGTTGTGATTTGTGCATTGATATATTGTTTTGTTTTACACCTGCCCTCACCCCCACTTTGGAGGAGTACCCAGGGTGCTCTACCATCGAGTGACACCCCCATCCCTTTTTGAGACAGTCTCTTGCTGAGTTGCTGAGGCTGGCATCAAATTTTTAGTCCTCCTGCCTCAACCTCCCCAGTGCCTGGCATTATAGGCAGGGCCCCTGCTGGAGGCTATATTGGATGTTTTAACAAGGGTTATTTATGAGTTAAGCAACATTCTACTGTAGTGTGCCAGTCTGATAAAATGTGTTTTTATTTTATGAATTGTTACTGTGAACTTTGAAATGCAACACTTGATTTGTTAAAAAGAGATACTATTGTGAAATAATTTGAAGAACATAACAGTGGAGTGACTAGTACAAAACTTGCCCGTTTCTTTCTCACAGGCTTCAGTGGTTGCCACAGTTTGTACCTTTGCTGGCTCCCCTGGCTTTTTTTTTTTTCTTTGTGGACTATTTTTTTTTTTTAATTTGCACATAAACACAATACCTTCATTTTATTTATTTTATTGGTGCTGAGGATCAAACCCAGGGCCTCCCCACGTGCTAGGCAAGCACTCCACCACTGGGCCCCGACCCAGCCGCTTTGCGAATGTCTTTACAGCAGGTTTGAGTCCTGCACTTCTTTCCACGTGTCCATGGCACATGGAGGCCAGGGCAGTCCTAGACATGACGCGTGCCATTGTCACACAAGTTGGCTGTTACTTCTCATTCTCTCAGGGACATGCTTACAGTTGATTGTTTTATATCCTGGATTTTAATAAAAGTTATGCATAAATGGGTTTCTGTCTTCTAAGGCATTTTACTGAGTCCTTGAAAACTAGCCCCCCCCTTGTCCTTTCTTTTAACTTGTTACAAACATTTAAGTTCTTAGAAGTATCTTTTCTTCAGAATAGCCATCTCCTTCCTCCTCCTCTTTCCTTCCTTTTTTCTTTCTTTCAGTTGAACCCAGGGGCAATTTGCCACCAAGCCACATCCCTAGCCCTTTTTGGTTTTTATTTTGAGACAGGGTCTTGCTTAGGGCCTCCCTAAGTTGCTGAGGCTGGCCTCCAACTTGCCATCCTCCTGCCTCGCCTCCTGAGCTGCTGCGATTAAGGGCACTTCTGTGCCCAACCCAATTTTATTTACTCGGTTCTACAAAGAACCCTGCATTCACAATTCTTAGTTTCCCTGCTCCTTTGAGGCTGAATGGGGACAGTGCTGTGGTCGTCACTCCAGTACACTCTCCTCAAGTGTCTTTGCGGACAGGTCATGCTGCCTTTCATCACAGGTGCAGCGGAGTCCTCCTCATGTGGCACTCAATAGAAGAAAATAGAAATGACACTTGTGGACTTGAAATCATTCAGAGAAGATGGATCTCCCCTCTCCCACTTTGGGGGCTGAGGCTACCTCTGTAGCATGAGGTGGGGTCCAGCCCCCCCAACTGTGCCCCTTATCTTTCCCCACTGTCCCCTGCTCTTGGCAGCTTCATCCCACCTGACTCCCTATCTTCTCATTGAGTGTCGCCAGCCCACACCCATGCTGGCTGAGTCCCAGCGGTGCCATGGCTGTGGCATGTCCTTTTCACTCTGCCACTTAAAATCAAGCTCTTGGTGTGATGAAATGTCATCGAGCTACTCTCTTCTAATTTCTTTCTCCACCTTTTCCCCCCAAAAGTTTAAGAACCTGAAATCACTGTTTGTTCTCTGGTCCCTTAGTCTTTGTGACCAAGTAACCGTGCCCTTCTGGTTGATCTTTCAGTAGAGCTGTACCATGACCGCAGCTTGCCCTCTAACCTGGGGACTTGTGTAAGTACAATGGGCACTCCTAATTGTTCCCTGGGACCGCAGGCACATGCGGGGACCATGGGCAGATTTGGGTCCTGGTCCCTGACTGAGGCTGGCACAGCTCAGAGGTGGGGGGCCTGCACCTTTGACCCCCACTCCTCCGTGCTCCTGCGCTTCCCGGGGCTTCACCGGGGTCCAGGGTGTGCAGGTGACTCTGCTGTGTGCTAGGAGGAGGAACTGGAGTCCCACTTCCAGCCTCTCTCCTCCAAGCACCGGATTGGAATCTGGTCACCAGCTCCAGCCCTGTCCTTCACTTATGCAGTGTGGGCAGTTCGTCCCCTGTAATGGCTGGGAGTCTGACCAGGATGGCTCATTCTCTTTCCATCTACCCCCAGGGCCAAAGGCCAAGGAGAGCTGCACATTTCCTCATCATCATGAGACCATTCTGGTGGGGTGGCTGTCACCTAAGATTTGAGAGAGAAGGCCGCTCAAGGCCCAGCAGGAATGGCCAGAGCTGGGGTCAAATCCAGCGGGCAGTGCTCAGCTCCCTGCCACCATGCTGCGCTGCCTGCAGAAGTTCTGTGTGTCCATATAGACCTTGGGTTCCAGAGTTGGGTGTGTCTGAGAAGCACTGTGCTGCCTTAACACTGAGTGGGATGTCGAGGTGCAAAGAGCGGCACCTTCCCGCCACATGCACACAAAGGTACCAGTGCCTCCATGGCTGCTGGCCCCAGATCCCTGACTTTCCTGACTCTGGGGGACTCACTGACACAGATGCGTCCCTGGGAAGGACAGGCAGCTCAGGATGGGAGCACTTGCTGTCCAGGAAGCAGGAGGTCAGAGCAGGTGAGGTTGTGGTGCTCTGGAGGTGGGTTTTGCGGGGAGGAAATGGGGTTTGATAGCTGGGCAGCACTAGTTGTCCAAAGAACTGGGGCCTTGGGGCTGGGGCTGGGGCTCTATGGTAGAGCACTTGCCTAGCATGTGTGAGGCACAGGGTTTGATCCTCAGCACTGCATAAAAAAATGAATAAATAAAAGGTATTGGGGCTTGGGGAGATAGCTCAGTTGGTAGAGTGCTTGCCTTGCAAGCACATGGCCCTGGATTCAATCCCCAGCACCATAAATAAATAAATAAGTAAATAAATAAATAAAGGTATTGTGTCCATCTACAACTAAAAATTTAAAAAAAAATAAAATAAAAAAAAGAATAGGGACCTGTCTTGGTGGCACATACCTGTACATCAGACTACTCTGGAGTCTGAGATAGGAGGATCACAAGTTCAAGGCCAGCCTGGGCAACTTAGTAAGTCCCTGTCTCAAAAAAAAAAAAAAAAAGGGCTGGGGATGTATCTCAATGGCAGGGCACTTGCCTAGCATGTGTGAAGCCCTGGGTTCAATCCCTAGGACCACACACACCAAAAAAAAAAGGGTGGGAGGGATTGGACTCAGGGAATTTTTGTCATGAACCCTGGACAGCTGAGCATGCTCTCCTGGGAGACAGTGGCATGAGACCCTCCTACTCTGAGAGAGTGGTGGCAGGAGGGGTGTCTGGAGCCTTGGGAACACGCAAAGATGCCCCATAGCCTGTGCGGGCATGCAGGGAAGGGCCACTCAGACTGGGAGAGGCTCCTGGGCCTCCCAGGCACATGGCGGGTCAGCTGGTCAGACTTGTTCTAGAAAGGCCATTCTAGTGGCATTGCGGGGGTAGGGGTGTGTGGCACCCCTGGGGGGCAGATGAAGGGTGGAAGTGGGGAGGAGAAGTTAAAGATGGGTACTCGCAACCTGAGAGGGCTTGCGGGGTGGGGGCTCTGAGGGGAGGAAGGGACAGGAGTCGTGCACCTGGCTCTCCACCGGGTCCCTGAGCGAGGGTAAGCGCTTGGAGCGATACTCTGCTGCTCTGTGGGAGGGGCCAGCTGAGGCTGCTTACTCAGGCTGGAGTCTTGTGTGCACGAAGCCAACCACCTAGGTAAGGGGCCCATGTGTGGCCTCTGGCCTCCACCTAGCTAGCTCCATGGCCTGGACAAGTCTCTCCAAAAGACCCCCTTCCTTACCTGGAAGATGCAGGTGATAGTGCACCTTCCTGAGGGCTGGAAGGGTGAGACAGGTGACAGGCTGGCTCATCACTCAGGGGTGACTGTCACCCTGCCTTACCAGGGACTTTCTGCAGTTCTCTGGAGAACCCAGCACAGGCCGCTGCCTGGAGGACACAGCCCACACATGACCTTGGGCCTGGGGGCACCTTCATCTCATAATGTCATCTCTGGGGATACTTGGAGGAGCAACTAGTGTGCTGTGATGCTGTGGGCGGTGACATGGTTAGCATGTGAATACCCAAGGATCCACAGGCTTGGGGAGTGGGGTGCGGGGCTGAGTGGTGTGGGCAGAGGCTGGGGGTGGGAGATGTGGTGGTGGGCGGGTAGGGCTCCAGGGTCAGTGAGACTGCACCTGGGGGCCCCCAGCTGGCCTCAGTCAGGCACACCAGCCCTGGGCAGGGGCTCCAGAGGCTCCTGAAGGCCCAGGGAGTGGGCTTTGCCTGTCCCAGATGATTGCTCTTAGGTGGAGCTTGGGGCCCTCTGGTGCTGGAAGTGGGGATGGGCAAAGGAGGTAGGAAATGGGTCAGAGCCAGGTCCATAGGACACGCGGGCACAGCCTGAGAGCAGGATCATATCCCAGAGGACACAATTCTAGAGGTGCAAGTTGGGTATCCCAGAGAGGACTCTGGTGGACTGAAAGTTGTCAGTTGATCTGTGCTCCTTTTCAGAAAAAGCTTAAAAGTCTGACGATTGGGCTTGGGTACTGTGTGTGCTGTGATGTGTGGCTCCTGTACCATGAGCAAACCTGAGGAGACCTCCTGGGAGTTGTCGCTGGGGTTGAGCAAGTGCAGCAGGGACTGGCCGCATCTGTTTTTAAGACCCTGTAGCCCCAAACAAACAGAATTCTAGCAAGGTTTAGACAGTCAGGCTCGGAAGCCTGGGTGGCTCCTGACGGGGTCCCTTGCTGCGAGTGACACCCTCTCCTGAGTGTTCTTCTGCAGCATGACGCAGTGGCAGTGTTTTTGTGGCTCTCAAGCTATCTTGGTGCTTCCACTCTGAACTGTAGGGTATACTTTGTGTGGCGAAGCCGACAACTAGAAACTTTTGGCAGTTACACATAAAAAGTTCAAAAAAGCCAAGGTTCACGGGTCATAGTCCATCATTGGAGATGTTTTGTCAGGTTTACTCCTAAAGTAAGATAATACAGCCATTGGAATTTTATCTCACAACCTGATGACCATCTGTTGGAGGAGCTTTAACCCAGTGTGCTTGTTCTGATGGCTGAGGACCCACTGGGGTGTCCTGCTGGGGTTCCTTCCTGGACTTTTTTTTGGGGGGTGGTGGTGCTGGGGATCGAACCCAGGCCTTGTACTTGCAAGGCAAGCATTCTACCAACTGAGCTGTCTCCCCAGCCCAAGAAATATACTCTTTTTTTTTTTTTTCCCCCATGGTGCTGGGGATTTGAACCCAGGGCCTTGTGCTTGCAAGGCAAGCACTCTACCAACTGAGCTATATCCCCAGCCCTCCTTCCTGGACTTTGATAGCAGGAGGGCCCTGCAACTGGAGCTCAGATAGATGCTCAAGCCTTGGGGTCAGCCTTGCTTTGCCTGAGCTCATTCAGGACAGGGAGGGGGCTGGTGTTGGTGAGTGTAGGGTGCTCTCTGGGCACTGTGGCTGCCTCTGAGTCTCAGTTACAGTGACTGCTGCTCCCTTCCTGTGGCACTTGATGTGCTGGGAGTCCTTGACACAGTTCTCACCTGAGCAGTGTCCCCACACGTGCGGCCACGTAGATGGGAGAGCTGTGAATGAGGAAGCCGTGCCAGGCTGCCAGTGACGACAGTGTTCCCAGACTTTGATCTAGCAGGTGGTTGCGTCATTTAACAGAGTGATGGAAGGAAAGAGTTGGGGAGCAGAGGAGGAGCCAGGGACAAGGAGGTGCACTTGAAGAAAGCCAGGTGTCAAGGGCCCTGAGCCTGCCCTCAGCACGACACAGTGAGCCGGCTCCCTGGCAAGCCAGGTGCCTCTCTTCACCTCTTGGGTCTCCAGTCTCCTCTGGGAGCGTGAAGAGCATGTGGGGGAATTTTGATCAGGTGGGGCTGATGCAGGCCCACTGTAGTTGCTCACAGCTCGTGGCCAGGAGGAAGTGCTGCTAGTCTGTACTGCTTCTCCTGCCCCCTCTTGCTGTTTACCCTGCAGGTGCAACAGAAGGAAAGCAGGGCTCCTGCCCACGGCTGTGCTCCACTGCTGACCTCTGGGTCTTGTCTTTGAAGGAGGGAGGAGTGGAGACCAGATCTCAGCTGGGCAGCATTTGCTGAGAGCCTGTTGTGCCTGTGCTGCTTTGTGAGGTGTGACTCCGATGTGAGAGCATGGCACCAATGCCCGGGCCCCAAGGCCTGCCTGGTGGACCTCAGGGCTGTGGCGCTCCTGCAGTTGGATGCTGGCTGGAGCTGTGGACCAGCCTTGCCTACACAGAGGGTGGGGAGCACTGCTGAAAGAGTGCCATGTCATGTTCCCAGATCACAGCACTGTCACAGCTGGGCGGGGCTGAAGGGCAGTGCACTGTGTGGTTTCCCTGCAGTGGGTCTAGATCAGCCGCTGGCTGACCTCGTTCCCCCTCCAGGTGCTGCTGCTCGCTGAATGTTAAAATGGGTGACTTGATTTGAGTGTGATCGCATTAGCCTTGGGAGTTTCTCCGCACCTGAGACAGGCATCCAGGGCTTTGGGGGAGGTCCGGTCCGGAGCACACCCAGTGGGAGAGGTCCCTGTTCTGCTGACTGCCCTGAGGAGCGCAGTGTGTTCTCTTGAAGTGCTCTGGGACATTTGAGGACCCTCTGGATGCAGCTGGCCAAACCAGCACCTGGCAGTGGAATGTAGGAACTAGGATGGCTGCCCAGATAGAAGGTGGGAATGCTGGTTGGAAGACCCCATCTGCAAGGGACTTGAAAGGCAGGGTGGATGCCAGCTTAAAAGGAGCAATGGAGAAGAGGCCTTGGCACCGTGTGCTGGGGACCGACACTCCAAACTCGCCACGCTCAAGGAAGTAGCAGGTGTGTCTGGCGCCTACTGCAGGAGAAAGCCTGTGTGTTGGGAGGGGGTCCCTGGAGCCAAGAGCAAGGACTGGAGGTGGAGGAGTAAGGGAGGCCAAGCACACAGTGCGCAGCTGCAGCGAGGTAGGGCCCAGGTGTGGCTCGACTTGGATGGGAGGCTCCCAGGAGGGGCCTGGCAGGGTTGGGCACCAGCTGACTGTACTGCTGCGGTGAGAGTAGACTAAGGGGTGGGGTGAAAGCAGGGAGACCTGCCTGCAGGAGGCATCAGAGAGGTCACCGTGCTGGGACTGGCCTACCAGGCCTGCTCAGGACCTGGAAGAGCATGTGTGCACGCTCCCCGCCCTCCAATGTCCATGTGGCTCCTCTTGCTGCTATTTTATCTTTTTGGTGCTGGAGATGGAACCTGGGGTGCTTCACCACTGGGCTACATCCCAGCCCTTTTGATTTTTTGAGACAGGGTCTTGCTAAGCTGCTCAGGCCAGCCTCTAGCTTGGGATCCTCGTGCTTCAGCTTCCTGAGTTGCTGGGGTCACAGGAGTGCGCTGTGTGCTGAGGCTGCCTTCACTCTGCTTACAGACGTTCCAGAAGATGTTCTGTGATGTGGTTCTGCCTCCCTCCCTGTGCACAGGCCCCTGAGGGCTGACCTCACTGGGGACATGCAGAGTTCAGCTGCCCAGGTTTCTTGTGTTGTGGGGATCCCACAGTGACTGGAATCAGGATGCAGGGACCAGAGCTTTCTCCTGGTTCTCCCACACCTTGCTGTTTACTTGTGGAGGACCTGGCTGGATTGTGCTGTCACATTTCCCAATCTGGCTGACTGCACCCCTGGCATGGTGCACCCTGTCCCTGGCCTATGTGTGCCGCTGCAACCCAGGAGTGAGCTGTGGGCTGCTTTCCTGTTTGCCTCAGCAGCTTCCTCACTGGCAGGCAGGGCTCCTGGTTGTCTCGCATCTCCCGCGGCTGCTTTCCGTCGCTGGGCTCCAGTACTTCACCAGAGCTGTGGCATGCACGTATTCTTTTTTTTTTTTTTTTTTTTTTTGGTGGTGCTAGGGATTGAACCCAGGGTCCGTGCATGCGCGGCAAGCACTCTCCAACTGAGCTATATCTCCAGCCCTGGCATGCATATTTTTAAATTCTACTTCTTCAAATAGCTTTCCCTGGTCGACTGTTGAGGTGTGGGGGTATTTTGAGGGCAGGAGGAAAGCTGGTGTGTGATGTGAAGGCAGACCACTGCTGTGAGCGAGAAGGGCTGAGCTGCTGCTGAGGGAGGGGCTTCTTGGTTCTGTGGGTGGTGGGCACCCCCAGGTTGTTGAGCAGGTGGTGCAGGCTGTAGCTGGCCAAGCAGGGGCAGTGTGGCAGGGTGGGGAGGCACAGAAACCAACCTCATGGCCAGCTGAGAGTGGGGAGAAGCACCTGGGGTGAGCTTTTTCAGACATGCCAAGTTTTAAGGTGATTCTGAGAAGTCCAGGAGAAGAGACCACTGTTCGGGTTGTGTGTCTACCTCATGGTGGTCTCTGTCTGCCTCCTCCGCCTGCCATGACCCCTCCCTTGCTGCCCGAGGATCACCACGGTCTGCTTCCCAGGATCTGATGTGGTGTCTTCTTTGTTTAAAAAATTGAGTAAAAAGTTTAAAAGTTGATTTAAAAGTTGATTTAAAAGTTAAATCTGGGACTGGGGCTGTGGCTCAGTGGTAGAGCGCTTGCTTGGCATATGTGAGGCACTGGGTTCCATCCCCAGCACCACATGTAAATAAATAAAATTGGGGCTGTGGGAGGAACACTTCAGCCTAATCCACAGAGACCATGGGATGTTATTTCTTGGCTTGTTTTTAATTTCTCAGCTGAGGATGGTACTAATTTCCTGTAATAGACTTTTTGATCATTTGGGAGAAAAAATAAAGGCCCATTGACAACTAAAAAAATATTAAGGAAAAAAGTTAAATCTGTGCATTAAAACTTGCTAATGCCTTTGAGAATCGTGCGGGCACCTTCCCTTGTGTGGCCCTCCCCTGCCGTGCCTAGTTTCTGGTGACATGGGCTCTCCTCGGTCCTGGCTGTGTGGGGCAGGAGGCAGCATCTGTTCATCCCACTGAGGATGGCCAGTGTTGAGCGGCATGGAGGGAAGTGGAAGGGGTGGACAGGCAGGTCAGGTCCTGAGACCTCAAGAGCAGCGAGGCGGCTCCTTCCACCCCACCTCTGTGGAGCACGTCAGCTCCAGGCATAGCTGGGTCGGCACGCCACCCCGGCAGCCACAGTGGCCTGACTGCTTCCTTGGTGGTCCAGAGCCGTGCCCTCAGGAGACTGGCAGGAGGCTGAAGGCCATTTGTGGGGGCCATGGAGCCTGAGAGCCGGAGCCTTTCCACGCTCTGTCTAAGGCAGGGGCAATGGTGGTGCCTGCCTTCTTGTAAGGATCAGCCGTGGTAACACGTGCCGGGGCTCCTCTGGGCCACACGGTCCCCGGATATGACGGGCGACTGATCAGGGATTCGCGGTTTCCCAGGATACGCAGTCCCCTGGCGAGAGTTCTGTTTTCCCATTATCTGAGTCTGGTGAACTGCCTGCCCTCTACTGAAAGCTCGGAGGTGAACGAAGGAAGAAAATGGGTGTCTCGAAGGGAAATTCTTTGCAAAAATAAATGCTGTGAAGTAAATAGAAAAAATGCCGAGAATCTTGAAAGGCAGCAGTTGTGTGTGTGCGCCTGTCTCTTTAGGAGCAGAACACAGAATCGGGTTGGCTGGAGGGATCAGCGTTTCATTCCCTGGCATCCTCTTGCTGGTGAGATCCTGGCTGCCTGGAGCGCCAGCAGAGGCGGCCGCTTCCTGGACAGGCGCCACGTCAGGCTATCAGTATCTGCCACCAGCAGGGTGGGGAGGGTGGTGCCCTGTGTCCACGGCTCTGCCCTCCCTGCAGACCCACTCAGGAATGAAGTTTAAGTTGTGGTTTGTAAAACCCAGCCTTCCTGAGCTTTCCCATGGGACCACACTGCAGTGACCATTTATTTAAAGTGTGGTTTCTATTTTATTTTTTAACAATCCGAATAAAGTGTTTTTAGTTAATCTTATAGGATGGCAAGGGTCAAGAATCTCCAGAGTGGCCTCCACGTCGCTCCCAAGCCTACTATAGACAGTTGTCAGCTTAGCCCTGGCCTCCAGACACAGCCCATCTCCCGCTGGTCCCCACGGGGCAAGTCATTTCTAGCTGTAGCCAGGGCCTTCCCCACCTGGACTCGGAGTCTAACCCAGCAGAAGTCTCGGCTTCTATGGATGTGCTTGTGTTGTCTCATCCAAGTGGGTCTGCGTTGTTAGCAGAGGGAAAAGAGAAATGACCCATGTTTCAGAGGGAGGAAGTATTTTAAAAAACGGTGTGAAATTCATGCAGCATAAATTTAACCATTTTTAAGAGGTTTAATGGTACCCATTGAGCCCCATTTTGACCCCTCACTCCCAGCCTCTGGAAATCTGCAGTTTGCTCTGACTGTATGGATCTACCTATTCCTAAGATCTTGAATAGCAGTTAGATAGTAAATGAATTTTCAGGGTGCGCATTTCAGTATGTATCAGAACTAGATTTCTTTCTCCTCCCCTTCTTTTTCTTTACCAATGAGCCACATCCCTAACCTTTTTTGTTTTATTTTGAGAAAGGATCGGGCTGGGAAGATAGCTCAGTTGGTAGAGTGCTTGCCTTGCAAGCACAAAGCCCTGGGTTCAATCCCCAGCACTGGGGAAAAAAAAAAAAAAAAGTTTTGGGGCTGGGGAGATAGCTTAGTCGGTAGAGTGCTTGCCTTGTAAGCACAAGGCCCTGGGTTCCATCCCCAGCACCCCAAAAAAGAAAGGATTGTACTATGTTGCTTAGAGCCTCAAATTTGTGATCCTCCTGTCCTAGTCTCTTGAGTTGCTGGGATTATAGTTGTGTACTACCACACCAGCCTCTCCTTTTTTTTTTTTTTTTTTTTTTTTGGGGGGGGGTACTGGGGATCGAACCCAGGGCCTTGTGCCCTTGTGCTTGCAAAGAAAGCACTCTACCAACTGAGCTATCTCCCCAGCCCCCAGCCTCTCTTCTTTTTTTAAGATGGGATCTTGCCACATTGCCCAGGCTAGTGTTAAACTCCTAGGCTCAAGCGATCCTTCGGCCTTAGTCTCCCATGTAGCTGGGACTGCAGGTACACAACACCATACCCAGCTCTGAACTTCATTTTTTTTTTTTTATTGCCAAGTAATATTCCATTGTATGGATATACCACAGTTGATCATCCATTTGTGTTATTTCTACCTTTGGCATTTGCGTATGAGTTTTTGTGTTGTGCAGGTGTACACCTGGGAGTGGAATTGCTGGGCTGTGTGGGGACTCTACTTTGTGTAACTTTGTGAGGAATGGCTGAGCTGTTTTCCATATGCCTGTGCTAGTTCATGTTTCCATGTAACACAGGAAGGTTTCGGTTTCTCCATATCCTTGCCAGCACTTGTCGTTGGCATCTCACGGCTTTGAAAAGTGAACTTTATAAGTAGTAAACCATTCGTGGCAGATTTTATTAGTCACCAAACTGGGAAAATGTTAGGTCTATGCTTTTTTTTTTTTCTTTTTTTCCTAGACCAACCTAAAACACATAAGGTACATTGATTTCTTGATGCCAGAGTGTAGTATTTGGAAATTGGACAACCAGATGAACACAGTAAAGTTAGTATTATTAACAGGCAAAAAAATTAAAAAAAGAATCCAGATTCAATCCTGGGGTCTAATGTCAAAGAAGCTCATTCTTTGATAAGCATGGAATGGAGTGCCAGCTGTGTCCTAGGCATCACGCCTGGGGCTGGGAAGTACAGACTGGCTGCTGCCCCCCATGTGCTCCCCCACGTTCGAGTATAGCTGTGGATCAGGCAGTCACTCTCACATCCACAGGCAGTCCAGGTGTCTCTCACAGCTCATGGGGTGAAGGGCACAGTCTTCTGCTAAGTGAGGGACTTCGAGGGCCAGAGGGTGGCTGGGGATGGCCAGCAGCTCTGAAATGACAGACACACAGTGTGCCAGGGCCTTTCCAAGGCCCCCTCCAGTGGTGGGCGGGAGCCAGGCAGGAGAGGTGCCTTGCACTGAACGGTGGGTGGGCGTTCTGTCCCCAGGCTTCTGTGGTGTTGCCTTGGATGGTGGGACTCATTGATCAGAGACCGGGTTTATGTTGTTGGTCAACTTTGAAAAAATGTTTTAAAGTCTTTGTTGTGGAAAAGTTAAAATATACACAAAAATGGAGGGGAAACTCTGAGACCCACCAGGTGACCCTCACAGCTGTGGGGTCAGTGCAGCCTTCTCAGCCCCACCTCTGTGATTCCATGCAGCACGTCATCATTTTTAAAATATGTTTTACTTGTAGATGGACTCAATATCTTTATTTTTATGTGATGGCTTGCATGTGAGAGGCAAGTGCTCTACCATCGAGCTGTAGCCCCAGCTCGCAGCGTGTCACTTAACCCATTACCTTTCTTGGTGCTGGAGACTAAACCTGCGCCGCGCACAGGCCGTACCTGCACTGCCCGCAGCCCCGACTCTTCACTGAACCACTTGAAATGACTTTGGGATTAAGAAGGTGGCCAGAGTCACCTGAGTTCCCTGATCAGCCCCTAGCCCCCAGTGTCCTCATCCTGCCCACCTTGGGACCTCCACCTCTGGAAGTGCTGTGCCCAGGCCTGCAGCTGGACGTGCGCTTGCGTTTGTCTGACCACCTTCTGTTTGTGGGCCCTTTCCAACACGCCGCTGTGTGGTTAACCACAGCTGCTCGCCTGTATGTCTCTTGGCAGCCTTGACCTGAGTGTTCTTGCTGGTGTGCCCCTGTGTGGGCGTGGCTGCCCCTCACGTTTGTGACATTTGTGCATCTCCCTTTTCACTGTGAGACGCTCCAGGCTCTGTGGGCTTATCCTTCGCAGTCCGTGTCATCAGCGAGCTCTCGTTCCTTTTATTGGAGATCTGGGCACTGGCGTGCTCGGCTGCTGCGGTGGCAGGAGGTCCTCTGTTTATATGAGCAGATGTGCACACACACTTCTGTACTTATCCTTCTGCATTAATGTTAAAAAACCCCAGTTCACGTGGATATTTCTGGTTTGAATCACAATGGCCTTCCTGGTCCTTGTTTGTAACTTCTTTTTGAGAAATGCCCGGCCCTCCTCACCCGCAGCATGTTTGCCTACTTGTCCAAACACAGTGTCCACACACAGGACTTCCAAGATTGCTGACCAGCGTCCCTGTGAGAAGCAAATCTACTTCCAGATCACTGGTGTGTGGGTTGCCCAGAGATATGGTCAGGCACGCTGCCCAGTGTGCTCCCTGGGGTGCTTGCATGGCCCAGGGCGCCCTGCGGCCCATCCTCAGTGCCACTTTCCTCTGACAGCTTTCCTCTGGGGGGTGCATTCTGGATCGCACGTGTGCCACAGGACATTCTCCTTGTTCCATCGTGGGTCCTTCCCTGTGTCTTCCACTGCACGTGAAACTCAGGGCAGCATGTGAGGATAGTAGTAGGATGGAGTGGGGAGCGAGGCTGCCTCTCGAGTTGCAGTGAGAATCTGAAGCAGCTTGAGGAGCCCCGAGTCTGGCTTCTGTCCCGCTGGAGAGGCGTTTTGGGGGTTGTCCCTGTAGGTCAGAGTGGCCTGTGGAGTTGCTGCAAGTATGTGCCTGAGCCCTGAAAGGTGGCCCTGGGGCAGGGGTGGCGCTGCCTGCGTGTGGAGGCACTGCCTGTGTGGTGTGTCTCTGCGTGACAGGGTGAGGTCCCAGATAGTCTTATCTGGAAAGGAGGCCCGGCCTCCCCGGCTTCCCCAGCACACTCTGTGTCCGTTTGCTGGGTGTGCGCTGCGAGCACAGCCAGTTTTGCTTTGATTTGGTTTTCTTTTTTTAAGTTATTCTCTTTAATAAAGAGGAATATGCACTCCTCCCAGAGAATTTAGAGGACGGTGAATAAGAAGAAACAAAATCGTGTTTAGTGTGTCACCTGCCAGAAATGGCTGTTGGACCCACGTGTTCACTTGAAGACCTTTTCCTGTGTGTATAGAGGTAGAGTAGCTTGTTTTTCAGTTTCTTTTCTTTTTGGGGGGAGGGGGAGTACTGGGGATTTAACCCAGGGTGCTTAACCACTGAGCCACATCCCCAGCCCTTTTTATGTTGAGGCAGGGTCTTGCTGAGTTGTTTAGGTATTGCTAAGTTGCTGAGGTTGGCCTTGACCTTGGGAGCCTCTTGCCTCAGCCTCCCAAGCTGCTGGGACCACAGGTGTGTGCCACACCCTGCTGTTCCCTTTCTTTTCACCTAGTATCTTGAGCATTCCCGAGTGCTGCTTACTTGTCCTGGTGGAACCAGGTTTCCAACACTTTCTGAAGTAAAAAGCTGATGACTGTACTCAGATCAGATGGTGGGTACCCATGGGGTGGGGCTGTGTGGGGGGCAGCTGTGGACCCAGCTCTTGGTGCCCAGGAACTCCCCATCTCTTGTTTGGTGTGGTGGCGTAACCACAGGTGAGTAGCTGGTATACAGCGGGCGCTCCTGTGTACCACCTTATATTCCTAGGGCCCCCTTTTTCCTGCAGTGTGCTCCTTAGTCTCTGATAGTGTGGGGAATGGTCTGGTGTCCTGTCTCACTGCCGAAGAGCTTGACCATATCCTGGCTGTGTCCCCAGCATCTAGCACAGCAGAAGCTGAGGGCAGAGTGTCTGTGCTAGGTGGAGGGGCGTGGATGTGGGTGCTTTGCCACAGTTTCTTCATGCTGTGACATTTCCTCGGGGTCAGGTACAGAAGCACCATGCTGTGTGGACTTCTGAGCACCGGGGCCTAGTGGAGAGGGGTGAGCCCTGGGCGATGATGGGCCATCGGTTCCTGGACTCCTTCCTTGGCCTTGCTCATCGCTTCAGCTCTTTGGGCCTTTGTCTACCTCTGTAAAAGTATGATAATATTTCCTATTGTTATTGTTAATTATTGTACTATAAAATTAGTAATCTGAAAATTTAATGTTAGTACAAAATTGTGTACCAGGACTATCAGCTTAATATACTGCATCGCATTTTATGTGGTGCTTGATGTTTAGTAGTTTATGTAAATTATATATAAGCTGTAGTTGATGTCATGATAACTCGATGTGAAGGGAAATGATCAGATGTGTGAAGGTCCCTGGGGACACGGGAAGTGCCTGTTGGGTGGAAGGGATGCCACAGCTCCTCGAGGGGCTGCTCCTGCTGGGATCTGCAGATTGTGCCGTGTTGCCCAGGTGGGGCAGGGGTGCTGGTGAGGTGGAGTGGGGCTCCCTGGGGGGTCTCCTGGGCTTGGACGGTGGGGTGTAGGAGCTGTGCTTGACTCATGTGAACTGTCACACAGAACCCACCGTGCTTCAGTGCGTTCCCCCATGTCTGAGGAAGGCCATCAGGACTGCAGATGGATGCAGGTTGACGTGGATGAGTGATGTCAGCATGTGTCTCATAGAATGTCCTTCCTTGAATGGGGGCAGTTATCTCTTGTTCTTCTAGGTGACTTTACCAGCATTTGGTCCCAGCATTCATTAAAGTTGTCTTCTAAACAAAGCTGCAGAAGAGAAAGAGCAGACACATTAGTGCTGTAACTCAGTAGAGCATGTAATTCAAGCCACACTCTGGGGCTAGGTGTCTCTGGTGCCCAGGAGAGCATCTCTGCCTCTAGCAAGGCCAGAGATGGACACGCAGGAGAGTCATCTTTTTTTAAAAGACAACTCTGAGCCGAGCGTGGTTGCACATGCCTGTAATCCCAGCGGCTCCGGAGGCTGAGGCAGGAGGACTACAAGTTGAAAGCCAGTCTGAGAAACTTAGTGAGGCCCTAGGCAACTCAGGGAGATCCTGTCTCAAAATAAACTATAAAAAAAAGGCCGGGGAGGTGGCTTAGTGGTTAGGCAGCCCTGGGTTCAATCCCTGATATCAAAAAACAACAACAAAAAACTCTGAACAGGATTGAATCTCATGTTAAGATTTATTCCCCAAGCTGAGGTGCAGATGCAGGTGGCAACCGTAAGTGCCGAGGCTGGATTCTGGCCTGGGCAGTGCCTGAGGTTCCAGTGTCTTGACCGCTGTCCACATGTTTGGGTCCTAGTCCATGTGTTAGGCCTAGGACGAGACGTGACTGGGGGGGGTCAGAACAGGCCTACAGAACTGTATGGGGATTCTTTGAAGTAGAGCAAACTTGGTAAAGGAAAAGGAAAGGATTGACTTAGAATTTAGTGCGTTTGGATTTTTTTTTAGTGTTTTCATTAAAGAACGAACAGTCAGCTGAATGGATTATCTTAGGATGCTTTTGTTTTATTTACTTACTTTTATGTGGTGCTGAGAATCGAACCCAGTGCCTCACAGGTGCTTGCCAAGCGCTCCACCTCTGAGCCACGACCCCAGCCCCCTGACTTGAGTTTTACTCTTGCTTTTGTTGTTTTGACCATGGATTCATGCTGCCCTGTGGTGTGCTGTGTTCCACTGAGGCTGCAGGGCCCCAGACTCCGCCACCTGAGGCCAGTGCCTGAGGTCATTGTCACCTGCTTCTCTGAAGGCTGATGACACCCACTGGGTGCTAGGGTAAGGGCCTTTTCAGAACCAGTGCCTGGCTCTCTCCCACTGCCCCCTTTCCACATCAGAGCAAAGGGGTGCTCCTGGTGCAGTGGCTGTGAGCCATGGCTGCTAGCAGATGCCTCCCTTCTGTGCTGCGGGGCAGCTTGGACTGGGCTTCAGGTGAGCTTCCTGGCCTGCCCTCCCGTTGCATCAGGCTGGTCTTGTGCTTGCTGTGTGCTTGAGACCCTGCCCCAGGAGCTGGAACTGGAGCGGATGGCATTCAGTAGCAGCACCCCGGGTTTAGGACGCTAGACCAGCGGCTGCCACTGAGCTGCACCCCGAGCCCAGACTTCTCCTTAAGGCTAAACTAAAAAAATAAAAGGTGGAAAAGGAGAGCAGCTGTGTCTCAGCCCTGGGCTCCCCGCCGTGGCCCAGGGGCTCCCAGGTCAGGCTGGGGAGGGCCGCGTGGGCCTTTAGCCCAGACTCTGCCGCAGCTGCACAGCTGTTTGCTCACTCAGAGGGCAGAGGCACACCTGTTTGCTCAGCTCTTTTCCCTGGTGTGGTTTTATGTATTTTGAAGTGAATGATGTTTGCTGTCTTTTGAGTTAAGCGCTTGATAAATAGTTGTTTAAACTGAAGTAACTGGATAAACTCAGAGGTAACATGATGATTTGCCAGACTTCCATGAAAATACAGGAAGTGTGTCCTGGTCACTAAATTAGGGATTCTGAAGTTCAGTATTTGCAGAACGTGTGCCCACCTCCCTCCCATTCTGGGCTATTGATACTAGAAAAAACACCTGGGTTAAAAGACATTAGTGAGCTAGCTTTACACATCCAAGGCATTGTGGAGGATCTGGTTGCTGATCAGGAGGTGTGTCTTTCCCCGTGCCCTGGGGTTGTTTCCTAGGGTGCCCATTCACCCTTGGAATGTCTCCCCACTCTGCGCCCACTGTGAGGAGGAAGTGCCTTCTGGCCTGGCTGATGTTTCTGGTGGATGAGCCTCCAGAGAGTGGCTGGAGGACTTGGTTATCTTGGACCCTTAAGACCCGCCAGCCCCCACCACCTGGGCACGTGGATGTTTCCGTAGATGTCCTGGTTGCACTCCAGTGTGTCTTCGAGGTTGCCAGTGGCACCATGCCTGAGGAACCCTTGTGCTTTCAGAAAGTGCTCTGGTGACTACACGGCCGAATCATAAGGCCAGATGGCAGTTCTTGAGCCTTTGGGGTCAACCCTTTGTATTCTTCAGTTATTGAGGACCCCAGAGACCTTCTGTTTATGGGGTTATGTATCTATCAGTATTTACTGTATTACAAATTAAAGCTGAGGAGTTTAAAAGCACTTAACGTAATGAAATGACAATAACAAACCAAATGTATATTAATATAAACATTTTTATGAAAGATTTTTGTCTAAAAATAATACAGTGAGAAGAGTGATGTTTAACTTTTCAGTTTTTTTAAAGTTGTAGATGGACACAATATCTTTATTTGTTTATTTTTATGGGTGCTGAGGATCCAACCCAGTGCCTCACGTGTGCTGGACAAGCGCTCCACCACTGAGCCCCAGCCCCAGCCCCAGCCCCAGCCCCAGCCCCAGCCCCGTTTAACATTTTTGTAAGGCTCCTTATGGCTTGGTTTCCTAGAAGACAGCGATTGGCTTGGTGTCCATTCTGGGACATATGTAATAGGACTGGAAACAGCCCTGCCCTTACACAGCTATGTAGCTGGAAGGGAGGATTATTTTCCTGTAATGGTTGATTTATTTATGTGCTGTGGGGACTGGACCCAGGACCTCAGCATCTAGCTAGGCAAATGCTGGTCCACTGAAGTACCCCATTTTAAATAACTCTCATTTGGGACAGGGTCTTGCTAAGTTTCCCAGGCTAACCTAAAACTTAAGATTCTCTTGCCTGAGCGTTTGGGTGTTTTCTGCTTCTGTGCCAGAACTCCACAAGTTGACTGTCCCTAATTTGGAAATCCAAAACGCCCCCAAATCTGAAAGTGAGCGCTGACACACGCCACAGGCAGAAAACCGCACACCTGGCCTGATGACCCGCAGCAGTCAAAACCTGGGCGCACTATCGGCCTCGGTGCAGTGAGCGTGGGCCGTGTGCTGGACGCGTGCGCGGGTTGTGGTCAGGTTGGGGTGCACCCCACCTCGCTCTCTTCGCATGCGCGTGTCTGGGGGCATCTGCACCGTCTCCTCCCACCCTGGAGGGGAGCCCGCAGCCGCGCCTGGCGCCTGCACCCCAGGAGTCCGTCACGCTGCACGTCCGTCTTGGGAACGGACGCCGCTGCTCACACAGGACCACACTCCCGCCGTGGCCGCGGTCCCCTCATCCCGGGGCTGAGGCCAGGAAGCCTCCGCTGCGGTGGCAAGCAGAAGTGTGGACCTCGGTTGTCCCTTCGGATTTGCGTGTCGCAGCTTGAGTTCCATAATTGGCACACGTGCGCTGCGGTTTCTTAGGAGGGCAACTCCTTCTCTGTGAGCTGCTCGTACCGCCCGCGCCTGGTCTTCCTCCGTGTGGAGGGGATTGGCTCTTGCCCCGCCCTCGGCCCTTCCTGGGCTGCCCCAGGCCTGGGGGCGCGTCTCCTCCCCACGGGGTGGAGAATGGGCTGGAGGCTTAAGGGTCCTGAGGCGGTGCTCTCTGCTCCATGCGCTGCGTTTTAGGATAAGCGGACCTGGCGGTGGGCGCCGTGCCCGGGCACCGGCCGCTCTGCCTGCTCTGGCCCTCTGCCGTGGCCCCTGCCCCTGACCTGTGAGCCCTTGGGCTGCGCACGGATGGATTAGAAACATCCGGACTCCGCTTTGCGCTGCAGAACCGCCCGCGGGTGAGAGGACTTCATTCGAGGTTGTTTAGAGACGGGCCCTGCAGCCGTGGGGCCCTGCGTGTGCTGGGGTGTCTTGGAGGTCTTGGTGCAGAGGGCCTCCCCGGGCATCCAGCCGCGCGCTCCTCCAGGTGGGCTTTCACCGGGAGCTGATTCCTTACGTCTTTCTGTTTCTCTTCGTGGAGACAGTCTTCCCTGCCTGGTCCTCACCGTATGCATAAATACAGCGTCCCCTCCCTCCCAGGACTCTGCAGAAGCCTCCAGGAGGCCTGGATGTGGCTCGGGGAAGTGTTGCTGCTTGGTGACTATTTTCAGGATGGTTTTGCATGTGTTGGTGCCATTAGGCTCTGACCTGCTGCAGTGAAGGAGGCCCATGGTCCCTCATTACAGGCAGCCCTCTGGGTGGTAGCCCTTGACACTGGGAGTCAGGACCTGCCATGTGTGGTCTGACCACAGTCCCAGCCCAGGGACCTCAACAGAACACTCCTTTTTTTTTTTTTTAAACTGTCCCACAAACCTATCTTCCCTCTCCCTTAATGATGTGAACTCCCAGATTTTAGTTGAGCACAAGTCCACAAGGATAAGACATCATTTCCCCCCCATAGCCCCCATACTCCAAAAATGGCATCTCCCAGTATCATTTTTAGCTTATTGTGTCTGTGAGATGAAGTTCTGGATCCTGCAATCTTAAGTGTCTCATGTGACTTTCTGAAATTTTATTCAAAGGAGAGGAGCAAGACTTTTTTCTTCCTTCTTGTTGACTAGAATACAGATGAGATGGCTGGAGCACAAGCAGCTCAAACCATGTGCAGAGACAGTAGAATAAGATCAAAGGACCCTGCACTACGGAGCACACTACTAGCCTGGAGAGCTGACTTCTTTTTTTTTAAATTTTATTATTTTTTAAAAATCTTTGTTATTTTTACATACACATTTTGATTCATTGTACACAAATGAGTTACAATTTTTCATTTCTATGGTAGTACACAATGTAGATTCACACCATTCATGTAATCTATACATATACAAGGGTAATACTGTCTGTTTCATTCTATTTTCTGTCCCCAACCCCCTCCCACCCTATTTTCCTCTACACCATCCAAAGTTCCTTCTTTCTTCTCTTCCCCCCAACACTCCCCCTTGTTATATATTGTCATGCACTTATCAGAGAAAATATTCGGCCTTTGGTTTTATGGGCTTGGCCTATTTCACTTAGTATGATATTTTCCAACTTCATCCATTTACCAGCAAATGCCATAATTTTATTCTTTATGACTGAGTAATATTCCATTCGTGTATATACCACAGTTTCTTCATCCATTTGTCAATTGAAGGGCATCTTGGTTGGTTCCACAATCTAGCTACTGTGAATTGAGCTGCTATGAACATTGATGTGGCTGCATCACTGTAGTATGCTGATTTTTAAGTCCTTTGTGTATAAACCAAGGAGTGGGATAGCTGGGTCAAATGGTGGGTCCATTCCAAGCTTTCTGAGGAATCTCCATACTGCTTTCCAGAGTGGCTGCACCAATTTGCAATTCCACCAGCAATGTATGAGTGTGCCTTTTTCCCCACATCCACGCCAATACTTACTATTTGTTTGTGTTCTTGATAATAGCCATTCTCATTGGAGTTAGATGAAATCTTAGGGTGGTTTTAATTTGCATATCTCTAATTACTAGGGATGATGAGCACTTTTTCATATATGTGTTGATCACCTGTTTATCTTCTTCTGTGAAGTGTCTGCCCAGTTCCTTAGCCCATTTATTGATTGGGTTCTTTGTATTTTTGGTGTAAAGTTCTTTAAGTCCTTTATAAATTTTGGAGATGAGTGCTCTGTCTGAGGTGTGTGTGGACAAGATTTTCTCCCACTCTGTAGGCTCTCTTTTTACATTGTTGATTATTTCCTGTGCTGAGAAATAACTTTTTAGTTTGAATCTATCCCATTTATTGATTTTTGCTTTTATATATTGCACTCTGGGGGTCTTTTTAAGGAAGTCTGGTCCTAAGCCAATGGGATGGAGATTTGGGCCTACTTTTTCTTGTATTTGGTGAAGGGTCTCAGGTCCAATTCCTAGATCCTTGATCCATTTTGAGTTGAGTCTTGTACAGGGTGAGAGGGGTTTAATTTCACTTTACTGCATATGGATTTCCAGTTTTCCCAGCACCATTTGTTGAACAGGCTATCTCTTCTCCATTTTAAGTTTTTGGCACCTTTGTCTAGTATGAGGTCACCGTACTTATGTGGATTTGTCTCCGTGTCTTCTATCCTGTACCATTGGTCTACCTATTTTGGTGCCAATACCATGCCATTTTTGTTACTGTTGCTCTATAGTAGAGTTTAAGGTCTGGTATTGTGATACCTCCTGCATCACTCTTCCTGCCCAGGATTGCTTTGGCTATTCTGGGTCTTTTGTTCTTCCAGATGAATTTTATAATTGCCTTTTCTGTTTCTATGAGAAATGTCATAGGGATTTTAATTGGAATTGTGTTAAATCTGTATAGCACCTTTGGTAGTATGGCCATTCTGATAATATTAATTCTGCCTATCCAAGAACATGGGAGATCTTTCTATCTTCTAAGGTCTTCCTCAATTTCTTTCTTCAATGTTCTGTAGTTTTCATTGTAGAGATCTTTCATTTCTTTGGTTAGATTGATTCCTGAGTATTTTATTTTTTTTATTTTTGAGGCTATTATGAATGGAGTTGTTTTCCTCATTTCCCTTTCAGATGGTTCATCACTTATGTATAAAAGCTCTAGATTTATGTGTGTTGATTTTGTATCCTATTTTGCTGAATTCATTGACGAGGTCTAGAAGTTTTCTGGTGGAGTTTTGTTAGGGTGATGCCCTACCCTCTTGCATGGTCCTCTCTGCTTCTCATGTCCTGTCTTTGCAGTTTGTTTCTGCTGCATGTCTGTTCCTTTCGCCCTTCCTCACTGTATCAAGCCCCTACTCTGTGCTGGGTCATCTTCCAGGTATTGCAGAGAGAGCAGAGACGCAAGCAGACTGTGCCTGCCCACGGGAGCTCATCCTGGGACGGGTAAAGAGCACCACCTTTGGTGCGGAGCATGCAGGACAGTGGCTGGAGAGGCCTGTGGAGTGGAGAGTTCCGGGCAGGGGAGCCACAGCTTGGGACTGTGTGGAATGGAAAGGCCCTGTGGGAGCCACAGGCCTGGTGTGGCTGGGGCCTGGGCTGGGAGGGCAGTGGTGCTGGTGGGAGGGACCACTGGGCCAAGCTTCTGTGACCACCTCCTCCCTGGAGGACCTGAGAGGTTGTTGACACTTTACAGAAAACACCCCAACCCCCAGAGCCGGGCATGGGGACACCCCAAGTCCCCATGGCCACCACACACCACACAGAGCATGTGCCATGTGGCTTCTTGGCTGTGTGGCCTTGCCCCTTTTGCCACTGGTGGAAGCTGCCGCTTCCTGTGCCCTGCTGGGTCCTCGCCAGGTGGTTAGGAACCTGTGCCCTTTCTCTACAGCTGGATGGCAGTTGGCAGTTGGCTTGTCGCCTGGCATTTCCTTTTCCTCTCCTTACCTGTTTGACTTGCTGCAGGGTCTGACTGAGTCTTGCTTTGTGGTGGCCTGGTGAGGGCTGGAGCCCTGGGCTCTGCCACCTTGCTCCTTCTCCTTTGTTGCCACCAGACATTTGACCACTCAGCACTCGGTGGTAAGGTCCTGAGAATATTAGGATCTGGGGAGGCAGAGGTCCCTGCCCTACTGGGACTGAGGTGGCGGGGACTGGCGAGGGCTGCCTGCTGCAAGCTGAGGGGACAGGGGAGCTGGGAGTCCGTGGGACTGGCATCCTGCACCCAGCAGGACCTGCCGAGATGGGCTGGCCAGATCCTGGGTCAGGGCTAGGTGGGGGGCTAGGTGCCAGGGTTGACTGAACATTGTTCGGTGACCTAGCAGGTGACCTCGTCATGCTTTGGAGCAGCTGGAGAATTATTATCTGGCAGATGCTTCTCCTCTGCTGCCTTCATCTGCCTACCTTGGCTTTCAGGGGTCACAAAGCTCAGAAGCTTGGTCTGCACAGTTGAGTCCAGGACCTGGTAGTTTCTCTTGGCTAGGGGCACTGCAGGTGAGGTTCACAGGTGACATGCTTTGGACCACTGACCCATGACCTTGCTGCAGCCCTCCACTTCCCTGTGGGCTTTTGAGAAGCCAGAGGTGTCTGCCCACATCTACCGCTGACTCGCCTCCTGCCCAGCCTGAGGGCAGCTTAGGGACCTTAGTAGCACCAGTAAGAGAGGTAGAGGTATTGTTCAGCAGTGACACTTCGGGAATGAAGGTGTGCCTGGCAAGTGTGCCAGAGCCCGGGGAGGTCTTCCTAGGAGCCCCGGGGAGCGAGCCGCGCTGTCCAGCCTGGGATCCGCTGTCCAGCCTGGGATCCGCTGGTTGCAACACTGAAGGGCGGGTCACCTCCTGTGGTGTCACCTCTTGAGGGGCGTCACCTATACCTGAGAAACCACAGCTGCACCTCCTCAGGAGAGAGCGCGCCAAGCCCTGGGCTAGGGGGTCTGAGCTCTGTTGCTACCAGGCACACCTCCTGCGTAAGTTCTCCATAAGGCTGTGGCGGGGGCTCAGGAGGAGCTCAGTGCTGAGGACAGTCATGGAGTGCATTGTAAACGTGTGTGCAGAGCACACAGAACAAACCTCCCGCTGCCAGGTGTCCATTGGCACTGGGTCTGTCCAGTGTTGGGCAGCCTCCGCGCCTGGCCCACATTGTGGTGTTCCATTGTCCCAGAGGGAAACCCTGTGCCCCTCAGCAGTCATTCCCCAAGCCCCTTTGATCCCCAGGAAAGTCGGGACATCTGCCAGATTGTGACTCTCCAGCTTCTCCAGAGGGTGACGAGGGGCTCCTGCTGGGTCTGTGCCTGCCTCAGTGGGCCTCCCTGTTATGGGCTTTGCTTGCATGTGGACTGTGTGGCACATGGCGGTTTGTGGCAGGCTTCTGTTGCCCAATGCTTCCTTTTTCTTTTTTTGACGGTGCTGGGGATTGAACCAGGGCCTTTTGTGTGCGAGGCAGGCACTCTAGCACTGAACTGCAGCCCTGCCTGTGCACAGGTCTTCAGGTTCCTCTGCGGCACAGCGTGTGTAAGTGCTTCACCCCCTTGTGAAAGGGTGATGTTCACTGCAGGAAGAAGTACTACCTTTGTTATGTCATTCTTCAGTAGACATCTGGGTTGTTTTCTAATTTTTTATAATTATAGAATTAACTTGCTGTGCCAGAATTTTAAGTGGGTGTAACCTTATTGGGATACATTGACTGGTTTGACTGTTCTTTCACATTGTGACAGGAAGCATGTGTCACAGTTGGTCCTAGTTTGCCCTGGCAGTGGGTGGGAACTCCCTCTCCCACCACACTGCGGTGGGTGGGCTTGGGCCCATCGGCATTGGCCGCCCAGGGGCTGAAGTCCTTCAGGTGATCTAGGGTTGGAGGTCAGGCTGGCGCCTCCTCTCTGTGTGTAATCATGGAAAAACTTGCCTTATTTTTAGTAAACCTTTCTGAGTTGTAAATGTGTTGCTGCGACCATGATGAAAAACGGCTTATTCTGTGTGATTGTTGGTAATGTTGGTCATGCTTACTGCACTTCAAGGCACGAAGGCTTAGAATGGTCAGCACAGGGGAAATTAATGAAGTTGCCTTGTCACTGCTTCATTTCACAGGAGTTAGACAATGGTTCCTCCAAGGACTTCTTGTGCTGGGATTTTATTGCACAGGACCTTCTGACCCTCCTATCTCTGTCTGCTTCTGGGCTCATTTTGAAGCCTTTGAGCAGGTTTTTGGCTTTTCCTCCTCTCTTTAAGAGGAGCAGCTCTTTTCCACTGCTTTTCTTGTTCAAGTTTATGGTCAGGAGGAAAATGATTGGAACTAAATCTAGGCCCATACCTGTGTGCCAGGCTCCTTGCCAGAGGTCCTGGACGGGAAACCTGCCAGCCCTGATGAAACTGCAGGCCCTGCCCACATGATTCTGTGCTCCCCAGCTGTGCGCACAGTCCAGACAGGTGCCTGGTGGAGGTGTCCCTGTGCATCCCCGCAGGGAGGCCTCGCCCACTGCCCAGCCCCCAGCCTGCAACCCTCAGTGAGTGCTGGCTCAGGGGCCCCCTGGCTGGGAAGCTACATTCCACCCCATCTGTTGTTCCCTCGGGTGCTGTTATGTGGCGATGATTGCATTTTGGTGCTGCGGATCGAGCTTATACTTGGGTGCTCTACCACTGAGCTACATTCAGCTCTTTTTATCTTGAGATGAGGTCTCCAATTTGTGATCCTCCTGCCTCAGTCTCCCAAGAAAGCAGTTGTATTTCTTTGAAGCTTGAAGACATGCCCACAGATGTCACACAAGCAGGAGAGCCCACTCTGCTTGCTGCCAGCTGTGAGAGGTTTCTAATCTCACTTCTTTACCTGGGGATTTTGAGGCAAATCCCCATATTTGATCCATAAAGACTTGAGTGTGTGTCTGAGAGAGAGACAGAATCAAATAAAGCACTGAATCACAGCACCATGACCGCAACAAATGGCCACTTCTCAGTGTCACCAAATGTACACTTGGGGCACAGATTTCCCTGGTTGACTCAATGTATTTTTATTTTCAGTTTGAGTATTTGTATGCTGAGCAGGCTGGGCCGTCCAGCACTCCTAGCTGTTCGCCTGATGACTTCACGTGGGGTGAACTGCGGCTGGAGGCTGCGTTGCGGGCCACTCTTCCTGGTGCAGAGCACACATCACCCCCTCTGCTGAACTTAACGTGTACTTCTGGGTACCCTTTCCCTGCTGCGCCCCATCTGGGAGTGGCCAGTTGAGCAGCTCAGCTACCACCGCTGGTCTCTGGCCACCAGGTCTTTCATCCAGGTTCCATCAGTGGAACTGGTGGCTCATCCCCAGAGAACGAGCAGAAGCAGGCCAGCACTTTGATAAGCCCCTGTGGTTATGGAGCGGTTGTTGGCCAGAGGAAGCCACCTGGATGCGCCCGAGTCTGTGGAAGGGTCCAGGGTGGCACGGGGAGCAGCCAGCAGTGCCATCCCTGACCCTGCGTGATGTTCCAGGTGCCAGCTCCTCCTGAAGCCTGGGAAAACCAGTGTAGGTGAGACCAGCCACCACAGGGGGATGAGCCTCAGTAACGTCTGGCTGAGTGCAAGAAGCCAGGTGCAGAGGCCACCTGTTCCGTGATGTCTTTACCGAAGTGTCCCAAGCAGGCAGATCGAGAGCAGAGGGTGGACAGAGGAATGGGGTGATATCAGAAGGCATGTGGTTCCTCTGGGGTGACGAAGAAGCTCTGGAATTAGCATGATGGGCTGCACAGTACTGCCAACGTGGCAAAACCACTACACTACACACTTTAAGAATCTGAGTGCTGGAGGAGCACCAGGGAAGAGAGCAGGGAATGCCAACCTTCTTGGTTTACCTGTTGCAGGGAGGACAGATAGCGTGACAAGCCTGGTAGCAGGTGTGTAGAGAAGAGTGAGGGTTGGTTGAGGGCAAGTGCCATTCTCATAAGCCATCAGTAGTGGTCTCTAAGAAGGTGACAGTCCAGCAAAGACCTGCAGGGGTGAACGATCAAAGGCCCTGGGGCATGCAGCCAGGAGAAGAAGAGTTGGAGACGAAGAGGCCTGCATGGGCCTTTGCCTGTGGATATGGAGGCCATTGGTAGCCTTGAGCAGAGGAAGACCCAATCACCTGACCAGTCCCTGGCTGCTTCAGAAATGGAAGGGGACTCTCAGGTATTGTGGAACGGTCCAGGTAGGAGAAAATGACAGCCTACAGTGGCACTGTCACGGAAGAGAGGGTAAATCAAGGCATTTCCAGATGCTAGAAACACCGAGGTGCCACAAGGAATCAGACGAGTGTTCGGAAGTGGGTGGGCAAGGCACACTTTTGCTCCTGCCAGAAGGTCTGCTGCCGGAACGTGGCTAGCAGGGCGCCTGGGTGGATGGTCCGCCTGTTTGTATCCCTGACTGGAGAAGCGCAGGGCCACAGTCTACGTGATTGGCTAATTTTAAAATTGGGGTGGGCAAAGGGAAGGGCTATAGCTGAAATGGCTACACATGGATCCAGTTAAGGCTATTTGGAAGGTGGACACGGACTTCTGTGTCTCAGACGGGCATGCTGGGGTGTTTCAGTGTCGGGGCAGCGTGCTGTGGTGAGAGGGACAGAGCCTCGGCTTCCAGATGGACACGAGAACGTGCAGGGCCTGGGGCTCCAGTCACAGGTCCAGAGAAGCCAGGACGCTCTGCTTGGCTGGAGGGGAGGACTGGAGCTGGCGAGCTCAGGGGGCTCTCAGGAGCAGTGGGCCACAGCAGGCTCAGGTGTGGGGACAGCAGGGGTCAGAAGCCCTGCCCCATGGCTGGGTGAGGTCCCTAGGGTGTAGTTTTGTGCCCAGCTGACTGTTGGGACCCAGTTCCATGTGTTCCAAACTGAGAGGATGGAAGTGGGGGCAGCAGTGAGGTGGCAGTAGAAGCCAGGGATGCAAATGTCTGGCAAGGGGCAGCGGGTTCATGCAATCTCCATGACGCCCATGGCCCCGGGGGCTGAGGTTGGACCATGGTTGCTGACTTTGCAAGAGCGGGGTCATTTGCTAGGTGTGACTGGGAGATGGGACGGAATGGAAGGTAATGAAAGGATGGAACCAGCTGATGGCTGGTTGGGGGGCTGCAGAGGGGCGTTCCTCATGTGGACCACTAGCCTGGCATTCGTCCGAGAACTCCTTTGTCTTCATTCTTCACTGAGAGTGTTTTAAGTACACGCCTAGAATTATTTTCTCTTTGCACCTTGACAACTTTATTTCTGTATTCTGGGCAGGCGTGGCTGGTGTTACAGTTGGCCGTGTGTTTGATCAGTCTTTTTTCTCACCCTTTTGGGATCTTTGCCTGTCTTTGTCTCGTTTGGGTTGCAGCGTTTGTATGCTCTGGGAAAGACCAGATGGAGAGGGGACTAATGTCTTGGTATGGGAGCCAGGCTGGTCCTCCCTCGGGGCAGTCAGAGTTCCCTGCACAGCAGGCAAAATGCTTGGGCGGTGTGAATGCTGGACAAGATAAAAGGCCAGCCGCCCAGCTGCCTGGTGCGCAGCCTTAGGGTAAGCCTACGTGTTCCTGGGAATGGCCTTACCTGTTAGGCAGTGTTGGTAACAGGACTGGATGTGGTACCTTTACAGTCTGATTTGATTTTCCTCTGAGCTCGCGAGCACTTTCGGGTCCTTGAGCCTCCACAATGCTGACCTGTCACAGTGCTGCAGGGTCCTGAGTGGAAAACGTGCGGTCACATGTGGCCCCATAGCACAGGCCCCCCGCCAGTGTGGATGGACAGATTTCTCTTTGAAGTAGGTCTTGTGCTTGTCTCTCTTTTGTACCTTTGGTCTTTGTTGTTTGCAGATGGCATCTTTTAAGGTTGGTGTTGCTCAGATGCAGGGACGAGAGCCCAGCAGGCTGGCTGCGCTGGACTCTGACAGAGAGCCCTGGTTCTCCTGTGTTTGCAGCGCCCAGCACCATCTGGGTGTGCTGGTGTGGTGTGCCGCCAGCCTTGCTGCCTGCTTGCTGCTCTGCCTGTTGTGCTCTCCGAGGCCTGTGGACCTCATTGTCTGTGAGCTCGAATCTTACACTTCCCAGTGGGAGTGATGTTGCTGCAGGCCTTCTCAGGCCAGAGAAGCAGCCCCCTCTCCTGAGCTTCTAGGGGCTCTTGTATGTCTGTTTATTTTTGTCTTTTAAGTCATGAGAGGCTCTTGATTTTTCAGACAGGTGAACAGATGCAAATCATACGAAGAATGTACGCATGCTCGCCACCTGGTTTAGAGAAGCAGCTGCAAGCTTCCTGGGGCACTTTGTGTGTGTGTGTGTATGTGTGTGTGTGTGTGTATGTGTGTGTGTGTGTGTGTGTGTTTTCAATTTCTCCGGGCTTTCTGGACCTACAGAGAATGCAGATTCAAAGCCCAGCCTGTGACGGGCTGGTAGCTAAGGACCTTCAGGAAGGCTGCTTTGCCCCCACCACCTCCTCCAGTCCTGACTGCTCTTGGGCAGACCTTGTTCCTTGTTGACACTGGGATGCCCTCAGAGCCCACCAGACTGGGTTTGTGACTGATCGTTTCTTGGATTATCTCACCCCATCTTGTCTAAGGTGGAGACAGTGGAGGACACTTCATAAAATTCTTCATGCTAGTTAAGAAAATGAACACAGTGCTCCTTGCACATTGTAGGACATGGTCACAGGTGCTGAGTGACAGCTGCACTACAGTGAGCACTCACCGAGCGTGCCCACCTGCCAGGTGTTAGCATGGTGCTGGGAGCCCTGCCTTTCTGCACAGCGCTCAGGAGCCACCTGCAAACCACTGGCACAGGAGATAGAATGGGTTCTGATGCAGGAGGGCAGAAACATCAAGAAGGGAGAGGTACTCATTTTCTAGCACTGCAGGGGCAAAAAAGGGAAAGGTGAACTTGGAGGAAGGGCAGGTGGTCGAGTTTGCCTCACTGAGCAGAGCAGAGGCAGGGAGCCATGGGAGGGCTGGGTGCTGGGAGCCACTGCTGCTGGTGGCCACATCTAAAGATCATCTGCCAGGGGATGTCAGGGTTTCGAGGCAAGGTGACATCCGCCCTGCAGTGACACCCTCTGAGTCAGTCTCTTCCTCAGTGAAGGCGTGTCTGCTTCTCTGGAGGATCTGAGGCCCAGGAAACAGGCAAAGGGCAGCGTCCCAGAGTGGTGAGGGCAGTATTTCCTGGGGAGCTCCGCAGTGCTGAGCAGCACGGGGTAGCAGCCATTGATCTGTGCTGCGGCTCCTCAGTGCGGGGACCTCGGGTGCTCCTAGAGGGCCTCAGTGTTTGGCCTGCCAAGGATTGAGGAAGGGCTGGGTATCGTACTGGTAAAATACAAAGGTCTCTTCCAAGGTTGGGCAATGATGAGCAGAAGCTGCTCCGGAAGATCAGGCTTCACGTGGTGGAACCAGACTGGGGGTCCTGTCAAGTCCTGATGCTTTTGCTCAAGGTGCTAACAGAACCCAAACCACGGCTGGGCTGTGGCTCAGCGGTGAGCACTTGCCTGGCACGCTTGAGGCCCTGGGTTCCATCCTCACCACCACACAAAATAAATGAGTAAAACAAAGGTATTGTGTCCATCTATAATTAAGAATGAATTTTTTAAAAAAAGAGAGAACCCAAACAGCCCAGGATGTTATTCTTCTGTGACTGGAGCCTCTTCCCCTAGAGGTTGTGGGTGTTCTCGTGGATATCCACTTCCCACCTATAATGCTGCTGCCAGTGGCTCTGGGCAACTGTGTGAAGCTCCTGCCCCTCCATTTGGCCAGCTCTCATCCCTTCCCTTTCTCCCTCTGTGTTAGGTCATATGGAATGATGAGCTCAGTGCTGGACGGGGTACCCAGAGAGCACAGTCACATCTTGAGCTGTGAGGTCCTGGGTAGCAGGGTCATTTCCCAGTTCTCCTGGGTGGCAGGTGACACACAGTACCTTGTGCAGAGTGCACAGGGGTTGTGTGATGTGCAGATAAGTGGGAGATGCTCATGGGTTTTGCTGCTTCACTGGCAAAAATAGACATTCTTTTCAAGACAGGCCAGAGCTAAGACTTGCAGAGCTAAGGCCAAGAGCTAAGACTCACACAGAGTTGTCAAGGACAGCATAATGCTCATTCACCACAGTCCTTCACCAGCATGTGGGCTTCGGGGCAGGAGGGCCCTGCTCTGTGGCAGCCAAGGCCCTGGCCCAACCTGGTTGCTGTTGGATGTGACTGTTTCAGCAAAGCAACTAGAGAAAGCAGTGGCAGCCAGCTTTGGTGGGCTGCCTGCCACTCGGCGAGAAACTCACCTTTCAACATCTCTTTCATACTTGTGCACTTGCAGGTAAGAAAGGCATAGATGAAAGTTCACAGCATGGGATTCCTGAGTGCAGGCACCACACTACCCAAAGTTTGCATTGGTGCCAGGCAGGTGGTCAGGTCTGGAGATGGACTCCTCCCAGTGCCCACTGCAAAGGGTATATGTAAATGAGGTGTATTTTCAACACCTCAGAAAGTGGCTCGACCTTTAAGTGTGGGCAGGAGAAGGAACCTCCCTGCCTGTGTCCATTGGAAGAGCAGGTCCCTGCCCAGCAGTGTCAGGTAGAGCTTTAAATGAACAGAAACGGATCTGCCGAGGCGTGTTTCTTTTGTACATTTGCAGTGTGAGTTCTCTTTGTGATATAAACCCAAATTGTGGCTTTTGTCTTCTTCTAAATGACAGATCACCAGCTGTCCTGTAGGAGAACAGGGTGTGCTTCCATGCAAGAATGCTGTTTTCATCCTGCCCTGGCTGGCTGGGGTCCCTGGGCATCTCCCCAGGGGCTGGTGGCACCAGGGGAATTTTCCAGGACAGAACTGTTTGACCGCAGGGTGGCATGTAGTCTGCATCTCCAGCAGATGATGGTGCTCCACCTTTGTGCTGGGCGCCTACCCCATAGCCTGCTGCTATACCTTCTGCCTTCCAGCAAACGTGTGACCTGGGCAGGAGCTTTGCCTGTAACCCTACTTTGTCGTTTGTGAGGTGCACAGTGGGGAGACAGGCCCACCTCGGAATTTGAAGTGGGGCAGCAGTGACTTTGCATGCACATCACCTCAGAAAATGTCAGGAAAAGATTGACATGTCAAGTGTGCATTGGCCTCCTTCCAGAAGTCACTTGGTTTGTCCCTGTTATTTTTCTAGTGATAGATGCATATGCTTACTTTAAAAGTACAGAAACTCAGTAAAGAGGTCGGAGTCCAGTTGTAACTTGGTTACTGAGGAATAGTCACTGATTATAAATCTGCCCATTATTTTCCTCATTCCTGCACCCAGAGCATGTGTGTGTCGACACAGGACAAGTGGGATGGCCGCACCATCTCGGAACTCTCCCACTTGCCTGTGTGGGCCTCTGTGTGATAAACCAGCTGCACAGGCGCTGCCCCATGATGGGTGCGTTGCTCTGCTCTGGGTGTCGGCCGCAGATGCTGCCTGAGCCTCACCTAGGCTGGAGGGGAGTTTCTGGAGGAGAAGCAGTGAGTTGGACCTTGCAGGGGAGGCAAATGCAGTGTTTCATTCGTATTTTCCGTTAAAGGCTAGTTATAGTTTATGTTTCTCAGCCTCTGGTGTTCATCCTTTGTGCATTTCCTATTGGATTCTAAGATTTTCTTGTTAATTTATATGAACGGAATGTTTAAGTTTATACTTTTAGGTTTGCAAATTTATGATGCCATAAATTTTCTGGTTTTGTCTTGCAATTAGAGTCTTTTTAAAAAAAAAAAAATCTTGTGTAGGGCTGAGAATGCAGCTCAGTGGTACAGTGCTTGCTTAGCATACTCAGGGTCCTGGGTTCAATTTCTAGCACCAAAAATTAGGTAAAACAAAGATAAAAAATGGTAGGTAGTTGGACTGGATGTGATTCAGTGGTAGAGCACTTGCTTAGTATATGTGAAGCCCTGGGTTCCATCCCTAGCACTTCCAAAAAAAAAAAAAAAAAGTAGTAGTTAGTCAAGCTTGCCTTTTGGGGCCTCTGGTTTTTTTTTTTTTTTTGCTTTTGAGAAGGTGTCTCCTGCCAAAAATTATTTAAAAATCATTGAATTATAAAATACTTGGGGATGTTTTTGTTTTGCTTAAAAATATTCACTGCTCAGTTTTGCTCCCAATTGGAATTTGTTTCACAGGATGTGAGAGGGAGCTCCGCCTTACTTTCCCCTCAGATGCTCAGCAGGTAGTTCCCATGCTGCCCCTGCAGTGGGCCTTGGTTCTACCCCTGCCTGCTGGAACTTCCCCCGGTGGTTCCTGGCTCTGCCAGCCTTGGCCTGGATGATCAACCTGTGCTGTGCTGGCTCCTCCGGTGGGTCTCAGGCACGCTTGTTGCTGAGCACCTTTGGTCAATGCACACACATCTGCTCCTGAAGGCTGGGCAGCCTGGCCCATGATGGTCTGCCCGCTTTGCCTAGGGACTGGCTCCTCCATACAGGCTTGGTTTCCCCCTCTATAAAGGCTCCTCTGCTGTGCTGACTTCACCAGGTAATCTGTGGGATGGTATTTGCATATTGTATGGCACAGTAGTGGTGCTTGCTTCTTAAATTCTTAGGCAAAATTAAAATTAAAAGGGAGATGTAGGTATTGACAAATGTTCTTAGTGTCTAGGATGAATTGATTACATTAAAAGAGCACACATAGTTTTTGGCATTTTCCTAGCTGCTTAACAGACAAAGGAACCCAAGGGAGGCAGGTCAGATTCTTGTGCGTTTGGGTGAACCAAGGAGGGTTAGGGTTTTGGGAGAAAGAATTCTTCCCTGACATTAAAGCTGGGCTCTTGTAAAGGAGGTGTAGAGTCAGTGGGCTAGTGGGTACCTGGTGGGTTGGAAATTGGAGTCCTTACCTTGCCGTCTGCTGCCAGGTGCTGGTGCCGTAAGTGGCCCTGAGGAGCCCCGACTCCTCACCTGTGATGTGAAGACTGTCAAGTCTGAGAGCGGGGCTTGAGGACCCGTGAGTGTGTGCCAAAGCCTGGTGCCTGGCATGCAGTAGATGTGCACTGTGTGTAAAAGGTGGAGGGACAGTTCCATGGTGGGGGCTCATGACTTTGCAGTGAACACCCTTGGAGAGCTGCTCTGACAGGGCACTCCTGCGGGAGCTGCGTCTGCCTCCTGTTCCCCTTGTGTCCATTGCCAGGGTCTGTGTTGCTTGAACACAGGTGGTGGGTCAGAGGGGTTGCCTTTGACCTGTGAGGGACCTTTATTCAAATCCACAGGATGTTGGGGCTGGGGCTGGGACTCGGACTCGGACTTGGTGGCCAAGTGCTCCCCTGGCGCGTGTGAGGCACTGGGTTCCATCCTCAGCACCTTGTAAAATTAAATAAAATGAAGGTATTTTAAAAATTCCCAAGACGAACAGGTTGTCTTTTACAGGACATGGTTGGCTTTGGGGATCATTCCTCAAAGAATGAGTGTTGGAGTTTCAGGCTGAATCATGGAAGCCCGTTGCTGTTGGAGTGGGTTCCCTTTGCAGTGAGAGTGAAGTAAGCCCTGCCCACAGGATAGTGGGACGTGTGTTTACAGTTGATCTTAAACTCTGTGTCATTGCTTTTCTTATGCACGCCATATTGCTCACTAAAATAAGGTCAAAATATTTTTAGAAGATTACTCATTAAACTAAAAGAGCTGTGTGAGTAATGGTAGTAGCACTGGTGTAGAGGCGGGAAGCTCTCCACTTGTGCCGGCCTCACATGCTAAACGGCATCAGGCTCTGCTCCCAGGGCCATCTTCCCTGGGGTGTGCTCTCCGCCACCCTTGCTGGCACCTGCATGTGCCCTTGTACCAGTGACCTCCCTGTTCAGCTGTCTACCAGGGCCCCTCACTGGTGCGCCCCCTGGCTCTGATGGACTGGAGATGCCCTGAGGGTTTTACATGGGGACAGCAGAACTGAACTGACTTCCAGGACTGTGCTCTCCTACCTGCCGAGACGGCACTTCTCAGAGAGCAGTGCTCTGGCCTTCCTGCACGGTGTCCTCCAGTCCTGGGGTGCCCAGCTCAGGGCTCCCTGCAGGCCCTCCACCCCTTCCCTACTCATTCCTGAGCTGGCAGTGCTGGCCTAGTCTCCCTGTGGGTCAGGAGAATTGATGGTGAAGTTCCTTCTTACAGCAGCTGGATGTGTCTTCTGCCCCAATACCTACAGGAGAGGGGAAAGAATCATTTATTCAGCTGGAGCCCATGAGGCCCTGAGGCCACAGTAGGGGTCTGTTTCCAGGAACAAGGGACCATTGGCTGATGGGCAGCCATTGTCAGCCTTGTCCTGGGTCTCACAGGAGAGCACTAGTTTGATGGCTCCTGTGCTCTGGTCTCTGTTCTTATGAGCCATTAGGATGCGTGCTTTCCTGAGTAGAGCAGGCCTGGTAAAGCAGTCCCTGTGACATTCCATGAACCTGTGCTCCCCGGGCGATCTACTCTCTCATTCACACACCCTAGTGGCGCCAGCCACACTTGAGGACAGGTATTCTTCCTTCTAAAGTGAACTGATCACATAATTTCTACCTAGTGTTGATCGGTGCACACTTCCCATGCATGTCCTGGCATGAGGAGCAGCCTCCCACAGGGTGGCTAGAAAGGCTGGGACCACCACCCTTTTCCACCTGGAATGTTTGTGTGCCTCCTTTCAGTCCTGTTTCTGCAGGGTCCTCTAGGTCTGGGAGCTGGGATCTCTCTCTCTCTCTCTTTTTTTTGCAGTGCTGGGGATCGAACCCAGGGACTTCCGGCTGAGCTATCACCCCAGCCCCGAGAGCTGGGATCTCTGACGGGCAAGGGTTCCTTTCCTTCCCACTCGGGTCACATTTTACTTTTCTTATTTCCTTGTATACCTGGAAAACTTAGGAGCTCACTCTGGATTGAGTTTGCCAAGGTTTTGGAGTTGAAACTGGGGCAGGGAGGTGCCTGACTGCAGATGCAGTTCCTATCCAGGCTCTGCTTGGCCATGATGTTTGAGTGGGACCTGAGAGTGAGTGTTCTGTGCTTTGGCATTGACCATCCTGAAACTCGTGGCCCTGGGATGCAGGCTGAGTTTGGTTGTGTTTCTTGTGCAGTTGACTAGGCGGTGGTCCCATGGGGCCCTGCAGTTGCATGTTTCTTCTTTGCTCTTGGCTAGGCGGTGGTCCCGTGGTGCTCTGCAGTTGCATGTTTCTTCTTTGCTCTTGGCTAGGCGGTGGTCCCATGGGGCCCTGCAGTTGCATGTTTCTTCTTTGCTCTTGGCTAGGCGGTGGTCCTGTGGTGCTCTGCAGTTGCATGTTTCTTTTTTGCTCTTGGCTAGGCGGTGGTCCTGTGGTGCTCTGCAGTTGCGTGTTTCTTCTTTGCTCTTGGCTAGGCGGTGGTCCTGTGGTGCTCTGCAGTTCCGTGTTTCTTCTTTGCTCTTGGCTAGGCGGTGGTCCTGTGGTGCTCTGCAGTTGCATGTTTCTTCTTTGCTCTTGGCTAGGCAATGGTCCCGTGGTGCTTTGCAGTTCCGTGGATGGAGTGCAGTTGTGCTTATTCTCCAGCTGACTAAGCAGCTGTTCCCAGCTGCATTTTGTTTATTTATTTATTTTGAGATAGGGTCTCTGTAAGTTTCTGAGGCTGGCCTTGAACTTAACATCCTCCGGCCTCAGCCTCCTGAGTAACTGGGAGTAGAGGCTTGGCCATTGCACCTTGTTCTGGCTACATTCTCAGCACCTATTTTAAATGCACTGTTCATTTCTCCAAGAAGGATGCTGTGGTTGTGTTGAATGCAGTCCAGTTCATTTGATGGCCAAGAGTGGGACTTGCCATGCAGGCAGCAGGTGATTGCCAGCCACGTGTCCTCTGTCTCTCAGGAGGGCAAGTGTTTGGTGGTACCTTCTCTCCAGTCAGTGCTCCTGTGAACCATCAGGATCCTTCCTTTTCTGGAACCAGTGATAGGTGGCAATTCTCTTGGCCACTGACTGGCCAGGAGACCCTGATGAGGCTGTAATCCTGCAGCCTGTGATTCCCCTACAGGTATAAAGAAGAGGCATAAAGAAGGTGGTGTCTACGCCTGACTTGGCCCAGGTTGTAGCACAGAAGTGCTCCCTAGCTGAACCATTTTCCACTTTAATTGACCTTCTTGATTCCTGGAGGCTGCCAGTGTGGCAACAGCAGTTCTAGGAGGAAGATGGGGAGGTGCGACCTGGGGCAGTGATACTCGCCTGGAGGCCTTAGGAGAGCGACCTGGAACTTGGCAGTTTTCTTGCCCCCTCTGGGGGTTGCTGGGCCTGCCTCCTGGAGGAGAGCCAAGCACCCCATGCCAGCCCTGCTGCAGACCGTGGCGCAAGTTCAGGCAGCAGCAGCAGGTACATTGTGGGAGACCTTGGACCCTGGGCTTCTCAACTCATGGTTTATCGGACAGCTCTGTGTGGGTTAGATTTTCATGAGTCACCCAAGAGCGAGCAGTGATGCGAATCTTTTTGCGAAGGCCACATAACTCATGCTAAGATGTCGTGGAAAGAACGTGGGCTGCAGGCATGGTGACGATGGGAGCTTCAGACAGTTGCCAGCCCTGCTGGGAAGTCTGGGTGCTGTCTCTTGCTGTTCCCTTTTCATTTCCCCTTCCCCAGACCAAGCCCCCTAGACTGTCTCCTTGGCCTCGTGTCTCCAGGTGGGACAGAGAAGGATGAATGATTCTCTGCCCCTTTGGTTTCTAAGGTGACTTCCAGCTCAGTTCTGGGATTTTTCAGGCATTGGCTGTGGTCAAGGACATGGTCCTGGGCCCTGTGCTGGTGCTCATTACACCATTGAGTATAGTGAAAGCCTAACTCTGGAGTGGGATGAGGTTGGGGTGGATGTCTTCTGCCCTGTAGGTTTGAGGTCCGTATGCCCAACTTAATGGGTTGAGCAGCTGTTTTTTGAAGTTCTTGTGTTGGGGCCTGTAGAAAATAGCAGAGATGCAATCTCTGGCAGACACACTCCTCTGCTTGCATGCCCTTCAGAGTGCTTTCCATGGTAGACCCTCTTACTTGCCAGTGGCTGCTTGTTGCTCTTGGCAGGGGTGCCAGCAGAGCCACTGCCCTGGAGCATGAGTGTCAGGTCCCCAGGCCACCGGCTTGCTGGCTCTCCAGGCAGCATTGAGGCATGGCTGTGAGGTTGGTCAGGATGACTGCTTTCTGATTACCAGCACTGAGCCCCACCCACACCCAGGCAGCCTGTGTGGTAAGACAGACGTGCGCAAGAGAGCATGGTTGTCATGGCAGCTGGTACATTGTGAGCTCGGAGCACATCAGTGCAGCCATGGAGACAGCAGGGCCCCTGCTGGACTGCAGTGCGTGGAGCCTGTCCCGGAGCTGCTCCTCAGAACCCTGGCAGGTGACATGCCCAGGGACTGTGGCAGAGGAATAGCAGGCCCTGCCCAGCTTGCCCCAGGGCAGGCTTGGGTGATGTCCTCAAGCTGAGGCACCATCTTCTCTGGTTAGAGAGGCCACTGTGCCCCAGGAGAGGTGGTTCTCAAAGGTTAGGTCAGCCTGGTGACGCTCATGAGGAATCCTTTCCAAATAATGATTTTCAAGGACAAAACAAAACATAGGATGGCAGACGAAGCCAATTGTACTGAGATTTGGCCATCAAAACACCGAATAAAATGTGACAAAGTATCACATGAGTTCTTCATCACATTTGATTACAAGGACCCAAAGCAGGTGATTTGAAGTGCACTTTGTGGCCTTGTTAATGACTGTTGTGTGATGTGGGGACAGCTGTGTCTTCTGTTGGGTTGGCAAGTACTGCTGGCCTTGCAGTGGCTTACTGTACACATTCCTAGTGAATAGGAGAACAGTTTGCAACCTTGAGTTCCAGGGGTGAAAATTCCAACTCTTGGGTACCAGGTGACTTGCCACCAGCATACAGTGGTCAGGACCAGTGCTGGGACGATGATGGCCCGAGAAGCTTTCCTGGTGAGGACTCTGGTGCCAGGGACTTGCCTACCAACCTTTGTATGTAGGCTTGTCCCAAGGGAAAGATGGCCAGGGAGTCTGTGGTTTCCCAGGGAGCACAGGATGTCAAAACCACAACCACTACTCACCCCCCTCAGAATCATGGTGTGGCACAGGAGTGTTGGTTCTGGGGTTGAGGGAGGCAGAGAAGCAGGGAGCAGGGTCCTATTGCTGCTGGGCTCAGCCTTGAACTCAGTGTATTCCAGGGCTGGGAACACCCACAAAGCAACGTGTGCAAGGGTCCTTCTGGGATAGGATGGGGCTCTGAGCCTGGGTTGGTGCATGGGCCAGGGCCAGACTCATAGGGCAATTGATCTGGAAGTCCAGAAGCTGCAAGCCAGAGGCTAGAGTCTATCCTGGAGGAGTAAAGGTGTGTCAGGAGGGTTGGGTTTGCATTGCTGGGTGGAAGGGCAGCAGGGCAGGTAGCTCAGTGTGGCAAAAGGGCGTCCTCTGACTACTCTGGTTCTTCCACGATGAGGAGGCTGCCTCAAGGGGCCTCAGCGGAGTATTTATATTATTTAGTGTGAACATTTGTAAGCCCTGGGCACTTAGGGAGGGCTATCTGGTCCTTCAGAAGCCTCATTCACAGGCGCACCTCTTGGCATCTGCTATCCACATCGAGACTTGGTGGTGACCCAGCTGCTCACACAGTAAGTCAGTTACACGCTGCTTCTCTCTAAAAACAGGATCTTACCACTGCTGTGCTGAGTGACCTGCAAGTCAGCAAACACTTATACCCACTCTGTCCCTGACACTGCTGGGTTCTGGGCCTCAGGAGTCTCACTGCTAGGGGACATGCTCAACAGGGAATCCCTAGCCAAGGGGTATGTCATTAATGTGCAGAGCAACGACAGACATTACCCCTTCCTGGAGCCGCCGGGGTCCCTTCCCACTGTTATCATCCAGGGAATCCTGGACAAAAAAGCAGGATGTTCCTTCTTTTCACATCGACTCCAGAAACAAGACAGAAACAGGTGGAAAGTATTTAAAACAAGGCTGTGTGACCCACTGCCAGACGAAAAGCACTGGTGTGCTACCTGTGGCCTGGAGGAAGTGCCTGCTGGGGACCTGGAGGTGTCTAGGACCCTGGGGACGAGGCACAGTCCCTTGGGCCTGTGTGGGCAGGCAGCATGGCTGCAGCTAGAATGAGGCCAGGAGGAGTGGAGCAGAGAGCAGGAGCCAGGCATCTCCATAGATGCCCCACCCCAGCCTATTACTTGGGCTCCCATTTGTTCAATAGAAAACTTGTCTTTCGGTGAAATTAGAGCTGATGTGTAGCGCATCTGGCTGCCCTGGTGCCCTGCTTCTCTCCCGGCCTCCTGGAGCGTGTGCTTTCCATCTTGGCACATCTCTGCCCATCAGGCCCAGAGCCTGCAGCACACAGGAGCGGCCCTGCCCTCTGCGCCTGCTTCCTCTCCATGGGTGTGTGCCCTGCGTCCCTCTGCCACCCTCTCTCCAGTGCTTTGGTCTGATCCTCCACTTATCTTTGGGACTCCCAGTGAGTGATAAAAATAGCCCAGGCGCTCTCCCAGGGCTCGAGGCCCTGCAAAGGGTTCCTGTTATTCAGGGGGAATTTCCTTCCCCAGGGAGGAAGTGCAGGCCCACTCCCTCTGCTTGGAAAACTTTCATGGCTTTAACTTGGTATTTTCTATTCCATGTGTCTTCCAGTGAAGTTGTCGGTATTTTCATGATTCCCAGGAGCAAGGAACAACTATCTTGTGAAATTGTTCATTTTATAAATATATTGCTTTTGTATTTTCTCATTGCTTTTATTCATTTGGGTTGGTGACACAGGCTGGTGGGCAGTTTTCCTTGTTTCCCACAGTAAATGTGAAAGGAATGGGGCCTTAGAGATGCTCCTTCGGAGCAGGGTCCACCCGAGAAAGGACCTGCTCCGAGTCTATGCTGCTGGCCGGGCTTAAGTACCAGTCCGTCAGCTGTGGTGGCCGGCCAAGAGGAGCCTGGCTGGAGCTGTCTCTGCGCTCCTGCGTCATGGCCTCGAGTGTCCCCTCTCAGTGGTGTCCCCCTTCTCTGTGCTGGAGAGGCTCTAGTCAGGAATGTCCATGAGCATTCTGTAAATCATGCCTGCCAACAAGCACTGCTCGTTCTTTCCACCTGGAGAGTGCACTGGCCCTGAAATGGACTGCAGGGTCAGAATCGGCGTCTCTGTGTGTGGGCGTTTCCTGGGACACTCATGTAACTTTGCTTCTACTTTTTGGTTGGATGGGTGGAGACACCTGAGAACTGGAGCATTTGTCCGTTGGTATTCTCTTTGTTCGGCACCTCCTGGTTTGCAGAGCCACGTGGACAGTGATTTCATTCCTCGTAACATAAGAGTCTGCCGTGGAAAATATTTCTAGTAAAAGTGAAAAGGCTGGACTGGGGTTGTAGTCCAGTGGGAGAGCACTTGCCCAGCATGTAAGACCCTGATTCTATCCCCACTACTGCCAAAAAAAGAAAAAAGGAAAAAAAGAAAAAAGGGAAAAGCTTCCTCCATTGGGGTGACTTGCACTCAAAACAACAGGAAACTGCTTGAGAGCAGTTAGTTGTTCCTGGGCCCCCAGCAGGGAAGGGGCACAGCAGGTGTGCTGCTGGGCACCGAGTGTTCTGCCTCTGCACAAGTGTCCTCCCTGAAGTCGGAACCTGTGGAGACAACTCGGTGACCTTAGTAACCCCTGAGCATGTTAGTTTGTCCTTAGAAAGCAAAACACAAGCAGTGCAAGAACTGAGTTTTTCTAGGGCAGAAGAACAGTAAGCACAGATCACACTTGCGCTTGTTAATGAAATACTTGCTTCCAGTGACTATAAGTAAACACTTAAGTACAGTGAGTTCTTTTTAGGAGAGGGTGTAACTGGAAAAGAGCGTAGTCCTGGTTGGACAAGGGCTTGCGTTTTCCTGGATTGGCAGTGTGAGCCTTACTGATATGCGGGCCTGGAGATGTGAGCTGGTGGCGTTTCCTTCCCCTGCTCGTCTCCAGTGTTTCTGAGTAGACTGGCGTCTGAAGAGCAGTGAGAGTGGGGCTCCGCCTCGACCCCTGATGAAGGGGACCCCTTCATCGCAGTTGAACCTTGCCCTTTGGCCTCCTCTAGCTTGCCAGTGCTTGATGCAGCCTGTCTTTCCAAGTACTCCAGGTGTGATAACCTGGGGCTGCCCAGAGTGACAGACGCCAGCGGGTGGGCCCGCATAGCAAGTGCTCTCAGGCCCTGTGGCAGATGTGTGCACGAGCCGAGCCTCGGTGTCAGGAAGGCTGGCCTCTGACTCAGAGTGGCGTGCACATCTTCCTTTGTGATTTTGGGAACATTCCTGTACCTCTCTGAAATAGCCATGCAAGGGTTGATCAAGTGGTCCTGGGCTCCTGTTGTGCCCTCCCAGACCCTGGGGGCAACAGACAACAAACAAGATGACTGCAGGGCTTAGAGTGGGAATGGGAGTAGGCTCAGGTTGAGATGCGGGGAGGGTGGGGTCCTGGCTAATGATGCCTGAGCAGGGCCTCAGGACCACCAGGCGGAGCCCCAGGGCGGAGTCTGAAGCAGAAGGCCGGCTCTCTTGGCTGAGTGCAGAATGTTAGACTGAGGCAGGCCAGATTGCGAGGACTGGTAGGTACCTAAATGTGTGGCCTGGGTGTTGGGGAGCCATTGAAGCATTTGAACCAAAAGTAATCAGTAACTCCAGCCTACAGCTGGGAAGGTGGATGCAGGGGAAATGGAGACTCCTGCCTCCTGCTGGGAGGCTTCTGTGTGGACCCCTGCAGGACACATGGAGCCCCAAGCTGAGCAGGGGTGAGGGGCTAGAAGGAGAGGAGGCAGCAGGGGAAGGCAGGGCAGGTGAGGCACGCTGCACAGTTCCCTGGCCACTCCGATGGGAGGCTGGGGCAGGAAGTGTGCCTGTGGACGCAGAGTCTGAACTTCAGTGAGCCTCCAGTGAGAACCCAGAGGGCCAAGCAGAGCAAATCCATTTTGAGGATCTGGACAGAACATTTGGAAAAGAGTGGCATGGCACAGCATCAGTTGCCTCCAAGCCATCAGAAGTGGGGACACTGCAGACTCCTCCAGCCTGGCAGTTAGGGGTCCCTGGGATGAGGAGGTTCTGTACAGGGACAAGGGCCAAGCCTCAGAACATCCAGCTGGGTGGCGAACCTCAGATTTCCCCGCAGGAACGAACGTGTGAGCAAAAGTGGAGGAGTGGCCGTGGAGAAGGTAGAGGACGCATCAAAAGGGATGACAGCTGGGTCCCCGGGAAGCAGGAAGGGCAGGGTGTGCGCCGCACCTGGAGTGAGTCCGCTGCCCTTGATGACAGGAGCTCTCCCACTGTTTTCCAGTGCTTGCGCCTCCTGGGCCCCCGCCACCGCCCATCCAAGGATATGCCTTCAAGCCTCCACCTCGACCTGACTTTGGGACCTCGGGGAGAACAATCAAACTCCAGGCCAACTTCTTTGAAATGGACATCCCCAAAATTGACATCTATCACTACGAATTGGATATCAAGCCAGAGAAATGCCCAAGGAGAGTTAACAGGTATTCCATTCCATTCTTTATCGTTTTCGCTGGTTGATGTGGGAGCTTTGTGCAGACACACTCAGTGTTGTTTGGTGGTGCTGGGTATTGAACCCAGGACCTTGTGCATGCAAGACAAGCACTCGACCAACTGAGCTGTATCCCCAGCTCCACACTCAGGGTTTTAAACTAACCAACTCTCATTCTCAGTGCATCCTTCCAACTTTTTTCCTAAAAGTTTGTATTGCATTTGTTTTTGAGAAATGTTTTAGTGTTGACAATTTTAGCACAATGAAATACAGACCCTATAAATGTAGAGCTCTGAGTTTTGAGGAGTGCCTCCACACCACCCTTTCCAGGATTAGTTTTGGAGATCCACCTGTATCGTTTTGTATACTGTAGCTGATTCTTATTTTGAAATACTTTGAAAACAAAATACTTCATTGTGTACTCAAAATTTATTTATTTTTCACCGTTCTTTTAGACGCATGGGCCGTCTAAGCTTTGACCAGTATAAATAGAGCTGCTGAGAACACTTGCTCAAGTCTTTTTCTTTTTGTGCACATTTTCATTTTTCTTAGATAAATACCTGGGAGAGGAATGGCCAGGTGCAAGGCAGGTGTAGGTTTCTCTGCCTGTGAACCTCCCCCAGCACAGTCCAAAGTGATTGCACCAGCAGTGTGAGAGGGTCTCGCCTGCTGCACGCCCTTGTGCTCCGGATGCAGCCAGTCTTCTGGGAGGACTGCAGTGGCTTCTCCTGGTGGTCGTACTGGGAGCGGAGCACCTTTTCATATGCGAGAATTCTTATGTTCACATATTAAGTATTGATTAAATATTGCTTCTAGTAGGTGTCTGTCGAAGTCTTTTTTTCTATTTTTATTGGGTTGTCTTTTTATTCGTTTGTAGATTTTAGTAGAGTCTAGATGCAAGTCTGCTGGAAATATTTTTTCCCATCTGAAAGGGAAATCAGCTGACGGTCCGTGTGTGGGTGTGTGTGAGCTTCTGTCCTGCTGTCCACAGTCACTCATCCTCTTGTTCCCTGAGGTGTCCTGGGGAGACATGGCTCAGAGAGACCCAAGACCTCCTGTTCTTCACAGTTGTTTTGCCTGTTCTTGGTCTTTTGCTTTTCCAAACAGACAGAATAATAAATAGAAATAACTGATCAAATTCTACTAGAAGCCCCTTGGAATTTTTAAACTCCGATCATGTTAACTCTAAGACTTGATGTGTTCTTTGCTATTGTGTATAGTATTTAAAAATTTCCTCCAGGAGCAGGGGAGTGACTGCTGATGAGTTTGGAGTTTCTTCATGGGGGTGGTGAAAATACTTTAAATCTAGATTGCGGTGATGGTCGCAAAACTCGGGATATACTAAGCCATTGAATTATGCATGTTTCTTTCTTTTTTTCTTGTACTGGGGATTGAATCCAGGGGCACTGTACCACTGAACCATCCCCAGTGATTTTGATTTTGGGACAGGGTCTCCTTAAGTTGCTGAGGCTGTTCTTGAACTTGCGATCTCTTGTCTCAGCCTCCCCAGTTGCTGGGCTTATAGGTGTGTGCCAATGCACCTGCCTGAATTCACTTTTAATGGTGGATTTTGTGCTTCTGTGAACAGTATCTCAATAGAAATGTCAAAAACTTTTTCATTATTTTTTAATAAAGATGTTTTGCTTCCTCCCAGTTTGTAATGTGTCTTATTTCCTTACTTGCCTTCATGCGGGTGGGACACCCAGTGGAAAGTCGAGCACAGTGGTCGAAGGGTGAGCATACTGTCTCATTGTGGTCTGTAGGATGCGGGCCTCACTGTGGCATCTTCCTCTAGACTCTCAGACTCTTGCCAGGCTGAGGGATTTATTGGTCTAGTTTGCTGAGAATTGTCCTCAGTGGTAAGTTGGAGTCACCTTTTCTGCATCTACTGAGATGATCATGCTTTTCTTTCCCCCTTTTTTTTTTTTCTGTTAAATTAATGCATATTATTTCTGTGTAGTGCTAGATTGAATTTGTTAGTGTTTTGGTGTGAATTTTTATGTCTGTGTCTGAAGGGGCGTTGGTGTGTAATTTTCTTGTGGGTTTTGTTCTGTTTTGTTTTGTTTCTTTCAGTGCTGGGGTTGAACCCGGGGCCTCAGGCATGGAAGGCAAGTGCTCTATCACTGAGCCATGTCGCCAGCGACCTCGCCATGTGCTGATGCTAGGGTTATGAGGTGTCATTGAGTAAGCTATCAGGTGTTCCCAGTGTACTGAAAGAACAGAATGAAAGATCATCTGTGTCGCTTTTTCTTAAACGCTTGACTGGATTTATTGTTGAAACTATTCGCTCTGAAGTTGTCTTTATAGGAAATGTTTTTGCCAGATAATTGCTCTATCAGATGCCAGTCTGTTTGGCTTTTTTGTGTTTTCATTTTACGTCAGTTTGGGTGGTTTGCCTTCAGGATTCTTTCCACCCCCTCTGTGTTGTTGAGTCATTGTCAGAAAGCTGTTCGGGGTATTCCCCCAATGTCGCTGACCTGTGGTGAAAGCCCACTTCAGTCCTGATGGTTTGAACTCCTGTCTTTTTCTTTTTCCTCCACTGGCCTTACTAAGGGTTTACAGTTCATTCATCTGTTCCCAGAATCAACTTTTTTTTTTTCTCATTTTTCTGCTTTGATCTTTTTTTTTTTCAGTGCTGGGGATCAAACCCAGGGCTTTGTGCTTGACAGGCAAGCACTCTACCAACTGAGCTATCTCCCCAGCCCTGCTTTGATCTTTATTATTTTATCCCTTCTACTCACTTTAGGTTTAGATTATCAATTTTAAACATTTAAGGTAGTAAGTTTCCCACTTAACTTGGTCTCAGCTGTAACCCAGTAAATTTTGATTTTAATTTTCATTAAGTTAAATATTTTCTCATTTTTCTTGTGGTTTTTTGAACCCGTGGGCTTGTGGAAGTGTTCTGTTCCATTTCTAAGTATCTAGGGAATTTTTAAATATCCTGTTGATGTTGATTTATGATTTCATTCCTTTATGGTCAGAGCACATATTCTGGTAAGATCTGAGTCTTTGAAACTCTGGGGGCATTGGTTAATCTTTCTTTTCCTTTCTTAAATATTTTTAGTTGTAGATGAACATGATATCTTTATTTTATTTATTTATATGTGGTGCTGAGAATTGAACCCAGCACTCTACCACTGAGTTGTAACTCCAGCCCCAGTACAGTGTTGTTATATGTGAACAATTAAGGAAAGCTGTTCTCTCTAGGGGCTGGGGTTGTGGCTCAGTGGTAGAGCGCTCACCTAGCATGTGTGAGGCCCTGGGTTCGATTCTCAGCACCACATAAAAATAAAATGAAGGTATTATGTCCACCTAAAACTAAAAAATATATTTAAAAAAAAGAAAAAAGAAAAACTTCTCTCCCCACATTGACTGCATGGAGTGTTCTTTGTTCCTTTCTGTGGACAGGTGTCCTCTTGAGGCTCTGTTTCCTCTAGCCCCAGAATGTCCTTCCGCCTTCACTGTTTTGCAGGCAAGACTGCCTTATTGCTGGGGACGGGGCCCAGAGCCCCCTGCATGCTGGCCTGGCGCTCTACCACTGAGCCATGTCCCCGGCCCCGCATTTTAAAAAATGCTCCAGTGTTTTTGTTTCATCCTCACTTTGGAAGGATATTTTTGCTGAATGTAGACTTCTTCCCATCCCTGCAGCCCAGGGGCCAAGGATTGAACCCAGGGCCTTGTGCATGCTCTGTGTAAGCTACTTGTCCAGCTTGAGGTATAAAACTGATTGATAGTTTTTCTCCCCACCACTTAAAAAAAAAAAATCTTTTTTTTTTTTTTCTTTCTCTTTTTTATTTTCAGTACTGGGGATCAACCCCAGGACCTTGCTCATGGTAGGCAAGTGCTCTGACACTGAGCCACATCCTTAGCCCTTATTTTGTCCTTCTGACTCCACTGTTTCTGATGAAACGTCAGTCTACATTTGCATCATGGTTCCTGGTGTGTAATTTCTTTTTTCTTTAAAGTTTAAAAGTTTGCTTTTCCAGTGTTTGACTTTGATGTGCTTACGTGCAGTTTTCTTGGTATTCCTCCTTCTCTGCGTTCATTGTTTTGATCTGTGTGATGCTGTCCTTCAAGAGGTGGGGGAAATCGCTGGCCTGAATGTCTTCGAACCCTCTTCCTGCCTCACTTTCTCCTCCGTGGAGTTGTCAGTCACATGCATGTTTGCCCATTTGATGCTTGCTCCAGGCCAATGAAACCAAAATTCCCTCTCCCTTTTTCATTTGGGATAATTTTTTGTTGCCTTTTCTTCAAGATCACTTTGCCCTCCTTCTGTGGTATTTGATCTGCTATTGTAACTATCTAGTGAACTTTTCATTAGGAATTCTACTTTTTAGGTCTAGAATTTGCATTTGATTCTTTCTCATAGTTCACATTCTCTAATGATAATTCCTCATCCTTTTACTCATTATTTCTGTCTTTTTTTTTGATGACCTTGAATGTGTTTATCCTAATAGCTTGTTTGTAGTAGTAGCCCTTGTCTGCTGGTTACAAGATGTGTCATCTCAAGGTCTGTTCCTGTTGACAGGCTTTACCTTAGAATACTCCTCACCTTTCTGGCTTAATCACACCCACAGTGAGTTTTTTTAAAGAAATAATTATTTAATTTTTATTTATTATTTTCTTTATTTCTTTTCGGTGCTGCCTCACACTTGCCAGGCAGGCGCCCCACCGCTGAGACCCACCCGGCCCTGCACTGTGCGTGTTAGGTGACACGGGCTCTGTGAGTCCAGTTGCTATCTGTTCTGATGCACTGTCCTAGCAATTCCTGTCTTGTGTGGTTCTGGACGCCACTGTGTGTCGCCTTGGCCAGGCAGAACTCCGGGCTCCTAACCGTGGGTGGTGATGGGACTGCTTCAGAGCAGGGCACAAGGACAGTGTGGGGCCTGCCCTGAGTGCCTGCCTCCCTCTGTCACCGCAGCCCCAGCTGCCTGCTTCTCAGTGCCTCTGTTCTGTCGCAGCTGCTTAGGGCAGGAAGTCTGACCTTTACATTGTGTGAGGCAGAGATCTTGGTCTCTGCTGGGCTCTGCAGTGTGTGCTGGTGCCTTGTGGGTAAGCAGTCTTTGCTGCAGTGCTTGGTTCTGATCACAGCTCGTGTAAGAAGATGGGTGACTGAGAACTCTGTTCCTTTACCTGTGAAACTAGCTAATGGTTTCCTTCAGTGTGCCCGGGACATGTTGAGAGCATGAGGTTCATTAAAGACACCCTTACTAAAAAGCGTTTCTAGCTGGGTCTAGCACCTCGCACCTGGAATCCCAGCACTGGGTGGCTGAGACAGGAGGATTGCAAGTTTGAGGCCAGCCTCAGCAATTTAATGAGAGGGTATAACTCAGGTGGTAGAGTACTCTGGGTTCAGAAACTACAGGCACAACTGGTTAAACTCCTTTCTTCTTTCCTTCCTTCCTTCCTTCCTTCCTTCCTTCTCTCCCTTTTCTCCCTTTCTTTCCTTTCTTTCCTCCCTCCCTTCCTTCCACTATGAGGATTGAACCCAGGGGCACTCTACCACTGAGCTATACCGCTAGGCCTTGCTTATTTTGAGATGGGGTCTCACTGAGTTGTTGAGGCTGGCCTCGAACTTGTGATCTTCCCGACTCGACCTCTCAGGTTGCTGGGATTACAGGTGCCCGCCACCACACCTAAACAGCTTTCTTTACTGAGGGTTTTTCTAGATCTTTTCTTGGCTCACCCTTTGTGACTTCTTGGTTTCTTTTCAGTTTTTGGGGGTGGGGACTTCTGTGACCTAGGATGCAGTCTCAGAACTAGAATGAGGCTAGAAAAGACTGCTTGTTTCCTGCGCTTGGCGTGGTGGCCGTGGGGTCTTGAGTCTCCATTAGGCGCCCAGAGGCTTCCTTTTTAAAGACTGGCGTGGCAGAAAGCAGATGGTGGTCACCCATGGAGGTCTCCTTGGCTGTCCTGCACCCCCTGTATGCATCCACATGCCCGAAGATTCTGAAGTGCCTGCCCTAAGAGATGGCCAGGCTGCACGCATGGCCCAGGCAGCCCTGTGGGGTTTAAGACGACAGTTATCATCACTGCCAGGCTTCACTGCAGCCCACCCTTTTTCCCAGCTCTTCTCCAGCTCTGGTTCAGGCCGGGGAAAGGAGCTGGCAGCATAGAGGTGGCATCTGCAGCCTCCCACTTGAGCTGGGGGACTGCCCGCCAGCCACCTGTGGGAGTGCAGATTGAGCTAGACATCAGAAGGCAGTTGGGTGTGCACAGTAAAATAAAATGTTGTATATCCTGTGGCTGCTGATTCTCCTTTCAAGATTTTCATCTCAAGCTGACATGTATGTACAGGATGAAGGAAGATGATTCTTAATATTACAATGACCCAAAAAACAAAAACAAAAACAAAAAAAACACACCACCACCACCATCACCTAAATGTCAGTCAGGAGGGAAAGTTTGAATGAATAGCAGTATCCAGTGAACGTAAGGTGGAACTCTGGGCAGCCTTCAACACCAGCCAAGTGGGCCCTCTGGGTAATGCAGTGAACAGTTTGTCAGTACTGTCATGGCACGATGCAGGTGAGAAGGAAAGATCTCTAAGATACTTAGTAGGAAGACAGCAAGCTTCAAAACCAGGTATCAGATACCATCTATATAAAAAATGATAGCCCATTTATTTTTATATACCCTGCGTTTGTAAACCAGCAAGGGTGCTTCTGAGGGGTTTGGTCAGGAGATGTTTCGAGCACTGTGAATGCACAAACTCAAAGCCTATGTGATTAGGGGTTAATGGAAGAATGACTGAGGTAATATCTTCTACAATGGTGGCAGAAAGAACAGGAGCTGATGGGGAGCCTACTAGCTTCTCCCAACTTGGAAACACGTTCCGCTTACTGTGCGGCAGCTCCATGTGGGGATCAGGAGCAGGGACCCCAGAGAGGCCTCGCCTAGACCCTGTCATGTTGCGTTCCCTGTTCTGTGCCTTGATGTCCCCGCATGTGAGGTGGAGATGATGGCGTCTGCTGCCTAGCTTCTCACGAGCTGGAGCCAGTGGTTCTGCTCCAGGTACTTGGGGAGAGTGACGCTAGCAGGCCTGGGTCACTGTTCTCACTGCTGTAGCCCAGGGCTGCCCTGTTAGATGCTGGGTGCCCAGGGGGCCCAGAGAAGATGGACAGGTGGCCTCTTGCACTTGGCCTTCTGAGTGAGGCCGGACACAGCCTGCGACTGTGTTGGGGGAGGGGTTTCTCTGGGGAGCCGTGCTGGTGCAGTGCAGCCCCTGGCCTTCCAGAGGTCCCCTCGATGTCAAGGAAGATTGGATCCAGGGACTTGGGGAATAGCATCCCGATTGTCCTCCCAGGTGTCCTGGGGACAGGGCAGGGAGTTAGTGCCTTACAGGTATGGAACTTTGGGTGGGAAGGGAGAAAGTCTGTGGACAAACGACCCGGCGGTGGCACACCACTGATAATGTGCGCCATGCCCTGTGTGCTTCACATGGTGCCGTGCGGCGGCAGAAATGGTGAACTCTGTTACCTGTTATTTTACCACCATTTAATTTCATTCATCTACATTTATATTTTGTTTTCATTTAGATGGAACACTGGGGACTCACACATGCCAAGCAAGCGCAGAGTTATACCCTTGCCACCATCTTAGAAGAAGGAAGAGGGAATTCCTGGAAGGGTTGCAGGGCTGGGTGCTCATGTAGGACAAGATGCTATTCAGGATTGGGCAGCAGGTTAGGTGACCGGTTTCTCTTGGACTTTACCCAGAACAGTAGTGCCTTCTCTTGCACAAAAGCGGATTGCTGAGGCTTGCGGGTGGCATGTGAGTCTGAGGGATGCTCTCTTGGCAGCACAGGTCTGGACAGTGCAGTGCTGTCTGCAGTCACCATGGCAGGGGTGTTATGTGTCCTGCTGGGGCAGCGTCTGGCTAGGATGTGCCTGCCCTCTGTGTGCCTGGTGCCTTGCCCAGTGCTGGGCTCTGACTCCTGCCCCAGACCAGCCCCCAGGATGAGTCCAGCTCAGGAGAGGGAGTGTTAACATGGGGAGGCTCCTCGCGGTGTGGGCTCAAGTACTTTCTTTGAATACTGGGTGCCAGTTGCCCCAGTATTATTTATTGAGAAGTGCCCTGTTCTCTGTTCTACTGCTTCTAGATAAGCAATTTGGCCCTTGGCATGGTGTGTTTCTGTTGTGTGGTTTGGTCCTGAGCCTCCTCATCTGCCTGGGGGAAGTGAGGGCCAAGGCTTTATGTCAGTACTTCATTAGGCAGCCTGTGTGAGAGACAGGTAGCTAATGAGGTGAAGTGACCTGCCCCCGAAGCCCCTGAGATACCAGGAGATATGTGCCGAGCAAAGACTTCCAGGAGCTGGAGCCTGGAAGGTCGGGGGCTACATTCTAAGCCTCTGAACCATAGGCAGTCAAGCCCCCTGGCGTTTGCAGTGTGGTCTGCACATGTGTGCTGGGGGCAAAGGGCATACAGAGAGGCCTCAGGCCCGCTGCATGCAGAGCAGCAGGACAATATGGTTGTGTTCATCAGGTTTGTGTTGAGGTGACAACAGAGGAACGCACCGTGCTGAGACCTCAGTTGCTGCCTCTGAAGGTGGGCTGGATTTTGGCGGGCCAGCTGGGACAGGCTGCTCTGGGCTTCAAGTCAACTTTAAGGCCGTGATTCTGGTAGTGACACAGGGTACATTGGTCCTGGTGATCCCAGGAGCACCAAAGGCCAAGCCAGTCACACGAGACCCACAGCTGGACCCAACAGGGATGCTGTGTATACACTGTGCAAGACCCGCACAGTCATGGCAGAGGCACCCGTGTCTGATCTACAACTCTGGGATGAGAATCCATCAGTGCCACTCTTTAGGGGGCTTGGGAATTCTGGAGGTTCCAGAAGTACCTATGGTCTGAAGTACGTGGGCTTGCATGATCAGATTGAACTAACATTAACCCACTTCAGGTCCTAAGTTGATGGTTACTCACGCTACTAAAGGAAGCTCAGGTCTTAGGAGGCCTGTTAAAAATCAGTGTCAGAAAAGTGCCATCTTACAGTGCTCTTTCCTTGATTTCTGTTGACACTGACTTGAATTCTTCGTTTCAGGGAAATAGTGGAACATATGGTCCAGCACTTTAAAACACAGATCTTTGGGGATCGGAAACCAGTGTTTGATGGAAGGAAGAATCTTTACACAGCCATGCCCCTTCCAATTGGGAGAGATAAGGTAAGGCCACAAATTGGGTCAAGTGGGATAGAGTGCAATTCCGATGGACTTGAGGTTAATCCTTCTTACCACATACGGCATTGTTTCACCAGGAGAAAGGCACTGATTGCCTGTGTGCTGTGTCCCAGGCTCCTTGAAAGACCCCCTTGTGGTGCCGTGTGCAGTGACCAGGGTTAAATAGAGTGTGCAATTCTGCACGGCGTGTGTGCACCCAAACGTGTGTCTCAGACCAGCATCAGGCAAGGCTTATGGACAAGCGTGCTTGGCTGGAGTGTATCGTGTCATGAGTGTGCCTAGCTGCGTGTCCCTATCACCTGGGCCTGTCCCTTTCACCACTGAGGAAGTGTGCTCACACAGGATTGTGTGCGTCACTGGCGGCAAAATGAAGTGCACTTTCTGCTGTAGCCAGCGATGGATGGGAATCAGAAGAGGGCATCTGTCAACCCAGACAGGTTGTGACAGTAAAATGCCGCCTTTTCTCGTGACCTTCATCCTTACTGTGGCTTTGTTTTAAAAGTAATAAAATCTCTCCCTGGAAGTTGTCATTTCTGGGCATCAGCTTTTACCAAATGTCTTTTCTAGGGTGACGGTGGGTGCTTGTAAGTAGAGGAGCAGAGACCAGCTCCAAAGGAACCCTTATGCATACTTTAACAAACACAAGAAAAACCAGCCACTTAACAACTGTGGGAAAGTGCCAGCTAATTCCTTCTGGGAATGCCACACACCACCAGTCCTTAAGCCCTGAGTCCCTGAGGAAGGGAAGACTTGGGGTCTGAAATCGCTGTTCCTCTACAGAGCTGGAGGTGTTTGTGCTCTTGCATCTTAATGGTGACCTTAAAGCGCGTGAGCTCCTGGGCGGCTCCCAGCCTGTCTGCATCTCTGGCAGGCCCTCTGCTCCCAGTGCTGTGTGCTGAAGGGGGCAGCATGTCATGATGGCTGAAGGCCCAGGTGCCGTAACATGACTCTGTCCAAAGGGCTCTGGTCTCATGGTGATCCCCAGAGTCACCAGTGGTACGTGGCATGTCGTTGCCAGCCCAGGGCGGGGCATGACATGTTCCAAGTGGAGGAATCCAGGACTGACTGCACCTGGGCTGAGTGTGAGCTCAGCAATTCAAGATGCTGTGATGTGAGTCATCGGTCTTAAAGTTTTGTGTTTAATTTGCATTTGTTTTGTTTATATAAGAAAGGAAAGCATAAGGGGATGATTCAGTTTTGTTTGTACCTATTTATAGACTCCAGGAGGGCATGATGAGAACTTTCCTTAAGAAGGTGCGGGGGAGTCTTGTTGCTCGAATTCAAAACGTATCATTGTGAAAGTCGATCCCAGAGTAGATTTGCCCCTCTGGGTGGCAGGACCCAAGCGCAGCCTCTGCTGGCAAGACTCTGTCCCCTCAGCAGCACTAGAGGTCAGGTCGTACCAGAAGGCACAGACAGGAGGGGTGGGTCTTCCTGAGATGCTAGTGGCTCTGGGGCTTCACGTGTCCAGCCAGCCCCAGAGGCTGCACCTAATCCCTGCGCCTCGCTCTGCATAGCAGGTGTTTGAAGCACTCCATCCCGTTGCCAGGACGTGAGAACACTTGACAGATACTTGGTTGCTGTTACTGCTCTGTCATCCTGGCCCAGTCCAGAGCATCACTGGGGGTGCCAGTGCCTGCAGTGGCCTTCACACACCCAGCTGACACCTCAGGGACTCGGTGCCTCCTGGAGACCCCGGGTGCAGCTTAGTCCAGTGGGCATGGTCTCCTCTTCTAACTACACCTTTCCCACTTGTTCGCAAGGTTCTGCCACACGTGAGGGACATGGAGGTGGAAGCTCCGTGGGAGCTGAGGACTGCCCCTTTCCTGTACTCGTGCTGCTGTGTGGCATGGAGCAGAGGCATCTTTGGGGCTCCTCTTTTGTTTTATCTTTTTACCACCTGTAGTAAGAATCGCCAGCTGTCCCTTAACCCATGCCTGCCAGAGGCTTGGTGGGGACTCTGGTGGCTCTTGCCCAGGCTTTGCATGGTGGCCAGTCACGTCACTGTTTGAGGTGGCTCTTCCCAGACCTCTCCTTGATCTCCCACTTGGGCCTTCACCTCCCTGCCTTTCTTCCAACCCCTGTGTGGAAGGAAGGCAGGTATTTTGGTCAAGAGATCCCTGACCACCCAGGCCTGCACCCTCACTTTCCAAAGTAAGAGACAGACTCAGAAACTTGTATGCATCATGCAGGGGTCCCAGTGTACCCTGCCAGATGCACTGGCTGGGACTAGTTTTCATCCCAGGCATTTGAAGGGGCAGTGGTCTGCCTTTCAAGACAGTCGGTTGCTGTGCAGTCACAGAAGCCCTCCCTCGTCACAGTTCAGGATGTGACCTGCAACTGTGGTTCCAGCCCAGCCTGGCTGGTGCAGTGGGTGTGACACCCTCCTTGGGTCCAGGAGGGTCTGGCCATGCCAGAGCACCCCTTCTCTCCAGGGCACCTCCAGGGCTTAGTGCCTGACCACTGAGCTGTTTGAGGAAGTCTGGAGATGTGCAGCTGCTACTCTGAGTTTGCTGCCCCCCGGTGCACACACGATTTCTTTGTGTTCTTCAAAGTGTCGTATTCCAGTTCTTTGTTTCTTAGTTGTATAGTGACACTAAAGCAGGTTTCTCCCCATTACTGTTCCCACACCTAATGATTTCATAACAGGGTGTGGGGTTCAGTGTTGGGGTCTGCTGGGGAGGTTGCTTCCCCAGGCCCTGGACTGGTGCTCAGAAGTGGCAGTCATAGTGTCCCTACAGCACAGACAGCCTCCTGCAATGCCTGCTGCTTATTCCTCATGTACAGAGGGGCCTAATGGAGCCACCTGCTGTGATCAGAACTTGGGGCCACAGGACCATAGTTCAGTTGGGGCCCTTGGGATGCTGTGTTAATGGGGCACAGATCATGCCACGGGGTACAACCAGCAGCCCAGACGCAAATGAGGCCTGCTCTCCAGACGCTGCTGGGTCACTCTGCCTGGGAGGGGATGAGTCTGCCATTCTCTCCCCTAAATTACCTCAGGTCTGTCGAGAGACTGTGATTGGCAGAGGGTGTCACCAAGCCCGGGGTGGGCACGGCAGCTCTTTGTGTGTGGCCAAAAGGAGGCTGGGCTAGAACACATTTAAGAATGTAAGTACAGCTGGGTACAGTGGCACACGCCAGCGACTCTGCGACTCAAGACCAAGGCAAGAGGATTGCAAGTTCAAGGTCTTCCTCAGCAGCTTAACAAGACTGTTTTCAAATTAAAAAATGAGAAGGGCCGGGGGTAGAGCACCCCTAGGCTCACCCCCAGGTCCACGAAAACAGATGAAGCCTTAACCAGACCTTGGAAGTGTAGGGTCTCCTCAGCGTTGGTTCCAAGCATCTGATGGGTCCCGCTTTTCCGAGTGTGCCTGGGACTCATGGAGTGCCGTCGGGTAGGGCTGTGCAGGCTGAGTCCCTGCCGCCAAGGCCCGAGTGCCGTTGGGAGGCCCGCAGGCTGGTTTCCACTCCCACGTGCGCTGTGCTGCCTGTCAGCCTCTGTGGTAGGAACCAGGTCTCTGCCAGGCCAGCGTGGCAGCATGGTCCCACCATGACGCCACCAATGGGGACATCTCTTCGGCTTTCTGCCCTGTGGCCGGCAAACCTCTCTCGGCTGCTCTGGATCTTGAGGCTGTGGCTGTTAACAGGGGAAGACACCTACCACGTTATCAGAGCTACATCAGATGACTGACTGCAACTTTTATCCAGAGTAGAAATAAACCCATATACCCACCCCAAGTCCCCAGGCCCCCTGATGCACCCTCCCTGACCAGTGACTTGGGTTGGTCCACCCTTACCCTAGTGCACGTGCCCCCTCTCATGGGGGTTGATTTTGCTTGGTTCAGTTTTGGAATCTGGAGGGAGTCAGGGTACAGTACCCTTGGTTGTTCTTTGTCTTCCCAGCGTGAGAGTTTGAAGGCCACTGGTTTGAAGAGCACCTTTTCACAGCTCTCCTCAACAGAAGGACCTTGGCACTTTACAGTTTGGAGTCTCAGCTGCAGTGGAACTTCAGGCATGGTCAGGTGTGAGGCCCAGGCCTGAATCTAAAGTATATGTGGGCCTGGGACTTGGCCTGCAGGGTGGCAGCAGTGCATTTGATCTTTGCCCTTGGGAGGCCCAAGCAAGGAGTGGCAGGTGGGACAGGAAGGCTGTGTGGAGGAGGCTGTTGAGCATCCAAGCAGAGTGTGGTTGGTCCGTGAGTGAGTGAATGCCCAGACCAGGATTCAAAGGCCGATCAGAGTTGTGCGGGGTATCTGAGTTGGAGAGGATGTTACACGTACATGGGGCAGCAAGTATGGGCGTGAGGTGGGTGCTGGGCTGTGTCCATGCATCTGGGTCGTGTGGCCCAAGGAGGCCAGCTCCAGGCCTGCACTGAGGTCCTCGTAGCCCACACATCATGTGCAACCCAGCCTGGTCCCCATCCCATCCCTGCCCTTGCACATTGCCGTGGCCTTGGCCTGTTCATTAAGTCTGAGTGTTATAAAAAATGGTGAGCCAATTCTCCCTTGCTGGGATTTCTGGGCATTTAAGGATAAAATGTAAATAGTCAGTGACCGTTCAGATGACTGATGTAGAAACACCGAGAGGTGTCATCAGCAGAGGGAAGCCGCTGTAGTCATCCCTTGAAGGGTCTGTGTGTGCTACAGTCAGGACACCTCGATGGCCTGGTGGCAGTCAGGCTGTGGGTTCTAAGTTTTGGGGCCAAGCGAGCAAGTGAAGCAGGTCTCCTCTTGTGGAGCAAGGTGGGTGCCTGAGGTGTGATCTGGAGGCCCTGAGGGTAGAGTGGCTCACTGCTTACTAAGCAGCAGCCCATGTGCATGCTGTGGACCATTGTTCTTCCTGTGGGCATGGCCACACTACTGTGTGGACAGGCTTTCACTGAACATCAACACAGCTAGAAATTCAGTGTCTTGATCACATTTGACGTGCTCAGTGGTCACATGTGGCCAGAGGATAGGTAGATAAATGGCTCGTGGCAATCTGCGAGCTGCCAGCTGTTCTGAGTGACTTCTCAGGAGGGAGTGACTCTGTTTCTGGCCCTTTGCAGGTGGAGCTAGAGGTCACGCTGCCGGGAGAAGGCAAGGACCGGATTTTCAAGGTGTCCATCAAGTGGGTGTCCTGCGTGAGCCTGCAGGCCCTACATGACGCACTCTCGGGGCGTCTGCCCAGTGTCCCTTTCGAGACGATCCAGGCCCTGGATGTGGTCATGAGGCATTTGCCATCCATGAGGTAAGGGTGCCAGCGGGGACCAAGGGCTAGAAGCGTCTGCTTCGCACCTCAGGTGTGCTGGGAGTGCGCAGTGTCCTGAGGCTCATGTGGGCATTCTGTGAAGGCAGTAGGCAGTGCTGACGCGGAAAGCGTCCTGCGTGAAAAGGAGTCACCAGCATTTTCAGCCAAGCACAAAAAGGTCATCTGTGACCCCTCATGGTGGATTGTCACAGAACCCCCTAGGGGAACATTCAGTGTTCCCTGTTCTTGTCCCTGGAACTTGCAATTGAAGAATACTCACAGTATGTTACTTGACTCGGGTCTATCCCAGAGAAACCTTCTCCACAACTTCTCATGACTCTGGGTAACATCGTAGAAGGCTTCAGACTTACTTTTTCTTTCTTTGGTCTGGGGATTGAATGCAGGGCACTCGTATCATTGAGCCATATCCTCTGACCTTTTTATTGAAATAGGGCCTCACTAAATTGTCTTGGCTGGCCTCAAACTTGTGATCATCCTGCCTCAGCCTCCCAAGTCACTGAGATTACAGACATGTACTGCCGTGCCCAACTCAAGCCCTCAGACTTCTTGTTTCATTCTTTGGGATTAGTTTTTACCACAAAAAGGTAAAAGAGGAGCACTTATTGTTGCTGGGAATGAGAGTAGGTGAACATTTCAGTGACTCCTCATTTGCAGAGAGTTGTACTAACTTCCTGGGACAACTTAGAGGAGCCAGACCAGCTCTTCACATCCAGATCTGCGTCTGCACATCAGTACCCCCACACATTCGGCACACAGTAGGACCTATATGCAGGCCCTGTGAAAAGCAGAGACCTGATCTGAAACAGCTCCATTTTGAGTACCTCCAGGGTGGAGCACACTCTGAACCAAGGCGCCAGTGGAGGCTCCTTCGTGTCTGGAGAGATGGGCTTTGAAGTCATGCCTTCGCTGCTGAGTGGTCTGTGGAGGCAACCACACCTAGGACCAGCTGTCACTCTTGATGGGCCTTGGCATATAATCTGCCACTGGACTGATAACACTTCTCTCAGCATCCTGCTTGGAACTGTGGATGGGTGCAAGGTGGAAGGGTGCAGAAATATCCAGAAGGAGGGTTGCCGAAATGTCGACTGTATTTTTAATCGAGTGGCAGGAATTACTGTCATGATTTTGTTTCTGAATTCCTTTGGATGGTTTACATTATTTTTATAGCAGGAGTAAATGGCCTTTTTCATTTGGGGAAAGTAATAGGAATAGTGGCAGAATTAACATATCTCTGGTGGAAAATGAAAAGGACCACCTCTGTGATCTTAAGAGTGATCCGCATGTGACGGTGTCTGTTAAACTGTGCATCCTCTTTCAGGGTCAGGTGTGGTGGCACACGCCAGGCAGCCCATAGGTGAGGTTGCCCTAGAGAATGTTTCTAGGTAACCCTGGTTTAGGCCAGCACTCCAGGCAGGAGGTGTGTGGATCTTTCTGTGCTGACCTTACTATCCCCTGCACATAAACTCAAGCTCCAAGGGCAGTGAGCTCAGTGCCACCTGCTGTCTCTAGGTGCCCGATGCATGGGAGGCACTCGGTGAACAGCTGAGCAGAACAGGGAATAAGTGCTGGGTTGTGCATCTCAGTGACATCCACAGTAGCCATACAGCTCAAAGCCACATCGCCCCATGACCTGGAGCTGGTAGTTGTTGGCACTTTGAAAACACTCATGTCTACCTGCCCGCCCCATGTACCTGACACAGCCCTGTTCTAGAAGTGACTTGCATAACTCTTACTCTGTGATGAGCAGTAAGCAGAAGTGGGCAGAAGACAGGATTGGAAATACCAGGCAAAGCCAGGCCTCTGCCTGTGCCTGGAGGCTCTGAGCCACAGCCAGAGCTTTTCCCCAAGGTGCCTTTGTCTTTGAAGAGACTCACAAAGGGAACACCCTCTGAGTACCAGTCACGCATCCTTGAGCTGAGACCACCATGGGTCTCTGGCCCAGCTGACACCAGCACTGAGGAGAAAGGTCCCCTGGGTCTCCATCCTGTGTAATATGTTAAACATCTCATGCTGTCCCTGCCGCAATGCCACGGGTCCCCAAGGGCTGTTGCCTATAGAGTGTCCCTCAGTCAGTTATGAACACAGGGTGGAGTGCAGCGTAGTAAAAGCAAGCTTACAAAGAAAAAGCAATGTCAGAGTGTGTTTGCCTGGCTGACTGGTGTGGAAGAAGGGCAGACACGGAGTCAGCCTGCCCCTTCCTGGCTGTGCTGTAACCAGGCGAGGCCCCTCTTGGTTACAGGTACACCCCCGTGGGTCGCTCCTTTTTCACTGCCTCAGAGGGCTGCTCCAATCCTCTTGGTGGAGGCCGAGAAGTGTGGTTTGGCTTCCATCAGTCGGTCCGACCTTCTCTTTGGAAAATGATGCTGAATATAGACGGTAAGCAAAGCCCTGGGCCTTTACTGTGGGTGGATTGGGGACCACGTGGAAGAGCCATGAACTTGGAAGGATTCTGCTGGCAGGCTCCAAAAACAGCCTGTGGCACCTGTGCAGTCTGTGGTCAGGAGTGGTTCTCAGAGGCCCAAGGAACTGCCTCTACCATGGCCCTTGGTGCTGCTGAGGTTGCCAGGTGCAGGCTTGGCACTGCACGCCTGACTTCCTACCCTGGTGCCTCAGGCTCACAAGTTACTGCAAGGCCTGAGAACAGTCAGGGGCCAGCCATGTCTGACCTCCCTTGGCAGGTCTCATGTGCCGGTTTGGGCGTGGCTGCCCCTCCCTGAGGACAGGAATTCTCAAACTGAAAGTTAGTATATTGTGAAAAGCTCTAGAAAGGCCTGAGATGCTGTTCTGCGCAGAAGCACATTGATTGAACAACTTCTCAGCAGTGTTTGTCAGAAGGTACCAGAATATCCCAGGCTGTCATGATTATTAGGCTTTATGTTTTAAGAACCAATTTTATCAGCAGTGACTCCACCTAGACTCAGCCAACCCCTCATTGTTGAACCCCTTGAGCTTGGTTCTGCCCCTCTTAGGTGGGTGGAGGGCTGGCCTGCAAAAGCCTCTGGTTGCCAGGGCCCACCTGCAAGGGCGCAGATGAGCCTTTGCCTTTCCTTTCCCGCCCACAGTATCGGCGACAGCATTTTACAAGGCGCAGCCAGTGATCGAGTTCGTTTGTGAAGTTTTGGATTTTAAAAGTATTGAAGAACAACAAAAACCTCTGACAGATTCCCAAAGGGTAAAGTTTACCAAAGAAATTAAAGGTAATGAGTGCCCCCACCACTACCCGGTTACAGGGCTGGGCAACCCCTCCCGGGCCTCCCGGGCCTCTGAGTTCTTGTTCTTTGCACGTGGAGGGAGGTGGAGGTGGCAGGAGAAGGTAGCAGAGATGGTTGAAACCCATTCCCCAAAGTCAGAGTGGCCATTTCTAGTTCAGTGCCTCTCCCTGTGGGTTGGGTCAGTGGTGTCCAAGTTGCAGATGTGAGGACTAGAAACAGCCTCAGAGTGGCAGTGTGGTGACACCGGCTTGTCCTCTGAAGACTGCAGGGTGCTTGCTCATCCTTGGCCTTCTGACCGCTCGCTCTAGGAGGCGTGGTCCAGGGTTTGCCTCTGCCCATCGATAGCAGCATTGGCTGCACCTGCCAGCAGAGGGCCCTCGGCGCTGATGACCCCAAGGGGAGCACAGGCGCCTGCGTTCCATGTGCCGTGCATGTGCTCCCCAGGGCTGGGGTGCTCTGCCTTACAGCTTTGACCAAAGACCTCAAATTTTGGCCACATTTCCCTGTAGGGAAGTGGACTCCATCTCAGTGTCCTGTGGTAGCCTGTGACACCCTCCCTGGGAGCCCTGCAGCAGATTTGGAACCCCCACGGCTGGCTCTGTAGGCACAGTGGCTCCTAAAGTGGAACTCAGCCTGCAGATGCTGGATGCTGACTGCCGTGCTGTGTCCCCCAGGTCTAAAGGTGGAGATAACGCACTGCGGGCAGATGAAGAGGAAGTACCGTGTCTGCAACGTAACCAGGCGGCCTGCCAGTCACCAAACGTAAGATGGCTGTCCCTTCAAACTCTGGCCCATCCTGGGCAGGGTCATTCATTCCACTTTTTACATGACAATACCCTACCTTATTTGACTGAGTAGATCCCAAACTTATCTGATAAAATAAACCCAAATGCTGAAGTTCCACCTGTGTGGGGTAGTGGGAGACGGACCCTTGTCATCTTTCCTGCTTTCACAGCAAAAGTTCCTTGGTCATTGTTTTAGCACTGTGAGTGGTGCTGGGAAGAGTTGGCAGCTGTGGACATGGTCCTGACCCCCAGGGCCACCAGGCCTAGACTGGCCCCATCTAACTGCCTGGTGTGTCTATCTTCTGCTGTCTTGTCACTTTGACTTCATACTTCAGTGTTCACATCCATGCTGTCCATTGCTGGCTACAAGAATGCAGAGCTGTTGCAGGCTGAATATGGGCTCGTTTGGAGGGGGTCGAGGGGAGTGATAGGTTTGGACCCTGTGGCCTATTTGGGGTCTGCTGAGCCCAGTCTTACCTTGTAGTCCTGTATGGGAAATCTCTGACCTCTTGTACAGCACTGGGGGTTCTGAGCTGCCCAGGCCCTTGTGGTGTAGTAGGTCAGCCGGGTCTGGCCTGATGCCTTCTCCCTCTGGGGAGAGAGTGCAGATTGCCTGGGCGGACTGGATGGAGCAGAGGAGTCTGCACGGAAAGGCTGAGCCGTGTGGCCTTGTCTTCAGATGGGGCCACCCTCCCCAAGTGTGTGGGACATCAGCTGGCTTTCCCACCCTGCTCCCTAGCACCCCTCAGCATGCACAGGGCAGTGAACAGCGGGCTTGTTCTGTCCTCGTCCTGTCCTGTGAGGCCTCAGTTCCTCCTGGGCATTTGGGGCCTAGACACAGGAGTAACTTTCAGAGTCACCATGGTCTTTTGAGAAGCACAAAGAGGCCTTGGTTTCTGAGCTTGTCTTCATTTATCCCGAATTCTTTCTTTACTGTGGACATAAGGTTAACTCATGACCATTACTTCTATGTAGGGGAGGGCATTCTTTATTTTCCACAGGTGGAGAGACAGTGAGAATGGTGGGCTCAGGGATAGTTCAGGTCAACCAGAGTACAGGGCCTGGCTTCCACTCCCAGAGATCCTTGGACATTTGCTTCCCTCAGATCACCCAGCAAAGCAAGCACAAAACACAGCTCTGGGTGGGCATGTGCAGGCTCCAGTGCCTGCTCCAAGCATCCCAGGAGGTTCTTGTCTGAGCCACCTCTTTGCCCTCAGGTTCCCACTGCAGCAGGAGAGTGGGCAGACGGTGGAATGCACAGTAGCCCAGTACTTCAAGGACAGGCACAAGCTGGTTCTGCGCTACCCCCACCTCCCATGTTTACAAGTCGGACAGGAACAGAAACACACCTACCTTCCCTTGGAGGCAAGTGGCTTGGAGGAGAAAATGGGTGGGCCAGGCCTGGCAGCCTCAAGAACACCAAGGTCCCAACCTGGTCATCACCTGGTGCTACAGCACCTTGGGCAAGTTGGTGGATACTGCTGAGCCTTGGTTTCCCCTTATTAGAATGGGACTAGCAGCTCTGGTGGGATTGGTGTGCGGGCTAAATGAGGTCTGGGGCCTGTGCCCAGCAGGACAGTCAGTGCTTGGTGCTTGTGCTGGGTGTTCACTTCCCGTCTAGCCATAAGGCCACTTGAAAACTGCTTTCCTTGGGAAAAGATCCACACGGCAGCAAGCCATGTTAACTCATCCTTGCATGTCAGTCTTTGGGTTGCTCGGGGCCTTGGCTTCTCCAGATCCCAGACCTTTTCTTGGGCAGCCAGTTTCACGTGCACACCTTTTACGTTGATAGCACTGATGTTTGGAGATAGCCCCAGAACTCTTCAAGTGGAGCCGGGCCCTACATGCCTTACGTGCCTGGCAGGCTGGAGTCAATACCATGGCCCACACATTTGTGTCATGCTGGGTTTCCTTAGAGCAGATTCTGCTATGAACCAGAAGGGGTTCACAGTGCAGCACTACTGTTCTGGTGCTGGTGCTTGGGCTCCACCACTGAGACTCCCATTTGCTTCCTGGCTGCACATGGCACAGTTGTTGACCCCTTTCCACATCTTCTTTGTAGGTCTGTAACATAGTAGCAGGACAGAGATGTATAAAAAAATTAACAGACAATCAGACCTCAACCATGATCAGAGCGACTGCCAGGTCGGCACCCGATAGGCAAGAAGAGATCAGCAAATTGGTGAGCATGTGTCCTGGGGGTTGGTCCTGGCGTGGGACATCAAGGCTAGGAGACCTCCTGTGCTTTAGATAGACTTGGCTGCTAGAAGGAACGGAGGCCCTTCGTGACTCTAGGCTTTCTCTTTTTTCCCTTTTCCAGATGCGAAGTGCAAGTTTCAACACAGACCCGTACGTCCGTGAATTTGGAATCATGGTGAAAGACGAAATGACAGACGTGACTGGGCGGGTCCTGCAGCCGCCCTCCATCCTCTATGGGGGCAGGGTAGGTGTGGAGTGGAGAGGGCGTGAGTGCCTGGCACTGTGGGCAGCAGGCTCTGAGCCTCCTTTGACCGCCCCATGAGGAGTAAAGACTTGAGAAGACCTGACCTCCCTGGTGCCTTGTGAAAGACTGCAGATGATCCAGAATGCTTTCAAAACCCCATTTTTGTCCATCAGAATTTTGAAACCGTCATTCTTCACATGATCGGTGCTCTCCCAGTACTGAGCTCCTCTCTAGAGGCTTCTTCTGTGCACCTGATGTTTAGTTTTAGATTCTTGGGTATTTGGTAGCAAGCATGGCACTTAGGTTTTTTTGCTTTATTTATTTATTTTCCTGGTACTGGGGATTGAAGCCTGGGCCTTTTATATGCCAGGCAGGTGATCTACTACTGACCACACCTGTAGCCCTTTTCTTTTTAACTTTATTTTGAGACAGGCTCAAAGTTGCCCAGGTTGGCCTTGAACTTGTGGTCCCCTTGCCTTAGCCTTTCAAGTTGCAAGGCTTACAGGCCTGGCCACCATGCCCAGCAGCACTTGGATTTTGCCAGTTTTACCTGATATTTTTGTCACTATGTGACCCAAGGTGTCCTGCCCACTGAGCCTAGTAGGCCTCATGAGAAGAGTATCCTTATTTCCTCTGGGATGCAGAATATGGAGCATTCTGTGGGCAGGTCCTGGGTGAAGGCCCTGGGGGCCATGCCTGGACCTTTGGGCCTGAGCATCCCGAGGTACCATCTCCCTGGCAGCCAATCCTGGGGGAGGACTCTACCTGTCTTTGTTTCCTTTTTACCTACCACAACTTTAAACTTCAGTCTTTAAGACCCATAACAGGGTTTTGTTTTGCTGCTGCTGCTTTTTTTCTTTTTTCTTTTCTGCAATGTTAGGGTGCGAATGCAGAGTAGCCCTCCCAGGAAAAACATGTCATCCTTCTCTTTTGTAAAACCACCCAGGGATTATTATATATTTTTTTCATGCCTTTTTGTTTAAATAGTAGCATATCAAGCACACTGTACCCTGCCTGTTGTCACTGTCCTGTTTACCTTCAGAGCTCACAGAGGTCTCACAGGTCATCCATGCTGTCTGATTCTTGGGAGTCTTATTCTTGGTGACTGTTGTGTGGTATTCCACTGCTGACCATGGGCTGCAGGTTGCTCCCCATCCTAGAGGGACTTCTGAACAGGCCTCCTGCTGTGAGCCTGGACACTGTACATAGCACCTGGCCCCCTCCCCAGCCCAGGAGAAGGAGGTCCCAGTGGCTCCGGAGCAATCCCAGGGCCAGGTGGTGGAATGAGGACTTCAAGCCCAGTGTTCCACCTGCTCCATGCTCCCATCCACTTCACTGGTGTTCTGTCTTTTAGTGAAGATGGACGTCCTAGAAAGCAAATTAGCTCTTGTAACCAGCCTGCAAAAATCTTAGAACTGACTGGATGAGAGGAGCTCATGGTGTTTCTAAATGAGCATGCTTGGGCTGGGGAGATAGCTCAGTTGGTAGAGTGCTTGCCTTGCAAGCACAGGTCCTGGGTTCAATCCCCAGCACCGCAAAAAAAAAAAAAAAAAAGTAGCTAAATGAGCATGTTTCTTCAGATCTGAAGCTTTCTAACTGGAGGACACTTTCTTGATCACCTCCCTCACTTGTTGTCCACTGTTAGCATAGGAAGTTAAGTGTCCTTCATAAACAGGGCATGTAGCAGGGACTCCCAGCCAGGGGCTGTTTCACCCCCATGGGGACATCTGGCAGTTTCTGGAATCATTGTTGCAACTCAGGGCTAGAGGAACGGCTGGCACCCAGTGAGCAGAGACCAACATTCCACAGTGCACAGGAAGCTGCACCACAAAGAGCCACCCAGCCCTAAGTCTCAGTTGAGGTTGAACCACGTGGATCGTTCTAACCATCACTTTCTGTGAACACCTCTTGTGGGGGTGGGGGTGGGGGTGGCTCTTGTATAGAAAATCTTGAGAGCAACCCATGTGACAGCATCCAGGCACAGCTGTCCTGACATGGTGCCCACAGGCCTGGGATGATAGTCCCCTCCTACACATGGCCCTTCCTGGAGGATCACATGGAGGCAGTTCAGAGATTCCTTAGGTGGTGGTATCAGGGCTGGTGGTTTTTGGTAGAAAGATGGCAAGATTTACACAGATGCATGGCTTCGTGTTTCTCTTTGTAAGTGGGAGTAGCTTCCATTTCAGGCACAACTGTAAGCAGTGGCAAAGTAGAAGCAGCTATGGGCTCAGTCCTTGAGTGCCCGTGCACTAGCCACAGTGCTGGGGAGAAGGACTTAGACCTCCTTGCCTTTTCTGGCAGCTTCATTGATAGCAGAGGAGGTAACATAAGGGGCAGCATTTATACAGCAGGAAGCCTTGCTGTACTCTCACATGACACTTGTGTCCCACCAGGCTTCCTATGAGTCTGGGTTGGAGTTTTGGGCCTTCCCGGTCTCCCAACCTAACTTCCACGCACCCCTTCCATCTGTCCTCTGCTCACCACCTATCCATCTCCTCTTCATCCAGCTCCCCCGCAAGCTCCACCATCCCCTGCCCACCCATTCTGCAAATATGTGCAGATTGTCTATGACACTGGTCCTGTGAGAGACAGGAGGCCACTCACAGGTTAAGTTTTTGTTCTCAGATCATTTTGGTGAGAGGTCCAACACAGTCCAAGGTCAGAGGAATGTGTTCACCATTGTTTCTTCCTATACTCTTCTTGACACTTGCAGAACAAAGCGATTGCCACCCCTGTCCAGGGTGTCTGGGACATGAGGAACAAGCAATTCCACACGGGCATCGAGATCAAGGTGTGGGCCATTGCCTGCTTTGCACCCCAGCGCCAGTGCACGGAAGTTCATCTTAAGTAAGCCTGCTTGAAAACCAGATGTGCCTGGCAGTGATCCTGCTGGGTATGGGGACATGAGGAGCTGAATAACTACTTGGAAGACTGGCTCTGTTCAAGTGGCAGCACGTCTGCTGGGATCCTGATGTCGGGTTGTCAGCCTTTCTCTATCAGAGAATGCTTTCTGGGGCAGCCAGACCAGGATCTCTGGCCCGCTTGGTGTGCATCTTGCCCACAGGACCACTATGAGCATGGGCATGAGCATGAGCAGGTAGCACAGATTACAAACAAGGTACCTGGGAAACGAATCTATGAGTGCAGACAGAGCCGGGCGCGTGGCACGCCCTGTGACCCCAGCAGTGTGGAAGAGGCAGGCAGGAGCACTGCAAGTTCCGGCCAGTTTCGGCAACTTAGCAAGACCCTGCCTCAAAACAAAACAGATTTAAAACGGGGTTGGGGTGTGGCTCAGGACCATGCCTGTTGTAGTGATGGCACCCATAGTCCCAGCTGCTGAGGAGGCAGCCCAGGAGATCAAGATCAGCTTGGGCAACCTAGCAAGCACCTGTCTCAAATAAGTAACTAAGTCAGTAAATAAATGTAGAAACAAATGAAATTGAATTCATGAATTAAATTAAAAAAAAAAAAGTTTGATATTTCTATAAATTGAGAGAACAGAGACAGTGGCGGATGGTAAAACAAGGAGGTGGCAAGCCTTGGGAGCATCTCCTGCTCAAGGAGAGCCATCTAAACAAGGAGGGGGAGCGGCGTTTGTGACCCTGCATGGTGCACAGGACCACTCAGCAGAGGGGTTCTGGTAGGGACCTGTCCTGACCTGGTATCAGGATAGTTTCATAGCTCGTGCTTTTGCGCTGGAGTTCAAAAGGTAGATGAAACATTTGCTTCCCCCTGTCTATGGGGCAGTAGGGGGGCTGCAGAGCGCATGAGTATAGCTGATAACTTGACCAGCCCAGCCAGGGGCCTTCTGAAAAGCAGTGATGCTCAGAGTAGCCACCCAGGGGTGAAGGGCCATCATCCCCTGGAGGCTGCGCTGCTGGGAGGATGGGCTGGAATTAGAGAGAAGGCTCTGGAGACGGGAGAGCCTGGACGTCAGGCAGCTCTCCAGCCTGTCCCTGATTCTCCGTCCTGTCCTCTGTCATTCGCTTGGAGCTCCGTGATGCTGAGGCACGCATGGGCACGTGTAGATAAGAATGCAGAGGCAAGACGCGGGGAAGTGGATGCCGACCAGCTGTGCTGGAGCAGCGTCCTCTGCCTGATTGTAGAAGGCGACACGGGGTTCCTCCTAAGCTCAACATGGAAGCAGTGGATTCCTCTCCTCCCCCGCTGAGCTTCATGCCAGTTGCCCTTACTGCGGGTGGTGCTCTGCCTTGGGTTGATTTCTTTCCTATTATAGTTGTGTCACAAGTCCAGGCTGCTCCCCCAGGAGCCAGGACGACAGTGCGTGGGTCGAACGCGCCTGGCGTTCTTGTGGGGAGACCAAGTTCTCACCTGACGCAGGGACGGCCCTGGCCCGCAGGGGAACCGCAACTGTTTGGCATGAAAGGACGACACCTCTGCACCTTGGGAACCTCAACCAGGGAGACAGCTTGAGCACAGGTGGAAGTCTGCTGTTTGATCCTGGCCTGGCCACTGTAGTCCCTTTCTAGTAGCCTGGATGTTTACATATCCAGCTTTTTCACAGGTTGATGTTTTGGTAGATGCTGCTTTGAATTCTGGCATTGTCTAGGACTTTAAGAAACTTAATTCTGACCATGAATGTACTTTGGCTTCATGAACCTTTTGCTCTTTATTTAGGACCTGTGGTTGATATAACTTCTTTGCCACTAGCTGTGCATTTTAACAAAGTGGACCTTCTTTCAGGTCCTTCACAGAGCAACTCAGAAAGATCTCAAGAGATGCTGGAATGCCTATCCAGGGCCAGCCGTGCTTCTGCAAGTATGCCCAAGGAGCGGACAGTGTGGAGCCCATGTTCCGGCACCTGAAGAATACCTACGCTGGTCTGCAGCTGGTGGTGGTCATTCTGCCTGGCAAGACCCCTGTGTATGGTGAGTGTCTGGTGACTGCTGGCTTCAGGGGCCATGGTGGCCTTTGTAGGAGTTTATTGGTAGCCTGGGCGCCCTCGTGTTCTGCCACACTGGAGCATTTACTTCAGGCCTGTCCATGAGTCTGAAGAGGAAGAGGTAGCTCCTGGTCACTGCACTCCAGTGTCCAGGGTCAGCCTCATTGCTTCATCCGAGGCCACAGTACTGAGGAGCCAGCACCCCGGACAGCCTAGAATTTGGCCAGAGAGTAGGTGTGTGCACCATGCCACATGAGTGCTGGCCGAGGAGCGGAAACAGGGTTCCTTAGCTCTGCAGTATCTCCCACGACGCTACCAGCAGCTCCTACACCCACCACAGCCTCACTTTGTTATCTCTAAACCCACCTCAGAATTCTCTAGAAGTTCCTCAGAGTCTTTTATGCCAAAGGACAGTCGCACAGTCTTCCAACCATGGTAGCCCAAGCCCTGTGGTGCTGCCCCAGCCGTTGGAGAATACAGAGAAATCAGACACAGCTCTGTGTCGGGGGCCAGGGTGAGAGCACAACGTGGATAGCCGGGGAGAGCCACTGGCAGCAGGGCGGAGCCCAGAAGGGCCCAGGAAGCGTGGGGGCTTGGTGGGTGTCACCCGCAGGTTTACCTTCTAGTCAGAGGCCAGTTACAGACAAGTGAAAGCCTGCTTCTCCCCTCCAAGTTCAACTTCCAAACAAGAAGTAACAAGTGAGTGGTGGGTGTCGAGGTGCTATCACTACTGCCTGGGAGCCACTCTCCCCAAGCTGGTCCAGGAGAGCTTCCAGTCCAGCCCGCAGCTGCGTGTGGAGGGCCTCCAGGGCCAGGGCTCTCTGATGCCAGCTGCGTTTGCCAAGGGTTCCCAGGGCGTGAGTGTTTTTATACCTGACCACTCAAACCTGTTCTGTGGTAGAAGATGTCACCCTGCTCAGCAGAGCCACATCTTCTGCCTGTGGCCCTGGATAAGTCACTTAAGCGCTCTTGGTTACAGACTGGTGGGGTGAGATGTGCCTGCGCGGCGTCCCATCCTGCTGAGGGTGAGCCTGACGCAGGTGCACAGCAGTGCTGAAGAGCACTCAGCCAGAAGCTCAGCCCTTCCACCTGCCAGAGTTCCTCTCACGTAGGTAACTGCAGTCACTCAGTCAAAAAATGTCTAGAGAAACCACAGCAGTTGGACTCTGTGCCAGTGCAGTTCAGGTGGGGGCTGGGGGGCAGGAAAGCTGCAGACAGCTGCTGCCCTAATGCCAGCAAAGGAAGGGACGTTGGCAGAATCTGTGACGTTGCACCTTTGTGTCCTGCAGCTGAAGTCAAGCGTGTGGGTGACACGGTGCTGGGGATGGCCACACAGTGCGTGCAGATGAAAAATGTGCAGAGAACCACACCACAGACCCTGTCCAACCTCTGCTTGAAGATCAATGTCAAGCTGGGGGGCGTCAACAACATCCTGCTGCCCCAGGGCAGGTGAGCCAGCCCTTCTGCCCATGTGCTGGGTGCATGGATGGTTTTCAGTGGGGCGGGGCAGTGTGCAGGTGTGCAGAGGCGCCTGGGCGAGGGCAGTGCTGACAGTGCTGGGGACAAGGGCCCTGACTACACACAGTCTCTCTGGGACCAGGGGCATCTGTAGGGGGCAAGTGCAGGGCCAGAGTGGGTGCTCTTCCCGGTGACCTGCCAGGAGTTGTGTGGCTGAGACTGAGCAGGGCACACTTGGATTGACCAGGACAGGGATGCCCGGTTCACCTGCAGGACCTGGAGCAGGATGTTCCTGTGCCCCCTGCAAGAGGCTGAGAAAGGATGATACTTGATGCTAGGATCGGAGCACTTTGGACAGAAAAGTGCCACGTAGGAACCACTGTTGGTAAATCCCAGGCCAGTCCGGGAAATTTGACTGAGCACTAGCTGCCAGCATGTCTCTGGGATGGGGGCAGGGGTGAGCAGCTGTGCCTTCCTCAAGAGCCCCCTGGAGCTGGCTTGCTGCCCTGGGTACTGGAGGGCAGAGCCAAGTACACATGTGCCACTCCTCAGAAACCAGGGCCTCCAGCACAGGCAAAAGGAGCAGTCTTCCTGGCAACAAATATTGAGGTCTTATCATTAAAGACACAGGCACTTGTCTTAACATAGAAATAACAAAAATGGTGAAGACAGCCAGATAATTCAGTGAACCAAACTGTCTTGGTGTAAAAGAGATGAGAAGGCACCACCTGTGTGCAGATCTAGCCTGCTCTGGAGTTATCCTAGTGTCTCCTTTCATTTTCTGTTGTTATAAAGAAATACCTGATGCTGGGAAGTTCACAAAGAAAAGAGGTTTATTTAAAGGCACAGTAGAGGTCCAAGAGTAAGCTGCCAGCCCTGGCTTCTGGTGAGGTCTCATGGTGAATGGCATCGTGGTGGGAATGCTCATGTGCATGAAGGAGAGGGGTCACATGGTGAGAGAGGAAGCTTTGTAATGACTCCCACAGTAACTAACTCACCCCAGCAAGATGGGCATTAGTCCTTTCCCAGGATGATGTCCCAGTGACCTGATCATCATCTGCTAGGCCCTGCCTCTCAATATCCTTACACTGGGGACCACATCTCCAGCACCCGATGCTGGGGCCACACCAGAGTGCCAGCATGAGACTCCCCTGCAGATCTGGTTAACCACAGTGTCTGACTCAGCAGTTCAGGATTTGGGCCCAAGAACTCACTCTTCTGACGGCATTCACACACTGCTGATGCTGGTGGCTAGGGGACACGCTTTAAGAACGGCTGCGTTGCCCTCCTAGCTGGGGAGAGGAGGTGTGGTGATGCAGAATGAACCTGGACTCTGCCTGAACGTGGATCCTGGCTCTGCAGCAAGCAGTAATTCCACTCTCACGCATTCAGGGGAACAAGTGAGGACACACCAAGAGTAGTTCCATTAGCCAACAGGCTCTGTAGTTTTGAGTGCCTGTCGTGTGTGAGGGGTTTGGGCCGTAGAGTGAGCACTGGGACCTCAGCTGTTACCTTTAATGGAGGGGAGATGGCCCATGAGGACGTTCGCCTGGCGTGCCAGGGGCAGGGGCTGCGCTCGGGAGCCTGAGGACATGGGGTTTTGTGAGGGGAGAGGGCCCTCCCGGCAGGGTGTCAAGCAAGTAGGTTCCTGGGAGAAGAGCATCTGGCCGAGGGTGTGGCCTCCAGGACCCTGCAGCAGGAGCCATCGGCGTGGTGGAGGTTGTTTTGCTGAAAGCCACAAGTGTGGTGGGTCCTTAGGCTACAGCTGCTGCATCACACCTGACTTGTGTTCTGGAAGGCCGCCTGTGGCTCTGCGTGGAGGGTGCTGCGGGCCTGGGCCAGGCTGGAGGCAGAGACGGAGAGGGAGCACCCAGGCTGTGGGTTGTTTTGAAGATAGAGCCCTCTGGGGCTTGCAGGCAGAGTGGATTTGGGCTTTAAACAAAGGGAAGAAGCAAGGATGACTCCACAGCCTTTGGCCTTGTTCCAGAGAGGTCAAGTTCATGCTCCTAACTGAAGGCCCCGGGCTTACTGCTCAGGCCTCTGGAGAGCACCTGTATGCATATGATGTGTCAATGTGGGAAGGAGACATCTAATGTCCAGAGGCAGTGAAATTCTGGAATCCTGGGTGGTAGTCAAAGCCAGGAAGTTGGATGAGGTCTCTCAAGGGTGAGAGTAACAGGAACTGAGTGCTGGGAAGTCCAGTGTTAAAAGTCATGGGGAGCAACAGTGGAGACAGAAGGTGAGGCCAGGCCAGGGAGGAAGGTTGCCAGGTCTCTGGATGCTTGGGAAAGTGTGTCCTGGGTCATGAGATGACTTAATGAGGTCTTAGTACATTTCTAGGCATAGGATTCTTCCAGTACTATTCAGCGTGTGGGTCCATTGGGCCAGCTGAGGTGGAGGTCCCTGGAGACCTTGCAAAGAGGAACCTGGTTGTCATGGAGTGTGAAGTTGATTAGGAATCTGGGAGGCAGTAACGGGTTTAGCAGATTCAGGGAGCTTGACTGCAAGGCAGGGGAGGTGGCTGGGCATAGGTGTGATTTTTGTTGTTGCAGGTGATTTGCACACGTGAATGAGGGTGTCACAGGCTGCTATGCACTCTGAGCACCCTGACAGCAACAGCATGCCAAGACCTGCAGCAGGACTTCCCACTGCTCCTGCCTTCTGGCTTAGCAGGGCATGGTGAGGCCAGGTGGGGTACATTCCATCCATGGTCCACTCCCTCAGGGTTACTCTGAGGCCCTCATGTTATTTATCTGTGAGGTTTCTGTGTTACCTTTAAAGGTAAAAATTCTGTTCAAAAGTATAACCAGGCAGCAGTGGTGGTAACTAACATCATCAGAGATTTGGGCCATGTCCGGAGCCTTGGCCTCCAATGCCACTTCCCTCTGCAGGCCTCCAGTGTTCCAGCAGCCCGTGATCTTTCTGGGAGCAGATGTCACTCACCCACCTGCAGGGGACGGGAAGAAGCCTTCAATTGCTGCAGTGAGTGTCAGTGCTTTCTTCTGAGTCCTTTCTTGATGGCCTGGTGCTCAAGGACCCTGCAGAGACCACCAAGGCACCTGTGATCTCTGTAGTCATACGGCCAAAGTACATGGAGGTTTGCCCAACTGCTCAGTGAGCTCAGGGCCTCATGGCAAATAGGTGATTGAAGGGGACACTGAGGGTGGCATGGAACAGGCTCTAAGAAGCCCTGAGTCATGTGCACTAGCACTGTGCACGGACACATGTGGACTGGCTGCCCATCTGGCCTTCCATTCTCTTCAGTTGGGCCTCAACCTTGCTGCTTAGCAGTGCCAATTATTCTCAGGAGGACCTGGGATCACTGTTATAGTGGCCTTTTATTTATTTTTTTATTTTATTTTATTTTATTTTATTTATTTATTTATTTATTTTTTTGCAGTGCTGGGGATTGAACCCAGGGCCTTGTGCTTGCAAGGCAAGCACTCTGCCAACTGAGCTATCTCCCCATCCTGGCCTTCTATTTTAAAAAAGATGGAACCAAACATGCCTTCCTGATAGTGAGGTTTTAAGCTTTGGAGTGCAGAGAGCAAAGGGTGTCACTTGAGAGCCATCTTTACTGAAAAGCCTCGTAGCAGTGGGAAAAAGCATCATTTGGTCATTGTCTGGAGCCACTGGGTTTCACTCCTATGGTGCCACCTTGAGTTCTTGAGCCTGCCACAGTGCCCTGGCTTCCTTGGCAGAAGTGGTTCAAAGCAGTGCTGGGCTGCTGGCAGGAATGGGAGTTTGAGGGCCGTAAATTTGGGTGCCCTGCTCCCGCCCTGCAAGGAACATGGAAGCACACCTGCAGCCTCTCCCTGTTCTCTGCCGTTCCTTTGGGCCAATTAAGCTTAATATTCATGAGCTTTCACTTGTGTAGAATGAGGAAACTACTGTGGACCTCTAAAGAGTGTTGTGAGGCGATGTAGTTAAGCCCCACCACAGTGCCTGGCTCATGACAGGTGCTGAGGACACGCGGACGTCATCCCATGAATCTGGAGGGAATCTGGTGCAGGAGCATCTGTCAGGGCACGGGGAAGCCAGATGAGCCCTGGGAGGAAGGGAGCTGCCGTGTTCACTGTGTGCACGTGTGTGGGGCACACCTTGGGAAATCAGTGTCACATAAGCAAGGCGGGTCCTGCTGCCTGGCCCGGTAACCACGGTCCTGGCACTTCCCGTGTGAGCGGCGTTTCTTGCTTTGCTGAGTGCGTTTTAGCTCCTTCCTCCTTCGGACAGAGAGCAGTCGCTTAGCAGCTCTGCTCGAGGCGGCTGACTTGTGCTCAGGTTTGTGGAAGAGGAAGCTGAGTTCAGAGAGAAGGCCCCTAGGGCTTCCCGAGCTGGGCTCTGCGCCCCAGCTGGCTCTCTGGGCTCCAGCTCTGGGCACGTGCCATCTTCCTGCCTCACCTGTCCCTATTAGCGTTTGTTTTTCTGGACAAATGAAGCATAATGTTGAATATTGTCTCTGGATTTCAGAGGGTTTTTTTCAAGTTTTTAGGAACAGAAATCTGTGTTCATCCCAACCCCCCAAATTCTCAATAAATAGAAACAGATTTCTGTTTATGTTAATTTATTTCTGTTTATATCAACTTAACATTACAGGGTCCGTCTGTTTTCACTTGTTTGAGAGGAAAATCTTGGCCCAAGGCAGGACATAGGCGAGAAGTCTGGGGATGGCTCCGGGAACACTGTCCTGTGTGGGTTTCCTGAGAAGCATGGCTTCCTGGAGCCTGCTTTCCCTGGGCACAGGCTTTCCCTCAGTCCTTCCAGTATAAGGAGCTTGCCTCCCAGTCAGAGGTGAGCAGGGCCTGGGAATGCCTGGTCCTTGTCCCACAGGGCTGAGCTCCACTGACCCTGGCGTTCCTTGGTGCCCTGACCAGAGAGCCATACCCTCGTAGCTCACCTGTTCGCTTGCTTCTGGCGAGCATCTGCATACTTTGGCTCACCCAGCTCTGGCCTTTGGGAGGTTTCACCCTTCCTGAGAATCAAAATCTGGGTTGCTGTGTGTTGATAATGTAGAGAGTTCTTCAGAAAAGAGTTACCAAACCTTCAGAGGAAGCAAGGACACCACTACCATTTTGCTGTGTTGGGACATCCAACTGGAGGCCCTTCTGCCTACCTGCAGGCCTTTTCCCACACACACATGAAAGAGGGAGCCTCGGAGAGCCTTGCGAAATGCTCAGTGCGTGTTCCCACAGGTCGTGGGCAGCATGGATGCACACCCCAACCGCTACTGCGCCACTGTGCGTGTGCAGCAGCACCGGCAAGAGATCATTCAGGACCTGGCCGCCATGGTGCGTGAGCTGCTCATCCAGTTCTACAAGTCCACACGCTTCAAGCCCACCCGCATCATCTTCTACCGCGACGGCGTCTCCGAAGGCCAGTTCCAGCAGGTTGGGTGTCCACCCTTTGAGCCTCTTTCTATCCTCATCAGGTGTCTGAGATTATTCCGCAGTACGCTAATGCAGACTGATGGCAGCGGCTCTCTGCCCAAGGTTGATGTGGTCGAAGTGTGGAAGGGTGAACAGGGTGGAGTCTGCAGGACACGGGATTGTGTAGACCCTGGCCCTGCTCAGGCCTGTGATGCAGAGGCAGGGTGGAGGAAGAGGAGGAGGTGTGGGTGTGAGCTTGGTCACTGGAGTCATGGAAGTGAGGGTCATACCTGGCTGGTAGTGTTTCAGCAGCATAGCACATGGCCTGTGCTGTCACAGGCTTTGAAGAGGTGTCAGGGGAGCAAGGTCTTTGCAAGACAGGGGCCTTGTGTCTGGGAACCCTCCTGTCTGTGTGTGAGGGACAGGCTGGAGGGGGTACCGCAGTGGCAGGGTGAGCAGACCCTGGTACAGTAGTGCACAGAGATGGGTGGGCCTAGTGTGGGTCCGGAAGGGTAAGAGCGGCCTCACTTACAAGGGTGAGTGAGGGCGTGGAAATGGCTTTATTCTCCTGATTTTTGTACCTGTGGCAGTCAGGGGTCAAGGTGCCCTGCCAGTGGCAGTAGAACTCCATCCTGACCCTGAGATTCTCCCCATCAGCTTGGGGTAGTTCTACGTCTGTTTCTTCACTCCCAAAGCAAGTGCTTTGTTAAGAAGCGATAGCAGTGGGGGCCACACCTGGAGGATCATCCTTGTGCATTTTTAGAGGCTCCAGGTGCACAGGAACCTGCCCTCCTTGGTCACAGACTGATACCATGTGGCAAGGTGCAAACATTAGCCTTCCTGGTCCCTGTAGAAACAGTGGCTCGTGCTCCTAAAATCCAGGATCCCCTGGAGAAGAATAGACTCAGCTTCTTGACCGAGTGGCCTTTCTGAACTGCTGTAGCACCTGGACTGGCAGCTCCCTCTGTGCCCTCACAGCCCAGGGTCCCACTGTGCTGCCAGCCCACGGCCTCTTGACAAACCTGGGCTCCCCCAGGGGGACTCTTCTCCCTCCCTTAAGCTCTTGGCCCTTTTCCCCCATATCACAGTCTCATTCCCTGTTAGAGAAGGGACCTGCCTTTCTAGACTCTTAGCACTCTGAGCACTCTGTCTTACAGAATCCCACAACTGAGTTTTCTGCACCCAGAACTTAAGGTATGTTCTTGAGACGTTGTGACAGAGTATTTTGGTTGTGTCTTGCTTAAGATCTATAGTGTAGCCAGGCACAGAGTCATGTAACTGTCATCCCAGCTACTTGGAAGGCAGAGGCAGGAAGACAGCTTGAACCTCGGAGTTCAAGGACAGCCTGGGCAATACAGCAAGACCCTCTCTCAAAACAATAACGAAAATTCAAAGTGCCTGGTACTTAGGCTTTGCCCGTCACTCCCAGTCTTCACATCGGGACTCAGGTAGTGTGAACATGTTTTACAGGTAGGTTTGCGGTCAAGTGTGTAGTTTTCCACATGACTCTTTGGTGGCAGAGCTCAGATTCAAATTCAGGTCTGACTCCTAAGCCAGTGTTTTTTACATTAGATCTATATAAAAAAAAAAGAAACAGCAGCTTAATGAATGACTGAATTGGTTAGTGCTTGTAAGTCTTCTACAGTGCCTCAGCCCCTGAGGAATGTACCTGAGAATATTCTAGGTGCTGGGCTCGTCATTTTCATGCATTTTCTAACTTAAAACTGGTTAGCCGTGAAACCTGGGTGTCCCTAGCTCCACTGTATAAATGGAAACGTGAAGCCAGACAGGAAGTTCTGTGTCCAGGCACATACTAGCAGAGCTGGAAGGCCTAACCCTTTGCGTTTAAGTGGTACATATTGTTAAGGTGTTTACTTCCAGTTGTATGAGGCCTAGAATGACCCCGAAGCCTGCCTTTCTTGCTCTCCCCTCAGGTCCTTCACCATGAACTGCTGGCCATCCGTGAGGCCTGCATTAAGCTGGAAAAGGACTATCAGCCGGGGATCACGTTCATCGTGGTGCAAAAGAGACACCACACGCGGCTCTTCTGCACTGACAAGAACGAGCGGGTGAGCTCCACGGCATGTCCTAGGGACACAGGGTCGTTAGGGTCCCGGGCCCTCCTGTTAGCCTGGACCTGAGCCACACTCGGCTCCCGCTCTGCAGAGCCTCCTGGCACCTGCCTCAAGTGTCCTGGATGGCTCTCCTTGCCTTGGGAGCGGTTTTATCTCGTGAATCTCGCAGATCTGGGAAAGGTCTAGTCACAAAATGTCATTTATCTCATGAAATACCAAAAGAGATGATTCTAAGAACCCGTTGGACACACAGCTGTGGACTGGGCAGCCGTAGAGTGTGGTAGGATGGAGGCAGCTGGGGCCTTCGAGGGGGTGTGGGAAGTGTGCAGGGTGGTTCTGAGGAGCTCCTTCATAGGTCTGTAATAGCTGAGAGCGTCTTCCGCACGCCTAACAGGACTCATGGTCCTGCAGCTGCCCAAGAAAGAGTGCCCAGGAGGGCAGGACCCAGACCGAGAACCATCGCCCTCGCACTGGTGGCAGCAGGGCGAGACCGTGGCCGTTTAGATGCACTCGGTGCTGAAGGGGAGTAACTGAGCTCAGCCTTGGTGGCCCTACTGCCACACCAGTGCAAGGAGGCAGTGTTGTTGTGTAAATGGAAGAGGCAGAAGGTAAGTGCTACAGCGAGGAAAGGGATATTTTGTCTTGTGAACGAAATAATTCACTATCAAGATAAAGCACCTGGGGCTGCGGCTGTGGCTCAGTGGTGGAGCACTTGCCTGGCATGTGTGAGGCCCTGGGTTTGATCCTCAGCACCAAATAAAAATAAATAAATAAATGAAATAAAAATATTGTGTCCATCTACAACTAAAAAAAAATTAAAACAAAAGCAACTATGATCTTAAATGTACCCAGTACTCTGACCTAAAATTATATAAAGGTGAAAGAAAGTGGAGCAAAAACTGACAGAATTTCATCAGAAGTTGAATGGGCAAAAAATGAATGAGAACTGACAACTGAAAGAGTGAAAAGAATGATCTGATGCAGTAACTCGATAGAACCCTGTCTGCAGCGACTGGGACACACAAAAGGGTTGCAGAAGTTGACTTTCTACCGGGACACAGAAGTTTCTCGCATTTCCATACCTCACATCTTGTATAATAAGCCTTATGTTTTGATCATTATACAATTAAATTTTAAATCAGTAGGATTGAAGTTTAAGAACACTTGAAACTTTCAATTTACTGCTGAGTAGCTAATGCATTAAACATATAATGAGGATGAAAATTGCAGAGCCCTTGGAAATGAACAAAAACCAGAAGTTTCCTAGCAAACCTGTGCAGTGCAGCTAGAACAGCACAGCCTATAGACTTAGATGCATTCGGTGTAAAACAAGAACAGTGACCATGAGTGAGAATAAAGACAGGACAGAAAGAAGGGACCTCAGTATTCCGGAGCCAAGGGAGAGCTGCAGCACCCTGGGGCTGGGCGCCTTCCTCTTCTCAGTCCCCAGGTCTCCGTTGCCAGGAAGCAAGGAGGCTTCGAAGACAGCTATTCCTGGAAACACCTACACCCTCTTCCCCTTCCCAGAATGGAAAATAAGTAGAAATGAAGAAGCAAGAGAGGAGATTAAAATCAAAACCTGCCTCCTTGAAGATAGACCAAGCGTGACTCCACAAGGAATGGAAGAGGACCTTGTACCAGCATAGATCATAAAGGGGTCATACAGTTGTTCTTAGAAGGTCCTGGGCCCAGGGAGCTTCGCAGACACATCCTCCAGACCTTCAGTAACATGTCATCTTAAGTGTGGTGGAACACACAGAGGCCAAAAGTTACTTGGCATGTTTATAAGTGTAGACCAGAGTTTCTCAGGTAAGGTTTGTACCTTCAAGGAAAATACTTGTACCATTTCAGAGATTAAGAATGAGGGAGAATCAGCTTACATTCCGAGGTTGGTTTTCTAACTTGGGTACTATGGTGGGGTGAAGGGTACAGGGTCTGAGTGAGGTGGCCTGGGCTCCATTCTAGCCCTCGCACACACTGGCTGCTTGACTGTGCTTCCCTTTGCCTGCTGGGATCGCTCTCCACTAGGCGAGGATGTTGAGAGGTTTAACTGTGTTGATTCACACTAAGCACATGGCCCAGCCCCTGATGTGGAGTGGGGGGTTGTCATGATGAAAGCTCTCGCGTGGTTGAGGGAACACAAGCCACAGCTACCTTGCAGCATGATCTGGGTGTCTGTCCTGGAGAAAGTCACATGCCTGAGTGCAGGGAGACATATTTCTTGTGATGGCAAAAGTAGTAGTAAACTTACCTACCCATTGAACAGGAAGAAAGATTGTGCTGCGTTATATATTAGCATTCTGTGCTGCAGAGGAAAATCAACATATCATACCAAGTAGATACTTCTCAACTGTTGTATTAAGTAAAAAAGCAAGTAGCATATGTATTTGTAATGCATACATAGAGTTTTCAAATCTGCAAAAACAGTGAAATACACTGCTGATGTAGCCTTGAATGGATAAAACAGATATAAAAGTGTACAGCGAGCATCCCTTATCCACAGTGCTTGAGGACCCAAAGTATTCCAGATTTGGGACTCGTTTGGAATCTTTGAATATTTGCATTTTATCTTGGGAATGAGAGACCCAAGCCTAACATAATTTTTTTGGGGGGAGGGGTACCATGCATTGAACCCAGGGGCACTTTATCACTAAGCTACATTCCCCAGTCCTTAGTCTCACTAAATTACTAAGGCTAACTTTGCACTTGCAATCCTTCTGATTCATCCTCCTGACTAGCTAGAATCACAGCCCAGATTTTTTTTTTCTTTAAAAATTGGAGGGACTGGGGTTATGGCTCAGTGGTAGAGCGCTTGCCTAGCATGTATGAGGCACTGGATTTGATTCTCAGCACCGCATATATATGTATAAGTAAATAAAATAAAAGTCCATCAACAACTAATAAAAATATTCTTAAAAAAAATTGGGGGCTGGAGATATAGCTCAGTTGGTAGAATGCCTGCCTCGCAAGCACAAGGCCCTGGGTTCAATCCCCAGCACCACAAAAAAAAAAAGGAAGGTTTAGGGGCTGGGGGCTGGGGTTGTAGCTCAGTGGAAGAGCACTTGCCCAGCACGTATGAGACCCTGGATTCAGTCCTCAGCACCACGTAAAAATAAAGGAATTGTGTCCAATACAACTTAAAAAAAAATATATATATATATATATAGATATGTATATATATGTGTGTATATGTATATATGAGATATGTATTTTGACATTTTATATATATATGTATAAACTGAAGGTTTGTTTTTTTTTTTTTTAAACACTAGCAAAAAGTGAAATAATGAGTCTAAAGCTACCAAGGGAGCACACTGGAGATTTTCTTTTTTGTATATATATCTGAAATATTTTATAACTAAAAATAACATATACATAGGTGGCTTTGTGAATGAGAAAGGAATGTGCACTGAGGGGTTTTGTAATAGTGGGATCTTGGCCAACTAATCCACAATTACAAACTTCAAGTTAGATTATTGAGCAACTGTATTTATTACAGCTTCTCCACAGCATTTCACGAAGCTGCACTGCTCTCTTGCAGGTGGTGGCCAGGAGCCAGCCACTTGTGGGAGCCCCTGCCAGCTCTCAGGGCTTTGCTTCGCTGCCTTGATGCTGTGTGGACCTGCTGGGCACTGGCCTGCAGAGGGTCCTTGCCCGGCTTGGTTGTAGAAGCATGTTGCTTCAGTGTGTTGCTGGCAGTACCCCTGGACCCCAGGTCAGAGTGTCACCAGCAGTGCTAGAGCCGCTTAGAGCCATGCTTCAGTGAAGACTGCTTTTATCCTGTGCATCTGTGTAAGGCGTGAGGGCAAAAAGCCAGCCAAGACAGCAAGTCCAGTCGTCAGTACCTCTTAGATTTTACACTGTGCTCTAAGCACATGCATTAAGCGATTTGAAAACTTGCTTGTTGGGGCAGCTTTGGCCAGAAAGCGTGGTGTGGACTATCTTGCTTGCTTGCTGACTGTATCCTGCTGACCCTGCCATGTCTGATGAGGCTCTTATGTTGCTACAGGTTGGGAAGAGTGGGAACATTCCAGCAGGCACAACTGTGGACACGAAAATCACCCATCCAACCGAGTTTGACTTCTACCTGTGTAGTCACGCCGGCATCCAGGTGAGAATGGAGGGCCCCATTGGCGTAGTCTGAGGCATCGGCTACAATGTCATCCACAGACAGGGATCTGCCCGCCCCTGACCTGCAGCTCATACTCTGACTAGGAGAGATGGGTGGCTAATCTGGGACCCAGGAGACTGTGGCCATGTCAGATACTTGGAAGGAAAGAACCACTGAGGTGCTGGGTTAGACCATGTGGAGTGGCCACCAGGGCCTCCCCAGTTAAGTTCCAGTGTGGATGAGGTGAGGTCCAGACAGAAGGAGCAGTGAGTGCCAGGGTACTTGAGGGGGACAAAGGGTGTATTGTGGCTGGAGCTTAGTGAGCTAGAAAATGAGACCTGAGTGTTCACTAGGCCACCAGGAAGCTGCTTCAGTAGGGGTGCCTGGAGAGGCAGCCCTGGCCGGCCAGCCTTGCAGTCCCCTCCACGCAGGCTTGCTGCTGGGCAGGCTCGAGGTGAGTGTCAGCACCAGGAGATGCAGTTGCCATCTCCTTGTGACCCCATCAGGCTCCTTCAGGGAGGAGACCTGTATCTGGCCAAGGGTACCACACATGCATGTGGCCACCAAAGTGCCACCATGTCCATTGAGGACTGCAGCCTAGGGCCATGGCCATTTGGGTAGACCTGAGAACTAAGGGTATTTTTACACATTTGAAGCGTTGTTCACAAGGAAAGGAAGAAAAAAAAAAAAAAAAAAACATAATAAAGGTAGAGAGCATAAAGGTTTTTCTGCGAGTTCCTGGTGCAGATCGCCTGCCCCCTATGGTCCCCCACAGCCCCTCTGGGCAGCTTGCTCTGTAAAGGCACGTTGTTTCTGAGCCATTCCTCTGCTGCCTGCCCCTCCTTCTAGTTTCCCTCCTGGTAAGGGAACCCTCACTTTCAGGCCTCTTTGGCTTTTCTGCTCAGGAACTTTCTAATGAGGAGACTTCTGGTGAGATGTGGAGGCTGTTTGCAGGGAGCCCAGGGAGCCAGTGTTGCTACCCCGTGTCCCAGGCACACCCCGTGTCCCTGGACAGTCCTGGGATGGTCTCTGTCTTCGAGCATGGTTGCAGTGTTCTGTGGAGAGATCTCGCAATGCATCTGGCTTATCTCATCCTCTGATCTGCTTCCAGGGGACAAGCAGGCCTTCCCACTACCACGTCCTCTGGGATGACAATCGTTTCTCTTCCGACGAGCTGCAGATTCTCACCTACCAGCTGTGTCACACATACGTGCGCTGCACACGCTCTGTGTCTATCCCGGCGCCAGCCTATTATGCTCACCTGGTGGCCTTCCGGGCCAGGTACCACCTGGTGGACAAAGAACACGATAGGTGAGTCTCGTGCCTGTTGGGGCAGGGACTGCTTCTGATAGGGACTCCTGCCACTGCCTGTGCCCACCAGGCACACAGGTCCCTGAACGTGGCAGCCTTGCAGCCACTCATGCACTATGCACGCTGCCCCCCTCCCCAGGTGTCTGTCTAGTAACGGCTGTGTTCTCTCTCCTTCCCTGTGTCTGTCCCTGCAGTGCTGAGGGAAGCCATACCTCTGGGCAGAGCAATGGGCGAGACCATCAAGCCCTGGCCAAGGCCGTCCAGGTCCATCAGGACACGCTGCGCACCATGTACTTTGCTTGACGTGTTCTAGTGTTTAGCGATTGTGTACCAAGTTGGATTCACATGAGACCAGCTACACTCAGACCAACAGACGCCCAGCCCTTCCGTGACAGCCAGCATCGAACATGAGACGTCATTGATTTTACCAGATTCTCCATTTTCCAGATTGCCTTCCGTCCCAGATTTCAAACTTGGATTTTGAACTGCAGACCTGTATGAGACCCCACTGTCGTAGGAAATATGGTTTGCCAAAATCTATAAGCTGCTTATTAAAATAGAGTCCCGTGTTTCCTAAAAATCTCCTAAAACCAGTCTATGAACTCAGGGCTTTAAAACATTTTTTAATTTATTTGGTCATTCAATTTACTTGTTTTTAACACATAATTCTCTATGAAATTGATGGGCTCAAACTAGCTGTGAATGTTCTCTGAGAGTGAAAGCAACACAAAACATTGTGGTTTTAAAGCCTTGAACATTCTGATGTTGTCACTGAAGTTGATTTCCAAGTGGCGTGGTGTGCCTGTGGCCTGGCTGCACGAGCTCCGGCCCCAAGGGCAGTTGACCATGCGCAGAGTCCACAGGTGTGTCTCACTCTGCCACTGCCTGCCTCTCACAGTGTGAGCTGAGGAGCAGTGGCAGAAGAAGGGCCACATGTGTTTACAGCAGTGACATGTCCAGAGAGATTGGCAGACAAGTGCCATTTTAATAACAATTTATTTAAAAAGAGAAGAAAGACAATATACCGACAGTCTAATCATAAGATTTGTCCTATAGGACTGTGATGTTTATTTTCCAAAGTTTCTAAAGAATACGGGTCTGTGGTGATAAATACAGTACAATCCTTTTTCACTGTTATGTCTTTAATGTAAGAGAAGAATATATATATCTGGTTTGCAGTATTAATGTGATAGGTAGATGCTGTTTTCCTTTTGTTGACTACGGGGTGCTTCTTGTGACCTGTTTTGCGTATCAGGAGTGTTAGAGCCTAGAGACAGGCCACCTCTTGTGGCTCTTAGTGCTTAAGTACAGGAATATGCAACTGACTCCATGTGACAGCCATCTGCCCCCAGTGTGGACTGTGTGGCCTGTACCTCGGGAAGGGACTGCGTGTCCACCAGTCACTCGCCACTCCCTCTGCCTCCTCCCCAGTGTGCTGCTCAGCCGATGAAGCACAAACGGAGTCTATTTATTCTTCCATCGCTGGGAAACACGTTCACCTGTCAGAGTGCACTTCTCCCGGCGTGCAGTCTTGGTAGGCGAGTTTCATAGGATCTATGCACTGAGACAGAAAGCTGCTGCCAGTAGCTCTCCTGGCTGCAGTCGGGGCAGTGGAACCTGCCCTGGGGGGGTCGCCCGTGGCGAGGCCAGCAGAGGGCACAGAGCGCTCTGTTGGGATTTGCATCCAGGTCCCCAGATGTGGGTTTGCCAATCTAGAAACCATTGCACTAAGAGCGACACCACAGACGGCTTTGAAGGTGACAGCAGACATGGCTGTTTGTGCTGAATGGGCCTGTTGTCCTCGTGCGCAACTGAGACTCATACCCGTGCTCCGTGTGGACCTTAAGGAAGGGGGCGAGCCTCCCCTGTGCTGCTTTGTGCCCTGCAGGTTTCCTCCCTGCTGATGTCCCTTCCCCATCCCTATGTGACGTTACCTCTGGCACTGCGGTGGAGTGAGGGTCCCAAAGGTGGTGCCTCGTGCTGGAGTAGGCACCTGTCTGCCCCCGCCCTTCTCTCCAGGGTGTTGGGAGTGTTGGTGAGCCCCTGGCAGAGCATCCTGACCCTGGGCCTGGGCTGGCGGCAGTGACCGGTGGCTGTGGTCTGTGAAGATGTGTACTCAGTGGGGGGTGTGTCTGTGTGTGCATGTGGGTCTCTTACTAATGACATTAGTCTTTTCTTGCTGTATCTTTCTTTTACTGTTTTAAGTGACAGCAGCCTCCGCTCTAAGAAGCACTACAGCTGCCTGTTGTCTTATTGGCAAATGGCACTTTTTCCTGCTTCCCGAAGGACACAAATACACTGAGCTGAGCTCACCGGGCACACTGAAGCTGAAGAGGGACTCTTGGCTAGTGAATTTTTAGAATCTGAAATTTAGTTTCAGCCATTCTTAGAGCCATCTGGAACCACGTTACCCAAGGCGTTTCTCTACCCCTGTGACAGGATCTCAGTGTCAGGGAATGGTGGGTCTTATTCAAATGCAGGTACCGAGCCAGCTACAGACCTCCTGGATCCAGTTCTGGGGAGCAGCGGGACATCTGCATTCTAAGCTGTCACTTGCAGCTCTAGAGGAGCTGGGGAGGCATTCTGAGGCGCCCAGGCACCTGCAGGGAGCTCCTGCTCAGCCAAGCCAGGAGGTGCGAGGAGAGTGCAGGCTGGCCGGAAATCAGACCTGGTTTTGTTTTGTTTTGTTTCTAGTTTAGTTTTGATCACTTTGAAGGATAAGTTTTCTTTGAAGAAGGGTACTTTTTTATAGCCCTGTGCTTGTTTTGTAAAACTTTTAATACTAAAAACATTAACAGACCAAATGTCCCCATTTGTCAGCTGCATCCCTTTGTACATGTCTGATGATTCAGAACTTAAATGGCTGTAGTCACAATTTCTCAGGTAAATAATTGTTTGATAACCCCATTATCAGCATACATTTTGAGACAGTGCAGAGCCTCGAGTGCAGTAGTGCGCCAACCCCGCTCGCTCATGGAGACCAGGAGGTGCCGCCACTGCTCGGGCTCCCGGATGGCTGCTTCCTCCCCGGGCTCCTGTGCTCATGTTCACATTTGAGGGCTGGCCACTCACTGGCTTTGTCCCCACCCCACTGTTAAGTAAGGTGTGCCTTGCTTTAAGCAAACTGAATGTGAAGATGACAATGTGGAAATCTGGATTCATCTAAAAGAAAAACTGGGATTTCTCTCATCTCTTTAAAAGAGGCCTACCAATTAATAATGATTCTTACTGGGACTCTTCCTAGTGTACTTCAAAATACTCATTTCTTAAAATCATTAGTGAACTCCCATTTACCACTGTCCCTTAGACTCAGCAGCTCCTTTCTGTGATAACTAAGCGATGCCAGGCCCAGGGGAGAATTTAAAGGAGAACCCCTGTAACATCAGCAAAGACCCCATCCTGTCACCTGGGTGTTGTGAGCTCAGCTTCCTAGCTCGGAAAAATTTTGTAAGACTGGGTGTGTCGGTGATTTTTAGAAAGGGGTTGCTTGCTCTTGGCCTGGGTTTCCTGTCTGGAGAAGTCTGCGTGTAAACTTTCTGACATCCATTCTAGGGTCTGCTTGGTCTTCTCCAGATCAGGCTGCTTTGGCCAGGCAGTATCCTGGCCCAGACTCAGAGGCTCCAGGCCATCTTCCTGCCCCCACCCACCCCCTGGTGGGTGTGGCTGCCAGCAGGGAGTGAGCTCGGCTTGTGTACAGTGGCCTGAACAGTGCTGTTCCTGTTTACCCCTTTATTGAGTGCTCATTAGAATGATCATTTAGGTTCAGTCCCTGCAGTGGGATTCAGGATTTGGGGGAATTTTATTGTTGTATGTTGTTTTTATTGTTGTTAAATGCAAATGTTGCTATTTATTTTTTTCCTTTCTGCTCTGGTTTGATTTGGCCAATGTGGGTATTCCAGTGCATGGTACCTGATGATATGGTAGAAATGATTTTCCCCAATTTTTATAAATGACCTAATGTTTACCTTCAAGTTTGCTGGATGATTTTATTTTTGAAAGCCACAAATGTAGTTTTTCTGGATGAATTGTTTTTTTAATATACGCAGCTGTGTGCTTTCACATTGATCTGCCGGGTGGTTTAAATTTTTATTTTTACAAGGCAGTTTTTCAGTCAAATTATATATTTGATACAATATGTCAAGGGCAGACCAGCCATGCATCATGCAGTGGGACACCAGAGGGTCAGGGGCCTCTGGGGGCTGGTGGCCTCTCCTGGCTGCCCAGGGTCCTGGTAGCACTCAGCTTGTTGCCAGGGCCTCGGGAACCGGGTGGGTCTTTCAGTGCATCTCATCTGGCAGACAGTTACAAGGATCTCTCACGGGCATTTTCCTGCACCTATGGACGTTCCGTTAGGCGCTTTAGATGTTGACCTAATCAGACAGTGGACAATCCTGGTGGCCCCGACAAGCCATAAGAAGCTCTCCTGTGACCTCTCTGACTCATCTCTTGTGCTCATGAGAAAAGGAATGTATAAGTAGAGACAGACACTCGCCAGCGTTCACATGCCTCACCTGCAGAATGCACATGTTTTATTTATACTTCAAGCCCCATCCCCTCTCCAGCTGCTGTGCCAGCAGTCTCACTGCTGTGACGTGTTTCCATGTGAACACGGTGCACGTGTGACTCTGTCACGGGGGTGTCCCTGTTACATGCATGTTGATGCTTTTGTAAGGAAAATTTTTCAGCTCAAAGTAATTGCACTGATTTTTTGACAACTTCTTTTTATCGTGTCACCTTTGCATCCTGTAATTGTTTGAAACGACTGTAAATAGACTCACTGTGGCGAAAATGATGAGAAGACAGGAGCTGCTTGGCTTCCGTGCTGCTGCCTTGCGCTTCAGCGTTGCGCCTGAGCGTAGTGCAGGCTCGCCTCGGCCCGCTTCCTGCTCCTCAGCCTCGTGTCTTGACCCTTCGTGAAGGACAGACGACCCTCCTTTGCTTGTGTCTCTGACAGGAAGTTTCCATCTGCTCTTCTGATGTCTGCAGAGTCAAACTTACAGGACTGACTGTACACCTTTGGGAAACCTCTTGGTCTGTCCAATTCCTTGCATTTGCCATGGCTCCCGAGAATGCTTCTTGTAGTTCCATCCAGCCTTTGGGCAGAAGCGTCTGCGTGGCCCATGTTAACAGACCTTGGGGGCCTGTCTTACATCTCTTTGGCCAGCTGTCAGTTTAAAGTCACAAGGTCACTGTCATGTCAGACTGTCATTTGTGGCTGCACCCATAAATGCCAGAGAGAACTGAAGCCCAGTGTTTGCTCATATACCTTGTGTTCTGCTGGATCCAAGGGATGTGTTCCAGCTGCCATGTTTAACTCTGTTTGTGGTCAGGCTACCCAGTATCAGATACAGAAAGAAGCTTTTAAACCCATACGGGTCGTGTGTGTGTGTGTGTGTGTGTGTGTGTGTGTGTGAGATCAGTGCCATCACGTTGCCCCAACTTTGCTTCTGTGGTTATGTCCTGCCATTTTATTGTCTCAAGTGAATGTATTGACTTAGCCAAGTCACTAACAGAAGGTGGTTTCTGAATACCTTTTAGTTAAAACAAACAGATACAGATAAAAAGCTACCTCTGAAATCTCAAGATTCTTATTTGCTCTTAAGCGTAGCTGTCCACACTGAAAATAGCCAAAATGTTGCCTGAATAAACTGAATTTGGAACATCTCTCTGTTCAGTTCTGGCTTGAAAAAGTGTGTGCCATACTGTGACCAGGGCAGCCCCTCCTCTGCTGTGGCAGTGGACCAGGGACAACTCAGTGCTGTCCAGCTGTGAGGGTCGAGCGCTCTGGGAGGCCAGGCGCAAAGGAAAGGAGGGGCTCCCTGCGCAGTCAGAGTGCCTTCCGCCAGGCGGTCGGGAGCGCCTCCGCAGGGCGCGAGTGTGGAGCTGGGAGCGCCTCGCTCTGCCTGCCTGGGCTTTCCTGTTGAATGCAAGAGGCACTTGTGTTCTGCTTGCTTCTAAATGGGTTAACTACGGCTTTCTCTGCTTTCCTCTCCCTTTCTACCCACTCTCTAAAATCACGAAGGTGCTTTAACACCGACTCTCACGTAAGAGACACCTTTGAGATAGTTGCAGGGTTTCAAAAGAGGGCAGGCATGATTGACCTTTGATTTTGATCTGAGTTACTGTCACTCCCTATTTAAAAAGGAACTAAAGGTTAAAAGCAAAATGATCTGTTACAACCCTGGGTCATTTGAAGACCATAGCTTGAGTGGAAGGTCCTGCCAGCCACCCTGGGGGTCATACCTTGCAGGAAGTCTGGCCTGGGAGAGCCAGTGCCGCTGACCAGCCCACACGTGATCATCCACTTGGCTGTCAGAAGCGTCATCCCCACACCCTGCACCGTGGATCTGCCAGCATCCCCCCGGCCCGCCTCCCGTCTTTCTGTAGGTTTCTCATGTTCCTCTGGTCTTGGAGCTTGGCAGTCACTCCAGACCCCTCCCCCAATTATTTGGCTTTGGAATTCTTAAGGGACAGGTGACAGTTCACCAGTGTAGGCGTATGGTGTGTGGAGGTGGCTCTGTGCTCCCTGTGGCTTTGGCCCTAGCCGTCTGATATACCGTTCCCTGGAGAAGTTGCCTGTAACACTGTGGTTTGGGTTGGGATGGGGTTCATGCCATGTGGCGTGCTTTGATTCTGAAAGAGCCAAGTGCCCTTCTTCACAGTCTAAGAATGTTTGAATTCTGCCATCACATTGTTCTCTACCCCAGGAAGGTCGGGTGCCTGTGATGTCCCTGACTTGCCTCCTTGGCTGCTTGACTCCTTGTTGGCCTTGGGTTTTCAGCCAGAGTCCGGTGCTGGGCATTTGAGAAAACCGTGCAGCACCAGGCCCCCACTGCCCTCGGATCTGCCTTGCCCCTGCACCGTCTCTAGTAGGCAGAGGTGATTTCTCCGGCTCGGGGTGTGTGGGAAAGCTTATTCAGAAGGAAGGCACTGAAGATCACTGGGTGCTTTTGCTGGCACTTTTCTTCTTGGTTGTGGTGAGAAATTCAGACATGTTGGGTCTCTGGAGCCCTTGGTGGTGTGACTGAGGGTAGGTCCTCCCATTGTCCCTCTCCCTTTGGCGGGGAGGATGTGTGGAAGGAGGCTGAATTATCCCCTATTTAAAACCTCCTTGGATTTAGATAGTTCGGAGTTAAAGCTAAAACACCAAATATTGATTTCCCATTCTGTTCTTTCTGTAATTTCAAGGTCCTTAAAACTAGTGAGTTGATCCCAAGAATACCTGCGCCACTCACCGGTGGCGGGCAGGGCTGTGATGCAGACTGCCTGGCAGAGCCAGCTGTGCGCACAGGACCGAGGCCCCTGGGCACCCTGGAGATTGTGAGAACAGTCTCAAGGGTGGGGTGGGGCAGGCCCCCACCCTGAGAGGCGGGTAGCCCCAGGTCTTCCTCCGGTCTCCACCTGAGTCTGGAGACTCAGTCCCAGACTCTGTGCCTTTGAAATCTGGTCCTCAGTGTCGTTTTAGAACGGCGCTGGGCAGGGTTTTAAGTGGAAGCAAGCCCGAGTCATCCTACAAGTCAGCTGCCACTCCCTGCCACCCTCCGCTCCTGCCTGCAAACTGATGCGGGCTGGCTTCGCTGCATGTGGCCCACAGGTGGTCCAGGCACCATCCCTCCCTCGCATCTGCTACCCTCTGAGGAGCACACCTCTGCTGGGGTTTCAGGAGACTGATGCAAGACCACCTCTTAGTCAGGCCTTGACCATGACCATCAGCAAAGCCTGATGGTCTTGTTCCCTTAGTGACTCAGCAAGAATATCCGTTGTAATGGACGTAGATCGTTTAAAAAAAAAAAGGAGTGGGAATCGTGTTGTGAACGTGTGTGAAGTCCTCAGATGTAAGGTGCTCTTCGGTCCTTCTGTTCTTACCTTGTTGTTGGCTGTTTCGTGACTTGCGGGGACACCATTTACTTGGCCTGGTGTCACGAGCTGTGCACACAGGACTCTGCTTTCACATGCAGTTTCATCTCTAGCTTTTCCAAGCCAGGTATTGAGCAGCTTCTTGGTCAGTGGTCTGATTGGAAACCACCCTCCCTGTCAAGGGATGATCTTGTTGGTTTTAATTGGAGAAATACTCCATTGTGTTTATTTTTAAAATATATGGAAAAGGCCTTTCCCTTGGCAGAGTCACTGGCTGCAGAGGGATGATTCATTAACAGCTTTGGTTCCTCTTCAAAGCCAAATAGACACACGTGACTAAGATCCTAAAGTATGTAGTTTAATTAGCATTAAATTGAAATTCAAGTCCTAAGTTTGATAGTGGATTTTAATATAGTTGTTAAAGGTATGAATTCATGTTTTATAACTGTAGAGGCAAGTGAGTTTTTTATTTTTTAAAAAGTTTTAAGAGAATAATTGTAAGTTTCTGTGTAGCAAAGTGGCTAATGGCTCATTAAATACAAGAAGAGAATGTAGTATCTAAATCCAGACTTTTCTTACCTCCGGTACACTTCAAGATTACTTGCCTAATATGTATTGAGGGGTTTTAACCCTTATTTTATCAATTTTTCTAGTTTTATTTTATTTTTATAAAATAATTGAAAAAGAACCAAAAATGAATTCAAAAGTCCCATGATGGATCTTGCCCCTTCTTAATTTTACCCCATAATAAGACATTTTAGAAGACATTTTGAATCAAAATGTATTATGACCATTTGAAGTTTACTGTTTTCTAAGAAGTTGAGCAGCTAAAGGGCCTCATTTCAGGTGGCACTCCATGTGTTGTCCCTGGACTTGGTGGTACCTGCACGCGGATCTGTGTGAAAATGTCTCGTGCTTGCGACGTGGAGACCATGCAGTGCTGTTTGTAAATTGACAGTTCCTGTACAAAACCGTTATTTATATACGTTGGCCTCTCTGTATGATTCTTAATTTGCTACATGGATTGTATAATTAATTATAAAATTATAGTACCTGCTAAATCCAATCTGAGGCTTCATGTCATTATCTTTGGTTTTGATGCCATTCTGTGTGTCAGGATGTCCAGTGCTTGCGTGATGCTAGGTGGTAATGCCACTTTAAATTAAGCCTTAATCAGATACTAAATTTGTAAGTTTCAGAGTATGCAAAATAGTAGAGTGAGTTTAAACTGTTCCAATCAAGACATTAGATCATAAGTAAACAATTTTTTTCTAAGTTAAAAAGGGAAGCATCCAGTAATTACCCCCCGCCCCCACCCCCGGTCTGGCTTGGCTCTTGCCCTTGCTTGATGAAAATGGACCATTGTGCATGTCTGTGGCAGTCAGTCAGTCAGAAGACCTGTTTGAAAGTCTAGAGACTTTTTCAGGGTTGCTTAAAATGTTTGATTTATTTCCCCTCCAGTCTGAGATTTAGTCATGCTACTGGAGAGCACGATTTGGGTGTGGGTCTTACTTGCAAACCTGCGCATGTTGTAAGCTTCCTGCAGACAGTGCCACCTGTCATTGCTTCTGCATACGACGGAAATGAATTTATGTTTTGTAAAAGCATGATTCAATTTAGAGATAAAATGGAGGGGACCCAGCTTTCTTTACAATGTGGATCTACCTCAGTTAAACAGTTGGGTGCTATTACTAAGTCTGTCAAATTAAATTGGAAAAAGTAACCAAACAGTGAGATGTTAACTCCACATGAAACTTGAAATCATAGTTTCCGTTTATTTAATAATATTTTTATTTATTTTGTGCCTTTTATGTTGAACCCTAATGCATTTGAAAAAAATCAGTGTAGAATTAAGCATTTTACATTGCAGAGGGGGAGAAGAGCCCAAGTGGCCATGGAATTTGATAGATTCCCAGCCAACTGCTGCAGTATATCAGAACCCCAACTACCCTCTTGTGGAAAGGAAAAAATTATGTCTAAAAGCAAACTTACCATTTTACAAATTCCAAACTCTTCTATGCATATATTTGTAACTATCACTTCCATTTTCTGTGCCAATGAAGGGGCGGCCAAAAAAAAAAAATCCTTAAGTACTTTCTTCATTGCTGTTGTAGCCATTCATGCCCCCCTCCTCTGGCGTACTCTACCAGAGCTTCTTCATGAGCAGCAGATGGCAGATGGGCTCTGCTGGTCCATCTCTCCTGGCCCAACCAGTGCCGGTGCTGATGACCAGGAGCAGAGGAGGGGTGGGCTCGTGGCTGTCTAGAGGCGGGTTTCCACAGCTTAGGACGGCTTCCTGACGGGTAAGAAAATCAGATAGGAGATTGGTGACTTTCCACACTTTTATATTTGGCGGTTTACAATTCTAGACTTTTCCTACTATGGCAATCTTTTTTAACTTAATTCTTTGGAGGTAACACAATATTTTGGAGTCTTAAGAATTTGATTTTATACCAATAAGAAATAAAAGTTAGGGATCTTTCCTGTAGTATATAGTTTTACTATTTTAAGGAGATCTCTGAATTTTACAAGAGAACCAACATTCCTTAGTGGCAAAACTTTGAAAGTTGATTTGGGAGGCTTTTTGCTGTAGGATCGTAAAAAAAAAATAATAATAATAATAATTCTAGTTTAAATGTTTTTAATTTTTTAACTTCCATCAGGTTGATACATAAGCTATATTTTATAAAGAGTTAATCATCCTTTAGTATGCTGCATATAAAGATCAGCGTTGTTGCACTTTCTCGGTAATAATAAATGCCCTACAATTGGCTCGCCAGGAAGCATTTCGTTTTCCCCTGACAAGAGTACTCTGGGGGGTGGTGATTAAAATCTATATAGGTACCTCAAGAAAAAGAACCTGCATATGCTGCATTTTGTTTCTTTAGCTTTTACATGTAGCATTTTGTCTTGCTTTGGTTATTTTGTTTAGATATATGCTTTCTGGACCCCAATAGACTGTTCAAAGAAAATTCAGAGTTACTCTTGCTGAGGTATAGTATCCTTTTTGATGCACTGCAATGTCTGATTCAGAGGTTGCCCAGACACCTGAGGAAAGGGTGCTACATGTAGCAGACAGAGATGTTGCGGATCCTTTCTGTTCACGCTGCTCTCAATTCCCTTCTCCATGTCATCAGCAGTTGGACACCTTATTTCTGAGCTCAAAGTTGAAAACCATGGCATTTTAGTTTTTCAACACAGACCTCACAGAGTTGCCACTGGGCAAGCGTGTGACCCACAGTGCTGCTGACGGCAGCAGCTGGTCAGCCTGGCCTCTGAAGAGCCAGCCTGTGCCCTTCTTCATTCCTCAGCACTCACCCCGAGCGATGGTGGGGGTGGTCTGGATGGACAAGACCAGCTGGTGAAGGGAGCTAAATGCTGAGACACTGAGCGCCTACTGTGTTAAGCTGAGCTGGGTCCTTTCAAGTTTGTTTTTACAGCTTACTAGGTTAATTAGTTTGCACTATTTTTGCAATAAATTCATGGAAAACCTAACAGTTACTTGTTTTGTTTCTTACTGTGTGTATATAAACTAATATTAAAAGTTTGGCATAGTGTTTTTTCACCTCCTTACATAACCCCTAACATGCACAGAATGCTGTAAATCTGATAAAATATGATGTGAATGATATTTTATAAAGTTATTTTGTATGGTGTCGATTTTGTTTTGCCTCATAGTATGTCAGCAAAAAAAAAAAACAAAAAACAAAAAAACAAAATAAAATTCCTCGTATTTACAGCTGCCTCTAACAAAGGTCTCCAGTTACTCAAAAAACTGCCTTTGGACACTGTCACACACGGGTTCAAGTCCAGTTTCCAGGTGGACACAGGCCTCCAGGAATGAAGTCCAGAGCCCTCTTCCACAGCACATTGGGGCGGTTCCGAGCCAGGCATCGCCTGAGGACCCGAGTCTTGGGGAAGCAGGGGACGGCACTGAGAGTCAATGTGGCGTGCAGGACCTCGGTGTTCCGAGGCCAGCAGCCAGGGAGAAAGGACCACGTGGAAGGCCGGTCGGTGGAGCTGTCACGAGCAACACTGAGCTCCTTATTCCGTGGGAGCCCAAGCTGGCCATGTCCTTGCTCACGGCCTGGTCAGCCCCTTCACTCCCTCTCCCTGGCAAGTTCACCTCCCTCTGCTCTGAAACTCCCGGTGCTCGCTCTCTGGGCTGTTTTTTGACTTCTGCCATCTGTACTGAAAGAATAGGGGGTGCTGGGAAAGGAAAGGAGGGTGGGATCAAGAAAGCCAACAGCTGAAAATCCCTAGAACGTACGCGTGGCTAAAGCAGGCCATGTTTTGTCATTTGAGCTGCCACAATCCATTGTTGAGGTAATTACTCTTAACATTCTGGTCTCTTGCTCCCGTATTTTTTTTTTTCTAAACAAATTAAGATGTAGTGATTTCTTAATGTATCTAGAACCCTGTACCACTACTACAAAACTGTATCTGGGCATGGTGGTGCACATCTGTAATCCGAGCGACTCAGGAGGTTGTGGCAGGAGGATCACAAGTTGGAGTCCAGCCTGGACAACTTAGTCAGATCCTGTCTCAAAATAAAAAGGTCTAGGGACATAGCCCAGTGGTAGAGTATCCCTAGTACCACCCAAAAGAAGAAAATCACAAAATACCTTTGTGCCCACTGGCCCTGGAACATGCTCATCAAAATCCAAAGAATACTCAAACTAGTAAGAGATCTACAATGTACTTACTACAGCCTGGCCTGCTAAAACCTGTTCACTGTCATTTATTGAACATCCAGAAGCAGTCACAATCTGACTGGAGAGACCTAAATGTGAAAGCAATGCATGATGGTTAGTGTTGAGTGAATTAGGAATGGATTCCGAAGAACAGCAGCTCCTTGAAATGAGGACATTTTTGTTCTATATAGGAAAAGCCCGTATCAGCAGGAAATGAGTCAACAGAGGAAAGTATTAGAATAGAGTATGAGAGCAGGCTCATGGGCTTGAATGTTAAAATGAGAATCTTCCCCAGTGTGAAAATGTTACTTTTTAAGCTGCAGAGTCCAATGAAAAGTCTAGTCTGGGATTTCAATTCCATTCCACCACTTATGAAAAAAGGATATTAATCTTCATTAAATTGCTTTGATAGGAGGAGGGAGGCCGTAGAGATGGTGAGGAAACCAGTTAGGAAGCTGTTAATAACCATCCAGCACGTGGTGCTTCCTAAGCAAGTGGGTCTGGCGTGCTTGTGGTTAAGTATGTTTCAGCTGGTCACACAGGGAAACCAGTTAGTGTTTTTCCTGGGGAGTGCTCAAACTACTAGGCACAGGCTCAGAGCCATGCATAGTGCTTCAGAGGCTGACATAGGAGGCCTTCCTTGACTGGGTCTAGCAATGAGTTTTTAGATTGGACAAGAAAAGGATGTTCTGATCATAAAAGACTAAAACTAATCAACTGGACTGACATAGCAAGCCAAGCCACAGGCTAAAAGACAGTGTTTACAAATCACACTTCTGGCAAAGGATTTGTATTCAGGATATACAAAACTCAACAAAAACTGATACTAAGTTTTGCAGAGGATGAAAACAACTAGAACTCACCAACTGCTGGTGGGAACAAAAAAATGGTACAGCCACTTCACAGAAGTGTGGCATTTCTTACTGCTTAGTATACACTTGCACTCCTGAAATTAAATCCTCTGTTCATATAAAAGCTGTTCACAAATGCCCATAGGGATTCATTCATAGCCGCCAAAACTGGAAATAATCTAAGTGGAGTATTATCCATGTACCTGGAGAATGGATTAACTGGTCTAACCATACAGTAGAATCCTACTCAGCAATAAAAAAGGAATGGACAGCTAATATTTGCAACCACTGATGAATCTCAGATGCTCCTAAATACAAAAATGCCAAACTCATGCTTCATGCCTTGATTCTAATTATGAGTCAACAAACTGGTTTGTGGGCCAAATTCAGTCCCATTTTTATACAGTATGTGAGTTAAGTATTTACTTTTTTTTTTTTTTTTTTTTTTTCTGCTACTGGAGAGTGAATCCAGGGGCACTTAACCACTGAGCCACATCCCCAGACCTTTTTGTATTTTATTTAGAGACAGTGTCTCACTGAGTTCCTTAGGGCCTCACTAAGTTGCTGAGGCTGGCTTTGAACTCATGATCCTCCTGCCTCAGCCTCTTGAGCCACAGGGACTACAGGCATGCACCACCACGCCCAGCCTACATTTTTTTTAACCTGGTTAAAGAAAATCAATATTTCATGACCCATGAAAGTTATAGAAAATTCAAATTTCCAGGGCCCATAAATACCTCCATGCTCATTCTTTTACCTTTTACTCATCTATGGCTGTTTTCCTACTACAATGGCAGAGCTGAGCAGTTGCTAGAGATTACATAGACCAGAAAGCTTAAAATATTTGTATTCAGCTCTTTCCAGAAAGTTTGCTGGCTCATGCTACTACAACTGAAAACAACTCAGAGGTTGCCAGGGTAAAGTGGTGGAAATGACCAGGAGAGTATTGTCCAGAGGGTGACAGAATTATTGTGTCTTAACTGTGATGGTTACATGGTTACATCAGTTTAAAACTCAAAACTCACCAGAAGTGAATTTTTAAATACTTTAAAGTATTTTTTAAAAAAACAAGAGAAACAGAAAAATGTCAGCTATTGCCAGAGGGTTGGGGATAGACCAACTATAGGCAGCATAGGGTAACCTTTGGGTTGCAGAACTGTCCTGTGAATCAATCGGCTACAAATCTGCATTTGTGGCTGGCACAGTGGTAGGTGTCCATAGTTGTAGCTACTAGGGAGGCCGAATTTGAGGCCAGCCTGGGCAACATGAGACTCTGTCTTAAACAGAACACAGCAAACGAACACCCCCCCAAATCATACATTTGTCAAAATTCACAGACTTGAAACTAAAAAGGGTGATTTTACCAGATGTAGGCAAAGGCAGTATTTCTGCATTTCATTTGATAATCTGGGAGCTTTCCTTTAGGAATAAAATTGGGCTTTTGTTTTTTGGTGCTGGGGATCAATACCAGGTCTTGGTATATGCCAAGTACATAGCCATGGCTAAGATAAAGCCCCCAAAAGAAATGCTTGATTTTATGTTTTACAAAACTCTCAGGTAGTAAGCAAAAGATTAGAACAAAAGGATCCTAAAACTAGTTCCACAAAGCATGTGACTGTAAAAATATGTACAGATCTTTAATAGAAAAGAAAAAGTATATTTCTTTACAATAAAAAAATAAAATTTGAACAAATAGTCAAATTTTTAAAAAATACATAAACTGAAAGGCAACATATGACCTATTAAACTACGTATTTAGCTGAAACTAAACACAGTTCTTTTAAGAACAAATTTCAGAATATAAATCACATATAAATCCATAGCTTATCCAGAAGCTTGTCAGAATCTATCTGCAAGTTCAAAGGTGTCAGCTGCAGGGTAACCCGTCAAACTGCAGTGGCACTACTTTCCCTTCGGCTCTTTATGGTGTAGATGCAGGAGATGCTCAGTCTTAGCCATGAAGGAATATGCTGTACTGGAAGTTTCTGGAAAAGGAGACCAAGGCCACATGGTGACGTGATTGCTTCAGAGCAACAGGGCTCTCAGGAAGGTCCTGCCAGGCGATTTCTAGACGCGTTCTTCCTTGGTTTAGGACTCTGCTTCATCATCGTCACTCCCATCATCCCCATCCTCATCCGCTTCCTTCTTCTCTTTAAGCATTTTCAGGTACTTACTAGCTAAGATCTTCTTTGGTAATATATCTTAAAAACATAAAGCTGACATCAGCAACTGGTTATGATAAACTATAAATATAACAGTACAAACTGAAACCAAACAAACTGGTTCCTATTTTGACCTCTAGAACAGGTTCCAAAACAAGCTGAAACTACCAGGGAAGCCAGCATTGTCTAACTGATGCTCTAGGCCTGTCCCCACTCCACCAGCAGCAAACCATATGCTTCTGTATTCTGGTGTTATGAGCAACCCTGCCAACCTACCTGAAATGGACCAAGGGCAAACTCAAGCTCCTTTTAGCTGGGGCCCTGTTTCATAGAAGCAAGCACTAGTTTCTGTTCTGTGGGTCAAGTAGACCCACTCTGAGTTCCCTTCAGTGGCAGGGGTTTGGGATCTACCCAGCAAACCATGTTCCCCATTTATTGACTTTATTACTGTTCTAGGTGGGCTACAAATTTCATAACAAAATTTCTAGTCTTCAAACATAAAGGACTAGAAATATCTCCCTGTGCCAGGTCATGGTGAACTGTGGCACCTGAAGAGAGCACCAAGGGATCTAATTCACTGCAAGAAGAACCAGGGTTAAAAATTTTAATTATTAGGGATCCTTTAACCAAAATGTTTCAAAGACTAAGTACCTGCGAGAAACTGGAAAGTGTCCGATTCCGCTGCAGTATTGGCTAAATCACTGTAAGTCAGGGCTTTCTTTTCTCTTCCACTGCCATGTCTGTAGGAATAGGTGGCTAGGTACTGAACAAAGAGCTCCTAAAAGAAAATGAAAGTCATTTGAAAGGTGGGCTTTGAAAACCATAGGACTAATTTTTAAAAATTACATTAAATTTGTTTATTTTTATTGTAGTTTTGGGGTACAGGGGTAGTGAACTTGGGCACTCAACCATCGAGCCACATCCCCAGCCGTATTTTGTATTTTACTGAGAGGCGGGGTCTGAGTTGCTTAGCACTTTGCTTTTGCTGAGGCTGGCTTTGAACTCACGAACTTCCTACCTCAGCCTCCCAAGCTGCTGGGATTACAGCCATGTCACTGTGCCCGGCTAAAAGTACATTAAGTTTATAAGTTTACATTAAGTTTAAAATTACATTAGGACTTCCTATTATCTTGTTTCCTTGAAATTACAGGAAATCACTTTACAGGAGAAAGGAGAAACATGAAGTCAGAAAGCAAGGTATGTCGAAGTTAGAAGGGAGGCAGGCAGTTCCAGAGTCTAGCATAGATGTGTAACTTATGAATAATACTTACAAATGATTGAAAACAATCATAAATGTTTAATAACCAATCTCTACAGTAAAAATAGGTAGCAAAAGACCACTCGAAAACTCTACGCAGGGTACAGTGCTTGTCTAGCATGCAGTAAGTCCTGGGTTCATTTCCTAAAATAGCCAAAAAATATTTATCTGTCTTAGGAAGGCAGGCTTTTCTTTCCCCCACCACTACTGGGGATTGAACCCTGGGCTGTGCACCTGCTGGGCAAAGTTCTCCACTGAGCTACACCCCCAGCCCTTTTTATTTTGGGAAGGTGTCTCACTGAATTGCCCAGGCTGGTTTGAATTTGCCATTCTCCTGCCTCAGATTTGGGAGTACTGAGATTATAGTTGAGTGCCACCATGCCTTTGTTGATATATATATATTATATATATATACACTCACATATATATATGAATGTATTTTGACATTATACATACACGTACTATAACATTCTAATTAGGATCCCATTCTTACAGTTGTACATTAGGAACATATTTTTAATCTTCTATTTGAATCCCTTGTTCAAAGATGGTTCACCCTACGGAATCAAATACCTGAAGCTAAAAATGGACATAACCTGTGTTGCTCAAACACCTCTTGTATGCTGGGAACTGACCCACAATTCTCAAACCATCCTAAAACAACAACCTAAACTTGAGACTTTTTTCCTCAAAGGTCAGACTAATCCATCAGTCCAGTTAGAAAGGAATTAAAGAGGTGCCTGTATAACTTAGTTCCTTATTACTGACAAGGAAACTGCAGAGGAAGACATGAAAGTCCCAAGATCTCACCGGAACATGCAATCGCAGTTGCCCTGATTTACACGTGATTCAGAGTATACAGAAGGAAGTGATTCCATTTTATGTGAATACTACACCACTTCCTACAGGGAGCCGAGCACCCAGGACTCCGGTATCTGGTCTTGAGATCCATCACAAGAACACAAAGGGACGACTATTTTGCTGAGCTCTAAAAACGCATGGCTCTGGCAAGACACGGAAAAATTCCTGACCTCCCGCTTCCCTTGGCCGCGGCCCACCTTCACCGTCAGAAACCATGCACTGAACTAGCAGGGCTGGGAACTAGCTAGAGGAAGTTGGAGCGATTAACTGCGACTTAAACACGGCCCAGTCTCGGCCCAGGAAGGCTGTGGTCGGCGCTCATCCAAACAGGAGGGGCAGGGTGAGCCGCACACATCTCGGTCCCGCGCCGCCAAGCAGGCGGGCAGGGGAAAAAGGGACCCAAGTCTTTGCGGTTCGGCGAGGGAACGGTGGACACCCGCGCCCGCCCGCGCGTCGGGCTCAGCACCGTGAAATGAGGAAAGTGTGGACAGTGGGAAAGGCGCGGAGGGCGCGGGAGCGCATGGCACGACGGGAACCGAAGGGGGCGGTGCGAGCAGGAGCGCGGGGGACGACGGGAGCGGCCAGGGGCGGGGCGAGGGCACGCAGAGGATGGCGGGACGGCTCAGGCGCTGGAGCGCGCGCTGGCGAGGGCCGGAAGCGGGGCGCGAGAGACTAAGGCCGCAGGAGACCCGGAAGTGCCGCGGGGCCCGGCGGGGCGGGCGGTTCAGGGCGCCCACGCCCGCCCCTCATTCCACTCCTCCCGGCGCGCGGGCCGCCTCACCGTGGCCTTGGCCGTGAGCACCAGCGCCTCCTGGTTGATGCTGGACACCTCGGGGGAGCTCTTCATGATGACCCGGATGCGGGACAGAGGCAGCGACACGAGCCGCTGCTCCCCGCACTTGTCCTTGCCCACGGCCACGTCCGCCATCTTTCCGCTGCCGCGCAACTCGGCGGCCTGCGCGGGCCAGCACCCCGCTGCCCCCTGGAAGTTGTAGTCTCTGGGAGTTGTAGTCGGAGCGGGCGGCCCATGATGCCCCGCGCGCCGCGCCTGCGCAGAGCTGCCGCGCCGTCCCGTGCGCCGGGGTGCCTAGCGCCTGCTGTGCACAGGGGCTGAGGTGCCTGCGGGAGGCGTCGCCTACTGGCCACGTGGTACAGGGAAGACGGCGCATGTGCACGTGCACTTGCTGTCTGGTAGGCAGCACCTAAGGGAAGACGAAGTCATGTAGGACACCGAGGAGCTGTCCCGGGAAACAGGCGCAGAGGCCCTGAGGTCCGCCGGGATTAGCCTCCTAGGAAAGGTCAAGGAGAGACCACTGTGGGGAGCTGGGAGCTGCGTCCGCGTGGAGTGTATTCCAAAAACAACAGGTGGTGGTGGAAGAAGAAACGATGAGCCGTGTCTCAAGTTTTAAAAAGATCCCTCTGGTCACTGATTGTGAACCGGTGGGAGCATAGGGTGGAAGCAGAAGACCAGTAGAAGAGCATTACTACCACGCAGGCAAGAGATCAGGAGCCAGTGTGTCTGTGGCGGACCCGGCTAAAAAAAAGGGCAGGAGGTAGCGGCGCCAGATCAGGTCGCACCCGGACACGGTAGAATTCTGTTTGGGGAGGCCCTTGGAAGAGTAAGGTGGAAGGATCATCAGAAGTGGTAGGAATCGAGATCTGATATTAAGAACAGCCACAACACTTGCGGACGTGATGTGGAATGAGTGAAAGAATGGTGGGTCCATTTACTCAGGAACCCATGGGCGGAGCAAATTTGTCAGTGGTTTGGCCTGAAGCATATCAAGTTTTAGTGCCTTCTTTGCCATTGTGACCTCAAGTTCTGGCCCAGATAAGTAAGCACACAATACAGTTATCCCTCAGTATCTTCGGGGGAGTTGGTTCCAACACTCCCCCAAAAAAATACTTGGGTCTGCAGATGCTCAAGTCCCTCATAGAAAAGATCTGTGCGCATCCTCCCTTACACAGTATTTTAATCATCTCTAGAGTACTTAACAATACTGCATAACACATCTTCTGTGAGCGCTTGTTATGCTGTCTTCTTTGGGGACTAATGACAAAAAATTTTTTCTCTATTTTTCTGAATATTTTCTGTACAAGGTTGATTGAAGCAATGAATGTAGAACCCATGGATACATGTCAATCAATGTTAGGCAAAAGTATATAGCCAGCGAGTAAGACAGTCATGGTCCCTGCTCTCATGGCACTTCCTTTCAGTCCTGAGGCACACTTAAAAGTAAAAACATCTCCAGTTGTGGGAAGCCATCCTTATTTAGCAGAATCAGAAGCATGTGGTGCTGTGTGGGAGTGGTTCCCTGTCTCCTGGAATTTTCCCCCTAAGAGAATGGCTTCCCTAACTCCACCCTTATCCTGTCCATCACAGAAGCGCCTCCCAGTCCTGGCCTCCTTTACCTGTATATTATAAATAAAGGAGAGTTTGGTGAGTTGTTGTAAGAGGCCAGACCCATCAAGTCCCCTCTCCTTTTAAAAGAGTATTGGCTCTTGTGTGTGTGTTGAGTAGATAAGTGTTTTGGGTAATAGAAAAAACGCCAACATCCTCCTCCAGCAGTTAACCCTTCTCTCCTCCACACAGGAAGTGTCAGAGAGGATCCCCACATCCAGTGGTAAGCACTACAAGGAAAACAAAAGGAGCCAGCCATGCAAAAAGCTAGGAAAAAATGAGTTTTCTGAACGAGACAGCCTGGAGAACACCCCAGGAGAAAGATGCCTTGGCAATTTGAGGAACAGGCCAGTGTCAAGGGAGCTCATTGAGTGAGGAAGAAAGCATGAGAGATGTGAGCAAGGCAGGTGGGTCAGCTCAGGCAGCTGGGTGAGCTTGGCTTTCATTCTGAGAGCAGTGGAAACCACCAAGAGGTGTGAAGAAAGGGAGCAGATCCATTTTAGAAGCCTAAGTGGTAATGACTGAATGACACTGTACCCCACACATAGCCAGCTTTCTGGGTTTCCACCTCAGGGTTCAGCTCTTGGCAGAGGAGCTTCTTTCCTCTAAGTGGGGAAGCCCTGGACCTTCACAAAAGACATAGAGAACTGCTCAACAGATAACAAGATACACAGTAAGGCCCTTTGCTTCACACAAGAAATAAGCAAACATGCTGACTTATTTTTAAGTTTCTAAATGTGTTGTTCCTTGGTTATTTTTTGTATGACTTGTTTTTTTCGTGTGTTTGAGGGTAGGATGGATTAAGATGAGGAAAGAAAACAGGAAGAAAGTGTCTGGAGACAAGATAACTAAAAGAACTCAAGTAGAGGGATGAGAAGTTCAGGTTTAGAGGTGACAGGTAATATTCACAGGCATTAATCATTTGGGAACCAGAGAGAGGAGCAAAGATGGACAAGAAGGGACCAAGCCAACATTTAAAAGAAAGAAATGAACTTCAAACCTAAGAGGATAGAAGTGGACTGCAATGCTTGGCAACATCCCTGCACTGGAGAGTCACACGAGTTGGTCATCTGTTGATAGCTCTGCGTTCTGCTAGCTCCTGTCTCTCCACCTCCCAGAGAGGTATGTTGTTCTCTGATGCCTCTGCACCATTCTCATTTGTGCTAGAAGGGACCTGATGACACTCTGGGAGACACTCTGGAAATCCCCTGCCTGCTGGTTTCCAAGAGGCTATGGGAGGGGAGGAAGGAGGGAGCACTGTTTTATCTGCTGGTGAGGGCACTGGCACAGGTACTGACTGCAGGGGGTTACAGTGAATGCCACCAGCTTGAGCTTTGTAGGCTACTAAGTTCCAGGCCAGGGGCAGTACCCATTTCTGACCTCCAGGTAGCATCTTCTCCCTTGGGTGCCCCACACTTTCCTGTCCTCCCTACAGCCTTTCCAGCTCTTCCAGCATCCTTGGAAACATTTCTTGGCTTTAAATCCCTATTTGAAATACATGGAGAGGTTTCTGCCTTTCTGGCTGAATGCTGAATGTGTGTGCTTAATTCCTGGAGTGATCCTAAAAGCTTGCATGGGTACATGTATGCATGCACATGCACGCACACACACACACACACACACAGGAGGCTGGGGATGGTCTCACTAGAGTGAGCCCTGGAAAAATAGTTATTTAAATGATTGCCAGTCATTGGATGGTATGTCTGTTGAAGGCAAGACTGAGGCGGTGATCATCACAGTGGGAATGGTGACCACAGACTTGTGGGATGGGCTGACTTCTGATTGCAGCAGAGAGATTTCAGAAAGTTAAAACTCAGGATTTAAGATGTCAGATCAAACTTAGAGAACCAGTTTCCCTGAGGACCCAAGGAGATTCTCTTATATTATCTTAGCCTTTGAGCTGATAAGGCTGTAGGTCATGCTGGCCTTTGATCCTGCCTGATCCATATTTACAGCAGAAATTCACAGTTTTATGTGAAGTCAGGCTATTGACTGGGAAGGATAGGGTCCTAAGCATGAGACTAAGGAGTGTTGGGAGGATACAGTAAGTCTGAGAACCTTTAACCCCAGTCCCTGTGAGCCACTTTGTCTTGAGAAGTGGTGACTGCCTCCCACCATCTGAAGCAGGAGCCTTTCCTTGCGGGAGGTCCTCTTACTGACCTCCCTGGAGTCCACCTGGCTAGGGCATGCTGTCTCCTCAAGGCTGCCTCCTCCCAGCTCCTGTCCTTTTGCCACATCCCACAATGCCTGTGGGAGACACCTGCAGAGGGTATTGTGGTAAATAGTTCACTCACTGAAAAAACTGTGACCCTTTGTTACCAGAAGGAACCTGGGGAGTGTATGGGAAGTGGGTTCAAATGGAGTCAGTCTGGAGCACAATATTGGATCAGGCTGAATCTCTTAAGATAGTAGACCTACCTAAGGTTCTAGATTCAGTACTAGCTCTAGCAGATAGGGATGGTACAGTTTGCCCAGCTAATGTGGAGCGAGATCTGGACTTGAGTGTCCTGCATGGTGGTTTTCTTTGACATCTGGAGACAATGTAGACCACATCTGAGTGTGCTGTTCTTACCTGTTTACCAGATAACACCAGTTCCTGTGATGTTCAGGGTGACCATACATGTCCCAATTTGAGAGTCACACCATAAGTTCCGAGGGGTTTTGAGCAAAGATATGGCCTCTTCTGCAAGAAGTATGCTCTGTTTGACCAACAACTTCATGGTTGCCGCTGGGCATTGGCAGAAGCCAAATGCCAGAATATGAGACTGAACTGAGCATTGAGCAGAACTCAGCATGATCTGAACCACTGAGCCACACACCATACCCCATCATCAATGGGAAAATCAGCCTTGATTGAGCAGGTCCCAGGAGCACAAAGTTCCACAAGCGTGTGGCTCAGACTCTACAGCACCTCTTCCCATTCCATCCCCTTAAAACTCTGGACCTGCTAGGGATTCTCTCTGGGCAGTAAAGTGAGGAAGAAAAATGCAGACCTGGTTAACAGGCTGTTTCGTAAATATGCTGGCAAGGGACGTGCTATGACCTAACTCCTCCAGAGCATGCCTGAAGTGGAGGTGGAAGGAAATCCCCCCAGGTGAGGTGGAAGGGAAGCTAGGGTACAGTTTCAACTCAGGGACAAGAGCTAACAGTCCGTTAAAGGTCCAGGAACTTGGAAAGAACAAGTTTGAAGACTTAAAAGACAAGGAGTCTTGCAACAGGACACCTTCACAAGAGCTCTTTGAAGAAGTGGCAAGACCCTGTTTAGGAGCGTCAGCCTTTCCAGCCCCTCTCGGGTGCCATGCCAGTGCTTGTTCTGTCATGCTTACATACTGAGTGGCTGTGGCCACTTCTGGAGCTATAGAAGCCAAATCAGGAATTGCTGCAACAAGGATATCAGCAAAGACTCTGGGCCTTTTCATCCTTTTGCTTTGTGTTTTTGGCATGTTGGTTTTAAGCCTCATGGTTCCAAAATGACTGCTGCTCTTCCAGACTTTGTGAATACATTAGGAGCGAGAGGAAAAGGCAATAGCAAAAGACTTTCCTCATTGGACCTCAAAGTTTTGTCTTTTTCCTGAGGAAGGGACAATTTCTCTTAGTAGTTTTACACACCTTATTTGTAAGAATCGGGTCATCAGCTCACCCTGATTCCAGTCACTGGCCAAAGGGAATGAGATTCCCCTGGAGCTGGCTTATACCAGTCAAGATTTATCCCTTGAGCTGGCCATCAAAGGATATCTGGTCCCTATTGAGAGAGGTGTGCAGCAGGGTTAAGGCAGGGATGTCAAAGCAATAGCTGATTACTTGCTAAAGTTGCCGGCATTTAAAACTTCAGAGATTTCACTTATAAATTCAAATTGAGGTGTGGGAAAGGATGGGCTTAGCATCTGCTCCCTAGCATTGTCGAGGTGCTTCTGTGAACTCTTGCCTGTTAAAGCCCCAGACACAGGACTTAAGGAATGACTAGGGAGATTGGAATGCACGGAATGGACAGAGGAAGGAAGACTTCAAGAGCTGAACCCACAGCTTACTATGCATTTCTTGGCTGGAAGTGCTTATAAATATTTAATAATAATGCTTATTTAACTCATAGAATATGATTATATAAATTGTAAAAATAAAATTATGCCAGGCTATCAAATTAATGGCCTAAATACAGAGATAATGAGGAGTAGTAGAGCCCTCTGTCATGATGACTGCCAACAGGCAGGCACTTGAGACCACTGCAGGTCTTCATGTTGGTTGGGGGCACCTGGCAGCTAGGAGGAGTGGGGAAGCAGCAGTGTGGGCCCAGGGGAGAGGTCAGTGGGAGCCAGACTCCACAGAACCTTGGGACCAGGGTGGCTTAGTGGGACAGCTGCAGGAGAGCAGCAAGTGTTGACAGGGTTCTTAACATGTACACTATTGTACACAGCTCCTCGAGGTTGAGGCAGGAGGATCACAACTGAGGCCAGCATAGGCAATTTAGCAAGCCCCTCTCAGGGGTAGTGTACTTAACTTGCGTGCATGAGGCCCTGGGGTTGATACCAAAAAAAAATTTAATATGATAAACTACATAGAACATAAAATTTACCATTTTAGCTATTTTTGAATGTTGGGTTGGGGGTGATACCAGGGATTGAACCCTTGACCTTGAGTTTACTGGGCAGGCGCTCCGCCTCTGAGATATGACCCCGTTTGAACCTCTGAAGTGTATAGTTCAGAGACACTGAGTGCGTTCACACCGTCATCCAAGATTGCCACCATGCATCTCCTCCCCAGCCGCTGCCACACCTCTATTTTGTGTCCCTGTGAATTCCACACCTCTTGGCAGCTGGTGGCAGTTGAGGTCACGCAGAGTTCGTCCTGTGCCTGGCTTCTTTCACTCGGCGCGTGTCCTCAGGATCTTGTGCCGCAGCATGGTCAGAATCTCCCGAGGCTGGAGGCTGTGTGGCCTCCCCCTGTGTGCACAGACCATGTCCTGCCGCCCATTTCCCCATCAGTCACCTCAAGGCTACTGTGTAGGGCTGCTGTGAATGTAGAAGTACAAATGTCTCTTAAACTGCCTGCTTGCAGCCTATTTCTCGCGGTTGGCAGGTGTTCCCTCCCATCTGCAGTTGCCTTCTTACTTTGTGCACAGTTTCTTTCATATTCAAGTTTTAAAATGTCCTCATCAAGTCACTCTGTCTGGTTTTCCTTTGCCTGTGCCTTTGGTGTCATGTCCAAAAAACATTTCTGATGACAGTGTTGTGAAGCTTCAGCCCTACATTTTTTTTTTCAGTTTTTTAAAAAATATATGTTTTTAGTTGGACCTTTTTTTGTATGTGGTGCTGAGAATCAAACCCATTGCCTCACACATGCTAGGCAAGTGCTCTGCCACTGAGCCACCTCAGCCCTACCCCATGTTTTCTTCTAAGAGTTTTTAAAATATTAGGACTCACACTTAGCTCTTCCATCCATTTTGACCTAATATTTGCATATGGTTTAAGGCAAGAGTTCAGCTTCATTCTTTTGCATGTGGATATCCAGTTTTCTCAAACTGAAAAGACTGTCCTTTCCCCATTGAGTGGCCCTGGTACCCTTAGGGGCTGGGGAGATAGCTCAGTCGGTAGAGTGCTTGCCTTGCATGCACAAGGTCCTGGGTTCGATCCCCAGCACTGCAAAAAAAAATAATAATAATTTGAGCCAGGGCAGCACACACTTATAGTCCCAGTATGTCAGGGGCGGGCTCTGAGGGCCCCAGAGCCACACCGTGGCCTGATCTCTAAGATGGTGCCTGGCAGCTTGCCAAACATAGCTGCACTCGTAAACAAGTTTTAGGAAGTAACTCTGGTTGGCTGTTGTACATGAGGCGATCCTGGTATCTGCCTGGAGACTGTTCCTTGATAGGCTGACTTTCCTGGTAGTCTACTCTCTGATAGGCTGATGTTCTCAATATAAGTCTGAGATTTGTGGAATAAAGCTCTTTTGGTTCCTGTGATGAAGAAGAGCGTACGCGTTGTGATTGTCCCCGCGGGCGGTGGGCGATCATAAGTGGTGCCGAAACCCGGGAATGAAAACTTTACAAGGATAAGTAAGAAAACAAGGTAAGATATTCTAAAATTTTAACAAGTTAAACTGGTTATAAAAAGGTCAAAAATAAGTGAAAGGCAGCCTTAACGTTCGCGGTACACGACTATCCAGACTAAGAGGAAAGCGGTCCAAAAAGGAAAGTAAAACAGTGGACTAAGAGGAAAGTGGTCCAAAAAGGAACGTAAAACAGTGGACTAAGCGGAAAGCGGTCCAAAAACAGTGAACTAAGTGAAAGGCGGTTCAAGGACTAGATAAGCACGCGGAACGCAGCTTACATTGTACAAGATGGGGTCTGAAATATCAAAAGTTTGTATGCAACAACCCTTACGGGAAAAGCCACAAGTTAAAGTTCGTGGGAAAAGCGACGAGTTAAAGTTCGTGGGAAAAGTGACGGAGTTAAAGTTCGCGGGATAAGCGTCGGAGATTGAGTGTTTGTAAGTGCTTTCGCTTTTGTTTTGCTAGTTAAAGTGCTTTGCATTGTTAGTTTAATAGAGAAATATGGGCACTGAAATGTCACGAATGCACATGGAAGGTCCCTTAAAGGATTTGCTCTGGGCCAATGGAATTCCTCTTGAAACTAAAACAGCCCGAACCAAATGCAGAGAGGCCATAAAACAAGGGGAAGAGGTTTTGGAGGAAATAAAAGAGGAAAGGTCTAAAGCATCAGAAAGGGCATCAATAAGATCAGAGACAGACAAGGAAAATGAAACTGGGTGTGAGGAACAACTTGTTAGGAAGAGGGAAATCAGTTTAGGGGAGGGTCCCCCATTAGGAGTCTGCCCTACGTTATCCGCCCTTAAGGCCTGCTTCTCTCCAGGACCTCCCAAAGGGGGCTCCAAGTTTCTCCCCAAAGAGCCGCCACCTAAAGAACCGCCGGCTCCTCCCGTTGCATCTCCTTCCAGAAACTTGCCACATAGTAAACAAACCAGCCCAACCATCAGTGGCATGTCCTAGTAAGGAGTATGATATAGTAGCCCCAGTCCCCACAAATATTGGGAGATAATTGTTTCACAATTTTCTGCATCCAAACCTGAATTGATTACTAACCAGGATTAAGGGTTAAAATGCCCTAGGCATCAAGTTTCTGCTGGAACATCTTATCCCCTTTCAGATCCAAATCTCAGTCAAGGCTTACATTGAAATGTAAATAGAGAAAGCCTGAAGGCTCAGTAGGAGACCTGTCTCAAACCCCAAAAAAAAAAAAAAAAGCTAAAAGTCTTACCTGAATTCCAGCAAAAGTAAATTTTACGGTGTTTTACTAAAGTACTTAACAGCCGCTTCATTTTTCCAGGACTCTTGTTTTTTTTGAATTCTACATTTTTTTTGAGCTCATGACTTTTTTGATCAGTTCTATTTTTTTTACTCAACTAGAGTTTTTGAACATCTCTTACATTGCAATGGAGATTCACCTATAAAGTTTCAAGGCCTTTGATTTTGTGTTATGTGTATGTTGTGCTGTCTGATGTCATGTTTTGTCTGTATCAAAACTGAGCACTCCTAAAATTAAAATTTAAAAATGGATCCAGATACTTTTAATTCACGTGATTTAAAAAGGTTCGATTTAAATTGGGTAAACGAATAGAAGTAAAATGTCTTGAAAATAACTTGCAAGTCTCTAGGTGGTCAAACTAATATAATGTTGATGTTTATAAAATGTCTAACATCAATTTTTCTAGGACTTTCCTCCAACAAGAAAAAGCTGGCAAATACTGTTCAGGACACTTGTCTAATATCTTGGTTTTTTTTTTTTAAGAAAATAAGTGAATTAGAATTGACATGCATGGGATTACTCAAATGTGTTTGTACAGAAAATTTTGTGTCATCACTAAACTAAAAACAAGGTTACTAAGAGTTATGTCCTAACAGGTACAATTCTATACACAAAGGGTTCTAAAAGTTTCAACTGTGTTTCAATTAGAGTACTATAAATAACAAAATATTTAATCTTGTTAAAATAGAGTAATTTATCTAAATTCAGAAATTTCATAAGAGTTGTTTCAGAATGTGAACAAAAAGGGGTCAACAAATAGGAAAGAGAAAATAAAAGGTTCTGGGTATGGAAATATATTTAATAAAAGGGAAAAGGAAATGTTTCTGGGTAAGAAAGTGCTTGTGTGATGAAATAAATGAGGGTCTAAGTAAGTGCTAAGAAAGTCTATGTAAGTAAAGGGCAAGTTTCAACAAGTTTGCATGTAACTAAGTTGGTTGTATGTATGTGAAACATTTAAAGCTATTTAAGGTTTTTCCTAAGGTGAAATACTAATGTTTTAATATAAACCAAAGTTTAATCTATATGATAAAATGACATGGTAAAATAACAAGGATTTCTTAGAAACACTAATTTACTCTTAACTTTGTGTCTATTAAGTTTTATTCTTTAGAACAATTAGTCTTAAAAATAGGGGTTTATACAATTATGGTTAAGCAACTGTTAGAGTATTGTACCACGTTATAGAGTCTAAGCTTTTCTTTAAAAACTAAATTTGGTAAGAACCAATTTCTCACTAAATTTGAAATAACTCTAACCACAGGTATACCTTATAACCCACAAGGACTCTTTATAAACAAAAAGGGGGAATAGGGGAGACCTTCAGGTCCCCTAAAGATAAACTTTCTCTTTGCCTCTTTAAATTTTTTAACTCTGGATAATGAGGGTCGCTCTGCCTCTGAGAGACATGGCAATCATAAACAACATGATAGAGTGATGGTAAAATGGAAAGATGATCTTACAGGACAATGGAACGGCCCGGACCCGGTGCTTTACTGGAGCCGCGGCTCAGTTTGTGTGTTTCCACAGGACAAAACATTGCCTCTCTGGGTTCCTGAGCGACTAACTCGACCAGTGCCAATGCTACCAACAAGTAACTCAGACCAACAAAATGAAGATGCTGAACATACTCTTGATGACCATGATGCTCGTAGCCTTTCCCCCCTTGAACTAACTTACAACCTCTTTTCAGTCTCTTAGGAGGAACAGTTCAATTATGTACCTTTCCACCTACCCCAGTTTGTGTGTTTCCCCCTTTTATGTTTCTGAACTAACGAAACAACCTCTTCTCTCAATTGTACTTCAGATTTATGCTATCTCTCTCAATGTTGGAATGCTTCTAGGTTCCCGCTGGCAGTCTTAATGCGTATTCCTACCTTCCTACCAGTCCCAGTCTCTGTTACAGATACAGAACTGCCAGTGCTATTATCAAGAAACAGAAGAGATTTTGGCATCACAGCGGCTGTGATCACTGCCATTGCAGCCTCTGCAGCAGCAGCATTGACACAACCATACAGACAACAACAACAATCACTTGGCCGAGAATACAGCTGCAGCCTTACAGACTAAAGAGACCCTAAACCAACATCTAATAGCAAATCTTGTAAATCTCTTATAAATCAGAGTGGACTTACTACAAGAACAAGTGGATATCTTGCAAGAACTTTAGGGACTGGGATGTGTTTATCCTTTAAGAGCAGTGTGTGTCACTCCTATTGTTTATAATAACCTTAGCTCTGCGGCTATGTTATCTAAAAATCTCTCTGTCTACCTTACTGGCAATTGGTCATCTACGTTTGATAATTTAACCAGTCAGCTACGAGCTGAAATACTCAGAGTCAATGCTACCAGGGTTCAAGTTGCATTGGTATCCAAGATGTTCTCTTTGTTATCTAAAGCCCTGGGATTGACAAAACAGTGGGCTGGAACAGTAGCTGTTCTGATTATTATCTGCTTAGGGATAGCCTATGTTATACGCAGCCAAATCAGAGCTCGCCAAGATGCCCAATGTCATCAACGGGCTATAGTGCAGACTTTGACAGCCATTGAGACAGGCACATCCCTCCCAAGTATGGCTAAGCATGCTGGACCAGTAGTCAAAGACGGGTAAGATCCGTGGAAATGCATACCAACCTAAGACAGGGTTCTGACACCTGGAGGTCAGAATTCCAATGACGGGTAAGGATGTAATTTGCCATGGACAACCTAAGACAGGCATGGTCCCAAGTCATCTTTTCTTTATTTAAAGAATAAGGGGGAGATGTCAGAGGCGGGCTCTGAGGGCCCCAGAGCCGCACCATGGCCTGATCTCTAAGATGGCACCTGGCAGCTTGCCAAACATAGCTGCACTCGTAAACAAGTTTTAGGAAGTAACTCTGGTTGGCTGTTGTACACGAGGCGATCCTGGTATCTGCCTGGAGACTGTTCCTTGATAGGCTGACTTTCCTGGTAGTCTACTCTTTGATAGGCTGATGTTCTCAATATAAGTCTGAGACTTGTGGAATAAAGCTCTTTTGGTTCCTGTGATGAAGAAGAGCGTATGCGTTGTGATTGTCCCCGCGGGCGGTGGGCGATCATACCAGTACCTTGGGACTCCTTGGGAGACTGAAACAGGAGGATCACAATTTCAAGGCCAGCCTCACAATAGCAAGTTGCTGTCTCAAAATTAAAAAAAAAAAAAAAAAAAAAAAGGCTGGGAATGTAGCTCAGAGGTAGTATGCCCCTGGGTTTAATCCCCTGTGCCCTCCAAAAAGTCATTTGGTCATATATGTAAGGGCTTATTCCTGGGCTGTCTATTCTATTGCATTCACCTCTTTGTCTTTGTTTATGCTAGTACCACACTGTTTTGATTACTGTAGCTTTTTAGTCAGTTTTTTTTACAAGGTTCATTTTATTGTTGTTATATATGGCATAACATTGGTGATTCTGATTTTAATAACATTTGATATAGATGAAAGAATGAGAATACAAAAGTCAACAATACAACACACAAGCATGTTGAAAAGCATTAATAAGCTATTCTATCTTCTGAAATTCACTTACCAAAATTAAATTGTTTATGCATACAATGTAACTAATGTCCTATGACTGTATTCATTTATTCAAGTAATAATATCCACTGTGGGGCAGGAATCATTCTCAGCCTAGGAATGAATAGGTAAGTGAGCAAAAGAAAGATCTGGTCCTTAGAGTTTCCATGGAAAGGTTATATAGCAGGCTTCTTTCTTTCCCGAAAGGGGAACACTTGTAATATGATGTAACAACACATGCATGAAGCTAATTGTGGATTTGCCTTCATTCTTTTCCTCACAGAAAAAAAAGAAAACTTTGCTATGAAGTAAAGGTATAATCAAGGATTATGTTTTTGAAAGTATTTTGAGGCTACACTACAATGTTATGTGATATCCTAAAATGCTGTACTTTAAATGAATGTAGCAATAAAATTTCAACAAATATTATTCTTAGGAATATGAGAAGGTCTGTTGTGCCAATTCAAATATAGCTGGAGTAAACAGAGGCCAAGACTTCAAACTCGCATTGTAATAGACTGAGTTATTATGAAAGTCAACCACACTCAAATATATAAACTGATGAAAAAAATTTTAAATTCAGGAAATATAGTATATAGTATATAAGGCTAGAAGGAAGTTTTCAAAAAAGAAAAAAGAATCTTATTTTCTTTTCTTTTTTTTTTTTTTTTTGGTACCAGGAATTGAACTCAGGGGCACTTAACCACTGAGTCACATCCCCAGTCCTTTTTTATATTTTATTTAGAGACCAGGTTTCACTGAGTTACTTAGGGCTTCACCAAGTTGCTGAGGCTGGCTTCAAACTCACAATCCTCCTGCTTCAGCCTCCCAAGCCACTGGAATTACAGGCATGTGCCACCGCACCTGACTTTTTTTCCATAATTTTGATAACATTGAACTCAACTTACAGTGAGACTATATAAAGCATAACATCACTCAAATGGTACTCATGGTTGCGCATTGTACTCTGTCTGTTTTGAACCTTTTTTTCTAATGCTAGTTTTACAGAGTCTGACATCAAGCACAGGAATTCTGATCAAAAGTCAATACTGTATTACAGTACTAACATCAAGGAATTATTAGTAGAATTTGATAAGGAAATGGGTTTCATTGTGACCTTTTTATATTTTACACTTAGTATTTCACAACAAAGCCCAAGTTTCCATTGAGATATAAATTTTAAAAGTCACTACTGGAGTCACAGCCCTGGCTGTGGTAAAAGAACGTCGTCCTCCTTGTATGGTGCTCCACACACGGACTTTCTTTCATTTTGTAAACTTTGTGCTGAGTAATACTCCTGCTCATCTGTGCTGCAGCATCTAACACATGGAAAAGGCTTCTCCTCCTAAGGATTTCACATTCTATTTGAGAAGATGTACATTAAGTAAACAAAATTTAAAGTTAGAACCATAATCAGAGTTAAGTGCTATGAAAAGAGTCAGGTAGAGGGGATGAAAAGTGACAGAACTCTACCACAGCTGCGGTGGTGAGAGAGACGACTCCTTGCTCTCTTCACCCTTTTCCTGTTGGTGCACATCTGAGTCTGCAGGGCAACCTTCGTTCTAGAAAATCTATGATTTCTCCTTCCAGTTGTCTTCTCTCTCCTTCAGGCTTTGTTATCTCTTCTTGTCGAAATCCTTTAAGGTTCTCAAACTTGTCCTTTAATTCTTTTTCAGCCTCTTTAAGTGTTGTTTCTTTCTCCTTTTTTCTCTGCTTAAACCTGTGTTCCAATCTTCTTTCCTCTGACATTGATCATAAAACTCTTGTCTTTTGGTCTCATACATCTCTTGAAAACTAACTAGCTGGTTGGTCCCATGTCTGTAAAACCCATTTCCTGAAGTTTGCAGCACCTATAACATTCAGAGTAACAAGAGTGGGTTCGTTCCTTCAGGTCTTCCATTTGGTACAAAGAAGCATATCCCAGGGCTTCACAAAGTCACAGTGATTTTAATTTTCCATCTGCAAAATTTCCAAATGGTAATGATGGCCTGTGACCATGCTTTTTCCAGTTTTTATCTCCCCCATATGCTCCACCACAGCAAAAGGTAGCAATCCATTAGTCAAAGAATTTGCTTCTACTGTAGCTTCATCATCTGTTGGGAACTGATATATGTGGATGTCATTGCTAATCAGTTAATTCATCAGTTTAATCTTAAGCTTCTGTAAGTCATTTTTAGAAATTGTATCTACAATCAGTGATATAATGTTCACCTTATTGTCAGTGCTCTCCACTGTCAGGAGATCAAAAGACTTCAGAAAATGTCCTGTAGTTGAAATGAAGTAAAGGCACACATGGGCATGACTACCATGATACTCAAAGAAGGAACGCTTCATCTTCAGTTCTTCTTGAAGAAAGGCCTCAGGCTGAGCTTCTACGTAGTTATCTGCTGGTTAGTAGGCCTCTGAGGATCAGCATTCCTGTTGCTTGAATCCTGAGCCTTCCCCAGACCAGCAGCCATCTTGAATCCCCTTTTGTGTGGTCAGGTTCTGTGAGACCTCCAGCTTTGTTTTCTTTTCCAAGATTCTTTTGGCTATTCAGAATCCCCTGAGGTTTCATACAAATTTTAAGGTGGTTTTTCTATTTCTGCAAAAAAAAAAAAAAAAAAAAACCGATTGACATGCACTTTTAACTTGGGGTGTGGTGGGTGTGGAAGCAGGAGACCAGTTAGGAGCAGCATGGGCAGGAATGAATGGTGCTTCTGAAAGAGAGGTAGCACGAGACAGAGGAGCCTGGACAGAGTTAGCAGGTGTCAGGTGGTGAAATCAGTAGGACTTAGTGATGGACTAGGTATGGGTGAGGAGGGAAGGAAGGAATGACTCCTCAGTTTGGAGTTGGGACAAACAGCAGTGTCCATTGCTGGGATGGAGAAGACAGAAGAATGAAAATGTCTGGGGATGGGTATTCAGAATTGCATTGAGGACACCAGAGTCCAAGGTGGCCATGAAATAGCCAAGTGGAAAGTTCATATGTGCTGTGGACACCGCAGCTTTTGGCTCCAGGGAGAGATGTTGGCTGGGTTAGAAATTGGGCCTCATCACCAGACAGGTTGCATTTAGAACCACATGGCTGGTAGGGTGAGCAGGGAAGGAGAATAGCTGGAGAAAGGGCAGTCCCACAACCAGGACCCTGGTATCGCTCACAGGGGAAAGGAGGAGTGGAGTCAGCGAAGGCAGCCTAAGTTCTGGGGAGCAGGCTTGCTGTGATCGCCATGGTACCCAGGCATGAAAATCAGAAGGAAGCCAGGAGCCAGGCTCCTCTGGTCCTGGGCTGAGGTTCTGCTGCTGCAGGAAGGCACCGGCATTTGAGTAGGCAGGAGACTAGTTTATTAACACTGTCATTCCCACTGGCTTTGGGGACCCCCATCCACCTGACTTAGCCTACTTCTGACCCACCCATCTCCATGCCAAGGTCCTACCCCTTCTTTCGTGCCTCTCTTCCTGCTGAAGACTTGCCTCCCCTAGCAGGCCCTAGGACTGCCACTTCTCACCCTGCCTGGTCACTGTGGGCTGTGTCTGTGCAGTTGGAGCCCCAGCACCCTGTAGAGCCCTCAAAGACAGAGAATGTGTCTATTCATCTTTGTTTCCCTGAGCCCAGTTTGGAGTTTGAATTTGAGAGATTAAGGGATCATTTAAAAAATATTTTTGCATTTATGTTCTGATTTCTATGCCCTTGCCCTGTATTATTTGCATAATTATTTTAAATAACCAAAGCTGCCAGGTGCAGTGGTACATGCCTGTAATGCCAGTGACTCAGGAAGCTGAGAAAAGAGGATTGGGAGTTCAAAGCCAGCCTCAGCAATTTAGTGAGATCCTGTCTCAATAAGAAGCAATAAGGACTGAGGATGTGACTGAGTGGTTAAGTGCCCCTGGGTTCGAGCCCTGGTACCAAAAAACAATAATAGTAAAATTAAATAACAAAAGCTAAAAAAACAAAACAGATGTGAAGGTAGAATAAGCACTAATTTGAAAATGACAATAGCCAAGTGCATTCACCCCTGCATTCCATACTGATGGAGTGGGCACCCTTGGAAGGCAGCCCTGGGCCAGTTGCTGAAATATGCACTCTGCAAGAAGAGGTCCACTGGTGCCTGGCTAGAGAGAATGTCTGTAACTGCGATTCCCACTGCTGGTGCAAAGTTATGTGATATAGGCCCCCTGGGGAACAGTTGGCATGGTAACATCCTCCTACTGTGTTACCCAGCAACTCCCCATATTCACCCAAAGAAACAAATACTTACATCCATGCAGAAGAGTGTCCCCAATACATTAGCTTTCTTCACAATGGCCAGGAACAGGAGCACCTGCATGCCCAGGAGCGGATGGGCTGTTAACACCTGTGCCATGCCCACTCACTGCATCAATGACGCTCTGCAGAAGAGAAATGGCCCGCAGAAATCTAGTGGACCTTGGAAGCGTTATGCAGAGGAAACGAAGCCAGACCCAGAGACACTCACACTGCATGACTCCATTGTGCGAGATGCTAGGTCAGCTAAACAAATGCACAGTGATGGAAAACAGGTTGCAGTAGCCAGCCAGTGGGGACTGGCCCTGACTACTGAGGGCATGCTGGAAATGCTCTGTGTCTTAATGTGGTGGTGGTTACAGGAGCGTATGCATTTGTCAAAACTCAATAAATTGTATATTAAAAAGGGGTGTCTTCTACTGTATGGAATCATATCCCGGTGAGGTTTATGCAAAAGAAAAGGCACGATCCCTGCTTTCATGGAGCCAGGGAGTGAGAGATGTGATGCAGGTAATGACAAGAATGCATGTGGAGTCACCACCTGTGGCAAGTGTCTCCAAGAAAACATGCTGGACTCTGCAGCCTCACAGAGGGAGCCTGAGGTTGGAGCCAGCTTCCCAACTAGGAAAGAAGCCTAAGCTGGCCTTGGTTGGCAAGGGCAGGGACAGGGCTGCCACTGGAATGGCCTTTGCTAATGCAGGAGCTCCATGGGGCCAGACAGCTTGAGGGAGGGCAGAGTTCCTGGATAGAGAAGAATCTGACCCAGGTCTGAGTGCCTTCAGCACCCTCACAATCTTTTTTCTTATTACCAAAGAATGCCAAAAGAATGTGGGAGTGGGGAGTCTTGCTGAACTGACTTAGCAGGGATTGTGTAGCTCTGGATTTCACAGGCAGGTGCAGACAGCCTGCCCCTTGAGTACAGTATGGAAAAAATGAGAAGAAAGCAGACAGACAGAAAGAAGAACCTCTGCTTTCTCCACATCCTGCCTGCACAGATCTCTGATGTGCATCCCTCCAGACCCTTCTTGATGAGCTGGACCTTGAAGGAGAAGCAGGATCAGTGAGAGAGGGAAGGGTGCTTCTGGAAGAAGGAACAGCTTGTGTGGAGGTGGGGTGTGAAGTCAGGTCCTGCCCATGGCCACACGCATCCTGCTGCCCCATGGTCTGAGTTAGTCCTGGCTAGAGAGAGCCTACCACAGAGTGAATGACGGGGGCTCTGGTTACTGAAGTGGAGGTGGACAGGGGAGGAGGGGAGGGGTTCAGGAATCCAGCTCCTCCCTCTCCCCAGTGCTAGGGATGAACCTGAGGCCTATGCATGCTAGGCAAGTGCTCTGCCACTGAACTACACCCCAGCCCTGAACCCAGCTTTAAAGTAGGAATTGAACCATAGTCCCCACCTCAGGCTTACAGAATTTAGCTCTCGATTCACAAACCATAAAACTCTTTAATTCTTCATATCAGCAATTAGGCTTGGAGTTGGTTTTCGGGAATTAGTCCCCCAGGGCATCCATGTGCTGCCCATATGGCCAGACTCCTCTCCGCGCAGGGCCTGCTAAAAGTCTCCTTGTGTCACTAACACCGTTATTTTTCTGGTGATATGGCCACTACTACAGTCAAAACTGTTGCGTTCTAGAATTGGGGAGGTGGGTAATGATATGAAAGAAGTTGCCATCTCTGTCTTTAAATTACACTGATTTTTATTAGCTTTTATAAGATGTCTTAATAAACAGTAATCACTATAAAAAAAAAAAAAAAAAACCGTTGAGTTTCTCACCTGGGGCTTGTGCCCTGGGCCTGTGAATGGCCAGCTGGAAACGAAGAGCAACCCAATGCTGACGTTCCTGGGAGCTGGGCAGGAGCCTGGCCAGCCCCCACTCTGTGCTGCCCCTCTTAGGCCCAGGTTCTGTCCACAGCAGTGGGATCCATGGAGAACCAAAGGTCGTGTTTTGTAAGAGCTGACCCTGGGCAGAGGCCTCCACACTGATCAGCCTCCCTGTGGACCCTCCCAAACCAGCTGGGGAACTGAGCTCAGCTCAGGTGGAAGGAATGTGCCTTCAGCGACTCCAGCTCAGGCTCTTCAGGCCCTGCCAGCCCGGCCTGCTGACCACACCACTGACCTCCTGGAAGGCTCTTCTGTTGCTGTTGCTTATCTCTGTGCTCAGTTTCATTATTTCCCACGTAGGGTTTGTTAAACACTGTTCAGTAGTAAGGATCATGGAGGTAGGTACAGAGGCCACTGCCACAGGGGTTTGTAGCAGAGGAGGGAGATTGAATCCAAGTCCAGGAGGGCCAGTGGGAATTCATTGTCAGGGAGCAAGTAAGGTGAGTGGTTGAAGATGGCTAAGGGGACACCTGAGGGTAAGGAGGATTCTGGTTTAACGGGCTCAAGGCAGGCCGTGGTGACCTTTAAGTGATGGGGGAGGAGGAACATGATCAGGTGTTGAGGGTGATCAGATATTTGCAAGGTGTGGGTGGGGAGTCTTGCTGAACTGACATAGCAGGGATGGTGTAGCTCTGGATTTCACAGGCAGGTGCAGAGAGCCTGCCTAAAGCTTAGTCAAGCAGATAATATTTGTCAGGTTTGCTGGTGCATGCGCATCAAGCCAACTTTTTTAACTCAGCCAACAATGTGAAGAGGCACCTCCAGCGCCTGGTGCAGACGCTGTCCACACATTCATTCACAAATCTCACTTTTTGGATAGATAGTGGAGTGTCTGTGCACAGGCTTATTTGCCAGGAAGGACCCTTTGAACCAGCATAATTAACAAAGGGCCTTTCATTTTCCAGAGTGTCCTGGCTTGAATGATAATTGATACTGCCACCCCAACACTAACAAATCACCTCAATCCTTTCTCACCTGGGAAGGAACAACAGGCTGGGAAGGAGTCACCGCCCCCAGTGACAGAGAGGTAGGTCGCAGAGCCACATGTGTCTCAGGTACAGATCCATTTGCTTAGGATTTACCCAATCGAGTTTATATTTCTTACATGATGAGATGTTTAGCCCCATAGGGAGATCCTTGTGTTTTAAGAGCTTATTCAATTTTTCAGGTGAGCAAGCTTCTTGGGACTCCTTTGCCTTAATGTCAAGCAACAAAAGTTCAAATAACTACAACTAGCAAAGCACATTCACGAAAAGTGATCAGAAGCGGAGAAGGCACTACTGCCCCTCACAAACAGGGAGAGGCCATCTGCTTTTCTCTCTCTTCCTGCAGGACCTGCACGAAGCTTCAATCCCAGTGCAGGGTGCCTCATAGAATGCTTGAAAAGGCGTCCACCTTGGCTGGCACGTCCGCTCGATGTGCTCACCCTTGTGCCAGCTCCTGCAGATCAGAAACAAAGCAGTAATCCCCTAATGATTGTGGCTCTCTGGGCAAGGGCTCATTCATGCCCTGCTGGGCTGTGCACATTGTACTAACTAGAAAGCTATTAGCAGTATGTAGCTAAGGTCTTAACAAATAAAATAAAATGGGGGACCCAGCCTTTGATCCTGACTGTGCCTTTGGAAATGTGTCTAAGAAAATAATCTGAAATTTGTAAAAAGCATTTTACACAAAGATGTTCATAGCAGTGTTATTAGTCTAGCTGGAATCATTTTGTTGAGTGGAAGGTACAATGGGTTTTTTTTTTAAATTCATTTTTATTGTAAACAAATAGGATACATCTTGTTTTTCTGTTTGTACATGAAGTAGAGGCAGACCATTTGTGTATCAATGGGATTATTAATGTGAGAAATAAAACCATGTCTATGTCATAGCACCCTGAAGGTGCCTGATCTTTTCTGATCTTGGAAGCTCAGCAGGGATGGGCCTGGTTAGTGCTTGGATGAGAGGAATAAAACTTTAAGACTTTACAAATGATGTTTACACATAACTTTCAGCAGCGTGGAAAGTAGTTTGGTTAAATGGAAAAGTAGGCATATGATTACAATAGTATTAACTGGAAACTCGGGCTAGAGAAAATCTGGAAAGGCTTTTAGGAGATAATTCTACGCAGGTCTTAAATTTCTACACACCTTGCAAGCAAAGGCACAAACAGTCTCTGCTCCAGACAATCTTGCAACAGACAGCCTTGAAATTAGAGTTAGTATCTCCATCTGGAGCGGAGGGCAGGTTGCCTACTGAATGGGGTAACAGAGATGCAAAAGTCAACTTTGCTTACATCTCATTATGAAAGTTTGGGATTTTCTAAGTTCAGGATTCCTCATCTATGATGCAAACCTACTGAGTTTGTAGCATGAACCTGGGCTACTTCCACGTGTAAGGGCAGTTCACATGACTCTGTAGCTCATGAGTTGCTGCTTGAGTAATCAAGTCTCTGAGTCAGGAGTTTGGAGTCTTCTGCCTGCATCCTTAAAATTGTGGTAGATGAATTGTGAATAGGGTAAAATATCAGAACTTCATGAGAAATTGAGCAACTTTAACAATGGTTGAGTCTGAATCATTGGCACCATTGGTCTTTTTAAGTATGTGCATGTTGGTGCACATTTGGGGATTAGACCCAGGGTGGCCTGCATGCTAAGCAGATGCTGTACCACTGAGCTATACCCCCAGCCCATCTGCCTATTGTTTTTCTACTCTTTAGGTTTTTGGGGTTTTTTTAACTTTTTTTTTTTTTTTTGGTACTGGGGGTTGAACCCAGGGGTGCTTAACCACTAGTCATATCTTCAGCCCTTTTTATATTTTATTTTGAGACAGAGTCTCGCAAAGTTGCTTAGGGCCTTACTAAGTTGCTCAGGCTGGCTTTGAACTCTCGATCCTCCTGCCCCAGCCTCCTGAGTCGCTAGGATTACAGGTGTGCGCCACCATACCTGACTTATTCTTATTTTAATCAGAATACTCTGTTTTTACATTGGCAACAGTATACAATCAATCTTTGTCCTTAGATTACTTATTTGCAAATGTTAGCACCTACCTGCTAAAGTTTCTTTGTATCGCCAAATCAGTGCTCATGGTGTTTTGAGGTCATTTCCGGACCTGTACATGAATAGGACAGTGAGACTTTGCATCACTAGATGCGCACATTCCAGCTGAGGTGATGCGAGGCCACCCTCTGCCTTCTGTTTCAACTCTCATACCAGAAACAAGTGTCCTTCTTGCAGTTTCTTTAGTGCCACACTTTTGAACTTTTGTGCTCTTTGTTGGAGATTTTGGTGTTTATGAGGGGCCCCAAGATAGTGCTAAAACACTGTCCAGGTTTCCTGGGCGTCAGAAGGCTGTGCCGTTCCTTATGGAGAAAAGCTTGGATGAGCTTCATGCTGGCTGTGAGTTCAATGTTAATTATGTCAACAACACATTTTTCTGACTTTTTCTTAGTTGTCAATGGACTTTTATTTATGTATTTTTATGTGGTGCTGAGGATGGAACCCAGTGCCTCACACGTGCTAGGCAAGCGCTCCACCACTGAGCCAGAACCCCAGCCAATGTCAACAACACATTTTAAATAAGGTGTCTTTAAACAGAAGCACACATCAAATGAGCAGTTGACGGGAATGTTGTCACCAGAGGCTCGAGGCTTGCCGTATCCTAGCCCTGTGTCTCCCAGGGGCAGCTGTTCACTATCTTTAATTCAGTGTTTGTAGCAATTTTAACAACGACCACAAGTCATGAAAACCGATTCTCTTATAAAGCAAAAACGAGCCCAGTTTCCCTTGTGGGGAGAAGGTTGCCAAACACCATCCCACAGTCCCACGCAGCCAGGACGGGCCCTTGGTGCGATGGGCCCTGCTCCTGCCTCCTGCTGCAGAGCTTCTGGCGATGCCGCTGTGCCGGCTGCGGCCTGTGGTTTCCTTGGACAGGCTCCTTCACTTTTGCGAACTCCAGTCACACACTTGTCAAATGAGACTCCTGCATCCCCAACAGGCCAAGGGGTGTCCCCTCTCTGCAGCTGTCACGGCAAGCTAGAGATGGTGATACTAAAGTGCAAGAGGCTGCACAGCTTGCCCAGAGGCACGTGGTGGAGAAGCAGCAGAGAAAATTGAAACTCGGGTCTCGGCCAACTCCAGTCCCAGCCTGAGTGAGTCTCCCCATCTTTTCTGCATCCTTCCAGTTCACAAACTTCATCCTACTTAACTCGACCCCCACCCCCGGTATGGCTTCATCCCTTCTCATAGCTGAACTGCAGCCACTGTGTCGTTACAAAAAATTTTAGAAATGAATTAAAATGTTTCTATCCCACCCCACTTTCATGACTCTCACATTTGTAAATTCCCTCCCAAGTCTTTTCTGTGTGCAGATAACACTTTCCAACTTGGCATCCTGCCTTTTGCTTATCATCGAAGTGTTTTTCTTATTCTCTGTAGTTTGCTCATCATTTCTTAGACAAGTAGGAGGAAATGCATTTAATTGCCAGCAGCGGTTGTATTATACTAGTCCAATTCTGGAATATTTTTCTTGTTTCCCCTTTTTTCAGATCTTGCAATTCGTTTTAAGATAAAAACATGGCTACAGTGTCAACGCTCTGTAGTCAATTAATTCTCAACCCTGTACTGTGTGTATGTAGATTCTGTTTGGTGTCCTAGCCCATGTTTTCTGAAAATGGTCTTCAAAGCTGCACCCAAGGAGGGTACCTGGAGGTTTTTATTCCGAAGGGAGATAAACAGTATAAATTCTGTCCATGTCTCAGGGAGGAAAAAATGTCCTGAAAATCTAGTAGCATATTGATGGAATTTCAGGCACATTTGGTTATTGGAGCCAAGCCAGGAACTTGCCTGCATCCCGCTGCCTGCCCACATAAGAAATAGGCAGATGATGTAAAAAGGAAAAAGTAGTTTTATGCAGCTTGATCCCCTGGTCCTGCAGGAGTAGTTGCCATTTATGGAAATCAGAGTCCGGTGATGCACACTTGTAGACTTGGGGAGGCTGTGCTTGGCTGGAGGACTTTGGCATTGGCCTTTTCGGATCTGTCCTGAGCATCAGGGAGTTTTTATTGTCAGCGTAAGGAGGTTCAGGAGCTCTCTGTTTCAACTTCCCTGTTGATTCATCCCTCTGTCTTGAGGGAACTGGGGCTCGTGTCACCTGTAGGGCAGTTCACTGGGTGGTATGTTGAGCCCACCAAGGAGGAAACCAGGTGCTTGTTTCTTGAGGAGGCAATGTCTGAATACCTACTGGTCCCACCTCAGAAGGATCTTAGTGCTGCTGTGCATAAGCACTCTCTGAAACTTACGCTGTTCATTCTGGTGGTTGGACACAGGTATCCATGAAACCCCCGTCTCAGAGAGACATCCTGGGACATTGCTGATTATCTGCCAAGCATGGTGGTCCTGTGTCAAGGCAGACTTGTCCCATTCTTTGATTTCATTGGCCCCACATTGGATGGGAACTGTCGGAAGACCCCTCTTCAGCCAATATTAAGCAACGGAAGGTATTAGAAAGATTAGTTTTCAGGCAAGTTTATCTAGAAGTTTACTGTGAAGAATTTTAATGGCAAGAACAAATACAAAATGTTTACTAAGGGCAAAGCACACCATATGGAAAACACAGCCTGGAGACTCATTTTGAGACTGTTCTCGCTAAGTTGCCAAGTCTGGCCTGAAACTTGCTATGGTCCTGCCTCAACCTCTTGAGTTGTGGCATCACAGGTGTGTGACCCCACATAGGCTCAACAGACCTTAATGACCTCCTCTTCCATTATTTTATGTTTCCATACTTCCTTCTCAAATCTAGATGAAAAGAACATTTAATCAAAAACTTACTTTAAAGGTCTAACTGACTTTTTCTAGAATGATTTCAAGTTCTTCTCAAGGAACTAACACATAGGACACTTGTATGCTGGCTCTGGTAAATGGGGCACCTTCTGTAACAGGTGTTGTGAGTCTCCTGTGTTTTCGAAAACTGGCACATTTTCAAGTTTGACGTGGCACCTGGTTCCAGAAACTCCATTATGCTTTGGTCAGTCCAAAGGCAGCTTCCTGTAAGCTGGTCACCAGGCCCTCTCATTTCTTAGGGTATAAAAAGCCCCTGCATCTAATGTCTTTTCTGGAAATCCAAATGCATGAAAATATTTGTAAAAGTGATGTGCCGTGCTCCTAAAAGGAAAGAAAAAAATAAAGGAAATCCATTCTGTATAGTAGATTTGAACCAATGAGCATCATGTCTTTAGTTCTGTCATTTTATCTAATCAAAGGAAATCAGCTTGTCTGTAAAAGTGGTCCTGTCAGATTTGCTGTAGTGCTGTGGCAACGGGCGTGTGGCTCAGCAGTGGAGCGCTCTCCTGTTATGTCAGAGACGGGGTAGATTCCCCAGCACTGCAACAAAGTAAATACATAACAAAGAGTGCCTGCTACTTAGAGTACTTCTTATGCAAATCAAGGTTAATTACCATCTGAATATAAAGCCTAGCATCACTGTTTATGACATCTTTAGAATGAAGGTACATTTTACAGAATGTAAAAATTTTGAATACAGGTTACAAGACATAAGGGTATTTTACTAATTCAGAACATACATATACATACTTAAACATGTTTGTAAACTGTCATAATGCAAACAGTACAAGTGGAAAAACTCTTAAAATAACCTGTCTTACACATATCTTATGTTGAAATCTTTAACCTTAGAGTTGTCTTGAGTTGGAGGACATAGAAAGCTAGACTGTCCCTTATTAATTGTAGAAACACAGCTTGTGGCATCTAAAGTGTTATCTAAAGTGACTGCAAACAATACATAAGATATTATTACTATGTGGTGTCTTTTTTTTTTTTTTTTTTTTTCCTTTTGTGGTGCTGGGCATTGAACCCAGGGGTGCTCTACATCCCAGCCTTCTTCTTTTTATTACTTTTGAGACAGTGCCTTACTAAATTGCTGAGACTAGGCTCAAACTTGCAATCTTCCTGCCTCAGGCACCCGAGTCACTGGAATTACAAGCATGCACCACAACTCCCGGTGATAAGGTGTTTTTATTATAGAGAGTTTTGCAATTTAGCAAAACAATTTAGTTCCCTTTAAAATATGCTAAGACAACAATGATTTGTAGCATTATATCAGGACTACCAGATTTCAAAAACTTTTAAAGTATTAGAATCAATAAAACATCTCATTATTGTAAGAATAGTTTATTTAACCAGGGTGATAAACCAAAGAGAAACTTTGGAACGAATAAAGATTTGAATAAACCCTAACTCTTGTAGGACTTAGTTTCTCTGTTAAGCAATAACAAAACTAATAAAATCAATAGAAAGCATAAAATCTTTGTTCTTTAAGTCAGTATTTTACAAACTTTCCTAAGAGCAGATCAGTTAATGCCAGATTGTCGGATTTGTACCTATAAATGCATTTTAAAAAGTTACTCTATTTCTTTAGAATTTAAGTATTACTAGACTTTTCACCTCAGACATAGCACAAGATCCATTTAACGTCTTTGAGAGAGATTTTAAGAAACCATGAAGCACCTTGCTGATTCAAAAAATAAAACCCCAGCCCAGTATGGTGGCGCACACTTGTAATCCCAGCCACTCAGGAGGCTGAGGCAGGAGGATCGCAAAATCTTGGCCACCTTAGGGAGAGCCTATCTCAAAACAAAAAATAAAAAAGAAATGGGGTGGTTTCCCAGCTCTGGGGCCCCTTCTGTCCAGGAAGTCTATCTCTGTATTTCTGTTGCTTTTGCAATAAACCTACTTTTTGATTGCTTAAAAAAAAAAAAGTATGGGACTTAGCTCAGTGGTAGCTTAGCTTGGTTCAATTCCCAGTATGAGAAAGGAAGGAAGGAAGAAGGGAGGGAAGGAAGGATACCTAGCTAGGTGTGGTGGTACATGCCTGTAATCCAAGGTTTTCTGGGAGGCTGAGACAGGAGGATCGTGAGTTCAAATCCAGCCTGAGTATTTTAAAGACAGCCTGTCTCAAAAGAAAAAAGAAAAAAAAATGAAAAAGGTTGTGGGGCCAGGTGCAGTGATGCACGCCTGTAATCGCAGTGACTCAGGAGGCTGAGGCAGGAGGATCGTGAGTTCGAAGCCAGTCTCAGCAAAAGCAAGGCACTAAGCAACTCAGTGAGACCCTGTCTCTAAATAAAATACAAAATAGGGCTGGGGAGGCGGCTCAGTGGTCAAGTGCCCCTCAGTTCAATCCCTGGTACCAAAACAACAACAACAACAACAAGAATACAGATAAGTGCTTCCATGTTTTATTATAGACCCTGGGCATTAGGTCACACACACAAACACATTTGGTTACCATTATTTCTATTGGGAATGCCCTTTATTAATTGGCTTTTGTAGAAAAACAAAGGATTCTGAATGTTTGTAAACACCTGCCCTATGTATGTATCTAATTACTTATTTTAATAGCTATTTTTAGATTACCCATAGAAAGAAGAGTTAACATTTTATTTTTTGTAAAAACCCTGAAAATTCTGAACATAAAAGACATTGAACATTATATTTTTCCACATTTTTATTGATGCATTATGAAAATTATTTCTTAAATGTATAGAGACAAATACTTCAGTTGGTTCACAGGCCAGAAAAAAATGTTATCAAATATTAAAGACACATTATTAACAAGTTCAAAATAACTTGTTTGTCCTAGATTTACTAAAGTTACATGAATCAAAAGACATTGGACTAATTTAAACATTATCTAATTTAAACATTATCTTATATTATCTATAAGTCAGTTTGATACCATGTAAACAATATTTAATATGAACAATAAACAATATTTAATACGTATCCCAAGTCTTAGATTTATCATTTGCCAGTTTTAAAACCCAGACTTGGTGAGGCGTGGTGGTGCACACCTGTAATCCCAGCAACTTGGTTGGCTGAGGCAGGAGGATCTCAAGCTAGAGGCTGGACTGGGCAGTTTAGGGAGACCCTGTCACAAAATAAGAAGTAAAATGGGTTGGGGATGTAGCTCAGTGGTAGGGCCACCCCCAGGTTAAATCTCCAGTACAAAAAAAAAAAAAAAAAAAAAAAATTCAGACTGCTAAGTCCTAAGTGGTCCTTAAACCCTAAATTTGTGTTTCCAAATGTAAAACACTCAGTTGAGGCCAGGTAGAAAATTTATATCGCAAAGATTCAGACCTACAAAGCTTGAGTAACCAGTTTTTCTTATCAGAGAAAAAAAACTCAGAGAAAATCAAAAGTTTTAATCAGACAAAATGAAAATTTATAATTTATACATACATAATCAAAAAAGTGAATTTACTGGGGAAGGGACATGGACTCAACATAAAGTGGTTGTGAGTAAGTTTCATTCATTTTTTGGACAGAGGTTCATTGGATGACTCATGGTTGGGAAAATGTAGCTAAATCTCTGTCCCTGTGGCCATCAAATTGTCATCCCCGCTCAGCCAGCTGTCAAGCTACTAAGCATATAAAGCAGCGGCACCAAATCTGAGTGCACTCTGACAGGCCACGCTGTCAAACTCGCAGGAGCTCCAGGATGGAATCGCGCTTTACATGTTTTCAGCAGAGATCTCCCAAAGCAACACCCCACTTCTCCACACTTCTTAGCGTCTTCCAAACACGCTGACACCATCGAAAAAATGACCCCCGACAGAGACGAGGCCACGTTTTCCTGTTAAACAGTTCTAGAAAGAATTCCAGATTGTTTCAGAAAAACACGCAATTGGCTAAATAGCCCCAGAGGACAGGGAAGAAGGGATGAGGGTCTGTGTCACTGCCCGTGAGACGGGGTGACCAGGCTTCGGGCCCACCTTTTTCTTAGAATTCCTTTTTCCATTTTATCCAAAGCAGCAGAGGGCAGTCAGCACTGGTCAAGGGGAAGGAAAGAGGGTCTGCAGGGTTGTTCCTCGTCAGTTCCGTTCCTCCGGAGTGCTTCACCACAGAAGGCAGTCTCCTCCTGTCCAGGTCACCGTCATTACTGGCAGCAAGCCAGGGACCTGCCTGGATCCTGGCTGCTGGGGTGGCCACCTGCCCTCCTAAGAAATAGGCAACTAATGCACAAAGGAAAAATGAATTTTATGCAGCCTGTCAACTGGGGAGAAGCAGCGAGCTTGTTCCTCTGCCAGGCCTCCAGAAGAGGTCGTGATCCATAGAAACAACAGCTGTGATACAGGCCTCGATTAGCCAGGCTGCGCTTATGTCAGTGTTGGCCTTCTTGGCATCTGTCCTCAGCATAAGGAAGGTTTTTTTCTCAGTCGGAGGAGATTCAGGAGCTCTCTGTTTCCATCTTCTCCACTACATCTAACAAATAGAGGGCCACTGAGTTTTAGAAGGCAGGGACCATTTCTTGCTTGTTTGTTTCTCCAGTGCCTGGCTAGTAGGTGCTCAGTCAGTGTTCTGGGAACAAGAGTTTTCACTTGGCTGGGAGCGTAGCTCAGTGGCAGACACAAGCCGGAGATCTTGATCAATCCCTAGCACACACACACACAAAAAAAGAAATGTTCATTTAATTAAGACTAGGTGCCCCCAGGAGAATGACATTAAAGTTCCTCTAGAGTTTGTTTATTTTAAGTAGAATTCAGAAAGATAAGCCTTGGAAGTAAATGAAAAAAATTCAGTCAATAATGAAGTGGGAAATTCCATGGCCACAATTCCAGAGAACATTCTTCTCCTTCTCCAAGTGCATCAGGCTGATCAACTCAGGCTTATTTTGTAAACCATCTCCTCTCACCTTATGACATCAGCCCTATGCCTTTCAAGGAGAAATCTCTTATCATGGAGACAAAACACAGGGCTCTGGCTGAGCTGTGAGTTTTCCATGGAAACACATTTTTTTGAATGTTCTGTTCTGGATCTATATTGAAGACATCGATAAAGTAGATTTATTTCAGGGGCAAAAACAAAAAACAACAACAACAAAAAAAACCAAAAACAACCCACCAGTCTAAATTCACCTGGACCAGACTTAGCAGACTGTGGTCCCTCTGCATTGCAGTGTGGGTGATCACCTGGATAACCTGGAGTCGCATCCCTTCTAGGGCCTGTGGTTGACTGAGACGTGGCCCCAAAGATGCCCCATCCCAACCCTGGGGACCTGAGACTATGTTAAGTCATACAGCAAAGGAGAATTAACACTGTGCTGGTCAACTGATGTGAAAGCGGGAGGTTGACCTGCATTATCCAGGTGGGCCCAGTTCAGCCACAGGGTCCTTAAAAGTAGTAGAGGCGGCAAAGGTGTGGAGATGGAGGGAGCGGTGACTCCGTAGTGTGAGAAGACTCAGCAGGCTCTGAAGGTGGTGGAGGGGCAGCCAGCCATGGAACAGGGCAGCCTGTGGATGCTGCCAAGGACAAGGGATCCAATTCTCTCCAGAGAGAACTAGATGGTGGTAGTGGTCACCTACCATGGGCAAAATGGTGAATATGTTGGAAACCACTGAACGGTACACTTTAAAGTGCTCGGTTTTATGTTACATGAATTACATCTCAGTAAAAAGGAAAAGAAGCGTAAGGTAGGGGCAGCCCCTTTCTCCCACCTCTGGGTTTGTTATCTATGGAAATGAAGCCTGGCTGCTGCAGCCACAAGACACAGTGGACACGTAGCAGCCAGGCTCAGAAAGGGAGGTGCCTGGGCTCTGGCTGGCACTGATGAGCCCTCGATAGGCCTCGGGGCCACTGTGTGAGCTGGGATGGTGCTCAGGCTGCCTCCCCACTGACTTCCTGTGCTGCAGGCCAAGTTATTGCTGACCAGCCAGTGGCATGGGGTTTTCTGGTCCTTAGAGCCAAGATCATTCCTCCCCAGTGTGCTGAGCCTCTAGGGGATGCTTCTGCCCCCAGATGGAGTCTCGCTCAGTGACTCGGAGGAGGTGGCACACTCCCCATGCTCTGCTCTTGCTGTGCCCTCCCTGCTGCTCCTGCCGCAGCCACACCCTCGACCTTGGAGCAAGTCTGCCTCTTGATTGTCCTTTCTGTCCCTCCATGAGTCTCTTTTAGGTGCTCCCTGCAACCCTGGGTCTGGGGCATTGGGGTTGACCAGATGTCCTCCACCCCCTTCCTAGAGGAAAGCCCAATGCCTGACCCATCACACCCATTAGGGCTTCATTACGAAGCTTGATATTGGCCCCAGCACTCAGTAGGTCCCCAGAAATGGCTCATCAAGTTGATCAAGGAGGTGAGATTGACCTCAGTCGAGTGCCTGTGATGAGACGGAATCAGCTGCTATAGGTCGTGGGGAGCAGGAGTCGTGAGCAGGTGCCAGTCCCCTGTGGAGCTCCTCTCAGGCCCACACGCTTCTCATCTGCACAGTTGCACCCCAAGGTGAGCTCTACTGTCTCCATAGGTGAAGAAAAATGGTTCAGAAAGGTGAAGCCACACAGCTACAGGTGGGCCAGCTGGCACTCAAGCACAGTTCTCTCTGACCCCGCTCTAATAACAAGTGACAGCTGACATTAGATAGTGGTCATCGTGCACCAAGTGACAACATAACTCATTTAACCCTTCTGATTGTTATTAGCTCCACCTAATAGTTCAGCCAACTAAGGTCCAAAGAAGATAAGAGTCTGTAGCTAATAAGTGGCAGAGCCTGCTCAGGTGGCATCAACAGGCTTGAATCCTGCGCTTGTCCATTGTGAGCCCTGCTCTATGGACCTGGTTTGGCTCCTGACTTGGCACTAAGACTTGCGCCAACACCTGGATACCAGGTGTTGTGTGGCCAGAACACAGGTAGACAAAGCAGTCGGTTCCATGGTGATTTTACTCCGGGGTATGTTCCTATTCCAGGTCTTGTTGGGGCTGTAGAGAAGGTCAGCACTTGCTTGTCCCCAGGGAACTTCCAGGCTGATGGAAGAAACAGGGTGGTACCAAATCAGGACATTCCCACTACCATGGTGCCATGGAGGCTGGGGTGGAGGCAGGGCAAGTGGTGACACAGGCCAAGTGAGAGGCAGTGTTTTAGTCAGCTTTTCACCTCTGTGACCAAGAAACCTGAGGAGAACAACTTAGAGGAGAACAAGTTTATTTGGGGCTCACAGGTTCAGAGGGCTCAGTCCACAGACAGCCAACTCCATTGCCCTGGACCCAAGGTGTGGCAGAACACCATGGTGGAAGGGTACGGTGGAGGAAAGAGGCTCAGGACATGGCACCAGGAAGCAGAGAGAAACCTTGCTCAACAAGGACAGAATATAAAACCCAAAGGCACACCACCAGGGAGCCATCTCCTCCAGCCATACCCCACCTGCCTACAGTCACCATCCAGGTAGTCCCTATCAGGGGTTTCATGCACTAGTTAGGTCATAACCCCATCATATACCTCTAAACCTTCTTGTATTGTCTCACACATGAGCTTTCGGGGAACACCTCATACCTAAACCATAACAGGTAGTGAGACCCAGGCACTCAGGCAGGCAGAGAGGTTCCAGACAGAGGGACAGAGTGAAGCTTGGATTGGGACAGGGGTGACGACGGGGCGGGGCCTAGTCCTGCACACTGGCCAGGTCCAGACTTCAGATGAGTCAGTTTTGAACCCCAGCCCTCACCGTTCATTAACTGTAGGACCTATGGAAATGCTTCCCAACGTGGTCAAAGGGGCTTTGCAGGTGTGGTTACGGATCCTGACAGGGAGAACTATCCTGAATTATCCAGGCAGGCCCAATGGACTCCCATGAATTCTCAAAAAAGGAAGAGGAAGGCGAGGAAGCTGCCACAGAGAGGCAAGGGCAGAGGCAGAGGCGCCTCCAAGCGTGCAAGGGCCTCACAGGAGTGCTGGCTTTGAAGGAGGGAGCAAGTCTGCCTCTCAGAGCCGGAACGGCCCCACTGACACCCAAAAGGAAACGGGGCCGCAGTCCTACAACCACAAGGAACTGAACTCTGCCCACAGTGCGAGTGGGAAGGAAAACAGATTTGCCAGAGCCCCCAGACGTCCACGCGGCAGAACTCTGAGACGGTCAGCTCGTGTCGTCTTAGCTTCTGAAATGGCAGGAATCTGTGACAACGCGATAGAAGATCAGCACACTGCTCCGACCTCTTTCCACTGGGGCAGACTCCATCCTCTTCTCGTCCTGGAGTCTCTCTGCCAGGACTGGGCTCCCAGCCCGGTTCTCCTGAGACCATGTGCGATCATTTCAAGACGACGTCTGTCTTGAACATGGGTGGGAAGGTGGGGCCCTGAGGAGGCCAGGCTCACTCGGCTGCAGGCCCAAACCAAGCTCCGGGTACAAGTGTGCTTGCCTTTGAAAAAAAGCCAAGTGCTGACCCACTTTTTCCTGACTCTGGCTAAGACACATCCTCTAAAAGGAGATGCCTTCCAAGTACACATTGTCCCTGCTGACATCACCCACTTTGATTGGAAGCATGGCACTGAGGCGAGATCTCAGGGGCTGGCATCCAGTTTCTGATCATGGAGCAAAAGCCCCACAGACTGCTGGGCCTGGTGACTGTGTCAGCCTGGATGCTGGGTAGTGCTGGAGTCAGCCTTCTACAAGGGATTTGGCCCTGTGCTCTGGCCCTGCTGTGCAAACCTGGCAGTCGGAGATTGAGCAATGTATGCCCTGGTTCAGCAATGGCATGCCAGCAGCCTGGCATGGGAGCTGCTGCCAGGAGAGAAAGACTCCCCAGGAATATTGCTTCCCACGAAGCCGCAGACCTCAAAGCAGGTCTGGGTCTGGTCCAGGCGACTGCTGGAACACTTTCTGAGCTCTGCACTAGCCTTGGCACCACGACACATCAGGGAAAGGATGTGCACTTCAGGCTTGGCCAGCCTCTGCTTCAGTCCTGGCTCTTCCTTCACTCACCGGGGGACCCCACACTAAACCTCAGATACTCCATATGTAAAGTAAAGGTTGTATCAGTTTCCTATGGCTGCTGTAACAAATCGCTGCAAACTCAGTTGCTTAAACTGAACAAGTTTATTATGTTAAAGTTCTACAGGTCAGAGCCAGGTGCAGTGTGCACACCTGTAATCCCGGTGACTTGGGAGGCTGATGCAGGAGGATCACAAGTTGGAGGGCAGACTGGGCAACTTAGGAAGACCCTCTCTCAAAATAAAAACGGCTGTGGATGTAGCGCAGTGGTTGAGCTAAAGCCTGGCATGCTTGAGGCCCCGGGTTCATCCCCAGTACTAGAAGAAAAAGAGAACAACAGTAAGCAAAGCAGTTCTGGAGGTCAGAGGTTCTGAGCTCAGCGCTGAAGCTGTGGAGGAGTGTGTGCCGAGTGGACAACCAAACCTGCCTCCACGTGCGCGAGAGATGCCTGCCCACAAGGTGCTGGGTCTTTGAGGAGGCCGGCTGAAATGGCACATGAATGCAGTGGGAGGTCAGCAGGTCCAGTCTGGGTTGGGCATTGTTCTGTTTTTACCTCACATTAGTTTTGTCTGTTCTCGTACTTTATGTAAATGGCACCAGATAGCAAGGACTCTGGTATCCTGTTTCTTTGGCTCAACATGACATTGGTGAGGTCCATACGTATTGCATATATCAGTAGTTGATTTTTGTTGCTAAGAAGTATTGCATTTCATGAATATAGAACAGTTTATCAATTTTTCCATCGATTGGTAACTTGAGTTTTGTCCAGTTTTTGGCAGTTTTAAATAAAGTTGCCGTAATCATTTTTGTGCAAATCTTTTTGTGAACATACATTTAAATTTATCTTGGACAGGTATTGGTACCAAAATAGACAGGTAGATCAATGGTACAGAATAGAGGATTGGACACAAACCCAAATAAATACAATTTTCTCATACTAGACAAAGGTACCATAAATATGCAATGGAGAAAAGATAGCCTCTTCAACAAATGGTGCTGGGAAAAATGGAAATCCATATGCAACAGAATGAAACTAAACCCCTATCTCTCACCCTGCACAAAACTCAACTCACAATGGATCAAGGACCTCGGAATCAGACCAGAGACCCTTCATCTTATAGAAGAAAAAGTAGGTTCCAAGTCTTCAACATGTTGGCTTAGGATCAGACTTCCTTAACAGGACTCCCATAGCACAAGAAATAAAAGCAAGAATCAATAACTGGGATAGATTCAAACTAAAAAGCCTTCTCTCAGCAAAGGAAACTATCAGCAATGTGAAGAGAGAGCCTACAGAGTGGGAGAAAATCTTTGCCACTCATACTTCAGATAGAGCACTAATTTCCAGAATATATAAAGAACTCAAAAAACTCTACACCAAGAATACAAATAACCCAATCAACAAATGGGCTAAGGAAATGAACAGACACTTCACAGAAGAAGATCTACAAGCAATCAACAGATACATGAAAAAATGTTCACCATCTCTAGTAATAAGAGAAATGCAAATCAAAACTACCCTAAGATTCCATCTCACCTCAATTAGAATGGCAATTATCAAGAATACAAGCAACAATAGGTGTTGAAGAGGATGTGGGGAAAAAGGTACACTCATACGTTGCTGGTGGGGCTGCAAATTAGTGCAGCCACTCTGGGAAGCAGTGTGGAGATGTTGCCACCCACAGCAACAATCTTGCAGTAATTTATAGGAGCTGGACTGGAACTGAACTACTTCTATTATCTTTATCCGGGCTTTCTTGCCTACTTGCTTGTTCGCTAGTTTATAGAGGAAGAGAGGCTTTGCTTACTTTTAGTTTTAAAGGAAGAGAAGCTTAAGAGGAAGAAAGACTTTGCTTGGAGGAAGAGAGACTTTGCTTAGAGGAAAAGAGACTTTGCTTAATTTTAGAGAATGCTACAATTTCAGAGAGGCTACGTTTATCAACTGCTTCTTAAAGGTGGGTGACTTCTTGGAGGTGCGGCGTGCCGCATGCAGCCTATGTCCTACAACCTGCGACCTGCGATCTGCGACCTAGAGTTGTCTGCTTAGTCCTGCGTTCTGCGATCCTGCAACCTGCGACCTAGAGGTGTGTTCTTAGTTCTCTGTCCTGCGATCTAGAGGTGTGGCTTAGACCCAAGTTCTGTGATCTGCAACCTGCGTTCTGCGATCTATCAGAAGTGCTTCCTATAGGTGTGTGTCTTATATACCTAAGGCAGCCAATCAGCTTAGGATTAAGTAGCACGGTTGGAGCATGTGCCACGGTACCAATTAAGAATGAGGAGCATCTGTTGACCACTAACGCAGAGGAGACATTAACTAATCAGGCAAAAGTAGATCACACCGTGTTAACACTAATTATGCGCCACCTCTTGGCCCAACAGCTGCCATCCTAGGGCTACCCAAACATGTCTCTGCATGGAGATTCCTTAGAAAACTTGGAATGGACCCACTATTTGACCCAGCTATCCCACTCCTCGGCCTATACCCAAAGGACTTAAAATCAGCATACTACAGAGATACAGCCACATCAATGTTCATAGCTGCTCAATTCACAATATCCAGATTGTGGAACCAACCTAGATGCCCTTCAATTGACGAATGAATAAAGAAACTGTGATGTGATATATATATATATATATATATATATATACACAATGGAATATTACTCAGCCATAAAGTATAATAAAATTATAGCATTTGCAGGCAAATGGATGAAATTGGAGAATATCATGCTAAGTGAGATAAGCCAATCTCAAAAAACCAAAGGACGAATGATCTCACTGATAAGCGGATGATGATACATAATGGGAGGTGGGAGGGGGCAAGAATGGAGGAAGGAGGGACTCTACAGAGGGAAAAGAGGGGTGGGAGGGGTGGAGGGGAAGGGAAAAAATAGCAGAATGAGTCAAAAACTATTACTCTATGTAAATGTATGATTACACAAATGGTATGCCTCTACTTCATGTACAGAGAAACAAGATGTATCCCATTTGTTTACAATAAAAAAAAGTAAAAAAAAAAATTATCTTGGACAAATACCCAGATGTGAAATTGATGGATCAAAGGATAATTGAGTGTTCCACCAGTGACATATGAGAACTCCAGTCTCTCCCTAATATCTGGAGGTGTTAGCCTTTTAATTTGAGCTATTCTGGTGGCCTTGTAGTGGTATGATATATATTTCCTTTTGGTGTTGGAGAATCAAACCTAAGGCCTGTACATGCAAGCTGCACCTCCAGCCTCTGATATCGTGGCTTGAATATGCATTTTTCTGATGACTAAAGATGTTGAGCAATTTTTTCATATGCTCATTGGCCATTTGTATGTAATCCTCTGAGGTTTTTATTTGCATTTGTCCAGTTTTAAAGTTGTTCAATCAGCTTATTATCGCGTTGCAGGGCTGCGTACACCTCGGGATGCAACTCTGTTGTTGGATGTGTTTTGCGGGGCTTCGGGCCATGTCTGAATTTTGGAGATAGAGGAGGCGGCCCAGTGGATGCCTGTGTATCAGCAGCGAGTCCAGTGGCTACCAGCACTTTGCCCGATATCAGTTATTTGTCGCTCCCACACTTCTTGCTGAATATTTTTTTCTTCTCTCTTCCTTATGTCATGGGGTTTGCTAAGTTGCTCAGGCTAGTCTTGGACTCCTGGCTGGAGGCCGCCAGCCTCCAGCTGCAGTCTTCAGACTGGCAGGGACTTTGGGTGCGCCGTCATGCCCCGCTTATCGGAACTTTTCACAGCAGCTCCCAACTGTTGTGTCATGTTTCTCAGGAATACTTTCTCTTGCCACTGTTTGTATATTTCATGTTGCTGAGCTTCCCAGTTTCTTCTTCTGGTGACCAGCTTGGGTCACTTTTACAAAGACCTTTCTAGCGCTAAGGTAACACAGGAGAACTGTATTTTATTCTGGCAGTTTTATGACATTGATTTGTTTTAATAGACTTTGCTTTCATTGGGTGATTTCAACAGTGCATAGCAAACCCAGCAGGAGGCACCGAGTTCCACACAGCTGGCTCCCCACCCCTGCCATCAACGCCGTGTTCCCAAGGGGTGTGCTCACTGACTGAGGCTCTGCACTGTCTGTCTCACCAGGTCACCTCAAGTCCATGGTTTCCAGCAGGGTTTGCCACAGCGTGCATTCCATAGGCTTGACACGCGTGTACGGTCAGGCGCCCCCCCTCGCCCTGCCCCGTCCCTGCAGGCCACCACCAATCTTCTTACTGCCCTCTCCAGAAAGCCATGTAGTTGGAATGATGTAGTGAGTACATTTGAGATTGGCTTCTTTCACTTAGCAATACACATTAAGTTTCCCGCATGTCTTCTCACGACTTGATAGCTCACATTTTATTTATCCACTCACCTACAGGGGGGCTTCTTGTTGCTTCCAGGTTTTGACAATTACGACTAAAGCTGCTATGGACATCTGTCTGCAGATTTTTGTGTGGACATGATTTCAACTCTTGGGTAAATACCGAGGAGCACGATCATTGGATCATGCAGGAAGGGTATGTTTAATTGTGTAAGAAACTGCTGAGCTGGCTTCCAAAGCTGCTGTCCCGTTCTGCAAGCCCAGTGCGCGTGACTGCGTGTTTGCATTGCCGGACGCCCTGCCCAGTGGCTGGCGGTGTCGGTGGTTTGGATTTGGGCCTTTCTAATAGGTCACAAAAATTTGAATTTACAAATAGGCATAATTTGCGATTTTATTTATTCATATAAGTCTGGTCCTTGAAAAGTTGTCCATATTACACCAGTGACCTTAAGACCTTCTGAAGATTTCTCAAAATTGACATACTTGACCTGTATGACCAAGTACATTATTATTGACACTTAAATGTTTTCTTAAGAAGCTGCAAATGATGTAAGTTCCAGCATTAATAAATATGGAACTTTTAACATAAAATGTTACTTTTTGATGTTTCCAGCGGAACAGAACGTAAACACACGAGGTGGGAGCCCACTGAAAACATACTTGGCAGCTCCTCTTCAACCTTGGAGTTGTATTTCCTTTCCACTTCTTCCTCCAAGTTTTATCCCTTGCTGAAACCCTTTTTTATAGCTCCCATCAATATGAATATTTACATCAATTGAATATTTAAAAATGGCACTTGGGAGGTTGAGGAAGGAGGATCAAAAGTTTAAGGCCAGCCTAAGCAACTAAGACCCTGTCTCGAAATAAAGAAAAGGACTGGGGATGTAGCTCAGTGGTAGAGGGATTGCCTAGCCTATGTGGCACCCTGGGTTTGATCCCTACCACTGCACAAAAAGGAAGTTTAAAAATTTAAACTTCCTAAGACTATAGGCTCTTTTTAAAATTATGTTTTTGAAAAACTTTTTGAGTCAGGGTCTCACTACGTTGCTGAGGCTGGCATTGAACTCGTGACCCTCCTGCCACAGCCCACCGAGTCACTGGGATTCCAGGTGTGGCAACCGTGCCTGGCCCGTAAGCCCAGAGGCTGCAGGAATCAGAACACTCTTTTTCTTCACTGACTTCTTATCAAAGTTACTGTTGGCACACCGTTGACCCAAATAACATGCATATGTCACAAATTCCAACAGGTATTAAATTAACAAGCCAGGTGCTATATCATCCTTAAAGAAAGGGGGGACTGTAAAACACCATGTCCCTGAAATCCCCCTTTTTGTCCCCCAAACCTGGCCAAGTTAAGGGAACAATGACGGCAAGTCCGAGCTGGAATCCAGATACATTGTCTTTCAGCACACTGGCTCTCGTGCACCCTGGGAACCAGGGCAAGCCACTGCGTGTGGACAGTGGTCTCTGCATGCACACCAGGACAGCTGCTCCCGGGAGGCCAGTCGCCCGAGCTAAGCAACTGGCCCTGAGGGTCACTGCCTCTGGGCATGAGCAGGAAACCCCTGTCTCTGTGAGGCCACTGTGGAAAGAATGTGTGTCCCTTGTCTAGCTGGTCGCCACTGGACAAGTGAAGGAGAGGAGGTGTTGCTTGGCAAAGCACAGTGAGCAGGGGCCGTCTGTCCCGCCTGTTGGCCTCAGACCCGCCCTGCGAATGCCTCTCAATAAGGCCTGCTCCCTGCAACTGTCCCTGGATATTTTCCCACTGCCCTGGCACAAGCAGGGTGTGGACACAATAGGGCCAGTGGCATGACCTGTAGTCCCAGCCGCTCAGGAGGCTGAGGCTGGCCGAGGAAGCTTATCGAGACACAGTCTCAACAAATTAACAATTAAGACCTTAAGACTGACACACTCATTTTATACATTATGAATTTTATTGAGCACATTATATTATTATTATTATTATTATTATTATTATTTCGCAGGGCTAGGAATGGAGCCCAAGTCCTTACATGTGTTAGGCAAGTGCTCTACAACCAGGTTGTACTCTCAACCCTTGAATGCTTTATTATATTTAATAAAACACACCCATTTAATAATTTGACAAACACGTAGACCTGTGTAACCAGCGTGAAGATCGAGGTATAGACATTCCCATCACCCCCCAAAAGTCCCTACATCTTTTCCCAGTCAACTCCAAACTGGGCCCAGGGTGACACTTGATCTCCCTGTCACCTAGGTCAGAGTTGTCCTTTCCTGTGGGTCATATGGATGGTCATGACCTCTTCTATGTCAGATTCCTTTTACCAGCACATCTACGGAATTCAGCACATGACAACACATATCAGGATATCAGGAATCTGTTCCTTTTTCTTGCTGTATGTTTTTTTCCTAAGGCTGGCTTTGAACTTGTGATCCTCCTGCCTCAGCCTCCTGAGTTGCTGGGATTACAGGGGTGCCCCAACACACCTGGCTGTCATTCTTCTGTTGATGGATTTTTTTTTCTGTTTGTGGTAATTATGAATTAAACTGCTGTGAACATTTATGGACACGTGTTCGTCTTTTGGTAGTACCAGGGTTAAGTGGTAAATATGTGTGTGTGTGAGATGGAAATCGCCAAACTTTATGCCAAAGTGTTTGAATTTTTTTGAATTCCTTGGCAACGTATGAAAGCTCCAATTTCTCCATATCCTTGTCAAAGACTGGCATGGTTAGTCTTTTCAATTTTAGTAATCAAATAAGTGTGTAGGGCTCTCTAGTTGTGGTCTTCATATTGCCAGTGAGAGAATTATTCTGTTACTTCTTTTCTTTTTTAGTACTGGGAATTGAACCCAAGGGTACTTTACCTCTATATTATATCCCCAGTCCTTTTTATTTTTTATTTTGAGACAAGGTCTTTCTAAGTTACTGAGGCTGGCCTTCAACTCATGATCCTCCTGTCTTGATCCTCCTAAATTGTTGGGATTACAGGCCTGCACCACTGCGCCTGACTTACTCTGATACTTTGTAAAGCAGCTAGAAGACTTTATTTAGGACTCTGGCAACAGGCGCTGAGACTGGCACAGGGGAGAGGGATCAGACTCATTTCCACACACAGTGAAGACAGCTGAGGATTCGTAGCCACAACAGGATGAGGGAGTCTGTGGGTGGAAAACCACTAAATGGGATTCTTGCCGAACTGATGTAACAGAATTTCCACAGAAGGCAGGCCAGGGTGATCGAATGCCAAGGGCAGGGTATCCTCACTAGGTTGAGCAGAACTCTTGCTAAAACTGGGCGACATCAGGCGGTCAAGGATGGAAGCCAGAGTCAAGGCCTCATTGAGAAGTGGGCTTGGAAGGACAGACTCTTTCAGTAAGCAATTCCCTGAAGACTAACAACTTAAGGTTTTGTTTTGGGGGTCTGGGGTCAAGCCTGTGGCCTTGTGCTGGCTAGGCAAGTTCTCCCGCTGAGCTGTGCCTCCCCCCACCTGCCCCAGTCCATTTTTTTTTTTCTTTGCAGTACTGGGGATTGAATCCAAGGGCCCTCTCCCACTGAGCTACATTCCCAGCCCTTTTTTACTTTGAGACAAGGTCTCACTAAGTTGCCAAGGCAGGCTTGAACCTATAATCCTCCTGCCTCAGCCTCATGAGTAGCTTTGATCACAGGCGTGCTCTACCATGCTGAGCCCCAATCATTTTATAGTTGCTTTTCTCTTTTCAAAATCACACGGGTATATAACTTTAAGATGGACGCATAGATAATGCACGGGCTTTACTGTGCACTTACTGTGTGGGTGAAAGAAGTCACAACTACTTTTTCTTTCTTTTTTTGATTCAGGGTCTCAGAGTTGCCTAAACCCCTGAGCTTGAGCGCCCTCCTGCTTCAGCCTCCTGAGTCGCAGGGATGACAGGAATGTGCCACTGTGTCCTACTCATCTCCATTTTTTTTTCCAGTACTGGGAATTAAACCCCTATCCTCACACATGCTAGGCAAGTGCTCTGCACCCAGCTACATTCCCAGCCCTTTTTATTTTGAGTCAAGGTCTTGCCAAGTTGCCCAGGCTGGCCTTGAACTTGTGATCCTTCTACCTCAGCCTCTGGAGTTGTTGGTGTATCAGGAGTGGCCACCACACCTGGCTAACCTGTCTGAGTCGCACAAAGAGGACTAACATCATGAAGTGTGGCCCTGGATTGTGCTGAGGCTCCAGAGCCCCCTTCCTCTGACACACGCGCAACAGCAGCCACAGGTCCCAGCGCTCGCGGAGTAGCGCACACCCTGCACTTTCAAAGAGGCCCTTAGTTCGCTTGTTTAAAGTCGTGTGATGGCAAAACCAAACCTGGTTGTTTAGTGAAGTTATAAAAATGCCATGGTAAACCAGTACCTGTGGAAGGGTCAGCTCCCCTCCCCGCCCTCTCTCAGTCTCTCCAGAAAGCCTGACTGACCCCAGGTCCCTGCCTTCCCCTGCGAGTCTGACTGCTCCCCTTTGAAGTGTAAACGCACCTGTGGAGGCTGGGGCCCAAGGCTAGGTGGAGGTTTATTGAAGGCCGGCTGGCCGTGTAAGAGGAGCCAGTTCTTCTCCTGATCACGCTCTGTAAACATGCTTCCCGTGCACAACTGTAATCGCTAGACTAGAAAATTCCTGACACTAGATAGCCTATAAATGTTGTGAGAAACTGTGGATGGGAGTTGGAATTTGGAGGTTGCCTTCCCCTGGGCCCGCTGGTGCACGGTAAAGTTGGGGCCCTCCTCCTCTCCGAGCGCGGAGCCTGCTTGCTGCTTCTCCACCATCTGCTTCCCACAGCAGTAGCACTTGTTTAGCAGGAGAGGGGAGGCCTCCCATGCAATGGCGGAAATGGAAAGCAGAGCTCAGATCAGCAGAGGCTGACTTAACAAGGAACAAATGAATCCAGCTGTGGAGGCGAGAGCGCTCGCTGCGACCTGAGTGATCTTCCGCCTCACCCCAGGAGCAGCTCCTTTCCACACCTAACACTGCTTTTAAAAACATGCGACTCTGCCACCCCTCCAGTGTTCTCAGCCAGTCTGTCAGAGTCAGCCCGGAAATCGTGGTGTTTTGAACTGCTTGAACTTTCTCTGGAATTCTTTCTTTTTTGTTTGAGGTAAGGTCTTGCTGTGTGAGTCAGGCTGGCCTCCAACCCATGATCCTCCTATCTCAGCCTCCTGTAGCTGGGAGCACAGGTGTATGCCACGCATGTGGCTTGGAATTCTTTTCTTTTCTTTTTTGGCGGTGTTGGGGATTGAACCCAGGGCCCTGTGCTTGTGAGACAAGCACTCTACCAACTGAGCTATCTCCCCAGTCCCAGAATTCTTTTTAAAATAATTTTTAAAGCAATTTCTAACTTAAGTTGCAAGTACAGATACAAGTAACATTTTATTTTTTCATTTTTTGGTACCAGGAATTATCCCCACATCCCCAGTCCTTTTTTATATTTTATTTAGAGACAAGGTCTCACTGAGTTGTTTAGGGCCTAAGTTGCTGGGGCTGGCTTTGAACTTGGGATCCTCCTGCCTTGGCCTCCGGAGCTGCTGGGATTACAAATGTGTGCCACTGTGCCCGGCAGAAGTAACTTATTTTCCTGAATCATTTTCTAGTAAGTGGCTGAGCTGAGGCTCCACCACCCCTGAAGAGTTCAGTGTGCATTTGCTACCAACAAGAAACATTCTCCTGCATAGTCTCCACACAGCCATCAAAACTAGGGCATCAGCATTGATGTGTTACTGCCATGGGATCCTCAGCCCCATTAAGTTGCACCACTTGTTCTAATTTGTATGAGCCAGTGTGGAACCACACACAACATCCAATTGTCCTGTCTCGTTTGTCTCACCCAGGCTGGGCTTTCGGACTTGACACGTGGAGAGCTCCCAGGCCAGTGTGCTCCCAAAGGCCCTTTCTGCCTGCTGCTTCCTTATGGCTGAGCCACACTGCTCACACGCTCAGCCCAGGAGGTGGGCTGCTCCAGGCCTGCCGTCAGGCGGGCACCATCTAGATCTGTCCTGTTGGCACCCTTTTCAGTCCCATGAGAATCCTCATGACCTGCTTCAGAAGAAAAGGAAAGGAAGGGCACAGGGGATAAACAACAAAAACCCTCCACTTGCTCTGTCCTGGACCATTCAGATAAGCCCTGTGTACTGGTTAGCAGACCACAGAGAGGTGGCCTCAAATGTTGCTTCAAGCCCGTTAACTGAAGAGGATAGAATGTCACTTGAATTATGATACTTGACATATATACAAAACATATTTCCAACTAGATTATTACATATTACTGTATATGTAACATAAAACAACATAATAGAATATAATGTAATAACTTGAATTCTTAAATTACCCAAGATTAAACCACTGACAATTTGGATGAATCTCTCTCAACCTCTCATTTCTGGTCTGCTCTGAATTCTCATAGAACTCCCTTACAAAGTGACAAAATCCTTGTTTTCAAAAGCAATTTGATCCTAATTCAGCCCAAATGTGAATGCTTGCCTTTCTAGAACAGCTTTGAGTTTCTTATGCCATCTGGTGTTCACACACGGAATTGCAGTTCTTCAAATGTAATCTTTGTTAGGATTTTTAAAAAAACCTTAAATTTTGAAATGTAAAACACAATTGTATTAAGTGGGATAGAGCATAACTTATTTCTGCAACCTCTCTGGCTCTACAAGCAGTCACCAGATATTGGTGAGAATACTTAAGCATTAGCTGGGTTAGAACATTAAATTATAACTTTTGACAGTTCCTCACGTGTTATGCTTTTACCAATTAAAAATGCACTGCTAATGTGTGAGAGAAATACAATGATTAACTAACGAAGCAAAACACTCAAAAAATGGCGAATATGCTTAAGGGGTGTATGGGAGTTACAATTCATGCCAACCTTCTGGTTTGAAAGCACAGTTAAAAAGATAACTCCAAAAAAGCTGTCACATGCCTGTGGCCCCAAAGACTGGGGAGGCTGAGGCAGGAGGATGGCAAGGTTGAGGCCAGCCTCAGCAAATTGGTAAGATCCTGTCTCAAGATGAAAAATAAAGAGGACTGGGTAGGGCAGAGCACCCTGGGATCAGACCCAAGAGCTGCCCCTGACCGTGTGTGTATATGTCATATACACTCTATTGTCCTGTATATTCGAAAAGAACACGTTTTTAAATATGGGGCGGGGGAGCTGCTCCTGAGGGCACATTTGTTCAAAGCGCTCCCTTTCTCTGAAGCGCCCAGGGCTTGACTCCTGGAGGCCTCCCACCGCCCGCGGCCCGGAGGGGCGACTCGAGGTCGAGGCCCCGCGTTCGCATCCCCGACGCCCCGCAGGTCTCCCGGCGGGCTCTTCTTTCCGAACGCACTAGGCGCACAAAAGCAGGCGCCGCCAGAAGCCGTGACGCACACTGGACGCACGCGGGACGCAGCCCGAGAGCTCGATTTCCAAGGCGACGGCGCCGGCCCGCCTCTTTCCGCTCGGGCTTCACGTCACTTCCGGTCGTCTCGCTCTACTCTGGGCCTGGTTGAGGCTGAGGGGCTGGGCGGGTGGAGACCGTGCAGGGGGAGGGCCGGCCCAAACAAGGCTTGAGTGCTCCGATAGGCGCTGGGCCGTCGCGGGCAGAAGGCGGGGCTTGGCTCCCGCCCTCCCGACCAATCGCTTTCAAATGTGCCCCCGCGGCGCCGCGGGAAAGCGGTGCCTGGCTGCGGCCGGCCCGAAGGCATGCGCACTGCCGCCGCGGAGCCCGGGATCCGCACTCCGGGATTTGCGTGCAGCTGGAGGGCGCCCGAGGGCGGGCGGGGGCGTGGCCGCAGGCGGGCGGCGGGCGGAGCTGTGGATTGGCCGGCGGCGACCCGGAGGCTCGCGTTCCGGGCTCGCTGGTTCCTGGGTGGAAGGCGCCAGTGGTTTGTTGGCTGGGCACAGCTGTACGAGCTCGTACTAGGCGCTGGGGGTTCGCGGGTGCGCGGTGTCGCACTCTGCCCCAGTCCTCGCGGAGCCTGTGTTCTGGCCGACAGGGCGGTCTCCCCTCCTCTCAAGTCCAGTGTCACGTTTCTGCAGAAGAAGGGGACCTTCCGTGGAGAGACCGGCTGGCCGCTTGGCATTAGTCTCAGAAAGAATGATGCCGCTGCCTTGCAGAGGGATTGTGAGGTTTCAGATGAGCTTGGCACTCAAGTTGGGGTTGAATCGGGGTGTCACTGTGATTGTAATTTCCTTGGACTGATTTCGCTCTCCTTTCTCTATTATTACACACTCAAGAAGTGGGGAGGGAGGGTGTTAACTGCTCTTTAAACTGGAACAACCTGCACTGTAGGGTCAGAGTGAGGAATATGTGAGATATTTATGACATCACATTGCACATTACCTGTCAGGTAGGAGGTCCCTAAGTGGTATCTGCCATTGTCCTGTTGTTTTGAGGGAGGAGATGTGAAGGTCTAATGAAGCGACTGGTATTTAGTGGTCCTAAATAAGTGTGGTTAAGTGAAGTGATTTTTTTCCTCCTTGGTCTGTGAGCTAGAAAAACCAGATGAGACGTGGCACTGTGGACAAGCATCCTAGTGCTGGTCTGCTCATATTAAGAGAGCTGTACAACACGGAAAGCTTAAGGGACCTTTACAGTATTGGGGGGGGGGGTCAAAACCTGCAGAAATGTTGGCTTTTGCCTGAGGTGGGATGATCACAGCAACCAACCAGGAAACAGCCAGGACAACAGCCATTACCGTGGACTGTCCCAGACAAATTGAGACATATGGTCTCCTTATCCCAAAGCCCTGTAAACATGTAACAGAATTTGTCTCACGCTGTCTAAAATTGCTTTCCATTATTTTATTTAGTCCTGATAACAGTTGATGGAGTGGTACCCTCAATCAGTATGTGAAAAACATTGACGTTTATAGCTAGGGAGGGCTGGAGAAGAGCCACCAACTTACCCTTCTAACTCAAGGCTCTGGTAATAATCAACCCCACCAAGCCTAGTTGGGCATAGGTCCTATGCTTTGAGACCCCTTGATTGAATGTTTCAAGGAAGCAGATTCTGGCTCTGTTTACTGGAGAATTTATATAGACCTTGTTATGAACTGAATGTGTACCCCCTGAATTCACATGTTGAAATCTAATTCTGCGTGTGATAGTATTAGTGGGGCCTTTGGTAGGTAATTAGGTCATGAGGACTTTGCCCTCACCAATAGGATTAGTGTCCTAAGAAGGGACTAGAGAACTAGCCAGCTCCCTATCTGCTGTGAGGATACAAGAAGTCAGCAGGCTGCAGCTCAGAAGAGGGCTGTATCAGTCTGTTTTCTGCTTCTAATAATACAGTATCAAAGACTGAATAAATTGTGAAGAAAAGAGGCTTATTTTGGCTCATGATCTGGGGATACCTTCTTGCAGGCAGAAATTGAGGCAGCACAGGGCAGAGACAGCGCTTGGATATGTGTCTGACCTCTCTTATAAAGCCACCAGGATGTAATCATAGGAGCTCCATACAGGTTACTACCTAACCCTAATCACCTCCTAAGACCTCCGTCTCTAAATGCCAAGGTCAGATTAGGTTTCCATCCTCCTCATTTCCTCACAGTGGGACTGAATATTAGCATTTGGAGTCTTGGGAGGCACTCAGACCACAGCAAGGACCCTCCCTGGAAAGGACCCTGCTGGCTTCCTGATTTCAGACTTCTGACCTCTGGACCCTGAGCAATCAACACTTGTTTAAGCCACCAGTCTATGGTCATTTGTTACAGTGACCCCAGACAATAGAAAAAGACATGGCGTCACAGCCTTCTACCAAGCTGGACACGGGCTCACACCTGTGATCCTAGCGACTTGGGAGACTGAGACAGGAGGATTGTGAGTTCAAAGCCAGCCTCAGCAATTCAGTGAGGCCCTAAGGAACTCAGCAAGACCCTGTCTCTAAATAAAATATAAAAAGGGGAAGGATGTAGCTCAGGGGTTAGGTGCCCTTGGGTTCAATCCCCAGTACCAATAAAGAAGATGAAAAGAGCCTTCCACCAATCAATCTCTCTCTTTTGGTACCAGCGATGGAACCCACTAAACCACATCCCCAGCCCTTTTTGTATTATTCAGAGATAGTCTAAGTTGCTTAGTGCCTTGCTAAATTGCCGAGGCTGGCTTTGAACTCATGATCCTCTTGTCTCAGCTTCCCAAGCCCCTGGGATTACAGGTGTGCACCACCACACCCAGACTCTGTAGGATTTTTGTAGAGGGGATTTGGTATGGGTATGAGGTGGCTCATATTATTTTAGAGGTTCCTTCCAACTTTGCGTGTCTAACCAGGGCAGTCTTTGTGTGCTCTTTGAATCCCAGTATCCATTCTCAGATGCTTGGGAGATGTTAAAGCTGGTATAGAAGCAGAACCAAGTCCCAGAGACAGCCCTGGGCCTGATTTGGACACCCCCACTTGGCAGTCTTGGGGCTGTGCAACCTCTCACACCTGATGAGCATCTATTTTCTCATTAATAAAGTTTCAGAATGATGGTTCCTTCCTCCCCTGCAGATTGGCTGGGACAGTGAAATAATAAAATGGGTATTATAAATAGGGAAATGCTGAACAAAAATAAACAATGTTTCAGTTTGCCAGCTTTCCCAGTTGCTTGTCTTATCCATTTATAGAGAATTAGAAAAGAACTATGGAAAGAGTACAGGTTGTGGAGTCAGTCAGACAGCCCTGCATTAGCATCCCCAAATAGCACCAGCCACTTGTGTGTGACTCCAGCCAAATGGTGTGTCCTTTCTGAACCTCAGTGCTCAGAATAGCTACTTTTTGTGGATCTGTGAAGTCCCTTAGTGAGCATGGAGCCTGCCTGCTGTCACACAGACCTCCATTACTGGTGCTTTTTAAGCTGTCTCTCTTCTGTGCGCTGTAACTGTTAACCACAGGTGCTCCTAGCACCGAGGAGGCCCTCCCCTGCCCCCCACCAGCTTTTTGTGTTGTCTAGTGGGCACTCTTCCTCAGTCCTCCCCCTCCGCCTCTGTTGAAAAGGCTTCCCGGCCCCCTGGCATGCTAGAAATCCCCTCTACCTGCTTTGCCCTGAAGATGTGTTTTGTTTATTCATCATTCCTACTCCTTATAATTCAATAAAAACTCAACTGGTTTTCCCTGGCCCTGGACAGGGATGAGGGATAGCATATTATTATTTTATAAAAGTATGAATAATAAAATAAGACGTAAAACAGTCTTGGTCACACAGCAGAGGGTCAATAAATGCTTGCTAGCTTAAAGCAGAAGGGTTGGCTCTGACCATTTTTCTGTTGCTGCTGTGTTTGCTGAGAGAACCAGTCTTGGCTTCCATTACTGTTTTATTTTTTAAATATTTTTAATTGAAAAAGAAATGCATGCATATGGTAAAATATTCAAACAGAACATTAAAAATACACAAAGGGAAGAGACTCCCTCTGTTTTCTGTCTTCCCTGGAGATGCCACCTATTACGAATTCCTTCTGAGGCTGGGGATGTAGCTCAGTGGGAGAGTGATGCTTGTCTAGCACACAGGAGGCCCTGGGTCCAATCCTCTGTACTGCAAGGAAAAAAAATTCCTTCTGTGCTGTGCATATTCTAAGCTACCTGTATGACTCCTCTTTCCTTTGTCCTAAACCCAGAGCAGTTTACGTCCTTAAGTGGCTCCCGTCCCTGCTTGGCAAGCTGGGTGCTGTGGTCCTGGAGCTGATAGAGTGCTCCGGCACCCTCCGTGGTTTGATTGCTGGGGTCCTCCAGTTGGGACGTGCAGGCTCCAGGCTCAGGCTATCTCTGCCTGGCCCTGCCACCCTGCAGATAAAGCATGCCCTGGAGGCAATCCCACACACTCAGGCCTCAGTCTCTCTACCTGCAAAAAGAGCGAAGGATAGTGGTGCACTGAGGCCTTCTGGGAAACTGAGGCAGCATGAAGTCCCCCTGCAAACCCTGATTCTTAGTCATGCAAGAAAGATTTCAAGACATGTTGCTGAGAGTAGCAGCCATGAGTTTATTAGAAGGGGTACGAAAAGGGACAGAGAGACACGCCCAAGGGAGAGAGTGGGTCCTCTCAGAGATGGGGTGGCACACCTCTCTTGCTCTGCAGTTTTACTGGGGGGGGCGGTCCCCGAGAAGTTTCTTGAGCGTCCTGACCAGGCCCACCTCTTGACTTTTGACTGATAGCAGGATGACTTTAGACTTCCAAGTCTCCACTACCATGACAACTCTAGGTCTCTTTGCCCCAGACTTTGCCCCAGTGGACCAGTTTGAACTGGAACCTGTCCTTAAATGTTTTATGGTTGGGGGATGATCCTTATCTCCCTGAGTTCTGGGATCTGGTCTGTGTAAGGGTCACGACGTGTGTGTGTGTGTGTGTGTGTGTGTGTGTGTGTGTGTGTGTGTGTCCCTTCAGAATAACTTGTGCTCTTATCTGCATTTTGGGGCCTGCATTTCTCCTGCAGATAACAGGTTGCTTGCTGAGGAGTGTAACATATCTTGTGAACTTCAGACAGGCAAGGCTGCAGGTAAATTGCTTTTTAAAAGTTAAAACGTGGGGGTCAACACAGCGGGCCCATTTTATAGAATTATTCCCTTAACCTCATGTTTCCACCTATAGCATCCATTTGCCCCCTGTCACTAGAGTTTAAAAATTTTTTTTGAGTACCAGGGATTGGCACTCGGCCACTAAGCCACATCCGCAGCCCTATTTTGTATTTTACTTAGAGACAGTCTCACTGAGTTGCTTAGCGCCTTGCTTTTGCTGAGCCCGCCCTTGAACTAGAGAACCTCCTGCCTCAGCCTCCAGAACCCAGGCGTGCAGGGGTCTCTACTACTAGCCCTGATGGATTAGATGGCTGGGAGACAGGACAGGTCCTTCTGGGGGGGGGGTGTGCGGCCCTAGGAGCAAAAACCTTGCTCTTCATTTCTGCTCCTCTCCCTCATCTCTTCCTTTCTTCCTCCTGGTCCTTTCCCTCTCCTTCCCTCCAGCTCCTCTTGGTCCGTCCCTCCAGCTCCTCCCTCTCTCCAGCTCCTCCTGGTCCCTCCCTCCTCCCTCCTTCCAGATGCTCTTGGTCCGTCCCTCCACCTCCTCCCTCCCTCCACCTCTTCCCACCATCCCCCGCCTTCAGCTCCTCCAGGTCCCTCCCTCCTCCCCCCTCCACCTCTTCCCACCATCCCCCGCCTTCAGCTCCTTCGGGTCCCACCCTCCCTCCATCCTGTCCAGCTCCTCCTGCCTCACGCGCTTCCCCGCGTCTCTCTGAAAACCCGGGCTGGAGCGCCGGCAGGACGGGCGTCCGCGCACGCGCAGGAGCGGCGCCGCTCGGCCCCAGTCGGAAGCTCCAGCCCTGAGCCGGGGGAGCGGCCGCAGAGGCAGCTCGGCCCGCAGCCCGCCAGGCCGTTGGCTCCTGCTCCGGCCCGGGGCCGCCGGCTGCGTAAGTGCGAAGCGGGGGGCTCCGGCCAGGGAGTCCGGCCGGCCGGGGGAGGCGCGTGTGGCGGCCGTGCAGCCGCCGGGTCCCGCGGAGGGGCTTGCAGCCCGCGCCTGCCGGCCGGGTCTCCCCCTGCCCGGGTCGCTTCCCCGCCTGGGGGCGGTCGGCCCGGCTCGCCGCCCCGACGCCTGTCGTCCTGCGCACACCTGCCCCGGGCCGTGTCCACGCCCGCGGCAGACCCGGCCGCACCTGCCTGGGACCCGGGCCGCACCTGCCGCTGGACCGGGCCTGAGCCCGCCTGGTCGGCCCGGGGTCCACCTTCGCCGGGTGCCCTCGGCTGGCGCCCCGGCGCGGGCGGCGACACGCCCCTCGCCCGGGACCCGCCGCCCTCCTGCTCTTTGCTGCGGGAGGAGCGCCTCGAACCCTTCCCTGCAACTCCCGCTTGTCCCGGTGCAGCCGTGGGGCAGGAAAGTGTCACCCCGCGCTGGCCTGTCACCCCTCCGCCCGCGCCCGCTTACCTTCCCGACGACGTTTTGGTGATGCTGGGTATTTAACCCAGGGGCGCTCCACCATTGAGCAACACTCACTTTGAGACGGGGTCTCCTAAGTTGTTGAGACTGACCTCGAACTTGCCATCCTCCTGCCTCGGCCTCCAGAGTAGCTGGAATTACAAGCGTGCGCCACCGCACCCACCCATAAATGCCTTTCAACTATAAGTTTTCTGGTGTTAGGATGCAGTGTGTGTTGTCTTCACATGTTTTTGTGGAGAGGGAAATTGCACTGCTGAAAGCCAGGCTCAGTTTATTTCAAAATGAGCTGAAGGTTTGAGGCTGTGACTGAGGCATCCCCCCGCATTTAAACCCGTGACTGTTCATTTCTAAAAGCACTGATTTCTACTTCCTGGGCCTCATGATGTCAAAGACCTAGGAATGTTGCAGTCTTCCAGATCTGTCAAGATTTTGTTTTGTTTTTAAAATTACACAACAGACTAGTAGTTGAGAAGGAAAAATAATCGTCAAGAAATTTATTTTCCCCCTGATGCTGAGGATTGGTCCCAGGGCCTCAGGCATGCCAGGCAAACACTTTACTAGTAAGCTACATCCCCAGCTGGTTTTAAAAAGTTTCATTTTGAGACATGGTCTGGCTCAGTTGCTAGAAGTTGTGATCCTTCTGCCTTAGCCTCCTGAGGATCTGGGATCACAGGCATGCAGTCCATACTCAAGAAATGTTTAAAAAATAACAGCTTTATTGGCAAGTCCTTGACCTAGCAGCAAACCTGCTTGTTTAAGTGTACTGTCCGGAGAGTTTCAGTGTATCCTCTGCCGTGGGACCACTGCCATTCCAGAATGTTTTCCATCACCCCAGAAAGAAGCTCCACCCCTATTTGCAGTCTCTGTTCCCCCTGCTCCCCATGGCCCTGCAGCCACTGATTTCTGTGTCCTTGCATGTTCTGGGCACTTCACATTAGTGTGACGCGTGTCATTTGTGTCTGGCTTCTTACTTTGGGCACAAATGATGCTGTCAAGGCCAGGTTATAGCATGTATCAGTTCTTGGTACTTTTTTTGTGGCTGAAAAACATTCCATGGCATGGATAGACCATCTTTTGTGGGTCTGTTTGGCACAGTGCACATTTGACTTGTTCCACATTTTGGCAAATTTGAGTACTGCTGCTATGAACATTTTTGACATGGGCAGGTATTTTCAGATCTCTTGGGTATATACCTGGGAATAGAATGTTGCTTTTCTGGTTGCCCTGTTTCACTCTTGGAGAAGCTACCATGCTGAACAAATACATTTTTGATGTTTTTACATGTGTGCCAGCTTTGTCTCCGACATGCTGACCACCTTGCGCCAGGCTATGTTCCATTAGATTCCCTGGAAGGAGGCAGTAGGGAAGCGCAGGCTCCAAGTGCTGGTGCGGAGCAGGACCAGAGCGGCTGCTGAGCCTGGGCCTCCTCTGTGAGACTGATGTGGCTTGCACCTGCCTCAGGGGCTTGGGGAGTCTGAGTGTGAAAGCGGTGCAGTCTCAGTATGCTTCCTTTGCCAGCGCCCCTAAGAGCCGTTTTTTCCTGGGTTAGAGGCATGGTTTGAATCTAGGGCAGAAGTTTATGAGGAATTTGCTCTGGTCCTGAGAAGCTTCAGGGACAACTTTTGCTGGGTGGTGTGCCAGGGCATGGGTGTGGCTCCTCCTGTGCTTCTCAGTGACCCTGAGGAGGACCTAGTTGTTGAGACTTTGTAGGTGAAATCCCAAAGCCTGGAGGGTCACTGGGTTGCATGTCTTCGATTTTGCCCAGACAGGATAGTTGAGAGACATATAGCCACCTCTGCTTGCATCTGCGTTTCATACACGTGACTTTTTTTTTTTTTTTTTTTTTTTTTTTTTGAGTGAGATGGTCTTGCTATGTTGCCCATGCTGGTCTTGAACTCCTGGCTCAAGCGAGCCCCCTGACCCCCCTCAGCCTCCCAAGTGCTAGGGCCACAGGTGCACCCTGCTGTGTGCTGCTAAGAATGTTTTTAACAAAGAAGGAAGTTACCCTAAGAAGAAATGATGGTCATGGTGAATGTTTACCAGGCACTTAGTAGGTTTGCTGCAGGTTTATGACGAGCACACACATTCTTGTTTTTCTCATTTTTCTTCAGAGGAGAGGAATAGAACACTCCCCTTCTCAGACCTGTGTCCAAGGCCACTGTCCCCGTCTTCAGGCAGAACGGCATCTACAGCACACGTGACTTCTGAGTCTTCGCTTTCTCCTGGAGAGGAGCCTTGGAGGAGCAGCAGAGTCCCTGGGTGGAGGAGGACTGTGGTCCCGCACACGGCAGCCTGTCACGTGCTAGACTGTAAGCACTTGGAAGGTTGACTTTCTTCCTTTTCATAACTCAACAATTTTTGAAAAATATAACATCAAATGTATAATGTTTGAACATTCAATATATAATATTTGAAATACATATTTTGGATTCTTTACAAATTTTGAAGTACACATCAAATATGAAATGCTTGTGTAGTTTGGAGGATGACCATTCAAGCCGTACCTGCTGCGCAGGACTGCGCTCCTCACCATCCCACCCTTCCACTCCCGCAGTGCCGCTGCCCACATTTCTTTATTTTTTGTTGTTTTAATGTGTTTGTAAATATTCTTCAACAAAATATTGTTCAGTGTTGCCTCTTTTTTTTCTTTTTCTGTGTGGGGGATCCAACCCAGGGCCTCGTGCATGGTAGGCAAGTGCTCTGCCCCTGAGCTGCACCCCACCGCTGCTGTTCCCTGTGTGTGAATGTGATGCAAATGGAATTGTTCTGTTTGTATTAGTCTGCAATGCGTTTCACTTCTCTTGCCCATTGTATTTTTGAGGTCCATCCGGATTCCTGCAGTATAGCTGTGGGTCATTTGCTGTCACTATTGCAGTGTATTTATCCCTTCCTGTGTTGGTAGGCATTCACGTCATCTCTGAATCTGGCTTCTGTGAACTCTGTTTATGTCTCCTTGCCATCTGTGTGCCAGAGTTTCCATAGGAGGAGTGGCCAGGCCCAGGGCGTGCGCGTGCCACCTTTGTAATTTCCACAGTGGACGTACTCTCTGTGCTCCCATCTGTTGAATGGGAGAGTGGCCTTCGTCCACAGCTTTGCGAACGCTTGCTGCTTTTCATACTTACATATTTTTGTCTGTATAGCTGTGTCATAGCAGCAGTATTCACGGCAGCCAAAAGTAGGAGCAGCCCACGCGTCCATCAGTGGATGAATGAACCAAACACGCTATTTACACACAATGGGATATTATTTAGCTTGAAAAGGGGAGGGGATCCTGCACATGCTGCGACATGGGTGAAGTAAGCCAGTCACCAGAGGACAAACTGCGTGATTCACTTATGTGAGGTACCTGCTGAGTCAGAGTCCTAGAGACGGAGTACGTGGCAGTGCGCAGGAGCCGTGGGCAGGGGAGTTGGTGTTCGGTGGGCACAGAGTTTCAGATGCAGAGTTCTGGAGCTGGGTGTGAGGCCTGCCCAGCAGTGTGACTGCACTTCATGCTGCAGAACTGTGTGCTGAACAATGGTAGGATTTATGTATGTTTTATAACAATAAAGACTATTTATCTTTTGGTTCTAGGGGTTGAACCCTGGGACCGTCTACCTCTGAGACACGCCCCCCCTCCTTTTTAGCACTGAGACAGGGTCACACGAGCTGCTGAGGCTTGCCTTGAGCTTGCAGTGCTCCTCTCAGCCTCCCCAGTTGCTGGGGTGACGGGCATAGGCCTCCGTTTTCTTGTCAAGCTGGTGGGTGCCAAGTGGCCTGACTGCCGTCGCGGTGGACCTGCTCCAGGTGTGGAGAGGCCTGTGTTCCGGGACACGCGTCTTCCTTCCGCATGCTCTGGTGCCGGGCTTGCCTTCGGGCTGTCCGTCCAGGAGTCCATCTCCTGCCGTGGCTCAGTGGTAGCTTGTTGCCTTTCACATCTCCTCGTGTGTGTGGATCTGGTTCTGAGCTTGAATGCTTTTCGCCAGGCTAATTATCTCCGTGAGAATGCTGTGCTAACGGTGGCTTTTTATCTCTATTGAGATATCATCCAGGTCACCAACCTAAGAATATGAGCTAGTGGCCTGGATCATATGCAGACCAAGCTGCACAGCCAACACCACAGTCAGCATTAGAACATTTTTATCATGCTGCAAAGACAGCCTGTTACTCCATTAGCAGTTCTACCTGGTCTATAAATGCCCCTTCCTGGTGGTACCTCAGGGGTTTTGTAACTATTCCTGACCATAAATCGGTTTGTTATATTTCATCAAAAATCTGGTAGGGGTCAGGTGCAGTGGTGCACACCTGTAATTCTAGCTCCTTGGGGGACTGAGGCAGAAGGACTGCAAGTTCAAGGACTGACTGAGCAGTTAAGTGAGATCCTGTCTCAAAATAAAAAAAATAACAGGGACCAGGATGGTAGCTTGTTGGCAGAACAATCCCCAGTATGGTAAAGAAAAAAAAAGGAATGCTGGGTGTAGCTCAGTGGTGGGCACCTCCAGGTTTAATCCCCACTATCACACACACACACACACACACACACACACACACACAAAACCTGGTAGGAATTCTAATCAGAATTGCATTGACTCTGTCCAGTTGGGAGAGTTAACTTCTTTACGATGTTTGCTTCCTGTCCATGAGCACATCTGGCAGCCTGTCTTTTCTGTGCTCATGAACATTGGGAAGGTGAATGATGAGATTTTGCACATGGTTAGTTTCAACTGTGGTTTCTCACCAAAGAGAAAAGTAAGCCTCAGTGACATTGCATGGGTCACTTACGTCACACAGTGATGTCCGGTGTAGAACCACAAGCCCCACGGGGTAGACCTGGTGCTGGTGTTGAGGTTGCTGTCCCCACTACTGATGGGATAGCAGCACAGGCTGCTTGGCCTCCCTGAGCCACGCTGAGCCACCACTGCTCCTCAGAGTCTAGCTTCCTCTCTTTGGACAGGGCCTTCAGGATGAGCGTCCCCGACTACATGCAGTGTGCTGAGGACCACCAGACCCTGCTGGTGGTGGTGCAGCCTGTGGGCGTCGTCTCCGAGGAGAATTTCTTCAGCATCTACAGGAGGATCTGCGCCGTGAGCCAGCTCAGCATGCGGGACTCGCAGCGCGCGCTCTTCATCCGGTACCGGCACCACTACCCGCCCGAGAACAATGAGTGGGGTGACTTCCAGACGCACCGCAAGGTCGTGGGCCTCATCACCATCACCGACTGCTTCTCGGCCAAGGACTGGCCGCAGACCTTCGAGAAGTTCCACGTGCAGAAGGAGATCTACGGCTCCACACTGTACGACTCCCGGCTCTTCGTCTTCGGGCTGCAGGGGGACGTGGCGGAGCAGCAGCGGCCGGACGTGGCCTTCTACCCCAGCTACGAGGACTGCAGCTCCGTGGAGAAGCGCATCGAGGACTTCATCGAGTCGCTCTTCATCGTGCTCGAGTCCAAGCGCCTGGACAGGGCCACAGACAAGTCTGGGGACAAGATCCCTCTCCTCTGTGTCCCCTTTGAGAAGAAGGACTTTGTGGGGCTGGACACGGACAGTAGGTAAGTAGACCTGGGGAACTGCTGACCCTGGGGCCCGAGCCCCGAGAGCTTGGGTTGCTTCCTTCTGCACAGGGGGTGCTGATGGTGGAGTTCTATTGCAGTGGGGACAGAGGTGTCGTCTGTTGTTTTTTAAGGCCAATGACTTTGAAAAACAGGGTGGCCTTAGAGTAAGGGGAGTCCCCAGGGTCAGTGTGTATACTTGGTCCCCTTGGGGACCTGGTGAGACTCCTGCAGCTGCTGACCAGTGCAGCAGCCACAGCCACGTGTGTTGAGTGCAGCAAGGGGGCCAGTGTTGTCCAGGTGCGCTGTGCAGAACATGCACGCCTGGTTGTGGGACTCACTGCTGAGGAAAGGACATAGAGTAGCTCACTGATATCTTTTTGCCTGGACTTCATATGTCAGGTTAAATGAGGTATTATTTATATCTATTTCAGCTCTTTGCTTTTACTTATTAAGAATGTGGCAACTAGAAACTTAAATTTACCTCTGTGGCCTGTGTTTTGTTTCTGTCGGATAGCACTGCCTGGTAGCATGGTTTGAAACTGTTTTTTTTTTTTTTTTGAACCCAGGGCCTTGCACATACAAGGTGGGTGCTCTACCATTGAGCTATATTGTCAGCCCTGAAAAATTTCATTGAGACTCATCACTTTCATTCCTACATGAGATGCTGATTCTGGTGAGGCAAGAACTAGGTCCTAGGTTCTCACCTAACAGCCACAGCGACACAGAAACACAGCCAGGGAGCCTCTGAAGAGCTGCCTCAGGCCAGCGGGAGTGTGCTGCACTCCTTGTGTGCCAAGGCGTGCTAGATAGAGTGGGGAGTCAGTCTCACACCGTCCCTGGTGCAGGAAGCAGGCCAGGTCTCCTCTTCCCTTTGCCCGCTGCCCTTTCTCCATCCTGCAGTGCTGCTGCCCCGTGGTAGAGGTGTATTCAAGTTTAGCAGCAGCCTCTGCATGAGGGAGCCCCTCTTGCTGGGGGGAGTGCAGAGTGCTGTGACCCCTGGCCTGTGGCCTCAGAGGCACCTGGTCACTCGAGTCGCTTCCTCACTGTGGGATTGGAATGGTAATCTGAGGATCGCATGGCCCGGGGTCTGCCCCAGAGCAGATCCTCGGGTGCTTCTGGAACTGCTCTGTGGCCACATGGCAGCTTACTGGTTGGTGGTAAGTCTGAGGAGACGTCACAGAACCCAAAACAGCTGGCCAGTCTGGCCTAGGAGTTGGAAGCACAGAGTGGGCCTGTCGCATCGTGTGGTGCTTTGTGGGTCTGTGGGAGTTTCATTTCCTCAGCTGCACGTGTGCTCTTGGCTTGAGGATGAGGATAAAGGGCTCTCCTGGTGTCCCCATTCTCACGATTGCGAACACCGGTCACCTCTGCACTTGGGTAGCTTGTGAGGCCAGCCATCTGGGCAGATCCACTCTCCTGGTGGCTGGTGTCCTGGGTCTGGTGGCCTGTACCCCTCAGCTCCCACGTTCTCAGGCTGTGGGCCGGCGCAGGAGCAGAGCTGGCTCTCCCCTTCCCTGCACCTCCTGCACGGACACGCGTTCTGTGGCCGGATGTACGTCCAGGTGCCCTGGGTGTGGGTGTGTGTTGCCCCAGGCCCCCGCCTGCCCTGCCTGCGGAGCCACGATCATTCGTATGTGTAGAGTTGTAGCTCTCAGAGTTGTTCTTGTACGTTTCTAATGTTGCTTGTTCCTCTTTCTTTCCTTTCCTTTCTTTTCTCTCATACCGCCCTGTGAGTGTGTTGTTGGGTCTGAAAAGGTAGGCTGTGTGCGCTGCTTGGCCGGCTGCCCTGCGCCTGGCTTCTCGCGCTGTTCTTGCTTTCCCATATACTTACCTGCTGCCTCCATCCGCGTGTTAGCTGGATAGCCTTGATTTTGATTGTTTTAATTGCAGCTTTGTTGGCATGTGGCCATCGGTGTCTGATACTTGTTGAAGTACTTGCTGGGGAGGACTTGTTTGGTCTTCCATGTTTGGTGACAGATGAGGCTTTATCAGCCTTTTTGTTTCTTTTGAGAAAGCGAGGTGCCACTTGATCTCAGGGCAGGTTAGCTGGGGAGCCGCGGGCCGCAGCGCCTGACTTGAGCCTGGGCTTGGGAGCGGGCGCTCAGGCTTGCGCTGGGGGCCGTGGCTGGCGACGTGACGTGCATGATGGCAGCCGGCTCTGGAGTGCGTGCCAGGCGGGCGGGCGCTGGCGCTGCTGGGGGGCCGTCCGCCCCCACCTCCTCGTTCACCTCCAGCCTGCCTCCCCTCCTCCTTCGCCTGGGCACCTCCCCCAGCAGGGGCAGAGGTGACCCAGACTGACCCAGCCCCTCGCCCCCTTGGGAGGGCTGGGGCGAGCTTGCTGAGTGTGGGAAGGATAGCCCTCTCCCACAGCTGGCTCCTGGGACCTCTGGCCCTGGCCACCAGCTCCTCTCTGCCTCCACGTTCGGACTGGGGGTGGGGGTGAGTGGGGGTCCCCGCTGCCATCACAGTCCTCGCAACAGCCTTCCCCCATCCCCAGACAGGAAGACCCATGTCCACCACTGCTGGCACGTCACTCATTTGACCTGGCACCTCCAGCGGCCGCGGTCAGCCCCGAGGACAGGGTCCCAGCACGCTGTGGGCAAAGTGTCACTTCTGCACACTGTTGCTGCCCGGGTGTGTTCTTTAACGCTGTGGCTCCAGTGACCGAGACAGGCTGGACTTCCAGAAAGACGCTTACATTCAGGCGGGGCACCAAAGAGCGACGAATGGGAAGTGCAGGACAGGTCCTCTGGACTGCGGGCCGTCCTGTCTCGCTGAAGCCGGGGCTCTGCCCGCCTCGCCTGCCCACCTCTGGCAGGCAGGTCGTTAAGGCCATCACCCGGGAACTGTCTGGACTCGTGAATCCCTGTCCTGGGCCTCCTGTGTCAGGGACAAGTGTCTGTCCTAAGTGGAACAGGCAGGAGAGACCCCCTCATTAGTGAGGACCCTCCAGTGAGACTCAGCACACATTTAGTGGGTGCTTGCTGGGTGCTGTGCTAGGTCCTGGGAACCAAGCTCAGGGGTACTTTAGAGACAGGATTTCAACTCTGGGTGTGGAGTGGGCCATTGATGGTGAGGGGAAGACTGGCAGGTGCCCGTCTCAAGTGGCGGTCTGAGCTCGGGGCTGACATCGCAGAGGAGTTGGATTTGAGTCTGGGACTCGGGCTAGGGAGAGTCATTGCTCTCCGGCCTGCACTTAGACGCATGGATGTGGACGATCTGGGGAGACTGCAGACTGAGGCGGGGGGAGGCCTGGGGTTAGACCAGGAGGCTGGAGGAGGGCCCAGACGGGGGTGGTGTGTGTTTTCTAGGCTTGGTCCTTAGGGACGAGTGGCAGGCGGCTCTGAAGAAGTCAAGGCCCCGTGTGGCCAGATGCCATTCTGGCTCAGACACCGGAGTGCCCATGCAAGGGGGCTGGTGGTAGTGGGGAGGGGACAGTCAAGGGCTCCAGGCTGAGCAGGGGGTCCCAGCCCAACAGGTGGCAGACCAGGTGGGGTCCAGGGAGAGCGGTGACAAGGGCTGAGGGCTGTGGGCCAGTTCTGGAAGAGTCTTCCTGTTACAGACTTAAAGAAGCAAGCCCCCTGGAACGCGGACGTTCTCTGTGGGGCAGGCAGTTCTCGTTTGAGCCTTCCAAGTGTAAGGCAGCGTGCTGCGTGGGTACACAGCCAAACACGTGAGCACATCAGACCGCATTCCTGGAGGAGAGAGTACCAGCTGAGAAGGCGGGGCGGAGGAGCCACCGGACGCAGGCACCACCAGGCCTCCCTCCCTGCAGGCTTCCTTCATGTCACCTGTGTTCTGAGGTGGGTGGTGGCAGGCCCATTTTGCAGAAGTGGCACTCTCAGAGAGGTTCAGTAACCAGTCCAGTGTCACACAGCTGAATGATACAGCTCAGGCCTGTCCGACTTCAAAGGCTTGTGCTCTCTGCTAAGGCCTTTTCCCCGTTACACATGTCACCGGACAGTTGGAACCTTCCAGGAAATCTCTCAGAAGAACCTCTCTTAAGTCAGAGCTGGCGTCCATCGAGAGGCCCAGACCTCTCGGGTGGTTGGGCGCCGCTGGTGTTTCACAGCCAGAGAGCTGTGTTTCCCTTGACGCTGCTGCGCGAACACGGCTGCAGAGAATGCGCCTGTGCAGAGTGAGAGCAGACACGGCTGCACCTTATTCTCTCCTTTTTTCTGGCAGTGCTGGGCACGGAGCCCAGAGCCCTGCACACTCTGGGCCTGGGCTCTCCTGCTGAGCCCCGCCCAGCCCCGCATGTGCACTTCCAGCGAGGTCTCTTCAGCCCTCCTTCCTTCAGCAGCTCCTCCGTGCGGAGTGTCTGGTGTTGTCAGCCTGGAGAGGTTCAGACGAGTCAGTCGGCACTACTGGTCTGTCTCTGGTTCTTCATCAGGCAACATGCAGTATCAGTAAATGCCAGTAGATCTCCTGAAATTGAGTGTGAAGCACTGCATCTTAACTTCTGTTCAGGGCTTATGGGTATGGTTGTCTGGAGCTTCGACCGTGCCACCTGGGCACCTGGCGAGGTGTTCTCTTGATTGCATTTACGTGATGTCTGTAATGGAAAGGCTCCCCCCTGCAAAACGTCCCAGTGAGAAATCATGAGAGGCAGCTGCTGGTTAATTATGGGAAGACTTTAAATCTATGGAACACCTTCCCCCAAAAGAGATCGCCTTCCTCAGAGTCCCTTTGGATTTTAATTGCAAACTGTTGTGCAGCTTCTTTCGTTATGAACTTATACGTTTTTTTTTGCATGTAAATTGGTTTTTGTATTGGGACACTAAGCGCTCATTTTTCATGAGCCATATAAATAGTACCAAAACCCCACAAATATATTAAGCATTTAAAAAAAATCTGATTAAGTCATGAAAATAGTGCCATCTGTACCTTTAGTTGTATTTTCCTCAGGTTCTTTGGCTGTGCTGGGGATGAAACCCAGGCCCCCTGTGTGCTAGGAAGCCCCACTGCTGAGCAGCCCAGCCCCTCCAGCTGGACGCTCCTCAGTGTCGTCTGTGGAAGGGAAGTGCCGCTGAGCCCCGCTGTGGGGTGGGCCCTGTGTGCTGGGCACCCCTGGGGCAGCCCCTCCCTTCACTGTGCCGGAGCCAGGGGCGTGCAGACCAGCGCCCACGGGGTGGCCGGCCTCTGACTCAGCTCGCTGCCCTCCCACCACTCCAGTTCCGGTGGGCCGGTGGCCGTTACCACCTGTGCCTCTGGGATGGCCAAAGAACATGAAGACGGACGGCCCTTTGAACTGTGGAGAGCGTGCTTATTTTTCTGAGGCTGCGTTCTGTCGCTCACAGCTCTGAAGTTCACTACTATTTTAAAATTTGCAACCAACTAAATTGTATTTTTAATATTTGAATCTTGTGTTAATGTTAAATTTATTTCTACTGCAGCTTCATGCTATACTTTTTCATTTTTGTTCTCTGTGGTGCCGGGATTGAACCCAGGGCCTTGTGCACTGCTAGGCAGACACTTACCACGCTGAGCTATGTCCCCAGCCCCCTTCTTTTTTTTTTTAACTTTATATAAAAAACTTATTTAGCTCGCTGTTTTTAATTTTAACATACTGTTTCTTTTTTTAAAGATATTTTCAGTTGTAGGTGGACACAGTACCTTTATTTTATTTATTTTTATGCGGTGCTAAGGATGGAACCCAGTGCTCACACACGCGAGGCAAGCGCCCACCGCAGAGCCCCAGCCCCAGCCCCAGCCCCAGCCCCAGCCCCAGCCCCAGCCCCGGCCCTGGCCCGGCCCGTTTCTTGCGGGCTTTTCTCCATTTCCATTAGCATAGTGAATGGTCATGTAATGTATATGAGAATTCAAAACTTCTAGAGGGATTAAAAAAACTCACATCACTTTCAAAGAAGAAAAGATCCATATCATTTGGAAAAAGCTTGGAGTTTAGTGAGAAAGCCTATATTCTGAATTTTACTACAATCGACTTACAATCTTTTAGTTGTTTATCTATTATCATAGCTAATTAGAAACTGAATTGTCTTAATTCTGTTATCTCTCTCTTACTCCGCTGTTCAGAGGATTATAACAGAATTACTTTTAGTCTTGAATTGATCCAATTTTGGGACATATAGAACTCTTGAGGGTAGTTATTTTTAGTATATGTAAATCTGGGGTAGCATTATATTTGTATGGGATTGTAGACTCCTCCCAAGGTATTAACATTACTTTAATTTTTTTATAATAAAAATACTTTATATGATTTCATTGAATCATATGACCTTAGTATGAAAAACTCAGATTATTTAGATGACTTTTTTTGTAGGTCTTATGTTTCAACACACGTTTTTTTCCAAAATATTTTTTAGTTGACAGTGAATTTTTATTTATTTAATAAATAAATAATAAATTCTCAGTGGTGCTGAGAATTGAACCCAGTTCCTCACACGTGGAAGGCAAGTGCTGTACCACTGAGCTACAATCGAGCCCTCAAAACAAATTTTTAATAATTATTTTATGTATATATTTTTAGTTGTAGATGGACACAGACCTTTATTTTTTTGTTTTATGTGGTGCTGAGGATGGAACCCAGTGCCTCACATGTGCTAGGCGAGCCTCCACTGCTGAACCACCACCCAGCGCTGTGCCTCTTACCTGTGAAGAATTTCCAGCTGTATTTCACTATAGCAGACGTGCACTTTTTTTTTTTGGTGGTGGTGCTGGGGATGGAACCCAGGGCCTCGTGCATGCTAGGCAAGTACCCCAGCCCTGATGTACACTTTTGTTAGGTTCACGTATCGATGTATAACTTGCTGAAGGAAGCCCAGCCAAGAGCTGGAGCATGCTACCAGGGAAGACTTCCTGGAGGAGGAGGCTCTGTGTTAGGTTCCGAAGACAGACTAGGAGTTGTCCAGGGGGAAGGGCAGCGTGGGTAGAGGTCTGCAGCCTGGAGCCTGGAACTGGGACTGGGACTTGGACTGGGGACAGTGTGCTGGACTGAAAAGCTCCCAGCAGCCCCTGTCCTGGGCTCAGGGTGAGAGGAGGCTCGTGGGGCCAGAAAAAGAGGACTTTGGAGGAGCCCATATTTAGGAGAGTGGACAGCAGAGGGAGGCAGCGAGGGGTCTTGCTCTGCTCACACTGCTGGGGAAAGCGGGTGTTGGGATGGGCGTGAGCTGCTTTGCCCCTGGGCCGTACCTTCATTTATCAGGAGTGTCAGGCAGAGGGCCATGTAGAACCTCCTTGCCTCCTGGAAGCTTACCAGCATGGGCAGTCCATTCAGGATGAAATGCTCTAGGGGCCCGGCAAGGACACCTTCCCATGTGCGGAGGGAAGGCCTCCTTGGATATGGTGTGAGCCTTGGTCGGACACCCTTGGCGCGTGGGCCTCGATGTGGACCCCATGAACCGTGGGAGGAGCCTGGGATGCAGCTTCTGTGAGCCCCGTTTTCCTAGAACTGGGGGTCCTTCAAAGGCTTGAAGCAGGAGAGTGACACTGCAGCTCTGGGCTTTGCCACTCTGGCGTGCAGAAGCTCAGGAGGGGCCCTGCTTGGGCGACCAGAGACCAGCGGGAGGCTGTTGAGGTGGCCCAGTCTGGTGGGGGTGGAGGCACGGCGGGAATGCCGTGTTTCTCAGGGAGCACTCGTGGGCGGAGTGAACGCGAGCAGAGTGGGCGACTTCTCCCCTTTCTCTTCAGGTCAGGTCTTGGGTCAAGCATTTGGCATAGACGAGATAAACTTCAGGCTAGCCAGCGCCTGTTAAGTTCAGGACTGTGGGAATCCTCTCTGCCACGTCCCGCACGGAGGAGGAAAGGCTCAACTGCTGGAGGAGGATGCTGGCGGTTTTTCTGTCTATTACCCAAAAACTTATCTAGTCAACACACACACAAGAGCCAGTACTCTTTTAAAATGAGAGGGGGCGTGACAGGTCTGACCTCTTCAACAACAACTTGACCACTCTCCTTTATTTAATAACATACAGGTAGGGGGCCGGGACTGCGGGGATAGGGTGGAGTTAGGGAAGCCATTCTCTTAGGGGGAAAGTTCCAGAAGGAGACAGGGAACCACTCCCACACAGCACCACATGCTTCCTGGCAGGCCTCTGCATCCCATGGCTCAAGCTAGTCTGATTCTGCTAAATAAGGACGGCTTCCCACACAGGCAGTAGGTCTGATGGGGTGGCCTCACCCTGACGCTGTGGGTCCCACTCATCAAGTAGGAGCGGCTGTCCTCTGGAATCCTGCAGGCTCATTTTGGATGCGATTGCTTCCTCCAAAGGAACACGTAATAGCTGTTCTTCTTTTTCTTCTTCTTCTACTACTTCTTTTAAATTTTATTTATTTATTTTTACAGACTGCACACAAATGGGGTACAAGTTTTCATTTCTATGGTTGTACACGATGTAGATTCACACCATTTGTGTAATCATATGCTGTTCTTTTAAAAAAAATCATACCTTAAGGAACTTGATATTCAGAAGATTAGGACTATTTTCATATGATAAAGGTTTGGGTATGGTTGCTTTGGCTTCTGAGTTGATATGGAGTTTGAAGCCTTTGCATTATTTAACAGCATGTCCTTGCCAATATTTAAAGAGCTGAAGCATGCATCCCGGGCCCTGCCCTGAAGGCTTTATTAAAGCTTGCTCTGAAATTGTGAAGATAAAGGTCCTGTTTGCTAAAGCCAAATGGTTGGCTAATAATATGCAGCATTTCTCTCTTCATAAAATAGTAATAGAGTTAACGTTAAAGTGCAACATAATTGATTTTTTAAAAAGCTGAAACACAAACTTTCTTGTGCTAATGCTGCAATTGGGAAAGATGAAAAGAAATGTCCTGCTGCAGTATTGTCCAGGTGAAATCCATAGTTGGAGTCCTGCACACCTTTGCCTTTAAAGGGTCACTTGGCAGCGCTTTTGTGAAGTCGGGAGCCCTCCGGCTCATATAACTGGCATTGATGGTCGCTGGCTTCCAGTGCCAGAACCTGAGGCTGCCTCCCTAGCAGTGTCTAGCAGTGAGGGAGTGGGTAGTGTGCCCGGGTGCAGCAGGCAGTGAGAGTGACGTGTCTCTCTGCACTTTGTTTTGCAGACATTACAAGAAGCGGTGCCAAGGACGAATGCGGAAACACGTGGGGGATCTGTGCCTGCAGGCTGGGATGCTGCAGGACGCCCTGGTGCACTACCACATGTCGGTGGAGCTGCTGCGTTCAGTGAATGACTTCCTGTGGCTGGGGGGTAAGGTGGCCTGGCCAGAATGCTCAGAGGCCCTTGTTTTGACTCTTATTGCCCTTGCCCTCTGCTTAGGATGCCATTGCCCACACCTCACCTCCTGCACTCTCTGACCAGAACCTCCATACATCAGATAATGAGTGGGTGCACAGATGTGGAATGTCCATAAGGTGGAATATTATTCAGCCATAAAAATTAGTGAAATAGCCGGGGGTGGTGTACTCATGTACTTCCACAACTCAGGGGGCTGAGGCAGGAGGATTGCAAGTTCAAGGCCAGCCTCAGCAACTTAGCGAGACCCTAGGCCACTTGAGCAAGACCCTGCCTCAAAATAAAAAATAAAAAGTGCTGGTGCTGGGGATGTTAAGTGCCCCGGGATCAATCCCCAGTACCTCCCTGCCCAGTACCTCCCTGCCCTCTCCCCGCCAAAAAACCCCAGGAAAGAGTAAAATACTAAAATCTCTTACATGGGTGGGCCTTGAGAACACTGTGCCAAGGCCAGAACAGACGTGGAAGGTAGACCCACGCTGCGAAGGCCTGGGGAGGGGAGTGGTGGCTACTGGCCGGCTGCTTTCTGGGTGCTCACATGCCCTGGCGGCAGGTGGTGAGGTAGCACAGCTGGGGGTGTGCTAAACACACTGAAGTGCACGCTTGAAGCGGCTCCTGAGGAAGCACACATAGGCCCTTGCGTCCTTCCCCTTGGTTGCTCCAAGGCTGTGGCGGCGATTTCCAGAGGCTGTGCAGCACCTGCGTTGCTACAGACTGCAGGCAGAAGCAGGCTGGAGAACCCCGCTGTCTCGTAGTGAATCGGGCATTAGGGGGATTAAAAAATGTAAGACGACGCTATTTTTCCAGTATGTTATTTGTATTTGGGAGAACACATATTTTTCATTTAAACAACATGCGATTAGCTTATTATTATTATTATTATTATTATTTTACAGTACTGGTGATTGAACCCAGGGCCTTATACTTATAAGGCAAGCACTCTACCAACTGAGCTATGTCCCCAGCCCCGCTTATTATCATTTAAAAAGAAATTAATACCTAAATATTTAAATCTCGTCTCAGTTTTATTTTGTAATATGGCAAATCCCTATAGGCATAAATCACATTAAAAAGGAAAAGGGGCTGGGGACATAGCTCAGTTGGTAGAGTGCTTGCCTTGCATGCACAAGGCCCTGGGTTCCATCCCTAGCACCACACACACGCATACACACACACACATGCACACAAAAGTGTTTGTGGTCCTTAGTAATTTTTAAGAGTGTCAAGGAATTTCAAGACCAGAAGTTTAAGCACCTCTGAATAAATGAATAAAGATGACGAGGGTGAACTTGGGAGCTGGACTCTGGAACCTATAGTGTGACTTGAGACCACGAGGGAATTCCTGCTGGCCAGAGGACGGACGCCCCTGAGCCTGGCTCCTGGGAAGAGTCCTGGAGGAGTGGGCATGTGTTGGAGAGGGTGTGTTCAGTGCAGGGAACGCCAGGCTTCCTGTATCTGCAGGTCTAGGATCCACCAGGCCTTGCTGTGCTGGTCCTGGGGCTGCAGGAGTGGACAGGTGCACCTTTCACCTGCACGCCCACGCTGTGGCCCCTGGAGCCTGGTGGGCTTTGTGTGTTGCCAGCCTTGACGAGGCCTGTGAAAGCCGGGTGGCCGGTTTCTGTGTGTCGCATAACCATTGATGTTCAGATTTCATTTTTGTTTTGAGGAAAAACTGACATTTTCAAATAATCCAGCTGTTTAAATCATTTTTAGCTACTATAAATTGAACTACTCTTGGGCCACTGACTTGACTGTTTATCCCCCACTTTTTTTTCTTTAACATCCAGCTGCTCTGGAAGGACTGTGTTCAGCTTCTGTCATCTACCACTATCCTGGAGGGACCGGCGGCAAGGCTGGGGCTCGGAGGCTCCAGGGCAGCTCACTTCCTGAAGCGGCCAACAGACATCGACCAGGTAAACTCTGCTCTTTCTTCCTGTCTCTGACTTGCAGTCTTAAAAGAAAGCAGGAGGAGTTTATCTCTTTTTCCTCTGAGTTAGGGCTGATCAGTGCTTATGTAAAGTGTGAGACCTTTTGAATCAGAACTCTTGCACACGAGACACTTTCTTCTGATTTTCTCTAGTGCTTATTCTTCTTACTGAATGCAGTTGATCATAGTGTTGGGTTGATTTCTGGAACTCTGGCATGGAATTCCATGGTGGAATAACCTTGAGGATCTGCATTGAACCCTTTCCCCCATTTCTATTATTGGATGAGGCTGGTCCCAGAGGTCAGTTTTAACTGCTAATGTAGGGCTTGGGCTGTTTTTGGATTTTCTGGTTAGTGAAGTTCTCTTTAAGGAGTTCATTTTGATTTGCTCATGTTTGTTGTCATCAATGACCAGAGAAAACACTTCTTTGGAGGAGCAACCCTACAAGTCCAAGTGAACTTGAACTTTAACCCTTAACAAGTAAACTGGCCTTCATGGTATGGGATGTAGTCATCATGTTGCAAAGTCCCCAAGTGTGGTGAAAAATGCAGAAACCAAATTGCTAGGTGGTTTTTGACTCATGAGGTTTTTGGGTATCCCCCAGAGTCAGCCTGCATTTTTTCCCCCTGACAGAAAAGATGGTGGTCAGTGTGTGTAGAGGGTTGGCCTGGAGGTGTCCATCCATTAGCAGAGACCCTAGATGCTTCTGGGCACTGGGTGCTGCCACACAGCCGTGCGGGTCCTGGTAGCCCCGTGCAGCTTTTAGATGAGGTCCGGCAGTTCTAGAGGGCACTGATGGTTCTTCAGAGAGACCTCCGGGTACCTCTCACTAGCCGAGAGCAGAGCGAAGCGGGCTGGGAGGGTGTGGGAGTAGAGGCTGGAGAGAGGAGCACCTCCTCTCACGCCTCCTGTGCTTTGGTCTGCCTTGTAAGGCTCTGGCATTGTGCCTTGTGGTTGTGACTGCTGTCCCTGTGACAGCCTTCTAAGTGTTACTGTTTCTCCCCAGTCAGTTCCCAGTTGCTGACGTCACCTTCCTGCAGAAACACAAGGGCAGGGTCCCCGTGTCTCTGTAAGGAAGCCCTTCTGTGCCCTAGGGAGTCACTTTCCCAGGGTTTTCTTTTCTTTTCTTTAAATTGTGGCTGGAAGAGGTGACAGTGTGTGGACTGTTCTGCTGATGTGGTTGGTGAGACTAGAAGCCTTTCAGGGCAGAGTTGCATTTCCCCCTGGCTGAATGTAGGCAAAGAAGTTTTAAAGAAGCTGAAAAACTGCTCTGTCCGCATAGAAAAATGTCTTTATTCAGCTCTCATCGTAGCGTGAAGGTCTTGGGAACTTGTACTATTGAAGACTGCTTTTGGGGAGGGCTCTCCATTGATGCCCACGGGACAGCAGGGACACCTACCCAGGAGCCTGGAAGTGATCCACCTCCTTGGAGGCAGTGTGACAGCCAGACCTGTCCACAGGCTGGACCTCATGAGCAGATAGTGGCCTCACGTCTGTGTCAGTGTCGGGAACAGTGGGTCTGTAGCTGCTTCACCCCGCTGGGAGATTCTGGCTTCTGCCACCTGAGAGGAGGGCTAGACCAGCTGATCGTTTAAGCTGACACCCTTCCTGCATCTCGGGGGATGCATAGCTCAGGTCCCTCTTCAGCAGTGGAGCAGCAGGGGCACAGAGGCCGGCTGCTGCCAGTGTGAACGGGAACAAGTTGTGTAGTCTCCTTGTGCCCTAGTCGCCTTATCTGTAAAACAGGGAAGATGATAATAGTTCTACCCACAGGGTTGCTGAGAAGGTGGAATGAGGTGCACGTGTAAATTAGGACCCAGCATTTGATGATGTTAACAGCTGTTATTAGTATCACTACTGTTGCCAAGTAGTGATCTGAGTTCAAGGGTACTGTTGAAAACTTCCAACGTCTCAGACCAGGATCGTGTAGTTGTCAGGCACATTTCCTCTGAGAAAGGGGCACTTTTCCCCCTTCTGAAAATTGAGTTATCTTAGCCTAAAACAGTTCTGTAACTCCTGCCTTGTTTTGTTTTAATTCTTCTTTTGTCTTAATTCTTTTTTTAAAACTTTACTTTTGTGGTATCAGAGTTTGGGTCCACTAATGGTTTATTCTGGATACTCATATATGAAACTGTAAGTCTGAGATTAACAGATGATACAGTTTATCTAAAAATGGATAGGATAGTCTATAATTAATCCCTAAGAAAATGCTTATGGTAGACTCATGTTTCTTTTTTATGGTCGTCTCTACTTTTCATTTCGTTTGAACTCAGTAACTGTAGCCATCATTCTCAGAGTTGTCAAACAGTGCTGGCCTGGCTGGTGGTAGGGCCTTTGCTCAGCAGATGTGAGGGTGGGCCTCTCACAGCACCACGGGGAGGGATGTGGTCAGACTAGCGAGGAGTCATTCAGTACCCCAAGCCAGCGGCTGTGCCCAGTGGGTGTCAGAGGATGGGTGCCAGTGCTTCTCTGGCGAGGCACTGAGGCCAGGTGGCTTAGCCAGCAGGGGAGCATCAGTGTTGGGCTGTGACCCAGCTGCTCCATCACACAATGGGCCTTCCCAGTTGCTGCCACAGCGGCCCTGGCCGAAACGCTGCGAGTGAGAGGCTTCTGTGGCCTTGCAAGAAGAGGAGTCACTGGAAATAGGAGCCAGAGTGGCCAAGGCTAAAGTCGTGTCTCTACGAACGTCTTATTCACAGCTAACCACTTCAAAGTCAATATCTTTTTACTTTCTTAACTTTTTAAGCACTAAAAACAACACATTAAAAATGATTCCAGCGCAGAAAAAAAAGTGGCTTGAAAATTCAGCTGTTGCTCAGTCACTCTCCGTTTTTCTAGTGATGCTGTTAAGCAAAAAAGCCGTAAAGACTGAGTTGGTTTGGTGAAGTCTTTAGTCTGAAGAAAAGATCAAGTCACTCAAGCTAGTGAGTTTTGAGAGTGTAGACCTCTGTATTCTTTCTTGATGTTGAATGTAGTTTTGTGGCCTGATTCTGTTTCCTCGTTTGCGGGAGGGATGCGGTTGCTCACCTCTTGTGACTGTGACAGTAGAACCCGCTGAGAGCACCCAGTGGCCATACAGAGTAACCGTCACAGTGACAGACTGGGTAGAGGATCATCTGTGAAAAACGCAGTCGAGGGTTTATTTCCACTGCATGTTGGATACGTGCATGCTTGTGGTATGTATGGATGTGATGTAAAGTATTATGGGTCATGAAGTTTTGGTGAAATCAGTGTCATCCTGGTAAGATAGGGCATAGCTAAATTATTGCAGGCTGAAGAATTTAGAATTATCTGTATAAAATATACATTTTTATAACTCAAAATTCATATTGCCACATAAGCAGCCACTGCAAACCTTTAAATTACTAGAAACTTGTCATTCAAAAGTGGACCATAGCTATGAAGTTTAGGAAAATTGATATTGAGCTGTTTTCAGGGAAGGAGTTTGTCTCTTTTGCGATTGAAGAAAAGCTTGACTCTTTCTGTTCGCTGTTGCCCAGGGGCCCAGATGAAAGTGCTGGCTTGACACCTTCAGCTTTCCTGTTTGGGGGAGGGAAGGCGTGTCCCTGAGGGGCATGAGCGCTTTTGCCTCTCGGTGGCAGCCCTTTGGGAGGCACCATGCAAGGCACCGACATTGTCTACTGCTCCAAAGTCAGTGATGGCTTCATGGTGGCAGGGTTGGGGAATGGTTGGGTTTTGGTATAGAGCAAAATACAGAGCCTAGGAGGAAGCCTGGCGTCTGACTGCTGGATAGGCAGATAGCTGGGGGAGGTCCAGGAAGCTGCACTGGGTGCCCAGGATCCCTTCCTGGTCAGTTTAGTTTCTGTGAGCCTCTCTGATTTGTCTCCATGCAGGGGTGTGAAACTTTTTAGATTAATTACTAATACCATCCCTTCCCTGAAGCTGAATTCACTGTGTGCTAAGTAAGCTTTTAGTTATGGTCTCTGAGCATCCTATTTTAAAACCCCCTCATTGCTTCTTGGTATGCAGGCAGTTTACTTTGCAGCATCCTTTTCAGCAGCGTGGGTGGCTTTTTAGCCGTAGGTGGAGCTGTTGCACCTGTTTTTTTAAAGGCCTAATTTTCTTGTTTGTAAAGAAGATTCAAACAAGGTTGCTTTAATTTGATTCTTTATTTAATGCTTCGGAATAGCACGACGTCCATTATTTCTGGATACCTGAAAGAAGCATTCCAGTTATATCTCATTTTGTCTGTCATCTCAGCATTTTAGGTGTTGTGTGAGAGAGTGGTGATGTTGAACTTTCCTTCTGATATTAGAAACCAGCTGGCTGCAGCTTCATGAGAGACACCATGTCTGCAGCCCCTTAAAGCTGATGAGAACGCGGAGCCCCCTGGGTCTCGCAGCCTGTTGTGTGTTCACTAGTGGGACTCCTTTGGCACCACGGGCAGCGCCTCATTTCCCAGGTTCAGCTGAGTGGGTCTGAGCGCAGGTGCTGCACCAAGCCAGGTGCGTCCAGTGAACCCTCTCAGCTGTGCAGGGCTGCTGGTGTCTGCACAGTGGAGAGAAGAGGAGAGAGTGCACCGCGTTCAGCAGCAGGGTCCTCCTGGACGACCTCGGCTCGCTGGCTACTAGTTTCTGTGTTGGAGCACTCATTTCCTGGTGTCAGACAGTTACTAAGGGACTGAACTAGGAGGAAATGGTTTTATGAATAAAGACCCAGTGAAGAAGTGAGCAGGCCTCTGAGGAGGGCATTGCTGAGGGCAGCTGGAGGTCCTGGGTGGCAGCCAGGCCTGGGCTGGGGCCGTGTGTCTGTAGGGAGTGTGTCCTGGCCCCACTGCGGCACTCCCGCTTCTGCGCCAAGCCGTTGAGGGATGAGACTAAAGAGTGTGAAGGCAGAGAATGGAAATGCTACCTCTTGCTGACGAAGCCACATTCACGGTGCGCCTCATAGTGCAGGAGTGGGTGTCAGTACAGTGCCCCACATCCCTTGTTCCAGGGTGCTGACCGACACTTGCACAAACAATATTCCCTTCTCACTAGGCTTAATTCTGGAAATAAGAAACTCTCATACTCGTTTGAAAAGAGTTGGAGCAGGAGTTTGCAAGGTGGGGGCACAGAATGTGGAGGCACTTAGCTGCCTGTTGAGGAGATGGTAAGAGTGGCTTTTCTTTCTTTCTCTGCAGCACAAAGGCCCCGTACTGGTAGCACTGACTCTGAGTTGCTCTTCTGATCACCTTCAAGTGTCCAGATTTTTCAACACTGTGAATTATGAAATGTGTTTTAGTAGTTATCTTTAAAAGTAGTTTTGTTTTCCAAATAAAAGACCCTAATCTGTTCTCTCTTCCAGGGGCACAGGAGGTTCTCATTGATCCAGGTACATCATCTATGTACTTAGTTCTTTTGGTTATTTATTTTTTTTAAGTGCTTGTTTCATGGTGGTGTGAATGAATCGTTAAAATTTCTGGATTGTGATCTTGGGAACATTCTGATTTAAGAAACTTTAAATCAGAACTGTTAAAAACCTGATTATTATTTGGTCCTTGTCTGATGGGGCACCCTGTTGCTTTGTGTTGTCTGTTGAAGAAAATTCTTGCCCTAGCATGGTTAAGTGAATGGTTTGAGAAGTGTGCCTTAATTTTCTGAATGCACTGCGCATGCCTGTCCTGTCAATTCTGAATTCATTGATAATAATGACTTCACTCCGATTCTGTGGCTGTGTTCCTTTCAAATGACTTCAAATTCCCTACTGCATTTGCACATGTGTTCTTAACAGGGAAAGAAATTTTGCATTTTTTTTTTTTTATACAGGTGGGTTTTTCTTTCCCCTCTTAATCCCGTCCATGATTAACACAGCAAACATCTGTCCTATTACAGAGCTTGATCATTTCACGAGGTGCTGGTGTTTTCCTGCCTCCTGTGAAGAACAACCAACCAGGCAGAGTCACTTCCTTGGCGGGGCGAGGGGGGGAGCATCTGCTCTTGTCCCCCGTGTGTCTGCATTCTGAAATGCAGTTGCCTTAGGTTTGGAGGCTCTGTTTTAATATTTGTGTCCCCTCCTTTCTCTAGGCTGGTGGCAACAGGACTTCACAGGGTTTGTGGAAAGTGCAGAGGAAGGACAGCAAAGTGACTTTGCTTTCAGGACACTCAGGGGCCTGTAGGCAGGGCCTCAACTCCAGCTGAGTGACTGTGCCCACACCCAGGGGCTCAGCTGACCTGGATGCAGACGTTTGTTGAGCCTGGACTGGCCTCACGGGAGGAGCTGAGCTCACGGGAGGCGCTGAATCGCCCTGTGTCACTGCATTGCCTGTTTAAGTGGTTTGGAGCTACTTCTAAAAGTCAGATTTTTCTTCCAATTAAAAAAAATCAGTTGAGATAGAGTATTTTATAAATTTCTGAAGAGTTCTCAAAATAAGATTGTGTAGAGGTGAGATCAAGTTTGGGGTGCTGGGAGTAGGGTGATGGCGATCAGCAGCCTTGTTATTCAGGGACTCCAGGTCCTGCCCCGAGGGGAGGGCTGCCAGGAAAGAAACTGGGCCCTGGCTGTGGGCCTTCCCCAGAAGAGCAGTGGGCCTGACTGCCTACCGTGCCACCAGGGGGCCTGCGTTCCTGCTCATCCCCACACCGCCCACGTCCTCTGCTGCTGCACCGCACAGCACCTGCCCTCTGGCTGCTCCTTGGTCTTTTTTAAAATTGAACCCAAGTTGTGCTCTGCCTCTGTCCCCAGTCCTCTTTAGTTTTTATTCTGAGCCACACTGGCCTTGAACTAGTGATCCTCTTGCCTCAACCTCCTGACTTGCTGGGATTAGAGGAGTGTGCCACTGTGTCCAGCGCTGAATCTGAAGAGCTAATGTCCCCTCAGCGGTGATGGAATTGTTCAGCCCTGCAGAAAACCCACCCGAGTGCAGCCATTGCAAAACATCCCAATTTTTTTTATTAATTTTAATTTTAAATTCTAATTAGTTATACATGACAGTAGAATGCATTTTGACATGTTGTGCATAAAAGGAATACGACTCATTCTGGTCGTACATGATGTAGAGTTCCACAGTTTGCATAAATCCCATGTGTACATAGGGTGATAGTGTCTGACTCACTCTACTATCATTCCTACCCCCAGCCCGCTCCCCTCCCTTCACTCCCCTGTCTAATCCAAAGTACCTCTCTTCTCCCTTTGCCCCCCCCACAACTTTTACTTAATTTTGAGTTTTAAAAAGAGATAGTATTTGTTTCCCCACGACTGTTTGCAAAGCCTGAAGAAGAGTTGGATGGTTTGGGGTGTGTGCTCCACTGCCCACTTTAGGGCGACGAGTCTCCTCTGTCCTTCTGGGTCCTTGGTCTGCACTTAAGTGGGCGCATCTCTTCTCGTTGCTGTCTCAGTCCTGAATGCTGCACATTCAGCGTGTCCTCCACCCAGGGACAGCCCTGCCACTCACTGGCTCTCGCTTGCTCTCCCCTTGCCGTGGTGAGGGCTGTTTCCTCTTCTTGTGAAAACCGGCAGCGTGTTTGAGAGAGCACTGTGCTCAGCTGCATTTCAGTGCTGTCCCGTTGAAAGCAAAGGTTTTGTGGTTTTTGTGGACTCAGAACTGTGTGCCCACAAGCACAGCCACTTTTAGGACATTTGCTTCACCCCAGCAAGCAGCCCTTGCACCCGCTTACAGGTGCACCCCGTTACTGCCCCCAGCTCCAGGTGTCTAGTAATTGACTTTCTTCCTCTCTTCTGTGATCTGCCTGATCTGCACATTTCACATGAATGACAGCATAGGACATGTGGTCTTTTGTGACCACCTCGTGTGTGTGTGCTGGGGGCTGCACCCAGAGGCGCTCTCCCTCTGAACTACACCCCAGCCCTTGTTAGTTTTTGTATTTTGAGTGGGGTCTTGCTAAGTTGCTCACTGGCCTTGAATCTGTGACCCTCCTGCGTGGCCCCCGAGTGGTGGGACAACAGGCGTGGCCCGGGCCTTGTCACAGCTGTGTCAGCGCTGTGGCTTCTTCCTGCTGAGTGCTGCGCTGCTCTGTGACGGGTCTGCTTCTGCTCACCCTTCCCTCAGTCGACGCTGGCGTTCCTCCCTGTGGGTCCTACGAGCACTCTGGACCTGTGTTTTAAGTTCTGGGTCGTGTGTCACTCGATGTTGAACTTTCTGCGAGACCACTTTTTCTGCTGCACCACTTTCATTCCCACAGGAAAGTGTGGGAGTTTCTCTCCCTCTGTCCTCGATGGCGTTTGTTAGCCAGGGCTGTCCTGGTAGGTGTGAAGTGGCTTTGGTTTGCCTTTCCCTTGAAGCTGATGAGCAGCCTTCATGTGCTTATTGGTTATTGGTGTATTCCCTTTGGAAAGATGTCCATTTGGGTTTCTTATCCATTTCTTAAATCGGGCAGTCTGCTTTTTGTTGTTGAGGTGTAAGGGTCGTTTTTGCCGTAGCTGGGAGTCCCTTTCTAGCTGTGTGACCGGCAGAGCCCAGAGTGAAGGCAGTGCTCCGGGCCCGGCAGCTTCCTCAGATGGCACTGTTCCGGAGCCCACGCCTGGCAGCCAAGTCTTGACAGCAGGCCCTGCGGTGTTGCGTGTTTCACAAGGGGAACAGTAGGTCTCGCTAACACAGAGACACCTGCGGTCTGGTAGGATCGAGGAGCGACACAAATCCCCGAAAGGCGTTTTCAGCGTGGCAGGACTGTCTGAGGCACGGTATGGTCACACAGCAAAGGGAGTCGTTACTTAGATTTGACGAGAGATGTGCACTACTGGTTGCTTGTCTTAATTAAAATATTCTGCTTTGATTAAAGTAATTAGTACCCTTGAGTAAACAAAAATTAAGTTTGCATTTATATGGGACATGAGGGCAGACTTCATATATACATGTTCTGTGTTTTTCTGAGCATTTTTTAGCTTTTCAACAAGCTTCTAACTTTAGATTTCTATTTTAAACATCACTCCCAGCTCCAATGTTTTCGACCGAGTTTGTCCTGTCTTCTACATTATATTGTGTTAGTGTTAAGAGTTATAGGGCTTCTAGGCCTTTTTTGTCCATTTATTTGAAGTTGGCTGTCAAATGGGATATTACCTATATTTCTTTGGTTTTCATTATTCAGTTAGAATTTTTGAAAATGAATTTGTTATAATGTGTTACATACATGCTTCCCAAGGAACTTCTTGTCCTTGTGCTTTTAAGTTTTTAACATATAAAAAACTTAAATGCACTCTTGTTTGTAAGTTTTATTCCACTGGTTATTTGTTTACTCTTTATGGTTAAAATCTTTTTTTTTAGAGAGTAGATGTGCATGTTTAAAAAAATTATTTTCTCCCTTATTGTATAGACTTGTTCATTGTAGAGAATTTAGAAAATAAGGATAAGGTAGGTACATTGTAAGGTTACTCCCCCCCAACCCCTAGATAAGACATAGTAAATTTTAGATTTGGGAGGTGAAGCCCTTCAAATTTCTTCTTTTCTTTTGAGATGTTTTTGATTATTCTGGGTCCCTCGAATGTTCATCTGAATTGTAGGATCAGAGAGTCAGTTTCTACAAAGACTTAAGCTGGGATTTTGGTAGGGATTACATTGAATCTGTGGGTCAGTTTGGGAGTGTTGCCCTCTTAAGTGTATTTCATCTTCCAAACCGTGGGCACTGGATGGCTTTCCGCTCATTTATCTTTATCATCATCCTTGTTGTGAGGCACTGGGGGGTCACCCTTGGGACTTGTGCATGCTAGTTGAATGCCTTACCACTGAGCAATATCCTCAACCCTAAATTTAATTTTTTTAGCAATGTTTGGAGTTTTTGGAGTATCACGTCATGCTTTTTTTTTTTTTAATATTTTTTAATTGTCAGTGAACCTTTAATTAATTCATTAATTTATATGTGGTGCTGAGAATCGAACCCAGTGCCTCACACATGCCAGGCAAGTGCTCTACCACTGAGCCACAACCCCAGCTCCATGCTTTTTTTTTGTTTTTAGATTTATTTTTGTTTTTTGGTACTGAGGATCAAACCCAGGGCACTTTACCACTGAGCCACATCCTCAGTGCATTTTACTTTGTATTTTGAAATGAGGTCTCACTGCATTGCTGAGGGTCAAACTCCGTTGCCGAGGCTGGCCTTGAACTTGAGATCCTCCTGCCTCAACTGCGTGAGCTGCTGTTAGTGACAGGTGTGCCAGTGCACCCAGCCAGGTTTATGTAAGAGGTCTCATCTTTTTGGTGTTGTTGTGAGTGGAATCTTGTCTTACTTTCATTTTCAGATGGGTCATTGTGCGCATATGTGGGTACGGTTAGTCTTTGTATGTTGATCTCATATCCTGAAACCTTACTGGACTCATTCGTTAGCTCTGGTGATTTTTTAGTGGGTCCTTGAGGGTTTTCTCTATGGAAGAACATGTCACCTGAAGGTAGAAGTGGTCTGCTTCTTCTTTCCCATTTGGAGGCCTTCTCTTAGGCCTGGTCTGATGGGGGAACACTGGGTCTTTCTCCATCACGTGCGATGAGCTGTGGGTGTTCACAGAAGCCTTTCTCAGACCAAGGACGCTCGCTGTTCCTGTGTGCAGAGTGTTTTGTCACGGAGGGTATTGCATTTGTCAGTGCTTTTTCCCTATCTCCTGGGATGATCATGTGTGTATTCTGCTCCCATCCGTGTTGCTTTAATTAATTTTTAGATGCTAAGCCAGCCTTACATTTCTGAAATCAGTCTCACTTGATCGTGTTGCATAATCCTTTTATATCTTGCTGGATTTGGTCTTAGTATTTTGTTGAGGAATTTTACATCTATATTTGTGAGAGATAATTGGTCTGTAGTTTTCTGTTGCTTTGGTGCTTTTTTCTGGTTTTGGTATTGGGGCAGTGTTGGTGCCATAGAATGAGTTGGTTAGAACTCCTCTTAGATTTTTTGGAATTGTGTGAAGAATTGATATTAATCTGTCCTTAAGTGTTTGGTAGAATTCAGCATTGAAACTGTCTGTACCAGGTTTTTCTTTCTGGGAAATTTTTTGATTATTGATTCAATATCTTTGCCAGTGTGTTCATGCCGATTTTCTTTCTCTTCAGTTGGATTTGGTAGTTTATGTCTTTCCAAGACTTTGCCATCTCATCTAGAGTACACATACTGACTTGGCAGCTGTTTCCAGCATTCCTGGGTCTTCCCGTCCAGCTCTGTGAGGCTGGTACTAGCATCTACTCTCTCACCCTGATTTTAGTGATTACACTAAAATCACTTTTTTTTTTTTTTTTTGTCCGTTTGTCAATTTTATTGATCGCCTTAAAAAACAACTTTTTAGTTTGGTTGATTTTTCTATTTCATTTATTTCTTTTGCTTGCTTTGAATTTAGTTGTCTTCTTTTTCAAGTTTCTTAAGTTACTGGCTCAAGATCTTCCTTTCTCTTTCTTTTTAAACTCTTTTTTTTTTTTTTTTCAGTTTGGGGATTGAACCCAGGGCCTCGCCCATACTATGCTAGGCAGTCACTCTACCCCTAAGCACACTCTCATCCCTTTTTATTTTATTTTAAGACAGGGTCTCACTGAGTTGTCCAGGCTGGCTTTGGACCCGCCATCCTCTTGCTCGGCCTCTTTAGCAGGTGGATCACAGGTGTGCTCCACTCTGGTCCTTACAGCCACTTTATTTTCACTTTTTATAGTCCATTGAATTTGTAACTGGATTTTTCTCTCAACTTTCATGAACTCTTCATGTTTCAGAGATATGCACTTTGTGGTGTGTGTTGTGGATATTTTCTCAGGTGTCGTGTTTTGCTGTATGATTAATAAGTTGAATATATAGTTTGTTTTTTTTTTGCTGCATTTGGTTTGAGTCACAATGGTCTTTCACTCTACCTAGGTTCTGAAGGAATTTGTGATGGATTTTGAGCCTATTCAGGCTTTCTGTTTACCTATAGATCCCGGACCCATTTGCAGTTTGTTCTGGTGTTTGGTGGAGGTGAGGGTCTCATTTTCCTGTCCACAGGTGGCCATCTAGGTTCCCAGAACCAGAGTGAGAAGGTCCCTCTTAGTTTTGTTCCCTCGGGGTTGTGCCTTGACACTGCAGGCTTTGTCGTGTGCTGGTCCAGCTTACCTTCCAGGCTCATGGAATCTCTGTCTTGCTGCCAGTGACAGCTGGGCGGCACCGTTTTGAAGCCTCACTGACACTGGCATGGTAGCCGCTGCAGGAATTATTGCCACCTGAGGACTTGTCTCAGTTCCTCTCTGTATGGCTTTGCCTTTCTCCCTAGCATCCTTCATCTCTGCTTTACTCCCGCTTTCTCCTGCGTTGTTTTATCTGTATTTCTGAGTTCCTTCTTGTGTGAAGTGGAGCTTGCAGCTGCCTGCCAGTGATCGCGGGATTGCAGGGCGCGTCCCCGAGGAGCTGTGTGCTGGCGTCTCCACCTCCCTGCCTTTCCACTCTGCTTCTCTGCCGTGGCGCTGGTTTTCCTGCAGCAGGGCAGGGCTGTTGGTCCTGATGGCACTGTTTCCCTGGCCCACAGGAATGTTCCTGGGGGGGCTGTCAGAACTGTGGCTATCAGGAAAAGCAAGTCTATTGAGCTCTAGTATATTTAGAGCTTGTTATTCTTTTATTGAGTGGAATTAAGTCAGTCTGGCCCAGTAAGCGCTCCCTAGTGCTCTGCTCTGCCTGCCTTCCCACAGACGACACTGCCCTTGCTGTCTGCTCCAGCCTGGGGGTTGGAGTTAAGTTGCTCACGGAGTCTCAGGGCTGACGTCCTTTATCCAAAGGCGGAGGAGCATCTGGGTACCTCCTCTCTGGTGCTCTCATCCTGTGCCACGTGACAGAGGAGATGAGGTCCCATATGAGAAGCAAACAGCCTGCTTCCCTCTAACCCCCATGGCTCTCCTTTCCTCTCTCTAGGGGAAAAAAGAATGACAATAATGTAAAGGTGATTTTCCCCGTCATTTATTAAATGTTAATTTGTGCCAGAATCAAATATATTATAAGCCAAGGGAACATGCATAGCAGTGCATAAGCCCCAGGCTTGTCCTGGGAGGCTCCTAGCAGGAACACTGGGTGCTGCTTTGTGGTAGTATGATGACCACCCTGTGTGAACTTTGCTCCAAAGGGACACCTCAGTTCTGCGGGCACACAGGCCGGGTCACTGGCTCTTGCTGATCTGAGCGTGTTCTTTGAAGAGGCTATATTTCAGGTGTTTTTATCTAAGATGCCCTTTCCTGTTAGCATTTATAGTTCTTTGCTCTCATTTCTTGCTGTGATTTTCACAGAATCTATAGGACACAGAAGTGCAAGCCCCTGCCTCTGTGCGGGGTTTTGGTGAGGGTTCTTTCTCCTCTTACTGAGGAGGAATCTTGCACATGGCGTTTTCTTTGTTTCTGGTTTGTAGTTTTTCTGCCTGTGTATTGGGACGTCACACCTCCGTCCTTCCACTTACCTATCGTTCATTCCTCTTCTGTCTTGTTCCAAAACACGTTTGAGGCAGCTTACAGAGTTAGAGAGTGAAGACAGGTAAGGAAGTTGGCTCCAGGTTGGAAAACAAGGGCCTGAAAGCGCCTCCTGGGAGCGCGCGGTGCATGCCCTGGCTGTAGACAGCAGTGGGCTCGTCCCAGCCTGGGGCGCGGAACGAGGGTCTTGGGAGAAGCCCCACTCTCCCTGCTGCTCAGCCTTAGGACTGTTCTGGGAAACCAAAGGATATTCCATCCTTTTTACCCTCTGGAGTTCTCCAGAGCTCTTCCCTGTGGGGGTGTGATAGCTGGGGAGTAGGGGTTCTGTTAGTGACTGGATTTGGGCAGAAATAGAAATGACAGGCATGGAAAGGAGGGTGGTAGTCATAGGTGATTTTGTTTAATAGCAGGCAGTTCAGTAAATGTTTCCCATGGTTTATCTCCTTTGAAGATGCAGCATGGACCCTTGCTAGCCAGAAGAGCTCCAGGCTGAGAGAGACTGCATGCCGACTGCACCTGTCTCAGAACGGCTAAGATGCCTTTGTAAACATGTCACTTTTATGTTATATGTTTCATATTCTTTAATACACAGTTCCAACCAGGAGGAAAGCTTACCGAGTTAATTAGCATTTAATCGAGTGCTTTGATGGTAAGACTCTTGTAGGGGAGAATGTGATCTGTGAAGACTTTAACCGCTGTTCCATTATTCAGAGTTCAGTAGGGCATGTCTTGGTCTTATCTTATTCCTGCTTCTCTTTAATGAAGAAACGACACTTGAAAAGCAGAAGATCATTTTTCGTTTCCTGCATTTGCAGGTGCCCTCACGACCAACGGCATAAACCCCGACACCAGCGCTGAAATCGGACGTGCCAAGAACTGCCTTAGCCCCGAGGACATCATCGACAAGTACAAGGAAGCCATTTCCTACTACAGCAAGGTACCTCTCTACTCTGTGTCTTGCATGTCATGTTGTTTCAGTCAGAAGCTCCCGTTGTGTGGTGCTGCGGTCTCCCGCTTGTTTTGTGTGTGCCTGTGATGCTGTGTGTCCAAGAATGGTTTTTGTTTGAACACAGTATGTGTTTGATGAAAGACATTCGGTGGAAGGGGAGGAGGCTGAGGTCGCCTCGGTACTCAGATACTCACTATGAACGCTCCACACCTGCTTTCTAGGTGCCTTTGTCAGTGTGTACTGTGCATATTGCAAAGGTGGCCAGCTCGCTGTCCGTTTGCTGTGTGGAACCGTGGTTTTCCTTCGGCATGAGCTGTGCTTTTCTGGGCTGTTCAGTCTTCCATGGTGCGACTTTCAGTGACTTCTCTAGCTTTCTGTTTTCAACAGTGCAACATTCTTGTACTTTGGACTTAATTTTTTCCTTTTTTTGTGGTGCTAGGGACTGAAGCCAGGCCTTGCACGGGCTCTGTCACTGGGCGACACACCCTGCCCTGAGAAAGTTTTAAACTCTCAGCCTGCTTACTGACACACTGAAAGGGGCCACTTGGGCTGTGTGGAAGACGGAAGGCTCCTGCCCGCTGCCCTCCTCCTGAGGTGGCGAGGTGGTGGTGCACCTTTCAGGACTCCTACGCCTGCGAGGTGTGGTCGTGTTGCTTGCAGACGTGGGACCGGCCGTCTGTCATTCTGCAGCTTGCTTTGTCCACTGCCAGCACTTCACAGCTCATGTCCTCCTCCTCGGACTGCTGGGCTCTTGGGAGCATGGTGGGGAGATCCCCATGTGCATGTGGTTGTCTGTCCCCAAGCTGCTTGGTGCAGGGCTGTCACAGACAGTGCCTGGAGAAAGGAGATGCTCACTCTTAGCGGCTCTCAGCCGCCCGTGCTGCGAGGTTGTCCTCCTGTGGGTGGGTGTTGGGGTCCTCACTTCCCACCGCCAGGAGCGTGCTTTTCTGGGCCTTCTTATTTCTGTGGTGCATTCGATCACACGTGACTGGGATTCTTCGTGCGGTGTCGTGCGTGCACGTGATGTGGTGATCAGCCTCAGCCCCTGCACCCCCAGCAGCTTGCTCTGCGCTCCTGACCTCCCCTCTGTTCCTATGGTTGTTAACTAGTGTATTAGGATCACACAAAAAAGCAGCATTCACCGTGGGGTATCTGGACCTGGACACGGCAGTTTGGCCATCAGTCCCCAGTGCTCCTCCGGCCTCCCCTCCTCCCTCCGCTCCATCCCCTTCCTCTGTCCTGTTGGTCTTGCTTCTGTTTTCATGAGCTCCCCGTCTTTCACGTGAGAGCCAGCACTGGACCCGTGGTTCTGAGTCTGCTGTACTGCACTCTGCCTGGTCCAGCTGCAGCAAGGGCCATGCTTTCTTTATTCAGGTTTTTCAAACATTCGTGTACATAAATTCTTGTGTTCTTGTGTGAATACTCCTTTATGTTAGATTTCTAGACATTTAATCACTGGAGTGACATTAAGATTTCTCATAGGTCATTTTCAAGTAGCTTTCCAAATCCCCTTTTTAGTAGAGGATGAAAAGAACTGTGGACTTGAGCAGGCTCATTCCTGGATATCACTTGGCTTCGATTTTTCTTTCCTCTGTTGTGAACAGTGTTCTGATAAATAGCTCTGTAGATACAATTTTTTGGATTTTTTAAAAGGAGATCATTCTTAGAAGTAGACTTGAGTCAAAGAACATAAAAAATTTTAGGGTTGTGTATTCCTATGTTGTTTTTCAAAAAGGTCGCCTACAGTTTCAACTCCCCCCACCCCAAAACACTAGCTGTTATCCTTTTAAAATATTTGCCAATATACAGGCAGAGGTAATTTTTCATTATTTTAGTTTGTATTTGATTACCCGTAAGATACTGGACATTTGTCATTTGTTAGCTGTTTGATTTTCTTTTATGAATTATCCTTTTGTGTACTTTGTACATATCTAAGTTAGGGTGCTTTTCTTATTGCTTTGCAAAAGTTCTTTGTGTGTTATATTATTTTCTTGTCTATCATAGACATTGCAGATATTTTTTTTAAATTTTATTTTTGTGGTGCTAGGGTGAACCCAGGGGCCTTTGTATTCTAGGCGTGCACTCTGCCCCTGAGCTACACCCCAGCCTGCAAATCTTTTTCTTAATATTATTTGTGTTTAAATTTTATTTAAAAAGGTTTTTTCTTTTTGGTTGTGGTCAAAAACATATTTGTAATATAGTGATTGCTTTCTTTATGGTTTTTATGTTTGCTTATTTGCTTGAAATTCTTTCTTGACAGTAGGATAAAACTATTTTCTTCAGTCTACAATGGGCTTGACAGTAGAACTCATCACAGAGTTGTGGTTAGGAGAAGCTGATCTATGCAGAGTGTATCTGTGTTGGCTATTACTGATATTTTAAAATACCGATATCATCTATAATTTATTTTGTCTGCATTATGGCATAAGAATATAACTTATTTTTTCCAGGTGTTTATCTAATCATCCCAACCAGAGTTTACTGAATCGTGTTTTTCTGCCTTGATTTGAAATCTCACTTATACTCAGTACTTAAATGTACTCTATGTTGAGCTCGTCATCTCTTCCCATGGACGTGCTTTCCTTCTGTAGCACCATGAACGTCCCTCTGTTGTTCGTTCCCTATCCAGGAGGACGGGCCCTTTTCCTTCTGCCCTCCCTGTCCTCTCTCTTTGCCTGGCAGTACTGGGGACCACACCTGGGGCCAGGTGCGCTTGCGAGGGGTCTTCTGCCAGCTGGCTAAGCCCTGGCCCACCCGTTAAATGTTCTTTCCTCCCTTCCCCAATTTTCTTGGCTAATATGATGAATTTATTACTCCCGAAGAACTCTGAAGTTCTTTGTTTTTTGTCGTTGTTTATCTTTCAGTTTCCTTTGGCCCTAGGGTTTCTTAAACTAAGACTTTGTTCAACGTAGAATCAGCCTGACATGTTGATGGCGTGTGTGGTGCTTCTGCTTATCCTGGAGAACGTTCATCTTCACGTGCTGTTTTCCTCTGTGCAATTTGTCAACATCCTTGTGTCAGGACACCTTATTTTAGGTCTTTCTGTGTAGTATTGTAGGATTTTTCCCCTCTAGTGATTGAACCCAGGGGTGTTTTACCACTGAGCCACATCTGCAGCCCTTTTTATTTTTTATTTTGAGACAGGGTCTCGCTCAGTTGCCCAAGCTGGCTTTGAGCTTGAGACGCTCCTGCCTCAGCCTCCTGCGTGCAGGGATCACAGGCATGTGCCACCGTACCACCGTGTGTTGTAGCTTTCTTCATGTTGTTTGGGAGCACTGCTTTGATGTTTATTCCTAGTTATGTGTGTGTTTTTGTTTATTTTGTGAATGAGAATTTTTTTGCCACTATGTTTTCTGTCTCTTTAAAGGTGATAAATCAGCATTGATTTGTCAGTGTTCATTGTACACATAGCATTTATTTATTTATTTATTTATTCGTGGTATTGGGGATTGAACCCAGGGCCTTGTGCTTTAGAGGCAAGCATCTACCAGCTGAGCTATCTCCCCAGCCCTACACATAGCATTTAGAATAGCCCTTTCTTGTCTATTTTTAACAGTTGTTTCCCAAGTGTATCACGACGGTGATAAGTGGGCTGCTGGAGGAACCGTGTGGAGTGTATGCACTGTGGTGGTGCAGTGGCCGCCTTGGCCTGGAGAGAGCCCATGGGGCGTGCGCAGAGACCACTTCTCCTGCTGTCATATCCAACCTGTGGGCATGTCAGGCAGATGTCACTTCGTCAGCCAGGCCTGAGCCTCAGTGGCCCCTGGAGCCCTGAGGCAGGAAGGCTTAAGGCCCATCCGTATGGGAAGGCCGTCAGGGCTGTCCTGGGTGTGCCAGAGCAGACCTGGGAGTCAGACAGGACTGAGAGGCCGCCCCTCTGCCATTCCCTGGCTGTCCCGTTTCAGTGTGGTCTTGTGACCTCTGTGAGCTCCGTTTTCTGTTCTTTGGAGTGGGGACGTGAAGGACTGCTGCATAGAATACTTAATGAGGGTAAACGATTTCATGTGTATGAAGTGCTGCACAGTGACAGGCAGGTTAGCATCACTCAGTGGCCACTGGCTATTGTCTGCTGTTCCTTAGGTCCGTGTTCTGCAAGGCTCAGGAAAGCCAGTTCCTCCTGGGGTGGGATGCCGGTAGAGGAAGGGCTCCACTGCCCCTGCCTTCTCTGGCTCGTTCTTTGTTCCTCTGCTTCACTTTGCTCTTTCTTCTTTTCTTTCCTCTTTCACCGCCACAGGAAGGGCCTGTGACTTCCCATGCTGTCAGCCCCCAAGACGAGGTTGCCTTTAGGCTGGTCCATTGTCAGGGAACACGTGTGCACACAGGGACTCTGCACGTGATCGTGCACAGACATGCAGGCACGCCTGCTGTGCTTCGTCCCGCTTGATGAGTGAGCAGTACTCCCTGCGGTTCTCATTCACGGGCTGACGATGGGGTCTTCTGAGCAGACCCTCTCCTGGCCTCACGAGTGACTTCCTCTGGGTGCCTCATTTTCGACCCAGGAAGTTCTCCTCTAGAGGGGGAGCTGAGATGGAGATGTTCTGCTGAGATGCTGGGTCACTGTACTTTTTGATGGAAGGAACTGCAGACCACATGTAGCCTTCTGCCTTTCTATAGTTGTAGGGACCCTGAGGCTCAGAGAGGCCACGCGTCCCGGTCAGTCACACAGGGGCATAATTCGGATGAGAAGCATGGGTCATTGTGTGCACACAGGTAACAAGGCTGTGGTTTGGTGAGGATGGGTGGACACCCTGCTCACTTGGGTCCTGGTGTCTGGCAGAGTCATTAGTGCTCCCCATCGTCACTGTCCTCGTGACCTCTCCACGGATGCTTTCTCCCTGTAGACAGTCTCTAGTCAGCAAGGGGTTCTGGGCCCACGCATGCTCCACAGGGCTCTCCTGCTGGCTTTGGGAGAAAACAGATCCCGAGAAGCAGGGCACAGAAGCCCCTTTTTGCTGGAGGTTGCCCCCCGGGCCCGCGTGTGTGTGGGGCCAGCTGAGGTCAGACCTGAGCAGTAGGGTGGCAGTGTGTGGTGCTGAGCTACCTGGTGGTCTGAGCTCAGATCCCGCCTCACCAGTCACTTGCTTCGTGACTGTGGGCAAGAAGCTTTACTTTTGGGGCCTCATTTTCTTTATTAATTTATTAATGAATAGGGGTCATATTTGTTTAGGGGCTTTGTTTGGAACTGAGTGAGACAGCTCCCTCACTTAGTCTGAGATGTTAGCCGTGTGGCTCTGTGCTGGGAGCTCGGTGGGTGGGTTGCGCCTGGGCACGCCTGCCTCTCAGAGCTCACACTCAGGGATAACATCTGTGTGTACATCTGGGTATGCAGTAGGGCTCCAGTAACTGTCCACACTGGTGTTGACACTTGGGGTTGAACCAGGATTCTTTACCACTGAACCATGTCCTCAGCCCTTTTTATTTTTTATTTTGAGACAGGGTCTTGCTAAGTTGCTTAGGACCTTGCTAAGTTGCTGAGGCTGGCTTTGAACTTGCGATCCTCCTGCCTCAGCCTCCTTAGCTGTTGGGACTACCAGGCGTGAGCACTGCGCCTAGCATTTCCACATTTTTTATTGGTACATTATAGTTGTACGTAATGATAGGATTTGTTGTTATGTATTTCTTTGTGATATGATTTAAAATATGTAAATTTGACCAAAAATATGTGGAAAAAACATCAAGTTGACATTTTTCTCACTTAAATAGAAATGGTTTAAGATTTTTGAGGGAAAAACATTCTTTTTAATTCAATAGAATCAAATTCCTCCGTTAATTCTTTGTTGCACTGTTAGGTGGTGTATACAGTTGGTAGATCTCTGACTTCAGTCTTGGTCTTTGGGTAAGTTTATGTAGTCCGTTTTCCTGATCATCCCTGATAATTATGTCACAGGTCTGTGTGGGTCACGGGCACGGAGACGGGGAGAGGCGTGACGTCTTGGCCTTTCTGCTCCATAGTTACAGAGCAGTGTCCCACCTCGCACGTGATTTCAGTGAGACGACGACGGGTTCCCTGGTGGCTTTTTGAGCTTGGCAAGCAGGCAGGCTGCGTTTTTGTGAACAGTCCCACCTGGCCAGGCCCACTTGGGTCCGCAGTTGACCGAGTGCTTCGATTTCCGTGTTAGTGCCTCTGCTAAAAGAATACTAGTGTGTTATCCCTGCCCACCTCAGGTCCTCCTAAGTGCTAGTCCACATGGCCTCACCTCTACAAACTTCTCTTCAATTTTAAGAAAATTTCCCCCAATTACATCAATTGAAAATCACTCCAACTGGGCTAACTAGCACTGATGCTCAGAAAGTGCACTAGTCAAGTCCAAGCAAAAGGGTCCCCTCTAAGAACCCCAGAGTCTGAAGCACTGCTGGATAAGGCACCCTCAACCTGTATTTGGAAATTTCATAAAATATTAAGTTAATGTGGTTGTTTTATTTCAATGAATGCAGATGTCTTTACGTGGGCAACTGTATGTTCACTCAGTCCCCTTAACCCCTCTTGCACCCACATGGGATATGCTTTCTAAGGACCATGTTCTCCTCCCTTGGTGTGCAGTGGGGGGCTGGTCACAAAAGCCATGTGCCTGGGATGCGCTAAGCTGTAACGTGGCAGAAACCTCTTTTCTGACCGAGGTGCCTCTTTTATACCCTACAGTATAAGAATGCTGGAGTGATTGAATTGGAAGCATGTGTCAAAGCTGTGCGTGTCCTGGCAATTCAGAAGAGGAGCATGGAGGCTTCGGAATTTCTGCAGAACGCGGTGTATATCAATCTCCGACAGGTGAGCCTGCTTCTGCCCCTGGGACTGTACAGTGCTCATGCAGGTGCTCTCCTGACCCCGCCGTCTCTGTGCCAGGGAGCTCTGTGGCTTGGAAGGAACTCTGGGGCTTTAGCTGGATAGCCAGCAATGTAGTTATTGGTAGATTTCACTTCTTCCTTTTATGGTATTTTACTTTAAAAAGTCAGAACTTTCTGTCCCTCAGGTTTTTCTGATTGGAGAAGCAACTTGGCCTCTACCAGCTCTGTGCCTTGACTTTGTCACTTGGGAGGTGCTTGCCATTTGTCACCACCCCAGGTGTCAGGTTTATAAGACACGAAGTTCGTGGTGGTACTTTGTGTAGTTCCTTATACCCAATGGACACTCCACAAATGTTAGTTAAGTCTGAATCTGCATAAGTTTTAACAAAAAGTCAATAAAACAGGGGAATTGCAGATTGATAATGCCAGATCCCCAAACTGAGGGTCCGAGGAGGATTTTAGATAGCTAGCTGGTCTGAGTGGCTCTTACGAGGAAAGCCAAGGGGAACCACGGCTTCAAAGGGCAGCACTTGGGAAGGGTTAATGATGATCCTGAGAGGGTCACGGGAACACCTGGTGTCTGCATGTGGCGGTCGGGTTGGGCTCTGAGAAGGGCAAACTTACAAGGCATGTGAGGGCCGATGGTGCAAGACAGGTAGGTGAGCCTGGGGCTTAGGTGAGACAGAGGGCAGAGGGTGAGGGGAGGAGAGAGACTGTACGGTCGTTTTCCACCTGAACATATAATAACAAGGCGCTCATCTAATTCAACATGTTGGTGCTTTGCCATGCTGACTGTAGAGATTACTGTATTTCAATAGAAAGTAAATAGCTTAAATAGAAACAAAATAAGAGTTGACCACCATCTTAGGGTTGGTGAGTATTCTTCCTGTCCATGACTTGATCCTTTATAACCAGAGTCTATGAACAGAGAAATATTTGGACATAATAGTTAAGCATGTGGACTCCAGACATGGACTGCTGGGGTGGGCTTTGCCCCCTTGGCATGATACCAGCTTCTCTGTGCTGTAATTTCCTCTGTAAAGCACATCTGCTGCACCTCAGGCCCCTCATCCCAGCCCATTTCCCAGATTAGACACTGAGAGTGAGGCTGTGGAAAGTGCGTATGAAGTGGCAACTGTCAGCTCCACACCAGAGGGAGAGACCAGAACAGAAGAGAGCTGACGAACCAAGAACAGACCGATAAACAACCTTTTGCCTAAGAGAGTGAGCACTGGGTGGACCCAGGGCCCTGGAGGAGGTCGGAGTCTGCGCTGCTCAGGATCATTAGGCTGGAGAGGCTGCTGTCTTCGGCTTGCCTTGAAGTCTTCAGTAAATGTGGGCAGGAGAAGCACAGTCCTGGTGCCTCCAAGGGGAGGCTGCCCAGGGTGAGGCTGTCAGTCCCCAGCAGTGCTGGATTTTATCGGGAAGTTAGCTCCATTCTTGGGTGGCTTATGCAGGGTTAGCAGTGTGCCAGGCCACAGATTTGCAGGTATGACGAGGGTGTAGTCCTTGCCCTGAGACTGGTGGTCACGATGGCCTGTGCAGGGCACACACACTCCTGGTGAGGTGTGTGCAGATGCAGATCTGAGGCATGGGGCTCAGCCCGGCTTTCCTGCAGATATGCGCTCAGGAGAGGGAAGGGGGCTGACCACAGGGCGTAAATGCACAGCTAGGCATTAACACAGCACTGGAAGAACTTTGGAGGCTGGAATGACTGTATGGGAGGCAGGGAGGCAGGGAGGGGCAGTGAGGGTGGGTGAGCTCCTGGTGAGGGCCATGCTTAAAGATGAGGTGTGCTGGGTCTCACCAGTGAAGCGAGAGGATGCTGGGGAGTGCGCTGGCTGCAGGGGCAGTCACTCAGGCCAGGACTCAAACCCACCTTCACCTCCTGGTGGCTGCGTCACCTTGAGCAGAGCCACTCAGCGTCCTAACCCTCAGCTCCCCATCTGTGAAGCGACATGCGGCCAGCGCACACATGAGCGGGAGGATCACTTCAGCACTCTTCCGTGCCTGCCCTGTGGAGGGACTGTGGTATTCAAGTGCTAGCAGGTTGAGGGCTGCAGGCGCCACCTGTCGACTTGAAGCAGACCCCATGGTCGAAGCTGTGGAGTGGCAGCCCTTCAACAGGGGAGGGGGCTCCGGGCCTGGGACTCAGACGCTCCAGCATGTGTCTGCCTCTGAAGACGCCCACGCCTGTGCCTGCAGCCACCGCAGGTGCCTTTACAAATTAATCTGGAAACTTTGGGTTTGCTGTGAAACTGTTTTTGCAGGTGGGCAGATAAATACACATATTTTACAAAATATCGTGTTTTCACTTAACGTGTGGGCATTGGCTGCCTTCCGTGTTGCTCAGTCTCCTGCAGAGCACTAGAGGTCACCAAAGCTTTGCTGGAAGGGCCACCTTCGCTCCCTGCTATGTGGCGCGGTGCCAGCGTGGGCGCCCGGCCGTCCGCATCCTCCCCGGCAGCTCTGTGCTTCAGTTGACTCATCTCTGTATCTGTTTGCCAGGCGAACAGGCAGCAAGATGACGAGCTCTGGTGGGGATTTATGATCGCAGTGGAGGGAAGGGCCGGTAGTTTTTCTGAAATAGAACAAGCCTCTGGTTCTTGGTCCAGTGTGTTCCTTTGTAGCATGGATGAGTTGTGTCTGTTCCTGGGGAACGATTGTCAAATGTGGACATTTTGAAAGGAGCTGCGGTATGGTTATTGCAGTTTCCTCCTGCCCTAGGAGACCCTGCAGGAGCCTCAGAATGGGTGAATGCCGCCTTTGGATTGAGTATGTCAGAAGTGTCTTCACAGAAGTCAGGGCTGGGTACCTCTGCTTTGTGTGCTGGGTCGTGGATTGGCCCGTTTTTCTCTTTAGTTGTTTAGGTGAGTGGTTTATGATAATTATCTAAGACTGACAAACGGCAGCAAACATTTAATTTAATAACTGGCTGTGCACAAATCTGCCTTGGACATGAGGATTTTATAGGCAGATGGGGAAGAAGTAGAGATGATCGAGAAGGAGCTCAGGTTTCAGCCTCCCAAGATTGAGGTTTAAACCGCTGTTTTGTCATTGTGAGACCTGAAGTCATTATGTAACCTCTCTTGGCCTGTTTCCAAACCTATAAAATGGGACCGATAATAATAATTTCTCCTAGACTCGCCAGTTTCAAGTGGTACAGTGACACCTGCCTAGGTCAAGAGGCCCTGCTGGGCACATTTTGAGTGCCAGTGCCAGGTAGGCACATCTGCTTCCCTGGTGGGTACCAAAGGAGGAAAGGCACTTCAGGCAGGCTGAGGACCCACTGCAGATGCTTCACGAGGCTTGCATGTGGCTATTTAATCTTTTAAATTCTGTGTCTCAAGGGCAGTCATCCCTGTTGGAGAGGGGGAACCTTGGGCCACCCAGAGGTGCCGAGGCTCATCCAGGGTTGGACTGCATGAGAGGTGAGCACACCTGCTTTTTCTCTCACCTGCTGGTGCATAGCAGGTCGACTTGAGGCACCGTGGTGCTGCCTACCCTTGACTATTCAGCAAGTGAGAGAGCAGCTGGTGCTACACCAGTGGAGCTTGAGGTCTAGAGGGGGAAACAGGTACTGAGCAGATGAGCACTGAAGTAAATAATTCTGCTGCGCAGATCTGGGGCATTTTCTAGTTGGGGCTTTTCTAGTGGTTTTAACCCTAGGAAAATAAGTTTTGTTACCACGAAAATAAGACAAAAGGCAAAGCCTCTGCTCAGACTAGGTAAACTGGGATTCCTGGCAATACTTACTACTAGTAAGCTCACTGACAGTACTCGCTACTCACTGGGTAACCTGGCCAGTGCTTTACAGATACTGGACAACTTTGCTAGGTAGTTTGTTTTACCCAACTTCAGAGACAGCAAAATCAAGGACAGGTACCCAGGATATCTTATGAATTCCACCATTGGTGTTTAAATCTAGTTTGCCATGTTTGTAAAACCCAAGTGCCACTGGGTGCTGGTGCACACCTGAAATCTCAGTGACTTGGGCGGCTGAGACAGGAGGACTGCAAGTTCAAAGCCAGCCTCAGCAACCTAGAGAGACCCTGAGCAACTTAGCAAGACAGTGTCTCCGAATGAAAAGGACATGGCTCAGTGGTTAAGTGCCTTTGGGTTCATCTCTGATACCAAAAAGGAAAAAAAAAAAAAAAAAAAGAAAAGGAAAAGAAAAAAAAATTTCAAGCTCTTTGTACTGCATTATGTAGCTTTCCCTGAACATCCCAAGTGACTGAAATTAATTAATACTAAGGAATTGTTTGGAAAGCTAAGAAAACTCTGACCTTACCAGCTGTGGGTAGGTGCTCTGGCTGTCTACAGACCTGGTGCTTGGGGATGATTTGAGCCATTTGAGAACTTTTTGGTTTGTGACACTGTTGACCAAGACCTGCAGCCTCTTGGTCTTCGGTTGATTTTGTCTTCAGAGTCATTCAAGTCTGATGCAGGCTGCTCTGCTCAGATGTGAGCACAGCTCTACAGTTTTGATGCTGTTCCTTAGTGAAGCCGTTGCTAAGGAAACCTGCAAGAACCTGGTAGATGCGTCCATAGTGACTGTAACCCCAGAACTTTGTGTCCGTTTAAGCTCAGAATCAGAGGGGTGGAGGTCTAGGAAAGCTCCTTTCAGAAAGAAGGGAAGTGTAGAAAGCAGCTTAGGTGAGGCTATGACAGGTCTCACACAGTGCCTGGCTTCCTGAGGCTGCTCAGGGGGATTCCTGTTCTTACGAAGAAACCCTTGGGTGGGGAGGGAGGAAAGGCAAGTTCCTTACTGGAGAAGGCACTGAGAACTTTCTGGTTGAACAAGCATCAGGGATATGGTGTCACCTTGTCTTTAGGAGTGGGAGTCTCATGGGAAACAGGCGTAGAAACGGCTCACTCTCAGTGAGATGTCAGAGCTGCAGAGAAATGAGCAGTCCGTGCGTGGCCTGTGGTGCCTGGCTGCCCTCTGTATGAGGAGCTGCCTGCAAAGCGATGGGACCCTAGCACCCAGCCCTTCCCCTGCAGCTCAGGTCTGCATCTGCAGCCCAGTCCAGTGGTGCAACAGAGAGCTGGTATCAGGAAGCCAGAAGTGCTGCAGTTGTTGGAAAGTGGCGCGGGGATGGCAGTGGTGCCTCAGAAACCCCCACCTGGGCATGTGCAGGCAGCTGGTAGATGCCTAGCTCACGGGCATTGTGGATGCTGTAGCTCAATGTGTTTTTCTTTAGCTGTTAGCAACCTTAGGTCCTAATCTGCATATTCTTTTAATAATTACACCTGCTTTGTGGCAAAGCATTTTTGTGATTAAACCCTGGTTTTATTTCACTATAATCCTCATTTCCTTCTCACCCTAATTTTTATCTCTTTGCTAAATTGTGTATGTTTAACAATTGATTTTAGATCCTTTTATAGAATGAGGCAGAATGTAAATAAATGCATAAACAGTATATCACAGACACTTGCTGCTTTTAGGAATTCTGAGCTATTTACCTTAGGAGTTTAAAGCTGATCTGAGTATTAAAGCAATACATTAATAGGAAAGTTCAGAAATGCACGCAGATTCTAGAATGGGGACCGCGTCTTATTTGTCTTTATAATCACTGTGCCAAGCACAATGCTTGTCAGACGCCAGGCATTTGCTGATGTCTGTTGGATGCATGAAGTGGAGTCAGCACTGACGCATGATTTATCTGCTGCTCGGTAGGGCACTGGCCCCGCTCCTCTGAGCAGCAGTGACAGCGGGGACTGCGGGTGGATGTGCAAGGAGAGCTCTCCACCATTTCTGCATTTACCCCTGAGGATCCTCCTGGGAGGAATCATTTTTATTTCATACTTATTACTGTATTTTATTTGGAAAGACTTGAGGGCTTCGGGAAGGTTGCAGGGGCAGTGCAGCGAGTGCTGGTCTGCCCGCCGAGAACAGCGTCTGTGTTTTGTGTCTGACTTACTTAGCGTGATGTTTCCGGGTGCGTTTGTGTCGTAGTTCACACAAGTACTCCATTCTCTTTTATGGCCAGGTGATTTACTGTGTGGCTATGCCATGTTCTGGCCATCCATTCATCAATTAATGGACACTGGGTTCTTCCTACCTTTTGGGTATTATGAATAATACTGCTATGAACATTCACATACAAAACACATTTTCAGTCCTCCTGGGGATATACTTGGGAGTGTAATTGCTGGCCCGTATAACTCAAGTTAACTTCTTTTTGATATTGGAGATTTAACCCAGGGGTGCTTTGCCACTGAGCTACATCCCTGGCCTTTTTGCTTTTTATTTTGAGACATGGTCTCGCCTAATTGCTTAGGACCTCACTAAATTGCTTAGGCTGGTCTTGAACTTGCCATCCTGCTGTCTCAGTCTTTCAAGCCCCTGGGATTACACCATGACCAGCTAGCTTCATTATTTTGCATATGGGTATTCAGTTGTCCCAACACCATTTGTTGAAAAGACTGTTCTCCATGGGTGGTCTTGGCATGCTTGTGGAAAATTAGTTGAGCATAAGTGTAATTTTTTTTCTGGGCTCTTAGTTCTGTTCCATTGATCTGTATATCTGTACTTATGCTAATTCTGTATTGCCTTGGTTATTGTAGCTTTGTAGTAAGTTTTGAAGTTGGGAAGTAAGTCTTCTCCAATATCGTTCTCCTTTTTCAAGACTGCTTTGGCTATTTTAGGATCCTTTGTACTTCCATATGAAATTTAGGGTCAGTTTAGCAGTTCTCTCAACCCAGCTGGGGTTTTGACAGGGATCTCGTTGACTCTGTAGATCAATTTGGAGAGTTTTGCCATCTTAACAATATTGTCTTCTAGTTCCATGAACAAGGGTATCTACCGTAAAGAGCCATCGGATCTTACTTTTCTCCCAGGAAGGAGACACATTTATTTGGTAGCCTTTTATAACTTGCTACAACTTAAAAATGTTAGTTTTTTGTTTTAATTGATTGTATTTTACTTTGACCATTTCCTAATAAGAGAGGTATCTTATTGTCATACTCAGCGTTCTAGGAATTGCTGATTCATCCCAGGATATGGACTTTATTAAATTTGTAGATTGTTGTCTTCTTGCTTCCCCCCTTTCTGGATTTTATATGCCCGTTCTATTCTAGTTGTGGCCTTACTTTTTAAAAATGTTTTTGCGAATTTCATTCCAATATTGAATCTTTTATAAGACAAACAATATCTGGGACAAAGGATTTATCTTAGCATTTTCCTATGTTTGTTTCACTTTCAAAATACAATGTGATTTGTGGCTGATACTGATTTTCTGAAGGGAGGAGGGTTGTTAGCAAGATGACAGAATCCAGCACTTCCAGCACTTGTCCACCTGCAGAAACACTAACCCAGCAGCTCTGTACTCTCTGGAACACCTTCACAAGAGCCAGGACCCCAGGCAAGGGGCAGAGCTGCACTTGAGTGTAGCAGAGCTAGGAGAAGGTGCACTGAAGAGGGAAGGAGGCCAGCCCGCACTCCAGGCTCACCTTTCCTCTGGCCCCAGGTAGGCCAGTGGAGGGGCACCTCTGCCTGAGGAGCGAGAGTGAAACAGCCCAGAGTCCAGCCTGCCTGGTAAAACCCAGGTGCCAGCTTGGCATCTGCAGACAGGGATTTTTTTTAAATTAAAAATTTTGTTTGTCAGTAGTTAAAAGAAAGAAAAGAAAAACTCCAAATCATACCTAAGTGTGGAAAATAGCTCATGGTTCTGTTTTTGGTAATATGGTGATCCAAAAACTCTCAGCACAGTACCTTAAAAATGCTGATTAAGAGATAATTTTTTTTTTCTCTTTCAAAATGCAGAGCTAATTGTTAAGAAAGAAAGGGGAAGTGTTCAGAGGCCCAAAACAACCAAAAAGCAAGAATTCTGAGAGTGAGCCCCAGAAACCATAGAATGGCCACTCCAGCCCTTTGGGAGGGACGGGGCCTCAATTTTCGACCTGCACACACTCGGAGTTGAGTGGCAGACGCATACCTAAACTTGAGACCCCCAAGGATGCATGCTTAACAGAAGAATGCCCTCCCTGGAGCAAGAAAGAGGGACTCTTGACCCTGTTGGGAGGCGGAAGAATCCCAACGGAAATGAGTTGCACTATCTTGGCATGAGCAGGAGCACAGGCTGGCAGGGGATGTGGGATGGGAAGGGTGCTCTGGGTGAGCCAGGAAGCAGTCAGCTTAAAAAAGGCCACAGAGGCCCCACGCTGCTCCCCACTGCCTCTCTCTCAGGGCCTCACTTGAAGCTCTGGAAGGGAGAGCGCTTGGTTATGTCTCATCTGCTGACTGAGGGTGTGCCAGGAGTCAGGCCTCCAGCAGGTCTCCCGTGCCCTGTGCCAGTAGGGGCAGTAGCTGCCAAGAGGCAGGCAGGACATTCTAGCTGTGTATAGTCCCATTCAGGTGGCCAATTTCAGGCTCCATGAGTTGTCTTGTGAGGGAGTAGGTTTTATGGAGGGTGGACTTAAAGAGACTCAGTCCTCCTCATATGGAAACAGTGTGGAGAAAACCTGTGATCGAGTTTGTGTGCAGTTATCAGTTCATACAGACTTGCTTCCTAAGCCCAGATGTGAAAGGAGGCCATGCTTGAAGCCAGAGAAGTTGGTTTTTCAGGTTATCCAGGAATGAATCATAGGGAGCTGGGGCAACTGGGATTCGAGCTTCCATCTTGCCCTGGCTACTTTTGGGTGGTGTGCTTACCATGGGTACTGACTGTAGGATTCCATCCCTCTTCAACACTTGCTGAGGCACTGAGTGTGGGCGCTGGTAGGTTCCTGCCCAAGAGCATGGAGCGCGGGTCCTTGGGCCATCCATCTTGCCAGTGATCCCGTGCAGAGTGATGCTTATTGGCTTGTTTATCTTCTTTTCTGCCTTGTGACTGTCAAAGGACCAGCTCTTAGTTCTTTTTTCCCTTTGAATGATTAAGACTGAAATGGATCTCATTACTTTAGGCGGATGCTTCTTAAAGAAGGTTCCTTGGTACTTGCCTTGCTTCCCTGCTTGGGAGGCAGGAAGGGAAGTTCCATTCTTACCAACTTTTTTTTGCAGATATGATGAAAATTTGAGGTATATATTTCTTTCTGTGTAATCATGGCTGAATGTAATCAGGGAGAGAAGCAACGTGCTTCCTGTGCCGGGTAGAATCTGGCCTTCGCCGTCTCCCTCCGTGTCCACAGTCAGCACTTGATGCCATCCCCAGCCTGTCGGAGCCTCCACCACTGTCTTGCTCTTCTGGTCTCTGTGTTTCCTGTGCTTCTGAGGCTGGTGGGCACTGAGCATTTTCTTGAGTGTCCTGGTTGGCTAATGTGGTCACAACCTGTGATTCCAAAGGTCTTAACCAACAAGGATATTTCCCGTTTCCTGAACCCCCACTAAGGGTTTTAGGCCTTTCCTCAATATCCACATTATTTTATTTGGTCTTTCCAACAATCACATTTATACTTGATTATCCATTACCTGCTTTTGCTGATACATAGAGTGGAAGACACGGGATGGGGCTCGGGCCTTTCTGATTCCATCATGTCCTCTCTGTCATCCTGCTAGAGAGCCAGTGCACTAGTCCTGTGGCCTGAGTTTTCCCAGTGTTGCCGCCTCCTCACTAGTGGAACAGAGTGGGTCTAAACTGACTTTGCAGCTGGAAGTGGAATGGCCAGTTACGGTGGGACCCCGGCAGCCTGTCTTGTGGGTCAAGCCTCCCTTCTTGGCATCCTCGAGCCACCTGTGTTGGAACTTTGTCTTAGCATCTGGGTGCAGAACTCAGGCATCCTGTCTACATGGCTTTTGAAAACTTAGAACAGAGATGTGCTGATTATGCTCCCAGGGATAGAGAGCAGCAGGTTAGAAATGAGTTTGGGAGTTCGATTGCATTTAAAAATTTCCTAAGAAAGCAGTATGGAGATTCTTTAGAAAACTTGGAGTGGAAACACCATTTGACCCAGCTATCCCACTTCTTTGTTTATACTCAGAGGACTTAAAATCAGCATCCTACAGTGACTCAGCCACATCAATGTTTATAGCAGCTCAATTGACAATAGCCAAGCTATGGAATCAACCTAGGTGTACTTCAACAGATGAATAGATAAAGAAAATGTGGTATATGTACATAATGGAATATTACTCAGCTCTAAAGAAGAATAAAATTATGGCATTTGCTGGTAAGTAGATGGAACTGGAGAATATCATGCTAAGTGAAATAAGCCAGTCCAAAAAAACCAAAGGTGGAATGTTCTCTCTGATGTGTGGATGCTAACTGTAACAAGGGAGAGTAGGGAGGGGAAGTGTAGAAGTTCACTGGATTAAAGGGGAAGGAAGGGAAGGGAAGAGGGATAGGAATAGGAAAGAGGGTAGAATGAATTGGACATCACTCTCCTATGCTCACATATGAGTACGCAACCAGTGTCTCTCCACATCATGTTCAACCACAGGAATCGGATCAGAATTGTAGTGGGCTGCGCCCCGTGTATGTATAATATGTCAGAATACACCCTGCTGTCATGTATATCCAGAACCAACAAGTGCAAAGTCTTTCCTGCGGATCTTGGCCTGGCATCTTGCCTGGGACCGTTTCGGGTTCCCCTGGAGCTGTGTGCTGGTCCCTGCATGCCCACCGTGCACAGCCCTGTCCTGGGCTCACAGGGCTCCACTAGGAGAAACTTCCTGCTCTGTCCATACCTGGTGCTGGGAGACTGTCATGCCCAAGGTTTCCTGCCAGGGCTCTCTCTGAGGGCTTGATGTGATTTTGATTCCGTTTGTACTGAAATGTTCTTTCATTCTCTGCTGCTGTATTGCATTCAGATGAAAAGGAGAAGCCTGCATACCAGTCAGAGTATCACAGCCCTTCATTTAAGGAGCTCCATGGAAGCACCCACGCTGCTCTGGTGGGTGGCGGCCAAGGCCTGGACCCTGTCTTGGCTGCCACCTTGTTTTCATGGGTCTCAGTGAGGCCACAGCTGAGCTCGCCCTCTCCACCCCTGTCCTGTTGGGCAGGTTTGGGTGCAGATGAAGCTCTGGGAGTGTCCAGGGTTGTGCTGGGGGCACCTCGTGCTCCGTCCTTCCTTTATGGACCTCCTCCATCCTCTGTCATGGTGCCGTCACAGGAACCGCCCCCACCTGTGCTATACGTTCACAGGAAGCGGAACCACAGGCCCGAGCACAAAGCTTCTGGAAGAAAACAGTATCTTTGTGGCTTTGGGCAAAGGTTTCTTAGGGCACAGGAAGCAATGACCTGAGAGAAACAAGTGATAACTGAGCCGTGTCACAGTGAAGTGTCTACTTGTCAGGAGGGCCCCTTAAGAAAATAAACTGGCAACAGGCTGGGAGGAAATATTTGCCAACCATATGTGACTGAAGACCGCGCTCAGAACACACAGAGAACTGCTACAGCTCAGGAACAAGACAAACGACCTAGTTTCGAGAGCGGACAGGAGATTCGAACAAGCACTTCACAAAGGAAGGTGTGCAAGGGGCCAGCAATCATATGGAAAGATGTTCAACATTGTAGTTATCAGGGAAATGCAAATTAAAGCCAGCAGAATGGCTGAAATTAAGAGACTGATAACATCAACTGTTGGTGAGCACGTGCAACTCCGTGGCATGTGGGTGGGCACCATGGCTGAGTGTGAAGTGGTGCTGGGGTCTTCTGTGCTGGGGTGGGGTCTCAGCCTGCACATGGGTGGGGGAGAGCAGTGACATGGAGTCTGGGTTCTGGGAATGTGTGGGAGGAAGCAGCGGCTTGTGGGGGCATGAGGCGGGCTCCTGGACGTGGGCAGCGTGGGGCGTGAGAGTTGAGGGAGAGGTGGGTGTGGGCGACGGTGGGTGGGCGGAGGGGCCAGGGGCTGGTGCCGGAGCCTCTCCACCTGGCGGAGCCCTGGGGTCCGTCTGGAGGCGCCTGCCTCCCCGCATCGTCCGGGTGCAGCTGCCATCTCGTTTCTTTGCTTGCTGGTCTGCTGTCTTCTTCCCACTGACGCTCAGCAGGGTCCAGCTTCTTACCCCTGGAGGCCCCAGAGGAGGGGTCTTTGCTGTGCTCACTCTGTCCCTAGCCATCCTCCTGTCTGGCATGGGGCGGGCATTCACGAGGGATGTGCTGACCGAGGGTGGAAGGGTGAGCAGAAGGGGGTCCATTGGCTGTAGGTGGGCCGCAGCCGGAGATGCAGGGCAGGTGGGGCCGACGTGGAAGCAGTGTGCCTGTGGGCCTCTGGGCTGCGTTTGGTGGTTCTGAGGGGTTCCTTTTAAATGGGGTTGTCTTGGTCCTTTCAGGCCGCTGCAGCAAAATACCATGGACTGGGCAGCTAATGAATGGCAAATTTATTTCTCCCAGTTCTGCAGGCTGGAGGTCCAAGACCAAGGCACGGGCAGATTGGGTGTCTGATGAGGCCCGTGCTTGGTCTGTAGGTACTGTGTCCTCATGGGGGTGGGGGTGGGGAGGGTCACGGGAGTCTCTTTCTCAAGCACCCTTGTCCTGTGTGTGAAGCCTCTGCTCCCCTCTGGTGACCTAGTCACCCCACAAAGTCCTCCCATTCCAATCACGGCATCCAGGTTTCAGCACAGTCTTTACAGGGAGGTGCCTCTGAGCTGGGGTGAGGAGTGCTAGTTCTGCCCGGTGTGTGGGGTGGATTAAGGAAGGCAGAGGAGGTGGCGGGCAGGCCCTGGATGAGAGGTAAGAGCGTGCAGGCTGGGGAGTGCCCAGGAGCTTTGGAGGAGGGAGTGGGCGGGAAGGGTCAGGGTGCAAGTTGGCCCGGTGTTCAGATGTTTCCATGCCCTCACAGACATGTCTGGGAGTAGAGTCACCATCAAGGCTGGGACAAGAGGGAGCCAGCTCCTCAGGTCAGCTTCCTTGTGTAGCAGGGGCCTCCAGCTGCCTTCGTCTCTCAGGACAGCTGCGTTGCAGCCAGGCAAGGGCCGGGCAGTGAGCAGGGCCTGGCTCACTGTCAGATCTTGTCTCTGACGCTCCTTGGTTGGGTGACTTTGCACAGGTTATTGATGATGCTCTGAACTTCCAGTGCCTCGTCCACAAGCTGGAGTTCTGTAGCTCATGGGTTGCTGTCTTGATTAAAGGAGGTATGCTAGATATGCCGGTACACAGTAGGTGCTTAGCAGCAGAGGTCATTATTACTACACCTCAGAGTTGTTGGGAGAATCCAGTTACATCTCTGTGAAAGAAACTTGGTTTGAGCCGTGAAGTCTTAAGTCTAAGTAACGATTCATTTTCTACTAAATGTGTAATTGTTATTTTTAGTATATTCTTCTTAAAAAACAGCACAGTTGTCTTCATTTTTTCCGTTTTTTATTTGTCTTTGTGCTGCTGGTGAGGGAACGCAGAGCCTGGCGCGTGCTTGTTAAGCCCTGCACCGCTGAGCTCCCCCGGCCCTGGCTGTGTGTACTCTGGCTTCTACCAAGTACTGTCTTTGATGGTAGCTCTTGCCCAGATTCTGCTGGACTGTTGCTTCTCTCCTCTTTTCCTTGCTTCCTTCCCTCCTTCCTTCCTTCCTTTTTTTTTGGGTGAGGTTATTTTATGTCATGTGTAGCAGACACCTTTGTGCCAGAGTCTGGGCCTTCTCCCCAGAAGGTGAGGAGGCATTTGGAGCTGTGGGCTGGTGGAGGGCTCCGTGGCGTCCACAGTGGCCCTCATATCGTCTCTCAGTGTTGCTGTGTCCCTGCTGGTGGCCATGCGCTCCCTCTCCTGATGGCTCTTCTGGCCCTTGTTGGGTAAAAGTCTGTTTTAGTGCGTTTCCTTGTTCATTGGCAAGCACGTCTGAAGAGCATTTTGTTGCTTCCTGTGCTCCAGCTCTCTGAAGAAGAAAAGATCCAGCGCTACAGCATCCTCTCCGAGCTCTACGAGCTGATCGGTTTCCACCGCAAGTCGGCCTTCTTCAAGCGCGTGGCGGCCATGCAGTGCGTGGCCCCGAGCATTGCGGAGCCCGGCTGGAGGGCCTGCTACAAGCTCCTCCTGGAGACGCTGCCCGGCTACAGTCTGTCACTGGACCCAAAGGACTTCAGCAAAGGTACCGATGTCCTGGTACTGGGATGGAAATATTGTTTCATTTCTGTTGACCTTGTGCAAGTAAGCACCTGTTCCATCTGGTGAACTTTGTCACTGGTGCTGGTGGCTCCAGGGGGGCCAGAACCCTGCCCTGCATGGGGTTCTTACAAATAGGATTCCATTAGAATGAAGAGCTCTGCTTTGGGGTTCACGCTGCAGTCTTTACAGTGGGGGTCAGAAATCACCCTTGAGCACATTGACACAGCACTTGCAGTACCTCATAGATTTCACTTAGGATATTCAGTTAACAAAAGTCAGTGAACCAGAACTATAGTACATGTGCTTATGTTTGGTGGTGAATTCTTTTTGTTCTTTAAATTGTTTTTCTTTTTTTAAATTTCTTTTATTTGGTGGCAAATTCTTATTCTGTAATATTAGTGCATGGTGACACATGTTAAAAATAAAACTATGAATCTAGTATCAAGTGTACAGAAGTGTAGAGCCCACACTGGGCAGAGCTGACTTGTAGGGTCTAGGCAGTGGCATGCAGCTTTTTTCCCCAGTTCAAATCCATTTTGTGGAGGGAGGGGCTGCCAGGTAGGGAGGAGTGAATGACCTTGTGGCTCTTGTCCCACCAGGATTCCCCAGCATCCTTTTTTATACGCCAGGTAGGCCCTTGCTGGAGGGGGAGCTCATGGTCTTAGTGATGAATCCAGCTCTGCTTTGGGGTGACATGGATTATATGGCTTCCCCCCAGATTGAGTTAGCAGCCATGTTCCTCCTTGGTTTCCCTCGCGGGGATGTCACTGGACATGCCCTTTTCTGAACGTGGATGTAACAGGATTCGTGGTGCTTGGGTCCTGTGCCGTGTGGCGTGTTGGATGAGCCTTCGAGGTGATGGTGGAGTAGACAGTCCCTGCCCTCTAGGGAAGATGAGGAGGCTCACATACCATCCCCTCGGGTTTGCGAGAGCTCGCAGGTCCTTCCAGAGCCTTTCTGTCTGCGTATCTCCAGTTGCTGTGGCAGTCCTCGTCGTCCCCTCCTCAGATGCTTCACCGTGCTGACCATCTTCCCCGAGCGTGGTTTACTCCAATAAAGCATCTCAGCTCAGACTTTCAGGATGAATGCAGACTAATCAGAACAGAGTTCTGTACACTTGTTCTGCAGAGGGCCACGTTGTGGGTGCTTTAGGCTTTGGGGCCTTGTCCTCTCTCCTTTTTGCCACTGTGCTCTGAAGGCAGCCGTGGCTGATGTGTACACCAGCTAGAAGAAGTGGTGGGCAGATGTGGCCTGCTGACCGATTTACCAAACCCCTGACTGAGAACACAGTGATGCCTGAAGTGGTTTTTTTTTTTTTTCAAACAATTTTTCTAAAATCCTTGATAAGGAGGCAGTGAGTTTGAATGAGAGAGGGAGACTTAGTATTGTAGCTGGAAGATTGCTGTCTAGGCAGGGAAGCGGGGAGGAAGCAGGTACAGCGGCCATTTCCTCAGCCCCTCACTTTTATTGCAGGAGGACACCTGACCTGGGGCTGTGCTGAGCCCTTAGCTGGGTCCGGCAGCCAGGCTCTGCCACAGGCAGGTGTGTCGTAGGAGGGGTTGGAAGCCCCTTGGGGGAGGCAGCCCTGGGTTCTTGTCTTCCCTCTCTGGAGCCACAGGGCCAGGGTTGGTGGGGCAGAGTGTCACTGGTCTGCCCCTCTGCATGTAGCCTGCCTGTGCTCCTTCCTGGGTTGGGCCCTCTCCATGAGCTGGCCAGGTCCCCACTGTCCTGTTCCCCTGTCACCGCTTGTTCACCCTAATTAAACTTGGAGTTTGACATTTGTCCACATTGGGTGTGAGTGAACGTGACTCGTTTGGGTGGGTTCACGTTGGTCTGGATCCTGTCCCTTGCTTCTGTCTCAGCCGTTGGTGATGGTTTCGAGTGGAGAGGCCAAGAGGAGGATGTGGGATCCTTTCTAACAGCCCTTGTATTCAGCAGAGATTTCTTGGTCTTGTTTGTCCTGGTGCCATGCCATGTGTGGCGGAGGGACACCTGTGTCCTGAGCCCTGCCAGGTGCTCAGCTGTGCCTGCATCCCCTTGGTGCCTCTCTCTTCCCTTTTGGGGTTTGCCATCTTACCCAGATGGATATCAGGACAGGTTCCTCCACCTTCCTGGTCACCCAATCTCCTTTTTCCCCCGTGGTGTCCCCAGAGAGATGGGATGGGAACTGAGATTCTGTGACTGGCACTTTCTGACGGACTGAGTGGTAAGAATGGATGCTGGTGCTCCTGTGCTTCTCCTGCGGGCTCTGACCCCAGAGCTGGGGAACCTCCTGGGCAGCTGCCACGGGGCTGACCTGGGAGCCCAGCTCCCCGCACACCTGAAGAGGAGTGCATGTCTTCCCCTGCCACTTCTTTCTTTGTTTCATTGGTGGAGAGGCCTGGCCGGTGCTGTGGGGGTTCCGCATGACTCTGAGAAGACCTGGCTCATCCTGGCCTCTTTGCGGGTGGGGTGGGCTCTTGCTTAGTGTTGTTTCTGCTCAACCCCATTGGTAATGGAGAGAGGAAGGGGTTCCAGGAGTGAGGCCCTGGGACTGGCTGCCCGTGGGGGGTGGGGACAGAGGTCAGTTAGAAAAGAGGGAGGGTGTGATGAAGAGTGGGAGCCAAGGTTAGACTGAGCAGGGTGAGGAATTTGGGATCCAAATAAGGTCATCCCTTCTCCTGTGACCAGCATGCTTTACAGGAAGCGCCGCGGGGACCAGGCCTGTGGGCGGGTGAAGCGATGACATGGCCCTCAGGGAGTGTGCGCTCCTGTCCTCACTGGTCTGGCTCATGCTCTTGTACCCACCCAGTGCCTCGCATCCTGGGGACTGGCCTAGGGTGCGCATTCCCGAGCGCCTGCCTCCGCGCAGCTGCTTCGGCAGCCCAATCGTAAGCAGCTTTCTACTCTCCAGAGGAGAAACGAGGTAAACCGGGCTTGCTGCTGGTGGGTGGCGCCTGGCTGGGACCTGGGAGATGGAGTGTTGGTAGGCTTGCCTCCCGTGCGGTCCTGTGTCCAGGCAGCACGTTAATTGGCCAGAGAGGGCCCCCAGCAGGAGAGGTGTGCTGCCAGCAATAGTGTGTGAGCCCACGTCTGGGAGCGCACATTCTCTGCCAAAAGACAGCACTGCCGTGTGTCCACATGACCAGCACCTGCCTGTCTTTCTTTTTAAAAACAGGTCACTTAAGAATTTGTTTTTTTCATATTCTTCCCATCATCACGCTTTCCCCTCCGTGATTCTGTTATTTAAAACATTTATTTTTTAGAACAGTTTTAGGTTCACAGCAAAATTGAGTGTACAATATAGAGTCCCCTAGTCCCCACTGACAGAGGCACAGCTGCCCCCTGCCAGCATCACCACCAGGGAGAGCACTTGCTACAGCCCACTGCCCGGAGCCCAGTCTGCATCAGGACTCACTCTGGGCTGGTCTGTGGATTTGGACAAATGCGTAATGACACATGTCCACCATCACAGAATCACACAGAGCGTGTCCCTGCCCTGAAGGCCTCTGTGCTTTGTCTACTTGTCCCCTCTTTCTCTGCCCCCTGGACACTGTTACCCTTTTACTCGAGCCTCCGTAGTGTCCCAGAAGGCCACGGTTGCACTTGAAGGGTGCGAAGCCTTCTTGGATTGGCTTCCTTCACTGGGTAACATGCAGTGAAGCTTCTTTCATGTCTTTTTCATGGATTATTACCTCGTTTCTTTGTAGCCTTGGAGATACCACCATTGTTTATACAGTAGGCTAAAGAATCTTGGTTCACATCTTGATTTCTTGCAAGCCTTGGAAATTCTGAATAAAGCATCCATAGTATTCACGTGTAAGTTTTGTGGGGTGTAAGTTTTCAACTCCTAGGGGTAGATGTCAGGAGAACTGTTGCTCCTTCACATGGTGAAGGTACATTCAGTTTGGCAGGAACCCACCGGACTCTTGCACGTGGCTGTGCCGTTCTGCTTCCCCGCCAGCCATGGAGTAGCGTTCCCCGGGCTCCACACGCTGCCTGGGGCCCGGTGATGTCAGTGCTTGGGAGTCTGGCCCTGCTGACAGTGTTGAGGGTGCCTGTTGCTGTTTTAATTTACAGTGCTTTAAGGACATGTGATGTTAAGCTTTTTCCATGTGCTTATTTGCCACCTGAATATCTTCTTGGGTGAAGTGTCTGTTCAGATCATTTGCCCATTTTAAAATCAGGTTGTTTTGTTCATTTCGGGAGTGCGTGGTGTGGTTCGAGTGACCGCCTCCATCCGACGTCTTCCGCAGATGTTTTCTGCCAGTCTGCATCTTGTCCTCTCGTTCCCTTGGTTGTGTTGTTCACAGAGCAGAGGTCTTCAGTTTTAATGACATCTGGGTACTGGTTCTCTCTTTCATGGACGGTGGCTTTGGTGAGTGTGAAAGTCATTGTATACCAAGAGTCACCCCCACTTCTGTGTTGGCACCTAGGGTTTACAGTTGTGCACCTGTGCGTTCCTGGTATTTGTGCAGAGTTCGAGGTCTGTGTCCAGATTGTGGCCGAGCTGCCGGATGTCCTGCTGCTGCGGCCCATCCGTCAGGAGGGACGGCCCTGGTCTGTGTCACCTTTGTGCCTTTGTCAAAGACTTGCTGATGGTGCTTTGTGGGTCTATTTCTAAGTTCTCTGTTCTGTTCTGTGGATCTTTTTGTCTGTTCTCACACCAAAACCACTTGGCCTTGATTGTTCTAGCTATGTAGTCAGTCTTGAAGTTGGGGATATTTTTATTTATTAAAAAAATTGCCCTTATTGGACATTACAGAAACGGTTGTTCACAAAAGGTGATTGTTCACATTCTCATGGCAATTTCCTGGTACATGCAGTGATGTACCGGGGAGCTGCCGTGCCAGGCGGAGCTGCTGCCTGCTGTCTGGCCCGTGCAAGAGCCCTGGGCCTCACTGCTGGGCACTGCCTGGCTCAGGGCTGGGCGGGCCTATTGCCCCACACACCTCGCGAGGCCGTGGGGTGTCTGTCCCACTTCGACAGCCGAGGCCTCTCAGTGAGCGGTGTTGTACGTTTCTCACTGCTCAGGGAGCGGAACCTGTGAGTCCCACGTGCTGCACCAGGAGAAGGAGGCTTGGTAAGGTGAAGTGCTGTCCCTGAGGTTGGAACAGTGGCCCCCTGCTGTGTGACCATGCCCAAGTCACCAGGTGTCCTGAGTCTGTGAAGTGGGGAAGCTTATTGAGCTGGAGGGAGGTCATTACAGGGTCGGGTCAGCAGTGCTCACAAGGAACTTAGGACAGTGCTCTGCAGGTTTAGGACCAGCCAAGTGCTCTTTCCAGAGCTTCCAAGGCCAGTGTGAAGAGGCAGAAGAAAACACACCAAGTCAGGGTGCATCTTCTTCTGGTGCCCACCCAAGCAGAAGCAGGTGTCGCTGGTGGGGCCCCCTCCCTGGCTCCTGGTGGTGTTGATTGGAGTTCAGGGCAGAAATCACTGGACAAGCCCTGGAACCATGTAGGGTTTACATTCAGAAGGCTAAGAGTTACAGGTGGAAGAGAAGAGCGAGGAGGGAGAGTTGAAACTCAGCTTTGCTGCGTTCCTGAGGAACCTGATGGGACTGGGGTGGTATTTGGGAGAGGGGAGAGAACTTCAGGGTAGTCGCACTGCCACTTTAAAGGGAGACGGGGAAGTATACTTTTTTTTTTGATGCTGGGGATTGAACCCAGGGGTGTTTAACCATTGAGCCACATCCCTGCTGTTGCTCAGGGCCTTGCTGGATTGTGAGGGCCTCCCTAGGTTGCTGAGGCTGTCCTCCAGCTTGTGGTCCTCCCGCCTCAGCCTGCTGACTGCTGGGATTGCGGGTGTGCCACTGTGCCTGGCAGGGAAGGGTATCTTAGGAGGGTTCCATCCCCATGTGGCACCCTTCTGAGGCACTTCAGGGACGTGAAGTGGAATTGCTCTCTGTTACTTTTTTGGTATTCTTTGATGTACCCAGGCTAGCTTCAGGGTGGAGCAGGCCACCTGCGCTTCATGAAGGTTGCTCCCGAGTTGTCTTCATTTTCCTTTCCCTACTGAGAGCAGTTTCTGTCACGTCTGAAAACGAGCCAGTCTTCAGTCTTCCAGCAGCTCTTCTCTCTTTCAGGGGTCTCCTCCCTACGCTCCTGTCCGACTTCTTCCTTGTTTCTTGAGAGAGGCCCCCTGCGGCCCTTCTGCCTAACGCACTCCTTTCGCTTCTCCCTGAATGCTGTGGTGTTCCCGCAGGGTGCTCACACCGTTTTACGTGTGATTTAGGGACGCGTGGGGTGATCACTCCACGCCCCTGCTGGGCCCTCTGTGCACTGTGGCCCTGGTATGTGGGGTGGGTGCCTGTCCTGCAGGTCAGGCCAGGAGCAGCCGCGGCGTCTGTGGCCACTCACCGAGGCAGTGTTTCTTGCTCTTCATTGGTAGGTCCTGTGAATGAAGCATGTTTCTTTTGAAAAACAAGACAAGCAAGCATGCTTCCAAGTGATTTGGAACATTTTACTTGGACTCATTTCAGGAGGGGACATTTGCCATCATTTCATGAGAGATCAGGGAAGGCGGGTGAGGGAGTGAGATCAAATAAAGGAAAAATGGTAAATGTCAGCTGGCTGTATTTTTAATTAAAAATAAAAACCACTTTAAACCCTGTCTCCAGTGGTGCCCTGGAGCTCCACCAGAACCCCGCGCCGGGGAGGAACAGGCGACCTGTTGGCGTTCCCTGTCCTGTAGCAGCGCCTGTCTCTCTAGTCGAGCGCTTCCTGGGGCTGTGGCATCCCGTCTCCAGGGCCCCACCCCTGAAGGTTGGGCAGTGCCTCCTGCTCAGCCTTTTCCCATGTGAGGTTGGATTCCGCCAGGAGCTCCTCTGAAAGAGGCTGCTGCAGCAAAGTGGATCTGCTAAGTGACCGCCATCCACGCATGCAGTAAACCCCAAACTGGTGGACTTTCGATTGTGAGAGAACTTTGTCACTGAGTCCGTCACATGCTGCCAATCTGTCTTGAGAAAAAAGAATCCTATGCTTTGTCAGAGGAGCTCTTCGAGCCACAAGAGATTACCACTTGCACACTATCTACTGCTGAGAAAATTCACACTTGGTCTTACTTACAATCACCTGTGGTAGGAACTGCATGATCATCTGCTTTCAAAAGATCAGCACCGTGATATTTACCCGTTCCTTGTGAGAGAATCTTGGTGTTGAAATTGGCTGGAATTGGGTCTTTTTGAGGCATGGCTAGGTTAGTCACGACACTGATTGCCTAATTCTTTTTAAAATTTCAACTCTTGGTGTGCGATGGCCCCAGCTTTTGATAGTGGGCACTACAGGACGTGCCTCACTCCCTTCCTTCTGTTCCCAGTGCTACCATCTTATCCAGAGGCTTCTGGAAGACGTCTGTACTCTGGGACGTGCCGAGGGGGTGTGTGTCCAGTCAGGTCGTCAGAGTTCAGCACATGCATCATCATGAGGCGCTGCAAACATTCCCAGAGCAGACAGCAGTGCTGTGGGCCCCCAGCAGGTTAGACTTGTGTCAGGATCTTAGCGCTGGGCTGCATCTGTATCCTAACTTCTCCTTATTCACTTTCTGTCGGAGTATTTCTAGTTAATCCTAGCAACATGTTTCAGCCTCAAATCCTTGAGTGTGCAGGCCTTTCTTGCCTCAGGGTTCCATCTTTTTTTTTTTTTTTTTAATATATTTTTAGTTGTTGTTGGATCTTTAATTCATTTATTTATATGTGGTGCTGAGAATCGAACCCAGTACCTCATACATGCTAAGCAAGTGCTCTATTACTGAGCCACAACGCCAGCCCCAGGTTTCCATCTTGACCCTGTGCTTGCTGAGCGCCAGCTGTGCCTGGGCTTCCTGTAGAGGCCTCTTGTATCTGTGCCTGGGTGAGACTCACCGCTGGCTCCTAAGCTGAGGAAGGCCCACCGAGGAGACAAATGCATGGTCCACAGTTCGCCTGCATTGGGCCAAGGCTTGTGCCGTAGCAGGTGGCCAGCCGTGTAGGGCAGGGTAAGGAGAAGAGGCCAGGAGGGGCCGTGAGTGGAGGAACCCTTTGGGAGGAGTCTGAAATGTTGCAGGTGAGGCCCAGAGGTCAGGGCATGAGAAGGAGCCTCCTCCTATGGTCGAACTGGCCCATGCAGAGCCCTGAGGGAGTGCCTGGTCCACCTCAGCCTGCTCGGGCAGTGTGCCGCCGCCGTTCAAATGCAGGGGCTCCGATCCTGGGCAGGGTCCTACCCAGCCATACCCTGGTGGAGCCGGGGAGGTGCAGGGTTCATTCTTGGTGAAGCACGCTCAGTTGGCGTCCACCTGGGCACAGCTGGAGTCAGAGAGCGCCTTGTGTGCTGCTGTGTGTTCCCGGCCCCATGACGCCATGCTGACCAGCGGGTGTTTATTAAGAGCTGGTGGGTTGCTGCTGGAGCTCTTCAGGTGACTCACTGCCCTTGGAATCTGCTGTGCTGTGTGCTTACAGCTTCATGTTGCCACCTTCTTATGGAGGCCGCACCTCGGATGTCCCCTCCTTGCCACCTACCCCAGCTGATGTTACACACTTACCTGCTGCTGTTGTTCTTGTGTCCACCTGGCATCCACCAGCGTGCTCCCTTTCCCGGTCCTGTGTCCCCTCCCACTCTCTTGCCATGCCTGCCTTGTATTAGGCTCTCGGTAGACACCTGTTAACTGACCTGCTGTTGTGAGCTGCTGCAGATGGTCAATGAATGCTGGCTTTGTCTGAGCTCGAATGCACCTGCGTGTGTTTTTCATGGCCTAAGTTTTAGATCAGTGGGAGCAGTGATTTGCCACTCATCTGGTTGATTGTCAGGGTCAGGGTGAGGGACTTAAGAACACAGATTTCCTGGTCTCCATCCAGATGTTTCAAAATCAGCATCTTCTGGTGCAGAGGGCATGCTGCAGTCTGTAAGTGGCTCTGCCCACCTGCCCAAGGGAGACTGCTGCAGTGGAGGCCCACGGGGGCTACCGTCAAGCGTCCAGTGGGGAATGGATCCCAGCAGGCGGACGCAGCCTTGAGGCAGGGATGCCTTCAGATCAGCCCTGCTGTGACTGAGGCTTGGGTCCAAAATCATATCCCCACACCCCTGAGCCCCGGGCACGGTGCAGACTCCTGTTACCTTATCTTCTCCATGAAGTGTTTTGGGGGGTGGATACTTAGGTTCGCAAAGAGAAATGGAGTAAATGGCTCTCAGATGCTGGGCTCGAGGAGCTGCACTGCTGGCCATGCGCCCGCATTTCTTGCTGCAGTTTGAAGCTCGCTGAGCTGATTTGGAAGGGAGCAGTCATAAAAGCTCCTTGACAGCCTCTTTGTCCAGTTTCTCCACTTTACTGTATTTTTCTTACACTTCAGAGAAATACTAGCTTTTCAACTTAATATCCTTGGTTATTGATAATGAAAGCCCATCAAAATATCATTTTTTTGGTTGGGATCATGGCTCAGTGGTAGAGTGCTTGCCTCTCACAAGTAGAGGCACTGGGTTCGATCCTCAGCACCACATAAGATGAATGAATAAAATATGATTTTTTTTGGAGAAAATATGTTTGTAACTCAATGCCATTGAGAAGTGTTTTATTCTAAGTTTATTAGAATTATCTCAGAGATACTTTTGAAATTGTGTCTTTGTGTGGAGAGAATATAAGACATTTTCATGTGTGGAAAATGGGCCCCTTTAGGGTTCTTCTCCAGAATCGGTGGGCATGGGGGAGTATGTGCGGTGACCCTCTGATCGGAGAGTTGGGGTCTTGCCACCTTCCGCCCGGCTTCACAGATTCGCGAGTTTCCTTGACGATGCTTTGGTCTTTGCTGCAGGCACGCACAGAGGCTGGGCTGCCGTCCAGATGCGCCTGCTTCACGAGCTGGTCTATGCCTCCCGGAGGATGGGGAACCCTGCGCTGTCCGTGAGGCACCTGTCCTTCCTCCTGCAGACCATGCTGGACTTCCTGTCGGACCAGGGTGAGCCAGCGTGGACTGATTCTTTTCCAGGCAGCAGGTGTGGCCGCATGAAGGGAGCTCCTGGACGCTGGGTTTGGGTTAGTGGTGTGGTGCTGCTGGGTGGGCTCCAGCCGCCCCTGCCCTTGGTCTGTCCTCCTGCCCTGCCCAGGACCCCAGTGCTCCGCCTCGCTCCCACACCTCTCAGGGCTCTGCGCTCTGCCTCCTTCCCTCTGCCCTCTGCCACCTCCTCTCCTCCTGTTTGGACTCCCTTCTGCCACCCGCCTTGTGTCAAGTGTGAGTGCTGAAGTGTGGCACCTGTGTACTGGAGGGCTCAGCTCCCAAGGATGCTCGGGGAGTTTCACCCTGTGGCCCCTGTGGCCTCCCTTGATGGGAAGTAGAACAGCCAGAGGCCTAGTCCATGTGCCTCTGGATGCTGCTCCTTCCAGGGGACCTTCTGTCCTTGTTTCCAGCAAACATGAGGTTGCCCGTGCTGCTCTCGTGGGATGAGTGGGTCTTTGCCCACACTCCACGGCGGGCCTCCTCCCGTCCCTCTTCCCACTCTGCTCCTGGGCCGTCTGCGCTTTGGGGTTCAGTTGTGATCTGTTCATTTTGCGACGGTGGCATGTCTCCCCGGTGCCCCTAGGTGCTTCAAAGTCAGCGTCAGAGGAGGATCCCAGTGACTTCCCCATCTGCCTCCCCGACTCCTCCGTGTCCCCGTAGGCTGCCGGCTGGATTTTCAGGGAAGTGTCTTCTGCTGTGAGGTCGTGTGCAGGGAGCTTATGAGGAAGGACTCCTGGGACCAGCACCCTCTGAGGTGGAGAGGAAGGGAGGCCGGTCTTGCTCAGGTGCCTGTTGAGAGCTGAGGGCTGGGGTGGCCTGCACTGCTGACCCAGGCCTCTTGCTCCCTCACTGGCCAGCTGTTGGTTGTAGGTGGGTGTCATCCTCTTCAGCAGCTAAGGGGTGGCTTCAGCTGACCCACGGACCTCTGCCGCTGTGATGGTCCCACAGCAAGATCTTTGAGGGTCTGTGTCTTCATGCCCTTCCTGGGCACGTGTGCACGCAGCTCCCTGGGGGGCTGTGACCTGGGAGGCCGGCTTCTGGAGGGGCGCTGCTCTCCCGCTGGACACCCCCTTCCTCGCCCTGAGTTGTAACTGAGCAGTGCCATTGTCCACTGCAGTGCTGTGTGTTCACTGCTGTTTCGGGAGCTTGAGAGGCCTGCCCAGGCTTTGCCAAGCTCTGTGCACCCTTGTCCATTTTCCTGTCTCCCCGCCCACTGCTTCCCCCTGAGTGTCCCTGTCCTGGAATTGAAGCCGTCTTCTCCAGCCTCGGGGGCCTCAGGGAGCGTGTCTGCCAGGGCAGTTGTGGGGCCTGGATGTGCCAGTCCCTGCAGACAGGGCCCACTTTGGGCACTGTGTGGCATTGCCCTCAGAAAGGATGTGCCGAAATCCACGTGCAGGTGCCCTGCACAGAAGGGGAGGCTCCTGCCTCCTCAGCCTCGCTTTCTTGAAGTGTGAGGGGGGTTTCAGTCGTAGCCATTTCATGAAACCACAGCACATTTAGCAGAGGGGTTGAGAATCCCGGTTGCGGGTTGAAGTGGCCAGGCACATTAGTCCACGTCCCTCCCGCCTGAAGTGCTGTCTGGGCAGCACCACGTGCTCCTTCTGCTGTGACCCTCAGTTGTGGAGCCCTCGTCTCGGCCCTGCTGGACTCTGGCCTCATCTGAAGATGACCATCTGCTGCAGTGACTTCCATGGCCTTTTCTACCCTGAATGACCTCTCCTTCCTCCACCTGTCCCCCTCCGTCTCCAGCGTTCTTAAAGTGCTTACCACTTACCGTGACCATGCGCCTCCCTCGTGGTGTGGGGTAGCTGTTGTTTTCTATTTAGGACTTCTGGTGACCTGGGGGATTCACTGCTGGGACGGTGGCTTTCCGGACAACAGCTCAACTCCTGTGTGCCTGCCTGGTCGATTTCCATTTCCCTCGGTGTTGCGTTTGAGTTACCACTTGGCTTCCCTATTCTGGCAGGTCCAGCTGCCCAGCAGCAAGGACACATGGACACTGCCTCCGGGAGCATCTGGCTCTCGGGACTCTATAGGGTCTGGATCCCGGCTCCTGCTGAGAGGCGTGGCTGCTCGTGGGCGGTGGGGCCCTGCTTGCATCGTCGCCTCTTCGCTCTCCCTGCTCCTGATTTCATGACCCCACCTGAGACCCAGCAACCCGAAGAGGCAGCACAGGACTCCCTGCCCTCTCTGACCTGAAGACCTGGCCCTCTCCCTTGGCTGAGGCTCTGCTCTCTCTTGGTACTGTCCCCTTGTCACTTTGAGATGTGTATGGTCTCATGTACCCCGCGTCCTTCCTGTGCTGCTGACACCACGGGCCCGCCCTGCGGCCCGTGAGCCTCTCTCCTCAGCAGCACACGCCTTCCTTCCTCGTTGGGGCCTTCACCCTGGTGAGGACCCCTCCTGGCCTGACTTCGGGCAGGCCAGGAAAGGTCTTCTTCGTTCTCTTGCTGTTCTCACGTGGCTAGGTCTGCGTGCTGCCCAGGGCCTGCGTCTGCTCCAGAAGCATCTGTTTCTGTGGATGTGGTGTTTCTCAAGGATTGGGGTCTGCGGTCACGGGACCTGGGCAGTGTGTGGTGTTGTTAAGTGGCCAGGTGTGGAGTGGGGTCCTTCAGTGGAGCCATGCGCTCCATGCTGTGTGTCCCCTATAAACCTGACCTTCTGCACTCCAGACACATGGCCCTTTGTCCTGGCTTAGCTTGGCAGCATCACCTCCCACGCTCATGGTCCACCGGCGCGTGGGAGGCCACAGGAAAAGCAGAGTAGGCAAGCCTGCCGGGGTGCTCACCAGCTTCCCTCCATGGATGGCAGTCACCGGCTGTCCACAGAAGGCCTGTGCCTGTGAGTGGAGGTGTGTATTTGCTGGGACTCAGAGGAAACCTCCAGTGAGCACGTGTGTGAATTCTGCCGGGGCCCCAGAATTGTGATGATTTCCTCCTCTTGTTTCCTCATCCTGCTGATTTGTCTCTAAACCTATTCTGTGATCTTTCAAAAAGGGCCATGTGTGTGGGTAACCAGGCGTCTTATAATAGGTCATGTTGAAGGCTTTACTGGTCTGTCTATGCATGTGAAATATTTGAACAGAATGAAGTCGAAATAGCATGTCTGTAGTTGCCTACGGTCTCAATAAGGCCGGTTGAAATACAGTCAACTCAGAGGGTCAGGGTCTGGGCAGACTCCTTGTCTCCCTCAGGTGGTCAGGGCAGTATTGCACCTGTGGCCAGAGTCCTGGGGTCACCGTGCTGTATGCTGCCATCTCTTCTTGATGTGTGTCTCAATGGAACCCTGAAAATAGCTTTTTTTCTTTTTCTTTCTTTTTTCTCTTTTCCTTTGAGATCTACTGGAAGTGCTGGAGCATAAAATCAAAGCCTCGAGTTTGAAGCACGTAGGCTCTTTCTTTTTGTGTGTTCCCAGAGTTAGTGTGGGGAGACGCTTTGTCTGCATTTGGACCTGGATGGAGGCCTGGAGGCTCTTTGAGGGTCACACCAGGCAGCTCTGGGAAGGGCCGTCACCAGGACAGCAGTGTCCCTCTTTCTGGGGTTTTCTTTTGGTGGGTGGCTAACTCCCAGCGAGGACACAGAGAATGGAACCAGTGTGCGTGTGTGGTCTTTATTCCTGTGGGCTCCTTCCTTGACTCTGGAGTGAAGGATGGGGTCCTGGCTGTACGTGTTTAGGTGACAGAAAGATTTGTTTGCCCATAAAATGCTGATAGTCTCACGAAGCTTGCTGGAGGTCTTACCAACTAGAGATTGAAAGGCGTGTTGGTTAGGGAGAGGAGAACCTGGGCGTTTGACATTGTTGGACAAAATACTGTCTGCTGAGAGGCTCAGAGTGATGTCGCTGGTTAATTGGAGTCTCTGAAGGAGGACAGAGGGCGGGAGGACTGGGAGGGCCTCCCCGCCCCTCACCTCTGATTAGCGGCCCTCAGGTCAGGAGCTAGAGCCCTCCTGGGTCTCCAGTGGGATGTGGAAACTCCTGTGTGCGGTGTTATTTTTAATGATGGGATTTTGATTTATTCTAATGGTGGGTGCTTGGGCCTTTCCCCTGAAGAGCTCGGGGCACCTCTTGCAGGCTGGATAATCAACATTTCTAAACATGCCTGCACTGAAAGGGAGCTGGAATGGAGAGCAGCGTAGAGGAGAGGCCAAAGACGTGCCCCTGCTGGCTGCTGGCAGTGGAGGCAGCCCCCAGGGGCTCCTCGCCTGTCCCTCCCTGTGTGTGTGCCTCTGATGTTCCAGACAGGTCAGGAGGCCGCTCTTCACGCTACCAGGCTCTGAGCTCCCAGGGCTTTGGTCCTTTTTGCCAGGAAGAAGTTTGGACTCGAGGACTCATGGCATTTTCTTTGGAAGTGCAGCTGCCGTAGGTTTCACTGGTACAGGGCCATGTTGGTGCAGATTTCCTGCCCACCTGTGCAGGTGCAGGGCCTCCCCGGCATTGCGGTAGTGGATTTACGGAGCTGTCATCCTCTTAACCTCATGGCTGTGCATGCCATCCTGGCCTGCCCGTGAGGCAAGGGTCTCTTGAACCCCGCTCCCTTTGTGGGGGCCTCGGGTTTCAGTGACTACGGCCACACCCTCTCTGGCCTCCCTGTGCCCCTTGCTGCTCCGGCTGCTACGTTCCTGGCGGTGCTCCAGGCACAGTGGTGCTCCCCCCGCAGCCTCCCCGCACGCTGCACTGTCCCTGCAGGTGTCCCCTTGTGATGGCAGTGCTCCCCTCTTGTTGCCAGGGCTCTGCTGCCCTCAGAGCCCCACCCGTCCGTGGAGGGCCTGCCTTATTTCAGAGAACTCTGTCCTTGGGACGGTCCCTTGGTGCCTCCGTGCTTCTGCTCTTGGGTGCAGGTGGAATTCCATGTGTCTGCTTGGGCTGCCCTTATGGGGACGTGGAGGAAGTCTGCTGGCTTCCTTTTGCAGGGAACTCTGGGAAGTGAAACTCCCCCAGCCCAGGTTTGTCTGCCTGCAGTGTCGTATGAAGGGTGGAGGTGACACCCTGCAGGTGCTTGTGGGTGTCTTGAGGTGGCGAGGCTCTCCTGGGACTTGGAAGTGGCTCTTCAGTCAGAGTGTGGTGGTTCTTTCGAGCCAGGTACTATAAAAGGACCCCAAGAGAAAGGGAACAGCAGGATGATCCCAGAGGGCGAGTAGACGTGTACTGTTGCCCAATATGGCTGACTTAGGATTTGAGTTCCTAAGCCTTAATGATGGCATGCTGAGTGGGAGCCAGAAGAAAGGAGGGTCCAGGGAAGGGCAGGGCGGCACCTGGGAAGTCGTCTCTGGGCAGTGATCAGGCAGCTGCTGATTTGGCATGTGCCATTTCTGCCTCCACGGGTCTGCCCACTGCCTTGCCACGAACCTGCGGCTCAGAGGCAGTGCTGGGGCATGGCTCAGTGCAGTGGCACAGAGGCCTGCGCCCGTAGCGTGCCCCTCACTGGGTTTCCTGTGGTACTCGAGGGCCCAGGGAACTTGAGCTTTGCTGGCCTCCTCCCCAAGCTGTCTGCAGGGGTGGGCAGACACAGGCACGATGTCAGGGTCGGGGCTGCTCAGCCCCTGTCCTCCTCGGCTGGGGATTCCACCAGGTGTCTGGACACATTAGTGGGAGGAGAAATGAAATAATGGCCCAGTGACTTACAGCATGTTTTGCACACCCTCGTTCCCCGGCTTCTCTGTGCCCCGGCACCTGTCGGTGTCTGACAGCGGGTGGCAGGTGAAGCCTCTGGAGCCTCCGGAGCAGAGTTGTGACCCGAGCCTGTGGGAGACTGAAGAGCTCACTCAAGTGGTTTTCTCACTTGTTGAAAAACAGCGCACACACCAGTGGTGAGCCAACCACCTAGTGCACATTCATAGACTCACGGGTTTGTTCCTGCATCTCCACACGCCGAGCGCTGATGCTCGTTGTGACACGGATGGTCCTTGAGCACATCCTGCCAAGCCAGAGAAGTCGGGCACGTCTCCTGCTTTGCCATGCGTGTGCCGGCTGGGGATGGCCCTTGGGTTGGCAGCCAGCAGAGTCCGTGGTGCTCCCTGCAGGCCCTGCCTCTCTTTTCTCAAGCTCAGCGAGAAGCCCCAGCCCTGGCAGTGAGTCTTCCGTGCTGTCCTCTCTGCATTCAGGATGCCTGCTGAAGCCTGGGGCCTGTCCTGGGGCCCCCGTTTTGCTCCGGTTGGGTGCCCTTTCTTCAGCAGGAGCCTCCCCTTCAGCCCTCAGAGTTTCCTTCACACTGTCAGATGGTATCCTGCCCTCAGGTAGGGCCGTTCCTGGCTTCACCTGGCTCCTCGCTGAGGCTTGCAGGCTTCTCCACACCTTGCCTGCCTCCTCTCCAGCCTGCTGTGTCTCAGTCGCCTGTCCTGTCCCCTGGCTTCCCTGATGTCCAGCCTGCTGTCTCTCTCTCAGTCCCCTTCCCTGTCCCCCTGCCCCGGTATTTATGGCTGCGTTACGTGCCTGGAGCCAGCGACTGCTCCACCTGCAGGGAGGTTCCTTCCGTGCCTGGACTGTAGCCCGTCCTTCCCCCCTGAGGCTGTGAGCAGCCTTCCGTGCCATGCCGACTCTCCCTTGGCAGCCTGCCCGGGCACCTGCCCTTGGATAATTACCCTAGTGCTCCTTGACTATTGCAGTTGCATGGTGGCGACCATTTCGGAGGTTAGATGAGGGGCTGATGGGGCTTGCCTGGGGCCCCTTGGCCTGGGTGCTGATCTTGACCGTGGTGGACACGGCAGAGACGCGTGCCGTGCGCAGGAGGGGAGGACGCCCTGCAGCCCTTTGGAAAGCAGGCAGTGTGCTGCTTCAGGAAAAGGCATTTTCTGAGCCAAATTTATTGGCTGTTTTCACTCGTGATGAAAACTGCTGGGGGCAGTGCTACCCACCTGTCCTCAGCAGCTGCCACCCATCCTTCTAAGTCTGCCTCTTCAGGGCACACCTGCGTGTGGTGGCCATGCTGCCATTTGAGAGGGCAGTTCTGCCAAGGACCGCTGGCCAGACTGAGACTGTTGCTCAGGTGGAGCTCACTTCTTCTCAGTAAGTGCCAGTGACCCGACGCCACGTGCTGAGACTGAGCAGGATCGTGGCCTTGTCACTGCAGAGATGGCTTTGTGGTCTGTGCCCGCAGTGGCCCGAGACAGCCACCCGGGAGTGGGTTCAGCTGGTCACCTTCTTCAGCTTTCTTTACCTCCTCGCACCACCCCCACGTTCCGCATGGGCCTGTACTTGACGGGACACTGCTGGAATGGAACTGTGGGACTCACGTGTCCGGTTAGCACACTGCCTGGAGGGTGGCACCAGGCAGGAAGCAGACTGGCACAGCACTCTTCTGCTGCCCGCTCCTCCCCAGGTGCACCGGGCTGTTCTGTGTGTGCAGATGCACAAAACCACCACGGCCTCCTGCCACACTGGACAGAAAACCTCCTCTGCAGAGTGCCGTGTGCGTGCCCCCTTTTAAATTCGCACATGCTGGAGGATGTGTCTGCTTCCCTCCCGTCCCAGGTCTGTCTCAGGCCCCTGTGTACATGCCACAGCGACCAGTTTCCAAAGCAAGTCCTTTCCTCTCCTCCAGCTCTTCTCCTTCCCCAGCACGTCCTCCATGGTCTTCCTTCCTTTCCTCAGCTGCCATCACACCACGGTGGCTCCTGCCTGGCCTCCCTGCCGAGTCCTCTTCCACTGATTTCTGTGTGTGGGGCACTGGCTTTGGGGCTTGGTCCCTGGTCTTCTTGTCACTTTGCTCCCTCTCAGTCCCAGGCCCTTAAATGCCATATTAAAACATACACTTGCCTCTCTGCATTCGCAGACCTGTGTCCCTGTCCCTTCAGCTGGTTTTAAACACCCACACTGCAAGCGGCCCTGTCCACGCTGGCGGTGCACAGTGGCACCCTCCTTGTTGTGTGTGAACATCAGCGCCTTTCCTGTGCTCTGTGCTTTGGGTGGTTTTGCTACTGTGTTTGATACTGTGCTGCTGCTGCGTTTCAGGTCCCAACTCCTCAGCAGGGAGGGTTCTCTGGGGGCTTCTGGGCAGCCAGGGGCATTCCTGTTGCCGCTGAGCCCCGTCTGCCCATTGCCTCTGGCAGCAGCGTGGCTGACTCCGTGTGTACAGAATGTGGCCTTACTGTGTTCTTGGTGACGTCGGGTTGGACCCCTTTTCTTTGTGTCTGTTTACCAGTCATAGCTCTCATGTGAAGCTCTTTTCAGGTCTTCCGGTGCCTCCCTATCTCTTGCCGCATGTGATTTTCACTAGATGTGGGTGGGTTGGGTTGGGTGGGGGTAGCGTCCTGGCCGTGATGCCAGGTGAGGGCCGAATGCTCTGTGATGCTGATTAACTATTTTGCCCAAGGTGACCAAGTTCTGCAGGACAAAATGCAGCTGCTGACCCACCTGGGGCACAGATGCAGCTGAACGTAGAGGTGTCTGTGCCGCACCAGACCTGGATGGCGGGCTTGTGGGTCAGGACGGCTCCCCATAGCACTGCCGTTGACCCAGGCTGAAGCTGCTCTATCGGGACCATCTGTTTTAGACATTGTAGGATAGATCTCCTTGGCATGGTCTGAAATTCGAAGCTGTTGCTGGAACCCTGAGAGGTATGTTTACCTGAGGGAGGGTTAGCTCCAGATGACGTGCGCGAACTCACAGGGTGGCGTGGGGCTCGCTGGGCCTGGCTGCACTGGCAGCCTCTTGGGGGCTGCGCAGCGCCTCCCTCTCGGTACTGCCCTCTCCCGGCCCACACCATCCTTCCCCCACTGGCCTGCCCTTCTCATGCCCCCACCGTGCGGGGGTTTCTCGGCTGCTTCCTCAGTGCCCACCCTCTGCCTTGCCTTTTTCAAATGTGGGCTGGCTTTCCTCCCAGGTGGGCAGTTTTGGAGCAATGGACCCATCCTTTATGGCCGTCCCAAGATCCCTCTCTTGATAAACGGTCTCCGAAGCTGGGCCAGTCAGGGAGGGCGAGGCTGAGTGAGGGGCTGGGTTTGAGCCCCGGGGAGGAAGGGCTCTCCTTCCCCCACAGGTTCGGAGGAGAGGCATGAGGCCAGGGAGCAAGGCTCCCCCGTGTCCCGTGAGAGCAGAAGCTGGGAGTGGCGCCCACGCTGAGGCCTGGGCCGTCCACCACTTCAGTGCCCTGGGTTGCTCGGCGTCTGAACCAGCAGCCTCCTTTCACTGCTGCCTGCAAGACTGAGTTTTCAGGCACTGCAAGTGGTGGCGCGCCCCCCGGTGGCCCCAGATGTGACCTGGCGGTCCTCAGGCCACTCCGGGTAGAGTGCCTCTCCGCTTCCTCATGGTCAGCCATTTACTTGCTCCTCTGTTTATCATTAGATCTCCTAGGAGCGGGTCAGCTCCAGAGGACAAGGACCCTGTGGTAGGGCCTGTTGCAGAGACTCAGACCAACTCAACACTCCTGATGGGGTCAGGCTCCCCACCTTCTCCTAGGACCGTCTAGAGCACCTGGGCCGCCCGCCCACCATGTTCGCCTGTCCCTGCAGTGTGGGTCTGGGTGTGCGGGCGTCTCCGCAAACTGTAGCTCACTGAAGTTGAGGCTGCTGCGTGAGAGCATCACCATCTCTAGCCCCCCAGAGCTGGGGCGCGGGGAGTGGTGGCCGTCAGCCGCTCTCAGCTTCTCCATTCCGCTCCCTGCTTCAGCACCCAGTCCCCCCTGGGCCAGCCTGTTCCTGGCTCTCTTCCTGACCACCCCTTCCTTGCCATTTCCCTAGGAGCTTCCTCCTGGAGTTGTAAGCCACAGAGCCTGACTCCTTCCTGTTCCTGCCTGTCTCCTGCTGCTCATCCCTCCGCCTGCACATCTCTGGGTTGGGAGTGTGGGGCTCCTGTGCTGTGTTGGCACCCTTCCTCTCCTGTGTCTCCTTCTGTCACAATTGCCTGTGGGCCTTTGCCCCCGCTTCTGCAGCAGGATTGTGCCTATCTTCATCGCATCCCTACAGCCTAGTCTCTGGCCAGGAGTATTGTTCAGGAACTGCTCACTAATGGCATAAACAATTTAAACAGCATGTAACAGGGCACTTAGAATTGGGTGGACATGCAGACATTTGAAGGAATGGAAAGAGGTGATATTAATTGTTGATTCCTGGTACCTCCATTGGCAACTGGAGATTTTATGTATATTCTTTGAAAATGGGTTTAACAGTGAGATGGTGAGATTCTATTAGTTTTTAGACACAAGTTTTCCAACTCCATATGAAAAGACCCACAAGCAGCTCCTACTAGTCATTCTGCATGCAGAAAGGTGAATTAGACCCGTACCTACACCACATAGGAAATCAACTAAGAATGGTTGCAGACCTCAATGTAAGAGCTCACATTGTAAAACTTTTGGAAGGAAGTATAGAAGAAAATCTGTGTGACTGTAGGTTAGGCATCGTTCTAGGACTCCAAAAACACAACCGTGACAGTGAAAGTTGGTCAGTTGATCGTCATCCAAATCAAAACTTTTGTCTTTGAAAGACTCCATTAAGAAAGTGAAAATATAAGCCACAGACTGGGAGAAGGTATTTGTAAATCAAATGTCTGATGAAGACTTGCATGCAGAATATGTGAAGAACTCTTACAGCTCATCAATAAGAAGACAACCTGACTAGAAAGATGGAGAAAGGATGTGAATGGACGTTTCACCAGAGAGATCATGTGACGGCTGGTCGGCACCTGAAAATACATTCAGCATATTGGTCATCTGGGGACTGCATGCTGGAAACACTCCCCACCGGCTGGAATGCCTGCCTTGGAAGGAGACACCAAGCCCCGGAGAGCACCGTTCATCTCCCCGGGGCTCTGAGAAGGTGCGGTTGTTTTGAACAAGGTTTGGCTATTTCTTAAAGAGTTTCACTGTGTCACATCGACCCAGGAACAGTGAGTGCTTCTTAGGTCTCCCGGAACACACGCGCGCAGTCCCACTGAGAGTGTGCGTGCGTCTTCGTGGTGGTTATCCAGGATGGCCCTGGCGAGGGCCTGCCGGCTGTGCTGGAGCTGCTGACGGCGGAGGGATTGTGTCAGTGCAGCAGTGTGCCGGTCAGCCGGGGCGGGGACAGGCCGCGGGGTACGCCCCCGTGCTCCTCAGCGCTGCTCACCAGAAGCAGCCAGGAGCGGAGGCTGTGTCGTGCATGGCTCTTCATGAGAAATGCCCAGATGGCCCGGGAAACAAGTGGTGGTTGCTGGGGCTGGAGGTGGCGGTGGGCATGGACACGAAACCAGCAGATGATTTTTTTGGCCTGGAATGGCGTGCACCTTGGCTGTGGCAATGGCAGCCTGACTCTACGCTTACTAAAAGCTGCCGAGTTGTGTGCTTCTCTGGCATGTGAAGAGTACTTGGTGAAACCGTTTTAAGGAGGGGCAGTGTCCCTGTGATGTTGTGGTAAGAAGTGTCCTATCTGCTTTCTGCCATGGTTTCTGGCCCTGGGCTCCTAGAACCCTCGGAATCTCTGGGATAATTGTCTTTGGTCTGCTTTCCAGGTGTCTGGTGGCAGGGCCCCTCAGTAGTCTCAGGATGGGGACAGGTCACCAGAAAGATGGAGGCAGGACTATCAGCTGCATCTGTGTCCAGGAGGGGAGAGGACCTTAACAAAGCACTGGTCATCAGTGGCCAGTGATTCCATCGGTAACGCCCACCTAATAAAACACCCACAAACCCCAGAAGAACAGGGTGCAGGAGCCTCCTGAGGGCTAAGTACATAGAGGTGCCTGGGGGTGGCGTGTAGGAGGCCATGTGCGCTGGCCCCGCACCCTGAGCCCCTCCATGCCTCTTGCCTCTGCATCTCTTCATCCGGTGCTCATCAGGAGCCTTTGCGCTGTCGTTCAGGATAAATGGGTAAACGCAATTGAAGCTTCTCCCTGAGTTCTGGGAGCTGCTCTGCACATCAGTGGGGACCGAGGAGCTCCTGATGTGTAGTCGGCTGGGCCGAGTGTGGGCAGCAACCTCCCACCTGCAGTTGGCATCTGAAGTGGGGCAGTCTTGGGGACAAGCCCTCAGCCTGGGGTCTGACGCTGCCTCTAGGTAGAAGATGTGCTTCTGCTGATGGGTCCTGGAGGTGCAGTCCTGTCCTGTGGCTGGCCGGAGCCCTGCTCCTGCTCCAAGCTTTCCAGCACCAAGTAGCCTTGTGTTCCTTTGAATCCCTCTGGACCCTGTCCACCTGAGCTCCAAGTGCTGTGTGTCCTTAGGACTTGGTCCTGGCTCCTGGGCTCTGTTGCGCTTTCCCCTGGGGACAGCATCCAGTGTGAGTCACATGCATATATCTCCCCCTCAGAACTCCCACCCTGGCTTCAGGGTCAGGAACAAAACTGCCCCCCGTCCTCTCCAGTTTTATACCTGGGTGGCAACTTGAATTTAGTCCATTCAGAACCAGCTTCCAGCCTTTTTTTCTGTGGTCTTCTGCTTCCCAGTAAACGTACCGTGATTTAATTCTTGGATGTCTGACCTCCCCAACCAGAATGTGTTTTCGAGGAGAGCCATGACTGCTTTGTCACATTATATTCATGGCCCCTGAAACAGTGAAGGTGCTCAGTAACTATGGGAGACTGAGTGAGTGTGGTAAGGACCAGGGACCACACAGGAAATGCTGCCTGGGGACCTGGGGTGGTGTGTGACTGGAACGGGGTGCTGGGAGATGTGTTGGAAGGTGTATTTAAGTCGCATTCTCCTGGGATGACCATGTCACATTTGTAAGGATGAGGTGACTGACCCGCCCCGGCTCCTGCCTGTGGGGCTGCTGGAGCCTCGGCAGGCGCTCGGTGCTCCAGGGGGGCCTCAAAGGATGAGCAGACTCACCAGGCGTGCGGAGGGGACAGAAGCGAGGGGAGAGGTGGTCTCCAGAGGGTGTGTCAAGTGGGAGAGTCACTGTGGTCAGCGTCCATACCTGGGCTCTGCTCCTGACTTCGTGACAGCGCCCACTGGGGACAAGCCTCTGTAAAGTGGGAATGAACACTCACGGGCGGATGCAGTCCTGGCCGTGGGCCTAAGACTACCCACACCTCTGGCCCCAGCCCTCGTCCTGTGCTCAGGTGGCCACGGAAAACCAGAGATGGATCCTCCAGGTCCTGTGACCGGTGCGACTCCCACCGTGAGTGGCAGGACCCTCGGCCTCCCTGCGGCTAACAGAGGAGGACCCACTGCCGAGCACGTCCTGACCAGCATGTAGGTCAGCTGCCAAGAGAGCCAGTGCTTCTTGGCAGCTGCATGGCCCATGGTTCTTGCTAGCTTAGGGCCTCTGCCTGGAGGGCAGCGGTGAGTGTTTGTATCTGAAGAAAGATAGCCTCTGATGCACAGAGAACTCTGTTGAGGGAAAAGAAGTACCAGCTTGCCCATGGTGACGAGGCCGTATCAGGGTTTAGGAGATACCCCTCCGTTCAGAAGGAGGTGTGTGACACTCAGGCGAGGAAGGCTGCCCTCTAAATGCAGCACAAGGGAGGCTTCGTAGTCCCAGGCAGAGTGAGGGGTCAGCATGTGAGAGGGACTCTTGCTAACTGGCCTGGTGGGGACAGCAAGGCTGGGAGATATGACCACGGTGAGCTCACAGCATTCTTTTCTTTGCTTTTTTTTTTTTTTTTTTTTTTTTGCTTCTTTTGGGGGTACTGGGGATTGAACTCAGGGCCACTTGGTCACAGAGCCACATCCCCAGCCCTATTCCATATCTTATTTAGAGACAGGGTCTCCCTGAGTTGCTTAGCACCTTGCTTTTAAGAGGCTGGCTTTGAACTCGCGATCCTCTTGCCTCAGCCTCCCGAGCTGCCGGGATGACAGGCATGTGCCACTGCGCCCAGTGAGTTCACAGCATTCTTGCCAAAACTGGGCGAGGCGCACTGAGGCAGGGCCCATGGAAGAGGCCTTGTTGAGCAGGGCCTACAGGAGCCTGTCTAGAGTTTGGTCTTTGTCAGAGCATAGTAAATACATCTGCACACGTGGATGCCACTCGCGGGGCTGGCGACTAGGCTCTCTGCAGCGCTTATTTTGGTGTCTGCTGCTTGGTCTTGAAGGCTGAAGGTGGGCAGGTGGTTGGGCCCCACCAGGCTAAGCTGGACCCTGCAGGGATGGCTGGAAGCCCTGCCTTGTTCCCAGCACCTCTGACCTCTGCCATGGTGGTCCTGGGGAAGGCTGGTGCCTTTGCTTCTGCACCAAACATGCACCTGGCCAGGAGCAGCACTGAAGCAGAGGAGCTGGTAGGGGCCAGAGGAGCACAGCCTTGGGTGATGCGCTTGTGACCAAGCCCCCAACAGAGATGCCCAGCCCCTTCTGCCTCCAGAGCACACGCTGCGCTGACGCTGACGCAGCTCCACAGGAGGGCCCTGGAACTGTTGTTGCAGCTAGGCTAAGTGCACACGGTGCTGATGGTTTTAATTTCTGGTGTGAATCTCAAGTCCATTTTCAGGAAGTGGAAGATAAATCACCATTGATAAAATGCGCTTCTTTTTTTTTCTTGTCTAGCATATTTGATATTTTACTTATTAGCACCTGGTGCAACTTTTTGTTTTCTTCCTGGAAAGTCCATACTAATAGCTTTGGATGGGTTATACTGGAATAATCGGAAAGATAATTTTGCCCTACTTCCCTGTGTGATGTCAGAACATTGATCTGACATCATGTGATGCTTTCTGAGTGACCATGAATTATGCTGTGAAGAGAAGAAAACGTTCAATAAATATATGAAAAAATGTTCAACATCTCTAGCAATTACTCTAAGATTTCATCTCACGACAATCAGAATGGCAATTATCAAGAATGCAAGCAACAACAAATGTTGGTGAGGATCTGGGGAAAAAGACACACTCATACGTTGTTGGTGGGACTGTAGATTGGTGCAACCACTCTGGAAAGCAGTGTGGAGATTCCTCAGAAAACTTGGAATGGACCCACTATGTGACCCAGCTATCCCACTTCTCGGTTTATACCCAAATGACTTAAAATCAGCATACTACATTGACGCAGCCACATCAATGTTTATAGCAGCTCAGTTCACAATAGCTAAACTATGGAATCAACCTAGATGCCCTTCAACAGATGAATGGATAAAGAAACTGTGAGATATATATATCTCTCTCATATATATATATATATATATATATATATATATATATATATATATATACACACACACACACACATATATATACACACACACACGTGATGGAATATTACTCAGCTTTAAAGAAGAATGAAATTCTGGCATTTGCTGGTAAATGAATGGAGTTAGAGAATATCATGATAAGTGAAATAAGCCAAACCTGAAAAACCAAAGACTAAATGTATTCTCTGATATGCGGAAGCTAATTCACAATAACGGGGTGGGGGATAGGAAAGAATAGAGTTACTTTATATTAGGTAGAGGTGAATGAAGGGAGGGGAAGGGGAATGGGGGAAGGAAGAATAGTAGAGTGAAACAGACACTATTGCCTCATGTACATGTATGACTGCATGACCATGTGATCCTACAGTATGTATAATCGGAAAAATGAGAGTTTACACTCCATTTATGTATGATCTATCAAAATGTATAAATGCATTCTACTCTCATGTACAACTAATTAGAACAAATAACATAAAAAATTTTTTTAAAGATTATACTAGCCTAAGCTGAGTGTGGTGGTACACACCTGTAATAGCTTGGGAGGCTGAGGCAGGAGGATCACTCAAAACCAGCCTCAGCAAAAGTGAGGTGCTAAGCAACTCAGTGAGACCCTGACTCTAAATAAAATACAAAATAGGACTGGGGATGTGGCTCAGTAGTTGAGTGCCCCTGAGTTCAATCCCCGGTACCCCCCGCCCCCCAAAAAAGAATGTACTAGCTTAAAAATCATGATTATAAACTATATAAAATATATTTAAAATAATTTAATAAACATAACAAAACTATTAATTGCATGTTATAGAAGAAAAATATCATTGAGATTAGATTATAAAACTATGAGGTATTAGAGTCAACAAAAACATTCTAACCTGACTAGTATATATTTTTATTTTCTGAAAGAATTAAAAAGAACTATAATTTCCACCATAATCACCCTGTTTCTTAGAAAACAAATCCTCTCAATAAAACTCTCTTCTTACAAGTAAAAAAAAAAAAAAAAAAAAAAAAAAAAAAGACAAAAACGTGAAGTTGTCTGTTCCTTTTATTTCCATTTGAAGTGGCTGGGGTTTGTGTCGGGAGTGTTCTCGTCCGCCCTCTGGGCTTGGCGGGAGTGTGGGTTCTCCGCGTCTTCCAGACACAGAGTGCACGGGCGGGAAGCTCTCTTGTGTACCCTCCATGTCTCCCAGGTCGAGTGCTGCACTGGATCCCTCAGGACGGGAGGCGACCTTGGGCCCGTCCGACTGTGCTGCAGGCTGAGGGAGGGCGGGGTGCTGTCGGCCAGAGTCTGCAGGAGCCGTGGGGCAACCCTGGCGGTGCCCCTGGTGTTTGTGGGCGGAGTACACGGTCCACAGCTCACTGGAGGTCTGTGCTGGGGAGGAAGCGTGGCCAACCTGAGAGGCCAGGCAGGCAGGGCAAGGCCAGGCCCTGTGGGAGCAGAAGGAGGAGGCCTGGTCCTAGAGGCAGAGGCAAGGGAGGCTTGGGGCTTGGAAGGTGCCACTTGCCTTCCTCTTCTCAGGAAAGGGAGGAGGTGCTCTAGACAGAGGGCGTGAAGTTGGGGGTGAGCGGAGAGACCGACTTGGGTGGCTTTGGACTGAGAAATGGTTGTGCAGAGAAGCCGAGGTCGTCTGCCTCCCCGTTCATCCCTGAATTGCCTGGCAGGGAGCCTCAGGGCGGAGGGGTGGTGGGTTTTCTGGAGGTTGACAGTTACTGCCGTCCTGCTTTTCTCTCTGGGTGTAGTTTTGGGGCGTGGATCATCACTTCCTGCTTTTGTTTCCTTAGCTAGCCCAGCCTCTTCGACCCTCTGTGCGTGTCCCTCTCAGGGCGCCCCTCACAGCGGCCAGCCTCCCCCGGTCTGCAGTGGGGCAGACAAGCCCCTCTGGGCACCAGCCCCATTCAGGAAGGCTGGGCTCACCCCGGGCTCTCCTGAGGCCACACGGGGCGGTAGGCTTCAGCACACATTCAGACCACAGCAGGGTGCAGGTGAGGGTCATGCACAGCCGTGCATGTTGTTGCCTCTCCTCGGGTCACGCCTGGGGAGTGGGGCAGCCTTCGCTCCTTCCCCGGCTTCCTCCTCTCCTCCAGGTGCCCTTAGCTGGGTGTGGATTTTGTTATTTTGTTCAAAAAAGACCTGGTCCTCAGGGACAGTAATCGCATTTCTAAAGAAAAACCTGAGAGATTACAGTGCCAGTCCCAGGCCCGCCCTCTAGGCCTGTGGAGTCAGTGTCCACACCCAGGGCCAGGAGTACCCTTCATGAGGACGCTGGTGCAGGTGGCCGGCAGGTGTGCAGCGAGGATGGCGAGTGGGCGTGGTAAGCAGTCATGACACGAAAGCCTCCCTAGGCTTCCCTATTTCTGAAGACCAGTCTCTCCTGTCCCCTTGGTTGTTATTTAACTGGTTAGGAGGTCACAGTCACTGCCCTGGCCACCCACAGGGGGATTTCTGTCTCCTTTCCTGATCTCCCAGGGTTGTGAGCTGTGCCCCAGCTGGGCCAGAGTTAGTGAGTGTTTCTACTGGAAAGCACGGGGGCTGCCATCCCAGCAGGCTCGCTTTACCCGGAGGACCAAGCTGAGCAGGGACACAGCCTGGTCTCCACCCAGCTGCACTTGCCTTAGCTCCTGTGTGAATCCCTGTGCTTGTCCATCACCTCTTAATTCCAGGTATTTAAATATATTTCCTTCCTCCCTCCCTCCCTCCCTCCTTCCTTCCTTCATTCCTCCCTCCCTTCCTCCTTCCTTCATTCCTTCCTATTGAACTCAAGGGTGCTTCATCCCTGAGCCAAGTCCCCAACCCTTTTTTATTTTTCATTTTTGAGACAGGGTCTCACTAAGGAATGTTTTTGAATTTAAGGAAATTGTAAAGTAATATTGGAAATTAGAATGCAAAATCTCTTTTCCTAGGTTTTGGTATTGGTTAGGGTAAAATAACGTGACCATAATAACTGGAAGTTTCCTGTACTGTGGACTGTCAGATGGGAACACGGAGTGTGTCGAAGGCCCTCTGTGCTTAGTTCCTGCCACCAGACCAACAAACACTTGGCATTTAGGTGTTGGCACTGACTTTGTTCAGCAAAGCACACAGAGCTCCACCGTGACTCTGGCCACAGATGAAGAGTGTGGTTTTTATATCACTAAGGCAACACTTTTTTTCCTTCCTATTTTCCATTTCCAGTGTTTTCCCCCTTGAGGTTCCCCCTGGATTGTGTACATGGCTTCTTGGGAAGTTTGAATTCGCTCTATTTCATTTTTCACCTGGGTGGGGAGAAGGCAGGTCTACGTATGAACTGCTCTGTCAGAGCCCTGCTGGGAGTTCTTCAGGACAGAGCATAACTTGTTTCTATTACAGTTTATATGATTTTTTTTGTTTGCTCAGAAATAGGCAGAAGCAGTTGAATAAAACCTAGGGAAAGGAAGGGGAGCTTTGGACTTCCTGTTACTTGTGTGTTGAAGAGATAAATGCTGTGTAGTGCATAATGGGAACCTTCTAATAAGATGTGTGTTGCTGGAGAAACCACAAATGTAACAGCAAGGTGAAAAAGCCATCAGTGTGGCAAAGTCCCAAGTGTATGCGAGGATTTACTAGTTAAGGGAAAATACTAATTCGTTGAGTTGTGGGTGGACTAAACATGAGTGTCCGGGTGGCCTCAGAAGGGCCTTCTGCAACCTCCTCAGAGTCTGGCCTCTAGGATGGAGTGGCTCCACTGGCCTGCTTTCAGTGGGTGAGCACAGTCCTGTTGCCTTGCTGACTGGCCCTGTCACCGTGTGGCCTGGGCCCTGCCTGCCATTCAGTCTGGAACATGGTAGCGCCTCCAAAGCCATCTCCTTGCTTCCCAAGCCCTCCCTATCCTGCCTGCCCTCCTCTGGGTGGCCCAGTGATCTCTAAAGCAGGTACCTGTAGCTTCTTACTGCACAAATAGCATCAGCGCTTCCCTTTGCCGACAGAAGCCACGCTCGGTGCCTTAGCATGCTGTGCCCTGTTCTCAGTCTGTGCCATCCACCTCCAGTGGCTCCTGTGTGTCCCCGCCCCACCTCCCAGCCCAACTCCCTGGACACCTTCGGGTGCCACGTCACTCCCTTCTCGCTGGAGCGTTTCCCCACGGTGTGCTGGGTGCTGATCAGTGCTTGTTGGTTTCCGGCTTCCACATCTGAGCTGCTGTGTGAAACCTGGGCAGCTCTTGGTTTTTCTAGATGCAAACCCAGCACAGAGTCTGGCTTAGGGGTTCAGTAAGTGCTGGTTAGATGGAGTTGCCTTGTTTTTCTGTGGTGCAGAGAGAAACATCTTCTTGCTGTGCACTTGTGAGGATCAGAGTCAGTCAGCGTGAAGAGCCTGCCTGTGCGGTGTTCTCAGGAACTCCTGTCCTTGTTCTTGGTTTGCTCCTCACGTCTAGAATTCCGGAAGTGTCTACGTGCTATTCCTATGTTGCGGGAAGCAGAGGGTAGAGAAGCAGCAAGCGGCACTCGGAGAGGAGGAGGTCGCCAAAATTCATTTCTCACCGGTGGGCCCAGAGGAGAAGGACACTCCAAATCCGGAGCCTGATCCAGTGTCTCTCAACATTTGTAGGCTATTTGGCGCCATCTTAGACCCATCCTACCATTGGGGCTTTTCCCTCTTTTGAAAACTTTCCTAACCTACTGCTGAAGGCCTTGTGCAGGGTCTCTGAGGTAAAGCTGCTCACAGAGCAGGTGGGAGGAAAGGGCTCTTTTCACAGGCATCTGTGACATTTCAAGAGGGAGCAGCCAACGCCTAGGGCTGTGACTGACCATCCTGGAGGTGGGGACCCATGGTTAATGAGGCTTCCTGGAGAAAGTCTGAGAGAGGGGAGGGCCCTTCCCCGGCACCGGCCTCTTACCATGACGTTTCTGTGATTTCATTTCAGGTCTGGTTTTGCCATCACACTTAAGCCAGGAATCCTCCAGCCTCCTGTCTTGATGAGGGTTCATGTCCATTGTGGGACAAAGTGCAGAGAGTGTAGAAAAGGGTTAGGGATGCTTGACTTTGGCAGAGGAAAGTATGGGCTGTGGTCTTCAGAATCAGGCAGAGCTGGCTTTGCATCCTGACTCATCTACTTGTTAAATGTGACCTTTGACAATTTATTGACTATACTAAGCCTGATTTTCAAATGTAAAATTAAGGCAAGTGTCTGGTCCGCTGGGGATTATGGGACCTGGCATGAATCATCTGCAGCCTGGTGCTGAGAAACAGGTGCCTAGGATGTGTTCGTATCCTCGCTCACTTTCCTTGCTTGACAGGAAACTGCCCCTGACGGTTCCAAAGGTCCTCTTGCTGGAGGTCCTGCATAGCTAGCTCTTAGTGGTGTCACTGAGACTTGGAGCGGTGGAGGAACCACTAAGGGAGCCAGAAGACCCTTCCAGGCAGGATTTACCCCGTCAGGCAGGAGCGGGGTCGGGTGGGGGCGGCCTTTATTTTTTGGCTATGTCTGACTCATCTTCATTTTCTTTACAACAGTGTTTTTCTCAGTGGTGAGTTGCAGGTGCTTATTCGTTGCTATGTCTGACTTAAATGACAGATCTGCAGGCATGTCAGGCCCGTGTCAGAGTGAGGTAAGCAGAGGCGTGGTGAGATCCAGGCCAGAGTGGAGTGGGAGGGTGGTCCTGGGCAGGTGCTGGTTCTGAAAGCGGGAGCGTCTGGCAGATGTGGCGCTGGCTCTGTGGACTGTGACTTGGCCTTGCTCGGGGCCTGGCGTGGTCCTGCCAGTGGGAATGCAGGAAGTGACTCAAGGCCACTCGTGAACGCCCATTCCTTTACCGAGTAGCTCTTTAGGTTTCAGACCTCAGATCTGATGTAGAATCTTGAATCTGTTAGCATTTTCTGTCACTTTCCTGCAAGGAGTTCAAAATCACAAAGCCCAGTGGGCACCACAGGGGCTCTCACCCAGGGCAGCCACAGCGGCGGCTGCTGAGCAGTGGGAAGTACGTGGTGTGTGTCCTACGGTCTGTGGCATGTGTCTCTTGTGGCCACCGGTCCTTATTTGTTGGCTTTGCTTGTACGTGTGGCATGCGGACAGAACACCCATAGTTGTCCCAGGCAGTCATCAGATCCTGCTGGTGCCCCACTTCAGTGACCTGGGAGAGAAAGAAGGCGTCAGCTCAGTCTTTATTGGACACCATCTTATTTGTTGTTGGTGCATTTTGGTTGTGCATAGTAGGGCTTCATCGTGGCGTGTTCGTGCACACACATGGTGTGAGGTGGGCGGTTTCCTTCCCCCACCTCCCCTCCTCCTGTCTCCTGCCCCGTCCCTTTCCTGTACTTGCTGACCCCCTCTACTTCACGAGGTCTCTGTTTACTTTCTTCTCTCTAGCGTCTGCCTGTGAGAGAACATCTACTGCTTGACTTTTGAGTGCCCGGCATGATGCTCTCTAGTTCCAGTTGAATAAGAAAGGGACTGGGGGATGCGGTGGTGGCTCAGTGGTAGAATGCTTGCCTGGCAGGTGAGCGGCTCTGGGTTTGATTCTCAGCACTGCATATAAATAAAGACCCATTGACAACTAAAAAAAAAAAAATAAATAAAAAAAAAAGGAAGCGTTTGAGTCAAGTCAAACTAACAGTATCTCTTAAGCCATTTCTAAGCAGCTGGAATCTACTTGAGGGGAAGTTATGACATATTACCTGGCGAAGTAAAATGCAGAGCCCCTCTTTAGGATGTTCAGAGTTGGTCCTCTTTGACTGCTCAGAGAACACAATGGCCACTTAAGGGGAAGAGCCTCTCAGTCCATGGGGCAAGCCTGTTCTCCAGGCCTTTCCAGAATATCTGCCATAGGCTGTAGGATGCCAGAACCCTGTGCTGGCTTTGGCCTTTGTCAGCAGTCCCGAGGGCCCATGGTGTGTAGGATGTCGGCCTCTGCAGGAGGCTGGCTAGAGGCTGCGCCTGGCTGGCCAGTGCTTCCTCTTCAGCAAGCTGTCCTTCCTCTGACGGTCATCCTGAAGATGAGGTTCTCTGGAGGCATCCAAGGGCGTGCTCCCGCTCCTTCGCTGTGGACCCAGGGCCTTGTGCACGCTGGGCCTGCACCCCACCACTGACCTGTGTCCCCGGCCGTTCAAGGGCTCTTCTAACGTTGCAGCCACGTTTGGTGCACCTTGGGGGAGAGTCTCTCCTGAATCTGAAGACTATGCACGGATAGTCCCAACCCTGCGAAAGCGGAGGCTCTGCAGCGTGAGAAGGTGCTGCTGCTGTGGCCACAGCGACACAGGAGGTCAGAGATGCGGTGTACGTCGGCCTCACCCCAGCCGCTCTGCGGTCACAGGGCTGCGGTGCTCACGTGGCGGGGCACCGAGCTCCTGGAGGTGGCGAGGCCACAGGTGAGCCTGGGGATGCTGGGGCCTTGGAGCTGGCAGCAGAGGGAGCAGAGCCCCCGCCTCTGCTGCGCTGTGGACCCGCAGGAGCTCCGCTGTCAGGTGCCTCTCTCTCGTCTCCCGCTCCCTCCGCCCTGATACTTGGGTTTTGGTCACAAAGCTCATAGCAGCACTCACAGCTCCTACACAGGAGGGTGCTTGCGCTCAGTCCCTGACAGCCTACGCCTGCGCCCCCTGTGGCGGGAGGGGGAGGGTGCGTGAAGGGCGGGAGGTGGGCCGAGCTCTCCAGGGTGACCAGCTGTCCAGCCTGAGCTGCTGCTGTCTGTGTGCCGTCTTGTCTCCTCAGCCTCTTGCTCGTGCGTCAGTGACGCGTGCTCGAGCCGACTGCCCTCTGACTCCCAGTGGGTCTGTCTCGGCTGACCTCCTGTTGCAGCGTCCTCACGTGTAGCGACTGAGTCACGGGACACGCGCACGAGCCTGTGTGCCGGGAGCTGTTGGGAGGGGAGCTGAGCCCTCTTGGCAGTGCCTGGAGGAAGGGCTTTGCGGCTGCCACCCTGCCCTTCCTGGCCCTCCTCACCTCTGGCAGGCCCAGTGAACCCGGGGTCTCGGTACTCATGGGCGAGAGTGGAACCACCAAGGGCTGCCTCCGTGGGCATCAGGTGCCACACCTCGAGCTGGTCCCTCTACTGAGGAGGTTATCTATCAACTTAGATGCTGTTGTTATTTGTTTGAAAGACAAAAATTGGATGAGATAGAAAATGTCAGATTTAATTTATTCAGCTACTCCTTCATTTCGCCGCCAGCTCATTACTTTGCTACTCAGCCCAAAGAAAATGCATTAAAAGTTTGCCATTCATCAGTGTCACGGTGGACAGGGACTTGGCCTGGTGAGGCTGTGCTGCGTGGGCCTCCATCTTGCTGAGGTGGACCTCGGTCTCTCTGTGTTTCTGGGCCGGGGGAGGGCAGGAAATGAAAGAAGTGATGCGCTTCCTTGGTGTTCCCAGGGGTCCTTGGTTTGGTTTGTCTTTCCACGTCTCCTGGCTCCACACCAGCTCTCCCGCAAGCTGCAGAGGAGGCAGGAGCCAGAGGCAGGTTCCCCTGCAGCCGCCTCTGGAAACAGTGGAGGGATTCGCTGAGCAGGGTCGGGCCACACTGCACCTTGTGACCATCACACCATGAAATCAGGGAGGCCTCGCGCCTCGAATGCCGAGCGCCTACTACTTCAGGGGTGTGACAGAAGTGCGTTTTACTCACACTTCACCTGGGGAAGAAAGTCAAGAAGCTGGAAGAGAAAAATTATGAAATCAGTACATATTGTCAAAGACAAGATTTATTATGAAGAAAAGTCTACTATAAACCAGAAATTACAAAGAGGGTCAATGAAGGCTTAATTAAAAAAAATTCTTTGAAGGTTTAAGGTGGGAATTTAAGAGTGAAGCTTGGTCTATTAAAAAATATATTTGTAACAAAAATTTGCTTATGATTTTATATAGTTTAGACTTTTATTGCTTCAGTTTCCAAATGAAGACTGGGCTTGTCTTCTCATGGGACAACACTGTATCCTCAGTTGAATTTATCGTCTTTTCCTCCCATGTTTCCTGTTTGAGATAAGGGTGATAACATTTTCCTAGTCTTGGAAGCTTATGGTCGTAGCTCTAGTTCAGACTGTCAGCCTCTGTTGCTCGGATCATTGCAGTAGACTCTTAATATCAGGAAGCCATGATGTTTCCTGACTTTTCTCCTTGCAATCTGTTTTTCACACCAAAGCCAGAATCATCATTTTTAGCACAGAAGCTTAGTGACATTCTGTTCCTCAGGAACCTTCAGTGACTCTCTCTTCTCTCTAGTAGTCTCAGCTCCATCTCAAAGCTGTTCATGATCAGATGCAGCCTGTGTGACAAGCCTGGTTCATACTCTCTCCATCTGCATAATGTACGTGTCATGTATATTGGGCATTTTTGTTCTCTCAGCACATGTCACGTGGGGTGCGCGCCCCTCGTGCTCGAGGACCCGCTGTTGAGTGGCTTCCTCATACAAGGTGAATGGATATGCAACATCTGTCTGTCAAGTGACTGTTGGGTGAAGGAGGGGGCTTTAGAAGAAAGGGAGGTGGCTGAGCACGTGAGGAGCAGAGCGGTGTGGGCCCTGATGCAGAGCAGAGCTCTGCACTTGGGCTTCTTCGTCTGCAGGATGCGCAGAGCAGCGCCACACGGGTGGCTCTGGGATCACTTAGAGCGTGTGTGCGGTCTTGGGACGGTGCCTGGCGCACACACGCCCGCGCAGGACGCCCGCTGCTGACGCAGCAGCTGCTCCTCAGCCTGCCAGACGCCTGTTGGCACTGGAATGGCTGTGCACTGCTGCCCTTAGCCCTTCCCCCGGAGGTGACAGGAGCTCGAAGGCGCCTCCCCCACCAGCCTTTCCAGCCCGCGTTCTTCACGCACGCAGCACCTACACACAGATCCTCCCTCACGAGCCGTGCGAGTGTCCACAAGGCACCAAGAACGCACATCTGGGCGGAGGCACTCTCTTCAATACAGGGTGCTGGGAAAACTGGGCGAGGCCAGACCTCAGCCCTGGCCACTCGGGGTCATCACGCGCCGGTCATGCGCTTCCCCGCGAAGCCCCACACCCTCGAGCCCCTGGAAGAAAGCAGGAGATGCTCCAGACAGCAGTCGGCAAGGGGTTTGTGAATGAGGTCATAAGAGCACAGGGTGGGGCAGACTAGAGCATTTCTGCACAGCCAGGGAGTGGCGTGAAGCGCGCCTGGGGATGGGGCCTCCTGCAGACTGCTCATCGCAGGGCATCCGAGCCTGGCTTTCTGTATGAACTTTCTGAAAGTTCAGTTTTATGCATTTTAAAATAATTCTATTACACAAATAATGCATGTTCCATATAGAAATCTTGGGAAGCATCAGCAGATGGAAAAATTCTGCATAATTTCACTTAGGTACTAACATCTTAGTGTATTTCTCTTGTATTATTTTCTATTGTTTAAAAAAATGGATTGATTTTTTAAGATTGAATTTACTTAGTTATTGTAATTCTGCACCTTGAATTTCCAAGGCATAGCAGACATTTTCTGTCTTGCTGAAGACTTTTTATAAATGCCATTCTTGATGACCCCAGTTTCCCTAACCACCACTTCATGTTGACTTCCAGATTCTCTCTCTCTCCCTTTGTGGTGCCTGGGATTCTACGGGGCCTTGTGCATACTAGGCAAGTGCTGTACCCCTTAGCTTTACCCCCAGATCTTTTTAAATTTTATTTTGAGACAGGTCCTCACTAAGTTGCCCAGGTTGGCCTCAATCTTGTGATCCTCCTGCCTCGGCCTCCTGAGTAACTGGGATCATAGGCATGTGCCACCAGACCCAGAGAATGTATGCATCCTTTCTAATTATTTACTAAGTCTTTGTTCTGTTTTGATTTATGACTGTAAGGACTAGAGGGATTCACCAGGCCATGTCTCATGTGCATGTAACATGATTGATTATTCTCTGTCCCACTGCCTGCCCTCTCCTCCCCTCCTTCCTCCCCCTGATCCCCTCTGCTCTACTGGTCTCCTTTCCAGTAGTATTAGTTTTAAAGTTGGTGCATTATAACTATGGAAAGCAGTGGGTTTTATTGTGGTGCATTTGTGGACGTGGCATGAACTGGTAGGTTTCTCTCCCCAGTGCTTCCCCAGGCCCTCAGTCCCCTTCCTACATCCTCTGGTCTCCCTTGGATTATATGAGGTTCCTTTATTCCTTTTTCCCCTCCCTGGCGTCCACGTATGAGAGAAAGCATTCACCTCTTGCCTTTCTGAGTCTGGCTCATTTCACTCCGTGTGATTTTCTCTAGTTCATCCATTTACCAGCAAGCGACGGAATTCCAGTCTTTCTTATGGCTAAGTAAAACCCCATTGTGGCCACATACCACTTTTTCTTTATTCATTCATCTGTCGATGGGCACCAGGGCTGGTTCCACAACTTGGCCCTTGTGAATTGTGCTTCTGTGAACATTGGTGTGCATGTTTCACTGTAGTATGCTGATTTTCGTTCTTCTGGATGAAGTCCACAGAGTGAGGAAAAGGTGTACACATACGCTGTTGGTACAGCCACGTTGGAGATCAGCATGGAGGTTCCTCCAGAGACTAGGAATGGAACCACTGTATGACCCGGCTGTCTAATCTTTATTCTTAGGTGGTTTTCTCTTTTAGACATCATACTAAGACCTTTAGAGATGTCTAAAATTCTTCTAGGTAGTACATTAAATGGGTAATTATGGAGTGAGTTGATGGCTTAACATCATTGCTTTTCGTTTTGGGAGAATACTTTTATAAGCTTGAATGGAACACAGGGAAATACCAACTCTCATGGTACTCCTGAGTGATTGCTTGTCACTGTGAAGTGTGTGAGAACGGAGGCGCGGGGTGTGTCTGGGAGGTGACTCCTGTGGCTCTCTGCGTTGTTCTGCGTTGGAGAGGCTTGTTTTCCTGTTTTGTGGCAGGTCTTAGACGTGTCCTGGTCTGCCTTGTCACTGATGATGGCAGGTGACTCTTGCGTCCCTTGTAGGTGGACCGTTACGCCACCTGGGAGGAGATTCGTTGCTTTCCCCGTGAGGTGTCACTGTGGTGCACGTGCGGATTGGCCATTTTGGGACATCTGTGTTTTCCTTACATGTGGGCAGTCTGCATTGGCAGTGAGACAAGATGGAAAAAGCAAGAAGTCTGAGCTCAGAGCTCTGATTTTGGCAATGATTTAAGCACGTGTTACTTTGATAACATTTTGAAAGTCACAAGCCTCAAGTTGCCCCTCTGTAAAGTGGGCCCAGTGACACTGTGAGTGGTGGAAAGATTATTAGATTAGACGAGTCTGGGAGAGCCCAGCCTCGCCCACCCACAGGGTGACCTTGGAGAGGCCTTTTAAAATCTCAGCTCCCCCTTTTCTCATCCCTGCAGTGGGGCTAACGGAACTGCCCAGTTGGCCTGCAGTTGTGGCCCTGCTGTGTGTGCTTTGAATGCCACTCACCACCGAGGGCGCTGGCTGCCACTTTCCCACCGCCCGCCCAGGTCTCCACTTCTGCGCCTGCATGCCTGCGGCTTGTCAAGTTCCTTTGGAGGACCACCAAGGATGACTGGACTCCCAGAGGAGTCCTGACTGTCGCTCCGTGGTGTCCACACCATCGCCCCTTTCCAGGAAAGCTTGTCCTCTGCCGGAGTCCCATCACGGACTGCCAGGATTCTTTCCAAAAGCATCCACTGGCGCTCCCCTTTCTCTCTGCCTGTGTTTTTCCCAAGGTGCTTTCCTGGGGTCTGTGCTCCCCGTCACCGCTTTCCCTGGCATTTAGGTGGCTCCTGTGTGATGGTGGCCCCTTTGTGCTTTGGACGTGGCCCACCTAGACCAGGGTTGTGCTCAGCTCTCCCGACCTCTGCGCCTCTGCCTGGGCCTGGGCTCTCCTCCCTGCTCCCAGCCTATCCTGCTGGCGTCTTCTTGTCTCCTCTTCAGCTCCACCGCTGTCGGGGCTCATGAGTGCTTCTTGACCTGGATGTGGTGCCCGGATCATTCTGGCACCTCTGGGTCTCCAGGATCTTGCCACCCAGGCACACATGGTGTCTCGGCCAGTGGCTGTGTGAACGCCTTCTTAGCTCTGAGCCTGGGATGTGGATTCCCTGTCTCCCGGGCTTTCCTGGTGGCTCTGGGTTGGACTGTGGTCTGAGGCTTGAGCTTGCTCCAGCTGCAGTGCTCTGGGTGGCCACTGGGGGCTTGGGCTGGCTCCTGGGCCTTCCTTGTGAGTCCCTAGTGCTGATGTTTGACTGGTTCAGTGAGACTCAGGTGTGCAGGGTCCCCATTGGGCCGTGGGCACAGGGTCACAAATGGGGAGGTCTTCCCTCCTCTCTTCTCTGAAAGAGACTGCGGGGGGGCACCGTTCTCTCCTCAGTGTTGGGTGGGGCGCTCTGGCCAAGCCACCTGGCAGGGGGCTTCCCTGGTGGGGTTTGACAGACACAGGGCCGCAGTCGCTGCTTCTTGTGTTGCTTCCCCCAGGAGTGTGTCTGTCACATCCTTTAACAGGGTGCCGGCTATGGGCATTGGTGGCACTCCCTTGTCCCCTCCGCCCTTCGTCCCTGACATGCATGTTTGTGTTTCTCTCTTGACTTGTCTCAGTGTTATTAATTGTTTTCTAAGAATCAACTTTGGGTCTTGATTTTCTTCATTGATTTCTGTTTCATTGGTTGTTTCCTTGGGTACAATTTCATGTTTTTTCCTAGCTTTTACAATGGAGATGAGCAGTCGCTTTTGGCCCTTCCTGTTTTCCTAACAGAGACACTGGCACTTCCTCTAAGCTTCAGGTGCAGGTTACAGATCTCCATGTGTGTCTTCCACTGCCATTTGGAGGTGCTTCCGCAGTTCCACTCATTTTAATTTGGACGCATGTGTGTTGCTTAACTTCCAGGTGTCGCGAGTGCGGTGGATCAGCCGCTGTGTGATTTCTGTTTCAGTGTCGTTGTTGCTGGGGGACTTAGTCTGTGGGATCTCAGCCTCGTAGCTATTGAGATCCATTTCTGGCAGGACATGTGCTCTGTCTGTGTTGGTGGGTTTCCCATGAGTGCTTGAAGAGGATCTGAACTCTTCAGGAGACGGTGTAGTGTTCCATAAACGTCAGTCAGGAGGGGACGTTTGGTAGTGTGCTGAATCTTCTCTGTCTTTACTGATTTTTTTCTACTCATTCTTTTAATTATTTTAATGAAGGTGTTAAAACCTCTAACTTCAGAATAATTGTGAAACTTTCTGTTCCTTCATCTGTTTATTTTTAAAATAGAATTCATTGTGGGTATTGGAGGCTTGCTTGCGATGCTGTGGACACCTGTAGATGGTGGAGTGGTCGCTGTGGCGAAGTAGGTTTATGTACCTGTGTCACAGTGACTTCCTGTGGCAGGAACAGCTAAAGTGTGCTCGTTTCGAGCACCTCATGTGCCCCTCACGCCCGCTGAACTCCTTCCCGTTTGCCCTGTCAGCTGACATGCAGGTCGCCTGTGAGAACCGTGGCCAGCAGAGGGAACATGGAGGCAGGTGTCCTTATAAGGGGGTGAGCTCATCTCCTGGGGTGTGTGCCTGGAGGAGGGGAGACTGGACGGGATGTATTCTCATTTCTCTGGGACGCCACCCTATTTTGCATAACGCTTTACCAACATTCCCTTCTGTGAAATACCAGGGTTCCCTCTTCTCACACACCACCAACACAGGATATTCGAAGATCAGTCGTTTTTTTTTTTTTTGGCCCTGGGGATTGAACCTCAGGAGCACTTAACCTCTGAGCCCTAGCCCCACCTTTTTTGTATTTTGTTTAGAGACAGGGTCTTGCTGAGTTGCTTAGGGTCTCACTAAGTTACTGAGGCTGGCTTTGAACTCAGGATCCTCCTGCCTCAGCCTCCCAAGCTGCTGGGATTACAGGTGTGTGCCACCACACCCGATAATAGTGTTCTTATAAAAGAAATTCAGACATTAACCCTGTTTTCCATTTCTATAAGTGAAACTTACCAGAATTAATTCTGAAACTATAATTTCAGATTGCATCAAACCGCATCTGGACTTTTTCCTCTGCATACTTCACTCTTCTTTGTCCTTAGTTTTTCTTTGCTCTCAGATTTAGAACAAAGATGTACTTCTTTCTCTGTTTTCTCCTCTCTACCTGTCTGGGACACCCTAACTGACTTAATGCAAACATGGTTGTCTCAGATGATTACTTAGAAGGAACAAGAGTAAACTGCAGTCACGATGCGGTGGCTTTCATGGCAGCGCCAGCTCCTGAGATGCCGGATGACTTGCAGATTGTTTACAGGCAGAAGTCAGCGGACCACATTTTCTGCCTCCATGAAGAAGAGTTTAATGAGGTGACAACTATTTTTCATTAGAGATGGTCTTCGTTTGTGTGGATTCTTTCATCTCTGGCATGGAAATAAATAGCTCTCAAAGACATTAGATGCTCTAATTTGAATGAAAGCATCGTTAGGCATCCTGATCAAAATGAAATGAGGTTTATTGATTTTTGGTGAAATGAATTAAGGAGCCATTACCTCCCACTGACTGGGTCATATGCTTGAGAATGTCAAGCTTTATCACAGGTTTCACTCTGGTTTGGAGTGTTGACAGATATCAGCAGCCCCAGAGCCTGGCTCTTCCACTGGTGTGATGGTGGCACTGGGCCCCGTGGTCAGGCCTCGTTTGTTGGGATAGGAGGACCCAGTCAAATCCCTTCCTCTTTGTGCCCTTGAGAAGAGCATCTCACTTCCTCAGGCCTGTAAAACAATATGTGCAGGAGGCGGTTTGAAACATAAAGGTGCGAAGGATAGCAAAATAATTCCCTGCACGCCAGCTGCTCCGGTTCACTGTTCCTTGAACTTTGCATATGTTTACTTCACTTCTTGTTTTTTTCTTTGCTGGATTATTTTAAAGAATGTCATTTTACATCTTCATACTTTAGTATGCCTTGTTGAAAATTGAACATTTCTTATATAATCATGATGTTAATATTATGTTTCAAATTACTAATTATTTGGTAGTGTTCAATGTCATTCTGTAATCAAATTTCTAAGAATAATTTTTATTGTCTTTCAAGGGAATAATAATGCCTTTCCCTCTCCCCTGGCAGGAATTTTGTGAGAGGGTATTTTGAATCAGAAAATACTGAGATCCTGTTATATACCAGGATACCTTGCTGTAAGGATTTTAGTGCCTGGAAAACTTTGTATAGTATTTGGCACATAGAAGGTGCCCAGAGAATGTCAGTAATGAAAGGCACTCTTCCCTTTAAGGAGCTTTCAGTACAAAACCCTTCATGGTTAGTTGTCAAACTTTAAAAAAAATTAAAGTAAAAATCACTTCTTGGGCTGGGGCTGAAGCTCAGTGGTAGAGCCTTGCACGTGTGAGGCACTGGGTTTGATCCTCAGCACCACATAAAAATAACTGAAAAAATATTTAAAAAAATCACTTGTTATGTTAGCACTTTTTAAAATTTTTGAATTTTTTAGTTGTAGGTAGATGCAATACCTTTATTTTATTTTTATGTGGTGCTGAAGACTGAACCCAGGGCCTCACGCGTGCTAGATGAGCATGCTACCACTGAGCCACAACCCAGCCCTATGTCAGCACTTTAAGGCCTAGAAACACAGTGGGAATCCAGTAACTCAGCACCCTGGCTTCCAGGTTCTGGTCTCTGAACCCTTTCCCACCGGAGGGAATGAAGGCTTCTCGGAGAAGTGATTTGATCCTGGGTCTGTGGCTGGAATGAAGGAGAGGATCAGAGTGCATTGAGGCCTTATCCACAGGACCCAGGAGCCAACCTGAAGGGACTTCCACTGTTGAAAGAGGTACACTTTGAACATCAAAAAGAATGTAATGGGGAAGAGGTGCAAGATGGTGAAACAGAGGGCGCTGCACTCCTTGTCGTTCCATGACTCGGGATTCAAGCAGAGGAAATACTGTTTCTCTGCTGGGCAGTCATCACTGCCCATCGATCCCCTGCAGTCTACTCCCATTCGTCCACTGCGATCACCCACCCTCTGCCAGAACATCGCCCACCTTTTAAGTGCAGATCGCTAGCTGACTGCTGCCTGTCATCTGCCATTTGCTGGTTTGCCGGCCTCTTGCCTGCCCATTGCCTGTCTTTCACCTACCCATTGCCCACAGCCCAAAATCCACCCGCAGGTTATTCTCTGTTAGCTTGCAGACCACCTATAGACCGCCATCAGACCTCCTGCTGCCTGCTGTTGCCTGGAAGTTTATTGCCACACTACCCATGGGTTTGGTTACATGCCACCGTCTTGGGACACCAGCCAGGGCCTGCAGGTTTGCTGCTGCCGCCTCTGCCATTTTGGGGCATGACCACCTTGGTCTGGGGACACAGGCCAGGTCCTGGAGATATATTGGGGTACCTGCAGGTCTGGTTGCACCTAAACTCTTTGTGCTCGATGTGGTGGTGGCTGCATCTGGCTGCCCCTCTATAGGGTTGCTCCTTTGTGTGAGCATGTCCCTGGTGGCCTCTCTGCAAGTTGAAAGGGCATTAACGGGAATGTGGAAGCTGAAGCCCAGGTCCATCAGATTGCAAATGGGTTTGTGTGGGCCAGTCTGGGTCTGGCAAGCCTGTGGAAAGACAGAGATGAGGGGCAGTTCCATTGGGGGCGCACAGGTTGAAGAAACTGGAGAAGACAGGACTCTCTGCAGCTCAGTGAGCCCTGAAGTGTGCAGAGACAGAGGGGACCAGCTACATTGGGTGGGAAGACTGTACGAGAGAGTGAGGGCACCTTGCTATCAGCTCACCCACCCAACCAGTCTGGCACCCACTGGAATGGAGCTAACATCAAACTTCAGACAACCCCACCTATCAGTGAAGAAGGGAAGTGGAGAAAAAATTTTGAAAATCAATGGAAGCAATCATTCGATTTTCCATTGAAACTTTTTTTTTTTTACCTTATCTCTCACATTTTTACCGTCTTTTTTAAAAATATTTTTTTAGTTGTCAATGGACCTTTATTTTATTTGTTTTTATGTGGATCATAAAAGGATCGAACCCATTGCCTCACACATGCTAGGCAAGCACTCTGCCGCTGAGCCACAACCCCAGCCCCCTTTACTGTCTTTGAATTCAAATTTTTTTCATGCATCAATTTATTGAGGAATGGGATGTCTGAATAGTATATTACAGTTTGTTGTGTATTCTTATATTTTTACTTAAAAAAAAATCTGTATGTTTTTTCTCTTACCTATCTGTCTCCCTGGTTTCCCTTTCTCACTTCTCTTATATTAACAGTCAACCTCTATTAATTCCTCCCTCACTCTTACTATAAAATTTTACCTCTATCTTTTCTCCCTCATAAACATCACATCTTACACTACTTCTGTTTCCTCACTGTCCATCATTTGAAATGGTAAATCCTTTTAGCAAACTTACTGCTTATATTGCAGACAATAATTGATCACTTCATTTCTGTTTATTGCAACAAAACTGTATAAACTCCTGAGTAGAAGTCACTTAGTTTAAGGTGGTATATTGTTTGCATTGGGTGCTGTTAATATTGGTCTCCCCCTTAAAGGTGAGGTACTGGAAGCCTTCAGGGACATTATAAGACTACAGGGTAGAATCCGTATTGCCTCAGATCAGTACTGATAGATAAGAAGACACACAAACAACATGAAAAAACAAGAGAACAAGGTGCCTCAAATAGACCAAGTTGTTCCAACAATATAATGCATAGACAACAGAGTGGAAGAAATGTCAGAGCAGGAGTTTAGAAAATACATAGATTGATGCTTGAAATCAAAGATGGTATCAGAGAGAAAATACAGAAACTGAAAGATCACTTCAATAAAGAGGCAGAGACTATAAAAAGGAATCAAGCAGAAATCCTTGAAATAAGGAAACAACCAAATTAAAAATTCAACGGACAGCATCACCAACAGACTAGACCACTAGGAAGACAGAATCTCAGACAATGAAGACAAAATACATACTCTTGAAAATAAAGTTGACTGCACAGAGAAGATGGTAAGAAACCATGAACAGAACTTCCAAGAAATATGAGATAACATGAAAAGACCAAATTTAAGATTTATTGGAATAGACAAAGACATGGAGATACCAACCAAAGGAATGCACAATCTTTTCAATGACATAAAGTCAGAAAACTTCCCAAATCTAAAGAGTGAAATGGAAAATCAACTACAAGAGGCTTACAGGACCCCAAATGTACAAAATTACAGCACACCCACAGCAAGACACATTATAATGAAAATGACTAACATACAGAATAAGGATAGAATTTTAAAGGCCGTGAGAGAAAAAAATCAAATTACATATAGGGGGAAACCAATTTGGATTTCAGTTGATTTCTCAACCCAGACCCTTAAAACCAGGAGGCCCTTGAATAACATATATTAAGCCCTGAAAGAAAATGGATGCCAACTGAGAATTTATATCCAGCAAAACTAAGCTTTAGATTTGAAGATGAAATAAAAACCTTCCATGATAAACAAAAGTTAAAAGAATTCACAACTAGAAAGCCTGCACTACAGAACTTTCTCAGCAAAATATTTCATGAAGGGGAAATGGAAAAAAAACAAAACAAAACAGTGAAAACCAGCAAAGGGAGGAACTATACTAAAGGAAAGGTCCATCAAAGGAGAAACCAAGTCAAGTTAAAAACCAGAAATAAACCAAAATGACCAAGAATACAAATCACATCTCAATAATAACCCTGAAGGTTAATGACCTAAACTCATCAATCAAAAGACAGGGAGTGGAAGATTGAATTAAAAAAAAAACAAAACAAAAAAAACCCCAAAAACAAAAAAAAAACCCTCAACAATATGGTTTCTTCAAGAGACTCACCTCCTAGGAAAAGATATTCACAGACTGAAGGTGAGAGGTTGGGAAAAAAACATATCACTCACAGGGACTGCACATACAAGCAGGGGTTTCCATCCTTATATCAGACAAAGTGAACTTCAAACCAAAGTTAGAAGGGACAAAGAAGGACATTTTATACTGCTTAAGGGAATCATACACCAACAAGATATAACAATTGTAAATATATATGCTCCCCAAAATGGAGCATCTACATATATAAACCCTTCTCAATTTAAAGAATCAAATAGACCACAACACAATAATACTGGGTAACTTTAGCACACTTCTCTCATCACTGGATAGATCTTCCAAACAAAAACTAAACAAACTATAGAATTAAATGATACAATCAATGATTTAGACTTAATGGATACAATCAATGATTTAGACTTAATGGACATAGAGTATTTAATCCATCAACAAGCGAATATGCTTTCTTCTCAGCCGCACATGGATCCTTTTCTAAAATAGACCATATGTTATTCCACAAAGCAACTCTCAGCAAATACAAAAAAATGAAATACTACCCTGCTTTCTATAAGATGAATGAAACTAGAAATCAACAATAAAAAAAAAAAATAAAAGCTGCTCCAACGATTGGAGACTAAAAAGCATGCTATTCAGTGATGAATGGATAAAAGAAGAAATTAGAAAATAAAAAATACTTAGAGGTAAATGAGAACACCAATAACAACATATCAAAATCTCTGGGAGGCTATGAAGGCAGTGCTAAGAGGAGAGTTCATTGCATTGAGCTAATACATTAAAAGAATAAAAAGGCAACAAATATATTTATCTCAAAACCCTAGAAAAAGAACAAATCAGCGCCAAAAGCAGCAGAAGACAGGAAATAATTAAAATCAGAGCTGATATCAATGAAATTGAAATAAAAGAAACAATTGAAAAAATTGACAAAGCAACAAGTTGGTTCTTTTAAAAAATAAATAAAATCTATAAACCCTTAGCCAGAGTAACAAAGAGAAAGAGAAAACTCAAATGACTAAAATTCATGATGAAAAAGGGAATATCAAAATGGATGCCTCTGAAATACAGAAGATAATTAGAAACTATTTTGAAAATTTATACTCCAATAAAATAGAAAATCTCTAAGACATTGACAAATTTCTAGAGACATATGATCTACCCAAAGTGAAGCAGGAGGATACACACAGTATAAATAGGTCAGTTTCAAGCAATGAAATAGAAGACACAATCAAAAGCCTACCAATGAAGAAAAGCCCAGGACCAGACAGATTCTCAGCCAAGTTCTACCAGACTTTCAAAGAAGAATTATCACCAATACTCCTCAAATTATTCCATGAAATAGAAAAGGAGGGAACCCTTCCAAAGTCATTCTATGAGGCTAGTATAACCCTGATACCAAGACTCAGACAAAGACACATCAAGGAAAGAAAACTTCAGAACAATATCCCTCATGAACATAGATGCAAAAATTCTCAATAAAATTCTGGCAAATTGCATACAAAAACATATTAAAAAGATAGTGCACCATGATCAAGTGGTGTTCATCCCTGGGATGCAAGGTCTGTTCAGCACATGAAAATCAACAAACGTAATTCATCACATCAGTAGACTTAAAGACAAAAATCATATGATTATCTCAGTAGACACAGAAAAAGCATTTGACAAAATACAGCACCTCTTCATGTTCAAGACATTAGAAAAACTAGGAATATAGTAAGAACATACCTCAACATTGTAAAAGCTATCTATGCTAAGCCCAAAGCCAACATCATTCTAAATGGAGAAAAACTGAAAGCATTCCCTCTAAAAACTGAAATAAGACAGGGACTCTCACCACTTATTCTTAACATATTCCTTAAAACTCTAGCCAGAGAAATCAGACAGTTGAAAGAAATTAAAGGGATATAAATAGGAAAAGAAGAACTTAAGCTATCACTATTTGCAGATGACATTATTCTATATTTAGAAAATCCAAAAAATTCCACCAGAAAACTTCTAGAACTGATAAATGAATTCAGCAAAGTAGCAGGATATAAAATCAATACTCATCAATCAAATGTAGTCCTATATATAAACGATGAATCCACTGCAAGAGAAATTAGGAAAGCTACCCCATTTACGATAGCCTCAAAAAAACAAAAACAAAAACTCAGGAATCAATGTAACAAAAAGAAGTGAAAGATCTCTACAATGAAAACTACAGAACACTAAAGAAAGAAATTTAAGAAGACCTTAGAAGATGGAAAGATCTCCCTTGTTCTTGGATAGGCAGAATTAATATTGTCAAAATGGCCATACTACCAAGAGAGTTATACTGATTCAAAGCAATTCCTGTTAAAATCCCAATGATATTCTTCATGGAACTAGAAAAAGCAATCATGAAATTTAAGAGGCCCAGAATAGCCAAGGCAATACTTAGCAAGAAGGGCGAAGCAGGAGGCATCACACTACCAGAACTTAAACTATACTACAGAGCAGTAGTAACAAAACAGCATGGTATTGGCACCAAAATAGACATATAGACCAATGGTACAAAATAGAAGACACAGAGACAAACCCACATAAATACAGTTATCTCACACTAGACAAAGGCACCAAAAACATTCACTGGAGAAAAGATAACCTCTTCAACAAATGGTGCTGGGAAAACTGGAAATCCATATGCAACAAAATGAAATTAAACCTCTATCTCTCACCCTGCACAAATCAGCTCAGAGTGGATCAAAGACTTAGACACTAGAACAGAGAACCCTGCACCTAATAGAAGAAAAAGTAGACCCAAGTCTCCATCACGTTGGCTTAGGACCTGACTTCTTAATAAGACTCCTAAGGTACAAGAAGTAAAATTAAGAATCAATAATGGGATGTATTCAAACTAAAAAGCTTCTTCTCAGCAAAGGAAACAATCAGTAACGTGAAGAGAGATTTACAGATTGGGAAAAAATCTTTACCACACACACCTCAGATACAGCACTAATCTCCAGGATCTGTAAAGGACTCAAAAAACTCAACACCGAAAAACCAAATAACCCAATCCATAACTGGGCTAAGGAACTGAACAGATGTCACAGAAGAAGAAATATAGTTGATCAACAAACATGAAAAAATGTTCATCATCTCTTGCAATTAGAGAAATGCAAATCAAAACTAAGATTTCATCTCACTCCAGTCAGATTGACAGTTATCAAGAATGCAAGCAATAGTAAGTGTTGGTGAGGATGTGGGGAAAAGGTACACTCTCAAACATTGCTGGTGGGACTGCAGATTGATGCAACCACTCTGGAAAACAGTGTGGAAATTCCTCAGAAAACTTGGAATGGACCCACCATGTGACCCAGCTATTCCACTCCTTGGTTTATACCCAAAGGACTTAAAATCAGCATACTATAATGAGGCAGCCACATCAATGTTTATAGCAGCTCAATTCACAATAGCTGAACTATGGAACCAATCTAGGTGCCCTTCAACAGATGAATGGATAAAGAAAATGTGATGTATATACACAATGGAATATTACCCAGCCTTAAAGAAGAATGAAATTATGGCATTTGCAGGTAAATGGATGGAACTGGAGAATATCATGCTATGTGAAATAAGCCAAGCCCAAAAAACCATAAGCTTAATATTTTCTCTGATAAGTGGATGCTGATTTATAGTGGGAGGTAGGTAGTGAAGAATGAAGGAACTTTGGATAATGCAGGGGGAAGTGAGGGGAAGGGTGGGGCGGTGGGGATGGGAAAAACATTTAAAAATGTTATTTATAAAAAAAATAGATCAATGGTGGTGTTGATAGTAAGAGAAATTTTTTAAAAAGGTACTTACAAAACAAAGCAAAAAAAGAATAACGGGCTGGGTCATGGTTCATGGCGGAGTGTTTGCTTGCATGTGTGGGGCACTGGCTTCAATCCTCAGCACCACATAAATAAATAAAATAAAAAGTATTGTGTCCATCTAGAACTACAAATTACAAGAAAAGAATGTAACACAAGTAATAAATGTGAAAATGAATTGAACAGACACTTCTCAAAAGAAGAAATACAGATGGCCAACAAACAGATGAAAAAATGTTCAACATCATTAGCAGTTAGGGAAATGCCAATCAAAACTACCCTGAGATTTTATCTCATACCAGTCAGAATGGCAGTCATCAAAAACCAACCATAATAAATGCCCAAGAGGATGTGGCGGAAGAGGAACACCCTGCACGGTTGGTGGGACTGCGAATTAGTCAACCACTATGGGAATCAGTGTGGAGGTTCCTCAGAAAGTAGGCCCGGAGCTACTGTACGACCCAGCTGCTTACCCCTTGGTTTCCCTTGAAGAATTCAAGTTGTCCTACCACAGTGATAGGTGCGTGCCCACGGTTATAGCAGCACAGTTCGCAGCAGCCACATTGTGGAACCAGCCCTCACGTCCTTCAGTGAACGGATGAGGAATGTGTGGTACGTATGCACAAAGGAACTTTATCCAGCCATGAAGAAACATGAATTGTGTCACGTGGAGAAACCTGGATGGAAGTTGAGACAGTCATGTTAAGTGAAATAAGTCAAACTCAGAAGGTCAAAGGCCTTGTTTTCCCTTACAAGTGGAGACTGGAGAGGCAAAAGGAAAAGAGGGGTGGAAAGGTGGGGATCTCAGGAAAATCCGAGGGAGATCAGTGGAGGGGCGGTTTAGGGGTCTGAGGCAGGGAGGGCGGGGACGCTGGGGCAGGAGAGTGACCAGAGTACCTTGTTACATTGTGTTCGTGTACAGACATGGCGACAAACCCCATCAGTATGTACAACCCTAACACACCAGAGAGAAACGTGGCCACAGCCAGCTGTGCGGGGATCGTCTGCTGGTGGGGGGACTGAGTAAGGCACCCCACTGGCCGTCCCTGGCTGCACAGGCATTGTTCTCCACCCGGACCACAGCAGGGACGCCACCGCTTGTAGCCTCCTGTGGGTGTCGTGTGTGTTAGGATAAACAAACGGTTGATGCGGGAAGCATTCTTCCTTCAGGACAAACCCAGAGTTACGAGTGCAGAGAAACGAGCTGCATAGAGGGCCACCTCGAGTCATCCGTGGGGCAGCTGATCTGGGCAGTGGTGTCTGGCTGCAACTGGAGTCCAGCAGGAACCAGGCCAGAGGAGCGTGACGGCAGGTGGGCGCTGCTGTGGTCACACCAGCACCCCACTCCAGATGCCTCACAGACATCGCCACGGAGACCCCTGGTCGTGTGGAAAGAGGAAGCTGAGAAGCACCTGTTCCCGGGCCCCGCGCAGCCTGGAAAGGCAGTCCTGGCCTCTGGATGCTTTTCCAGCACTGGGGATTGGGCGGGCCTCTGACAGTAAGGGCAGTGACAGCCAGGAAAGCGGAGACGTCATTGAAAGTTGTCCCCGATCTCCTTGGCTCCCGAGGCAGGTGACTGTCCCTCCTCTACCCGGCAGGTTAGCGTCTGTTGATGGTGGGCATCCTGGTCATGCTGCCGCAGCAGAGCACCACAGACTGAGCATTGCACACAGCGAAGTTCCCACAGTCCTGGAGGCTGCCAGTCCAAGGTCAAGGCGCTGGCATCTGGTGGTGCCTCCAACGCTCCGTCCTCACCTGGCAGGAGGCAGAAGGGTCAAACTTCCCTAGCAGACCCTTTCAAATGGCACAGGTCTGTTCCTGCGGGCAAAGCCCGCGTGACTTAAATGCTCCCCCGAGGCCCCACCCCTGACACTGTCCCATGGGGCATGCAGCTCCTAATATGTGAATTTGGGGATGCACTCTGAGCACACAGTGGGTAAAGCAAAAATGTGCTTGGCAGGGTGTCCCCAGGCAGTTGGAGAGGTGCGCCCGGCTGTGACCAAGGAGAAGGAGTGACTGTGGGCCCCCACGGGATCCTCTCTAGGAGGCAGGCAGAGGTAGCCGCAGCACAAGGGGTCCCTGCTGGCGGACCTGCAGGCCATGCCTCAGCCAGCCGCTCGCCGTGGGCTCTGCTCTCCAGCAAGGTCTTTGCAGCTCACTCAGCCCCTGTGTGGGGCTGACTTCTTGGGAAGCATTAGTCTTCGTCCGTGGATTATTTCCTTCTTCGTTGTAGTGCGTTTACTGAGAGTGTACTTGGAGCTGGCCTAATTTAGCCTAATAAGACACCTGAACCACAAGTGCTCTGCCCATCACTAGGCAAATTAGGTAATTTGCATAGCATCAGCTGGAGCCCTTGGGGAGATTTATCGTCTATAAATTGAAAATGATTTGATTATTTAAAGATTTTTTTCATGTTGCGGATGAGCATTGCTGTGTTGTATTCAGAAGTAGTTCTGTCTACTTTCCTGCCTCCTGCTTCCTGGAGAAAGCCGCCTGGACAGAAAATCTCTGTGGCTGAAAGCCAGTCTCTGTGATTAGGGTCAGGGTTAGGGATCCAGGGAGTTCCCGCCTTAGCCCTCGCTGTGGTTCCCAGCCCGAAGAGAGCTTGGGCTCTCTGTGCAGCCCTTGGCCTTCTCTCTGCCTGCTGTCCAGCCTGTCCCTTGCAGCCTGTGATAGTGCCACAGTGGTCATCATTTCGGTTCATCCAGCACCCTTGTCTGCAGGCCGCTGTTCCTTGATGCAGTGTCCGGTTGGCCCTGGGTGCTTCCTTCTAAGGGCTGAGACGCAGAAGGGCTAGTGCCTCCCCTCCAGCGGGCGGGGCAGGGAAGGCCACCTCCACCCATCCTGGGCCCACGTCACTGCTCTGATTGTACCCTCTGCTGATGTTCTGTCTAGCTCCTGCCTTCCTTCCACAGCGGCAGCAGGCATGAACCAGGCACACACCCATCTCCCCGCCGTCTTTGCTTTTCTTGGTTTTGGTTCTTTTTGTTGTACCAGTAGTGCTCTACCCCGAGTCACATCTCTAACCCTTTTCATTTTATTGTTGAGACAGGGTCTCTCTAAGTTGCCCAGGCTGGCCTCCAACTTGTGATCCTCCTGCCTTCCGGGTCACTGGGGTTACGGGCGTGTGCCATTGCACTTGGCCTTTTCTTAATTCTTAAGATGCTGCAGTAAGAAGACTACAGACTTGGGGCTGAGTTCATGGTCTTGGACAAGCTGCACTCTTTGCTTGGTCTCAGGTTTTTCCTCTGTGATGTGGGAATAGTACTGCCTGCTGCTGTCCCAAGTCATCTCCTGAGCATGTGGGGGCTCTCGACCTCACAGTGCTGGAGATGTTGCAGGGTCTGAGCTGTGTCCAGAGCCTGCCTGGACAGTGAGCACGTGTTGTTGTCACTGGCTGTATCTGCTCTTCTTCCTTCTAGTGGAAGGGATGGGGTTGGGGAAGAGAGCAGTCTTACCTCACGAAGCTCTATGTTTACATAAAAGTGTCAATCTGTGATTATTTGCTCAAGTTACCTGTCATCTAAATAGACTGGGTACTCTTTGGGGACAGGTCCTGGCATTGTGCTTGGTCCTAGCAGTTGCTGAGATGTACTGATTCTGCGGGCCTGCCTGGCTTTCCTGGAGTTGGGTAAGGACTTGTTCTCCTGGATGGCAGCTTGAGGCCTGCAGGGAGCAGCCGCTCAAGATTATTCATGTAAGTCAGATAAAGGGTCTGCTTAGTTCTCATCTCTGGTAGTCACTGACCCTTATTTCTGCTGTAAGATTGGACTCACTGGACTGGTGTTGATTGCAACAAATAAAAGAAACAAAAACCCCCAGTTTTGCTTTTGTCTAATGAACTTTTATTTTGTTTATATTTTATCTTCAGAGAAAAAAGATGTGACTCAAAGCCTGGAGAGCTACACATCCAAGTGCCCTGGGACCATGGAGCCCATCACTCTCCCCGATGGCCTCATGCTGCCTCCGGTGCCCTTCACCAAGCTGCCCATTGTCAGGTGAGCCGGCCCTGTGCCCAGACAGCAGGGTGCACCTCGTGCCCACTCCTGCCCTGGTCTGGTCGTGTGTGGAGATCAAGGGGAGCTCCGTGTTTGCCGGCTGCGAATCTGGCTTGTCAGCCTGTGAACCGTGCCAGCAGTCTTTGGAAGAGTGGGTGTCGTACGTGAGAAAATCCAGTGGCATCATGTGACTACTGTGGTCCCACGCCTGTCAGATGGCTGAACTGCCTGCAAATGGGTCTCCTGTGTCCCTGGCTGCACTGCGACCACTGAACTGTGATGGAAACTGGCCTGTCCTGTCCCTCTCCTGCTTCCAGGCATCTCTTTTCTTGGCCTGTGTCCTGCTGATGGCAGTGGGTAGCTCTGGTGCCTTTGCCAACTTCAGGTTCCATCTGCCAGGTTTCTGGGCCCTGTCCTGCTGCTGTGGTATAAAGTTCAGCACTGCTCACCCTCAGTAAGTGGCTGCCACAGTGAGCTGTCCTTGGGTCCCCATCCTGGGGTCTCCTTCCTGTGGCCCCCTTTCTGTGCCACTGTCTCTCAGAGGGTAGTGAGATTCTAGAAACGGCAGAATGGAGTGCTGTAGCACAGGGTTCCACAGCAGAAGGCACCAGCCCCCTTGGAAGTGCTGCTTGCTGCTCTTCCCTGGGTCCCGTGGCCTTGCGCTGCAGTGGGGAGACCTGGGCCAACTCACAGGCCTGCTGCCTGGGTGACAAGAGCCCCTGATCTTTCTGGGCTTCAGTTTCCTTATCCCCGCTCCTCTCCATCAAGAACTGAAACCCGGGAAGCCTGGGCCGTGCCACACTGCGCTCGGGTGCCGGCTGGGTGTCAGAGAGCCGTGCGTGCGTGCAGACCCGGGCAGGAAGCCCCATTCTGTGACGTGCTGCTTCCTCCTCCCTGATGTGGACAGGAAAGGAAAGGGTCCCTTCTGGGCTTTCCTATGAGCAAGACTTAGAGTGGAATATGTTTGATTTGGGATTAAGGTCATGATTCATTTTTTAAAAATAAACTGGAAAAACCTTTCTTAATAATTTTTTATCTGCATCATGACTTAGATATTTTTTTCAATTCAGAAAGCATTGCATAATTGGACATTCCGAACTTCCTAGAACTTTCTGGGCTTCTGATGCTAGATCTGGATGTCTGAGCACTCAGGCCTCTTGTCAGTGAAACTGGGGAAGATTGGTACTGGTAGGGCTTTGGAACCAAGGAAGACTAGAGCTTCCTCCCCTGCAGAGGCCCAGAGACCGCTGGTTGCTGAGGCAGCCGCACAGCTGGGTCTGTTCTCCAGCAGCCTCCTCTCCCTTGTTTTAAGATGGGTGTAAGGTCTCTTGCAGGGCTGCTTGGCTTCGTTTCAGCTGAGTGATGGGCACGCAGTGTGGAGCATGGTACGTGGCACACATGAGCGCCCAGTCAACCTTTGTTTCTCTATATATTTTTAGTTGTTGATGGACCTTTATTTTATTTATTTATATGCACTGCTGAGAATTGAACCCAGAGCCTCACAACTGGTAGGCAAGTGCTCTACCACTGAGCCACAACCCCAGCCCCCATCTGGGGACTCTTTTATACCCACATTTCAAACACTGCTGTGCCTAAAAATACTGTCATGTTAATATTTTCATCCCTGAGCTGTTTACAAACATGAGATAGAGCAAACTGGGCAGAGAGTAATAGTTACATTTAGGCAGATACCACTGGGTAAGTCTGCTGTAGGCCCCTCCTTGGCTTCCAAGGTCTTCCCAGCCCTTCGGAGAGCTTTCCTGCCAGCAGCTGGGTCTGCTGGTGTCCTTGTGCTCTTCTGCCACCTGATGTGGTCACAGACTGTTTTCTCCAAGCTGATCTTATGCACTGCCCGCTGTCTGTGTAGCCTGTCCTTTATGGTTTCAGAGACCGTTAGCTGGACAAGTCAGCCTGGATTGTCCCGGTGATGGGTTAAGAGAGCATCGTTTATGCCAGGACCCGTGAAAGTCTGGGAAGAACCAGTGCTTGAGCCGTGGTGCCAGAGTCCTGGGGACAGACCTTTCCGCCCAGGGGAGCGCTGCTGCCCCATCTGTGGCGGGAGCTTTTAGGGAAGATAGGAAAGCCACACGTGTGGCTGCAGCCTGTGCACCGCCCTTCCCTGCTTTCAGTGCCTGGCCGGGCCTCGGGGCCACCCTGTCTGGCCTTGATTGTGAGCCCCTTGTTTGCTTGGTCCGGCTGTCCCCTGCCCCTTGTAGAGACCCATGGGTAGCTCAGATGTGTGATGGGCTCAGGCCTCATCTGCCCGAAGCACGGCCTCTTCTCTGTCTGCCTGGGGGTGCTTTCTGTCGTATGAGATTAGCTCAAGGGTTACGTCCTCTTTGAGGCTTTTTTGAAGGTGCCCAGGTAGCAATGACTACCTTCTGTGTAAGTTAGGTGTCACTTCAGCTGTGAAGAGCATTAAACAGCCTGGCTACGAGTCCAGGAGGAGGTTATTTTTCTTATTTATGAAGAATCTGAGAACGGTGCCTCTCTATGATTCTGCCTTTACCGCACGATTACAGGTGACTGCAGCTGCTCTAGGTAACACACGTGCACCCAAGCAGGAGGAAGGAGGGGAGGTTCAGGGAGGGCTCTCCTTTGATAACAGGACAGAGTGTTCCTGACAGATTCACTGTGGGTTTCTGCCCCAGTCTCCCCACCTAGAAGTGTGCCTTGTGGCCTCTGGTCATGAGGGAAGGTGAGGCTGCCTGCACACAGCTCTTCTGGACTGCAGCACAGGCAGCCAAGGAAGAGGGTCAGGACTGGCGTTTGCCTAGCCCGCCCACAGTATCTGCTGCAGCGTCTGCTGTGTCCTTCTGGCCAGCAGCCGTGGAACGTGAGCACACGTCTCTGTGGGCACCCGTCTTTCTTTAAGAGCACTCGGAAGAGCTCTTTGTTTGGCCTGGCTCTGGCCTCTGAGCGTGCTCAGTGAGCAGAGGGACGTATCCATTCGAGTTCTTTTGTAGCAATGGTTAGAAAACCTGCCTAGACTATGTAGGCAGAGAGGATTTAGGGCATGTATACCCAAAAGCCCAGGGGAACAGAGGCAGGCTGGGGCGGGCACTCACGCAGCCTGGGGAACCTGGTTTCCCTCCCGTGGCTGTGCTGTGCTGTGGGGGACATTAGTTTTCAGCCCCAGGAGGCATCAGAGTGGCAGCAGCAGCTCCAGATGTCACGTCCTCTTCCCACAGGGTCCAGGAAAAGAGAGAGGTAGCCTTTGGAGACACCTGTGAAGGAGGCTGTGTCCCTGGCCCCTCACTGCCTCTCATGGGGTCGTGGACTCAGGTCTAAGTCTAACAGCAAGCTGCCGGGGTGGGGGTGGTGGGCCCGTGTGGTTTTCTAAAGCGAAGCCCAGGAACTGGGGCCCAGGAGGAGGGGAGCAGAGCAGCAAGGACTGAGTGTGACATGCCCAAGTCCCCTCCCTACTGTGCCGCCCTGAACAGGAAGCCCAGGCTTTGGCCTCCGCACCGTGGTGTGGACCATGGAGACATGGCACTGAGTGGCAGCTGCCTTCCTGGGGAAGCCCTGAGGAAGTCCCTGGGAGCCAGGCATGACCCTGGCTATAGGCCACCCCTCATCGTCCCTGGACCTGGGCTCTTCTGACCCAGAGGACCGGTTACATGTTCCTGTTTTTTATCAACAAATAGGTTTGTTTTCATTCCAGATTAATTTTTAGCCAGATATAATGTTACTTTCATGTATTTTCCAGGTTTATTTTTGTGCCGTTCTCCCGAGTTTTTGCCATTTGGAAATAGGAAGAATTGGAGTGCGTGTGATGTCTTGTCCCATGGTCCCTGGACTGCACACTCTCCTCCTGTCAGAGCAAGGCCCTTTTCCTCCACAGGGCTGCCGTGGCTCTCCGTGAGGAGGCTGCCCTGTTGCTCTTGTCCATTTCCCTGTGGTGACTTGTGAGGGACACTGCATGCTTCTTTAAGTCTCAGGGAGAAGTGCGGCAGCCACCTCCTGTTTGTGCCTTTCTGTAATGTGAGGAAACACAGGTGGGTCCAGCAGTCTTGTGTCCAGATCCTGTGTGAAGTTAGTCCTGGGCACTTCTTGGAGCCCCCGTCTCCTCTGCCCAGGCTGCAGTCGAGGGTACCTCCTTCCACCTTCCCATGCGATCGCAGCAAGCGCTGGGCCAGGTGCTCCTGAGCTGCAGCCTCTCCACAGGCTCGGGTGCCCTGGAGCCCAGGGAGTTGTCCTTCGCTTCACAGTCTCTCCACTCTTGCCTTCCAGTCATTCCTTTCTCTAAACATGTTAAATTAAATCAACTGAATTTAGTTCCATCCTCTCACAAGGAATGCTGAAATGTAACTTTCCTCATTTTTGGAAGTTCATATTATCTTTGATGGCAGAAATGGGAAAAGGTGTGATTTCGCTATCATCATCAGCAAGAAGCAGCCTGGTTGGTCATGCAGCCCTCTGTCCCTCCTGAGCGGATGTGGACCACTCACGCTGGGGTTGTGCAGTTCCCCCAGAGGGTGGGGGTGTGTCCTCTGTTGTCTGGCTTGCTCAGCCACATGGTGGGACTTGCAGAGCAGTCCATGCCCAGGCCACAGTGGGCCTTTCTTCAGGAACGAGGCTGCCTGCGAGCGAGGTGGCGGGAGGTGGGCAGCAGAGTTCAGAGGAGGGCAGGTGTGCCGGTGCCAGTCGGTGCCGGTGCACAGTGGGCCCGGAGCGTGGGCTGCTGAGGGGAGGCAGTGGAAACTACGCGGGGCAAGGTTTTCCTTAGAAACAAGTCTCGGGCTATGTGAATACGTTAGGAAATGCCTCCAAGTCCAGTGTCCAGGAGTGTGGGCTTCACCAGTTTAATTTGAAAAATCAAGACAGGCTTTGCAAGCCATTCCTGTAGGTGCAGGGAGAGTGTTTGAGGGCTCCAGCTCCTGTTGCATTACAGAAAAAGTTGGTTAAACATGTCTGAAATTATTAGATATAAGCTAATTTACTGTCGGAGATGTCTCAGATCTGTGATTTTTTTTAGAATAGGTGTTTGGAGCCATTTTCTTTTTGGTTGAGGTCTTCCTTAGTTTTTGACAGTAAAACCATCTTAGCAAGTGATAGGAAAATCTCACCTGTTCTCCAAGGCCTGGGAGCATGAACTAGGCTCACCCCAAAGTGTTTTTATGTAATCATGATACAGATTAATAAGAAAAATGAGCCAAAATACAGCCCTATTTAATTCTACTCCTAAATTCACTAATCAAACGTGCCTTGATTGCCCGAAGTGGGCCTGGCCTCAGCTGACCCTTCTGGGCTCAGCAGTGGTCAAGTATGACCTCAGCCACCAAGAAGCTGCCAGGCCTAGTGCCAGGCACTGCTTTCCATAGTTTTAGGAGCTGGCAGACAAAGTAGTAAGAGGTCTTAGTTTATTCCTCATAGAAGTTTCCACAGAAAGAGGAAGTGTGTACATAAAAGCCAACAGAGGAATATCAGGTCACAGAGTGTTTTGTTGTGGATCTTTCAGAAAACATTTATGTATGTTTATTGCTTCTTTTTATGGAAAAGTTCATCTGCCATCTCATAGTCTTTTTTTCCTCCTATGCTGTGGATTATTAAAGAAGAAATTGGAATTGAATTTAAGTTTCATTTTCAGTTAACCAAGGAGTCTTTAATTTGCGAGTGGAAATGAGAAGGGCTGGGGACTCATCAATTGTTTTTTTGATGAACATTGATTTCCTTCAACCCAGAAAAGGGATCTGGAGTTAATGAAGGCATTTAAATTAATAAAGATCCAACCTGGCAGCCAGAGTGAGCTTTGAGTTGCTCGGGTGCATTTAAACTTAAACTTTTCAGGTTAATTTTACCATTTGGGGAAGCAGTATAGGCACTTATTCAAAAATGGCTGAGAGCTGATCAGGGTGGCACACGCCTGTCATCCCAGCAATTCTGGAGGCTGAGGAGGAAGGTTGTGAGTTCAGGGCTAGTCTGGGCAACTTAGTGAGACCCTGTTTCAAAATAAAAAATAAAAAGGGCTGGGAGTGTAGCCCAGTGGTGGAGCACCCTGTTGCCCCAGGACCTCCCAGCTGAGAGCGGTGGTGCTCTCTGGACTCTGTCACGTGGTGTCTGTTAGCCAGAGACTGGGCTGTGCCAAGGCAGGAAAGCCAACCCCGAAGCCTCACTGACTGACTGCACAGAACTGTCCACTCACACAGACTTTGTGCGAGTTGGGCTGTTGTCTGGGCAGTTGACCTTATGGACTTGCTCAGTGACCCAGGCCATGCCATCTTGGTCACCGTCATAACACCTAGGCTCCAGGGCTGACACGTGGTAGGAGAGAGCTGAGGCTGGCACATTGCTTTGAAGTGCTGTATCCAGGCCCATAGCCAGAGCTACACAGGTGACCGCACCTTCCTGCAAAGAGACTGGGAGGCAGGGTGGGAGAGCATGTCCACACAGCTAGCCAGCCAGTGTCCCCACAGACCTTTCAGTGCCCCCATGTCTGCCCCTCGTCCTTTCGTTCTCAGGCCTAGGAATATTCCAGATCTTAATACCATCTAGCCTTATGGTGGCCAAGGAGGTTTACATGCACTGCCTCCCGTCCTCATCAATTCCAGTCACAGGGTCAGTTTCCTCACTGGTAGTGTGGAGACAAGCATCAGAGCACTGAAGCTGTGACGGTGGTCGTGACGTTAATTGAGATGGTGCTGATGACAGTGCCTGAGAACAGGCCCTGGTGTGCTCAGGCTCCTTGGATTGGAAGGGCCTCCGTGGATGCTGGAGGCTTGGGTTTGGACACGTGCCCCTGTGCTGGCACGAGCAGTCACTCACATGGACAAAGCAGGGGTGCGGTTAGTGTGTGGACCAGGCTCTTGCTCCCATGTGTTCTGGGCAGGCCGTCAGGAGAGGGAGACATTGAGAGAAGAGCCACCTCTGCTGAGCAGCCCCCTGTGCCAGGTCCTCACCCCAGTTCCACGCGCAAGGCACTGGTCCCATCTGCATCTTATGGACAGGAACTTGCGTCTTGGAGAAGGCAAGGCCGGGTCCAGAGGCGTGCAGCTGGCCGACAGGGTGGTGGGGTTTCGGCCTGGCCCTTCTTACTGCAAACCCCGCTTGGGCCCAGGCACAGAGGCGGTGGTACAGCCCTCAGCAGCGTTTGGCCGCCTGTCCTGCTGGGCGTGAGTGCCCTCTCTTCCCTCAGTGCGCCTTGGTTTTCTCTCATGTGGTATTTGGGAAGGTCTGTCCTAAAGCCACGCCACCCAGGCAGTTGATGCGTTTGTGTTCTGTTTGAAATGATAGGCGCGTGAAGCTGCTGAGCCTTCCTGCCAGCCTCCGGCCCCAGAAGATGAAAAGCTTGCTGGGCCAGAGTGTGTCGACCAAGAGCCCCTTCATCTATTCACCCATCATCGCACACAACCGTGGAGAGGAGCGGAGCAAGAAGATAGGTAGGACCTTTGTCCCCGCCTTCCCGCTGCACCCCGCTCCCGGTTCTCAGTGACTGTTCTGGAATTTTAGGACAGGATTTCAGACTGCATCACCAGGCTGAGTGCGCACGTGTGTGAGTAGGTGTGTTTTAGGGCTGGCTTCTCCGTGTGCTCACCTGTGTGCATGCATGTATGTTGGGCCTGGTCACCCGTGTGTGCACGTTCATGCCTGCTTTAAGGATGGCTCATCTGTGTGCCCATACTGATATTTGAAAATCTAGTTTTTGAAAGGTGATTTTGTGGAAGTACTAGAAACCAGAAAGACTCAGGGCATCACAGAGAGACAGGAGCACATGATGTGCATCTTTTCTGGACTCTGTCCCTCTGACAACCACCAGGATATAACCATGGGGCCACCTTCCTGACCTTCTTTGACCCTAGTCACCTCCTGAAGGCTCAGCCTTGAAATGCCAGCAGTGAACTCAGTTTCCATTCTCTTAATGCTTCACAGTGTAGATCAAGTTTCCACCCTTGCACCCGTGGACCCCTGCCACCTTGTTCAAACCATGGCAGCACTTAAGGATTGTAGCAGATATTCTGCCTTTTTTTTTTTTAAATTTATTTTCATTGTAAACAAATGGGATACATGTTATTTCTGGTTGTACATGGAGTAACAGCATACCATTTGCATATTCATACATTTACATAGGGTAATGATGTTTGATTCATTCTGTTATTTTTCCCTTCCCCCCACCCCTCCCACCCCTCTTTTCCCTCTATACAGTCCCTCCTTCCTCCATTCTTGCCCCCCTCCCACCCCCCATTATGTATCATCATCCACTTATCAGCGAGATCATTTGTCCTTTGGTTTTTTGAGATTGACTTATCTCAGCATGATATTCTCCAATTTCATCCATTTGCCTGCAAATGCCATAATTTTATTATTCTTTATAGCTGAGTAATATTCCATTGTATGCATATACCACAGTTTCTTTATCCATTCAATTGAAGGACATCTAGGTTGGTTCCACAGTCTGGCTATTGTGAATTGAGCAACTATGAACATTGATGTGGCTGTATCTCTGTAGTATGCTGATTTTAAGTCCTTTGGGTATAGACCGAGGAGAGGGACAGCTGGGTCAAATGGTGGGTCCATTCCAAGTTTTCTAAGGAATCTCCACACTGCTTTCCAGAGTGCCTGCACTAATTTGCAACCCCACCAGCAATGTATGAGTGTACCTTTTCCCCCACATCCTCGCCAACACCTATTGTTGCTTGTATTCTTAATAATCGCCATTCTAATTGGGGTGAGATGGAATCTTAGGGTAGTTTTGATTTGCATTTCTCTTATTACTAAAGATGGTGAACATTTTTTCATATGCTTGTTGATTGCTTGTAGATCTTCTTGCTTGAAGCGTCTGTTCATATCCTTAGCCCATTTGTTGACTGGGTTATTTTTAGTCTTCGTGTAGAGTTTTTTGAGTTCTTTATATATTCTGGAAATTAGTGCTCTATCTGAAGTATGAGTGGCAAAGATATTCTCCCACTCTGTAGGCTCTCTCTTCACATTGCTGATAGTTTCCTTTGCTGAGAGAAAGCTATTTAGTTTGAATCTATCCCAGTTATTGATTCTTGCTTTTATTTCTTGTGCTACGGGAGTCCTGTTAAGGAAGTCTGATCCTAAGCCAACATGTTGAAGATTTGGATCTACTTTTTCTTCTATAAGATGCAGTGTCTCTGGTCTGATTTCAAGGTCCTTGATCCATTGTGAGTTGAGTTTTGTGCAGGGTGAGAGATAGGGGTTTAGTTTCATTCTGTTGCATATGGATTTCCAGTTTTCCCAGCACCGTTTGTTGAAAAGGCTATCTTTTCTCCATTGCATATTTTTGGACCCTTTGTCTAGTATAAGAAAATTGTATTTATTTGGGTTTGTGTCTGTGTCCTCCATTCCATACCATTGGTCTACCTGTCTACTTTGGTACCAATACCATGCTGTTTTTGTTACTATTGCTTTGTAGTATAGTTGAAGTTCTGGTATTGCGATACCCCCTGTTTCATTCTCCCTGCTAAGGATTGCTTTAACTATTCTGGGTTTCTTTTTCTTCCAGATGAATTTCATGATTGCTTGCTCTATTTCTGTAAGGTACATCATTGGGATTTTAATTGGAATTGCATTGAGTCTGTATAGCACTTTGGTAGTATGACCATTTTGACAATATTAATTCTGCCTATCCAAGAACATGGGAGATCTTTCCATCTTCTAAGGTCTTCCTCAATCTCTTTCTTCAATGTTTTGAAGTTTTCATTGTAGCGATCTTTTACCTCTTTGGTTAGATTGATTCCCAAGTATTTTATTTTTTTTGAGGCTATTGCAAGTGGAGTTGTTTTCCTCATTTCCCTTTCAGCTGTTTTGTTGTTTGTGTATAAAAATGCTTTAGGTTTATGCATGTTGATTTTATAGACTGCTATTTTGCTGATTTCATTGATGAGGTCTAGAAGTTTTCTGGAGGAGGTTTTTGGATCCTCTAAATATAGAATCATGTCATCAGCAAATAGTGACAGCTTAAGTTCCTCTTTTCCTATTCATATCCCTTTAATTTCTTTGGTCTGCCTAATTGCTCTTTCTAGTTTCGAGGACAATGTTGAATAGAAGTGGTGAAAGAGGACATCCCTGTCTTGTTCCCATTTTTAAAGGGAATGGTTTCAGTTTTTCTCCATTACGAGTGATGTTGGCCATGGGTTTAGCATAAATAGCCTTTACAATGTTCAGGTATCCCTCTTTTTTCTAGTGTTTTGAGCATGAAGGGATGTTGTATTTTGTCAACGCTTTTTCTGCATCAATTGAAATAACCATATGATTCTTGTCCTTAAGTCTGTTGACATGATGGATTATGTTTATTGAGTTACGAATGTTAAACCATCCTTGCATTCCAGGGATGAACCCCACTTGATCGTGGTGCACGATTTTTTTAATATGTTTTTGGATACGGTTTGCCAAAATTTTGTTAAGGATCTTTGCATCTGTATTCATCAAGGATATTGGTCTAAAATTTTCTTTTTTTGATGTGTCTTTTCCTGGTTTGGGTATGAGGATGATATTAACTTCATAGAATGAGTTTGGTAGGGTACCCTCCTTTTCTATTTCCTGGAATACTTTGAGAAGTATTGGAATGAGTTCTTCTTTGAAGGTCTTGTAGAACTTGGCTGAGAATCCGTCTGGTCCTGGGCTTTTCTTGGATGGTAGATTTTTAATGGCTTCTTCTATTTCATTGCTTGATATTGATCTGTTTAAATTGTGTATGTCCTCCTGGTTCAGTTTGGGAGGAGCATATGTCTCTAGAAATTTGTCAATGTCTTCGGTAGTTTCTATTTTGTTGGAATACAGATTTTCAAAGTAGCTTCTCATTATGTTCTGTATCTCAGTGGTGTCTGTTGTGATATTTCCTTTTGCATCCTGTATTTTAGTAATTTGAGTCTTCTCTCTCCTTCTCTTTGTTAGTGTGGCTAAGGGTTTGTCTATTTTGTTTACTTTTTCAAAGAACCAACTTCTTGTTTTGTCAATTTTTTGAATAGTTTCTTTTGTTTCAATTTCATTGATTTCAGCTCTGATTTTAATTATTTCCTGTCTTCTACTACTTTTGCTATTATTCTGTTCTTCTTTTTCTAGGGCTTTGAGCTGTAATGTTAGGTCATTTAGTTGTTGACTTTGCATTCTTTCCTGGAATGCGCTACATGAAATGAATTTTCCTCTTAGTACCGCTTTCATAGTGTCCCAGAGATTTTGATACGTTGTATCATCGTTCTCATTGACCTCTTAAGAATTTTTTATCTTCTCCCTGATGTTTTCTGTTATCCATGTTTCATTCAATAGCATATTATTTAGTCTCCAGGTGTTGGAGTAATTTCTGATTTTTATTCTCAGTCCATTATGATCTGATAGAACACAAGGCAGTATTTCTATTTTTTTGCATTTCCTAAGGGCTGTTTTGTGGCATAACATGTGGTCTATTTTCGAGAAGGTTCCATGTGCTGCTGAGAAGAAAGTGAATCCGCTCATTGATGGATGGAATATTCTATATATGTCTATTAAGTCTAGGTTATTGATTGTGTTATTGAGTTCTATGGTTTCTTTGGTTGGTTTTTGTTTGGAAGATCTATCTAGTGGTGACAGTGGTGTGTTAAGGTCACCCAGAATTATTGTGTTGTGGTCTATGTGATTCCTGAAATTGAGAAGGATTTGTTTGATGTACAGGGATGCACCATTGTTTGGGGCATAAATATTTACTATCGTTATGTCTTCCTGATTTATGGTTCCCTTAAGCAGTATGAAATGTCCTTCTTTATCCCTTCTGACTGACTAACTTTGGCTTGAAGTCCACTTTATCTGATATAAGGATGGAAACCCCCGCTTTTTTACTGAGTCCATGTGCGTGGTAGGTTTTTTCCCATCCTTTCACCTTTAAACTGTGGATGTGTATTTCTATGAGATGAATCTCTTGCAGGCAACATATTGTTGGGTCTTTCTTTTTAATCCATTCTGCCAGTCTATGTCTTTTGATTGAGGAGTTTAGGCCATTAACGTTCAGGGTTATTATTGAGATATGATTTGTATTCCCAGTCATTTGGCTTATTTTTGGTTTTTAATTTGTCTCGGTTTCTCCTTTGAGTGGTTTTTCTCTAAGGTAGTTCCTTCCTTTGCTGACCTCCATTGTTGTTTTTCATTTCCTCCTCATGGAATATTTTGTTGAGAACATTCTGTAGTGCAGGCTTTCTATTTGTAAATTCTTTTAACTTTTGTTTATCATGAAAGGATTTTATTTCATCTTCAAATCTGAAGGTTAGTTTTGCTGGGTATAGGATTCTTGGTTGGCAACCATGTTCTTTCAGAGCTTGAAATATGTTGTTCCAGTCCCTTCTAGCTTTTAGAGTCTGGGTTGAGAAGTCTGCTGCTATCTGTATTGGTCTCCCCCTATATGTAATCTGATGCTTTTCTCTCACAGCCTTCAAAATCCTATCTTTATTTTGAATGTTAGGCATTTTCATTATAATGTGCCTTGGTGTGGATCTGTTGTGCTTTTGTGCATTTGGTGTTCTGTAAGCCTCTTGTATTTGGTTTTCCATTTCATTCTTCAGGTTTGGGAAATTTTCTGATATTATTTCATTGAATAGGTTATTCATTCCTTTGGTTTGTATCTCCGTGCCTTCCTCAATCCCAATAATTCTTAAATTTGATCTTTTCTTGATGTCCCATAGTTCTTGGAGATTGTGTTCATGATTTCTTACCAACTTCTCTGGGCAACTTTATTTTCAAGATTCACTATTTTGTCTTCATTGTCTGAGGTTATGTCTTCCAAGTGGTCTCGTCTTTTGGTGATGCTTTCCATTGAGTTTTTTATTTGGTTTATTGTTTCCTTCATTTCAAAGATTTCCATTTGTTTTTTTTTTTGAGAATCTCTTTGTTGAAATGATCTTTTTCTTCCTGCAGTTGCTCTTTCAGCTTATTATCATTTATTGCCTGCATTTGCTCTCTTATCTCATCCTTTGCTTTGTGAATCATCTTAATCATGTATAATCTGAAGTCCTTTTCTGACATTTCTTCTAACATACTGTCATTGGATTCTATTAATATAGAATCTAGATTTGTTTGGATCATTTTCTTCCCTTGTTTTTTCATGTTGTTCACGTATCTTCCCCTCTAGCAGTGCAGATCTGGGGTATTGCAGATTTCCCCCTATAGGCTTATAGTGGCCCTATAGGTTTCCAAAACCCTTTCTTTAAGGGGAGATCAATATTAGCAGTGCCCAATTCAGACACTATGCAATCCTAGACCAATTAGCCTCTATGAGGACAATATCAAAATTGTCATAATAAACAGAATGATTTCAAATATTATCTTCAGTAAAACAAACAGATTTGCAATAAGGTCTGCAGTTTCTAATGGAGGACAAAGAGGATACAGAGGGATGTAGAATGTAGCTGTTAATGGGATAAGAAAAGAATATACAGAAGTTCTAGATAATAGGGTGAGAGTATAATCAAAAGAAATTGCATGTTAGCATGCAAAAAAGGGAGAAAGAGACTCTGAGGGAACAGGTAAACAAAAGGAAAAGAGAGCAAGAAATGTAAAGAAATAAAAACTTAAATTTTTTCCATAAGAGAAAAAAAAAATCTACAGTATAACAATCATATAGTAATAAAACCTCCCAGTCTTCAGTAGCCTGATACCTGAGAGGTACCTGACAATGAGCTTCAAGCCTCCAGCAGGCATCTCAGGATGGAATTTGCCCCACCCAAATATCGGAGCTCTGGCTTCCAGGATTATCCAAGATGACCACTCTGGCTTCCAAATGTGTTGGCAAATGGGGAGCTGCAGCTCAGGGTGTGGCTGTGGTCAGCAGGAGGGCCTAGAGACGGGATGCGGTTGGTCAGGCAGGGGTCCTGGAGGTCGGGTGTGTTTGGTGTGGTTGTGGGATCCCGGAGCCTGGTTGCAATCAGTCGGTCTGGGGTCCTGGTGATAGGGCGCAGTCAGTTGGTCTGGGGGTCCTGGCGGCAGGGAGCAGTCAGTCGATGTGAGGGCCCCAGAGGCAGGGAGTGGTCAGTTGGGCTGAGGGATCCTGGAGATGGGGCTCAGTCAGTCCGGCCAGGAGTCCTACGGGGTCTGGCTTTTGTCTCAAAATGGCCGCGGCCACGTGTAATCAAACCTGCGGGTACTGTTGACAGTGAACTTCCAGGCAACAGCAGGTAGCTGGTGCTCCACTGGCGGTCGGCGATCAGTTTGCTGACTGCTGTCAGATGATTGGGAGGTGAACCAAGAAACAAATATCCTCTGCTTGAAACTGGAGTTACAGGCTGACAAGGAACTCAGCCTCCCTCTAGTCCGCCATCTTGGATCTCCCCTATTCTGCTTTTTTTATGAGCAGGCTTTGTGTTGGGCAATTTTTCCCTGCTAGAGGCCAAGGTGGGTGCAGGTGTGGCTAAGCTGTGATGGTTGGTAGGTAAAGGCCAGAGGCACTTTGGACTCAGGAAGGGCTTTTGGGATGAGGAGCTGTGTCACACAGTCCCTGCCTGGATAGCTTCTCCCATTCAGTTCATGCAGGCGGGACCCAGAACAGGATGCTGAAGGGGGAGACAGTGTGAAGGGAGTTCTTGGGAGTTGTGGCCCTGGTAGCCCTCTGCCAGCACCTGGTTACCTACTGCTGAACTCGAGTGAGCAGCAAGTGCCAGTCCCTGGGAGCAGGGCCCCCACAGACTTTGGGCCACTGTGGGGGGAGTGCCCTGGGCTTCCCGCTGCTTGGCTCTGCCTGTGCCCACTTTCCCTGTTGAGGTGAGAAGAAAGTGAAGGGAGACGTGAGGGGCGGTGCCTTGGAGAGCGCAGCTGGCACCAGCGTGGGATCGCATGTCCCTGAAACCAATCCAGTCTCGTTATTTTTTTCCCTTTAGTTCTAGGAATTGGGACTGTGGATGTAGGAATTGTTTCTGAAGATGTGGCCCCTGAGTGTTGGCACCTACCCCTGGGTGTGCGTCCTGTGTATGCATGCATGAGTTCTAGAAATTCCATTGCTAGTTCTTGGTTTTGCAAGACCGCGCCAGCCTTTTCCCCTACTCTGCTTCTCTGCTCCAGAGACCATTTGGGGGTGAAAGGAAGCTGAAGAGCCAGATGTGCAGGGTTGTGGGTAGGTGGTGAACCCCAGACCCTGTCTGGTGTGCACCCCAGGAAGAGGAGAGAGGGTGGGGTGCCACTGCATGGCCTCCTAGGGGAGCTTCTCATGCCACCTCCTTAGGGACAGAGGACTGGGGCCCTGCGCTAGTTGGGCATCTCTCTGGCCTTGTGACAGTGGCAGCTGCATCCTGACTCCTGTCTCCAGGGTGGACCTGGACGGATGTTAGGGGCTGATGGACTCTTCTCCTGGCCTTCCTGGAGTCTCTACCTGCTTTCTTGGTTCTCAATATGCTTTTTTCCCTAAAGAACTCTTAAGGAAAGTCTCACTCCTTTTGTTTAGAGAAAAACTTGGGAGGTGATTTAGAATAGTGCAGGGGTCAGACTCCCTCCCAGTGTACCTTTAGGGGTTCAGTGCAAATGAAAACACAGGGCCCTTTATTAAAAAAGTATCAGGAATTTGTATACAGCAAGCGCCAAGCATGTAGCAAATATGGGGCCTCCAAACATGGGGCTGCTGTTGCTGCTGCATGGATTGCCTGTTCCTGAAGCCAGCCCAGCCTCGTTATGTTTTCCCTTCAATTCTAGGAAATTGTCGAGGCTTCTTATTAGGAAAATACTTCTGTGTGTGGGGAGAGGCTGGAGCACTTTGCCCACAGATTCTCATAGCTGTTTGGAACTGATGCTGCAAGTGTTGCTCTCCTCCCTGTTCACCAGCGGGAAAATTTAGACTGGATACAAATTACCTGCCCTGGGCGGGAGAGCTAGTAGGTGGCAGAGTGCCGTCTCCATCCGTGACTTGATGCCCAGGGAGTTGTTCCAATGTGATGCGGCTCCTCACAGGGGTGATGGCACTTGCTCACCTTGGTGGAGGTGACTTCATGGCTGATGTAAGGGTGTTTTTCTGAGCTCTAACAGAAGGTTCAGCCATGGTGCACATCATTTGCGGTCGTGATCGGGAGCTCTCCTGCCAGGTGGGTCCTTGTGGTGTGGTGGACAGAGCTTGTCAGCACTAGAACTGCTGGCTGCTGCTGGTCCTGGCATGCCAGCATGGAGTAAGGAGGGCTGGTACGGAGGGTCTTTAGTAGTTACCAACTCCTGTGCCTTCCTGATCTTTCTATGACAGAGTATTGAGGAACGGCATGTGCTTTGACACAGGGTGGGCTGGACCACCTTCTTCCAAACAAAAATAACTTACCACATAAATGTAAATCATTCCTTCCAGTATCCCAGAGCATGATTTAAAAAATGATGTTTTTTGACTGCAGAGAAAATGATTCCTTAGCACAGGCATAGTGACTTATTTTAAAAAGCAGTGACTTTCTCACCTGTGGTGAGGAACCGTCAGGGCCCTACAGACGCCTGCAGGTCAGGGGCACTGTGAGGGGCGGTAGGGGCCATGCTGTGTTCTGGGTGCTCATGTGTGTGAGGATGGAAGGTGAGCCCTGCAGTGGCTTCACAGAGGATCCTGGGCTTGTTCAGGGTGGTCAGGCAGGTGTGGTGAAGGAGAAAGGGTCTGCAGCCATTGAGGGGGCAGCGTAGGGGAAGCGCTTGGGTTTCAGAGCCAGGAGGACTTGAGTTTGAATTGCAGCTCCCATTTATCAAGTGGGCAGGGGTTTTCCATTTTGTAGAATGAGAATAACAGGTGTTCTAATGACCCAGTAGAGTGTGGTCATTGACTGTGCTGTCCAGGGCTCACGCTCAGCCAGTGCACAGCTCTGCCAGTGTTTGTGCACTAACTCACCTGGCGGCCTTGTCATTGGTCTATGCAATTGCAAGATGCCAGGCCTGGTTAGTTGTCACAGACGTGGGAGAGCTGGTCTTAATCTCTGTGCAGGGTGTCTGGTACAAAGTGGGACAAAAGCTATAGCTTGGAAATATGATGTGAAATCTCCATGAAGGTTGGAGAATTCTGGTCAACAAGTCTTGCACCTGCTCTAGAAAGAGCCCTGCATGGCCTTGAGCTGCCTGTGCCAGGTCTAGATACCCCTTTGATGTCAGAGTCCTGGGCTGAATCCCTGTTGGCTGCACTTGCCAGGGGCAGGCTTCCTAGGCAAACTACCTAACCCATTTGGCTTGTGAGCGCCTGCCTTGTACTGCTGTGGCCTTGACACCCATGTCAAGAGTAAGGAGGTAGCCTGCTTGGACATGCCTTCCACCTGACACCTGCCAGCATGCCCCTTGATCTTGAGTTCCCTCTGGTCCCCTGATGTGGTGCCTCAGGTGGAGGGGCAATGGAAGTGGGGATGGGCACTCTACTGGTTTTCCATAGCTTTGTGACAAATTTCTGCAATTTACCTAGTGGCTCAAAATATTTCCAGCATCTTTCTCACCACATGGGTCAGGAGTTTCAGTTGGTCCTTGCTGAATCTCGTCACCGGATCCTCATCTGAAGGCTCCACTGGGGAGTGGTCTGTTTTGAAGGTTCCCCAGGTTGGTCTTCCTTCAGTGCTTCAAGGTTGCGTGACTAGCTGTCAACAGGGACTGCTCTCTGCTTCTAGAGGCCACCCCTACGTATACCCTTGCAGGAGGGGTCTCAACCCCACTGGAGACACAGCCAGTTGGATCAACCTGTCTGGGAAGCCCTTTTGGCTAACTCAGAGGCAACTGGTAGGGACCTTAGTTGCACCTGCACAACCCCTTCACTACTGTTACGCGACATCACCTCATGCGATGTCTGCGCTCCAGGGAGGGTTTGCACCGGGCATGTATGCTGAGCTTTGGGGCCAGGGTCGTTTCACAGTTCTGCCTCTGAACTGCAGTGGCCTGGAGTTAAAAGAAGGAGAAACCACACTCTTCTCTCTTGGTCTCAGGGGCACAGGGAAATCATGCTTTGTGCCCTTGACCCTGCTGCCATCTGCCGGCATTGCCAGCCTCTGGACCAGTGCCATGTGTGTAGTAGCTTGTGACCCAGTGCCAAGGGTGGCGCCCTCGGGATGGAGCTTGGCTCCATGAAGTCCTTCCCTGTGGAGGTTGGCACTGTCTCAGTGCCACCTGCTGAATGCCCTGGGAAACGTCCTCCATGGTGCATCAGAGTGGCAGTGATGGTGGACTTTACAGTGATTCAGAGGGCTGGTGTCAAAACCAGCTTTGGATTGTTCCTCTTGAGGTGATAATGAGGTCCAAGGGGATCTTACTGGACGAGTGCGTTGCCAGAGGGTACCTGACACCTGAAGAAAGCACAGAGGTGCTGACTAACCTGTGGATTCTTTTGTGCTCTGTAGATTTCCAGTGGGTTCAAGGAGACGTGTGTGAGGTTCAGCTGATGGTGTACAACCCAATGCCGTTCGAGCTCCGCGTTGAGAACATGGTATGCTCTGCCAAACATTTGGCCTTTTGGGCTAAAAACACCAATCTATCATTAAGATACATTTTTTAAAGTATATTTTTTGTAACTTTATTTTGTTTATTTATTTTTATGTCTTGCTGAGGATTGAACCCAGTGCATCAGATGTGCTAATCAAGTGCTCTACTACTGAGCCACAATCCCAGCCCCTGAAATACATTTTTACTTAATATTTGACATATACATCCTGTGACTTTTTTTTTCCATTTTGCCAGAGATTATGAGCTTATTGTGAGTGAAGACCACATTTTGTCATTTTTGTGTCTTTCTTTATGCTTGGTACTCAGTGAACATTTGAATCCATAAACAGAGCTCTGATTTGCACACCAACTGAGCTTAGCCAATGGGATATGATTTGAAGTTACCTGAGGCCGGCACAGATTCCGATGTCTGCGTTCTGCCTGCTCGATAACAGCAGCAGCTTTCCATGGCTGCAGGGTGACTGGATGATCAGGGCCCAGGGCAGAATGAGCAGGAGGCAGGAGAGTGGGCTGTTATACTGCTGCTGTGTGGGTCTCAGTTTGCCATCCCGACATGTTCCTGAGCCCAGTGCAGGCTCTCAGAGGCTCGCTTGCAGGTGGGTGTCCCTGGAAATGCTCAGCCCCTGCCCCGGGAGGAGCCCCTCCCGCCCCTCCCACTCGGGTTTGACCTCAACCTTTGCTGTGCTGCCTGTGGTGCTGCTGTCTGGTGCTGACGTGAAAGGGCTGTGTGGCCACTGAGGAGCGGTCCCACCTGGCACAGGGTAGGCCGCAGCTCTCCATGCAGTGCTGAGCTGCGTCCCTGCCAGGCGTAGGCTGGGAGGCCTGGACGTGGAGGGGCGTGCCTGGTGTAGAGTTGGGGCTTCCTGGAGACGAGACTCTTTGGTAGTCATGCTTCCTGCCTGAGTTTCCCAAACCTGCCCAAGTGCTGAGAGACCCCCAGCAGCTCCAGCCTGGCTCTGGGCCTTCCCTTCCCCACCTCTTGGCTGGGACAGGCCTCTGCAGTGTGTCCTGCTTCTGGTCTGGTCAGGAAATGTCAGTGTTTACAGAATTTCCCCCGATGGTTAAAGTGGCAGCCCTGATACTCTTTCTCACACATTTAAAAAAAAAAAGTGTCTTTCATTTTTATCTGGCTTAAAAGTAATATGTGTTTATTATGAACATTTAGAAATAATAAAGAATAAAATAAAGTAAAAAGATCCATTTGGAGATTTCCCACAAATCATGGCCAAAATTTCAGAACCTGAATTGTGAAATATTTCAACCATATGAAACATTACAGGGGGTCATAACACACATCTGTCCATCATCCACATGAACAATTATTAATAGTTGGCCATACTGCTTTAGCGGTTTGCAAAGGAAATAAGAGAAGCCAGGCGCAGTGGGGTATGCCTGTAATCCCAGGGGCTCAGGTACTGGAGGCAGGAGGATCGCAAGCCAGCCTCAGGAACTTTGTGAGGCTCTAAGCAACTTGGCGAGACCCTGTCTCAAAATAAAAAAATGAAGTGGGCTGAGGATGTGACTCCGTGGTTAAGTGGCCCTGGGTTAAAAAAAAAAAAAATCCCTGGTACTAATAAAATAAAATAAAGACATAAAAGAAATGCTAAAATATTCTGCCAGGGACAATCTAATTGTTTTTTCTGCTTCTACCCCCGCCAACACTGTCCACCCCTGAATCATTTCACAGCTCTGGTCAAAATCCAGGCACTAGGTGCACTCTGTGTCAGAGTGTCCTTGCTTCTGGGTGCTGTCTGTGAACGAGTTGGAAAAGTGTGCATACACACATATGCTTGCATTTGTACACACGTACCTCTGCTTGCATGCACACACACTCCCTATACTTACATTTGTATCCACACACTCACTTCTGTGCATACACACTTTTATTTGCATACTCACCTCTGCACACACTTTATACTTACATTTGTATCTGCCCATTCTCCTCTGTGCGTGCGCACACACATACACACACACCCACACACATACTCTTACATTTATGTTTGTACACACCATCTCTGAAGCTTCTGGGTTTTTATGAATTCCTGACAGTCCTGGGTGTACTTGTAGAAGCATGTGCCTCAAGGTTCCTTCAGACCTGATCATCCACGATGGGCTTGGGCTGGGCCTGCTCATGATGCGCCTCCTTTGCTTTTAGGGGCTCCTCACCAGTGGAGTGGAGTTCGAGTCTCTGCCTGCTGCACTTTCCCTTCCTGCAGAATCTGGTCTGTACCCAGTGACACTCGTTGGGGTCCCGCAGACAACTGGAACGATTACTGTGAATGGTAAGGAGACTTCCTCTCTGGTTCTGCTTGCCGAGTGCTGCTGAGCTTTCGCATCACTTTGTTGAGGCCTAGAACTGATCACCTGTCCTCTAGTCCTCACCGTGAGAAGATAAGGATGAGACGGCGTTTCTGTGGATGAGACCTGGGAAGAGCTGGGGTCGAGTGTGTAGTGGTGTGGTGGCTGTGCTCCTGCTGGCAGGTCATCCTGTCCCTCCCCACCCGCACCACTTTGCCTTCGGTGGTCCTCTGGGGGTCTCCAGACACGTGCTCAGCTTCTCCCACTGCGCTCGGGAGGCTGTGACGTCTCCTTGCTGTGGCCTCCTTGTTTGCCCTTGGAGTTGTGCGTGCATCTTGGATCCACTTCTCCCCTCCCAGTGGTTCGTCACTTCCTGCATCCCAGATCTAGCCCAGGCCACTTCACCAAAACTCCTGTCCCCCAGCCACTGGTGGTTTTTAGTTTTCTCTGACTGAATCCAGGGCCTACTTTTCAGTTTTTTTTTTTTTCTAACCTGACTCTCAGAGGCCACCCTTCCTACAGGAAGAGCTCTGCTCGGGCTTTGGTGACCCACACTCTCTGGATTTGGTTGTTGCCATGGTGCACGCTAGGCAAGTGCTCCACCGCTGAGCTGTGTCCCTGCCTCCTTTGGGTTTTCTGCTGCCTCTCAGGCTCTTGCGTCTTGGTCTCTTCACATACCATGTGTCAAACCAGAACCACTGCCTCTCCTCCCCAAAGTGGCACCTTCCCCTGAGGCCCCATCCCAGTGACGGTGTCACCATAGCCAGTTGCCCTCGCAAGCTTCTTGGGAGTTGTCCCCAGTGCCCCACCTCTGCCGTGCCCTGGACTGCCTGTCTCCTGAATAGGTGAGCCCAGCCACTTCCTTTCCTGCAGATCACCACCCCCTTGCAGGGCTTCCCCCGGTGCGTTGGGCCTGCTGTTCCTGCCCACGGGCCTGCTTGCTACCAGGTCTGTCTTGCAGGCTGCAGCCCAGGCCTTCTGTGGGGTGCCCGTGCCCTGCCATGCCAGGCCTTATTTGCTGGCCTTTTTTGGTGGCCATGCCTGTCTCACCCAGCAGCACCCTAGTGTCTGGTGTGGAGCCCCTCACACCAGGGGGAAGGTGCGGTCTGCCGGGCAAGGGAGGCCAGGGCAGCAGTAGTCACAGGCTGCGTGTGTTGCGGAGGCATCAGGATGGAGCCCAGCACGTGGAGGTAGGACTGGGCGTGGGGAGGTCGGCAGAGGCCTGTCAGAGCAAGTGACTGGGAATTACCCAAATGAACGGGAGTGGGCAGTGGAGAGGCAGGGGCTGGTAAGCAGGGTGCAGAGAGGGGGTCTTGGGCAGAGAGAACAGCTGGTCTAGAGACTGGTGGTAGGGCAGACAGGGTCTCACTCAGGGAGCCCGGGTGACCAGGAGGTCAGGGCAGGGGTGGTGGTGACGGGGCTGGAAGGTTGATAGAGGGCAGCCCCAGGGGACCTTGGGAGTCACCCTGAAGGGTGCTGCCTGCTGCCTTGAAAGGGGCAAGGGTGCTGTGGCAGGAGTGCAGGAGCCGGTGGGGACAATTCAGCCTGGAAAGCTGTGTAGAGAAGGAGAGCCAGGGCTGATGTGTACCAGTGAGCCCGCGGCCTCCAGGTGACCCCCGTGTCTGTAACGGTGAGGGTGGGGCCCCCGGATGACCCCTCCCGGTGTCCATCCTTGGTGTCAACTTGTGTGCACTTCTGTCCCTCAGACTTGGCCGGAAGGGCTGGCTGTGTTATCTGACATCCTCATGGGCCACTAGCACGTATTTGTCATTAGACTTGGGGTTTATAAGGCAGTTGTTTTAAGCAATAGGTAAGAAAAGGGAAAAGCCTGTAATTAGGAATTGTAAAATAATGGTTGCTTAGCAGACAAAACCATACCATATCAAGTTCTGCAGAGAGAAGAGTGTGGGGGCATTGGTGGCATGGGGGTTTCTGGGTAGGAAACTGTTTGCCAGTGAAAGAAGCCTTTAAGAACTCACCACAGAGAGGGGCGAGCCCAGAGAGCATGGCGGCTGGGTGTCCCGTGAGTGGGGAGAGAACCTGAAGCTGCTGGGGAGGGCTGATTCTGGCAGGGCTGGCCTGGTTTGCTTCTGAGCAAGTAGTTGGCTTCTCCCTTTGGAGATCTGTGCATCCCAGCACGGTGTGCAGGGAAGGTGTTGCCCTGGGCATTGGGCTCTGGGTGCTGTTTAATCTTGTTGCATAGTGAAGTTGTTTTTGATAGCGGCCTCAAAATTTCAAAGGCCATTTTAAAGGTTTGCTTAAACAAATTTGAGGGCTTATCTAACCAACATTTTTTTTTTTTTTTTTGCGGGGGGGGTGGCTTGGGAAATTTGCTTATCTTAAGTGATAGTACTTGTATATATGGCAGATTTGCCGTATCACATAACAGCTATAATAGCAGTAATTGGCTCTTGAACTTTCATCCTCAACAGAAGGTTTTGAAGCATTTTTCAGATACTCATTAAGTCACATTATGCCCTGCAAAGGCATATTAACTATCATTCTCATTTTGGAGATGGAGAAATCTGAAAAGCAAATTAGTAAAGGAATGAGATACTGATTAGGTTCTGGAGATTTCTAGTTTGCAGGGACCTTTACATCTGCCCTGCATTTGGACCTGGTCAGCAGTGAAATAGGACACAGGTGCCATTATCAGCTGCATCGAGGGTCCCAGGTGGAGGGGCAGTGGCAGACCAGGCCTCAGGGCTGGGCGCCTGCGTTGTCCTCACTGCAGCTCTGGGTGGGCTGTGGGCCTTGCCAGGAGGTGTGAGTTCTGCCCTGCGTTCCAGGTTACCGTACCACTGTCTTCGGTGTCTTCAGTGACTGTCTGCTGGATAACCTCCCGGGAATCAAAACCAGCGGCTCCACTGTTGAAGTTATTCCAGCCTTGCCGAGACTACAGATCAGCACTTCTCTGCCCAGGTAGCGTTTCCACGAGTGGTGTCTAAGTGTTGATAAGACTTGGCTCTTACGGATATTTTTTAGTTATACATTTTAAAAAATATCTAAGGAGTATATTAGTTAGTCTGAAATTCTTTGACCAGAATGTGACTGAGGTTTTCTTTAAGATGCCAGTAGGTAATTTGCTTTGCTGAACGTGAATCAGAACTAAGTTGAAATCTTTCTTACAGGATGAGAACCAAATGTGAAGTTAGCCTTTGGAAATGTAACTTTTTAGAAGAACAATGTTTTAAGTCATTTAAGAATTATTCTTTCAAAAAATGATTTTGTTCTTATTTGTTTGTAGAGAGGGAAAGAAGTCTCAGGAGTCCCAGAATCACTGACTATAAATGCTTTGTACTCTTTCTTTGTGGTGTTTTGTCCACACTTTTTAAAAATACATATTTGAATACTTGAAATCATACATCATATATAGTATTATAGAAAACTTTTTGTGCAGCTACATAACATAAAAACATTTTCATAAATTTTAAAAAATATGCAATTTTAAAATTGATTAGGTACCTCACAAAGATAGGTAAAGTTGCATAACCTTTTATTTCCTTGCTATTGGAATTTGTGATATTTTAAACTTTTGCTATTATGAACAATGAGCATTCTTTTGGTCGTCTTAATAGAAGGTATCCTGGAGTTTTATGACATGCTTTTAAAGGCTGTTGACATGTTCACTGGCCCTTTGCTCTGCCAGGTGCTGTGCTAGGTGCTAGGGCTGTGACAGTGAGCTTGTAGTTCTGTCCCTTGCCCACAGAGCTCTGTCAATGGCAGAGAACGAGAAGCACCCAGCAATCGCAGTTTGCTGTTGCTACAACTCTGATGAGCCCCTGTGCCAGAAGCGCTCCTCCAGGGGGGACTCTGCAGGGACCAGACAGTAACTCGAATGGAGCACAGACCTGACAGGAAGAGGCGAAAGGTCCAAAACTTTTAGAAGAAAACAGGAGAGAGAATGTTTATGACCTTGCGTTGGGCAAAGATTCTTTGATATGATGCCAGAAGTAGGCTCCATAAAATAAAATGTTGACAAATTGGGCTTCATCAAGATTAAAAACCTTTGTACTTCCAAAGACACCATCAAGAAAATGAAAACTCACAGTCTGGGAGAAAATATTTGCACATCATATATCTGATAAAGAGCTTGTATTCACATAAAGAGCTTTTAAAACTCAGTAATAAGAAAACAAACAACCTAATTAAAAAGTTGGCAAAAGAGTCAAATAGCTATTTTACACAGAAAATATCCGAGCAGCTCAAAGCAACCTGGACGGGGGCTCGGATCATTAGTCTCTGTGGAGCTGGCGTCATCTGAAATCCCAGTTGCAGGGTGGCTGGGATCAGGGAGGCAGGGGGGAGGAGCTGACCCGCTGAGGGAGCGTAAAGTGGCATGTCCCTTTCAGAGACACTTGGGAGCTCTCCTGAGAAGTTGAGCACAAACTTACCTGTGACCCAGCAATTGCAAGAAGGTCACAACACCTTGACACAAAAATTCATGCATGGACATTTGTAGTGGCATTACTCACAAAGGTCAAAAGAGAAGGAAGGACCCATACGTCTATCATTTGCTAAACAAAACGTGCCACATCTGTACAATGAAATATCATTCAGCAATAACAACAAGCCGGCTCTCGATAATGTTGGAGCACACACGCACCTCGGAGACATGCCATGGGAAAGTGGCAGATGCAGAGAGGAGTCGGCTGGGTAGGGGCTGCAGGCAGTGGGGGGAGCGGGGGCCTGCAGGTGCACCAGGGCGTCTCTTCTGAGGTGATGGCGACGTTCTCAAACTGGGTTTCAGTTGGTAAGCTTACTGAGCACAAGTGTCTACCTAAAAGAGGGGGACATCATGGCCGGTACGTCACGCCTCAGTGAAGTGGTTTACACAGATCATTTTGCTTTGGCTTCAGTGTGTTGTAGACACCTGGTCTCAGTCGAGGTCTTGGCAGCCTTGGGAGGGTAGCCTTGTCCTTGTTCTCGAGGGCAGGACTGCCTCAAACCCTGTCACTCCAGCAGAGGACCCTGCAGACTCCTGGCGGACCTGACCCATTACTCTTCCTGCTACTGTGGCAGGTGGCAGACACCTGGTCGGGAAGGACTCCTGGCTGAGCTCCTGGGCTTTTGCTGAGATTCAAGGTGACAGTGTAGCCTGCTCACATTGCCAGCCCCCCACACAACCCAGCTGAAGGGTGGGCAGCGTAAGGTGAAAAGGCTCCCAGGTGGAGGGCTATTACCAGGAAGGGAGAGGATTTCAGGAAAAGGAACTGTGAGCGCCCTGCTCAGAGACCATCTTGCCAGCTCTTGAGATGCAAAGAAAATGGGTGTGCTAGCTGCCACTCCATCTCCCTCATTTTCCTCTTGCCTTTAGGATAGTTCTCAAAGATACCATGTGCCCACCTGCCCCGTTTCTGTGGTCCTGTGGTTGGGCACATACACGCACAGGTATCGGCTGCCTCCCAGTGAGGAGGCCTGGGGCTCTGGGGGTGCATCCTCACCTGAGCTCCTGGTCCTTGGAGAGAGACCAGGAGTTAGCAGAGGGCGTTTAACTCCAATTTGGAGTTAAAAGTGCTGTTTCTTGTTTTTAAGAATGTATGTATTTTACTAAGGTGATTTTCCACCTTAGATGAGTTGATAATATTCTAAAATAAAAACACCTGAGACAGGCACAACACATCCACTCACATTTATTGACACCTGTGGGTGCTTTTGGCCTTGTGGGATAGGACTGGCATTTAGAACTCCCCTTGACCAGTGCCTGTCCCCTGTGTGAGCTCAGTCTGGAGGGAGGGTCAGAACTACTGGAGCCAGGAGTGCCTGCTGCTCCCGCAGTGATCCCCAGTGGACCAGAGCTCAAGTCTCCCCTGGGGCCCCAGGAGGGCCCATGCCAGGACGGTGTGCAGGCCCGAGGATTTGCGGAAGTTGGTAAAGTAATGCAGCAAGGAAGAGGGACCAGCGAGTCAACACACAGATGCAGACCACAGTGAAGCAGAATTGAATGTAGAGGGGGAGAACAAGGTAGTGTCACTCACGTGTCCAGAGGCCTTGGGTCTGTAGAGGCAGAGAGCAGAGGCCCTGCCAAACAGGGCGGCAGACTGTCTCCAGGGAGCTGTCAGGGAAGCCCCTTAGGTAACAGCCCCTGGCAGTGGAGCAGCGTGGCCTTCCAGGCGGGGAGGCCTAAGCCTGAACTGGAGTCTCAAGCACTGGTATTTTGAGAAGGTGAGACAGGCAGGTGGCCTGCTACTTGGGGTGGTACCAGTGGTGGGGTGGCAAAAATGTGTTATCTGTGGTCTCAGCTTGACCTCCATCCCCAGTGGCCCCTGGCAGCTCCAGGGCTGCTTGGCCACCCAGACATGTTAGGGCCTTATCCCTAAAAAGGGGCTTCCTCTGCTTAGACCTCACCCTTCCTTCCCAGGCTCGCCCGGGCAAACCTCCATTCCTGTCCTGGAGTGCCTCTCCTCCCCTCAGGATGCTGCACCTGCCCCTGGCCTGACCTGGGCAGCCCTCCCTGGGGGCCTGACCTGCCATCTCAGCCCCTATCCTGTGCCTGCTTAAGATCGTCAGGGCCAGGCCCTGTAGCTCACAGCTCCTCTGCTCTGCTCTCCTCAATCCCTCCTTCCTGCTCTGCATCTGTCCGTCTTTTTTTTTTATTATTATTTTTTAAATATTGGGGATTGAGCCCAGGGGTGCTTTGCCACCAAGCTCTATAAACAGTCTTTTTTATTTTATTTTGAAGTAGAGGCACGTGATCCTCCTGCCTCAGCCTCCTGAGTCGCTGGGATTCTGGGTGTGCCCCCACCCTGCCCTTGCTTCCTTCCCACCTGCCTGAGGGTATTGGCAAACTGCTGTCCGAGATGCCAGCAGCGAGTCCCAGCAGGGCTTTCTTACGCCCTCATACCTTCTCCACTGGCAGCTCTTGCCTGAGGAGGCCTGCATGTTAAAGAATGGAAAGAAGGATGTGGGTCAGTTTTCCTTCCTTGGCAGAATTAACTTCCTGACTCAGAAGAGTTTATCCAAATGCCTCATGCTCTTGCTTTCTGGGAGCTTAGCATCAGTTTGGAACCCAGGCCCCAGGAAGCGCACAACTGCTGACCACACCTCCTTTGTTACATTTTTTAAAAAGTTTTAAATTCTTTAAACATTTATTTTTTACTGTGTGTAAATGTGTGTTACATTTACACATAATGGTGGATTCGTTGTGTTGTATTCCTGTGTGCTTGCACCATGGTTGGATCAGTCTCCTTCCCTTTCCCTCCCCCCACGCTCCCCCATCTCTTGCTCCACTCTGCTTGGCTCCCTCCTATTATTGTTATTGCCATTTTAATTAGTGCATTATATATATATGACTAATTTGGTATATTCGTACGTGAACACTTTCCCATGCCCTCCTTTCCTCCCTCCCTCTCTTTCAATCCCCTTCTTTTACTTCCCTCTATTTTTTGTGAGGTCCTCCCCATTTAAAAAAAAAAAAAAATTCATCCCTTCCGCACCATGTTTTAAGCATGGTTTCTTTTCTCTGGTAGCAGATGTGTGAGATCTTTGCTGTCTGGAACATTATGTCCTGTTCCCTGCTCCACACAGCATGGACATGAAGCTCTCCTGTAGTACAGGAAACTGCACTTGGGCTTGACGTGAGACTGTGCACTGACCAGGGCAGAGTCAGAAAGCTGGTCATTGGAGCTGCTGGATGCTGGTGGGGTAGTGTGGCGTGCCTGGGTCTACTTGATCATTTCATCGCTCATCTTGGCTTTGACTGAGCACAGAGTTGGCTTATGTACCCTAGGCCAATTGTGGCCCTGGGTGGAAATCCTTCAGAAAAGGAAGGAGGGGGGTGGGGTGCTAGGCAAATCCTCAGGCTCCAGAAGTGCCCACCCTTCTCCATGACGTCCTGTAGCTCCCCCTTTCCTTGATAGCCAGAGTTCTCTAGAATTGTGTGTACTTGTGTGCGTGTGTGTGTTGTGAGGGATTGAATTTAGGGATTGAACCTGTGTAAGCTTTCTCACCTCCCTACCATGTGCACTTCTCCCTGTCTCCAGCTGTTCTTTGTTCTATCTCTGTTTCCTGCGGTCCCAGTGACCTCCTAGGCAGAAGTCTGTTTGCTGCCTGTGGCCTGGGAAGGAGAGACTGGTCTAGTGAGTAGTGTGGATCCAGTGGAGTTCACTGGAACTTGTGCAGAGCTCACAGACTGCAGGCCTGGGTGCACCAGGGTGTTGGTGCAGGAGCCTCAGGGAGGCTGCAGAGACTGGGCTGTTCTTGCATGCAGGGCTGGCTGCTGGGGCTTGTCCCATGTGCAGGGCCTCACCTGAGTGGCAGGAGGACAGAGCCCCACAGTTGCTGCCCTCTGTTACCTTGGTCTTTGTGGGTGTGGCTCATGGCTTGCACTTGGGAGACCAGATTGGTTCTGTACACTTCTATCTCCCTGGCTCTAGTTCCAGTAGGAATTGTTTTTAGAAGTTTCCCTCTTAAGTCCATGATTTCCCCAAGGCACTTTTGAGCATGAGCAACACCCTTGTGGTTTGCTTGGATTAATTCATTGTTTAATTTGTGTCTTCCACAATGCAGTGATTGAGTTTTTTTGTCCTTCACACACCCATGAGCAGTGAGGGCTGAGTGAGGGTGACCAGGTTTGCAACACCAAAGCCCAGGCTGGTCTGTGTGTGGGAAACCCTAATGCGTGGCACCTTGCCCTGTCCCTGAGAGCTGGGCTGAGGTCCCGGAGTGAAGCCAGGTTTCTGGAGTGCGTCAGCGTGCAGACCCTCCTCCCGATGTGGCCGGTCTGAGCAGGGGCGGCTCTTCCCTCCCCTTCCTCCTCAGACTTACCTTTGTTATTGCTCTTACTTCAGATCTGCACATTCACTGCAGCCTTCTTCTGGTGATGAGGTATCTACAAATGTGTCCGTCCAGCTGTACAATGGAGAGACACAGCAACTTGTCATTACATTGGAAAATATTGGAATGGAGCCACTGGAGAAACTGGAAGTCACCTCGAAAATTCTCACCACCAAGGGTAGGTATGGGAGGAAGGGCTGTGTTGCTTCTTGGCAGAAGACACGTTTTGAATGACCAGCTCTGTTGGCTTAAAGTGGATCTTAGTCTGGGAAATTTGATGATACTATTCCACCCCTCACCTCCATTTTGGGAACCAAATAAATGCAGTAGACAGAAAAATCTCTCTCTAATGCAGGATACCTTCATGTGGTATTTGGAATTTAAGTTAATTGTTATAGGATTTGGTTGATGTTTGACCAAGCAAGCTAACATTGAATACAGAAAATTACAAACTATATGGTGAAATTCTTTCACATTTGCTATAAATTTGTCTTGCTTTTACAGTTTAGCAACTGAAAAGTGTTTTCCGTCTCTCAAATAATCCTAAATTGTAGATTGTGTGATCATCATTCCTTATGAGCTGCTTGTCTTTCTGAAGCATGGTTCTACCTGTCTCTCGAGACCCTTGGGAGCCCTTGATGGGCTCCCTGTTGTCCCTGGTGCTGAAGTCCTGTGTGACCAGGCCTCACCTACGGTGCTTTATCTTCATCTCAGCCCGTCCCCTGTACTCCACTGGCATTGGTCCTTAGGGGCTGATCTCTACTTCCTGACCTGGGCCTTAGGCCAAGCCACTTTTACTCTGCCTAGAAGTCAGCCTGCCAACTTCCGCTGCTGCCCCTTTTGCTTCCTCAGTGTCGATGAATTTGTCCGTTGGTGTTAGCCGTGCTCCTTGGGTCCTTCTTTCTTGCTCAGAGTGCCCTAAATCACCACCACAATAGCCGTGTCACCACTGTACCTGGCGACTGCTTGTGTCCTGGTCCCTTTCTTCAGCGACTGTGACTCAGTGTTCTTTATTCCCAGGGCCTGGCCCATGGGAGGTGCCCAGTACTGAGGGATTGTTGATGGAAAGCCATTTCCATGCTTACAGAATGAGGCTGGTCGGAGACGGCCGTCTCGCGTGTTGGTCCAGTGGAGGACAGCAGTGGGTGAGCCCCACAACTTTCTGAGGCGATGCCCTGCTCCTCCAGCTGTGCCGCGTGCTCTCTGCAGGCTGTCCTCTTTGCTGGGGAGCCCTAGCTGCTCCTGCGTGCTCCAGGCTGCCTCTGCCCAGCATCTTCTCAGCCCTGCCTTCCCAGGGTACCCTGGCACGTTTGCTCTGTGTGCCTCTCAACTCTTCTGGAGCTTGTTCGTGCGTCTGCCTTTCCTCCTTCCCACTCTGGTTACCAAGTACTCAAACACAGAAGAGTTGACAGGATTTCATAGTAAACCTGGCCCCTGCCGTCCAGGCTCTGCCATGAACACTTGCTTCCTCACAGGTCTGTCCAGCCTACTAGTCATTCATTGATCGTCTTATTTTTAAAATACTGCTTAATGTAAGTTGCAGGCTTCCGTACTTTTTATTCTTAAATACTGTAGTGTGCATCTGACTGGAATTCAGTTTGTTTTTGTAACGTGCGCGTGCAGTGAAATGGGCCATGTGATGAGTCTTGACTAATATGTGTACCTGTTTAGCCCACCCCGTACAAGATCTCCAATGCACCAGAAAGTTCCTTGTGCTCATCCCGGGAGGCAGCCACTCTTTTTCTTGTACCTGGTCATCCCTAGTAAATACTTACTAAGAACGAGGCAGGAAGTTGGGAATGCTCATGGCAACCAGAGTTCCTAGGGAACTGTGGACACTGTGGATACAGTTACCTCTCTGCCCACAGACTGGATTTCCCATCATGCCTTGCACACGTCTGATCTGTTTTTGGTTGTCTTGCTTTTCTGTGCTGGCATCTGGTTGATCCTGGCATGAAGTGGGCGAGTGTTACTGCCTTCACTTGATGGACAGGGAGAGTAAAAGCAGAAGGGGTCAAGGACCTGTCTCAGGTTCACAAGGAACCAGGGCGAGAGCCAAGGCTTCCTGGTTCTCAGCTCTGGTTCCTCACTTTTCATGTTGAGGGAGGAAGACAGACATGTAATATAGCAGGGTATAGCCATTTTCAGAGCAACGCAGTTACAAGCGAAAAATTAAAGCTATCATTCTTTTTTATTATTGTCCCAAGCTACAGTACATTTACATGTGAAATTAAATTAATGGAAACAAACCATCTGCTTCCAAAATATACAAAGGGACTAATTCCTGTGGCTGGTGTGCTGTAGTCCCGGAAGGCCGTCAGCAGAATGCACGACCTGCCCTCTGAGGGGGTGAGAAAATTGTCTGCAGCAGAAACCTGAGCGGTGGTGTGTGCGGCAGGGTGGGGAAGGCGGGTCCCGGTGGCGGATGCTTAGCAGCACCCATTTCTGTTGCAGCAGCATCTCATCTGAAGCCCTTTGTGTTTCTCTTCTTTAGTGGTCTCTTAAATGTCTACTCGGTGACATTTCCCCACATGGAATTAAATGCTCCCTTCCCTGGGCTCCCCTGCTCTTTTCTCTGTGTGCGGTAAGTGTCGCTTTACATCTCAGTGGTAACAGCAGCCTTTCCTCTCTGGGCTCTTCATGTGCCATGTGCGCGGCACTTCACCGTGAAGCACACAGAACCACCTCAAGAGGTCTTCTGGTGTGTGTGGCGTGTGTCCTTCTGTCTCACTGCTGTGGCCTCTCTGCCTAGTAACCGAGGACAGTGCTGGTGACACGGGAGCCCAGTGAGCAGGAGCCCTGGCACCCCCTGCATGGGGCTGTCATCGGGTGAGGCACTCCTTCAGACGGTGGAAAGCTCCCGGACATCCCTGAACCCAGAAGCACGTCCCTGGCAAGCTTGTCCCTGTTCACAAGTTCTGCCCCAGAGATGAGTACTTATGATCTGCCGGATTCCAAGACAGAGATTATCTAGCCACGTAATGTAATCATGCTAATTATGTACCCCTTGGAAGCAAGCCTATAGATTGTGAAAGATGTAATGCTTCCTTGTTTAAACAATTATAGATTCTGTTGTAATGAATTCCCAATCAAGGAGAACGTATCACTTTCCCTCACACGGCCCAGGCTGTGTGAGTGTGAGTCCGAGTTCAGCTCCCTACCCAGGCGTGCCCAGAAGTGCACTCGTGCGTCCCTGGGTTTCTGCATCCTTCTAGCTTTTACTTTTTTAACAAAAACTGATGACTCCATGTTGCTATGATTAAAAGTCCGCAAGTGCTTTGTTTGGGGCAGGGTTCTCCTTATTGCTTAATTCTCTCACAAATGTCCAAGTCCAGCATTCCTGCAATTAGCAAGGGTTAATGACTTCTTGTGTGTTGGAAGTCGGTAGTAGTGACACTTTCCTTACTGTTCTCAGAGTGAAACGGCCAGTTTCCCTTGGTGGCACTAACCCGAACTACAGCATTAAGATAGTGACCATTATCTAGACACTGAATTTTACCGGAGAAACAGTGACATACGCTTTTTTTCGCTAGTCCCAACTGCCTGTTGTGCTGCTGGGTTGGCAAAGTTCCTTTAGATATCCCACGCCACACACAAAGAGGGAAAGGGACAGGAACAGAAAGGCCTGCTTGTGAGGCATCGAACCGCCTTCAGTCTGGTAACTGGGCTGTTCTGCTCCTGTGTTGCGTAGCTGCAGGAGAGCCCATGTGGCACTGTGGCTGTCCTCGTGCCATTTCTAGATGCAAATACTTGGACTCTGGCCTCAGAGGGGAATGAGCTGTTCCCCATGCGTGGATTTGCCTGTTATTTGAATGTGTCACACTTAAGCCTCAGAACTTAATACAAAAATAAACCACACCGCTAGACATCTTTCCAAGTGTGCTGAGTGCTTGGAAAGAGCAGGACCCTGCCGTGGGAACTCAGGCCTGTGCAGTTGCTGGTCCTCGGCGTGGTGTTGTGGGCGGGTGGTTTTCTAGTTTCCTGCTCTGCAGTTGGTGCTTGCAGTTGCTGGCCCAGCCCACCGTGCTCTTTGGGTGTATGTGGCTCTTCCCTTTTCTTGGTTACTGCTGGTACCATTGGTACAGGTTGCCTGTTGCCAGTTAGCTGTGTGACTAGTCTTGAGTACGTTAGCCAACTGCTGATGACTTAGTGCTCTTCTCTGGATGCTCACCAGGCCAGGACCCAGCCCTCTCCCGTACAGTGGTTCCAGAACCAGCATCAACATCTCTAGAGGACCTAACACTGCTTGACACGTAGTGGCTGAGGAGTGGTCACTTGGTTGCTCTCCAAGCATATGGGGAAATGAGCTCATGATTTTGCTTTCCTGTCCCTCTGGGACCTGGGGAACTAGAATATCAGAATTGTTAAGGCTTACTTTAAATAAGCAAATGCATGGCCCACCTGAGGAAGATGAGTGGGTCTTTGTCTAAATTTCCCTACTTAAGCTCTCTCTTTTCACTAAGATGTTTTAGAAATCATTTTAGCTTTTTCTGCTTTGTTCTCAGACTTTCTGGAATGGTGTGTTAGCTTCTCATCGCTGTGACCAAAACACCTGACAGGAACAACTTAGTGGGGAGAAGTATTTTAATCTCACGGTTTCAGAGTCTGACTGTGGCAGGCCTCCTCCATGGATCTGGGTTCAAAGCAAAGAGCAACATCATGGCAGAAAGTTGTGGTGGAGGAAAGCAGCCCAGCTCCTGGTAGCCAGGAGGCAGAGAGACAGGAGGAGGAGTCAAGGGACAAGACGTAATCCCCAAGGGCATGCCCAAGTGACCTACTTCCTCCAGCACCCTACCTGTCTACAGTTACACCCAGTTATTAGTCCTTTTAAATTAGCAATCCATTAAATGGATTAATCCGCTGATTAGGTTAAAGCTCTCATAATCTAAACATTTCACCTCTGAACATTCCTACATTAACAGGAGTTTTTGGGGGACACCTCATGTTCAAACCATGACAAATGATGAAACTGAACCGTTCTCCAGATAGACGAGGGCACTTTGCATTAAAACTCATAAACCCAAGCTGGAAACCCCATAGCAGAGTCAGCTGACCCCCTGTTACCAGAAGGGAGGGAGGGAGCACAAGCTGGCACCACGCAGCTCTATGGGAGGGAGGGGCTGACTCCTGGGCCCCGTTGACACTGGGAAGCATGGGCAGGGGCCCAACAAGGAGCTGGCTGTGGCACCAGTGGGCGTCACCTTCCCTGCCGAGGTCTTGACTCTTTGGCCTGGATTGTTTCTGAGTCATGCTCTTTTTATATAATCATTGCTTTTAACATTGTAGCACCACAGGGCAAAGTTTTAAGAATGAATGTTGTAGAAAAATAGTTTCTACTTGATGTTGTTGGGGAGCGGGGCATCCTGAGGAGGCAGGAGAAAGGACTCAGTTTCTCCAGTCCTTCCTGCAGCTTCTGTTGCCAAGTCCCACTTGCAATTGGGACTGGGAAGAGGTAGAACTGGAGCCACAAGCAAGCTCTTGCAGCTGGCATTGGGCCAGTGGGGTGGTGGACTGGTAGGAAGCCCCAGGGTTGGAAGAGTAATTCCAGCCAACAGCACAGTCTTCAGAGCGAGACCCGCCTGGGTTTGAGTCCTGGTTCTGGCAGGTGGCAGTCAGTGACGTGGACCACGCTATCTGTTTCTCTTCTGTGTTCACCTCTTCCTGTGGCGGCCTCTTCCTGTGGCGGAGACGCTCTCTGCCCCTTCGGGTTGTGGTGATGCACATGAAGCAGTCAGTCAGTCCCCGGCATGAATAAGGACTCAGTGATCAGAGCTCTTCCTGTGAGCTGTTGTTTTTTGTTGATGCTGCCACCACTGTTGTTTATTTATTTAGTTGTTTGTTTTCAATACTGGGGATGGAACACAGGGCTTCCCACATGGCTAGGTCAGTGCTTTGCCATTGAGGTACATCCCAGCCCTTTTTATTTTTATTTTGAGGCAGAGTCCTGCTAAGTTGCCCTGAACTTGTGATCCTCCTGTCCCAGCCTCCCGAGTATTTGGGAGTACAGGTTTGTGGCACTGTACCAGGCTCATTGTTGGTTTATGTCTTTGTTCACAACCACTCTCTAGTACCCGTTGTTTCAGATACTGTGTTATGGGGAGCAGGGCCACAGCAATCATGTCCTCATGGGGCTCAGAGTGTTGTCCTGCAAAAGCAGAGGGACAGGACACAGGCTGTGCAGGAGTTGCACTCTCAGTTCACCTTTGCCACCACCAGCCCCTTGCTTGTCCATCTGTTTGTTGTTTGACTGCCAACTGCCCATCCCCTTGCTCGTCCTTTGGCAGGCCTGTCCTGAGCACTTCCCCTGTGCTGGATATTGTGCAGGGCACAGGGGACCCCCACACTTGTGGGGTACACATAGTGCTTCCACAGCCTGTGAACACTCTTCTGTGTGCTCAGAACTCTGCTCCCCCAGCCCCATCTCCAGTTCTGCCCTCCTCCACAGCCGGTCCTTATGCGCCTCCTGAAGGCCTCTCTGATGCCTTCCAGTAGAGTCGATTATGCCGCTCCTGCTGCATGACCGGCTCACGCCCTCGTACAATAGCGCTCACCTCACTTGGCTTTGTACTCTTCAACAATCATACATTCATATCACATTTATATGCAGCCACTGTGCCAGCACACGAATGATGCACGAACGCTGTCCCAAGGGTTTCACGGTTTAGTGTGGGAGTCAGATGTGCTTGCTGGATTGAGCTGAGCTCTGATTGCACATCCTGTGTTATTTCTGCTCCGTGTGACTGACCACAGTGAATGGACTTGCAGGTGTGCCTCCTGGGGAGATGTTAGAATTCTCGAATGACTAAAAACCGCTCCACCTGAGGCTTGCATTCATGTGGGATTGCCGCGCACTTCTGTGCAGCCCAGCACTTACACAGCTCCAGGTCATGCTGGAGAAGTTCACAAGAGGTGGACCAGTCGACAGGCCTGTTAGTGCTGGGAGACTTGGTGTGTTCCATGCTTTGGAACATGGGTGGCGGGAAGTGAGCCAGATGTGGAGCATGGGAGAAGGTGGGAGCTTTGGTCCACAGTTCGGGAACTTCCCAGCTGTTTGGGTCGTTGGTGTGTCATATTGTGTCAGCCAGTGTTTTGTTGGGGTGACCACAATTCCTGACAAGAACAGCCTGGAGGAAGGAGAGTCATTTAAGCTCATGGCTTCAGAGGTTTCAGTCCATGGCTGGCTCAGGCAGAAATGAGGCAGAAGGGTATGGTAGAGAGAAGCTGCTCAGCTCATGGTGGCCCAGAGCAGAGTGAGCATGGGGAGGGACTGGGGACAGCAGAAGTGTCCACGGACCTGCCCTTGGTGACTGCTTCCTCCAGTCCTGCGCCACCGGCCTACGCCTCCCAGTGGCCCATTAGGATGGTCAGTCCCTCGAGTGGATGAATGGCTGATGCGGTCAGAGCCCCCCTCTGTGCCTTGCTGCAGTGGGCCACGGCTTCCACACACGAGGGACGTCGCAGATCCAAGTCACAGCACATGGTACACAAACGAGTAAAATGAGCAAAAGTACACTTCTTAAAATTGGAATTCAGCATTATTTCTTGGGTTTGTTTTTAGGATCCAACGAGTGAACATGAAGGAGGCAGTAGTGTGGGGTTGTTGAATCCCGGCTGTCCCCACTTCCGGGTGGGTACACTAGGGGGGCCACGCAGAGGGACAGTGCAGCACAGAGCCCAGCGTGGCCGGCTGGCAGGCAGGCGCACGGGGTCACGCCCGGCCTGGCAGTACTTGCCTCTCCCGGTCCCTTCCCGGGGCTATGGTTGGCAGTGCCCCTGCGGCCCAGCTGACGTCTCGGGGGTGGTGTTTCTTCAAGTTCACTCCCCTCTGGTGGCCCCTTTCCTCCTGACTTCCTTGTCCTTGGGCATCCTGCAGTTGGGGCTGTGGGGAACCTGGGGGGCTTCCTGGAGTTCATTTTGACAGACTCTCAGGTGAAACCCTCTTATGAAACAAGAAGCCGTCCAGAGAGGTAAGAGTAGTGCTGTAATTATGGTTTTTGAATTTCGTCCCTCCAGCTAGTTATAAATTTCTGGTTGGCTACACTGATGGCTGAGAGAATTTGTTCTTTAGCTACAGATCTGGGGCCCCCGGACAGTGAGTCTTATTATAGTTCTAGGCAATTAATTCAGCAATTATTGAACCTATTCTCTGTGCAGTTGGAGGTATAAATTCCTGAGAGGTTTCTAGATTGAGGGGACCTCATCTCTCATCTGGTCTAGGTTTGGGGTTTCTCCTATGCTGTCTCCTCCTGCAGTCAGAAACCCCTTTCAGCCTCTGGCTTTGTCCCTCTATCTCCAGAAGCCAGCATAGTGCCTGCTGTGAGGATGTTGGTGGCAGAGCAGTGGCTATTCACTGGATGAGAGTAATTGTGACAGTGGACCAGGGAAGGCTAGCATCGCTGTGCTCTGTAGTTTCTAGAGACTTCCATGGGCCCTCCCCATGCAGTGTTCATGTGCTGTGGCTGTGCTGAGCCCATGTGGTGTCCCATTCCAACTTCACAGTGACTCTGCTACTGTCTCCACTTACCACTGGGGCTTCTGGGGTGATGGAGCAGGTGCGGTTGCACCCGTGCAGACTGCAGGTGGACGGCAGTCCTGGCTGTCTCCTCTAGGCTTGTCTGGGCCCTCCTACCTTCCTGCCTGCCTTCTCCTTTCAGGGTGTTTCGTTATATCTCCCTCATAAGGTATTCCTGAAAATGGTTATAGTGCGGGCCGGAGCAGTGGTCTCGGGCAGAGGAGTGAAGAGAGATGGACAGTCCTGGAGAGAGCCATCTTGGCCAGTCCCTGCTCTGATGCCTACTGACTGACGGCTTGGGATGAGCTGCTTGCACTCTAGCTTGGTTGTCTCTCCCGTGACTTGAGGATGTCGTAGCTCTCGTGTGTGTTGGAAGACGGCACTTCAGCAGTATTATTGCAGTTTTTACCTTGGTTCGCTGGGCCTGTCTTCCTGCCTTCCCCCAGAGGGCCCTGCTGGGCCAAGGCCATGCGGGAAGTGGAAAGGGGTCTGGTCTTGCTTTTCCTTGGCCTGGTCAGACTCCTTTAAGGCTTTTGACCACCTGCCAGTAGCAGGGCTGCCGCAAAGTGAATCCACTGCCTCAGAGAAGTTTCCTTGGCTGGCAGGGTTGAGTCTTGAGACTCAGATGGTGCACTTATGCCCCAAAAGATTGTTTTTCTTGTTGTCAGCTCACATTATTGCCTGACCCTGATCTAAGGCACCTCAGAAGCATCTGAGCCCAACTCACTGTCGTGGGTGGCTGTGGTCCTCAGCATGAGCAGTCTTGCATGTAACTCTCCTTGCCAGGTTCTCTAGTCTATGCTCTGCAATAAATTGGAGGGTTGGTGGGGTAGCGGGAGGAACAGACTCAAGCCTGAACTAATCTCATGGCTTTATATCAGTGTGTGTGTGCATATGAGTTTGTGCATTTGTTTGTAAAAGGCTACTATAGCCTCATTGTGGAAAATTCAGAAAATACTAAACAATTTGAAGCTCCTCAAGAGTCTATGATCAGTGACAGCAACGTTAGTAATATAGGTGTGTTTTCTTCTTTAGTTTTGTGTTGATGTTTTTGTGCATTGAACTTTTATGGCATTCCCTTTGGTCTCCTGCTTTCTCCCATCTGTTCTAGTCATATGTAAATCTAAGACGAAGGGTCATGTGGTTCTGGGCTCTGTGCTGCACACACCGAGTGCCTGGTGGGGCCGGGCTCTGTTCGCCCTCAAGTGGGGAATGCACGGGCAGCTGTCACTAGTGCACGCTCACCGAAAGCCAGGTGCAGTGTTCGGTGCGCTTCGGGAGTTCCTCCACCTCACACAGCTCTGGTGCAGGGGCCTGAGGGTCACCCGGTAGGAAGAGGAGATTGGGTTTCCAGGAGCAGGAGGGATCACCAACATGGGTTGAGTGTTTATCCTGAGCCCAGCTGTATTGTAAGAGCGTGGTATTATGAACATGCTGATCCTGCATGACAGCCCATGCTCCAGGTGAGTACAGTGGGGGCACACAGCAGAGTACCCAGGAGTACCTAGCCAGAGCCAAGGTGTGACTAAGCAGCACAGCACCCCGCCTTGGGATGATAAAACCGAAGGCAAGGTTCAGCCCTGCTTGGTTTGCCCTGGACACGGGGCGACGTTCTCATGGGTGTGTGGGAAGGAACAGCTCCACAGGAAAGGAGCTTCTGCGCCGGGACCAGGAGGCGGAGCAGGAACTCCCTGCAGGAGGGAGCTGGCCTGCCGGCCTGGCAGGTGTTCCTGTGCCTGGTGCAGAGTGTGCCAGGCACAGGTGCTCCAAGTACTCACCTGCAGAAGGACCAGTGACAGGAGTGGTCCAGGGAGAGCCCCTCTTTCAGAGTGCTGGCTCCGTGCTGGCAGGAGGCCCCACCTGAGAGTACAGGGCAGGATGCCATGAATCGGAGGCAGATCCTGGGACCTGGGCGGGAGAAGGCTGGCAGGAATACAGCCGGCAGAGCGGGTGGGGAAAGACAGGTCTGGCAGTGGGATGTGACGGGGCACAGGTGTGGGCCCGAGGAGCTGTGTGGCTTGCCAGGGCCCACCAGCACTGGCTGTCATGGAGATGCTTGCGTGTCGGCCTTGAGAAAGCCTGGCACTGCCCCCTCCACTGGCAGCTCCCTGGCACGGCAGCTGGACCTTGTCCAGCGCTTGACTCCGTGTTGCACGAGGCCTTATGTCGGACCAAGGTGGCACTGACCTGGTGTTCTTAGGATGGCTGCTGGCCACTGAGGGCAGTGGAAGGCAGGGGAGAGGTGAACTGAGAGAAGCACAGGTGGACCTGGGAGCTGCCGCTGAGAGAAGCCAAGGACAAAGCGAGGTGAATGTGGACAGGGGCAGGCACAGAATTCAGGTCCTGGCTCGGGATGTCCTGACTTTGTGCCCTTTGGAAAGGTCCTTGACCTCCCTGGACCCTAGTCTGTTGGTTCATATCTTTGACTACCATGTGTGTGTGGAGGTGTGGGGTGGAGCAAAGGGACAGTGTAAGTTCTGACCCCAACCCTGCCCTGTGGCTGACACTCAGCTGCCTCCTTTCCCCTGGACCGTGAGCTTCTGACGGGCTGGGTGTGGAGTTGGTGCTCGCACAACCGAGTACTAGTTGGGGCTGGAGGCAGCAGGCCTGGGCAGTTGCGTCCCATCCCGGGGATGTCCTTGACCAAGCTGAGTGATAACAAGCACTGCCCTGAGGTTCCCTGGTACCACGTGCTATCCTGAGTACACCGCAGGCTTTCACCCTCCAGCCCGCCCAGCACCCCCGCCCAGTGGGGGCTGGTCTTCTCCCACTTGGGGAGTACAGGAGAAGCTGAGACCCCAGGGAGTGGTAGAGCTGGTTTATCTGCAGGAGAAGCCAGTATTGGGGATTTGCATTTTGGGGGAGGGTAGGCCAGAAGTTTGGAGGGCCTGCAGCAAGCCAGCTTCTTGAGTGCGTGTGGAGTGTGGTGACCAGAGGAGCCTGATGGGGCTGTACTGGGCACTGGCAGAAGAGTCCCAGGAGAGGGGAGAGAACTGGCCCTGAAAGGACAGTGGGGCAGGTATCTTAGGGAGCAGAAGGAAGGAAACCAGTCATCCCTGCAGCAAAGCACCCAGGTGTCCTCCGTACTCTCTGGGAGGCAGGAAGAAACGCAGCCCTGTGGCTGCATGATTTTAGGTCAGACAATTGCCTTTTCCTCTTCTCACCTGGAAGATGGCTGTGGAATCTTTTCCAAATGGACACAGGTCTCTGCTCTTCCTGTGAGTGCATGGCTTAGCTTCCCAGGGACAGAGCACATTAGGAAGCATCCCCACATCCTGGGGAGCAGCCAAGAGCCTTGTGTTGTGTGCCAGGGCATGTTTCCAGTCGATAATTCAGCCACCCAGCTAAAGACCCAGGAATCAGCGTTCTCTACCATTTACCATTTCTCCCCAGAGTTTTGCTGAAGCGTTTGAATTTTTATCCTGTAATTTCAGTGGCTGATCTTGGATGCAATGCACTTTCTTCTCTCTTCGGTTCTTTTTGTTGGCCCATTCCTCTCTTGCCTCACTGAGACCTGGTTACTCTCCTCTAGTTCTCTATTTCCGTGTCTGTGCCTAGATTCCCATGAGAATCTCCTTTGACACCACAGCTTCTTGAAACCATCCAACCTAGGGCGATTGAGCTATTGCTGTCATTGCAGTTTTGCTCCCCAGGAACCAGCCCTCTCAGCAGTGCTGCTGTTTCCTCCCAGTGTCCACCCTTCCAGATAGTGCTGAAATGGTCATGATACCAGTTTACATGACATCTGGAGACCTTGTTAAGGGGGCCGAGTTGGTGCTACTAATATTCATTGAGCACCTGTCAGGTGCCAGGTCTTCTGCTTACTCAGCAGGTGACTTCAGTCACAAGTGTCCACCACCTGGCTTCTAGCAGGTCACTAGTGACAATTTCAGTGGTTAATGGGGCGAATAAGCGAGGGCATACGTGGAAAGTGTCTGGCATGTTCAAGGTATTTAGCGAATGGCTAAGTAAACAAGCGAGTGTGGTGTGGTTTCTAAGCACCTTTCAGGGACTCCATCCCTGGGTCTGCTCCTGTTGGCTCAAGCCCCTCTTCCAGGAGACCAGGAGGAAGGCCATGGCTACTAGCTGAGCTGCACCCCAGCGTGGCCAGCTCTGGAGGATGCCCTGATGGAGCTCACCTCCTGCCTGACAGACGGGGCAGACTGCAGCGTGGTTTGCCTTCTGTTCTTGCCTTTAGAGCAGACCTCTCTGGTCCTTCCTTCACATAGACCTCTGCACTGTCTTCTACTGAAGTCCTGGGAGTTTAGTTTCAGGGTCCTAAGACCAGAACTTTTTTCTTTTTCTTTTTTGGTACTGGGGATTTAACTCAGGGGTTTTCTATTCACTGAGCTACATTTCCAGCCCCTTTAAAAAACTTTTATATTTTGAGACAGGGTCTCTCTCAATTTCCCAGACTGGCCTTGGACTCCCGTTCCTCCTGCCTCAGCCTCCTGAGTTGCTGGTATTATAGACAAGTGTCACTATGCCCAGTTAAGACCAGGACTTTGTGTTTTAACTCTACCATGAAGTGCCTTCATGCAGGCAGTGAATGTGACGACTTTGAATCATGTGTAGAATTCTAGAACTTTACCTGGCTTGTGACATTCCTTGGTCTCTTGGTCTCTCAGGAAACAGTACAGGGAATTGGGAACAGCTGTTAGCTGCTCCCACTCCACGACTGCAGGGGCCACCGGAGAGGGACGGGCCTGCTGGCCATCCGTTCTCCCCTGGGTGAGGAAATGCAAACCCCCGACATGCTGCAGATGAGATCGATGACGGTGTATTCGTCACACATACTCATGGCCAGGGAAGAGGCAGGGCCTCACTCTGGAGAGAGCGGCAGCTACCTGAGGCAGCGGAGCAGACTGTTCAGTGAGACCATGGGCTCACCTTGGTCTTTCTGAGACTGGCTGGGAACTGGGGCCTGCTACTTGGGAACCAGCAGGATTGCATGTGGACCCCTGAATAGGAGGGCTGTTTGGCCAGGACCTTATCTGTGGGAAGAGCCCGGAGGGAGCTTGTGTGAGGCTGTTGGAGGCCGTTCGAGGCCCCCAGGTCCCTCCCTGTTCTGCTAGGTAGAATGTAGCACATGGACCAGGCCTTGATTTTAGGTCTTCTCTGGCTAGGGAAGGAGAGGCTGCCTGGGAGGGGACAAGGTGGCCCTGTCCACCCCTCCCCACCCCAGGAGGTTTTGCTTCCATGCTGCCACACCATCTTACCTTGGTCTACAGAGGCTGCATCTGGACTGCAAGCAGCCCATGGCGGGGGTGGTAACCACCCTGCACGTGGAGAGCCCTCAGCCCCAGGGAGCCCTCGTTCTCCATGGCGCTGCAGTTAGTGTCAGAGGGGCAGCCACCTCGAGGCCTGCTCATCCTGCGCTGACGGAGCTCTTCAAAGACAGGCCGACTTGTGGGGAGCAGTGGGGCGCTCTCCTCCATGTGTCCCTGGCTGCCACCCTCAGGTCTCCACTTGTGGCTGGGTCCTCTCTTTTGTCCAAAGGCTCCACCATTTGAGGACACTTCCTCCACTACACTTGGGTCTGTTCCTCTTTAAAGGGTCATGTTATAGGAAATCTCACGTAGAAATTTAGCTTAACTCTAGTTCATGGAAACAGAGACCATGGTTCCTTTGTGGGCGAGAAGCAGCTGCTCATTGGAATAGAGGGGACAGCCTGAAGATCCGAGCTGACTGCCTCTTCCTGTGCTCTGAGCCCTGCACACAACAGGGGTGACTGCCTTGCAACTCTTGTTAATTCTGGAGTTTTCTTTGATATGTTGTCTCTTAATGCTTTTCATTTCTCATCACTTTTAAGAACAGGTCAGCATTTTCTAGGGGGATTGTTAAGCCCATTGCCTCGGGTGCTTCATCTTTACCATTGTTGTTTTTGTAGAAAAGCTATATGGCGACTTCTTGAGCTGGAAGCTGGAAGAAACCCTGGCCCAGTTCCCGCTGCAGCCCGGGAAGGTGGCCACTTTCACCATCAGCATCAAGGCGAAGCTGGACTTTTCCTGCCAGGAGAATCTCCTCCAGGACCTCAGTGACGGTGAGTGCTTCCCAGGTTCAGTTGGCACATCCTTCTCCGGTGCAGCGCCCCATCCCCTGCTCGAGGCACACTGTGCTGTCTTGTAATTTGCTGCCCAGTTGCTTGCTTAAGTTACTGAGACTTCTGGGCACTTCGTTAGCAGAGTGAGTTACTGCATATGCCTAAAGTAATAAAAGTACATTTTAGCTAAATGATTTCTTAATTCTCACTCTTTACAGTTTTGTGCTCATTTGCCAGGAGGTCAGCCTAAATTAGTGGAATGTAGGAATTGCTGCATTTTTTCTAGTTAACTGCTGTGATCTTGTACACTTCCAATTAACAGCAATGATCAAGTGCTTCCTCTGAGTCTGCTGATTTCTGCAAGGATATGGAGTCGGGGGAAGTGAGCATTTGTATTTGTCGTGATGTTAGGGTGGGTCCAGAGGTCTGAGATCGGGGAGCAGCGTGGTGGGTTTCTGGTGAGGGTCCTCTTCCTGACTGGCAGGTGCTCTCATGCACCTGCTGTTACCTCTGGCTGTTACCTCTCATGGAGGGCAGTGATGTCGTTTCTCTGGTGTCCCTTTCTCTTCTTGTCAGGGCCCCATTACCACAGGCCCTGTCTCCAGATAAAGCTGTTGAGGGTGGGACTTAAGCATTTGAGTTTCAGTTTGAGTCTGTAATGTGACTGTCGTGGAAACAGTCAGTGGATTCTGTCTCTAGAGCTTATTGAGTATGTGACTTTGGGTGGCTTAACTTCTCTGTGCCTTAATCTCCTAATTTAAAAAATGGTGATAACCCCATTTCTTGGGTCATCGTGCAGATTTGCACGCCACCTGGAACATGATGAGGATTTGCAAGTTTCAGCTCTGTGAATGAGCACTTGGAACACCTAGACTCATGGGTGTGACTTAGATGAAGCTTGCTTTTTCCGGAAAGGTCCTGTAGGTTGATGATGTTGCCTGGGGTCTGGACCAGGAAGCTTCCAGGGTGAAGTGAAGAGAGTGAGCCCCACAGCCCTAAGGGTAGCAGGTACAGTGGCCCAGACACTGGATGTCTGTCTGTCCGTCTGTCTGGGATTCTCCTTTCCCAGCATTCCTGCATGCTCAGAAACAATGCTGTCACAGTGAATGAAAGACACCCTAAGACCAGTTATGGGTTTCGTTTTCCTGTGGCAGGAAATCCCTTCCATCCTCTTTCCCTCTCTGGGGAGTCTCCAGCTTTGGGGCAGCCCTGTCTCAGGAGTGCACCCCTTCTATTTCTTCTGCGGCCTTGGCACCTGCCCTTCCCTCACCGAGTCTCTGCTGCACAGCCCTGCATGGCCTGCACCTTGTTCCACAGCCTCAGTCTAAACTTGCCACCCTGACCCTCTGCTGAAGTCCCCCACGGCGTCCCTGTTCCTCACCTGCTTACTCTCAGCACTCCTGGAAGCGTCTCGCTGGTTCTTTTCCTGCCTGTCTCCTGACTTTAGAGTAGGGACAAGGGTCCTGACCGTCGTCTTCTCCTGACTTTAGAGTAGGGACAAGGGTCCTGACCGTCGTCTTCTCCTGACTTTAGAGTGGGGACAAGGGTCCTGACTTGTCTTCAGTCCTGTGTCCCACTCTAGACCTTGTGGGCGCCAAGGGTTCCGTGTTTGCAGAGCAGGTCACAAGCAAGGCCTCTTTCCCTGCTTCTTCCCTTAGTGGGGGGCAGTTCCATATTGTTCCATTCCTGTTCATTCTTGTGAGAATTTCCCCCCAAAAGGTCTCTTAGGGGAGCTGGGGCAGGTCTCTGCTTCCTGTGCAGTGTTTGACGGCATGGCTGTGTTAAGGTCCAGCCAGTTACTCTGTCTTAGGCAGCTTGTGCTCCCGCAACAGGCCACCACAGCTTATTGGACTGAGTGGGACCCTGCCAGCTCACGTGTGTGGACCTGGGAAGTCCATGGTCAGGGTGCTGGCAGGTCTGGTTAATGGCCAGGGCTCTCCCCTGGCCTGCAGATGGCCGCCTTCTTGCTGTGTCCTGGTGCAGTGCAGTCTGGGAGCGCTGCTGTCCCCCCTCCCTCTTCTTCCAGGCGAAGGAGCTCCTCAGGAGGTGCCCCTCAGGACTTTGTCCTACCTTGTTCCTGATGGCCCACCTCCTGACACCACCACAGCCGGGCCAGGACTTCAACACAAGATGGAGTCTGTATTCCCCCTCATAGAAGTCACCCTCCGTACACTCCACAGGGTTTAAGACCATCATGGGATCATTGTAAAATGCTAATTCTTAATAAAACATTATTTTCACATTATTAGTAAATGTAGGGAAAAAGTTTAGTGTTGGAATATGTTAGAAACTGAAAAAGTCACGTGGTTTAACATCATATCAGGACTTCAAGCTCTCAGTGAAGCAGCCCTAGCCCCCACCGGCAAACTGCAGTTCCCTGTCAGCGGACAGAGGGTTGCCTGGGTCCTGACTTCTCTGTCCCAAGAAGGGAGTGTGGCAGCATAGATGGGCCCAGGCCTGGGAACTGTCCAGATACCTGTCCCACAGATGCTTGGGTATCATCCCAGGTGCTCTTGGGAGGTAGACTTCTGGCTGGGACCTCCGGCATGGGAGCAGTGAGGCACTGGGGACTCAGCCTCCACTCTTGGCCTGTGTCATGCTCTTCTCTCTCTTTTTAAAAACTAATTAATTAATTATTTTTTATTTTTACAGACTGCATTTTGATTCATTGTACACAAATGGGGTACAACTTTTCATTTCTATGGTTGTCCATGATGTAGATTCACACCATTTTTGTCGTGTTATTCTCTAGGAAGGGTCTAGAAGGCGTTAGGATGGAAACCTTAGCTATTTGTGTGGTGGTGGCTATTTGAATTTACATTCCCAATGCTGCCCTGTTTGGTTATGTTCCTGTACTTCTCTTGGCTCTCTAAGTTGAGAGTGAGGTTGCAATTTGGGATTTGTAGTCAGGGAATACCTTCTTCTAAATTTTAAGATAAAACCAAATCAGAACCAGAATCATGGTTATCAGATGGCTTGAGATGGAAGGCAGGCCAAATTCCTGGTCAGTTACACAATAGCCCACATGTGAAATAGCATGGTCATTGGAGGTCCTCTTTATCACTCGTGTTTAGCAGAAGCTTTGGCCAGTTGTTTACATAGCTTGCAGAACAATGTGCTGTGTAAACAGAGAATCCTAATGGGCAAGTTTTACAGAAGAAAAAGGTGGATGCAGGGACTCTGAGAGAGTGCTCCCTGGACGGTGCATCATGACTTGCAGTTCAGTCTGGGTACTCGGTGGCAGGGCTCACTGTGGCCTCCCGGAGCTGGGAGATGACTCCCTGTGGCTCTTAGTCTGGCAGTCTCAGAAGTATTGAAAAGGACCCAATTTTTCAGGCATGAACTCATATTAAGTATGGTTTCTAAAATTAGATGTCACTTCTTAAATTTACTGCTGTCACATAAAACTAGGATGCTGACTTCAGTGTGTGCTACGGACAGACGGGAAGAGGTCTGTTGCGCATTGTTAGGCAGTGTGAATAAAGATGGGCTGACCACTTTATTTGTATTCTTTTTATTTAATCTTCCCAACAATAAGTGTTATTGTTACAGTTCCCATTTTGTAAAAACAAGTGGGAGGACTGTTGTAACCAAAGGAGATTGAAGAAATATGACCATAAGATGCTCTACATGGTCCTTAATAATATCCTGGATTAAAAAGCTGAAGACATGTTTGGGACCATTGGGGAAATTGAATATGTGCTACATATTAGAATATGTTATTTTATCACGGAAATTGCAATTATAGCAGAATATTTTTATTCTTGGGAAATTCATGCAGAAGTACTCAAGTATGAAAGCTAATTAAGCCTGCACTGTCTTTGATATGGTTGGGGGCACTGAGAATGTGAATGTAGAGAGAACTAAAGTAAATGTGTCAAGTTATTAAAACTTCATGGCTTTTAGGTGAAGGACATGTGGATGTCCATTTCTATTCTTGTAACTTTTTTGTAGGTTTGATATTTTCAAAATAAAAAAGGAGGAAAGATGCCTTTGTAGAGTGCTGCTTTGATTTATCATGTTTTGATTTCTAAGTGAATGCTCAGCAAGCAAGTGTTTTCCCGGATCTTCCAATTCTTGGGCAGCATCTGTCTTCCTCTAGGGTAAGACAAATCAACCTGTCACCTGGGGGAGCGTGTATTTTTTCTTATAATACAATACCCAGAAACCTTGATTTCTTGGAATTTTATGGTTAAGACTAGAAATTTTGGGAGATGGTGATAAACCATTATAGGCCTTGGCTATCTTTGAATTACCCAGTAAGTAATCAGACTGAGCAACTCAGATGGGAAAATCAAATTCCCTTTTAGGCAGAGTGTACAACTAAGCCAGATACCAGGGTATCGCCATGGTCCTCAAAATATAAGCAAATGCATGTGAAGCCTGGGCAGCTGCATGGCCTCAGCAGCACACAGAGGACATGGGGTAAGTCACTGTGACAGTCCGAGGGACCCCCAGACAGCCAGTGAGTTCTCACCAGCCGGTTCAGCACAGTCGAGAGTAGCAGCCGAGAGGCTGGGGGCATCTTGCACATTCCAGGGACAGCTGAGTAAAAGGAATTCTAGAAGGAGGACCACCATGGGCAGCTGCCAGGAGTAGACTTTGGAGAGCAGAGCAAAGGAAGACACAGCTGCAGTCCAGGAGGAGCGTGGTGCTGGGCCGTGTGCGGATCAGGCAGAGTGCAGACACAGCCAGGCTGTGTCCTCTCCTTGGAGCTCACATCGACGGGCTTCCTGTGAAGACAGTCTGTGGGAGAGGACCCAGGTCCAACCGCAGGAAGTGACCGTGAATTCACGGCGAGCACAGTAGCACAGCAGCACCCCAGGAGTGCGGGCCAGGGGGGCGTGCTGCAGCTGTGGGAGCAGAAACAAGGGAACCCCAACATGCTGAAGTCTGTGATTCAAGGAAACTTCCTGACGTTAAAAAAGTAAAAAACAACCTTGAAACTATTGTGTGGCACATTGTGTACATGAGAACTCTGACCCAGAATGACCAAGACATCTTCTAATAAAATTGTTAGAGTTGGAAAACACATCTTTCTTTCGGACCTTCAGACCAAAACAGCAAGTGACTTTAAGCCCCAGAACCACGTGCGTGTGAGGTGCTCGTGTGATGAAGATGTGAGCCTGAGACCCTGAGGCTCAGCCGTATGTGCTTCAAGGTTTCAGGGACCCAGGCGAATGTCTACCAATGTGCAGGACACAAAGATCATGCTCTAGGGGGCACCTTCTCGAGGATCCCCTGGGGAGGACTACCAGAACAGCTAGAGAGAGGTCCTAAGGACTGTGGTGAGCGTCCAACACACAGTGGCTGTGTGGCTGGCTCCCAGTGACACCAGAGGGACAGTGCAGTGTCTGCGCCATCTGCTCCTATGGCGCCTCACACAGGACTAGATTGGAAGGGAGCAAGAGGCCATCATCCGTGGTGGTTTTGGGGGAGATGTCGTCAGCATATATGCGGAATACAGTAAATGAGTCATCCGGTCATGAGCTAATCCTTTCATGGGTGGACTAGGCTTCTTATGTGGAAGACAGGAGGTAACGGGTGTAAGACCATGTATTCTAGAGTTTCAATTAAAAATGCCAGCAAGCAATCACGAGCTGTTTAAGAATCAGTCAGTCTGTCAGTCATTCAGTCACCTGTCCCTGAGTCCTGTCTTTCACCAGAGCTGGAAATGGTGCAGCACAGCACAGTGGTGAAGCATTCTTTCCACTCTGAGGAACCAGTCCTCTTGCGGGATGGGCAAACTCCAGGTTTGGAGCAGGAGGTAGAGCAGTGAGGTGGTGGTGTTGGAACAGCTGTGCGACCCGCAGCAGGGGAGTAGCAGGAGAGTGCTGAGGAGATGTCAGAAGGACCCTGTCTGAAGAGGCCACCACTGGCAGTTTAAGTGTCAATAGGAGGAATAACTGCGTTTCAACCCTTGAGTTCCTGGTACCACTAAAAAGAGTTGTTTATCTTTGCAATATGCTGGAGAACCAATTTGTTATTTTGAAAGTGATGAGTAACGAGCATTTATTCTACTTTTCCATGCAATCTGTACACTGCACAGTCTAAGAGTTGATGAGGGTTTGCTCCTAATAGAAGTTGTCCAGCTAACAAGTGAAGAAGGGTGATAGAAGCACAAAAGCATCGTTTTGCCATCTCTACTGGATGATGGCTTGAGGCAGTGAGCACCCACAAGAGCTAAGAGGCACTGCACATTATGTTCCTCCTGAGCCCCCAGGCCACACCTGAGGCTGGCCTGTGCTCTAGCTCTGACACGGCCTGCAGGACCAGGGGACAGGAACACTTGCTAACCTACACCATCAGGGTGCAGCTGCAGTGCAGATTCTGGAAACTTGCAGTCAAACCCTAAGTTGTAAGTGGGGAGGAGGAAGAAGGTTCTGGAGGTGGGGTGGGGACGGGGCACAACCTCGCCAAGTGCTGCTGAGCTGTTCTCCTCAGACCGGTCAGTGTCAACCCTGCATTATACATGCTTCACACCCCCCCAAAAGGGAGTGAGAGGGGTGCCTGTAGTTTAAAAGAAACGTAAACAACCTGTTTGAAAATGAACAGGTGCAGCTGCAGGGCAGCGTCGGGCTCCGCTTGGAGGACAGGAGTGAAGCCAGGCAGTGGCTGCGGGGAGGCAGGCCTGGCTCTGGGGAGGCAGGAGACGAGGCTGGGATGAGGCATAGGAGCCTCTGGGTGGCTGGTGAACTCCTCTCTTGACCCACGCGGTGGTTTCCGGGCTGTTTGCTTCTTAAGAAGTCATTAAGCGACCCATTTATCATGTGCAGTTTTAGGTTTTACCATAAGATGTTTCTGAAAGAAAAGTCAGCCACATCTTGGCTTTTGCCTCACAGACGCTTTCTCATCTGATCAAATTGAAAAGTTATTTTTACCAGAGAAATTTTTCATCACGGCATCGTCTGGAAGACCCAGCCAGGCCGCAGTGCGACCGTCTGCGTCCGAGGGTGGTGTCTGTGCGCAGGGAGCTTCCATGGGGGTGGGTGCAGCAGAGTTTTGATCTCCTGGGGTTGGTGCTCTGGGTGAGGGCGCCTTCAGGGTCTGTTGTCCCCTGACGGTGGATGGGAGCGTGGCCTGCTCTGGTGTCCTTTCCAGTTAATTCATCATTTAATTTGATTTTCCTTTTCTCTGTACTTTTTGGCTCTCGGTTTCATAAGAGAAATGTCAGCCTTCCCGCAGACCCTTTCTGTTGGCTCGATGATGACAGGTGGCGTTTCAGTGTCAGTGTGAAAGGAGTGTGATCCTCAAGCCTCACAGGCCTGGGCAGACTGGAGATGTCATCCTGTGTCATCAGTTTGCTTTACAGAGCAGGAGGCCGAATCCTAGGAAGGAGAAGGGACGCTGAGGCTGCGTGCGCAGTGCCAGCAGCCCGCACACCAGCGGGTCGTAATGTCCCCACTGCTTCCTTCCCTCAGGGAGTAACAGCCCCACAGCCTTGTCTGCCCTGCCTGTTAGAGCTCTCTGGGGCTGTGACCTGGTACCCAGGGGCACCTGGCACCCTTGGATGGGGAGGGCGTGAGCCCTGGGCTTGGGATTGTTTGCCACCATTGTGCCTTGAGAAGGGCGGGTAACTGCCAGGCACCGGTGTGCGCCCATGGGCGTCCACCAGCCTACCCCGGCTCTCCTGCTCCTAGGCTCGCGCTTGCCCCTTGCGGGGGGGGGGGGGTCCCTCCTCAACCGCCCCTCCTTCAGGAGAGCGTTTGCATTTCCGTCAGCCGTCCTGGAAGATGTCTGGCCCCTCTCCTCCAGCCTGGGGTTCTCCCCATGGCTGTGGAACGTACTTCCAACACCTTTACTCCAGCCTTCCCTGGAGCCTAGCAGCTCTCCTCCTGGCACAGCCTTGCCTCTCAAATCCACCTTCTGTTGTATCTGTTGATTTTGAGGTTCTCCTCAAAATCCAGCCCTGCATAGGCTGGTCCCTGACTCCCTGCCCTGCCGTGCCTCTGTTCGGCTCCCCCATGCTGGGCCCTTGCAGACCACACTGCAGCTGTTCTGGAACACTCCTGTTTGTTCAGTGCTCTGCCACACCTGCAAAGCCTCCTGCCTTGGAACACCATCTGGCCTCTGCCTGCCAAGCACATCTTCAGCTGCCTCTTGGTTACTTATTGATTTATCTGGTATTGGGAATTGAACTTGGGAGCACTCTCCCACTGAGTTACACCCCTGGCCCTTTTCATTTTTCATTTAGAGACAGTCTCTCTGTGTTGCCCAGTCTGGCCTCCAACTTGCTATCCTCCTGCCTCAGCCTCCCAAGTAGCTGGGATCACAGGCTTGTTCACTGCACTCAGCAGCCTGTCACCTCCTCTTTTAAGCTTTTGCAGGTCTTTTCCCTAGTGGTCCCTGCTGGCAAAGGTGGCTCTTTTGTGTGTGTCACTGTGGCACCTTGGATTACCACTCCACCTTCTCCACACTGCCTCCCTTTGTAGTTACTTAGTGGGGGCCTGACCCAGAGATGCCCAGTACACACTCCCTGGAGGAGGGTTGACAGGCACCGGGCCTGGCTGTGTTCTGGACCCTACGTTGAGAGAAGGAGGGGCATGCTTTGACGGTGGGTGTTGCTGGCTGGATGAGGGTCCTTGAACCTGGGGCCTGACTGAAGATGATGTCCCTGCCACCAGCCAGATTGGAGGCAGTGGGCAGCCTTAAGCAAAGAAGAGTCTGGCAGCCCGGAGGCTCTGGGTAGTGGGTAAGGGTCAGGCCGGCTGTGGAGGTCTGATGCCCCAGAGGCATTCCGGGTTTTGTTGGGAAGTCTGGGGGTGGGGGCAGAGAGCGACAGCAGAAAGGGCTTTTTAAAAAAATTTTTAATTTTAAGAGTAGGTGGGTTTGATGGAGACTGAAGCAGGTGGGCGGGCTGGGTTGTGAGGGTCCTCTGAGGTTCATGTGGGCATAACAGGTGGCAGTGCAGAAGTCGGGTGGGTCACAGAGTTCCCTGCATGTTCCCCAGGGTTAGGCCTGGCCCCAGGTCCAGCTTCCCGCCTCCCTGCGCACCGCTGCTGCAGGGCACCGCTGGGCTTGCAGCCCTGAAGTTAGAAGCAGAGTGAACAGTCCGGGGGCTCCTACTGGAACCTGTTCGCTCTGGTGGAGAATGTGGGTCTCCTGCCTGCTGCCGCGTGTTTGTCAGAGGACAGACCACCTGCTGAAGGTCCAGCCGGCGTAGGGTTAGGGTTAGGGTTGGTCCAGAACTGGGGCCAGTGCAAGGAACATTTGCATCTGGCATTTCATTCCATATTGTTTCTTCAGGATTTAATGCCCACAGAAGCTTCTGTTTGTTACTGTGACCAAGAACTGAGTCAGCTTGAGGAGTTGCTGTCTTGAGTGCTGTCTTCACCTTGATAACCACCCTTGCCCCTGACCATGTCCTCTGAAACTGGGGCACCTGTTCAGTGTCTTTGTCCTAGTCTGCTGCCCCCCTTGAAATTAAATACCAAGTTTTGGAATTCCAGTCTTATTTTTTAAAGAACAGTGACTCATTCTGAATTATCCAGAAGCCAGAGACCAACGTGACTGGAATCTTAATGCCATAATATTTCTTCTTTTCTTTGCGGTTCCTAGATGCCTGAGTTTTTCACAAACATATGTGTTTTAAGAGGGAGGCTAGGGATTTTTTTGAGACTAGGGTTTTTATCTGGAGGCCAGGGAGTGGAGGGACAGAAGGACTGTTTCCGAGTGCTCATCATGTCTGGTTGCTGCTCAGACAGCCCCTGCAAGCTCTGCAGCCACCTGCCCTGCGGCAGGAGCGAGGCTGCGCGGTGCTGCCCCGGGCCTGGCCTCGGCCCGCCGCGCGCTCTGGCGCCAGCCCTGTGCTCGTGCGCTGGCGGTCCTGCTGCCTCTGCTGGGTGCGTCCTTCCTGCTGCATCTCTTCTTTCCCTGGCAGCTCTGTCGAAATCATCTGCAGCATCTTCCGCTTCCTTTCCACTGGGGGCCGGGATTCCTGGGCCCTCCATCCCAGGTCCTCTGAACCTTCTTTCTGGCTGTCTCTGAAGATTTTTGTTTGCCGCCTAGTTTCAGTGACCTCTGCCCCACAGGAGACCTGGGGAAGGCGCATCGAGGCTCCCCCGACACTGGGTTTCCGTTCGACCCTCCTGCTTCCCTGCTGCTCTTGGTCATTGCCTGGCTTTGTGTCCACAAGAGCCAGCAGAGGCCACCACGCCTCCCCAGCCAGTGCTAGGTGGTAGCTTTCTCAGGGCCCTCCCTTATCTGCCCACGAGCTCCTTGCAGAGAGGCCTGTTGGGGACGAAGGTTGCCTGCCTGCTCCGGGTCTTCATGTGGCCTTCACTCTCTGGCAGCCATCCTGGGCTCGAGTGGTAGATCGCTGAAGGCTGGTGCCGAGCTGCTCACGGAGGCGGTGACGGGGCCTGCTTCTCCTCCAGACACCTCTTCATAGTTCAGTCTGGTCTTTCCTATGACTTCTTCCCCCTGAGCAGTCAGGGAAAGCTAATTTCCAGTTTATTTAGTGCACTTTCATTGTGAGAGTGGGAACATGCTTCTGTGCACTCTCTCCATCCTCCAGCTGAAATTGAGTTAATACCTTACACTTTGACTCAGATCTGCCATCAGGTTTGCATCCAGTGGGCTGTTTGCCATACCTTGTACAGTGTGTGTTCGTGTGCAGGGCTGTCTGCTTGTGTGAAGGAGGAAGCCAGTGCAGCACTGGACAGCCTGCCTGTCGTTATCTTTAGCCTGGGCCACCTACCAGCCTTCTGACTCAGACAGTAATTTCACAGCACACGACTCAGCTCAGGGAAAGGTCAGCCTGCTCCTGCTGCCCAGCTGCTCTTGGGGCACATCTCTGAGCATTGGCCTTCCATAGACACAGAGCCTCATATACCCCAAGCTGGATTCCCGCCCCAGACACTGTTAGTGACCTGTGAGGTACACTTATCTCCTAGTCACCATTTGCCCCACAGCTGGGAAGGTTGACTCAGTCTTTTGATTTACATTTGGGTTGCAGAATAACCTCGTATACTGCCAGGGTGGCGTGGAGATCCTGGTCTTGTCATTTGCCAGCAACAGGTGACCTCTGCAGTCAGCCAGGCAGAAGTCCTTTGGACCATGATCTTGCTGTACTTACTGTTACCTTTTCCAGCCAAGCTGGTGGTGACCTGTCCTGAGATGATCAGGGGGTGCTGGGGAGAGGACTCAGGGGTCTTGTATCCAGAGAGGGAAGGATGGTGCCAGGGCACTGCGGGTGGGCTTCCTGCCAGCTCCTGGTGCAGAGCACCGAGCAGGTCAGAGTTGCTTCCAAGGCATCCAGCCCATCTCCCCACACCTCCCCGCTGCACCCACTCTGGAATCCTCTCGCTCAGCTTCCCTGCTGGCATTGTTCGACTGATCGCCCACTTTGCTCCTGCCACTGTCTTCCACGCTCTTGCCACAGTCACAGTTATGAAGCAGAATCTGATCATGCCCCTCTCTGGTAGGACTTGCTGTGGTTCTCCTCTGCCCTCAGGGTGGAGTCTCTTTCCCTTGCCGCCATTTGGTCTTGCTGCCCCCGCCCCTCCCCCCTTTAGCGTATCTTCCAGAAGTACTGCGTCACTCGCGTCTCTTCTTCACCACACTCTCTTGTTTACTGCACGTGTAGCTGAAGGCTCTCTAACCTTTCTACATACTGGAATCGCCTAGGATCTTCACAATGCTGACCTGGCTCCTGGCATAGACGTTGTGATTTAATTTGCCTTTGGTACTTCAAAGGATTCTAGTGTGCAGCACAGTTTGGGAAGCTTTGATGTAGACTCTTACTCATTCTCTGCATCCCAGGTCAGTTGTTCCAGATTCTGGACTTCTGCCAGTGGGGCCAGGGCCCATTTAGTCCCCACTCCCTGTGATGATGAGCTCTGAAATCTGGCAGGGCATGTCTCCTGACTACATGATCACTGTGCTACTTTCTGGATGTTCTGTACCCTTTGATCTTCCTTAAGAATTTTAGAATCAGTTTGCCAAAGTTGTGTATTAGAATATTGCTTGGACCGCGTGGAATCGATAGTTCAGTTTGGGGGCGATGGCATTTTCATGATCGTCTTTCTTTCTGTGAATATTGTATATCTCTTACTTGTCTTTCAGTAATGTTTTCTAATTGTCTCTATAAAAGTTCTACAGTACTTTACTGGATGTGTTCCTGGATATCTTGTTTTTGCTGTGTTATAAACGATTCATACAATATTTAGAGCCGAGCCAGGTTCAGGGTGGCTCTGCCGCCCTCCTGGAGCCCTCTCCCCAGAGCCTTGCCTCCTCAGCAGGTGCTCTGCCCAAGCTTGGCCCCAGCCCCTCTCGCAGTGCATGCGGCTGTCCCGCTGACCCTTCCTCACTGCCGGTGCGCCCGTCCCCTGTCGCTTTCCTCCGGGCCATGTGCGGTGGTGTCCTGCGGGGCTTTGGCTCTCTTGCCAGGGTGCATGGCGTTGTGCTCCTTTCACAGGCTTTTTTATTATTCAGTTCTAAATTTTTATGCAGCATCTGCTAAAACAATTTCCTCATTTTTGTTACTTTCTTGTAGTTAATTTGTAGGAGTAATTAATGTATTTTGCATATTAGTCTATTTTCAGTTATGAATATTACAGATATCTTCTTCTAACCTAGAGCTAGGCTTTTTACCCTCTTAATGTTATCTTTTCATGAACAGAATTTCTTAACTTATCATTCTTTTCCTTCTAGTTATTGGTAATTTTTGTTTAGGAAACCTTTACCATACATGAAGGTCATGGAAACATTATCTTACATTTTCCTGTTTCAGTTTTACAATCAGGCCTGAGACATCTTCAGTTAGTTTTTGTGTGCAGAATGTCCACATTGTTCCCACAGTGTTGTATGGTGCGTGTTAGGTACTCACAGTACTGTTGATCAGGGAGCGGATGTTATAGAATACATGGAGTGGCATCCTATAATTTTTGTTTAGTTCGTTTGCAGTGCTGGAGGTACACAGGGCCTTGGACCTGCTAGGCAAGTGCCCCGGCCCATGTCTTGCAGTTTTAAGTTTAGCGATTATTAGTGTTCTCTTCCAGTCTGGTACGGGATTTAGCATGATTTCCTCCCCTTTGGGGGGTTTGGAAAGCAGGGTGTGGTTTGGCATTCAGGTTTTCCCTGTCACTCTTTCACGTCTGTGATGTATCTGTTGTCACCTGTTTTGTTCCCTGTGCTGAGGAGCACAGCAAGTCACTGGTCCCCAGGCCCAGCATCCTGCCTGCGCAATGCCCTCCCACAGAGCCCCCTTGACTGCTGTGTTGTCCAGAATGTGGCTGCCACGTGAGACTTTGGCACTTGAGATGTGCATCGTGCTTCTAATAGATCGACCATTAATTTTATTTGATTTTAATTTCTCCGAGTTTTAGTGCTTTTCTCTGGTGGTTCCTGTATCAGAAGCTCAAGTCTCGAGGGTGAGAAAACACCCAGTGCAGTCACGTGCCCTGCACAAGGGAACACCCAGTACTAGCTGTGCAGGGTATGCGACATGGAGCAAGGCACAGGGCTTGGCCCAGTTTGAAGGACCGAGGCTTTTCCACGTGAGCAGGTGGGGTGAGCAGTACAGAAGGGGCAGGACTCAAAAGGAGACAGGGTGGGCGGGCGTAGTAGCTCTTAAGGCACTGTAAGAACCCTGCAGCAGAGAGCAAAACAAATCCCAGGAACCTAAACGGTTTTCTGAAAACTCTGTGTGTGTGTGTGTGTGTGTGTGTGTGTGTGTGTGTGTGTATGTATGTATGTGAGGGAGGGACCTTGACTCCTGAGCTTAGTTCCTGAAAGGCTTAGGCCATAGGTATCAAAACTGCTTACTATGTGGGGAAGAAGTTTTCTTGTGATGATTAGCTGAGTTTTTCCTTTGATAATTTTTAAAATCAGTGGTTCACTTGAACAGTCAGCTTTGAGACTTGGCTGAATGTTTATTTTTTAAAAGAGTGCAACAATTTTTTTTATTAGAGCATTATAATTATACACAGTATTTGGATTCATTTTGACAAAATCATATATGCATGGAATTTGGTTTCACTTCCCATTCCCCGCCCCTTTCCTCCCCTTCTTGCCCCCTCCATCCTCCTCCTCGACTCTACTGATCCTCCCTTGGTTCCTTTATTTATTTATTTTTGAATAGTACTTTCTAAATATATATAAAAGTGAACTTCTCTTTGGTACATTTATGTATGCATGTAACAAGATTTTGTTCAATTGGTTTCTTATTTCCTCCCCTTTTCCTTCCTTCTTCCTCCTCCTAGCTCTTCTGCTCCACCGGTCTTTGCTTTATCCTTGTGATATCCAGACACCTCCACCCCTGCCTTCTTTGGTTTGAACTTCCACATATGAGAGAAAACATTTGATCCTTTATTTTCTGGGCCTGTCTTATTTCACTCGGCATGATGTTCTCTGGTGCCATACATTTACTGGCAAATGCCATCATTCTCTTCTTGTGGGCCTAGGAGAACTCCATTGTGTAGATATACATTTTCTTGATCCATGCATCCATCCAAGGGCATCTGCGCTGTAGACTGGCTATTGCAAATTGTGCCGCTATAAATATTGTGGCTGCATCCTATAGTACCTAAAAGATTTTAGATCTTTTAGATAAATGAAAGACTGGGACAGCTGGGGCCTATGGTTCTTTCGAGGAATTTCCTTACTGCTTTCCAGAGGGGTTGCACTGATTTTCAGACCTACCAGCAATGTATGAGTGCAGCTATCCCCCACATCCTCTTGGCTGACTGTTTAATGAAGAAGTAATGACTTTCCCTGACTTATGGACATGCAGTGCTTAGGACTGCTGTGCAGAACGCAGAGAACATTTAGCTTGTCCTTCAAATTTTTGGTTTCTACAAGGAGAGCAAGCATGCATTACTGTAAGGCTTGGGACATCTCTGTGCCCCTTTATTATCATATCAAAGAAGCAGTGGACTTTAATCTCCAACTGACAGTTCTCTGGTTTTGTTTCCCTGTTTCTTATCCTAAAATAACATATGCTAATTGAGCTATTTCTGTGGCTTTCTTTGGAGAGTTGATGCAGTTAGGCCGATGAGCCATCTTGAATTAATTTTTGAGAATTGATGCTCATTCGTTTGTGTTTCTCTTCCAGTAGGAATGGAGTGACACATGTAAACAAGATATGAGAGAAAGGAAACCCAGAGCAGAAACATGCGAGGAATGTGTTACTGCTGCTGGGATCCTTGTGAGGGAGATGTAGGAGGGCATAGGCTTCCAGGGCAGGTTGGCAAGTGAGGAGGTCGAGCAGGAGCATGGAGAGGGCCTTCTGATGAGGTCGACTTCCTGCTTGACCAAAGCACTTGTGCACACAGGCAGGGGACCTGATCTGACCACACTTCTGTACTTGTGCTCCGAAGTGAGGGATCCAATAGAAAAACCAAAACAGATGTGGGGGCCAAGGGGGTACCAATCAATAACAGTGAGGAGCTGGGGGACAGGGAGGAGATAAGGAGAGGAGGAAATCGCAGAGACCCTAAAAGAACAGGCCCAAACTCCCCCACTGGACTTCCAGCTCTGGGGCCCCTTCTCTTCTGAGAAGTCTGTCTCTGTATCTCTGTCTCTTCAAGCATGGAATTCCTGTCCCCAACACACCTGGTTTAGTAAAATACCAGCAAAAGGCAACTTTTGTAAGTGCCTGGGTTAGTTTGAGCTGCCCTTCTTGGTCAGGTGCACCCTGATTCCACCATGTCCCTTGAGGGTTTCTGCAGAAGAAAGAGCAGTGCTTTTGTTTGAATACACATTGCGGGTTCTGAGCCTGTGCTGCAGCTGTCCTCTCTGGCTGAGTCCAGCTGAGCGCTTGCTCAGTTCTCACTGAGTCAGGTTTTTGTCTTAGTCATCTGTGAAGGGGAGGAATTTGCAGTACTGTCCTTAGGCGGACAGGCTGTTGAGCGAAAGTGCTTTGTGGTTGGTTTCCTTGCAGCCAGGCACTCAGAGGGTTGCTGCTCATCAGAAGTGACTATTGTGGTCAGCAGGCTTCAAGTACCATCGTCATTGGACATGGGCTCCTGGAGCACGTCTTGTCTATTCTGAGAGGACCTGGCTGCACATTTCCCCTTGGAGGGGACAGGCTGGCCTCCCCATGAGATCACCATGAGGAGGTGGATAATCTTACCTTTGTGTTCTCCCATTATTGGGGACCCCAGGAGGGGGTCTGCTGTCAGATTTTAGGGCTACGCCTTTACAGAACTTTTCCTTTTTCCTGCCCATGTGATGTTGTTGGGTATGTCACAGATGCTGGTGGCCTTGGGAATGTGTGGGCCGAGCCCCATGTTTAGACACGTGTACGTGACATTTTCTGTGTTGACCTTTTCTTTTTTGCCTATCTGATCTTCCTTCTGAAACTATTTTTTATGTTCTCCAAGTGTTTCACTTAGAGCTTCCTAGTGAAGGAATTGTGGTGTTAAGTTTTCTCGGTATTTGTCTGAAGCGTCTCTAGTTTTCATCATTCTTAGACAGAAGTCCCACTGTGCATGGGAGTCTAGTTTAGCAGTTCAATTTTCTTAAATACCTGGAAGATGAATTTGTGCCATCTCATGGCTTCCGTTGTCTTGGGAAATTAGCTGTTGGTCTGATGTTGTTCATTTGGATGTATTTCCCTTTTCCCTACTTTCCCCCTGATTTGGAATGTGTTTGTATCCTAAGGAACTCATACTGTCCTTTTAGTTTCAAAATGTCTTCCTTGAGCTAGAATTCACTCCCATAGGCTTGTGTGTGTGTGTGTGTGTATTCAAAGAGATGTGTAGTCATCACCATGATTTAAGTTTAGAGCTAGCTAGGACCCCAAAACATTGCATCTGTTGAGGTGGTGGGTAGTTGGCCTCCATGCACAGCAGCGGGGGCAGAAGACGCCAGTCTGGTCCCATGACAGCATGCACCCATCACAGGGAGAGGAGGGGAGTCTCGGGGTGAGGCTCCCCCTGGGAATGGGGACTGTTCATTAAGGGCTCCTGTTTCTGTAGGAATTATTTTTTCTTTCCTAAGCATATTCCAGAGTTTCTGAATGAGTGAGCTTGCTGCTTTTTCTATGGAAGTTCAGGATGAGTGTAGGCTAATTTTCCTAGCCAACTTCTTCTGTTGTTGTGGTTCTCTTGAGGATATTTCATGATAGCCAAGTGGGCTTTTTTGGGCACCCATGGAGTTTATGAATAAATGAGAAAGCATCTTTGAAATACATTCTACCTGGAGCCGCATGCTCAACAGACTCCCTCTGAGAGATTGTCGCTTCCTTTTGCCTTTGTAAACATATTTTATTCTCTTTTAAATGCTTGTCACAAAAGAGAAAAAGATATACTCTTGCTTATTCATTGGTGCTCTTTTGGAAGTTTGCAAAAATGGACACAACCCTGAGTAGGTTCTGATCTCTGAATAGACCTGGAGATGGGCTCCAAGCCATTGTGGGGTTCTGAGCAGGCCTGATGGGATGTTGCCTGTACAGTTGTGACCACAGCTCCCGGCTGGGAGCCCTTCAGGTGCGCCGTGCTAGGGTGGTTGTGCTGCGTCATGACAGACCTGAGGGCCGGCAGTTCTGGTTTTGGCCATGCCTCCGATGGTCTGTAATGTGAGAAGGTCTCCCATCTTTTCAAAGCCTCCGCTGTCGCTTCTTTGGTGTTGATAAGAGGCTGTGTGCCTCGCAGGGAGCGAGGAGTGAGAGCCGAGCCAAGGGCGTCCGCTGCCCGTGTAGCTGGAGGAACTGGAGGGCATTTCCAGAGGCTGAGAAGTCCCGCAGCAGCTGCCTGCAGGCTGGAAGCACAGGAAGCAGGAGCGTGACTCAGTCCAAGTCCAAAGACCTGAGGACACGGGAGGTCGATGATGTCACTGCAGTCCAGGGAAGAAGCTTGTGAGCACAAAGGTTCACTGGTTCAAGTCCTGGAGTCCCAAGGCCAGAGAGCTCAGGGGTGAACTCCAAGGGCAGGAGGAAGAGTGCCCCAGCTTTGGGAGAGAGCATGAAATTGCCTTTTCTCGGCCTCTTTTGTTTTCCTCAGGCCCCCAGATGATTGGGTGGTGGCTGCCCAGCCCACGCCGGGGGTGGGTCTTCCCTGCTCAAGTCACACACGGGCCAGTCTGCAGAGACTCCCTCACAGACACACCCAGAAAGAGAGGGTTTGCCAGTTCTTAACTCTTCTTAGTCCACAGGTTGACACACAGTTAGCTGTCACCCTGGTCACCCCTTCCAGTGTGGCTGTTTTTATTGTGATCCTGCATTTTCTTTCCAACGCACGTTCCTGCCTTCAGCTGTCATCTTCCCTTTCGTCGTCATGGATGTGATGTGGCTGAATTCAAGAGAAAACAGTTATTTCAGCATTCAAAATTGTATTTTTGAATTGCCTAAGAGATGTTTTTAGTAGGAAGATTGAGCATTGTACTGGTGACTTTGAAATTCTCTCCAAAAGCTCACTTTATTCTCGCTGCTCCACTGACTGCTCACCATCCACCCGTATCCTCTGTCCCCATAAACCCACAAATGCTTTGGTCCTTCCTCAAGGCTGCCTTCATCTGCTTGTACCTTTGTTGGTTCTGCCTTCCCATTAACTGTCCACCCAGCCCGTTCTCTGTGCTGTTCGGGATGGCCTGGGTTGGCAGGAAAAGCGGCCAAGAGATGTCAGCCCTGCCCCGACTGGCAAGGCTCCGCCGTGGCGTTCCCAGCAAGTTGTTCCTGTGCCCACGTCCTTTCTGAGCCATCACTCTTGCAGCTGTCCTGCCCCCCTCCAGTGGCTCTCCCGTGAGCCTGCACCTGAGCGGGACACACTGCCCAATTCACAGCGCACATGCCTCTCGTTCTTCCATCTTCAGCTGGATCAGAGAGCAGAACTCTGGTCTATGAGAAAGACAGGATGGCTTTCTTAGTGTTTTTCTGGGCTTGAAGACGACAGATATCAGTTTCTTTGAGATTTCAAGGTCTGTGACCAAAAGGAGGCATTTTCACACATAAATCTAACTTTTTTGCAAAACGCCTGTTCCAGACCCTTCCAGTTGCCGGGTGCTGCCGATCTGTATTTCAGAGATGCTTTCGCATTGCCAATGGAGTCCTGTGAGTTGGCTCCCTGTGCTCAGCCTGCCTGTGTGCAGGGTGGTGAGCAGCAGCTGTGGATCTCAGGACAGAGGTGCTGGAGCTCAGAGGGAGGAGGCCTTGCTTCAGTTAGGGCAGTAGAGAGGCACCGAGGGCGGGCTGGCACCTGGACTGAGATGAAGATTTGGGCATGTTAGGTGAGCAAAGATGGTTGTCACAAAAGTACAAAATGTGGGCAGAACAGGAGTGACAAGGAATGCATTTTGGCATTGGAGTTGTTAAGTCCCGTCGCAGGGGCTGGTGGCTTTCGAAGCTGGGCTCCAGCACCTGTGAGAGCTCCTTTGTCTCTGGTCTGCTCTTAGTGTGTTGCTCTTTGGGATCCCAGCTGGAACTTCTGGATCATTCACTTTCTATCCTTCATTCTCCATGAATGCCATTTTTATTTTTTTAAATTCACACAGTCCCCATGAATATGTTGGAACCTGTGCTCAGATCCTCAGGTTCTTGGTCAACTCTTCTGGAATTCACAGGCAAATGTAGAGGGAAGTTCCTCCCAAACTCATGTCTTGGTATTTCTCCTTCTTTGGCTAGACTTTAAGCCCTGTGATTCTCCATTGCCTCGTGAGCGCTCCTCTGCTTGAACAGATATCAAAACTACTTTGCCCGTATTTTCCAGTCGGCCTCTGTGCCCAGGGTCGTTTTCAGGAGTGTGATCGCCTGAAACTCGAGCTGCTGTGGGACATCAAATGGGCCACTGTCACTCACGCTTGATGCTTGAGTAAAGGCCTGTTTGGCAGCTGTGTTTCGTTTGGAAGTGCAGAACTTACTCCCATGTGCTTACTCAGTCTTCATTTGTATCTTCCATGGGAACTTCTGGAGGAAACAGATCGATTTGTAATTTTCTTTATGGGTACTCAACATTTGATTCCTGCATACTATTTTGAATATAATGTATAATAAACTTTTCAAATACACTATTTTTAATTAGTTAAACATAATTTAGCATTAGAAGATTTGAAAGCTCTAAACAGAGTTATTTAATTTTCCTTACTTCAGATGAATATTGTTTGACATCCTGAAAATTGAATTACTCATGGGAATATAACTTAGCAAATGATGTTTAAATTTTTTTTTTTTTTAGATCATGAACCATTTCTGTTATGCTTGGTTAGTTATAAGTTTTTCAAAGACATTTAGGCATAAGGTCTTGAGTCTGAGTGGGAATTTGGAAATATCTGTTCTGTATTAGTTAAATGTAAATGCTCTTCATCTTATCATAAGAAAATTTACTTTGCTAATAAGAAGTTACTTAGGTGGGTTTGTTTAAGACAAGCAGCCATTTCGATTTTCTTCCTCAACAACGTGTTGTGTGAAAAGCTATGAGACTTGGACTCAGAGGTATTGAGGGTGAGTTTCAGATGTGACACCCATCTTCCCATCCACCCGTCTAACCCCAGCCAGCCAGCCAGCCGTCGTCCATCCTTCTACCTGCCTGTCCGTCTGTCCATCCAAATTTACTGAGTATCTGTTCATGTATGGTGCTGTGCCTCAGGTCATTTACTGCCGTTGTGAACTTAGATGGGGACAAGTTTATGAAGCACCAAGCAGACGAGAGTTGTCATCTTACATCTCTTTCCACCATTCGCGCTCTCGTCTCTGCTGTTCGCCTGCTTCTCGGCGTCAGCATTGGTGTTAGTGCTCCCTCCCGCACCGCCGCCTCGGTTGCCCGTCCTCGGGGCCTTGGTGCCCCAGAGTTCAGCCCGCACAGCATCCTCAGGTGCCCTCCCCGACAGGTAACTGTCACGCAGCTCTGGCTACTTGAAAGTAATGTATTAGGAAATGAGCTCTTTATGTTCTTGAAGATAGTAAGACTCTAGTCAGATCACTCAGCAGTGCAGCCGGTTCCTCTCCTCAGTCAGTCGGGTTGAGGGCCTTGCCACCGCCCGGAAGGCCTTGCAGTTGGTGAGTAACATGGGCGCTGCGAGAGGGCTTTGGTGGGCCAGCTCTGCCTGCTTACTTGTGGAGAGTAGATGGTCAAGGAGCAAGGGTGACATGGGGGAGCAGCTGGGAGGGAAGTGACAGTGGCTTAGCCCAAGGTGCTGGCCGTGAGCCATTCCTGGATACCGCCAGCTGGAGCTGGGTGGGGTGTGAGATACGGAACGAACTCAGAGGCGAGTTAACAGAAGCAGATTAGAAGGCTGTGAATGCTTCTCTTGAGGGCTAGAAAGGGTCTAGCGGCAAAGAGGAGTGGCCCCTTGTCACTGGACTGAGAGGTGGCATTTAGGTGAAGGTCAAGTGGTGAGGTGGAACGACCCTGCAGAGTGAGGGGAGGAGCCTTTCAGCCTGAGGGAGCAGCTCCTGTTGAGGCTAGTGTGGCTGTGGGGCCCGTGGGACAGGTGGCAGGCAACTGGCTTGGACAGGAGTGGTCTTCTTGGTATGGTAGGGATAGTAGGTGTGAATTTTGCTTGTGGAAGATTTCCACATTACAAGTCATACAGGATAGAATAGTAAGGACAGAGCCCGGAGTGCTCTTCCTGCTAGCATTTTTGAGAAAACCCCAAACTCAAAAACCCTACATTAAAAAACAAAAAACAAAAACCATTGCTTGAGCTCAGGTGTGACTTACAACATTTGTTCTTGTTTCCTAGATGGAAGCAGTGTGAGCGGCTTCCCCCTATCCAGTCCTTTCCGACAGGTCGTCCGTCCCCGAATGGAGAACAGACCCTCGAATGCCCCTGAGGGCAGCAAGGCGGGGGACCCCAGCCACCTGAAGGTGAGTCTGCCCACGGGACAGGCCGCCGGCCTGGTGCCTGCAAAGCCTTTCCCAAGGCTGCCTTTGGAGTGCTTTTCCAAGAGGAAGGGCAGTGTGTGGTTGGAAGTGGTCTCTCAGGTTTTCCCTCTTGTGGAATGCTTTGGAAAGTGGTCTGGGGTAGCTTGGCCCTTGCGTTTGGTGCTGCAAAACATTGTTTCTTTGCGATGGGGATTTGGTGGAAGGAAGGAGGACAGTGGTGAGTGGGCCGTTTCCTGCCTTTCTGCTCAGCGTTGGAAAAGGCATCGCTGGCACGATCGTTCTGCCTGGATGCTCACTCTCCTCTGGTGGGGCCATCCAGTTGTTGGTTTATAAGTGCACGGGAACAGGGTGACTATCTGTACAAAGTTGAGGTGCCTGGGACTGGCAGAGACTGCAGGCTGCCAGCGCCCTCCCTGGAGAGTGAGCAGTGGGGTCACTTCAGGACTTGGAGCTGCTGCTGGGGTTCAAGTGAGCGTGTTCTTCTGACCAGCCTTTGGGACTGCTGTTTACAGTCCTCATGCCAGAGTGTCAGGCGGCACTGGATGATGGGACACCTGATGAAGGAGCTTGATTGAGATGCCTGGGTCGGTCACCAGGAACTGCACTGTAGGGCTGCTCTGGCAGGGCAGCACGGCGTGGGGAGCCACTGTCTGAAGCAAGGAGGGAGCAGCCCATGGTGTTGGAAGTGGAATCAGTACCTCCTGCACTGAGGGCCTGCAGTGAAGGCAGGTTGCTGCTGTGCATCGCTGTGCCAGTCTCTGGTCGTAGCCCAGGGGCCTGGGTGTGAGGAGGAGATTCCCCCCAGGGAGGGCAGAGGTGCATCAGGAAGTAGCACACACAAGCAGGGGGCTGGGGTGCTGCTGGGGGAGGCCTCGGGGGGCTGTAGCTGGTTCTCTGCCTGCAGCTTTGCGTCCTCACCACAGACCCGTGAGGCAGGGGCCACGGTGAGCACTCTGTTTTCCAGAGGCACGTGGTGGCCCAGGCGTGATGGGCAAGAACCAGCCCTGGAATCAAGTGGCAGAGGTAGAACAGGCGCCTGGCTATCCAGTTCGTATCTTGTGCCATCCTCCAGGCTGCTGGCACACTCAGGGATGGCACATCCTTGAGGTGCCGAGGGCAGAGAGAAGTATGGTGCAGGAGGCTCTGGTGTCCCACGGGAAATTCAGCCCCTTAAGCAGCCTTCGCAGGTTTCTTCCCTGGTGACGGCAGCCGCACGTCACTCACGTGGAAGCCACTGAGCCGCCAGAGAGGTGGACTGACATGCCCAAGGTCAAGCAGTCACTGAGCTAAGACCCAAACCAGCTGTGTCTGAATGTGAAGCTTGCACTGTTTCCACAATACCATGCTGTCTCTTTACACATAATTTCTAAGTTTCTAAACATTATGGGATACCAAACAATCTCTATTGATTCAAACCATATTTATAGAGAGGTTGTGTATAAGCTTTCTGGCCTATCTGACCTCAGTTTCCATTCTGTGAAAAGCAGATAATACAGCTCCTCCTGGGCTATTGTAAGGAGTTAAGTGTCTGCTATTAGCTCTGGTAGATAAGAAAAGCTTACAAAATGGCAAATCCAATTCGGTTCCAAATTATTTCTAATCTGTCCCAGTGATAGTTATAGAGACAGGGGATTTCTTCCTGCAAAGTTTAAGCATAAAAGCTTCAAAGGAATCCTTTAATCTGCTCAACAATTTCAAAACTTAATAAGAAATTTAGAAGTCAGAGATGTGGAGAGAACCTGCTGCCTGCGGAATTCTAATGTAACATTGACATTTGAGGCGCGCTAGGCCAAAGGAACGCTCCTTGAGGTTCTGTGATGTCCCAGGCTTGTGCCTTTTGTGATCAGCGTGTTCATCCAAGCCTCCTGCAGCATTTCATTCAGCTCATCCCTTCCACGGATATCTAGTAGGCAACTGTTTCATGCCTGTTCTGGATGCTGGGGCCATAACAGTGAACAGGGTCTCAGAGCCACATTCTGGCAGAAGAGAGACCGACAGCAAAGAGTATCAGGGTGTGTCAAGTGCAAGATGGACAAACCAAGAGGAAATAGGAGCGAGTGCCACTTGCTGTTTCAGGGAAAGGGTCACCACAAGCCTCAGTGCAGACCCTCTGTGAGAGGAGGTAGCCCCTTTCCAGTCTGTGTGACACTGCTGTCCTGAGGTCAGCGCATTATTTGAGTGATAGCATCAACTGCCAAAATTGCTGGTTTTCCCCATAGATTGTGAGTTGATCAAGGCTAAGGATGAGGTCTCCTAGTCTCTGCATTGCCAGCATGTTGCACAGGGACTCTCTCTCTCTCTCTCTCTCTCTCTCTCTCTCTCTCTCTCTCTCAGGACTCTCAGTAAATGTTGAATGACTGAATCAGAAGGAAAGTGGAAGGCTCCTAAGACTTGCCTCTTCTCTTCCAGTGAGAAGAGCAGGTATCACATGCGATAGCTCATCCTACATTGCCGTGGGCAGAGCTGCAAAGGGTAGCCAGCATTAGAATCTCCTGGGAGGCCTGTAAGCCAGCTCATTGTGCCTGTCCCCACAGTCTTGTAGGTCCAGCAGGGCCTGAGAGCTACATCTCTAGCAGGTTCCCAGGCGACAGTGATACTAATGTGGGGAGCTCACCCCAAGGGCCACTGCTTAGGAGAACAAACATTGTGCACCTCATTTTGATCTTCTGTAAGACTGGACTGTAGCATCCTTAAGAAGGCTTCTGGACCTTTCTGATGTTCCTCACAGAGACAGGCACCTGGTAAGCTCTTTCTAGGTACCCCAATGGCAGATTTGAAAATACCTGGGTTCCTGAGAAGGTATTTTTTTAGACATCTGTGATACAATTAAAATTGAATCTGGGGAGGCTGGTGATGTACCTCAGTGGTACAGAGCTTGCCTAGCATGGGCAAGGCTTTGGGTTCAATTCCCAGTACCACAAAAAAACAACAACACAACAGAACAACAAAAAGTTACATCTAGGCACTGAAGTGCTTATTTTGGGGCAAGCCTAGAAACGCCCATATAGAGAATGCTTGAACATGTCAGCCCTGCCCCATCCAGGAATTTCCCAGGCTGGAGCCATGTCAGCACAGCATCAGGGTTCTCAGGAACCCTCACGGCTTTTGAGTGCATCCCTGTTGCTGAGAAGTGCATGGTGGTTCATTTGCAGGATCCAGGGATTCTGAGGCACTTTCCTAGTGCAGATAGGTCTTGTGAACTGTCATTACAAACCAACTTCTGCCTCTGCATCCAGCATGATTGATCTGCAGACTGTGGGGGGAAAACCAGACGGTAGAAGAAATTGTGTACTTTTATTGCATTCTTGCCAAATAGGAAAATTGAGTTAGGTCTGCTATTCAGAATGACTGACAGAAAACAAATATGTTTGCTCTGAGTAAGGACATTTAGGTGACATTATTAGTACCTACAAAATCCAAAGCAGTTTAGCGACCACATCAAACAAAATGATTCTATCTCCCGCCTCCAGAAATATCACTATGGAAAAACCCTATGTGTGGCATTCAGCAGACCTGGAGTGACCCTTGCTTTTTGCCAGTGTTGCCACGGCAGATGAATTACTTCAAGGCATATGTGAACTGGAGGGGACCCTTGGTACATCCAGGGGAGTTCCTGCAGTGGGGCAAGCTGCACAGAACCCACCAGAGTAGCTTGCCAGGTTTCCTGGGGCTGAGCAGACACAGGCCCTGTGTTCTCGCTCTGGTGTGCCTACTTCCTGGCACCTCACTGTCAAATGATGGAGACGTTGACCCACTAAACCTCAGGCTCCATGAAGGCAGAAAATATCGTTCTCTCATCTTTCCCCATGCCCAGCAGAATGCCAGGCACAAGCCAGATGTCCAGGCTACCAAAAGGATGAAAGTTGTCTTGGAAAGGAGGGGCCTCTACCCTCAGCAGACTGGTGGGAGGCAGGCCTTGCAAGGAGCAGCAAGAGCCAATGCCAGGGGATGGGCTGCTTATAGGCATTCAGAGGAATTGTGCCGAAGTATGACAATGACAGAAGAGGTGAGAGAGGTGAGGAGAGACCACAAGCGAAGACTCCTGAGTGCCCCTTGAAGGCCCCAGCCCAGGTAACATGGCTGTGGAGCCATCCTGAGACTGCCGGGGGCAGTGACCGTATGGCCTTCCCCGAGCCCACGTTTACCAGCTTTGTCAACCCCAACTCCAATATCCTGGGTTTTCTTCCTTGCTCCGTCAAGGAAGACACAAAACAGAATTACCTGATGTCCATCTCGGATTAGACAAAAGATATCCTAGGATATAGAAAATCATTGGCTTTATAAATAGCAGTCTCTGAAGAAAAATTAAAGAGAGAAATAAGGAAGCAGTTAAAGGACTAGATGCATAAAAGGAGTTAGATACTGTAGAAAAGACTGACTGACTTTGAAAGCAATTCCATAACTTTAGAAAATAATTACTTTATATTTCTAGTTTGCTAAGATTTTTTTTTTTTTAACCAGGAATGGGTGTTAGATTTTCTCAAAGCTTTGTGTGTTTTGAGATGAGCATATGGACTTTCCATTTTAGTTTGTTAACATGATGACTTTCAAGGATTGGTTATAGCCTGTCAAACCAGCTTTGCATTCTTGAGATAACCCTTACCTGGTCATGATGTATTATCCAGCCTCAAAGCATAGGAAATACTTAGGAATGAATCTGACAGAAGGTGTGAAGGATTTGAGACAGTCAGCAGGGGGATGATCAGGGTCTGCAAGAAGACAGGTGTGTGGGAGGAGAGTGGCTGCACTTGGCTGGTGTCCCCTGGGTGACACAGTACTACTTTGGGGTGAGGATCAGCACTGAGCACGTGGAATGCCAAGACTGAATGCAAGGCGTGGCCTGGACGGTGGTGATTCCGGCACCTCTGATGGAGAGTGCAGGGGAAAGCGAGCAGGAGCCCCTGAGTCCTTGCCGTGTTGCCCAGCCCTGCCCTGCCCCAGCCGCCCATCGCCCATCGCCCATCGGGCTGGCAGTTGAACGGAGTTGAACAGGGACCCTGGACTGGGGCTCTTTTTCACTCTCATTTTTCTATTCACATTCCTTTGATTCTTAAAATAGTTCATGTGGTGCATTCATGACTTAAAGTCTCTTATTTGCAAATAGCGCTCTTTGAGAATTTCTGCTCAAGTTTTTAATCTTACCATTTCCTCACAGCGTTTAGACAACATTAATTCTGTATTAATGAGATTTACATAACGATCTTTTTATAACTGATGATGTTAGTAAGGTATGTTTTTGACCTTTGTAGATCTTGTGGTTTTGGGTTCCTAAAACTAAAATAAGTGAACACATTTACTGTAACCTTCAGGACGTGGTTCTGTATTGCGCGGTTTGAACTGCTTCCCTTTGATAGCTTGTGAGTTGTCAAATGACTTATCCATGTTTTTGATACTCTCTATGTCTTCCGAATGCTAGTGATATCTTTTTTAACCCCTGGTGACACCAAGAATTTTGAGGTAGAGTAATTTTGACATTTGAGTTACAGTAATGAAGACTTCATTAGTTACTACTTTATATGATCTCTCTGCATCTAGGTTGGGGATTCCTATACAAACTTCCTTCTTTTTTATTTGTTTTTAAACTGACATTTCTTTGGATGATTTCTGAATTCCTTGAGTAAACTCTTCCTGTTATCTTTATTCACTCCGTTTCCCTTCAGTGAAAACTTCTAGCATCTGGCTCAGATCCTCAGCGTCTGTGAGGTCATGTTCTCTGGGATCATCTGTGAACCTGTCTTAATGAAATCCAGTGGTCTTTTTCTCACTGCTCTCATTCATCTTTTCTCTTTTCACCAGATTTGAAGCCCTGGACACTGTTCTTTTCCCGGTGTCCCCTCGGCCTCCTACGTGGTGTACAGTGAGGTCTCCGGGGTTTTCTTTGTGTTTGTGTCCTTGAAGCTCATGTTGTGGCCTCACGTGATGTCCTTTCCCATCGCTGGTGCCCAGCCAGCTCACTAGTAATGACCGTCCATCAGCTACAGTCCCAGGCCCAGCTTCCCACTGCCAGGCATGGTGCCACAGGGCCACTGTTGCCACCTTGCCGAGCAGCCCTGTGAAGCTGCCAGGGCACGGTCATTTCACACAGACCACCTGCAGACATTTCCCTTTGCAGAAGTGGTGCTGACAGAGACTCCTTCTGCAGTGTCGTTGAAATGCTTGAAACAAAAAGCGGGGAGATTTTGCTTCCCTCTGCTGGAGCTAGTACTGTGAAATGGGGGCGCGTCATGCTGGATCTTGCAATGGGCATGCATGCGTTCATACCTGTGTTTTTCTCCTAAATCAAAATTAGAAAACTGTAAATACTGTTTTTTAACTCACTTAGTTCAATTAGTGATATTCCATGTTCTGTTTCAGTAATGTTTTTATTGCCTCTAATATGCAAATGATATTAAATGTCCCCTTTGGTCCCCAAGCTATACCTACCTACTTAGTCTAGCCCAGGTGCAGTCAGGACCTCTCCTTGCCTGGAGTTGCTATGTCACTCAAGGTGGTTTAGATGCTGGTGCTTTTTTTTTTTTTTTTTGTTTTTGTTTTTGCATTGACTTCTACAAGAGGTCAGGCCAGTTCTCCTCTGGGTTTTCTTTCCTTCTGAATTTGTGTTTCATTGCAGTGTTCTTTGATTTGTTCCTCTGTCCCTTACACTGGAAGTTTTATGTTAAAGCTTTATGGATTCAGATGAGATGTTTTTGCCTAGAATACTGCACAGGTGAGGTTGGAACTTCAAGTTATATTTCATCAAAGATGCCCTATGTCTGACTGTCCACCATTAGTAGGACAAGGAGGCTCTAAGCCCAGCCCATTCTCTTGCACGAGAAAACATTCTGGGTGTTGGTCTTTTGATAGTAACCTAGTGCATCACCTGTGCCTGTAATGGCTTTAAATCATTGTCAATCTGTCCCTGGTTCCAAAATGTCATAGTTTTGTAAGATGATGTTCTCTATTATTTCTTCTGTCTTTGTAAGGTGGACTTCTCTTACGAATGAGGACTTTTTTAGCTCTATTGCTGGGACTATTTGGGTGCCTGTAATACATTGCCTACCAGAAAAACAGAAACAAATGTTTCCTCTTTTCACTTTTACTTTCTAATTTCAAAATTTCTTCACATAGTGTGATGACAGTGTCCCCATCCCCCATTTTTTTCCGAGTACCATCATGGACTGATGGGTTGATCCAATGTTTTAATCCACTTAAAGCCATTATTCTCGTTGCTCAGATTGTCACACTTTGCCCAGAAGGAGCTTTCTTAAGATGACTCTGTGTCCTTTTGGCATGCTTGTTCATCTCTTAGAGTTTCACTGCTTTTAATGCAGAAAATGAGCTCTTTTCATCTTATATCTATAATGTGTTGATGTCTCCATTTGGAAGGGGGAAACTGAGGCTTGGGCAGATGTTTTGTACAGTTAGTACAGCCAGTCAGTGACACCATTGTGGTGCAGACTCGGACCTGTCTGACCCCCAGTCTCCCCCATGGTTCTCCTTAGCAAACTTCCACCTTCTCCTTAGCGCCCTGCCATCTACCACCGCTCTGCTTGTTTTCAGACAGTCGGTGCACCCCTGCTCCCTGCCCCGAACGCCGAGCTCTGCATGCAAGCCGGCACCAGGCATGGCCATCTTCCTGTCCCTAAGCGCCACCCCATCCCTCGCTGCTGTCCTTTTTCTTCCCTTTTGATCAGCTCTAGGATGATGACATCAACTGAGTGGGTGGGTGGGAGTCATTGCGTAAGAATGTCCCCAGCAGCAGAATGATGCAGTTGAAGTGTGGCTTAGTTTGAATTAAGTATCAAGAGCTGTCCTCTGACAAACACATAGAAGTGACAGTGAGCTATGATGTTGGAAATTAGATCTGCTCTGGGGAACCGTGCTTTCTGTGTAGTACACATGGTAGACTCTGTAGAACGAATGGGAAGGGGCTCATCTGTTTTCTGGAAAAGTTTAAAGTAAAATTTGTCAAATTTCAACTGAGTGTTTTTTAAAAACCAACTAAGGCATCCTTGGGAAATTCCAGGACCTATTTTCTTCAATACCAAACCAGATGAGGAGGTTAGCAGTGTTTACCCAGGCAGTAGAATGTAGGAACCCTTCTCTTAAGAAACTTAACCTAGGGCTGGGACTGGGGCTCAGTGGTGGAGCGCTTGCCTAGCATGTGTGAGGCACTGGGTTTGATTCTCAGCAACACATGTAAATATATAAATGAATAAAGATCCATCAACAACTAAAAAAAATTTTTAAAAGAATTTTAATCTATAAGAGTAAACAAGGCCCTGATACTAATAAACCTTCCCCCTGAAGTATGCTATTACTATATTAAAAAACTGTGAATTAAGTCCACTGTACAAATGACATTCTAGTCTCCAATATTTACTCCTCAGCTCAGAGGAAGCAAGTGGCCCCAGGGCCTGGGAGGCTGGACTGCTTGAGCAGCCACTGCTTTAGCAGCACCAGCTAAGGGCGTGGGTGGGTCCTGGGAGGGTGCTGGTGGCATGGACCAGCAGCCCCTGCCACAGACTGCATTCTAACTGGGCACCTGCATTCTGACAGGACCTGGTGACCAGTTGCACATAATGCTGATGCTCAGCTGAGCTTGGGCTCCTGCACTCTCTTGGCTGGCATCTCCTCCCGGAAGTCTTCCATCACCCTCGCCTGGTCTCTCATCACATTTTGCTTGCTGTGCTGTTGTCACCGGTCTTCCTGTCCTCTCACTGTCCCATCCTCCTGTCCATACACAGTGTCTGGAACACTGAATTGTTCAAATATGTGCTGATTAATGAATGTTCTTGACTTTGGTCCAACTCCTGAGACTGTAAGAGGATGCAAGTGTCCCAACCACTCAGCCCTTGCAACCCAGAGAGGAGGCAGACTCTAGGAGTCCATCGAGACCACAGGTACCCCAGGATGCAGGATGCTTTGAACACCCAAGGAGGGATGCAGATTCATGTTGCCTAAAGCAGGTGCTGCTTGAGCTGAGCTCTGGAGACTGGCCAGCAAGGCACTAAGCCTCCTCCTCACCCCACGCCCAGCATCCTGGAGAAAGCAGGTGTCCCTTTGCTTCCCGATGCAATAGAGGTGACAACCAGTTCATGCAGGTACCCTGGAAGCTTCCAGGAAAGGCCCTGAGGACCTCCTGCTCTGCTCTGTCTTTAGCCTATGCAGGCTCCCCTGACAAATCTTGATTTTTTTTTTTTGTTTTTGTTCTGTGCTCTCTTGTTTTATATTCTGTGCTCTTGAAGAGACAGGGCTATTTTAAAAAGCAACATAAAACTCATTAAATGAAATATCCCTAAGGGTTGGATTGTGGCCTGAATGTCAATACATATCTGGTAGAGAGAGGAAATTAAACCCCACATCACTGGGTTTCGTGTGGATAGGTCTTGATAGCAAGGCAGACACTCCCAATAGCAAGGCTGTGAACAGTGCAAATAGCAGAAAGCCCCCTGGGCTCCACCCAGGTTCCATTCCCTTATTCTGTTTCTGGAAAGTCACTGTGCTGCTCTGGGCCTCAGGTATCTTCTCGCAGAACCCACAGTGCTTTCCTCACAGGCTTTTAAGGGCATCAAAATGAAGCGGTGGATGTGTGCGTGCTTGTTTTTGCCTGGAGGACTCTTACATTGACATCAGGGAAAACCGTATTATTGGTTCCAAAGCTTAGTCCCCAAATGTTGTCCTAGGTGTGCCCAAGGTTTTCTCCCCTTTTCTCTCTTCCTGCCCTTCCTCCTCCGCCCTGCTGCTTCCTGCTGCTCCCAGCCTTCGCAGCAGCCCCTCCCTCTCCGTCTGCGCTCCTGAGGTTCATTCGTGCATGGGGTGACATTGCCTTCCTGTCTCCTGGGCAAGTTAGTTCTCCTTCTCCTTCAGTCTTTGAGATGGACCCTATTTTCTTGGCTGCTTCTGAAACTTTTTGGGGAAGAAATTGGGAATAAATGGTGTTTTAGTGGGCTTTTCTTCACTGTGACCAAAATACCTGACAGGAGCAACACAGAAGAGGAAAAGTTTATTTGGGCTCATGTTTTCAGAGGTTTAGCGTATGGGGGGCTGAGTCCACTGCTCGGGGACCAAACAGTGCATCATGGGGGAGGGATGTGGCAAAGGGAAAGCTGCTCAGCCCTTGGCAGCCAGGAAGTAGGAAGGAGAGGTGGAGAGGGGCTGCAGGAAGGGGCACTCTTCTGGGCCTAACTCCAGTCACCTGCCTCCTCTGGCTATGCCCTGCCCCACTGCAAACCAGGAGGGGCCGGTTCAGTTACTGCTCTCGCAGTTGCAGTCATTTCACCTCTGAACCTTCCTGTGTTGATACAGGAGCTTTTGGGGGACATCTCATATCCAAACTATAATCAATGAGATGAGCCAAAGCAACCAGGGTGTCATCAGGAGCAGAGTGCTTAGGCTCCTGATGCCTTGCTCAAGGATGGGTGGGCAGGAGTGGGAGACAGGGTCTCCTGTCCCTCCAGGGACCTCATGCCTTGAAGGAAAATTGGGACATAGGCAAGGGACCTAGGGTTATGTGGTAGCTACTCTTAAGATCTCTGCAGGGGGCTTGAGTGAGAGTTGGATTTTTTTCAGTGACCATTGCATCAGGAAGCGTGGTCCTGGACTGAGTTTGAATGATTGGGGCCCTTGGGCCTGCTGCAGTGACAGCTTCTCAGTGGACTGTCCCCCAGGAGAGTACAGGCCAGCTGGTGTGACATGTGATGCACCTGCTGGCACAATCATAGTGCAACGTGTGTCACTGGTGTTTCTTTCTTTTCAATTGGCTTTTAGTGATAATTTTATTGATTTGCTTGATTCCATAAACAAAGGGATATTTTGAAATGCTGGGTTTAATTTTTAGTATTAAAAGTAATTATTAAGATCTGATGATTTAACACTTTAAGACAAATATTTTACACCCATAAATTCTCACTCCTGTTGTCAAGATCTGATGATTTTTAGGATTCCTTTTTTGTACCCACTTTAGTGAAGAATAATGCAGGGACACAGAAACTACATTATTAATGAAGTATACAATCAAGAAGAAAAGGGTAATTGCTTATACTCTAAACAATATCACTTATAAACACTAATGGTAAATGGAAGTACTACAGCCACTTAATAACTTCTTAGGGTTTTATTTTTAATTGACATCATAATTATGCATATTTATGAGGTAGTGTGATGTTTTAATACATGTACAGATGTATAATGATCAAATTAACATATTCATCACCTTAAACATTTGTAATTTCTTTGTGCTAAGATTATTCAGAATCTTCTTTTCTAGCTATTTTGAAGTGCATGACATTGCTGTCATCACCATGCTGTGCCATGATACTGGACCTTATTCCTCCTGGTGATCTATAACTCTGTGTCTCCCGCTCCCTCAGCCTCTGGTGACCACTCTGCTCTCGGCTTCTGTGAGTTTGACTTGGTTCACATGTAAGTGAGATCTCGTGGTAGTTGTCCTTACATGTCTGACCTATTTTACTTAACATGGCATACTCTGGGTCCATCCATGTTGTCACAAGACAACAAGATTTCATTTTACAAGATTTCATTTTTTTGTGGCTGAATGATGCCATTCCATTTTATTTCTTTCTTTTTTTCTTCTTTCTCTCTTTCTTCTTCTTCTTCTTTTTTTTTTTTTTTACAGTGCTAGGGATTGAACCCAGGGCCTTGTGCTTGCAAGCTCTACCAAACTGAGCTATCTCCCCAGCCCTCCATTCCATTTTCTATGTATACCTTTTTTTTTTTTTTTTTTTTTTTTAGTGGTGATGGGGATTGATCCCTGGTCTTCGTGCAGGTTGGGCAAGCACAGTACCACTGAGCTACTATGTATTGCATTTTAGAAATCAGTTCATCTGGATTGGCACTTAGCGAGGAGTACTGAAGTTGTCTGTGCCCTGGCTCTTGTGAGTACTGCTGCAGTGAACTTGGGAGTTCAGAAGCACCTTCCAAACACTGATCTCAGTTCCTTTGCATATGTACTGGTAGTGGGACTGCTAGATCCTAAGGCAGTTCTTTTTTTTTTTTTGAGGAAACTTCATTCTGTGCTCCACAGTGGTCGTGCAGATTCACAGTACACCAACAGTGTACAGGGTTCCTTTTTTTCCACATCCTCACCAACACTTGTTTTCTTTTTTTTTTCTTTTGATAATAGCCAATCACACAGGTGTGAGGTGACATTTTATTGTGATTTTAATTTGTATTTCTGTGATGATGAATGTTTCTGAGCATTTTGTCATATATCTTTTCTATTTGTATGTGTTCTTTGGAGAAATGCCCATTTAAATCTTCTGTGCATTTTATAAAGTGGTGTTTTCTTGTTGTTGAGTAGTTGAGTTCCTTATTGTTTGGATATTAGCCTCTGATCTGATGTCTGTTTTGTAGATATTCTCTCCTGTCCTGCAGGTTGTCTGTTGATTGCTTTTTTTTTTTTTTTTTTTTGGTCAGAAGCTTTGTAGTTTGATGCCATCCCATTTGTTGTTTTTGCTGTCATTATCTGTGCTTTTGGGGTCATATCCAAAAAAATCACTGCCCAGCCCAGTTTCATGGAGTTTGTGTTTTCTTCTAGAGGTTTCATAGTTTTGGGACTTAACTTTAAGTCTTAGTCGGTTTGAAGTTGATATCTATACATGGTGAGACATGAGGAATTTCATTCTTCTGCCTGTGGTTGTCCAGTTTTTCCAGTTCCATTTCTTGAAGAGACCAACCTTTCTTTATTGTGCATTCAGTGTCTCTTCATGATAAGGACTCTCTCAACAAATCAGGCATTTTAGGCATGCAACTCAACACAGTAAAGGCATATGTGTCAAACCCACACCTAAAGTTGGAAACTTTTTCCTCTGAGACCTGGAACAAGACAAGGATGATTGCTTTTGCCACTTATATTCAACACAGTGCTGGAATCACTACCCAGAGTATATGCAAGAGAAAGAAAGAAGTCATCCATATTGGAAAGGACAAAGTTAAATTGTCTCTGCAGATAATTTGATCTCATATAGAGAGAACCCTTGAGATTCCACAAAAAACTGTTAGAACTAACCAATTCAACAATATTGCAGGATACAGAATCAGCATATAAAAATCAGGAGCATTCTTATACACTAATAGCAAACAATATGAAAAAGAAATTTAAAAAAATCTCATTTATAATAGCTACAAAAAGAAAAATACCTAAGAATAAATTTAATCAAGGGGGTAGATCTTTATGCTGAAAAGTACATATTATTAATGAAAGAAATTGAAGAAGAAACCTGTAAGTGGAAAGATATCCCATGTTCATGGATGGGGAGAATTAATGTTAAAATAACCATACTTTACCCCAAATGATCTACAGATTCAATGAAATACCCATTGAAATGTCAATGGTATACTTTACAGAAGCAGATAAAACTATCCCAAAACACAAATGGAACCACAAAAGACTCCAAATAGCCAAACCAATCTTAAGGAAAAAGAACAAGGTTGGAGGCATCACATTACCTGACTTCAAAATATGCTACAAAACTGTAGTAATCAAACCAGCATGGCATCTGGCATAAAAGCAGGCAAACACATAGACGTAGACCAGAACAGAGAGCCCAGAAATAAATCCGTGCATCTATAGTCAACTATACATGAATCATCTGCTGTATAGCTGCTTGAGCAGTATCCTAGAATAGGATTTTTGGGGTCACTTTTCTTCCCAGTCTCACATCATTTCGGAGCATGCCAGGTTCCTCAGTGTGGCTGCCACAGCACTTCCCTATGCCATCCTGCCACCTCCTGGGGGGGAGGCTGTGTGGCCGACTGTGGACATGCAGCATCCATGGTGCAGGACTGTGAGTAGGACGCTTTGTCTCCACCCTCTGCCTGGTAGTACCCAAGGCTGTGACCTGTCTGCTCTCTGAGGGTTAGGCACAGCAGCAAGCTGGGTCATCCCCTCCTGAGCTGTTTGTTCACCCCGATTGCTCAAGCCTGGGCTGTTAAGGGAGAGGGAGATCGAACTCTGTGGTTTTTCAGTCCCTGGCACCCTGGCATGGGGTAGCACTTGAGCCTCTCCTGCCTCTCTGCCTCTCTCCAATCCATGACTTCCCGGGGCCCGGGGCTCTGCCCTCACTGTACCTATGACTTGGGTTTGCAACTAAGTGTGCATATGCACCTGGGAGCAGGAGGGCATCTTGTCCTGCTGTACACTCATGAGGAGCACCATCACCCAGTGCTGTCGGATGACCCCACGTCCTCCACAGGGCCTGGTGCTCAGCGCGGGTCGAGGCCTCTGACTGTAACACATGCAAATCCTGTACCTGAATGGGGGGTCCGAATTTGAGAATATGGTGGGCCAATAGCTCTTACCCTGTGTGGAAGACAAACTATGGTGTGGGTGAGCCATCTTCTGCGGGGCAAGTCTGAGGATGAGCAGTTCTGTCATGTTCAGTCATCGCTGCTGTGCAAATCTACAAGCTCGGTGACCCAACACGGGCAGGATCAGACCCCGGAGTGGGCCATCTTCTCTCTGGAGCTGAGTGCCGGATTTAGTTTTTCCCTTTGTGATAATTTGTGGAGCTTACCTTTATATTTTGGGTAATTTTATGTATATGCATTTTATTTCATAATAAAAGTAGTACTTAAGAGGTAACTAATTTTAATTATTTTTAAATATATAAATGTTTTACAAAATGAGCACAGCCTCCATAATTAGACAACAGCATCAACTTTGGGTGAGTTTTCTTCCAGTCCTTTCCCATAAATATTGCTTTTGAAAGAACGGTGTAACACTTTCAAAGTGGAAAAGAACCGTGTGCCCTATTTTGAGTAGATTAAGGTAGTACATATACATTTAACAGGGGTTATTGTTGGCTGGGCATGGTGGCACAAGCCTATAATCCCAATGTCTCTGGAGGCTGATGTAGGAGGATTGCAAGTTCGAGGCCAACCTCAGCAGCTTTAGTGATACCCTGACTCAAAATAATGAAGAAAAAGGTCTGGGGGTGTAGCTCAGGGAAAGTGCCCCTGCGAGCAGTCTGAGGACGTCCCCAAGGCCCCAGAGGCGCGCCTGCTTGCTCTGCTTGTCGCTCGCCAGTTCCCTCGGGCTGGTCAGGAAGAAGGCCAGGCCTTCACGGGGTTGGGGAGGCTGGGCCCACGCAGTCAGTCTGCCAGTCTGCTTCTTACTGTCAAAGCCTGTGGCTGTTTTCCAGCTGGTTATTTTGAGCCCTTTTCTATTCAGACTCGAACTCTCAGAGCTGCTGTGTCCAGTGAGAAGGGATAGAGATGAGGTTCTGTACTTAGTTTTTAATATTATTCATCTCTTTCCTGAGTTGGTCCTTGGATATGCCCTTGGACTTGATGGTCTGGTCTCTGTCCCTCCCTCTCTCGCTCTTTGTCTACCTACAGGTCCTTTTCCCTCTGACCCCACGTGTTCAGTAAACTGCTGAGGCTCTGGGGAGATGAGGAGGGCAGCGCTGTGTCTGTGTGCAGGGCTTCCAGCAGCCCTCCCCTTTCCCAGCTGGCTGTGGGCGCCTCTAGCAGCGATGGGTTCCTTACTGTTCATTTTCTTCTGGTGCCCAACAGTACCTGGAACCTAGTAGGCTCAGCACATGCTTTTTGATTCAAGAATAGATAAAAACTACAACTGGGGAGAATTATGATCAATTCAGTATCATTTCTTTTCCTACATCAGTTTTATGTGAGAAATGAGTGAGGTGATACTGATGGAAGCTTTAGGCTCTCTGTAGTGACACAGACACAGCTTCCTGCGTGCTAGGGTGCTGCTGGGCAGCTTGGGCTGAGCCGTGGTCTGAAGGGGCATGACGCAGGCTGGTGTGCCCGACATGTATGCAGCTGAGAGAGAAGGTCAAGGCCGGGTCAAGGAGGACTTGATTGCCAACAAGTTGTATTTTTAGAATTTGAAATTTCTTAAGTAAGCTCTTAGGATTTAATAGTCAAATGGTACAAGGATTTGTTCTGCCAGCTCCTAATATTCTTTATTGGAGAATGAAATGGAAAGGCTGTGAACAGGAGGCCGAGAGTGCACTTAACAAAATGACCCTTTTCAGTGGATCAATGTGCTCGAAATCATTCTAAAGTGAGCACAAAGGTAGAGCTGTGCAGTCAGGAATTAGCGCATCAATAGAGAAGTTGTTTCCTGTCTGTGGAGCAGCAGCCTGGGGGAAGCAGCCGTTCTCAGGGATATCTGAAACTGAATTTAAGGTAGTGGGCAGTTATTTCTGGAAGAAAGCATTCCTACACCAAATTTCTTTTTATTTACTTGAAATATGTAGAAAATAAATTAATGGAGCAAGTTCTTGGGGAAAGATAGGTTTTAACCCAGAGACCATAATTTAAAGAATTTTTGATATATGTATGCATTAGAGATCTGGAGAGCAAGATTTCTAGGTACCTGAAACAAAGAGGAAGTTCAAAGTTGCAATGATGAATGGAACCTGAAGCCAAAGTGCCTCCTCGTGGTGGACTTCACAACTCACGTGGGCTTCTGATGTCCACGTGGAAGAGGGAGCTGGCTGCAGGCCTCTGGCACTGAATCATGAAGGACTTTGCAGAAACTGGAAGGAAAGTCTGTGCCCCAGATTAGGGATTGGCTAGGAAACATCTGTGGTCTTCCCTGAAACCTGCGAGTAGCCATGCCAGGTAGAAACTGCTCTGCAGAGACACTTCCCGGCCACAGACACATGGACACTCCACGTGAAAGAATTTGTGCAGAGGATGGGGTTCCGTGATTCACTACAGACTGCCAGGAGAGCAGATTGTCATGATGGGGAATCCACAGGTGCAGCAGATGGAAGCATCTTGACATTCTTAAGTAATCCTGTGTGAAGCGGTCATGATAGTACTGGAGGAAGTTAGACCACAAGTGTGAAGCAGCAGCAGGCTGATTTGGAGAAAAGCTGCATGGACATCCTAAAGTTAAGAAGGAAAAATATATATATATATATATACACCTAGCTGTTGAGGCAGAAATAATTCAAAATAGTAGGTGAGTTGAAGAGTGGCCTAGATGAATTGAAGACAGAGAGAATGTGTAAATTGGTAGCTAGGTCATAGGAACCTCCCTTGATGGGTTTCAGCTGGACAAGGAGAGGCCATGCAAGAGTGGTTCAGAGGATAGAATAAGAGACTCCAGTGTTTCTAGTAGGAGTTCCAGGAATAGAAAGCACAAAAAATATTAAAGAGGAAAATATTCAAAGAGATAATAACTGAGAATTAGCCTAAGGAGTTCCTGAGGTGTTAAATTGAGCAAGTACATCAAGTTTTGGGGTTTCACATTTAATTAGAATGATAAATCCTCAGATCCAAAAAGCTTAACAAATCCCCAATCAGGGATTGTGATCAAATTGCTGAAAACCTGCTGTGTTAAGGAAGATCTTTACAGCAGTCGAGAAAAAAGGTACATATTACGTGGGAGCAAAGATAGTGGTTGTGGACATCTTGTCAAGAGAAGTGCAGTCGGAAAACAACGGAGTGCCACTTTTCACTTGGCAGAAGAAAACAGCCGGCTGGTGTGGTGGTGCATGCCTGTTAGGCAGGTTCCCGAGGCTCAGGAGGCAGCACCTCTTTGCTGAGGAGGATCACAAGTTCAAGGCCAGCCTCAGCAACTTAGCAAGATCCTATCTTAAAATAAAAAATAAAAAGGGTTGGGGATGTAGCTCAGTGGCAAAGTCCTGGGTTCTACCCCCAGCACCAGAAAAGAAAGAAAGGAAACAGCTGTAAGCCTAGGATTCTATAACTAGCAAAAGTATCCTTTAAAAAAAGGTAAAGTACAGACAAACAAACACTGAGAGATTCGTCTGCAGCAGACTTGCCCCATAAGAGGCTTTAAGTAGGTCCTCAGGCGGCAGAAAGCATGCCTCAGATCTTGAGATGTGTTGAATATGGTAGAAATGTGAGTAAGGATAAGAATAACGAATGTAATGTACTTTTTTTTCTTTGGAATTTTAAAGTTTCCTTAAAAGAAAATTGATTATACTTTAAGGAAAATATATTTGAAAAACATATAAAATAAAAAATATGACAAACATAGGGAGAGAAGAGAAATGAAATTATTTGGTGGCTAAGTTCTTGTACTCTAGTCATACTATGTACATTATTATTTGATGAGCAACTGATAAGCTCAAGAAGCATATTATAATCACAGAACAATTATAAACTTGAGTTCAAAGCACTGTATCACTAAGTAAGTAGTGAAGGTAAACTAGAATCCTAAAAAATATTTAATCACAAAGTAAGGTGGGAGAAGAGGGGAAAAAAGAAAGCAAAAAGAGGTGGCACAGATGGCCAGGTATTGGTATTAAACCAACCCTGTCTACATCTGGTGGAGTGTGAGTGGTCTAGACACTTCAGTTTATTAGTAGACACAATCACATTGAACTGAAAATAAAATCAAGACCCAACTGTATACTGCTTATACCAGATGCATTTTAAATATAAAAATTCAGGTGAAGTGTAAAAGGATTGGAAAAGATGTGATGTGGAACCTTTCCTAAGAAAGGGGGAATGTGTTAATGTAAGATGAAGTACAACAGGAACATTACCAAGCTGGTAAACAGTAACATTTCATAATAGAGAAAAAGTAAATTCTTCACGAAGATGTAACATTTCTTAAATGTATATGCAAAATATATGAGGCAAAGAATTGACAATATAGAAATGAACAAGGGACAGATTCATAATTTCAATCAGAGATTTTACTGCTCCTTTCTTGGCAACTGATAGATGAAATAGAATATCAGTAAAGATATAGAAGACTTCATACAACCAACTTGATCTAGTTGACACAGACACCTAACAGCAAAATACTATTCATTCCTTTCAAATATATATTGGACATTTAGTAAGATAGACCATATACAGGACCATAAGTCCATTTCCAATAAACTAAAAAATATTTAAATCATTTAGAGTATCTTTTGTTACTGTAACAGAATTAAATTAAAAACCCATAACAATAAGATATCTTGCTAAGCCCCAAATATTTGGAAATGAAGTAACATACTTCTAAATCACTCATGGGCTACAAAAAGAAATCAAAAGGGTAATTTGAAAACATTGTGGATTGAATAAAAATAAAAATGCAGCATGTCATAACCTCTTGAAGTAGCTAAAGCATTCCCCAAAGGGAAATTTGTAGCATCAGATACTTACTTAGGGAAGGAAAAGACTTTGAAATTAATGAACTGTGTTCTACCTTAAAAAACCAAAAAGGAAGGAGAAATTAAAGCCAAGGTAAACATAAAGAAGGAGGAAAAGCCATAAATTCATGAAATTAATAGCAGACAACAGAGAAAAAACCAATGAAACCAAGAGCTTGTTCTTTGAGATCAATAAAAGGCATAAACCTCTAGCCAGACTGATCCAGATAAGAGAAAACATGAAGTATTAATATCAGAAATGAAGAGGCACACCAGTCTTGTCTAGAGACATTAAAAGGATAATAAAGAATTTTAATGGACTTCATATAGTCAATTTGATAAGTTAAATAAAAAGAAAACCCTTCATGAAAGGACACATTGCTAAAAGGTACTCAACTGATATATAATATCTAAATAGCCCTTTATTAAAATAAAACAGTTCATTGTTTAAAAATATTCCCCCAAATAAAATGCCAGCAGATTTTTTTCAGCAGATTTTATCATATTATGGGAAGAAATACCAATTTTTATAAAACTCTGTCCAAAAATCAAGGAGAGAACACTTCCAGTTTATGAGGCTAGCATTATCCTGACAGTGAAACCAGACAGACATTACAAGAAAACTATTAATCAGAATCTGTCATGAGCACAGAAGCAAGAATCCTTAAGAAGCAGCAAATGGAATGCAGTGCTACACTTATTAAAAGAATCAAAAGAACACAGTGATATACCACATGGGTGTTTCATCATGATCCATGGGCTTTATTCTAAGAGCAGAAGATTCATTAAACTCTCAAAATCAAGTTACTCTAATTCTCTATATTAACAGAATGTAGGATAATAAAAACCATGGTATCACTAGATATGATAAAAGTCCTTGACAAAATATAACACATTTATGATACAAAAACACTCAACAAACTAGAAATAGAAGGCCACCTGCTCTGCTCCCATGGGCATTGACAGAAAAATCTGTACTTAATTTTATAGTTCATGGCAAATGCTTTCCTCCCAAAGTTGGTAAGAAGGCAGGGTTTTCATTCTACTTCTATTTAATATTGTACTAAAAAGTCTAGTTAGTGCCATAAAGAGCAAAAAAGAAATAAAGTGCCCAAATTAGAAAGGAAGAAACAAAACTCTCTTTATTCACTGAAAGAATACCATTTACTTAGAAAATATTAAGGAATTCACAAAAAGTCTGCTAGAATAATTATTTATTTAGCAGATACAAGACCAATATAAAAAAACTCTTATTTCTGTATGTTATCAATGGACACTTGAAAAATTGAATTAAGAATACCATATCATTTACAAAACACACACAAAAAATCATATACTTGGGGATACATGTTAGAACAGATATGCAAGAATCGTACTTTGAAAATGACGAGAGATCGTCTTAAGGAAATAAAGACCCAAATAAATAGAAACATATCAGAAGGTACACAGGGTAGTGGTGTGGCACTTCATATTAAGTTGGCAATTCCTTCTGAGTTCAGCTTTAGATCGAATGCCATTCTAATACAAATCCCAGCAGACTTATTTCTGTGAAAGAAGCTGACTGCTTTTTTCTAAAATTTGTTTTGAAGTACATAGGATCTAAGATCCCTAGACAACAGAGCCACAGAAGTTAAGTGGTGTGGTATTGGCATAAGGCTGAGCGCAGGGATGAGCGGGGACAAACTCAGGAGTCCTGCAGGACACCCATCCGCGAGCAGTCGGCTGTGCCAAGGTGAAGCACAGGAGGAGTACTGAGGCTGTCGCTTGTGATGCCAGAAGAACCGATGACCAGTATGTGAAAATTAACTTTGATTCGCATGCTGCACATACATAAAAGTTAGAAGGGATTGGATAGGTCCCTAAACATAAGAAACAAAACTGACATTCCTGAAGGTAGCACCAAGGAAAATGCTCTCAGCCTTGGGCAGGCAAAGGTTTCCTAAGACACAAAAGCACTAGAAACAGAATGAAATAATAAATTAGACTTCATCCACATTTAAACGTCTCTTCACAGTTACTTTTAAGGACATGGAGAAGCCATCGTTAGTCTTGGAGTAAGTATTTGCAAAACATGTCAGTGAAAGGACCTGCATCTATAATATACCAAAAACTCTTACAACCAACAATAAGGCAAAGAACCCAATTTTAAAAATAGGTAAAAGCTTTGAATAGTTAGTCCACCAAAGATGAGAATGGTGAATATGCACGTGACAGATGCTGAGCATCATGTGTCAGTAGCACCTAAAGCCATGGTGAGATGCCCGTGTGCAGCCTGTCAGGATGACTGTGGTTCAAGAGTGGTCATTCCGGGGGTTGGCCAGGCTATGGAGGAACTGGCGTATCCTGTGTCGTTCATGAGGGTGTGAGATAGCACAACTACTTTGGAGGACCGTGCAGCCATTCCTCATGAAATTCAACTGTTACTTAGCTTAGGGCCCTCAGTTCCTTTCCTGGTCATTTGCCATAGAGAAATGAAAGGGTAGGTTCACACCACGCAGATGCAACAGAGGCCCGCAGCAGCTTTGTTCCTAGAGCCCGGCCTGGAAGCGGTGAGTGTCTGTGAACAGGTGAATGGATGTGGGAACTGTATGGTGCAGTGCCACTTGGTACCAGGAAGAAACGAAGCCCTGCTGATGATGCTCAGCAATAGGTGGCTTGCAAAGACATGCTCTGCTGCAGAAGCCAGACAAAACACATCCTGTAGATCGCATTCCTAAGGCACTTGGAATGCGTAGAGCCCAACTGCAAGGCCAAGGCGTGGATCATTTTGCTGGGGCTTCAGGTGGGGCAGACTCTGGCACGGACAGGAGGAGCCATGAGGGAATCTTCGGGGCTGTGGAGATACCCTGCATGCTAGCTGTGCTCATGGGTTCACCAGGGCGCTAGTTACCCAAGGTTGTTCTGGAGACAGAGTGGGAGCATTTTAGTGCATGTTCATTTCTTCCTCAGTGACGTTGACTAAAGCAACTTTTTGCCTTCAGCAAGGTCTCCCTCCACTGCCTTTCCTCGTGGTCCCCCTGCTGCTTGCCCAGGGGCATGCTGTGCTCTCCCTTACCAGGACACTCAGTGCCCCTGAGTTGTGATTGCTTCCTTCCCTGCCTCCCATGGCAGACTCGCAGCTTCTTAAGAGCATGGTCTGTCTTTCACGTGAGTGTCCTGAGAGCACAGCTCAGGGTTTGGCACGGATCCTTGCTGCATAACAACCAGTTTATTGATTGCCTGCTGTGTGTCCAGGCAGGTGCTTGAAGCTTTTCCTTCATAGATGTGTGTTGCGGTAGCGCACAGTGAGTTGCAGTAGCATGGCCACACGCCATCATGGAGTGGGATGGTTTAAACACTTGCTCGAGGCCATTCTGCTGCTTGCCAGTGCCAGGACGGAAGCCCCCGGAAGGCGCTGACTTCTGCTCTTTCTCTCAGGGAGGCCGAGCTGTGCTTCCTGTTCTGAAGACTCAGTTACCCGTTGTTTCTTGAATTGGTCTTGTCAGCAGGTGGCGTTTACTCTGATGACATGGGCCTTGAGTTTTCTAATGGACTTGACAGCACTTTTTGTTTGGGGATAATGATTTAAAGTGGGAAATACCCTGGAGCCACCTGTCTTCAGAACCTGGCCCAAGCTTACATTGAGCAGCATTGTTGCTGCTTACTTGCATAATAAACTAACTACAGGACAGGAGCCTGAGAATTCTTGTGGCAGCTTGGATGCCAGTTTCTGCTTGTTCCCTTTCCCTTAAAGAAGAAATGAATCTCTCACAACTCTTAGCATGATGAAAGTTCATAATTCAAAAACCAGTTATTTTGAGAACTAATGGATGAATTTTCTTTGGCATCCTTTTCTTGGTTGTTTTTCCTGTGAACTGTGTGTTCTGTTTCCCATAGAAATGTGGTAAGTGGCTGTCTGTTGGTAGTTCCATTATATTGAGTGGATTTAATGATTGAAACCAGGCTGTCCCAGAACCACTACAATTTTATTTTCTATTAACTCCTAAAGAGGTTTAAAAAAAGAACTTAGACTTTGGGTTACAGTAAAACACCAAATAAAACAAAAAACTGTCAGAAAACAGTTTGGTATTTTTTCAAAAAATTAAGCATGGAGCTATCATCTGACCCAGCAGTTGCACTCTGACTGATACTCCAGAGAGCTGAAAACATGGTCACTCAAGAACTTGTCCACGAATGTCCACAGCAGTGTTGTTCCTGGTAGTGCCAACACCTCACGTGGCCGTCGGGTGATGAACTATAAACGGAGCATTGTGCAGCATGTCTCTAGCCCGTGAAAGGATGGAGCGCTGACCCCACAGCACGAATCCTGGAGGGCAGCATGTGGAGAGGAAGGAGCAGGCACAAGGTCACGTGTGCCATGCTGCCGTTCAGTCTCCAGAGTAGGTGGCACCACAGAGGCAGAGGCCGACTGGCAGTGCTCGGGGCTGGAGGGGCCAGGAGCCTCAGCTGGTGGGGGCCCGGTTCTCTTTGGAATGGAAGAAACTTTCTGAAATTCAATAGTGGTGGTGACTGCGCGGTTCTGTGACTATACCAAAGGCCACCGATTTGGACACCACTCTAATGGTGGATTCTGTGGCATTTAGGAGTCACATCTCAGTTAAAAACTTCTTAAAGAGACCTTTCTCTCCTACTTCTCTTCTTGCCCTCCCTGGCTCCCAGCTCCTAAATACTAACTTGTTGCCCACACTCCTGTTGTGTGTCTGCTGGGCCAGGCACCCGGGTGGCCATCTTATTTAAGGTGTACAGCAGTCCTGCTGCACAGATGCGGACAGGGCCAGAACTACTTCCAGTCCCTCACAATTCACCCCCCAGTGAGCAGGAAGAGCCAGGATCGGTATGTGGTCCTTGGGACTCCTGGACATCTCTTGCTCTTGCTAATGTTCTTCCACCTCATTCAGAGAACTCTTCCTGGTGTGTGTTTTCAGTGAGGGGACCGCTAAACTGACATCCTGCCATGTGGATGTCTTAGAGCAGTGGGCTGCAGGCAGGTCCCTGGGGGGCGTGCCGCAGACCACATCAGCACCCTGCCTGGAGGCAATTCCATACGTTTCCAGGGGCAAAGCAGAACCTGTCCTTCAACCAAGGGACTGGTGCGGGATTTCCCTGCTACACTGTGTCCTCTTTCCTCTGTCCTTTCTTACAGTTGTAAACTATTTATCAGATGTTGTATTGGGTGATGACTTGTTCCTATGTCAATATCAATTGAGTCAAAACACAGACTGCAGAGAACAGTGACGTTATTGTTGCCTATCAAGGTGGCTTTGATTTCAGCATCTGTCTCCATGGCTACTGTCACATACCTTGAGAGCCTTGTGATCGCTGGCTTCGACTCTTATGCAGGCTTTTGACTGTCCCTCAGCCTTGGTTTCTTTCCCTCCTGTGCACTCTTTGCCATGTTGCTAGCAGGGGTGGTGATCAGAGACAGTTTCTGCAGAGAGTCTATCAGACCCAACCACTTAGCTGTTGACCTTGGCCAACATAATCTTAATCTCACTGAGTCTCATCTTCTACAAAAAGTGGGAATCAGTGAAGCTGGGAGTGATAGTGCTCATCTCAGAGGCTTATTAGGAGGATCATTTATGATGGTCATAATAGCTAATTGTGTGCTCGCTGTATGCTAGACCCTTTCTGAATCCATGTAAGGTGTTCAGCACAGTGCATGGAAGCGTCTCTAAGTGCTCAGTAGGTGTCAGCTGCTCTTGTTATTATTACATCTCTCAAGCTCAAATTCAGGCTCTTCCTTCTTGATCCTCCTTCATTGTTCAGAAATAGTCCAAACTGGCATGATCATATGCAGTTCTGGCTTCAGTCTCGTCTTCCTTGGGGGACTCTTCTGCTGTCCCACTCAGATAGCTCTGCCTGCCTTGTGTGTTTCAGAGGTCCTTGTGCCTTCAGGCCCAGCTCAGTGGCATGGCTGAACTTGCTCTTGCATTACTGCACAAAGAACCAGCTCCTTCTCGATGTGCCCGTTATAGCGTCCGTGTGCCTGAGTGGCAGCGGTCATGGCCCTGAATCCTTCTGTGTTGCTCGTCTGTCCTTCAGGTCCTCCTTCAGCCTTCTCCAGGGCCAGGTTCAGAGCCTTGTTCACATAGCATCAACCATGGTATTGCTTTTGTCTTTGTCTTTCTTGCTATACCAGTGCTCCTGAAAGCAGAGACCTGGACCTTTGTCTCACCCCCAGTAGTTTCTACAGAGTGTCCTGGTTTGGTGTGGCCATGTGCCTCCCCAGGATCTCATTTTTAATGTGCTAAAAAGTATAAAAGTGACTCTGGAATACAGTACAGGGATCTCAGGAACGTGGGTTTTAGGTTCTCCTGTTTTGTCCCTCCTATGATTCTGTAGGGATCCCTGTCCTGCTCAGATATACTGCCTGGCCATGCTGAGTTGGAAACCCCAGAGTCCCCAAGAAGCTCTGCGGCAGAAGGCTGAGTTCTTACATGACTCTAGCCGTGACTTTTATACCTCACTATTTATAATTCTTGCTATTAATAACTCTTGTAAGATTTAACAGAACACAGCTGTAAGCATAGATAATCACAGAGACCCTCAGTGACTTGTAAGTAAAGATTCTAAGATGTGTCCTTCCTGGGAAATTAGCCTTCAGCTTCCTAGGTTCATTTCCCACTGGACGTCTGCTGACTTTCCATGTCCCTGGGGCCAGGCGAGCGGATGGACGCTGTTGCAGCATTACTCATCATTTGTCTTCCCTTTTTCAAGGGTATTTTCCTCACCTTTATTTATAGTCATCAGTTTCTCTATAGTTAGTGAAACAATTTTGTATCTCTAGAACTTTTTCATAAGAATGTTAGGGTTGAGATTTCCATTATCTATCTAGAGACCCAGGAATGTCCAAGTGGTGGCCTGCTATTCACTCCCTTTCCTCACCTGAGATTCCAGGGAGCTGTGCAAGAAAGAAGGTTCTAGTGGGGCTCAGACGTTCTCCTCCTCAGCAGTGATGAGGCCTGAGACTGCAGGCGTGAGCCCTCGTGACTCTGTCCCTGGGGCAGGCTGGTCTGGGGACCGCCCTTCTCTTCTCTCCATCTGGGAGTCCGTAGTCTCTTCTCTGGCCACTGCTGTGTGGGGAACCTGGGGTCTGCCCGCTTGCTTTGTCTGCCCCTCTGTTCCTGTGCAGCAGGGAGGAGCTGTGACTGTCACTACTGGCACACACCACCCATCCCGGGCCTCAGAGGCTCAGCACTCAGAGTGGTGTTTCTGCTAAGGACTGTTGTCCTTGGCCCTGGGACTTACTGAAGTTTGGTATTTCTCAGCAGGCTTCTTCACATCACTAATGGCAGAAGCCCCAGCTCTCTGTGATCTCGGCTCACTCAGTGGAAATTTGGGCAGGTTTGTTTTAGCTCTTCTCTTCCCTCGTTCGTGGCATTCTTGGGTTCCATGCAGCGGAAGCATGGCTGACTGGTGATGTCAGTCCCCGATTCTCCTAGATGTGAGATGACAAGGAGAAAGTGTTCTTCCTCTTAGACTGGACATCCTCGGGGCTGCCCTCCACTACACAGCCACTGGCTGATTGATTGGAGGCTGCAGTGGCGATTCCCACTTGGAGCAGGAGAGTGAGGTGCTGGAGCCATGATCCTCCAAGGGAAATGGGAATGTTGTTGTCACAAGAGGGGTGCGTGGGCTGCAGAGAGCCCAGGTGCTCCAGCTTTCCTCCAAGCATTGCTTCAAAGCCTGCTGTTCTGTGGGCTCTTTCTGATTCTTGTTGGTTTCTCCCTAGTGCTTAACTCATTCCGTCGTACATCAGAGTTTGACGTCCATGTGTTTCTCTAATTGGATTTTGAGTTTCTGAAAGGTAAAGTCTATTTTCCACCTTTCTCCTGCAAGCCCTGGCATGTCTCAGATGCCCCGAATGTTTCTGAGTGGCAGCCAACCTGGAGTGAGGTGTCTGATGAGACACACCAGCTGCCTGCCCCCCTGGGGAGTGCTGCTTGCTTTTTAGTGGACCAGCCTTGCAAAAGGAATTTCCTCTGCAGACGTAGTGTCTGCCCTGGAGAACAGGTGGGATTAATCTCCTGTGCTCGATCGTGTGGTGGTTGTGCAGCATGCCTGGCTTTGCTCTTCATAGACATGAAGGTGGTACCTCTTGGGAGGTGTGATGCAGGGCACAGTCACTCAGCAGCTCTGCATCCCCACCAGCCCTGTCACCACTGCCAGAAACCTCAAACACCGAGTTTCCTAATAGGGCTTCTGTTGGATAAAGCAGCCGTAAGAGGAAGTTTGTTCAGTGGTTTTATTACTTCCATGCAAGAAACTTCCTGTATGATTGTCCTTAAGGCTTGGAAGCAGTTACAGAAACAGACCAGGGAGCCACTGCTGTTTCCACGTGTGCGGTTCATGTCCTCCGTGGCTTTGTTCCAGCGCGTTTCCAGAATGTGTGCTCTTGGCTGTTGTTCTTGTGGCTCCACTGACAGGGTGACCTGGTACTGGCCTCACCCACCTCCCACCAGCTCGGTGCCAGGAGGTGGGAGGCGGGGTTAGCCGTGGGCAGTGGTTGAGGGGAGCAGTGGAGGAGCAGAGCTGGAATGAGGCAGGATGGCTGTCTCCTTGTGTGGCACTTCCACCCATGTCTGGTTCTCTGTAAGGCAGGGACGAATGGATTGAAGGCCAGGAGAGGAGGTGCTGCCCGAGGCTGGTGTCCAGGGTTGTAGGCCCTCTTCAGACCCAGCCTTTCCCGCGGCATGAACGTTCCTGCCAGGCCCTAGCCCTGTTTCATCCTGAGCAGCCCGCTGGGAGTCTCCTTCACGAGGCTGCATGTGCTTGGGAGCAGGATAGGCTTTGTCTGCTCCTGTACCTGCAGAGCTTGGGCCAGCACCTGGGATAGAGCAGCTTTTCATAAATCCTCAGTGAATGAATGACTAATCGCAGATCCAACACCAGCTGTCTTCAAGGGGCACACTGTCCCCTGGGGAGATGGGCGGGTGGACCAATGGTGAAAGGAGGTCAGCACAGCACATACTTCCTAAGGGACCTGGGGAAAATTCACCTATTTTTAAAAAAATAAAAATTACTATTAGTTTTTTTTTTTTTTTTTTTTACGATGAACATTGATTATATTAGAAATGAATAAGTTATTGACTGTAAATCAAAACCCTGCTGAGGTGCCAGTTCCCATAGAGCAGAATGACTGTGATGGAAACCCTGGAGAAGAGCGAGTGTCGGGGCAGCTGTGGGGCAGCCGTGGGGCATGCGGATGGTTCGGTGCTGTGGAGGACCCTGCTCCTCGAGAAGTTCCGCTCCTGGGCACCGGCTGAGACACCTCCAACCTGGCATTCAAGCAGGTACACATGCTCGTGTGTCACACAGCACACCTACTACCACAAGGTAGGAACAGCCCAGACTCTTACCAGCAGATTAATGGCTGAACAAATTGTGGAGCAGCCACAGTGGTGTTATTTAGCCATAAAAGGGAGGGAAGTACTGACAGGCACTGCAATACAGAGGAGCCTGGAGACCGTGTTGGGTGAAGGCGACGGAAGTGAAAGTGGCCATTTGGCTTCTGTGCAGTGTTCAGAATTGGGAAGGCCATGGAGGCACCACAGAGTGGTGGCCTGCAGGACCTGGTGGGACTGGGGAGCAGCTGCTCATGGCCATGATGTGTTGAAAGTATTTTGGAACTGGGTAGAGGTGGGGTTGCACATCATTGTGAATGCACTCAGTGTCACTGAATTGTTCACATTAAAGTAGTTAATTTTATGTTACATCAACTTCACCTTCAATAAAGAAGTTGAAGAAAATGGAACATAACCCTGATGATTTTGAAAGGCTGCTATGTGTGGTGACGGATGATTAGGATGCCACCTAATTATGCACCTGGATGCCTTTCTACCCACCCTGTTGTTGCTGTGTCTCTTCATGGAGCCAGCTGCCTGTGCAGGGAAGGCGTGTGGTTTTGGGAGTGCAGATGATGGCTTGGTCTCTTTATAGCCTCGTCTCACTTCATGTCTCTGCTGCATGGATTTCTGCAAAGCCCAGTCTCTCCTTTTGTTTGCTGCGAGGGTTTCCTGGGTGCCAGGGTCTCTAGTACCCCAACCAGAGCTCCCTGTGAGTGGGAAAGCTTCCCTTCAGTGAACCGTGGAGGAGATGGAGTGGTCTCAGATGGTGGCAGTTGTTTCTTTGTGGAAGTCCTGAGTGTGCTCCTGGGCGGCTCCTGATCTGCAGTCAGCAAGGAGGGTGTGCTTTCGTGCTTCCAGAGTGTGCTCATCTTCTGCTTTGCCTTCCTACCTGAGCCCTTTTCCTCAGCACCCCTTACTTTCCAGGTATGCCCATGCAGATGTCTTCGTGGCCCTATGAACTCAACATGTCCAGACTGGAAGCTGTCTTATCCAGACTTGGGTTGGAGGCCTGTTGCAGCTGTTTTCCACCTAGTGGTCTCTATCAGTTCTCAGAGCCTCAGTTTCCACTCCTGTGGGATGGTGTGAGGACACCCATCTTGGGCTGTGCTGAGGATTGTTGGAAAATGTGTGCATCATCCTCAACGTGGTGTTTTTGGTATATGGAATGTGTGCACACTGTCATTCCCCTTTCACGTGCCTGTCCCTGAACCACTTCATCCTTGTTTTTGACATCCTCTTATAAAAATCTATAGCATGACCCCTGACCCTTCACCTAATTGTCAGGGCCATTGTTAGTTCCCAGGAGACTTAGCTGCTTGCTTTATAATTGCCTCTCTATGTGATATTGATTCTGCACAGCCTGATCTTCTCAATCTCAGTGTAAGGTTGTGTTTGGGGCTAGGGATTGAGACCAGGGCCTCTTGCTTATGTACGTTTGTCCGTGTTGGGAAAATCAAGGCAGCTGACAGTGAACATTTGTGTGGGGTTGACTCAGCTACCTGTTCTTTGTCTTCAGAGGTGCTGTGGTTGAGGGAGACTGACTGGCAGTTGTTCTGGTTGGGAGGTTTAGGCGATTGCTTTCCTTCTGTGTGTCATGGAGGCAAGGTGAGCCCCTTCTCAGTGAGGAGGGACTTGGGGAAGCACAGCAAGCTCAGGCTCAGGGCTTGTGCACAGCAGGCATGTCCTTTCACTAAATGACGAGGCCTGACTCTGTGCCATGACCGGGGACTTGGCTCTGGAGGAGCTCATTGCTGTAGAGAAACAGGAGGAAAGACTTTTAAATTGGTGTCACAGTTGCTAGACCAGCAGATTGGTCCGGAGGAAGATTGTGTTTTAATAGAAAGTCTTGTTCTGAATTCAGGTCTGGGTGATGGCAATCATTGTTGATCTGCACCGAACCCCTGGAGAGGCGCTGCCAGGCCTGCTGAGCCCAGGCCCTCCCAGCAGTTGATTTGGGCCGTCTGTCTTCCTGTTGGCATCATGATTGGTGTCTCCTCCAAGGTTTCCATCTGCACCAGCTGCTCCTAGGCAGGTGCTGGTGGAGGGGACTGTGGCTCATGGCAGCAGGGTTTCTAAAGGAGTTGGTGGTTGGCGTGGCAGCTGGGGCACCCTGGGAGGATGAGCTAATGCTCCAGGAATTGGGGAGGCGGGTCCTGGCATCAGAGCACAGAAGCAGCTAGAGCTTAGAGAGGTGTGGAAAGAGGAAGAGACTTGTTCTCACCAGGTCGTGTGTTTTGGGGGCAAGTGCATGACAATACTGAAGCAGTGGGCGAGGTTCCAGGAGAAAGTGGCTGGTAGTGTGGGCTCTGGCTTTAGCTTCAGATGTGGCTCCGCTACCAACACACACGTAATCTCAGTAAAGTTACTTCAACTCTGTGGACTTCAGGTTCCTCCTCTGCCAAATGAGCATGGTGGTAGGATGCATTTCCTCGAGTGGGTGTTGAGACGAGTGGGTTTACCACTGCAGCACTGTCACAGTTCCTAGGGCGCAGTAGGTGTGGCACTTAATGCTTCAGGTGTCACCTCATTACCACCAGTAGGGCCAGGTGCTGGGCGCCTTTAATCTCCTGGCCAAGTGTTGCACATTAGGGACCTACTAAGACCTGAGCGTCCCAGCAGCCTGCTCAAGGCAGACTTGAGAGCAGAGACAGGTGGCTGCTGATGATGGTGCTTGGAGGTGAAGTGGGCTTGAACCCAGTGTTGGGAATGGATAGATGTTACGGATTAGATATGAGGTACCCCTAAAAGCTCATGCGTGAGACAATGCAAGGATCTTTGGAGGTGAAATGATTAGATGATGAGAGGTGTAACCTAATCAGTGGATTAACTGTAGGCAGGTAGGGTGTGGCTGGAAGAGTAACTCACTGGGGCTGTGCCTTTGGGGTTTATATTTTGTTCTTGATGAGCAGAACTCTCTCTCTGCTTCCTGGTTTCCATGTCCTGAGCTGTTTTCCTCCACCACACCCTTCTGCCGTGATATTTAGCCTCATCTTGGGTCCAGAGCTACAGAATCGGTCATTGATGGACTGAGATCTCTGAAACCATGAGCCCCAAATAAACTTTTCCTTCTCTAAGGAAACTTTTCCTCCTCTAAGTTGTTCTCATTAGTTCTTTTGGTCACTGCAACTCAAAGCAGTAGGAGAGGATGACTAGGGTTGACAGACCTCAGGATCAGTAAGCTGTGGTGGGATAGATTTTGGTTCTGAGCTGGGTGGCTCTGGGCAGAGTTGGGTGTGGTGGGTGCATGTGAGCTCCACTCGGGCATGCCGAGTCCCCGGACGGCAGTGGCTGGTTTTCCTGGGAAGTCAGCCAGAGATGGAGACATGGCAGCTAGCCACAGATAAGGGGAAGAGACAGCCACATACTGGTGGTGCTCACTCAGGAGATGGGGCTGTTGCTGGAGTCCTGAAACCTCAGTGTCTAGTGTCGGCAATTAAAGAGCCTGTGGAAGAGACTGAAGTGGAAGGAGGGTAGGTCAGAGAAGTCAAAGGCTTTCAGCAGCTGACCCGATGGGAAAGGTGCATAAGACATCAGCTGACTGGGCAGGGCGGAAGCTGCTGGCCTTGTCAGGTACTGGAAATTTCTGTGGAGTGTGTGGGCAGAATCTGGATGGTGCTGGGGAATCACTAGCATGACATGACCAAGTGCCAAGTGTGGCACTTGTTGTCAGGTTAGTGTCCCTCTTGCCTGGAACCATGTTTCCTGAGAAGATGTGCATGGCAGGTGATCTCCCCCAGGTGGCTGCTATGGACTTTGAAAAAAGATATATAAAACCGTAGGATTTAAGTTAGCAGCTCTTTTATTAGGTGAGGTATTTTTAGTTTCTCAAAACTATCTTCATTTGTTAATTAATCCTAAGCCTTCTTTTTGAAAATTACATGAATTCTAAGTCCGTTCTCTCTTCACCACTCTCTTTGAGGACCTGGAGTTAATAGGCTTTTACGCTGACCGTATTCATTCTTCGAGATCTGAACTGGTAATTATATTCTTCATGCTCCCCGCCCCCCAGCTTTTCTCTGAAAGGCAATTTATTGAAGCAGAGGTCTAGTAACTAATAGGAAATCTCGATGTAGTCTACAAGGTTGTCAGATGGGCCTGGTTTTGGCACTCGGCTGCTGCCCCGGAGGTCAGCTTCCACTTGAGACTCACGGCATGGCGTCTGTGTCTGTCTGGGCCTGCTGCCTGTTTCTGCCAGTGCTCACTCAGCACTTCATTCACCCATTTGTGGGTCAGCTCAGCACTGGGGTGCATCACACGTGGGTTTGAGTCTCCCTGGTGGTAAATGGCAGTAGTGCCCAGAGATGTTCACATGTGACCTCTGCTCTGCTCTCCGATGGTGGATGCTCCTGGCGCAGCTCTGGGCAAGGCAGCAGGCATGGGGTGAGGATGGTCCCTCTCCTGAGGGGTCACCACTCAAGTTAGAAGCACAAGTCACGGTGAGGTAGGCCAAGCTAGTGTGGCTGTGCGTCCCTGGCCTGTGACAAGGCCGAGGGCCACAGCCTCATAGTGATGGGCTGTGGGCACACCTTCCAGATTTCCATGGCTGTGGCTGAGGTGCAGGAAGGCATAGTCCTCAGGATGGAGAGAGAACACACCTTGCTTTTAAAAGCACTTTTTAAAAGTATACATGGCACAAACTTTACTACGGTAGCCGTTCCTAAGAGTGCAGTCCAGTGGAAGCACCCAGAAACCACTCCAGAGCCAGGAACTCAAGCAAGAGATTTTATTAAGCAGATAGGCAGAGTGTCTGCCTGCAGGGTGAGAGAGAGAGAAAATGAGAGAGAGAAAATGAGAGAGAATGAGGAGGAGAGGGAAGGAGGGATGAGGGGGAGAGAGAGAGAGAGAGAGAGAGAGAGAGAGAGGGAGGGAGGGGGAGAGGGAGGGAGGGAGGGAGAGAGAGAGAGAGAGTGAGGAGGAGAGGGAGGGAGAGAGAGAGAGAGAAAGGGAGGGGGAGAGAGGGAGAGAAAGGGAGGGGGAGAGAGGGAGAGAAAGGGAGGGGAAGAGAGAGGGAGGAGGCGGGAGGGGGGAGAGAGGGACGGGGAGGGAGGGGGAGAGAGAGAGGGAGGGGGGAGAGAGAGGGAGAGAGAGAGAGGAGGAGGAGAGGGAGGGAGGGGGGAGAGAGAGAGGAGAGAGATGGGGGAGAGAGGGGGAGAGAAGGAGGGAGAGAGAGGCAGGGAGAGAGGGAGAGAGTGAGAGGGAGGGGGAAGGAGAGAGAGAGAGAAGGAGGGGGGAGAGAGAGAGGGAGAGAGGGAGGGAGGGGGAGAGAGAGAAGAGAGAGATGGGGGAGAGAGAGGGAGGGAGAGAGAGGCAGGGAGAGAGGGAGAGAGAGAGTGAGAGGGAGGGGGAAGGAGAGAGAGAGAAGGAGGGGGGGAGAGAGAGAGGGAGAGGGAGGGAGGGAGAGGGAGGGGGAGAGAGGGAGGGAGAGGGAGGGGGAGAGAGAGAGAGGGAGAGAGAGAGGGAGGGAGGGAAGGAGAGAGGGAGAGGAGGAGAGGGAGAGTGAGGGGAAGAGAGGGAGGGAGGGAGAGTGAGGGGGAGAGAGGGAGGGAGGGAGAGAGGGAGGGAGGGAGGGAGAGAGGGAGAGGAAAAGAAAGAATGGCGGTGGAGCTGTTCTTCGGTGGTGGAATTTCGCGGGCTAATAACAAGGAACCAGTGATTGACTAGGAAATTTGTGGGCTAACAATCTGGATCGCTGACTGCCGGGAATGTCCACAGGCTGACAGGAGGACCAGTGGCTGGCTAGGATGTTCGCAGATGCCGATTGGGTTGTAAAATGGTGTGTGTGGGGGTGGGGCCGAATCCTGGCGGCAGCACAGTGGCAGGTCTGATGCCTGTACAGGCCTGTTGTGGTGCTCTTCCCGCCGTCCCAGGGCTCCTGTGTGTGCTCTCCTCCTTGCTAACACTGCAGTGGTGGTGGGCTGCTGCAGTGATATGGGCAGTCTGCGGGAGCCCCAGCTCCTGGGAGGGCAGCCAGGACAGTGCAGCTTCCCTGGTGAGCCGGGAGGGCTTGGGCACCATGCATGGAGGAGTCCAGGGTGGCATGACAGGTGTCTGGGGACCTGAGGGGTCAAATGCACCTGAGTCCTTGACAAGAGATTGAGTCAGGCCTGTGCAGAGGTGGGGTGGGGACAGGGAGGCAGATGGCAGGCAGTGGTGGTCTCTGTGGCCTTCATTTGAATTCTTCTCAAACAGGAAGCCGTGTGTTTCCGTCACTCTCAGTTTCACCTGGGCTCTCTGGGCACTGCACAGTGCCCTTTGCACTCACAGAGCGACAGGCCATCAGCTCCAGGCCGACGGAGGGCGTTGCGCAGCCGAGCTGGCATCTGGCAGAGTGGGCACCACCCCTCTGTCCAGGGCGGTGTGAGCAGCGTCTTCACCTGCAGGCTCCAGGGGCAGCACTGTGGGGAGCCAGGCTTCCTCTGTGGGCGTTTCTGTCCCGTGGCTCCTGTGGACTGCCGTGGCCCCTGGCTGTGCCTGCCTGCCCCTCCCTCTCGGCCCCTCCCTCCCCTCCCTCCCTCTGCCTTGCTGAGGCCCACACTGCCCAGGCTGAGATGCCACCTGTCTCTCGTCTCTTTTGTGGCCGTATGCTGCAGTTGAATGGGCGGTTACATTTGGAACAGCAGGCCGGGGAGCCCGTCTTGTCTGCCGCTTGCGCACTGTGCCATCGGGGCAAGCCACGTGATCTCTTTGAGCCACAGCATCCACCTCCGTCAGACTGGGATGAGACTTCCCTTGGGTGCCGCGTGAGGAGAGGGAGTACAGCCAGTGCCCCGCACACGCCACAGCCAGATTCACCCTGTTCTCCGGAGAGGGCAGAGTTGGGGGCTCGCGCTCTTGCTTTCCATGAAGCACGGGGGTTCCCTTGCACTCGAGGGCAGGTGCTGCCCACACAGCTTATCGCTGCCTCTGTGCCTCAGCTTCCTCATCTGTCAATCAGGGATGGCAGCAGCCACTGTGCGCACGGGGCACAGTACAGAACGCAGCCCTAGCGCTCAGTGCTGGGTGGCGCGTGCTCCCTGTCCGTCTGCAGTGATGTTTCTCCTCTTGCTCAGGACAGCTGACCTCCTTGCCTCTGTCCACCTTGTCCATCACTGAACAGGGCAGAACTTCTAGAACAGGGGCCAGCAAATGACTTGCTGTCTTCTCTGGCTGGAGGAGGATGAAGGGATGCGGCCGCCCGTGACATTGCCATTGCAGTTCCTGCGTTCCGCCACGCAGGGCTGCCCTTCCTCCTGAAATGTCGGCTGCAGGGTGTCTGTGGGCCTCAGAGGCTGTTCAGAGAGTGCCATCACTGGGCTTGTTGTCTCCCCCGCCCCTTTACTTCCCTCCTTACCATAGCTGCGTGGCATGGGAGAGTGTGGGGTTCTGGCAGTACCTGCGGGTGCTGTTTTGTTTAGAACGCATGTGCTGTTCTTGTGGCCAAGCCTCGGAGGCAGGTGGAAGCTCAGCTTTGCAGGGGTGCTGCCGGCAGTTTCCATGTTGCTGGAGAGCAGTGGGGTCTGGGGAGGCCAGGTGGGTCCTGGACAGTAGTTCACAGCTGCTTATTGAGGCCAGCCATGCCGGGCACCATCCTCAGGTGGGGACGGTGAGGTCCTGCCTGTGCGGAGCCCACGTTGCAGCAGGGTGGCTGCCAGTGGAGTGAAGGCAGCTCAGGCATTTGGGGCCTAAGTCCACCTGCGTGGTGTTTTAGGCCTCAGGTGTTAGGGGACTAAAGAGGCGCGTAGTGGGGGCTGTGTGGTGGAGGGAGTAGGCAGCTGCTCTGCCTCCTGGCTGGGCCCCTGACAAGGAGGCAGGGCTGTTCTGCTCACGCTGCGTGCCTGCAGGATGGCAGGTGCCCCTCAGGGCTGTCGAGTGAGCACGTGGAGTTTGTTAGGCTGGAAAACTATAACAAAAAGCCCCAGTTGATAATCTAGGAGAGGATGGGCCAACCCAGGCAGCGCTTGGCACATGGGTGCTTAGGGAAAGGGTCATCCCCAGCCTTCCCCCAAGACAGTGTGCCCCCCCGTCCTGAGCAGCGGCATCCGCCTGGCTCCAGAGGGAGGAGTGAACAGCTGCGGGGAGCAGAGTGGGAGTGTTGGCTGAGTTGTCGAGTACAGTCTACCTGAGAAGGGACATTATGTTTTTAAAATAAACATTTAAATGTACCAAAAAAAGTGCCTGTTTCCTTTTGTGGCTATAACAAATACTGTAAACTCAGTGGCTAAAACAACACACATTTATTAGCTCATGGTTACAGAGGTCGGACATGTCATGGGGCAAAAGCCGAGGGCGAGCCAGGTCCCTCGCTTTCCTGGCTGCTACAGGCCCTGCATGTCCTGGCTCCTGGCCCCTTTCTTTGTGAACACAGCCTGCACGCACATTGCATCTTCGCCTCCTCTGACTTCCCTGCCTCCCTTTGCCCTCTGAGGACAAAGGATGCTCGGAGCTCCCCTGGCACTCTTGGAATCCTTCACCTGGTCACACCTGCAGAGTCCCTTTTGTACATAAGGTCACATGTCCACAGGTTCTGGGGTTTAGGATGTGGATGTCTTTGGGGGCTTTGTCCAGGATGGGATCTGAATCTTTTGATCCAACAATCCCATAATTAGTTTACATTAAGAAAAAATTGGACTAGTTCACAAAGATGTGTGTGCTAGGTCCTTTGACATAGCATTTTTGATAATACCAGAATCATTAGAAGCAACATAAATGTCCAGTAATAGGGACTTAATTAAATAAATGATGATGTATCCCTTTGACATATGGGTCTAGAAGGACATCAGTTCACGTGGAGGGAGATCTCTGACTGAGTAGAGGCAGGTCATAAAACAGAACGCGGGGTCTGGTCCCATTCTTACAAAGCATCTCTGAACGGGTCTTTGGATCTAGAGGAGCGTGCATGAGACGTTAACCAGGGTAATTTCCGGGCTGTGGGATTCTAGGCACTCTTTCTTCTTTTTACTTCTCACTATTTCCTAATGTTTTGACAGTGGAAATGCATAAGTCTTAAAAAAAGAACCCCCTCCTTTTTAAAAAAGAAAGATGACTGAGTTTGGTGGGAAAGAACATTTATGATCCGGCGTGAGTTGGTGTCTGAGAGCTGCGCTTGCCAGGAGCTGGGCTGTCCAGTCAGTCCCTGGCCCTCGCGCAGTGCTGCAGAGCACCAGAGTCTGCTGGCAGCTCCCAGCCTCGGCGGGATCACTTCACCCTCCTCTGTGACAGCTCCCGGTGCCCTGCCACCTGTCCCCCGAGAGGAGGAGAAGACTGAATGGAAGAGGGCTGCTCTTCCTTGGCCACCGCACCGTGGGTTGGACTGTTCCTCTGGGACCTGGTTTTTGAAGCCCTCTCTGTTTTGCATTAGAATTGTCTTTTTCTTTGCTTTCAGTGTGTGTGTTTTCTTGGTTGAACTTCCCTTCCTGAGGCCCTGTGACGGTCCCCCAGTGCCTCAGTGGCAGTGCACTCTCCTTCGTACTCCTAACTTGAAAACAGCTCGCTTTCCTCCTCTGGAGCTGCACTCTGCCACTGGAGAGGGCTGGAGGGGCAGGCGGGGCTTGCCGTGCAGGCTGCTGCCTGGTCCCCCTCAGGAATCCCATGGTCGTGGTCTTGTTGATAGGGGAAGGAAAGCACATTAGTCATTAAAAAGTAGTCAGATAGCATTTTTGCTTACAGCGATAACAGCGGCTCCATGCAGCCCTTTGACCTCCATTCCTCCTCCCTGGCCTCCCCAGTGCCCTGGGGCAGGCCTGCCATGCCTGTGCCTTGCAGTGCAAGTGTTGAGGCTCGAAGGTGGTGAAGGATTGCCCTGAAGTTACAGCTAGTGAGCTCGAGTTAGGCTCACTGCTTGGGTCTCCTGGGGCCCGGATCATTGCTGCCAGGTGTCTGTGTTTGTCCTTGTGATCAGAGAGATCTTGAGATACATGGCCCACACATGTGGAACACATGTCCAGGGCTTCCTGTATATCAGACCCTATCCCCGTATTCTCCCAGCGATCTTGTCTGGGTTGAATTTTATACTTTTCATTTAGCAATGAGTGTGCTGAGGCTCAGAGAGGTAAAGAAGGTTGTCCTCAATCACACAGTTGATGTGGTTGTGGCCCTGGCCCCTGATTCCAAACCTCTCCACTCCATGTGCTCCTTGTGGGCCATGGTAGGGTAATGACTACCATGGCCACCCAAGCAGTTATAACCTTGAACATCAGGACTGCACTCAGATGGGCAGTTTTAGAGGTTTGCAAGTGTCTCCAAAGCTGTGAGGTGTCATTTCTTCTCAGTAGAGCATAACCCCTTTCCCATTTGGCATCACCAATCAATTCGGCAGCTGTTACAAGGGCCAAATTATACACTCAATTGATTTGGCTCTCCTGCCTTTTTTGGGCATTGATTGACAGCCGGGTGGTGTAGTGGGGACACACGTCAATAGACCCAAAGAAATTTATCTGTTTTGGCCAAAGGGTCATGCATTAAGACAAATGAGACTGTCCTTCTAATTTATTCAAGTGACTTCTCAGACGCCAAGGTCTGGAAGCAATCTGCACAGTCGCCTGCAGTGCCAGGTGGCCATCTAGGGCCTCTTTCTGCCTGTTTTTCTCGCTCCTAGTCAACTCTGCCAGATGCAGGGGTTCCTTCCACAGCCTGTGGGCAGTGGCTTTGGCCTCCAAGGTCTTGGTCACATCCAGTGATGGCAGCGCAGGTTCTGCCTGGTTACCCATCTGCAACTGCTGTGCCTTGTTCTGAGACCCTGCTGCAGCCGGACCAAGTCTGCATGGGGTGGTGGGGGCGGGGCTTATCTCCTCACAGCCCCAGGCCAGAGGATCTGTGGCCCCTCCATTTGCTGATGGAGAGTTTTGCTTTTTTACCTGGTGGCCCTCAGAATATGCCCTTCCACAAGTGAGCTTCACTGCGAGACGTTCACTGAGGGCTGCTGAGTGCAGCTTGCAGGAAAGAGCCTCTGTGCACACGAGCTCACGGGGGAGAGGCAGTGACAGAGGCTTGGCAGCAGCTGGGGGTCATTTCTCTCTGAGAGGGTCAGTGAGCCCAGGTTGCACCTAGCACACACTTGAGTGCCTCCTCTGTGCCTGCTGGTGCTGGGCAGTCGGGAACGATGCATGCCACGTACCTTCCCATGGGGTTTATAGGCTGTGGGTGTTGTGACCCAACCAGTGAGGGTTTACTTCAGGCTGAGATGGAAGCTGGAGGAGAAGGGACGTGGTTCTGTGAGGCCATAGGCCTGTCCAGACCATGGTATCAGCCCAGGCTTTTCTGAGGAGGTGCAGGGCCAGGGCAGTGCCACCAGCCAGGAGGCTGGGGCAGGAGATCTGCACACACAGCCTCGGAGGCCATGGTGGTGTCTGTTACCAAAGCCGCGGGAGCATCTGGAGGACCGTGGGGGTGACCAGAAGGAGCCAGCTGAAGGATCTGATTTTGCCATGGGGGAGGCCGGGTGGAGGTGGAGGCGTGGCAAGGAGCCGCCCTACCAGAGCAGGAAAAGCTGTTGTGCTACCTTAGAAGTGGGATCAGCAAGGGGTGGCACTTGGTGATGGAGGATGTGGAGAGGAGATGGGCCAGGGGTGTCCCCAGGCTACTGCTTGGGCATGTGGAGGACAGTCGGGTGACGGGCCTGGGGCTCAGAGGAAAGACAAGGCAGTCTTGTCGGCTGCAGCAGGGTGGAGGTTCACTGAGTCTGGCTTCAACCTGGGAACGTGGGGTGCCTCTGGAACACCAAGCGGAGGAGACGGCCATGTGAACAGAGCTCAGGTCAGAGGCCAAGTGTGGGTGGGCCCTTGGGGAGATGGTCCTGTGGCCTCCAGGTAGAGTGGGAAAGGCAGAGGGTGTGATGTGAGCAAACAGGGGAAGCTTCAGAGTGAGGGGAGTTGTGTGATTTGCAAGGTGTGGGGTGGCTAATGGAGAGACATGGGGCCAGGTGGGCTGTGGCGCATCTTGTGTGCTTGTTAAGAAATCTGGTCTTTGTCCTAAAGGGTATCAGTAGCACCTAAAGGGTTTTTAGTAATTGAATATTATAGCAAATTAGCACTTTAGGAAAATCCCTGCTCCGAAGTGAAGGACGGATCAGATGAGCCATTCACCATCCATTCTGCCATGCCACGGGGCATGCCAAGCCTGTGTCGAGTGTCGTGGAGTAAGGTCAGCGGAGCAGGGACAGTGCCTTTGCTGGATTGTTGCCTGTGTGGGACGTCGGGCATAAACGTAGCGGTAGAATGTGAGATGGCAGTCGTGGTGTGCGGGCGTTGGTGCAGAGCAGGAGCGAAGCTCACCTGGACTGTGTGGAGGTTCCAAGTCATACAAAGTCTTAACAGAACTGTGGGGGCAAGTGGGTGGTCATGGGAATAGCACTCCAGAACAAAGGGACGGGAAGAGTAAAATAGCCGAGCAAGCGAGCACGCGTAGTGCCAGGAAGCTCAAGTCAGTTTGTTGCCAGAAGGCAAAGAGCAAAGCGGAACGGTGATAAGCGAGGGTGGAGATGAGAGGAGGGGCCAGGCACCGACAGTGTCCCTGTCTGAGGAAGTGGCTGCCATGTGCTCAGCTCTGCATTTTAGTCAATCACCTTGGTGGCTGTGGGAAGCATGGATCTGCAGACAAGAGACCAAGAATCCCTTTATCACAAGACAGGAAACAACAAACACCAAACCTTATCAGGGTAAGATGAGCTTCCCCAAAGGGATAAAGGGCATCTGAGAAAACCCCGAAAACCCCACAGCTAGCATCGTGCTTTTTGGCAAAAGACCCGAAGCTTTCCTCCTAAGATAAGGAATTAGACAGGATGTCTATTTCTGTTTGGCATTATACAAAAAGTTGTAGTTAAGGCAATTGAGCCAGGAAATGAAGTGCAAAGCACCCAGTTGGAAAAGCAGCAGCAAAACTACTTCCCTTTGCAGATGTCATGAACTTGTATGTAGAAAAATCTATGTAGTTCACTAAAACACTGTTTGAACTAATGAATGAGTCTGCAGGATTCCAGGATTCCAGATGTCCATACAGAAATCAGAGATTTCTGAACACTGATAACAGCCAGGGAACCAAGTTAAGAAAATAGTTTTGATGTTATCAAAAATAATAATTAGGAATAAATTAACCAAAATAAGTACAAAACTTGTGTGCTGACCAAGAAGAAGGTCAAGAAGACCGAGGTGGATGGAAAGGCATAACATGTCCAGGGCTTGGAGGGCTTAGTATTGGTGGGGTGGCAGCCCTCCCTGTCAAAAGCCCATCTGCCTTCTGGGTGCAGATTCAGCAGCTGACCCTAAAATCCATGTTTTTCCGCATGGCTTCCTGGGAGAACGCCCTTATCTAACCGTAGCTAACCTGATACGTAGTTGGGATGTCTGTGACACAGTGCTGTCTGAGGCTTTGCTGTAATCTTTTTATCATGAATTAACTAATTCACATACCAGAAGCCTGTAAGTTGCATTGAGGGTGAGGAAATGAGAAGTGACCAGCCCACGGGAAGCAGGGTGACGACCCCGACCAGTTCTCCTGGCCCCGAGTCCACGGCCTTTCCCTGTGGAGCGCTGCCTCCTCCGTGCCAGAGAGCCTGCAGGAGCTCTGGCCGTGCAGAGCAGGCCAAGGGACAGCAGTGCTGCTCAGCGGGCAGCCCGGGGAGGAAGCAGTACGGCCTCCAGGTCGTGGCAACTAAGAGAGAATTAGGGTTGAATGTCCAGATGTTGAACCTCCCCCCGCACTCCTGCTCCGAGGCAGTCTTCCCCGGAAGCAGCCCAGTTACCGTGAGTTCTCCAGTGTGTCTGGCTGCCTCTTGCACAGGGGAGATGGGAGGTAGGCACGCCCACAGGGGGAACGCCCCTTCCCCAGCACAAAGCCACCATGTCTAAGCCAAGGAGGGGCCTCCAAAGGAACTAGCCCTGCCACGCCCTGCTCTCAGACCTCTAGCTTCCAGCTCGTGAGACAGCTCTGTTTTTGTTCTAGCCTCGGAGTGTGTGGTCTTTATTTGTGGCAGCCCCGGCAAACCAATGCAGAGAGGAAGGCAGGGTTCTGCAGGAGAGATTGTCAGCAGTGTGGGATTCACCAGGGACGGGAAGGCCTGGGAGGCCAAGTCAGCTCTGGACTGACATCACGGACTCCTTAAAGGAGTCACACTCCTGCCCCCGAGCAGAAAGGGGGCCAGGTACCTCCCTTGCTGTGTCCTTCATCGGCTGTCACTCTGTCCTCCTCATCCCTGTTGAGTTTTTTGAACCTAAATGAGGTGAGTTGCTGGGAAAGGTCATCTGGGCTTGTCTGCTCTGCTGTACTTCAGAGGAGACTCTAGATTTCCCTACAGATCCGTGGTGGCCACAGAGCTAAAACAAACTTATTTGTCCTTATTTAAGTCACTGGGAGACACAGTGCCAAGGGCCAACTCTAAAGGGCAGAGCCCGTTGTGACCCTGGGGTCTGTTGAGACCTTCCTCTCCCCTTGCTCTGGGTCCCAGAACCCTAGCCCTACCTGGGTCTCTCTTCTCCCCCTGGTCCTTGGTGGTCACCTGCCTGGTCTTTACTCCTCCTCCTTGCCTCCTGCTCTTACCTGCTGCTTTCAGTGTCTCCTCAGGTGACTTCTGCAGTCCAGCTGGTATTCACCCCTTGAACTCTTGGGCTTTGGGTTCCTCATCTGTAAATTGGAGATAATGATACACAAGAGTGCAGTTGCTATGCAGACTGTATGAGATAACATGAGCAGAGGACTTGGCAAGGGTGCTGGGCACATGCCGAGCCCTCATGGACGTTCACCATCATGACCACTGCACCACCACCACCATCATATGACGCATTTCCCAGGAGAGATGGCTGCCTGCTGGCTCCCTGTGCCCAGTTACTGGACAGCAGCCTGCAGTGTCTAGCTCTAGCCCAGTAGCTCTGCTGCTTCCCCCTTCATCTAACTGGATTTTAAGAGTGGCATACACATCCATAAACGTATGCATGCATGAGTGTTAATGGAGTCATCTTATACTGTTTCTGTACTTCATATGCTGGGCTAAGCTGAACAGAAAGGCAGAGGAGATGAGCAGACACAATACATACTTGTCAAATAGCGTAGCGTGGAAGGTGATTTATATGCATTCTAATCAACATTGCGCCCTTGCATGGCAGATACTTGACCCCATGTCACAGATGAGGATTGGAAAGCCTGTCTTTAATCCTGGGGATGTTTTATTCCTGTGCGAGGGTCCAGGGAACCTGCAGTGCCTTCTGAACTTCTGGGCCCATTTAGGATGGACTTGCCTTCTAGGGTCAGGCTGACCAGGGGGTAGGTCAGGTCCTGTCGATCGCTGTGCGTGGGCAGGCGGGAGCAGTGGCAGGACCAGAGGGGCTCACTAGTGTCGTCCCAACACTGGTCCTGTCACCAGAGGTATCTTCTGTGTCATCCCAGCGCCTCGAGACGTACTGACTCAGCCCGTTGCATCACAGATTGGAAATGTAACACTTACCTGTGCTCTTTTTCTACTTGAGATACAGCAGACTTGTGAAGAAAATCGTCCCCAAACGGGTTAGCTCCTTCAGGAAATCTGATCAATAAAACAGGGCTGTAAATAGTGTCTGTAGATTAACCATTTGCAATCCCAATAAAGCAGGAACAATTGTGACAGCAGATAGAAAACCGAGTATCCACGTGGGGATCACTAATCCGCGTGCTTCATCATGCCACTCGCCTCCAGGGGTGGTCTTCTGTCCTGGGGTCAGTGCGATGCAGCTGGCCTGGTCTGCTCTCCAGACTGCAGCAGGGTAGTGGGGAAAGCACCTGATGGGAAAGCCCTTTGGGGCCCCCCTTGGGGACTTGGAACCAGGGGTACAGGAGGCTTCCTTTGGGGGTGGTGGGGTTCTTGAACATGTTGTCAGGGATCTGAGGGTCCCAGCTTTGCTGTGGGCTCTTCACGGCACACTGAAGTGACTCCAGGGTGTAAGAATGGGAGGACCAGTGGGCAGCCACCACCTTCTCTTCAGACAGCAAGTCTGCCAATGGCAGTGGGGTTTTCTCTTTGACAGCAGAAAACCTGGCGCAGAAAAGAGTTCACTGGGGTCCAGGATGTGGGTGTGCTTGTTAGGGGAAGTGCGGTTCATGCCTGTGGACGGTGCCCAGGAACGGCAGTGAGGGGGACTCGTCGCTGTATGCGTAGAAAAGCTGCAGAGCACACCTGGCTTCTGCAGCAGCTGGTGGCTTTCCCTGCTCCCTGCACACACGCCTGTGCTGGCATTGCCTGTGGGTGTGACCACCGAGGGCGCCTGTGAGGGCAGAGCTCCCGGGACCTGAGCCAGCACTCCGCGTGCAGTGGGGTGGAGCTTGTGCCCTCTGCCAGGGCCTGCATGCTGTGGGCACAGCTGGGCACTGAGTCCAGGCGCTTCTCCTAAAACAATGTCGTGTCACTTTGCTGTGGCCCCCGCCTGGCCTTCAGTGCGCTCTTCTGTAACTAATTCTCAGTGACTTATTCTGAGAATCAAGTCAAATAAAACATATGAAAATGCTTTTGTAAATATGAGGTGGTGTTGGTCATTAAGCTGTGTCTGCCTGTCATTGTTATTATGTTCCTTTAGGTTGGAGTAATGTTCACACTTAAGATAAAAGCAACTTAATAATGTTAGTAAGTTCTGATTTAATCTTTGATTTCTCATCTTCTTGTCCTGAAGCTATCAATTTATAAATAAATGTTATGACTACTTTATGACAAAGGAATTGAAATAGGGTTTCTTATCTGACACAGACAACTTATCTGTGCGACACCAGCCAGCGTAGCTCGGCGTCTCCTGTGACTGTCCGTCATACCTAGAACGCGGCATCGTCTGAGAAATCTAGACGTTTATGAGATATGAAGATATGAAGTTCTGCTGTGTGCTAAGAGCAGATGCGCTCTTCTCAATAAAGTGACCCCTTTAAATGTATATTAAACAAGAGGTAGATGGGATGCAGACCTGGAGGTGCTCTCTGCAGAGGCACCTTTCTGTGCCAGGAGTCCTGCAGAAGCCACACTGTAGAGGGCGTCATAGGGGTTGGAGCTGAGTATGCAAGAGCACCAAGTGGGTACCGAGCACTGAGCACTGCGGGGTAGAGCAAGTGCAGGACAAAGAAATGAGAGGGGCAACGGAGGGAGAAAGGAAGAAGGAATGATGATTTGGGCAGGAATGGAAGAAAGTATGCCTTTATTGAGCACTGTGTAGTCGCTCCTTTCAGTGCTCAGTCACGTTAGTCATCAAACTCATACTACAAAGTAAGTGCACTTAGTTAACCCCACTGTTTCCTCCAAGAAAACAGACTCGTAGATATGAAGTCACTTGCCCAAGGTACAGAGTTCAGAAATGACAGTGCACGTGGTTCCCAAGGCTTGTGTGTGGGAAACCTAAGAAACTTGTGAGTTTTCACTCATTATAAAGAGATATAGTAACAGGAGAGAGGCAGGCAGGAGCCACAGCATTAGGGCGAGACTAACAGGAGAATTTAAAAAAATTCATTACCACATATGATAGTTAAAAAAATCTTTAAAAATTGAGTTAGTTTCCAGAGACTTGCTTTTTAAAATGGAGGTACTTATACTGACTCGAATATAAGTTGAGTTAAAAAATGTGCCACGCACCTGTCCCTGCCCACCCCCTCCCCCACATGCATGCATACAAGGGACCTGCTGACTGGCACATGTTCCTCAGCTTGGAGTGTGGGAGTCAGTTCCTCACCAGACCCCACTTGGATCCTGCTCTGCACAAGGGGACTGACAGGCATCTGCTGCGACCACTGGCCTACATGCCTCCGTGGCCCACATAGCTGCCTCTGCGGCCCACATAGCTGCCTCTGCAGACTCAGTGTGATGCATCTCCACAGCAAGCAGAAGTGAGTAGCCAGCAGAGAATTTACTAAATATATCCTCATGAACTCTTTAAATATATAGCATCACCAAACTCTTCATCCTTGAAGAATCTTGGTTTTTGAAAATTCAACTTGTGTATCACACACTCAGTGATTTGTTATCTGATGGAGCAAGCCTTGGGTATACAGGGTCTCATGTAAGGTAATAAGCAGAGTGTGGGGAAGGTCAGAGACAAGGACAGACAGTGAGGATGGAATCACAGACGGGGGCTGGTGTTGCATTCCAGCCAAGATCGCCCAGTAGGGCTGAGCTTTGTTTTGTCCTGCCAGGCAAAGAAGAACCCTAACAGGAGAAAGCCAAAATACCTCAGGTACCTTGATGGTTAAAAAATAGGATGAAATAGAAATAAACTCAAACATGGAGCAGTTAACGAGTTCCTAGCTCACAAGTTTCATTGGTGCTAGGAGTTTAGCACATGCAAATAAATCTAAATAAAATGTTAGGAAGTCAAAATCTGCAGGTAATAAAATGAATACTGTGCTGTGACCAAGTAGGGCTCACCTCAGAAATGCAGGCGCTTCTGCATCAGACAGCCTGACTGAAGGGGAAGTGTACTAATTTAGATAGCTACAGAATGATTTACTAAAACTCATTTATTCATAATCATAGCAGCTCTTTGTAGACTAAGGCTGCAAGGGAGCATGGCTTGCTTAATAAAGAGTGTCTGTCAAAGACCTCTAGGAAGCGTCATTCTTGCAGTGAGCCTTTTGATACCTGACCTTTGAAATCCTGAGCAAGCCAAGGATATCTGCCATCACTGCTTCTGCCTGAAGTGGTCCCGGTGCCCGCTGAGGCAATAAGGAAAGGCAAAGACAGGGGACACGTGGATTAGAATAAGGTGAGCAGAACTGACCTTATTTATAGGTGAGAGCATTTTCTTTCTAGAATGTTAAAGAGAAGGTATGAACAAACTGTGAGAACTAGTGAGAGAGTTTTTCTTGATTCAAGACAAAAATTAATAGCATTCCACTATATCAATAAAAAACAGCTAGAAAATGCAGTTTACAACATTCCCCTTTGTATGTCATTGACACTCTAAGGCACCTTAGAAAGCCGAGACCCTTGTGAAGAGCACTCCAAAGCAATAGTCGGAGCACACAGAGTGGCGTGCAGGGGATGGTCTGAATTGGGGAGCAAATGAGAACGTTTTTATAAGTGGTGCTGGGACATGTGGTCACACACATGAAGAGGATTGGTGCGCTCGGGAGGTCAGCATCAGGAGGCCGGTGAGACTGGAAGACTGTCTTCGGGCAGGCGAGCACGGCCCCAAGGGAAAAGGCCCAACAGTTGACCCCGTTCCCCTATCACAAAATTCTATGAAGGCCACTCTGAGCAGTGTGTGAAATCTCAGGCACGTGTGGATTGTGTGCTAGGCATGTTTCTGCACGTGTGCTAACCGTGATGAAGGAACATGGAAGGATGGGGCAGTGTCCCCAGCAAGCACAACCCTGTGGCCAGCACACCTGTTAACCAGCCCTGGTGTCTAGAATGCAGGTTGGAGAGGTTAATTATCTGTGCTAGTAAAATAATAATGTGGTTAAGCCAAAGTCCAGGGCTGCACTGTCTGGCTGCCTGCCCCCTGGCATATGTAGACAAGAACCTGTCCTGAGGGGGCGTGTGGGTAAGGTGTGGGAGGAAGGCAGAGAGGTTGCTGGGAAGGGCTGCGGAGAACCCGGCTAAGGTGGGGCTGCTGCTCAGTCCAGCCTGTGCTGCTTCTGTGGGGCCACTGCAGAACAGCCTTTCTGGTGCTCACGGCGTGTGGAGCCTGCAGGGCCACCCTGACACACCAACACTGAGGCCACTGCCTGCCCCTGCTGCCGCCAGCTGATGGTAGACCATTGTGTTTTGGGAGATACTTTCTGGAATATTGCAGTGAAAGAGGAAGGTCATAAGATGTCACATTGTCTGTTGTGCACCTTCAACATTCGATCCTTGGCACTAGGAAAAAAGAAAATGAAAACCCTTCCTGTGCGTGTGTGTGTGCCTGTGTGAGTGTGTGCACAAGATGCGGTATTTCTGAGGACAGGCTTCAAACGAGAATGCGCTGAGCTATTTTTAGGCACCCTTCCTCCCGACAGTGCTGTTTAAAGATTCAGCTCAGGCTGCTAATAGGTATATTTATAACCATTCTGTCGAGGTCCCAGCATGAATGCTGCTGCAGATGATGCTATTCTTGGAGGCAGTTGCCATGGTTACCATTAACCCTTTTGCTTTGAAAGAGTCTATCCGTGGGATGCTTTGTTCCCCCCAGGGTGCTCAGCAGCCTTTGAAGGCATGAGTGTACTCTGAAATGGAAATAAAAATCAAGTGTATTTTATGCTTAAGTAATGAATAAACTCTGTAAATGAATGGGCAGCACTAGTGATTAATATTTGTAGAGATTCCCCCCCTTGCCCTTAAAAAATTTAACAGTTACAGGTAGCTTTGTAGCTACTGTCCAGCACAACAGTACAACAGTGCTAAAATCATTTGAATTTGAACATAGACAAATGCGTGAAAAAGAAGAAGTCCCTTAAAATACATTGTTCCTGCTTCATCACTCTGATTTCTCTAAGTTAGTAACTTTGAGATTTAAAGAATCTTAGTTCCTCTTAATGCTTGTTCATTAATGCACCAGGCTCTGCACTCCTCATCCCTGAATGCACAGGTCAGTCCTGGTTTATCTGGAAGGACTCATGGGTCGGGGGGTTCAAAACAAACAGAACTGAGAGGTAGTTCAATAAGCAGACTTCCAAATTCCCCATGCTTTCAGCAAACCCCCCACCATGAGGCATGTGGTGTTAGAGACGTCTTTCGTTTTCCTACCCACAAGCAGCTTATAGTTGGCAGAGGAATTAACCAAATTTTTTAGCATGAAGAACAAATAAGTATTAGAAAAAGACAGCAGAAATGTTTTATGGCAATGTAAAAAGTGTTCATTTGCACTGACCCTTAAGGATTAAGGATGTTGGTAGAAAGCAGGAAAGCCGGTGGCTGTGGGAAGCTCTGGCCACACAGCCCTCTGGAGCCGTGGCCAGGACCCAGACCTCACAGGAGGGGTGTGCTGGCAGTGCCTGGGAAGACACCTTGGCTTGACCCTGGGAGGCCCCGCCCAGCCCACGGAGCTGCTGTCTGCTGAGGAGCCCTGGAAGGCTTCTGAGAAGAGTCAACTTGACCCGACCTCTGTCTTATGCAGGCAGCAGTGTGGCTGGGGTGGTGAGGCAGGGGCGCCAAGGAGGGTGCTGTGGGGTGTTTCTGGCAGAATCTGAAGTGCACAGCCTTTTTCCTTCTTGGACGGTTTCTTGAATGGAACTGTCCTTCACCCATTGATGGGTGAATACGGGAGATGTTTTCATGCCCTTGTTCTGTGCCAGGTGCAATGCCAGGCACCCCGGGGAGGCTGGGTATTAAGTGTGTGGTCTCAGACATACCTGGTGGGGAAGGGAACTCTTCTCACTCTCTGGAGCCTCTTTTAATTGGAAGGCATGCATCTGGAAGGAGCCGTCTGCCTAACAGGCTAAATGTGAAATGTCTTGTATCATTCAGAAGGGGAGGTTGGAGGTCAGAAACGGGGCTGCTGCTGTGGACAGGGCATCCGAACTCCAAGTCCAGCACAGTGGCCACTGTTGCCACACGTGCAAGGTGAAGAGGAAGGAGAATAATGCCCCAGATCCAGGGGCTGCTGTCCAGGGGCATAGGACCACTCCAGGTCCTCCTCTGGTTGTCTTTTCTCCAACCCCACCTGCTTGGCCCCTCACGGCCCCCTGTCTCTGCACATAAGTGACCGTGTGGTAAGGCCCCCAGGGGGTGTGGTCATGATCATGGAGAGCCCTGTCTTCCTCCCTGCCCCTCCCCACTGCACCAGGTTGTGTGTTCCTCTACGGGTAGGGCCTGATCTTAATTGTGTGCTTCCATTCCTAGAGGGGGGTCTTTTCTTGTGATAGGTTTCAGTAAGCGTAGAATGATGAACTAAGAAAAGATTAATGACTTGATGGAGAGGGGTTTTGAAATAATTTATTAAGAATTGTTTGCAGCCATGGATGTAGCTCAGTGGTAGAATCTTGCCTATCATGCATAAGGACCTGGGTTCAATCTCCAGCACTGCAAAAAGAAAAAAAAATGCCAGAAAGATATAACTCATCGATTATTTGGGTATCTGCTGCCCAGGTTCAGGATGTGTTTCTTTGGAGCCCCTGTGACCCAGCACCCCATCAAAGTTCTCTTTTCTCACCTGGTAGACCACAGTCTGTAGCTAGATGCTCATCAAGCCCAGGAGGTTCTCTGCTTCTAAAAACTGATGCTCACCCAGCAATATCGATGGTGACTTGTAGCATCTTCTAAATTGGGTTGTGTGAGGGGAAGGCAGAGCCCAGCGTCCAGGGCCTTGTCAGGCACGTATTTGGAGAGAAGGCCAAGGGCAGAGCTGCCTCTGGGAACCACAGCCCACTGGGAAGGCCTGGGGGGAAAGCTTGTCTGAGCGAGGGCTGGGCCAGGCACGCGTGCCTGTGGGAAGGCGAGGACGTCGTGGTTTGCAGCGCTGGCGCGGCCTCTCCAGTCCCATCTGCATCTGAGAAGTGATCACGGCAGACATCATTCTTACTCTGTTAGGAAATTGAACCTTTGGAACATAACAATGCCGGGATTCTCATCAGCCACACCTAAAACATCCCCCCAAATTCTAATTTCCATGAAATGGAGGCAGTTCTGGGCTTTCCTTTGGGTATCAACTTTGAAACATCCTGCCCTGAGCTCCACTTGTCTGGTTGATTGGTAAATAAATTAGATGAATCAGACATTTCAATATTGTTTTTCATGCCACAAGAAAAAATTCAGCATATTTCTTAATAAATCCAATATTATCTGATCTTCCTTATCATCAAGCATGCAGGTGGACTGCTGCAGATTAGATGCTCACTATGGATTACAAATCTCTAGAGAACATTCCAGAAAATTGAAGAATGCCACCTTGTTTTCTCAGATGTTTTATTTGTAAAAGGGAGGGGTGACATGTAGTTCTGCTTCCTGTCAAGGGTTGCCTGGATTGTTAGGCATCAGTTGTGGAGTGTCAAGGTCATCAAACCAGCCAGCAAGTGGCACCAGGTGAGGCTTCAGGCACAGTCTGCATTCGGCCAGCGTGTGCTTGTTGAACAAAGATGCCATTTAGAAATGCCGCCGGGCTGTGGGATGATGGCACTGTCAGCCTGCGGTTGAGGTCTGGACGCTTTCTGGTCAGCTCCTTCCCCTCCTCCAGGCGAGCCTTCTGTGAGGTGTGGTTTGGATTGATGTGGTGCTGAAGCAGCTGTGGGCACCAAGAGCCCCGGGTGGAAGGGCCACTCTGGCATGTGGACTTCAAAGAGGAAAACGGTGGACTCAACTTTTGCTAGTCCTCAGCGCACGCCAAAGGAGCCCCGAGGGTGGCGACTGTGGTTTCTTCTGTCCTCTCTCTCACACATACAGGTCCACTCAGCACCACCCACTCCATTTCCTCTTTGGTGAAACTGAGACAGTAGTGGCTTCTGCCACACAGTCAGGAGGAGACCAGAGGACAGTGCTACCCTTGTTGAGAGGTCATCCCCCCCTGCTCCTTCCTCTGCTAGGACACTGGGTCCTAGGGATGCACGGCAAGCCATGACCTGCTTTCAAGGTGCTCATGGTCTGGTTAGTGCCTTCACTGGGCAGACAGGTGACTAGTGATGTCCTTTGGAGAGGGAAAATGGCACACAGGCTTTGTCATTAGAAAGCCTTCTGTTGAAATCTTGGGTACTGAGCCACATGGACTGTGTGATGCTGAAGACTCAGAGCTTTCTGGAAAACAAAGATGGCGCTGCTGAGCAGGGTAGTGGGAGGCTTGGGTCAGGTCACAAGAGACCCCTGCCCAGCTGGCACTGCCCTGTGCCCTTGCCTTGCCAATGGTAAACGGGAGTGGGAGGCCCAGGCTGCCACTGCGTGACCTCAGCCTGCACCTTTTGGACCAGGGTATGTGTGGATCCTTTAACTCTGCTTCTAAAGTTCTTTCTCAGTGTCGCCCCGTGGACTTCTGCGCTGGACCCTCTGCATTCCTGAACACCTTGCTGGGCTTGCTTTCAATTCTGGGAGGCCAAGGCCCATTGTCTCGGCCCTGCTCCTGACAGAACACTGCTGTCTGCACTGGGCCCTGCACCTTCCCCGCTGCCCCAGGTCACCGGCCACACCCCGGCCTGGATCAGCTGATCATGCTGCCACCTATCTGCCGCCAGATCCTCCTCCTCTTCATTCATTCGTTTATTTAGAAAGAAAACTTGTGGACCAACTCAGCTGCCGCTTGCTCTCTAAGGCAGGATGCCACACACACCTTCCCGTCGCTTTGTCTCTGCTTGTCCATGCTGTTCCGCGCTGCCTTCCCCAGCGGGCGGCCTCACCAGGAGGCGGGCAGCTTCAGTCAGGCCTGAGCCGAAACTACCATGAGCCCCCACAGGCGCGGAGGAGATGGTCCTGCCGAGGAAAGCAAACTGGCAAGGACACCGGTCTAGAGAGGGAAGCAGGCCCAGGCCGCAGAGACGCCGTGTGCTGGACACACAGGCTGGTGCTGGTGTGTTCTCCCTGGGCATCGCCTTCCAGTATGATCCTCGCTTTAGTGATTCAATAATAATGTTGCCGTGTATTTGCTGGTATCTTGTGGGGACTCAGCAATACCATGATATACTTGCAACCACCGTTTTCAGAGTGAGACATACTAGATAGTTTTGTAATTTATTTTATTGACAAAGTATAATTGGTTACAAAGCAGACATACCTAGATTTAATGCTAACCTGGTGACTGTCTTGGACAAAATGGGTGTGATCACCATACATGTGGTATGGATGTTTCTTACATACCGTATGAGAGGGAGATGCCAGCATCTTCATCACGGGGTTGCCAGTGAGCCCTGAGGTAGGCATCGCTCCCGAGAGGCCCCTGAGGATGCAGCCCTGCCAGCAGGCCTGTGGGGCTGGTGTTGGCGGCCCCACAGCAGCTGAGCAGCTGGGTGACTGTGCCCAGGACATGCTCATGCTCTCACTCCGGAGGGAGCCAGGCAAGGCCCTCCACCTCTGCGCCTGAGATGACTCACTGGAGGAGGGATTAACTACTGAGGCGAAGCAAACTGAGGGTCAGGTGCAGGGCCAAGGTGGTCACTGGAGCCTGTGGTCTCTGCTCTGGAGTCACTCACAGTCTAGTGAGGAAGATGACCACCCAGTGGACCCCAAGAAAGAGAGGGCTCTTGGGAGCCACTCAGTGCACGGCATGGCTCTGTGCATAGCTACTAGTGACTCCATACTGCTTTGTCACCTCCTGCAGCAGGGGTACTGCACCCCTTCCTCCCTGCCTCTTCCTGAGACCTCTGTTTTCCTTCTTCTACCTGAGTCTGCACTCCTGGCTCTGGTGGACGGTTTCTGAGGGGCTGGGCGCGTCCTTCCTCCCTCTGTAGAGCTCAGGTTTAACCTCTTGGGAAGCCCATTCTGCTGGGGCTGGAATCAGGCCCTTGCCGGCCTGTGGGGTGCTCATGGCTGGCCCCGTCCCTCTGCGCAGACCGTCCCGGCAGCGTGCTCACAGTGTGCTCAGTGTGCCGGGCGAGCCCGGGCCTCTGCGCGTGGCAAGGCTCCCTCTGCTGCTCGCTGGCCGTGTGACTGTGTGTCCTCTGCACAGTGCTCCTGTCAGTCCCGCCCAGTGGCCCGACTCAAGCACAGTCACTGCTGGATTCTGGTGTGTACAGTGGTGGTCCTGTCAGTTCCCAGGTCTCCTGGCGGTGGACAGGTGCAAGCCCGTGCGTCTGGGTGGTGCTGGTGCGAGCACACCACCCCGCGCCAGCCCCACGTTGGGTGCATGCCGCCTGTTGGTAAATGACCTTCCGGGCCTGTCTGCTTGCTTCTGATGTCACTGGAGAGTGTGCTCCTTGCACGTAGATAACGCGACTGTGGCACCGCGTGCTGGGCCACGAGGGCGACCTCTCCTCATGGCCGCCGTGTCCCAGGTTGCACCAGGAGGCTCGCAGAGTGGCCGCCCCAGGCTCCAGGTGTGTGAGCGCATGGAGACGTCTGCTTGACAGTGGCTTTCCTGACACGTGCCCCAGCACGGCATTGGCGAGCCACACACGCCCGGCACTTCTTCCCTGCGTCCTGGCTGCCCACCTCCACCCTTCACAGCCACTGCTCTTACAAGGCCTGGCCTCCATGCTCAGACTCTCAGGCACAGAACTGGCGTTGGTGACTTGTTCCTCTACTTCCCAAAGGGTCACGTGACCCTCGCCTGCAGGTGCTGAGCAGTCGCTGCCTGTCCATGCTCAGTGAGGACCTGTGACCATGGGCACAGGGCAAGTGCCCGACCTGCCACCCTCCCATGGTCCTCTGGGGTGGTGAAGCTTGAGGCCTCTGGTCGCTCGGGTCCGCGCATTGTCTCTTGGTCTGCCAGGTGCAGGTCTTCCCAGCAGCCCCCTCCCCTGCTCACTGGACCCCAGCTCACCCGAGGCCGTTGCAGGACAGGCGAGGTGCAGCCTCGTCCTCCTTCCGCCCACGCCCGCACCCCGAGAGCTCCTGTGCCGTTCCACCTTCCATGAGCAGTCAGCAGTTCAGTGCTTTGTCACTTGTGTTTTATTGTCATGACGTAGCTTCTGAAGCAGAGCTGACTGTCGCTCTTTTTCTTAACCCACTTGCCCGTGGGCCAAGAGCCAGCCTTCTTCCAGCCCTGTAGCCGGACGTGCTCATGACCCCAGGTTCTGCTCCACGTGCAGCAGCTGCTCAGAGTTCTTGCTTTCTCTCCTTAGAAAGCATTTTAACATGTTCACATGTGCGACTCAATGGCATTAATTACATCCAGAATGTTGTACAGTTACCTGCCACTCTGTTCAAAGGCTTTCCATGTCTCCAACAGAAACCATACCCATTAAGCAACAGCTGTCTGTCCCTCCACCCTCTCAGCTCATGGCATCCTTCACTCTCCTTTCTGTCTCTATGAATCTGTCTATTTTAGACGTTTTTTATATGTGCATCCATATACTACCAGTCCTTTTGTGTCTGGATTATTTCACCTGGCATAATATATTTAAGGTATCTCTGTTATAGCATGGTCAGAATTTCATTCTGTTTTTCTGGCTGAGTAATATTCCATTGTGTATCTACAGCAGAATAATTCATCCATTCATCTATTGATGAACATTTGGGTCACTTCTGTCTTTCATCAACTGTGAGTGAAGCTGCATGGACACTGGCACACAACTGTCTGCTTGAGTACCTGTGTTTTATTTTGGGGGTATATATTTGGGAGGGGATTTGTTAGGCATCATAATTCTACAGTTAGCTCTTTGAGGACTCACCGAGTTTTTCCACATTGGTCATGTTACTTTATGTTCCCACACGGGATGCACAGAGGTACTGGTATTTCCATATCCTCACCAACACTTACTACTTTGTCTTTCTGATTATTGCTGTCCTTGTGGTGGGAAATAGTATCTCACTGTGCTCTGATCTGTGTTTCTCTTGTGTAATGATACTGAAGTTTGTTTTTTTTTTTTTTTTTTTAATTGAGTATGTGAGTCCTCCAGCTTTGCTCTTATTTTTCAATATTTTATTTGCTATTTGGGGGCCCCTTTGCAATTTAGCTGAAGATCAGCTATTCCACTTCTGAAAAAAACATGCTGTTAAAATTTTGATGGGGATTGGGTTTGGATCTTTATTTTGTTTTGGGTGGTATTACCATCTTAGCACTAATTAATTGAATCCATGAACATGGGATGTCTTTCCATTTATTTAGATCTTCTTTTATTTTGTTAGCAATGTTTTATAATTTTTAGTGTACAAGTCATTTATCTTTTTGGCTAAACTTAATTTTAGGTATTTTACTCTTTCATATGCTATTTTAAATGGAATTGCTTTCTTAGTTTTATTTTCAGATTGTTTATTGCTAGTGTATTGAAATACAACTGATTTTTTGTGTACATTGCAACTTGACTGAATTTTTAAATTAGCTTTCTTATGTATTCTTCAGGACTTTCTATATATAGAATCATGTCATCCATGAATATAGATATTTTCACTTCTTCCTTTCCAATTTGGATGCCTTTTTCTTGTCTAATTGCTTTGGACAGAACATCAAGTACAGTGTTGAATAATAATGAAGAAAGCAGGCATGCTAATTTCTGATCTTAGGGGAAAAGCTTTCAGTCTTTATTGGATACAGTTTGGGTTTTTCATAGATTTTATCATGTTCAGGATGTTGCCTTACATTTCTATTTCAATGAGTGTTTTTTTTTTTTTATGGAAGAGTGTTGAATTTTTTCAAATGCTTTTTCTGCATTAAGGTGATTGTGTGAGTTTTCCCCTTGATTGTATTAATCTGATGTATCACACTGATTTTTTTAAAATGTTGAATAATCCTTACAGCCCAGAAATAAATTCCACTTGGTTATGGTATATGATCCTTTTAGTACACCATTTGATTTGGCTTCCTAGTATTTGGTTGAGAATTTTTGCATCTATATTCATCAGGAATATTGGTCTGTAGCTTTCCTTCCTTGTGCTTTTTTTGTCTGACTTTGACATCAGGGTGATGTTGGCCTCATAGAATGAGTTAGGAAGTCTTCCCCCTTTTAAGTTTTTTGGAGAGTTATGAGGAGGATTGGCCTTAGTTTTCCTTCAAGTGTTTGGTTGAAGCTGCCTGGTTCTGGGCTTGTCAGAGTTGGGTTTTGATGACTGGTTCTGCTCAGGTTCCTTGGATGCCCCGTCTCCCACCCCTGCCTCTCAGACTAAGCTCAGGCTGCGGCCATCCGAGGTCCCCGCCCTGCCCTCCGCAGTGCTTCCTTCCCTTCTGGTGATAGGCTGCCTCTTGGAAGTTTATTCTGACTCCCTCACCCCCAGGCTCTTTGCTTTCCTCCCTGGCCATCAGCATCCTGTGGACGTCTTGTGACCCGTCTGTCTTGCTCACTGGACCAGGGTCTCAGGGCTGAGGTCTCTCCCAGCCCTCTTGGGCACCCGCACCTCCAGGCGTGCAGGGGTCGTCCTGACAGCAGGGTGCCCAGTGTGCAGGGACTGCTGTCTGTCCTGTCCTCGGGTCAGCCTCTGCAGTGGTGGGCTTGATGAAGCGACGCTGCAGTGGCCACAGTGAGGCCCTAATCTCATTTCTCAGTGACTCACAGCATAAACAGGGAAGATGATGTAAGCTGCTGAGACTGAAGTTTGGGTCATAATAAAATAATACGAGAGAAAGTTATTCTGTTGAAAAACATCTCTGGCAAAGAAAAAGATCTTTGGGTCTCAAGATTAGAAAGGAGTCTTATGTGGTTCCAGTCCTTTTACATGGCCTTTCCCTCTTCTGAGAATGATTGGGGTGCGGTTCAGAGGCACCAGCTCCCATGCTCTGGGGCATGGACCTCGGGACAGTGTGCTGGACCCTGGGCGCGGGACTGAGAGTGGGCGAGTGATGAGGGGCTCTCCAGTGTGGAGCGGGCGATGCCAGCAGAGGTGGGCGGGGAGGGGATGAGCAGCTTGGACAGAGGCAGCTCTGAAGTTCATGGCTTCATCATCCAGGGAGGCACAGGCATGGCAGTCCCCTCCGGAAGGTGGGGAGGCTGAGGGTGGCTTGGGACCAGCCTGTGTGGCTCGGGTGGACTTTGGGCTGAATGTGGAGGCAGTGAGATATTACTGTGTATGGGGCCAGAGGTCGTGCATGGAGGGGACCACCTGGGGGGTCGTGCCAGGGTGACTGAGCCCTGGGACTCTGCTCTCTGAGGTTCCCTGGGAAGGAAAGGCCTGGGGGGGGGGGTTTGCTCTGTGGGATGAGAAGCGGGTGCTCTGTTCCTGGGCGGCCAGGCCTCTGAGAGGAGGGCCTGTCATTTCGTGTTCTGCCCTTGGGAGCATGAGGCCTGGGTTATGCCCCCGAAGCCTGAGCTTGGTTCTCTCCATGAGGGGTTAAGAGGTTCAGAGTAGTCGCTCCGTCCTCGCTGGGTGGATGCAGAGGTCACACGAGCTGTATCTTTGAGAAAGCCTGTGTGTCCCTAGCGCAGGGTGGAGGGTGGTGGTATGAGATCTGAAGTGTCTGTCTTAAAGCCGAGATGCCCAGCGCCACATACGTGGTTGCGCTCAGTGTGTTCTGCAGGGAAGTCTGGCGGTCCTCCGTGTCCAGGACCGGGACCTCGTGAAGTGCTCCCTCTGCCACCCTGGATTCCACACCTCTTAGCACACCCTGAGGGAAGAGCCCGGGTGCCCAAAGATGGGTGTGCAGGGAGGAGTATCACAGTGTTGTTCATGAAAAGAAAGAATGGGCAGCAGTGTTTGAGTGTGAGATGGTAGGGGACTAGGTAGTTGAATCACCGAGCACATTTACAACAGAACAATAAGTGGTCATTGAGAGAGTTCGAAAGTACATTATAAAATATTTTATGGTGTAATTTCAGTTTATTAAAAGTCAGTAGAAAAGGGGGTCTCTCCTTGGTACCCCCCAAAAAAATCCATAGAAAAGAACTGGAAGGTGGCACACGGAGTCGATGTCAGTTACTTCGGTGATGCAGTAATGAATCATTTTAATTTTCTGAATTTTCATGATGAACATTATTTATGCTTAGCAATTTAAGACAACTGGAGTACTCATACCCAGAAGGGGCAGATATCACACAGAGGACCTCCTCTACCCCACCTCCTGAGTCAGCTGGGAGCAGAGCACGCTGTTGACCCAGTGCCCCAGTGCCTGTGGGTTCTTCACTGTGTCACCAGGTAGGACAGGGCAGGGGAAGTGGAGTGACTCTGACCTCCCCTCCTAGTGCACGTGTGGGTATGCCGTGGTGAATCTCACCATCGTGCACACCAGGCTCCCTGTGGGCACCCCTGTCTGCCCAGGCTCTGCGTGGGCACCCCCGTCTGCCCAGGCTCACCCTTGGGTCCCCCGCCCTGGTTCATGGCCCATGCCTGTTTGACCTCCACCAGGGGAGGCCCCCTTCCCACTGCTGCTGCTGTGGCAGACTGCCCCTCGCTGGGAGCCCTGGGTCCTGTAGGCTAAGAGCCACACGTGGGCACCTTCCTCGTCCTCTCTGCGCTCCGAGTGCCAGGAGCTCTTCCTCGGGCAGTGCTGCCAGTGTCGCCTTGCTCGAGCTTGGTACCTCGACCTCTCTCCAGGTGGTGCCTCGCTGCCTCACCTGGTGACTTCAGCACTGAGTTGTTCAAGAAGGGGCTGGGACCCCGGCTTGTTGTTAAAGAAGCAGATCTGGTATGGAATCAGCATGTGCTTTAGAGGTGACTTGAGGCTCAGAAAGAAGGACTTTGCCTTGTGCTAACTAAAAATTCCCATGAAAATCAACGTCCTTGGCAGAGCAACAAAGATCTTCAGAAAAGGAGTCTTCTTGATGGGAGCTCAAACAACTGTGGAGTTGCCTCCTTTCGAAAGGAATCAGCTTTAGCGTCCCCTGTGTGCCGACCTTTTCCTAGGACGCACTGACTCATTATTGGAAGGACTCAGTGGAGGGAGAGCGGATAGGTGGAGAGAGCAGTGGCTTTGCAGCTGAGCAGGCCTGGCTCCAAATCTAAGCTCTGCCATTTACCAGCTAAATCACATTGACCCCTTGGGCAATTCACATGCTTCTTGAGCCTCAATTTTCTCTTGTGTAAAGTGTAGCACTGTTAATCCCTGCCTCACAGGACTGTTCTGAGGCTCTACAGCACAAGGAGCATAGTTGGTATTCAATTAGCGCTAGTTCCTTTTTACTTCTCGCAAAGAAAGTGAATTTGCCTCACCCAGACTCTCAGGAAGAAATGGGAATGATCTATACCCTAGCCTTTGTCCCCATCTTGTTCTTCAGGCTGCACAGCCCTGGTTCACCTGCATGCAGCTCCAGTGGCAGGGGCCCACCTCCCGTGAATAGCCTGCACCTGCAGGAGCTGCATGTGTTTCCACGACACTCGCAGCAGCAGATATCCTCCTGCAGTGTGAGGGAGGCTCGCCGGGCGCAGGCACCATGGTCCAGCACTGTCTGGACTGAGGCACGCAGGACTGAAGAGTCCTGCCTTTGTCGTCGACAGAAACATATTAAACCAATTGTCAACCCTCACTTCTGTATATTTCATTGTCTGCCCTGCCTTTTTTTCTGAAAAGCCAATTTAGCTCTTCTCTATGAATCACTTTGGTGAGTCAAGTAGATGCTATCTTCATCTGTTGGCTTATAACTCATCCCCAAAAGTCAAAATATTACTTAAACTTTCATAATAAAGGTGAATTCAGGCTTCAGAATTTATGACTTTAGGTTAATCCGAGTAAGAGCATCTTAGTTCATATGTCACCGGGGCCTCATTTCTTGGCAGGAACCTGGTGGAACAACAAAGATTTGTGAACTCAGACTTTATTAATTATCAAATTTTGGGGCTTACTGGTTTATGCATAGCAGCACCTCTGGGTCTGGTAGATACTTCCTTGGTGGAAGGACCTTCACAGCCAAGAGCATTTTTCCTTTAAGTGTTTATTGAAAAAGTGAAGTGACTTCTGCAGTGAGTGTGCGATCTCCAACAGAATCTGTGGCTTTACAGTAAACACTACTTTCAATTAAGGAGGCCGGAGACATTTCAGTTGCTTTTTCGGTTGTCGTTGTTGTTCATGGAGTGTTTATTGAGCACTTACTGTGTGTTAGATGCCAGTCAGACTTCCAGGGGTGTGGTCAGGCACACGTCGTGGCCTGTGCTCTCAGGTGTTGGGAGTGGGGTGGCGTGTGGTCCCGGTGCAGCTGTTCCTGTCAGTATCTGACTCACCCAGACCAAACTGAACTTTATTTCTTGGGTTTCTTCACACAGGGACACACTTGGCTGTTAGGTGTCCATAATTCTTGTTTACTTATTTGTCCATCTGTTCAGTCAACACATAGATATGTACTGAGCCCCAGCCTGTTGGTGGTGAGCGACCCAGACCTGGCATGGGTCTCACCGAGCTTCTGCCTAGATCCTCCTCTTCCTTGGATCCATCTTAAAGAGATGGCAACAGCGCCTCTACTTGGAGGTGGGTGCCACACTCAGTGCCCGTGCACACAGCAGTGGCCCGGTTCTCTGCCGGTAGGAGGCCTGTCTCTCTCTGGCATTGGGCTGTGAAGTCATGAATGCACACCCAGTGACGGGTGGAGTCACCCTAATGCGAGGGTCACAGCACGTGTCTGGGCCTCAAGGCCACACACACGCTGCAGGCTTGCCAGGCTGCCCTCCACGGCCCTGCCACCAGGATCTGGGGTGACCCTGGGGAAGCCGACCTGGCAAAGCTGCTGCTCCTCCCTGTGTAAGCGCTGGCTAAACACGCTGTCCTAATCAAATGTTTCCTTTTCATCTAGAATTCCACAGTGCTGTGATTCAAATTAGAAAGCTGCTGTTTTGACAGATGATGTCATTTAATTTTAGGATCATTGTGCTTCTTGTATTCAACCGCAGACTGAATTGGACCCGATCTCAGAGCGTTTATACATTATAAACTACTACATTCTTATGAGTGTCAGGATGGGGTCTTTGAATTCCCCTTTGCTGATGTTCCTCAAGAGGACCCTGGACGAGGGTGGAGATGGGGTTAGCTGGTTAATTCACTTGTTTGGAGCCTGGTGCCTGAGGAGTCCAGCTCTGAAGTGGACCTGTGAGTTTCGCTAGGTCTGGCGGCCACCCGCTGTCCCATAGTGTGGCTGCTCCAACAGACCCCACCTCCCTCCTCTCTAGGCCTGGTTCTCCTCCTTCACTTGGACCCCACCTGGGAGCCAGAGAAAAACAGAGCGTTGCTCCTGTCTCTCTCCTTGCCTCCCCACCTTCTGCTGAACCTGAGTCCCCTGGACATTTCTTCCTACTCTCACAACCCTCGCTTCAGCTGTAGAGGGGGAGCCGGCAGGAGCACACCTAACAAGCTGCGGCTGCCCGTCCCCTCTGCGCCACCCCTCTCCCAGACAACACCCTCTTTCTGTGTGCGAGGTGAGAGCTGGCTGCAGTCGCAGTGCTTTCTGCACGCCTCCCTGCCCCACGCTGCCCTCTTCCTACTGGAGCTCCCAGGGCAGTCACGGGTCTCCTGAGCGCCACTTTCTGTGCTGCCCGCAGCTTCCAGAGGAATCTTTCTCAGAGCCCGACCCGTGGTCCCCTGGTCAGCCTACTGCTAGTCCCTGTCATCGTCCAGCACACTCCACTCTCCCTCCTGGACCCTTTGAAGAAGTGATGAACACATTGTCGGCTCTTCCTAAGGTGTGGAAAACAGCAGGCAGGACCTCCCCGAGGCCACCCCGCTGGGGTGCAGCGAGGCCCAACACCTTTATTGAGTGTGCCTGGGAGGACAGGGCTTTCCCTCTAGAAGAGTGAGAGTGGAGCCTGAGGACCCTGAAGGCCTTCTTCCCTAGCTGGGAAACATGACACCACCGCCCCAGAGCCCGGACGGGACTCTTCTCCAAGCGATCAGCCTGCCATGACATGATATTATTGTCACCAAGTGTCTGCCACCCTCCTGTGGCAGACACCTGTGGGGGTTGCACCCCATGCTCTGGCATCATACTCTGCCAAGGGGCCGGGGTCCTCCTCCCTGTGAGGGCCTGGGCTCCCTCTCCTGTTGGTGCCAGGAGTCAGTGGTGAACTGCTTTGGCCATGTGACAAGAGGGGAGCATCTCCGAGCCCACTCCCCAGAGAGGTGCAGGTCCTGGGACCCTGTGATCACGTGACCGTACAAAAAGGGCTTTGTCACTGCGATTAAGTTAAGAAGGTGGGGAGATGGTCCCGGCATATCCAGGTAGGCCCACTGTGATAATCAGGGCTGCTGGAGCCGGGCGGGAGCTCAGATCACTGTGGGCAGGGGACAGTGGGAGCAGGAGGGCAGCAAGGCCAAGCAGGCCAACCAGGAGCGCAGTGACCTCCCAGCGCTGAGCAGGCCAGGGGCAGATTCTCCTCAGACACCTGGAGGGAACACACTGATCCCAGCACTTTTGACTCCAGAACCGTGAGATAACGTGTTTAAGCCCCAAGTTTGTGGCCGTTTGTCACAGTGGCCATAGGAATCTAATTCAGGGTATGTGCAGACTTCTGAGTGAAGCTGAAGGAGCCGTTGTGAGCATGGCCATCTCTCTTCTCCTCTGTCCTGAAACTGGTAACACCCTGGACAGGGCCAGCTGTGTCCGCCGGGCCCGGTGGAGGTGGATGGCACCAGGGCCTCTCTGGGGGAGGAGGGAGGTCTGGGGGCTGCGGCTGCCTCAGCACAGCCTGGTCTTCCCTGGCGCAGCCTGCCTGTCCTGCTCACGGAGCCAGAGCCTTCCGTCACCCAGAGACCCCTTCCAGGCGGGCGTGGCTGGGCCCTGTGCTAGCCCTGGCATACAGTAGGCAGCAAATGGACCTCAACCATCCTTCTGCTTGGGACCTATAGTCTTGTTGGGAAGACAAAAAATAAATAAGTAGCAAATGGATCTGTGATTAATGCTAAGTTTTGATGAGGGTGTGAGTGAGGAAGGAGTGGCAGGGAGAGGAGGGGAGCTGGAGCAGAGCTGAGGAGAGAGCCTGACCACGCAAAACGGACGGGGTATCGTCGGCAGCAGAGGAGACCGGTGTCAGGCCCCCGAGGCACCTGGCACCGAGGGTGGCGGGGCGGATGTGGCCGTCCTGATTTCAGGACCAGCTTGCTCAGGGTCTCCCTGGGTCAGGGTCTGCAGTGGATGCAGAGACAGTGGATGCCAGGGAAGGTTTTAAGCAGGAGTGAAATTTGCAATTTCACTTAAGAAAATAGCTGTTTTGGCTGGAGTGTAGAGAGTGGATGGAGGAGGCAGGCGGGTGGTGAGGCAGCCGGGCAGCCGGAGTTCAGGCGGGGTGGGGGTGGCATCGTGGCAGTGGGCCTTTTCTTTGTCTGTCTGTCTGTCTGTCTTCTTCTTCTTCTTTTCTTTTTGTTGTGGTTTCAACACACATTTCAGGACACATAGCCAGACTTGCTGTGGCACCATAGACGGTGACCAGCATCAGGGTGGATGGCGGGACTGTTTCCTGAGATGGGAAAGTCTGGAAAGGGCCAGGTTCAAGGGGAAAACAGGAAATTCAGTTGTGCAGGCACCAGCTTTGAGGTTCTGGTTGGCATCGGGGAGATGTGTGGACGAGTCATGCTCACAGCGTGAAATGAGCACTCAGAGGGCTCAGGAAGACCTCTCCAGGGATGCCCTGGGCAGCCATCCAGCGTGTACGCACCCCGGAGAGCACTGTGCCCTGCCTGCCGTGGAGCTCGGCGTTCCTGACCTCAGCCCTGCTCAGGACTAGCTCAGTGCGCTTCTTGAGGGTCACTTGTGCAATCATGTGCATCCTGTCACCTCTGTCACAGCTTACTGGTTAGAAACAAGTCACCCACAGCCAAGGGGAGTTGAAGGACAGAGGGAGGAACCTCGGGAACCACCTTGGACTGTGTCTTACTTATCACTACTGTGCCTGCCACAAGGAGCCAGGGCCTTGCAGAGGGTTCTCCTGTAAGTGAGGGCGACACGTCAGGCCCTGATCCTCCGTCAGAGAGCTGCCAGCCTGCAGCTTTGCCCTCAGCGAGGACTCGCAGTGTCTGAGGCTCTGACACTGGCAGGAGAGCCCAACTTGTGTCTCTTGAATCCCTCTGCCCTGTCTGGTGCTGGGGTGGCAGCTCCTGCCCAAGCCCGCCACTTCTCCCCGGGGCACTTCTGCTCCAGCCTCCTGCCTGGGTCAGACCCCGCCATTTGTCCTCTCTTCCTGTCACTTCCCTTCTCATGACAATCCGACCGTTCTTCCCCGTGGATGGAATCCCATCACCTTGGCTACACCACACCTGGGTGCTCTCTGGTCCTCCTTCTCCAGTCCCCTCCTGCCACTATCCTTCTCTCGTGCCAAGCCCAGACCTGTGCCTTGGTGCACACTGTGTTCCTCCCTGACATGTGCCTTTGCCCCTGCTCCTTGACTTGCCCACACACCTGTGGCCTGGCGAACCCCCACTTCTCCCAGGTGTGACCCACAGCTCGCTGCAGGCTTCTCTGACAGCCTCGGGACAGCTCTCCCTTCCTTGACTTTTTTACTGCACAGTGCCTGGTGGACCCCATCACAGATCTCAACGTCCTGCAGAGTAATTTGATTTTGTTCTCCGTACGTCTTGATTGGATGGATGGGTGGATGTGGGTGGGTGGGTTAGGACACTGCAGTGAGGCTGTGTGGAACTGAAAATCTTAAAAGCAAGGTCTATTTAAAATTCCTTTCTGGGAGAGGCGCACTATATTGTATTAATTCACTCAGAAGCTTGCAAATTAGGGAAATGCTAATGATCTCTTTTTTTCCAGTTGCTGAAGAAAGGAACTGGCAGAGTACCCTCTTCATTCATCATTTTTAGCTTAGGTCTGACTGTGCTTGTTTTTCTGGTAAATAAGGAAATGAAATTACACCATACTTTGAGTTGAAGAGATTTCATTTGGAATCCAAAGTTGCCTTAATTTCTGTTTTGTGGATGTGTACTGGATATTATCTAATTCAAAATCCGGGGCTATGTGTCACTTCCTTTTTTGGGACCTGCCATCGTGCCTAGACCAGTGCTGAAAGGCCCGTACTAAAACCTGGGGTCAACTGGGACATAAATCCTGAGCAGTGCTGTACATCCAACTTGCCTTCATTTACTTCTTTTTTTTTTGCGGTGCTGGGGATCGAACTCAGGGCCCTGTGCTTGTAAGGCAAGCACTTTTTACCAACTGAGCTATCTCCCCAGCCCTTCATTTACTTCTTGAACATTTACTAACCATTAGTTTTATGAAACTGGCATCCAAGAGCCTGAGTAAGACTTGGAACCCAGGAACGCAGTCTTGTGGGGGAGCCAGAGTGGCCCAGAAGGAGGTGCTGGTAGAGTGGACTGTGGCAGGGACTCTTGAGAGGCCCGGGATGTTCCAGGGAGCCCAACTGAGGGAAGTGGTCCTTTCTGGCTTATAGGAACTTGGCAAGCTTTAGTAGCGGGGTGATATTGGGCAGGCCCCATGGTGTTGTCTGCAGGGTCTGTGTTCAGGGCTCGCCAACGGTTCCCTGCCTTCTCTCTCAGTCACCCTACCCAGGAGTGGTACCCTGGCCTCCTCTTAGGCTTGATTTTCTCACCCTAGGACAGGAGTAGTGCCGTCTCCTGGGATGTGTGCATGTCATGATGAAATGATGTCACTGAGGCGAAGGAGCCTGCAGGGACTGGATTCTTTTGAATTACGTGGATGCTGGCCCTGAGGGGACAGTGGGATTGTGCAGAGGGAGGAAGAGCATTGCAGCTGGAGGGCCTAGTGTGAGGCTGGGCTGTGGCCGGACACTGCTGGCTCTCCCTGGTGCTGCTGCTGTGGGTGCAGAGGTGGCTGACAGGAGCCGCTCCACAGGCCCGTTTTGCTTCATCACACTGTGGGTTCTTTTGCTCAGCAATCCATCATCCTCAGCCCAGTTTTCTTAGGCTGTGGTAAAATAGTTGAGTTTCTTGAACTCATTTCAGAGGAGGACCCTGTAGCCCAGGTGCCTGTGGCTACAGGACGACCCTGCCTGGGGCCACCTGGCTGGTCTGCTTTCTTCCCTGGCCTCCCTGGTTCCCCTCTCCCTTGTGTTCATGCCATGCCACAACTGTGCCCACCAGGCCTCCTGGAGACTCTTACACTTCACGTGGCGTGGCAGGACATTAGGCTGCATTTGGAAGGGGGTCTCAAGACTCTTGACTATATTTGCAAAATTTCTTTCACTCCTTCTTTCACCACTTCCCTCAGTTGGGCTCCCTGGAACATCCTGGGCCTCTCAAGAGTCCCTGCCACAGTCCACTCTACCAGCACCTCCTTCTGGGCCACTCTGGCCCCCCCACAAGACTGTGTTCCTGGGTTCCAAGTCTTTCTTAAGTAAAAGAGGGGATATAGTGGGGAGACCCTTGCGTGTGCATCTTGTGGCAGTGCCTGGCTGTGGGTGGGACTGTGGACTGGAAAGTCCTTGGAGCCGCCTGCCGGGCTCTCAGCTCTAGTGAGCTCTTGCACTCTGGGTTTCTTGTCCCTCTGTCTTTTTCTGGTCACCAGCTCCCCTCTCCTTCAAACCCTGGCCCCCAGCAGTGACTGTCCCGGGCCCAGCTCACATCACTCCAGGGGAAATAGCAGCCCTGACCACTGGACGTGCCGGCTCCAGGCTTCCAGGAGGAGCCTCCTCGGCCCGGTTTCTGTTTCGTGTTCTTCCTTGGTCCTGTCACAGTGAGCCAGTGTGGCCTGACACACAGTGAGCCCATTAGTGACACACATGGCTGCCAGTGGCCTTTCCTGGTGTAGAGGACAGGTTCTAAAGAAGGGGACACTGGACTGGGTAGGCTGCTGAGTGCATCTGTTATGACACAGCTGCTCAGCTGGACTCCCTGGATGCCTTGCAGGCCACAGCAGCTGCAACGATGGGCATGTGTTCTTTCAGCCCACATGCTAGTCACCTATGGCGGCAGGTAGTGGTGGGATCGTGAGGGCGCAGTGTGTGCGCGTCTGTGGCCGCCCTTCAGAGCCTGGTGGACATCCTGCGCTGCAGCTGCGTGTAGGGCAGGCCTGGACTTCCCCTCTGACCGCCGTTCCCAGCTGGGGTTCTTCTGTGGTCCCGGGGCCGCCGGGGTGGGGGCGGCGGCATGGTGAGTGCTTCTCTTTGAGCAGGTCTCCGGTCCTGCTTTGTGAATGGGATCACGTCGCAGGTTTCCCTGAAGTTTTATGGGAGACGTGTTTGTGTGGGCTTGTGAGCTGTAGGCTGGTGGAGATGTGGCTTGGAGTCACCACTGACAGTAGGTAGCTTGTGGGGTCTGTCACAGGGTCAGAACAGGCGCACTGTTGGTCTCTGCGGCTCCAAACTGGACTCCGTGCCTCAGCAGAGACGCAGTGCTGAAGCAGAGTCTGCCTTCCAGACGCACTTGGAGAGAAGGGCGCCAGCCTCTCTGCCTCCCTGAGGGGCAGCAGCCCTGGGAGCTCATGCACGACTGCAGGTCTGTCACCTCCATGGAGGCACTGATAGGGCTGCCCTCAGGCCCTTGCTGTGGCTCACACATTTGTCCCTCCCACTCGTTTTGAAATCGTCTTAGTGTCAGCAGTACAATGAAGTAAGCAGGCGGTGTAACTGTAAGAGGTCTTGGGCCTTGGGCGCCACGCAGCCTGGCCTTCCTGCCACATGAGGTATCCCCTTCCATCTGGAGGGCAGAGTGTGTGAGGCCCCCCCGCCCCGGGACAGGGAGGCCGGGCCCTAACTTGCTGACCTTGACCTTTGACTTCCCACAGACACAACTGTGAGACAGTGCTTTTCTGTTTCGTATAGATGGCCTAGTTTTAGGGATTTTTTTTTTTTGTAGCATCACAAAGTGAACTAACATAGGCCTACTATGTGCCTGGCATATTATGTACATCAGATCATTTTTATCCTTACTCTCTACAGAATACACTATTTCTATTTTACCTATGAAAAAATCTCAGTGTGTGAAAAAGACCCAAAGAAGGCAGGTTCCGCTCAGACTTGCCACCCTCCCCTTCCCACAATAGCACAGCGAGGGGTCAGCTTGGGCTGGAGAGAGTCCCCTTCTGTTCCTATGGAGCCTCTGGCCATCAGTTGCTTGAATGTGGCTGGAGGTGGAGAAGCTGGAGTCCTGTCTGCTCAGCCCCCTGGACTCTCCCCACTTCCAGGCAGTGTCCTGGGAGCCTGTGTACTTGGCTGGAGTCCACAGCCTCTTCCTGGCACAGGCCAGGCTGGGCACTGGCTGGGGAACCCACACTCATGGGGAAGCAGGCACTTATTGTCTTCTGAAAACATGGTGTTATGAATTCATTTTAGTGCTCCAGAGATATATGTGGCTCTATTTTATAATGGCCCCTCAAGTTTATTGCTGCGTTCAGCTGAGCTTCCGGCCTCTAAGTTGCCCAGGGTTTGTCCCCACAGGTGAGGGATGAACCCTCCCGTCTTTTCTGCAGCTGCAGCATGCTCTTCATAAAACGAGGGTAGACCTCAGGCCTGCTGTGGGTCTTCTCATCAGTCCTACCACCTTCAGAACTGAAAGACACATCCTCCACCTGCAGAGACCACTCTGCCCCGCCTCGCCCCGCAGGGAGACCTGGTTCCCAGCCTGTGCTTAGGGCAGCTCCTGGCTTGGCGCCTCTGCCCCTCAGCTTGACATGGCCTTTCTCCCCTTGCCCCTTCCATGCCCGTGTGTGTTTCAGGCCCCAGCTTGGCACCGCCAGCTCTGCCCTCCTTCCTTCCCCCAGGAATGCCCCTGCTCTGCGCACTGCACACTCCTCACTGCCCCTCCAGGGGCCACACTACTGGTGCTGAGAGGGCAGAAGGGGCACACTGCTGCCCGGGAGAGAAAGCTCATGGCCAGTCCTGATTCGGGCTCCCTCTCCACGGGACTGCTGCGCCCCCTGTGCCCTGGCCCTCCCCGTCCTTACTCCTGCGTTTAGCACCCTGTGTGGGATTTGTGATGTGCACTCAGAGGCTTCCTCTCATCAGGACTGCCCTCTAAGTCTCCTCCTCCCCTTAGTCTAGCACAAATCCAGCTCTCGGGGGTGGTTGGACTCTTGGTGACTCCCGTCGAATGGACATCACGTTCTGCAGCTGCCGTGTCCGTGGACTGACATTGCCCATCAGCAGCCCCTCATCTTGTCTCTTCACTTGTTCACTTCCTTTCTCATCCAGAAGCTTGTCCTGTTTCCGCCAGGCTCTGCAGGACTGTCCCCCCTCCCCAGAGTCTGCCCTTGCTCCTCTAATCATGGCGCTTCACCTCTTCCTCCGCTTTGTCTTCGAGTCTTGGATGTAATGGCCCAGGGCCTGAGAGCAATCGCACAGTGACTGCGGTAGTGATGGATGGTCCCATTACCTTGCAGCCTGTGCCGGGATTAAAGATCTCACCGTGAGGTGCCAAGAATGGCTGTGTTAATGTCATCTTTTTGGTCAAGCTTAGCTCAGATTTTTGTGAGAACAGTCAAATTAATGACATTATGATAACAGATCTTGGCTGCGTGACCCTAAGTACCTCGTCTCTTGCAGTGTCAGCAATCACTGTAGGAGAATCTTATGGCGGGAGGTGTTTAGTTTTTAATCTTCTCATCCGTATTAACGTGTTCTTAGGCAGGTGGGCACTCAGCACAGACTTGCCTGATGCACGACCTTACTCCATTGTCAGGGCTCTCAGCAGAAACCAGTCAGAGTGTGACTGTCACCTGCGTCACCAGGAAGGGTGGCAGTAGGAATCTGGCTTGGTTCTGTAGTCTAGTGGGCGTGCGGACTCTGTGGCGTTGGATTTGCCTCTCCTGGGAGCTCCCTGCCGATGTACTTCCTGCTCCCCTCCTCCACTGTCCCGCAGGGCCTCCCTCTGAGCAGGTGACCAGGGCGCCCCTTTCAGGCAGCGGCTCCTGCGCTGGTGGAAAGGTGAGGCCTGGGAGAGGGCTGTCTCTTTCCTCAGCCCCTCCTGCTGCAGTAAGTGGTGGGTAGCACCTGTGTCATTTAAAACTCCATGCAGGTGAGCTGGGGCTGGCACATCTGTGCGCTCCAGCCCAGGGGACCCCAGGGGACCCTGGTGATGAGCTTCCTGCCTCCTGTGGTCATGCTTGGCTCCTGTGGTCCTTTCTGATGGTACCCCCCGAACACACCCATCGCAGCCCCACCTCTCTTCAGAGGCCCCCTCCACATCCCTCCCACTGGGAGCACCCTTCCCTGGGTCTGTCTCTGAGCAGCCACACCGCACACACGGCCCAGGATGGCACTTTGTCTGTTCTTCATAAATGAAACTCCTTTTGGGTGGGGTCTGTCTCTCTTCTGCTGTGCCCCTTTACCTTTTCTTACATACCTCTCGGCTCCCCAAATAACCCTAGATAGGGCCCAACCCCTAAAATAACCTCTGACATATGGATGCTCAGTGAATTTTGGATAACCGAAGGAGTGACTAGTAAGTAATAAACACATAAAGGAAATTTTACCAGTTGATTTTTTAATTTATTTTTGATGTCAAGAAAAGAGGGATTTAAAAAAATGAAGCAGACCTTCAATGTACAACATGCTCTTGTAGGAAGAGCCACGGGTCCACAGGTGAGAGGCTTGGTTTGAGCTGTAGCTCATGATCTGCGAGGCCACCTGCTAAAATGGGCCTCTGAGCAGGATCTATTCACGTGTAAATGAGACCATCTTTCCAGCAGGGGTCTTGAGGCTTGGGGATGACTGCAGCTTTGCGGTAGCTCTGCCCTATGGTGCCTGAGAGCTCAGAGCTGTCGAGGACTAAGAACGACTGGGGCAGTGTCCAGCTTGCTGCTGGGTAGGCGGAAGGCTACCACCAACCCTGGAATTCTCCACTTCTGTCTTGTGCCTGGAGGCAGAGTGAGCCACCGCTTCCTGTTGACACCTTGGCTTTCTCCTTACTTCTCTGGGTGTGCAAACAGCCGAGTTGATAAAGGAGAAGGTGCCTAGAATGCTCTTTTCTATGGAGCGCTGTGACTGTTTTATGACAAACACTGCAGAGTCCAGTCCTGCTCTGATGCCAGTGCGGAGCTGCCTGCAGGAGTCACTTATTAAAGTGTCCCTCTGATGGGCTCTGGCAGCAGGCACAGGGGACACTTGTTTCTTTTCAGAATCACTTGGAAGTCATCAGTATTTTAAGGAGTTTATCTCCCCACTGTTTTATGTATATTAATCTATCATATTGCTCACTTTTTTGGGACAAAGTATTTTGCCTTTTCTTACCAGGGAATCACAAGTACTATTGTCAGTTTCTTTCCATTTCTACTTGGCCTGAGTTTTGAAGAAAGTTCCTCGGCTCCCTCATCCACACACTGGAACTTGGACAAATCCCTGTCTCGTGAGGAGATAAGTGTGTGTGGCCAGACTTAGCATTGAGGACACAGGGTCAGGGTGTGTCATCTCCTGTTGGGCACAGGCTGCTGTTCCAGAGCACTGGCCCTGCTCTGGGGGCTGTTCTCCGTGCTGCTGCCCCTTCCCATCTCACGCTCCAGGGGCAGCCACGCTCAGGTGAGGGCGGAGTGCTCATGGGGCCAGGGCCCACCGTGCTGGGTGCAGACTGGTCTGGACGGGGGGCCTGAGTCTGAGCCTCGAGGTGACCATGCTAGGCCCAAGGTTAGAACAGAGGCAAGCTTCAAGATCAGAGGGGTGACTGGGGATCACTGAATTAAAGGGAATCTTCCCAAAGGCTGGGAGCTGTTGTCACTGGGCCCTCATCTTGGAATGTGGTGCATGGCAGAAGTGGATGGGAGGAACACACCGAGCGTGTTCCACGTGAAGGAGTTGCGTGGGACGAAGTTTCACAAGGCTTCAGGCCCAGGCTGCCAGGCCTTGGAGGACCCTGCCCGTGTTTCTCAGGCGAGGAAGCATACCTATGTCCCTGAGTGGAGCACACAGCTGTGTGTGTCACCTGTTTTGATGCTGTCAGGTGGGAGAGGTTCTGGGTTGGGAGAAGAGGACGTGGATGATCTGAGAGGCTTAGTGACTTGTCCGGCACCCCGCAGTTTTCGTGGGGATTCTCAGATTCCTTTGGCTGTACACACTACCCTCGGTGCACACAGGCATGGTTTGGATCGAACTCGTGTTGTCTTTTCTCATCTGAGTCTAACCCTGAGGGCCTGTTTTCTCTTTAGCAGTTTGAGTGGTGGCTCTGGTGGGCGTGGACTTGACCCAGTCTTGTCCCATGTGATCACCACCTATCTTGATGAGTGGTGGCCTCCTTGTGACCACCTCAGGGCCACTGTCATGGTTCTGGAGTCATCATCAGTGCCTGTCCACCTTATGTGCCCTGACCTGGCTCTTGGCTCTCCCCAGTGAGGCTCTGCCCTGGCTGTCTCTGGACTGAGCCCACACACGTGGAAAGGCTTCTGCTGTCCTCCCCTTTCTTGGCCATGCGGTGCCACTTTCTTTGTGTCTTATAAAGCTCAAACATGTACCTGGAGGACGTTAGGACTCACATTTGCTTCAGAATTGGAAAGGACAAATACGGTATTTGGGGTAGTTACAAATCACATTTTGATTTTTGGAAATCCATATAAGTGGCACTGTTTTTCACTAAGTAACAGGGCTTCTTGAAATAAGGAAGAGAAGAGAAGAGCTGTTCTCGGTACAGTTGTGCTGAATGTGCTTCCAGTTCTCAGGGGTTTTGTCAAGCAAGAGTTCACAGACCCCCGACACAGAGCATGCGACTGCTGGGCAGCTCTGCTAGAAGCCAGATGGTGGCCGTCCCAGGTCCTGGGCAGCATTGTGCCAGTAAATTCCTTGCATGTTTGCCATGGGTCTCCTGTGTGCCAGGCACTGCTCAGACACCAGGAGAAAGCAGAGGACAGAGCACACTGAAGCCACAGGAGGGTGCTGCCCGGGACGGGCATAGGCTAGAACTGTGGTGGAGCAGACGTCATCCCTTCCGTCACCTTCCGCTTCCACACCTCAGCAAGCACCGGGCACTGGAGCAGGCTCAGGGTGGCAGGGAGAAGGTGTGTTCTGGGGAGAGGGCGCCATGCAAGCGAGACATCACGGAAGATGCTGGAAGGTCAAGAAGATGCGCAGGCTCCAGGACTGTGCCGGGTCTGTGCTGGGCACTGTCAGGAGTGGCAGTGTCACTGGTGAGGGTGGAGACAATGAAAGGCCTCAGCGGTCCACCCTGAGAGGGTCCTCAGGGCCTCTGTTAGAGGTGAACAACAGAGGGCTGGGCCTGGAGCAGCTGAGGGCTCAGGGCTGGTTTGCAAAGTACTGGCTTTAACTCTGGTTTTCCACACATGAAGCTGCATAGTGATAACTTTGGAGTTGCTATTTATCTTATCTAGGACTCAGTTTCCTCATTTGGAAACAGGATTGAACTGAATTTGGGTACCAGAGATTAAACTCAGGGGCACTTGACGGCTGAGCCACATACCCAGTCCTAGTTTTTATTTGTTTATTTATTTTTAATTTAGAGACAGGGTCTCACTGAGTTGCTTAGCGCCTCACTTTTGCTGAGGTTGACTTTGAACTCGTGATCCTCCTGCCTCAGCCTCCCGAGCTGCTGGGACTACAGGCGTGTGCCACAGTGCCGGCTGGACTGGATTAAATTCTTTTTTTTTTTTTTTAATTTCTTAAATTTTTATGTATTATTATTTTTAAATTTTTACAGACTGCATTTTGATTCATTGTACACAAATGGGGCACATCTTTTCATTTCTATGGTCATGCACGATGTAGATTCACGGATTGAATTCTTAACCCTCCTTCCCCATTCGTCCTTCACAGATGTATGAATCGGTGGTTTGAAGTTCAGATGTCACTGAGAGGATGCTTCCTTTTATACACAGTTGGTAACAGTACACACGTCTGTACACGGACGTGCCGGGTGTGCTTCTGGAGCACGCGTCTGCTTCTCCTGCACATTCTGAAAGCCGAATGCTCGTGCTTGCCCTTCCCACCTAGACTGTGGGCAGGGACCCTCCGGACTCAAGTCCTGCTCTTCCCCCCGAAGGCTTGCTGCGTGCTCGGCAGCTCCAGGCAGAGAGCTGTGCGTTGCTGGTCTTGCAGTTTCAGGCTTCCCCATCACCCTCAGGACATTTCTCCTCTTACCTGGCAGCCTCCTCTCTTCTCCTGGTCCTCGAGTGGTCAGGCCAATGGAAGCACTTCCCCTTCTCTTACCCGTGAGCACCATGCTTAGGTGCCACCTAGACGCTTTTCCTCTTCAACTTTCAGGGGCCGCTTCTCCTGAGAAGCAGCTCCTAAACTGAGTCCCCTTCCCTGTCTAACAAGACCTCCCATTGCAGACCTGTTGGTTGCTCCAAAGACTTTCAGTTCCCTTGGAGCCACAGGCCATCATCCTCCTTCATGTCCCCAGCTTTTCTCCAGGTCTTTGTTGTGTTCCCCTGAGGGCAGGGCTGTTTCCTTGTACATGCAGTGCTGTTCTCTGCTCAGGGAGCTGCGCCTGGTCTGTCCTGTGGGCTGAATCGAGTATTGGGTAAAAAAAAGCAGGAAGGGAGCTTCAGAGGACTTGCACTTCTGCTTTCCTGCGGGCCTGAGATTCCATACTTAGTGCAGCTACTACAGAGAGTGACGGCTTTAAGATTTCAGAGGAGGGACCAAAGATTGAAGGCTGCTTCGGGGCCGGAACAGAATATGCCTGGTAGTGCAGTAGTCCTTCCTGTCTGGTGGCCCAAGGCCTCCTCTGAATCGCTCATGAAAGCCATGGGCCATGCCCACAGACGCTTTTCTGTAACTCCTGGAGCTCGGTACCCTACCTGGCCTGTGGCCCTGGGATGAGGCTCCTGTTTTGGGCAGAGTATTCAGGAGACAAATTGGCGTACTGTGCACCAGGCATTCTGATGGATGCCAGGGAGGCGGCGCTGAGCACCACTCACAGGGAGGACCAGGGTCTACCTGTCTGAGCACCTCCGTGCAGCTGGGCATGTTGAAATCCTTATGGAGAGCATCTTACTCCATAGCAATGCTCATGGGGGGGTGGTGCCCGCTCTTTATTCATGACACACTGAGTCTCAGCCCAGCTCTCCCCTCCTACCCTTCCACTTCGTCAGAGCACAACTTGCTCTCACCCTCTGGTTCTCTGAGTCTCAGCCCAGCTCTCCTTCCTACCCTTCCACTTCATCAGAGCACAACTTGCTCTCACCCTCTGGTTCTCTGAGTCTCAGCCCAGCTCTCCTTCCTACCCTTCCACTTCTTCAGAGCACAACTTGCTCTCACTCTCTGGTTCTCTGTACTCACAGCTGCTTGGAGGGGTCCACCCAAGAGCCCCGACAGTCTTGGCCTCCGTTCATCGCCTAGGCTGCATGGGGAAACTCAGCCCAGTCTGCCCTGCCCTCTGCAGGGGCAGCTGCTGCATAAACCTGTCCAGCTTAACGTGACTTAACAGTTGGGAAATGCCGATCTTGAGTCAAGCTCAGTTTCCCAGCACCTGCTCATCAGCAGCTTTTCTGTTTTTCTTTCTCTCTGTGCACCCCTGTGTGGCCAGACGTGCAAGCCTGGAGTTCATTTCAGGGGATGGGGCCTTGGCTCTGATGGCACAGTGGCCTTGGGTTAGGAGCTGCAGGAGGCAGGGGGCTCCTGCGCAGCAGTGCTCCCCTTGCTTTGTTCTGAAGGTTGAGCTGAGCCCCGCGTGACTCACCAGCCAGCACTTTGTCATTCTGTTTCTTTTTGATGTGAGCATCAGACCTTTTTTTAGAAAAATGTCATCATTACAAAACCTACATTCAACTTGGCGATTGAACTCTTGGGATAGGCTTCGCCCTTCCACCGCTCTTCCCCAAGGACAGGCCAGAGGCTCCCCTCCTGCCACATTGGGTGCAAGTGACGGAGTGGCCAATCCTGAGCTGCTAGGCTGGTACTGTCACTGAGGATAGACCCTCATGGGTGGACAGCTGAGACCATGTGCAGTCTGTCTCCTTCCTGGGGCCCGCACATGGTGAGCTGTGTCACTGAGATGTGACTGAGGGACAGGAAGGCATGGAGAAAGCTGGTCTCCAGTGGAGGCCCTGCTGAAGCAAAGTGTGGAAGGAGAAGAGGTGTCTCCCAGTGGGAAGAGGGAGGTGGCCTTGCTGCAGGAGGGTGACCTGGATATGCAGTGGGAGGCAGGCATGAAAAGACTGTGTTAGGAGTGTACCTACCCAGGCTCGTGTCTCTGGAGTATGGACATGCTTTTCCTTCTGCAGGGTCAGGGAGGCCAGATGGTTCTGGAGAAGGAAGGCACTACACCTCAAACGAGGGCTGATCCCCAAGGGGATCAGTAACCCCAGGGAGACAGTCGGTGGTGTTAGCTGAGGTCTGTGGAAGAACTGGCTGTTAGAATAAATCACCAGTTTGTTTGTCAATTTACCATATGTTTGTGGTGACTGTTCTGTGGCAGGCACTGTTGGAGCACACCGCCTTGTCCCCAGAGAGGAGCCTGTGGGTGGTGCCGCTAATGATAATGAGGTGCTACTCAGTGGCAGCAAGGAAGCAGGAGCTGGTGCCCCTTGAGGAAAGGAAAGGAAAGGCTGCGTGGGGACCATGTCTTGTGCTTCACTTGACTCATCCTCACAGGGGTGTGGAGGTGGCCAGGCGGCACTACTTCCCCTCATCACGGAGCTGCCGACTGACACTTGGGGCACTCGGAGGCTCTGTGATGCAGTCTGTTGCTGCTGAGTTGGAGCCCCGTCCTGGCGTGGCACAGATTATTGGCAGGGGCAAGCTGGGGCCGACTTGGCCCAGGGAGCTTGAGTTCACTAAGTATGGCCATTTAGCACTGTTCCTAATGGAACTAGAAAGAGGAAGTGAGGCTTCAGTGCTCTTGAGCAACTCTGGGAAGTGTTCCAATCCAGACAGGGAGGTTTCAGTGGCCACGTCTGTGCCGATCCTTGCTCTGCTAGCAGGGACAACTGGCTGCCCTGGTGCCTGGGTGGCAGGCACAGCACCCTCCACGGCATGTGGTTTTCATAGCACCTGAAACACAGATCCCTGAAGCCAGAGCTGTCATCTGCCTGCCTTAGAGCCAGTCTTTGTCACCAAGGCAGAAAACGGGAATAGCGTGGCCTCTTTTGTCTTTTCCCATGGAGATTCTTGCCTCCTCCCTTCCCTCCGTTCCTCAGCTTATCTGCTGTTCTTATAAACGATTGTGGCTGTGCCTCTGGTTGCCGACTGCACTAGTCCATGGGTGACTCGAGGCTCAGCGTCTTTAGTCATGTGCATTCCCAGTGGTCTCCTGGCTTCATTTTCCTCTCTCCTGGAGTGTCCTCTCCTTATCTGCCTAGGAGTGCCTCATTCTTCAAGCTGCAGCCTACTTGGGCAGGTGCAGAGGTCTTCCCTCTGCCCATAGCCTTGGGTTGCAGCCCATGCCCTGGTGTGCCCTGCAGCTCCTGCATCATCCTGCTGTGCTTGGGTCACAGTTCTCCTGGGTGACTTGCTGATCTCTGCTCCCTTAGCATCGTGTACTGCACAGTGCTGGGTTCGCAGGATAAGTGCTCAGCACGTACGTGTTGAGTGAATGAGTAAACGCGTGAAGCAAGGGGATGGTGCCATGGCTGAATCTAGAGATGCATGTCGATAAACTACTTGCTTGGATACCTTCATTTGTATATTCTAACCAGGCATTTGGTGTAGCTGGAGACACAGCAGTTGGTGTGCACTGCCTCTCCCTAGCGAGGAGGCAAAGTGGTAGAGGCACAAGGCTCTGAGGGACGCTACCCAGGCTCAAAACTTGGCCGTTACTTCCCAGCAACCATGACTCCTGGACCCTCATCTGTGAAGAAGCCACAGCAGCCACCACGACAGAACTTTGTGGCTCGGACGCGTTGTTGACAGTACACACCACTAACACTTTTTGCCGCTTACCGAACTCTGGGTGCTACTCTCCTACTTCCCAGCCGAGTTTCTCAACAGCAGCACTGGAGATGTTTGTTTTTGTGGTGCTGGGGATGGAACCCAGGCCCTGAAGCATGCTAGGCAAGCAGCCTACCGTATGTCCCCAGCCCCTTGATATTCTTTGTTCTGGATGATTCTTTGTTGGGGGGCGGCATAGGATGTTTAGCAGTACCCGTGACTGCTGCCCACTAGATGCCAGTAGCATCACCCCTCAGCCATGACAACCTGCAGTTGTTCAGGTTTGCCAAACGTCCCCTGTGGTAGGGGTGGAATCGTCTCTTTGCAGGTGTCCTTCCATTCCGTCCTCCCAGTTCTCTGAGGAGGAGTCTGTTGTTGGTCTTGGTTTATGGATGAGGAGACTGAAGTCCAGGGAGGTGAACTACCCAGTAACACTACATTCAGAATGCTTCTGTAGAACCGAAGCCTCCTAGACGATTTTTGTTGGGGCCCAGCAGGAGAGATGGTGTAGCTAGGCAGGGAGCTAAGGGCGAGCTCCCACCTGTGCTGCCAGCTCGCAGCCTGCCCTCCCTCCCACGGGAGGTGGAGCACAGTCCTTCAGCGGGACTCTGGATTGGCAGCTCTCCTTCGTTTCCTCATCTTTCTGCACCGTGTGGGGACTGTGCGTGGTCCTGGTGCGTTAGATGCTGTTCCAGCTCTTAAGAAACGTTGTCTGTAATTGAAACGGGAGCCCTGTGGATACGGAGCTGGAGATTGCACTGCCCGGTGCCCTGGCTCTACAGGTGGGCAAAGTCAGGGCACAGAGTTGAGAGGACTTCACCCAGAGTCACGCAGCAAGGCAGTGCAGACACAAGGTGCAGCCCTCAGTGTCCTGAGTCCTCCCCACCCTGCCAACCTGGCAGCCTGGATCCTGCTGTCTCCAGTGCCTCTGATTTTCCCTTCAACCCACCCCAACTGGACAACAGAAATGGAGATGGAGTTGTGAAGCGGCAGGGAAAAAAACACACCAAACCAAGAGCCTGTGTGTCTGGCAGCCAACCTGAGGGTGTTGGGGAGCAGGTGGCACGCGGTACTCTCCTCATGCACATCTGGTGTGTGTGTATGTGTATGCACTTGGGTGTTTTTTATTTTACTTATTGTATGAGTATTTATTTGGCTATTTTGCTATGTGCCAGTGCAGATACTAAACTAAGACATGTATAAGATTTTTAATTTCCCTGAAGCCCCAGGCTAGGATTTTCAGCGAAATTTACATGGGTCTATTATATCTCTCTCATTTCCACCTGGAAGTCAGGAAAACATGTTAGATAAAAATTTTTTTTATTGTAAACAAATGGGATACATGTTGTTTCTCAAAAATTAACACAGTGTTGTAAATTTTGAGAGAAAAAATGTTGAATTATATTAGTAATCATTAGCAACAACGTCAAACACATTGGTTGTCTTACAAAGCACACTGAGTTTTGCCAGTCACTATTGTTAACTGGATTCTGTTATGAATCGAAGTCTGCTAACTAGGGGGATGCACACCAGCATATTAGCATATAAACCCCACAGAAACAAGAGCAAAGTACTGTTGGACAAATGTGAACGTGCATGAGTCAATTTGAGATCTGACTGGGGTCAGATATTCCACATTACAATACTGATAAAGCAGAATGTCACAGAATTAGCAATTTTCCTGGTTTCCAAGTCTTTCTTCATACAAGATTTAACAAAAAGTAAAACAAAAGCAAAAACAAAAACCCAACAAACCCACTCAAACTCATAGAAACTAGAATTTTCAGGTATGTGTTTATGATAATTTTAAAACACTCTTTGGGACTTAGTGGTAGAGTGCTTGCCTGGCATGCACAAGGCTCTGTGTTCCAGCACCACGATAAATAAAATAGAGGAAAATAAAATAAATAGTCTCACTTTAGAGTTGAGTTGTCCCACTTCTTGGCCTGTTGCTGGAAGAATAAGGACCAACAAGAAATTTTAAATGGTTCAGAAAGCCCTCCCTGTGCAAAAACAAGCAGGTGGGATTTTTTTTTTTTTTTTTTTTTTTTTTAAATTCCATCTTTTGGTTAGAAATTAGTGAAGCACAAACTGCCCTCCAGGGAGCGCTCAGAGACCCTGTTGCTAGTCCTGGCAGTTAATAAAACTGGAAAGTGCTGCAACCAAAGACGCAGCATTTTAGTGTGCGGTCCCGCTTACGGCTCTGGGAAAGGGTGCGCGTGTTCTGGAGTTAAGACCCATTCCTGGCGGTCGCGGTCAAGGAACACCCGTCACCTGCCAGGCTTCTCACCCACGCGCGAGATTAAAGCCGCAGACAAACGTTCCTAGTCCACAGTGCTGTCCCCTTCCAGAGCTCGGGCACCTGCCATCCTGGAGGCCCTGCCGGCACCCTGGAAGGGCGGGCTTATGGGTGGGGCCTAGCGCGGCAACCCTCAGGCTTGCCTCAGTGGACCTGGCCAGGCCCCTTACCCCGCAGAGTTGCACTGCCATGGCTGCACCACCAGGACCTGGGCGGACCTGGGCGGACCTGGGCGGACCTGGGCGGACATCTTTACTCTGGGGAGGGTGGTACAGCAAATCCGTTTGCTGATAATCCAGTGAAGTAGTCTTACGCTGTGGACCACCGCCCTGTGCAGCCACACACCAAGAACCTGGGTGGACATGCAGAACCCGGAAATCGTGCCACAGAGGAGCATCCTTATCCTGGGATCCATCACCCCATGCAGCCACACGTCGCGTGCCCGAGTGGACATCCTTACCTTCCAGGCAGCCGCATTACCACTCCGAGGATCTGGGTGTGCCTTCCAATCCTGGAGACTGCGTCACAGTGCACCCGCACACCCTGGGAGGGCATTTTTACCGAGCAGGATGCGGCAAGGTTAGGAATGGGGTGGACATCTCTATCCTTCGGAAGGTGGCGCACTAGATTCATGAACCGCTGCTACCATGCACCGAGAACCTGAGTGGATGTCCCTGTCCTGAGGATAGTGGCACAGCAAGACTATACGCTGATAATACAGCGCAACATCCTCTGCCCTGTGCTGTGGTATGCTGAGGACCTGAGCAACATCCTTATCCTCCGGACAGTCTGATTGCCGCGGCTGTGCACGGAGTGTCTGCACTGGACTTCCAGCCCTACAGACTACGTCACGGCTATATTGGCACACTTAGGACTTGGGTGGGTATTTTCGCCCTGCAAACTGCGGTAAGGCTTGGAGCTGGGCGGACGTCCTTATCCTGCGGAAGGTGGTGCATTAGATTCATGAACCACTGCTACCGCGTACCAAGGACCTGGGCGGATATCCCTGTCTTGAGGATAGTGGCACAGCCGGACCGCACACTTGTAATCCTGCGCATTGTCCTTATTCTGATTACTGCCTGTGTGGTAACGTACAGAGAATCTGGGCAGACATCCTTATCCTCAGGAAAGCTGCATTGGTGCGGCTGCGCACTGAGGATTTGGGCGGGGTTAGAAGCCCCGCCCACTGCGTCACTGCTTTGTCTGCACACCCAAGATCTGGGCTGACGTTTTTATCCTGCAGTCTGCGGCAAGGCAAGGAGCTGGGCGGATGTTCTTATCCTGTGGATCGAGGTGCACTGGATTCATGAACCATTGCTACCGCGCACCGAGGACCTGGGCCGATGTCCCTGTGCTGCAAACAGTGACACAGCAGGGCTGCATGCTGATAACTTAGCGCATTGTCTTTATTCCGTGATTACTGTCCTGTGCAACGGCATACCAAGGATCTAGGCGGACGTCCTTCCCCTCCAAATAGCCTCACTGCTGTGGCTCTGCACTGAGGACCTAAACCCTGGTGACTGCTTCACGGCTGCACCTGCACACCTAGGACCCTGGTTGACGTTTTTACCCTGCAGACTGCGGCAAAGCTAGGACCTGGGCAGACATCCTTTTCTGCGGAAGATGGCGCACTAGAATCATGAACTGCTGCTACAGCGCACCAAAGACCTGAGTGAATGTCCTTGTCCTGAGGATGGTGGCACAGTCGGACTACAAACTGATAATCCAGCGCATCATCTTTATTCTGTGATTACGGCGGCAGCGTTCAGAGGATCTGGGCGGATATCCTTAATCTCCGGACAGCCGCATTGCCGCGGCTGCGCACTAAGGCACTGGGCGGGGCTTCCAGTACTGCAGACTGCGTCACAGCTTCATCTGCACACCCAGGACCTAGGAGGGTCTAGCCAGACTGCGGCAAGACTAGAAGCTGGGCGGATGTCCTTATTCTGTGGATGGTGGCGCATTGGATCCGTGTACTGCTGCAACCACACGTCGAAGACCTGGGAGAATGTCCCTACCCTGAGAACAGTGGCACGCCAGGGTTTCACACCGAAAACCCGGCAGAGGTTTTTTACCTAGTGAACCATTGCCATTTGCGGCTACACACGGAGGACCTGGGCAGACGTCCTTACCCTGGGAATTGTACCATTAAGGAGCCTTTCCCTGATAATCCAGCGAAACATCCTTACTCCGTGGACTACTGCCTTCTGCTGCTGCATACCGAGGACCTGGATGGATATCCTTACCCTCTAGAAAGTGCACTGAGGATCTGGATTTGCCTTCCAGTCCTGGAAACTGCGTCACAGCTGCATCTGCACACCCAGGACCTGGGAGGACATTTTTACCCTGCAGACTGCGGCAAGGTGAGGAGCTGGGTGGATGTCCTTATCCTGCGGAAGGTGGCGCACTAGATTCATGAACTACTGCTACCGTGTATCGAGAACCCGGGCGGACGTCCCTGTCCAGAGGATAGTGGCATAGCTGGGATGCACATTGATAATCCAATGCATCGTCCTTATTCTGTGATTACTGTCCTATGCGGTGGCATACAGAGAAACAGGACAGACATCCTTCTCGTCTGGAGAGCCGCATTGGCGCGGCTGCGCATTGAGGATCTGGGCGGGTCTTCCAACCCCGCAGATTGCGTCACAGCTTTATCTGCACACTCCGGACCAGGGCTATTGTTTTTACCCTGCAGACTGCGGCAAGACTAGGAGCTGGGTGCATGTCCTTGCACCTGCGGAAGGTGGTGCGCTGGATTTATGAACCACTGCTATCTTGCACCGAGGATTTGGGTGGACGACCCTGTCCTGGGGATAGTGGCACAGCTGGGATGCACATTGATAATCCAATGCATCGTCCTTATTCTGTGATTACGGTCGTGTGCGGTGGTATACAGAGAAACTGGGCAGACGTCCTTATCCTCCGGAGAGCTGCGTTGGCGCGGCTGCGCACTGAGGATCTGGGCGGGTCTTCCAACCCCGCAGACTGCGTCACAGCTTTATCTGCACACTCCGGACCTGGGCTATTGTTTTTACCCTGCAGACTGCGGCAAGACTAGGAGCTGGGTGCATGTCCTTGCACCTGCGGAAGGTGGTGCGCTGGATTTATGAACCACTGCTATCGTGCACCGAGGATTTGGGTGGACGACCCTGTCCTGGGGATAGTGGCACAGCTGGGATGCACATTGATAATCCAATGCATCGTCCTTATTCTGTGATTACGGTCGTGTGCGGTGGTATACAGAGAAACTGGGCAGACGTCCTTATCCTCCGGAGAGCTGCGTTGGCGCGGCTGCGCACTGAGGATCTGGGCGGGTCTTCCAACCCCGCAGACTGCGTCACAGCTTTATCTGCACGCTCCGGACCTGGGCTATTGTTTTTACTCTGCAGACTGCGGCAAGACTAGGAGCTGGGTGCATGTCCTTGCACCTGCGGAAGGTGGTGCGCTGGATTTATGAACCACTGCTATCGTGCACCGAGGATTTGGGTGGACGACCCTGTCCTGGGGATAGTGGCACAGCTGGGATGCACATTGATAATCCAATGCATCATCCTTATTCTGTGATTACGGTCGTGTGCGGTGGTATACAGAGAAACTGGGCAGACGTCCTTATCCTCCGGAGAGCTGCGTTGGCGCGGCTGCGCACTGAGGATCTGGGCGGGACTTACAACCCCGCGGTCTGCGTCACCACTATATCCACGCATTCCGGACCTGGGCTGACGTTTTCACCCTGCAGACTGCGGCAAGGTTAGTAGCGGGGCGGATATTCTTAGCCTGCGGACCCAGATGCACTGGATTTATGAACCGCTGCTACAGCGCACCGAGGATCTGGGCGGACGACCCTGTCTTGTGGATAGTGGCACAGCCAGGCTGCACGCTGATAATCCAGTGCATTGTCCTTATTCTGTGATTACTGCCGGTGTGGTAGCGTACAGAGAATCTGGGCAGACATCCTTATCCTCCCAAGAGCCACATTGGTGTGGTTGCGCACTGAGGATGTGAGCGGGGCTTCCAACCCCTCTGTGTTAAAGCTATATCCACACACTCCGGACCTGGGCTGACGTTTCTACCCTGCAGATTGCGGCAAGGCAAGGAGCTGGGCGGATGTTCTTACCCTGTGGACCGAGGTGCGCTGGATTAATGAACCACTGCTACCGCGCACCGAGGACCTGGGCCGATGACCTTGTGCTGCAGACAGTGGCGCAGCAGGGCTGTGTGTTGATAACCGAGCGCATCGTCTTTATTCTGTGATTACTGTCCTGTGCAGCGGCATACCAAGGATCTAGGCGGACGTCCTTCCCCTCCAAGCAGCCGCATTGTTGCGGCTGCGCATCAAGTATCTATGTGGGCCCTTCCAACCTTGCAGATTGTGTCGAAGCTTCATTGGTACACCCAGTACCTGGGCTGACATTTTAACCCCACGGTTTGCGGTAAGTCTAGGAGCTGGGCAGACATCCTTATCCTGCGGACGATGGCGCATGGGATTCTTGAACCACTACCACTGTGCACTAAGAATCTGGGCGGATATCCCTACCATGAGGAAAGTGGCCCGGAGGGGCCGCACAGGAGTAACCCAGTGGAGCATGAGCATAGTTATCCTCTGCGCAGTCACCTGGCCTTGGCTGCGCACTGAGAATCCGGGCGGCTCTTCCAACCCTACAGCCTGTGTCATGGCTGCACCCCCACACCCAGGACTTGGGAGGGCATTTTTACCCCGCAGATGGTGGTGCACTGGATCTATACTGCTGCAACCACGCACCGAGGACCTAGATGGATGTCCCTACCCTGAGGACAATTACACAGCGGAGCTGCACTCTGATAACACAGCAGAGCTTTCTTACTCAGCAATCACAAGTTTTGCGGCAGGGCACCATGGATCTGGGCGGAGGGCTATCCCCTCTCCACAGTGGCTTTGGTGCAGCTACGCACTGAGGATATGGGCAGACTTTACAACTCTGCTTCCTGTGTTACAGATGCATCTGCATATCCAGGACATGGGAGGGCATTTTTACCCTGTGGATTGCATCAAGGCTAGGAGCTGGGCATATAAACATTGTCATCCTGCAAACGGTTGCATGCTGAAGGAATTTGCCCATTCAATCACGCACTGAGATGTCCTTACTCTGGCGACGGTGGCACAGTGAGGCTGCGTGGTGATAACTCACCACAGCAGCATTGCTCTCTTCACTGATGCCCAGCTGCGTCTCACATCCAGGACGGAGGCAGATGTCCTTACCTGAGGATGGCATTACAGGGGATATGATAACCCAGGGTACCTTGGGTACCCTTACTGGTAGTCACATTTTTGCTGCTACATAGTAAGGACTAGGATGTGTGTCCTTACCTTGGAGATGGTGGTACAGTGGAGCTTCCTTGTCCTGTGGATCTATGTGTTGCAATGGAGAACTCTAAGGGCCTGGGCAAGTGTTCTAATCCTGTGGGCTGCATATGCCCACCCAGAACCTGGGTGGGCAGTTTTACTCCGCAGACTGAGGCATGGCCGGGAGCTGTTTGCCTGTCCTTATTGTGCTGACACTGGCACAGCAGGTCATCCTTACCTGGTGGACAGCTGCATTGTGGTGGCTGTGCACAAAAGGGCCTGGATGGCCTTCTGACCCTGCGGGCTGCATCACACCTGCATGGCATATGCAGGACCTGGGCCAGCATTTCGACTCTGCAGACTGTGTTGTGACAACTGGGAACTGAGTGGATATCTTTACCTACAGCCAGTGACACGATGGAATTGTCTTTTCCCTGGAGTACTCTTCATTCTTGTGGCTGCTTATTGAGTGCCTGGACAGAGTCCTTACCTTGGGATGGTGGCTCTCTGGAGTATCTTTTCTTTACCACCAGCCCTGTGATGTGGCTGTGCACTAAAGTCCTGGACTTTCTAACATTGCAGATTATGAGTGCCTTACCCTGTGGGAAGCCACATTATTGTGGCTGCATATTGAGGACTCAGGCATGTGTCTTTATCCTGGGGATGGCAGCACAGTGGACTGTGCACTGATAATCCAATGGGGCATCTTACCCTGTGGCTAGCTGCCTTGTGGAGGTTGCACACTGTGGATCTGGGGGGGCTTTCTGTCCCTGAAGAATGCATCACAACTGCACTTGCACACCCAGGATCTGGGTGAGCATTTTTACCCTGTAGACTGTAGCCTGGCTAGGAGCTGGGTGGATGTTCTTGTCCTGCAGATGGTGGCCCAGTGGAGCTTCCTTACTCTCCGGATAGTCACAGTGTGGCGACTTAGGCATCAAAGACCTGCTGTAGGGGCCTGAAGGGGCTCTCTAACCCCGCAGATCGCATCACAGCTGGATCAGCACACCTCCAAAATTAGCTGGGTATTTTTTACCCTGTAGATGGTAACACCATGGAGCCACACACTGATGACACAGCTGAGTGTCTTTGCTCTGGTGTGGCTGCCCACTGAGGACCTAGAGGATATCCTTACCCTGGGGATGGTGGTACACAGGAGCTGCAGACTGACAACCCAGCCAGGTGTCTATCCTGCAGATGACATGTGCCAAGGACCTGCGAGGATGTCCTTACCTGGGGATGATGGTGTGGTGGAGGCTCACACTGTACAGCTGGGTGTCCTATCATGCTGATGGCCTCTGCCACTCACCAAGGATTCCTTACACGTGGAGTTTGGTACAGAGTTGCACCCTGCTGAGAATCTAGTTGGGCATCTGTACTCTAGGGATGGTGGTGTTGCTTTGGCTGTGCATCGAGGACTGGCCTGGGCAAGCGACTTTACCTTGTGGACTATGGTGGATAGGACCTAGGCTGACATTCTTACCTTGAGGAGGCTGGCACAGTGGACTTTGGTGTTATCATATGGGTGGCTGCAGCTGCCCACTGAGGACCTGGGTGAAGGTCCTAACATAAGGACATTGACACAACAGAGCTGCATGATGATGACCTAGCCAGGGTCTTCACTCTGGGGTTGGCTGTGGCTATACACCAAGTGCCTGGGCAGACTTCCCCAGGGGATGTGGCACAACAGAGCTGTTCAGATAGCCCAGCTGGTGTTCTCACCCTGTGGACTCTATGCTGGATGCTGCATTTCCAAGAACTCAAGACCTGGGTGGGGTTCTAAGTCTGTGATCTGTGTCACAGCTGTCCAAGGACCTGCTGGGTAGGCATACTGACCCTGAAAACGGTCATTGCTAACGCATACATGGGATCTGTGTACAACTCTGGTCGTGCCCCAAGGACCCGTGTGGTCCTGAGCATGGCATCTCCAGAGCAACCTGGGGCTCCTTGTCATTGGCCAGGGCTATGAGCCATAACGGGAGATGCAGGTGGAGCTGTGGACCTCATCTCCTGGGTTTCTTCACGTGAGACATCAGTGCGTTTGAACTCCAGAGGCCTGTGGCCCCTACTTGCTGTCCTGGGTGAAGTCCCTCTCCTGATGTCCTGCTTGGAATGCATTTACAGTGTGGCTGGGACTTTACTCCAGACCTACCCTGCACAGAGTTCTCCACAACTGCGTGGCAGCTGCGTCCTTCCCGTTGTTCAGGCCAGATGCCTTAGAGTCACGCCTAACTCCTGTCTTTAAGCTTCACGTCTCACCCTCTAGTGACCCTTTTTCTCTTACACACCCCCAGTTCAGCCTCTCCTCATTTGTTACACTGGTTGTGTCACCTTTGCAGTGATTTCCTGACTTCTCTCCCTGCAGTCTCTTCTGTTTTCAGTACTCGACCAGAGCAGTACTGTTCAGGCCTACGTGAGAGGTGTCCCTTCTCCTCAGAGGCTCCCTAGTTACTCCGAGTAAAACCCACAGTCCTTCCCATGGCCTGAAAAATTGCTCCTGACCTGCCCCTCACCTCTTCCCTGCTCATTACACCCCCTGGCACTCAGCCCGTCTCCGCCGAACAGGTTGGGGACATGTAGGCCCATTTCAGCCGTATTGTCCTTGCAGAGCTGTTTCCTTTTTCCCAGGTGCTGTTCTCTCAGCTGCCCACAAGGCTGACATCACCTCCTTCAGGTCCCTGCTGAATGGCAGCCTTGACGGTAAAGGGAGGTGTGTGCCAAGGCCCCCTCCTCTCTCCCAGCAGCCCCTCAGCTCCTCCCCTGCTCTCCTCTTCCTTCAGAGTACTGTCCGTTCTGTGTCATTAGAAGTCTGTCACCTACTGTCTTCCTCCCCTTGTTTGAAGGTAGGCTTCTTGTGGGTGGGCTCTGGGTTTTGTTGATGGATATATTTCAAGTGCCTGGTACATTGCACCTTCAGTAAATAAAAGTCTACACATATTCCTGTGAGTGTGACAAAGTTATTTTGGTGGCTGTTGCCCCTGATGGTGCACACAGAGCAGGGAGGCTCCTTAGGTCCTGCCTGGAGGCCTAGAGCCCATGACGAGCTCCCTGGAGAGGCTCCTTTAGACAGTCAACTTGGAGGCTACACACCTCACTGTTCTTTGGTGACCACCCTGGTCTCCCAAGCACAAGTCATAGAGGTCTAGGCAGAGTGGCAGGTGCAGGCAAAGCCATTCCCCAGACACAGATGATCCAAAGAGAGTGTTAGGTAAGCACACCCCATGGTCAGAACCAAGCTGAGCACCTTAGCTCTTAGGGGGAATGGAAGCCACACCAAGAAGTTCCATGTGAAACTCATCCTGGGGACCTGGGATGTCCCCAAACTGTGATTTATGCAGCAACGTGAACTCCAGGTGAAGTTCTGAGAGGAAAGGACACAGGGTAGCTAAGGGTCAGGGAAGTTAGATGTGTATCTGCATTTGGGATTCTAATTCTAGCCCTGTGAGTTATTGGCCGGTGACCTTGGGGTGAGCACCTTGTCCCTAGAGGACTGAGCTTCTGACTGTGCGGTGAGAGCTCACGTTTGACCTCTAGGTTCTGCTCAGTTGAGTTGTTTCCCTGCAGCCTTGTTTCTAGCTGTTGGCCTTTGAACCTGTTGACCGAGCATAGTCCATCTCCCCAAGACTGGAGGGGACTTAGGCAAAGCTTCAGCTGTGCAGCACCCACCTCTGGGGCACGTGGGAGACAGAACCCATTGAAAAGTGCTGAGGGTGCTGGAAAAGAACCTAGAGGGCAAGTCCTTGTCCCAGGCTGGTGGCATGGACTCTCCAGATGGACCCTGACAAGGCAGGAGGGGCTGGAGCGGATGCTTGTGCAGCAGTGTGCTGAGGACTCTTCACGTGCTGTCTAGCCTGGTTTCATAATCATCGTGAGCCAATGTTACCTTCACTGGATGGAGTAGAAAATCAGAAGGGCTAGGGACTCATAACTACTTGGTGGAAGAGCTGAGGCTTTCTGACTAAATCCCATTTTCTTAACCCTCTCACTGTGTGTGTGTGTGTGTGTGTGTGTGTGTGTGTGTGTGTGTAAAACAAATAAAAAGACAGAAACGTGGGAAGCGTAGAAGTGCATTGGCTACTCACCATGTCCCAGCAGAGGCGGTCGAGTGGCCTCCTCATCCCTTCTTCCCCGGAGGTGGGCAGCAGTGCCTGGTGGGGTGGGGTGCAGGAAAGGAGGTGTGGGGGTGGGATGGGCAGGCTGTGGTTTGATTCTTGGACTTGTTAGCCACGTGCCCTCAGGCAGGTCGTTCAGATCTGCTGTCACTTTTCTCACTTGTAATGGAATATAGACTCCAAATATGGAAGAAGGGTTGGAATATGCTGTTTACTAGTGGAGAATGTGCCCAGTTGATGAGGCTCCTGTTGGTGTTGATGAATGCCTGGACCCTGGTGGAGTGGCGCTGGCTAGCTGGAGCAGCGGGGCCCTCTAGACTAGGGAGACAGCAGAGGCCCTGCTGGGCTGCTCCAGCTTCTGTGGTGGAGGTGGGGTAGCACCTGGGGCTGGCAAGAGGTGGTCTGCAGAGCCTGATGGGCAGCTGGGGAAGGCCTGAAAGCCACGCTGGGCTTGGCCCTGGCCCCAGGCAGTGGGAGTGGCTGCCAGTTGGAAGGAACCTGCTGGGTGGGAAGTCCTGGGTCTGGACGCTTTGACTTCCCCACTGTTTGTGTAACTTGATCACCATGGGCGCTGGGCAGATCCAGCTGTGAGCTGCCTGCAGAGGCTTGTGCACTCCTGAGCTTGTGGGCTTGCTGCAGCCTTTCACCTCCGCTCTCATCTAGATCTCCACAGTTCATTATTTCTTCACATATTAACTCTCCCTGTGACTTTATAATGAGATTTTCCATCGTCTCTCAAAGAGAATCTCCTCGTTTCTGCAGGAGTCACCCTTAGTAGCAATGTGTTGGTGTCCCAGAAGTAGAGGCCACCAGTAGAGGGATCTGAAAAGGGCCCTTACTCTGAGCGCCCACCCGGAGCGGAGCTTTGGGCAGGAGGCAGAGACCCCTGCTCCGTTGGCCCCACCCCCTGTCCTACCTGCCACTCCCTGCACATATTTGTGGGGTATTTATACCCCAGGCATAGTGCTGGCCCTGGGGTGGACGGTCATCTGAGGCCATCATGGTATGACAGGTTGACAAGGAGGCAGATAGCATGGGGTGCTGTGGGGTGAGGTCTGGAGGGGGCCTGTGGCGGATCATGGCCCAGCTAGTGGAGGAGCAGGCTGCCTGGGCCCAGGTCCCCTCCAGCACTCACCTCACCCACATGTCCTCCTGGTGAAGAAGGGGGCGTGAACCCTGAGAGCATGTGTCTGTGGCTCCTTCCTCTCTTGCTCTGTGTTTTTCCTTTGGCCTGGTCAGGCTACCTTCAGTCTTTCCAGGTCCCATGCTTCTTCTCCAAGCACCAAGACCACCTGTGCTTCTAGGGCAGTCACACAAACCCGATGTGTCCCCCAGAAGCCGGTCATTTAGTGCTGCACAAAAGGGGTTTTGTGTACCCCCACTTCTGCCCCAGAGTGGCTGTGTGGGAAGCCAGGTGCAAACTGCTGAGTGACCCCAAGGCCAGAGCTGGGAGTCTGAGGAGCGCCACCCAGGGCCAAGGGTCCTGTGGCCTTGTTCATGTTCTGGAGGGGGTAGGCATGCTGACGGGAGGGCATGGTCCAGGGTCAGGGCCGAGGTGTGCAAGCGACTGGCATGGCCCAGGTGTCTGGTAAATATGGGATTATTTGGATTATCTCCAATCCCCTGGTCTCCCAGGGAAACTGGAAATGAGTCACCTGGTGACGCAATCAGTGGAGATAAGATCATGAGGATCCTTTTTCTTAAAGTGACAGCTGTTTAGTGTCAGGTAAAAAAAATGAAACTTGTCCTCAGAGGGGAGTTGGCTCCAAGTGCCAGGACTTGAATTCCCCTGGCCATGGTTCTAGCAGGTGTAGTGATGGCAGGAGCCCCTCCTGGGAGTGCTGGTGGGAGGGATGCATCTGGAACATCTGGGGGGCACGGGCGCCTAGGTCTGCATGTGGTGGGGTGGAGTTTCGGAGTTGTGGGGCAGAGCCTGCATGCAGAGGCCGCAGCCAGACTTCAAAACTGGTCACTCTGCTCGCATGACAGTGGAGAGGAGACTGGCAGTCACCACCATGTCACTGTGGCACGGGACATGCCTACTCCAGCCTTCTAAGTGTGGATGCCGAAGGTCTCCTGGACGACTCTGCTCACTGTGGGTTGCCTGTCGTGTGCCAGCCCTGCTGCTGAACTGGGGGATCTGTGAGGAGCTCAGCCTTCCTGCAGGGAGGTGGGCAGCAGGCCCTGGGGCAGAGCCATGGCCCTCTCCCAGGGAAGGGCTTTTCTGTTTGTGAAGGTAGTATCCACCTTGGTTGGTGGAGGCTGACCCGGATTCCTGGGAGGTCTCGTAGAGACTCTGCATTCTGCATAGCAGGACTGCTTGTATCTTTCACTGAGACTTTCTGGGTCTGATTCCAGGGTGCCTGCTGCCTGGTGTAGGGTGCACCCCATGGCCCTTACAGCATCTGAAGGGTGCTGACCAGTGTGTTTCTGATTTGTAAAGTGGGGAGGTGGGTGCGAGGGGGAGGGGTAGTGCTGACCCGAGGGGAACAAGCAGCTTTTGAAGTGGGTGTGGGTGGGGAGGAGCTTCCTCGGAGAGAAGGGGAAGGAGAGCTTTGCCAGGGAGCACGTGCTCTAGTAATGAGGAGGAGCAGGTGGCCTCGTTTCCCTCTGTGCTGAGCATTGCTTGTCCAAACCAGTGAGATGCCACCTCCTTCATTGCACTGATCTGGGTAGAAAACACAAGACACAATAGGTGCTGGCCAAGGTGCCAAGAAAGCCGGGAGCTCATGCACGGTGGTGGGTTCTGAATTAGCACAGTCATTACAGAAAACACCACAGGGCGTGCTCAGAAAACTTCAACTAGAACCACGGTAGGATCCACTCTCCCGGTGCTTTGTGTGCGTGCAAAGGAAATGAAATCCGCATGTTAACTAGACACTCGCCCTGTTCACGGCTGCCACGGTGTGCGTTGACTTGAACGTCCCTTGGTGAATGGGTAAAGAAATACAGTCCATGTATGTGCAGTGGAATACTGTGTGGATATGAAGAGTGGGAAATCTTGTCATTGGTGACAACTGGACAAACCTGTAGTGTTAATGTTAAGGGAAATGTCAGGCACAAAAGATCAACACTGTATGAGCTCATTCATGTGCAGAATCTACAAAGTCCATCTCAGAGGCCGAGAGCAGGGAGCAGGCTGGGAGGCGCCATCAGCAGTTACACTGGAAAAATAAGTTCTGGTGTTGCATGGAGCAGTGGGAGGGCTGTAGCTATCGGTGATACATTGTGTCTCGAATGGAAACGAGAGGATTTCCAGTACCAATAAGAAGTGACGATCAATTAGGTGGTAGGTAGGTTAATTACCATTATTATTATCATTGTTAGTAGTAGTAGTAGTAGAAGTGCCAGGTGTTGAACCCAGGGGTGCTTAACCACTGAGCCGCGTCCCTGGCACCCTTCCCCCACCTTCTTCTTATTTTGAGACTAGGTGTTGCTAAGTTGCTTAGAGACTCACTAAGTTGCTTAGGCTGGCCTTGAACTTGTGAACCTCCTGCCTCAGCTTCCTGAGCCCGTGGGATGACAGGTGTGTGTCACTGCCTGGAACCCTTTCTTCTTCTTTTTTAATTTTTAAATTTGTTCTAATTAGTTATGCCTGACAGTAGAATGCATTTTGATACATCATATATAATGGAGTATAATTTCTCATTCTTCTGGTTATACATGATGTAGAATCCCACCCGTTGTAGTTATGTATGTACACAGGGTAATAATGTCTGATTCATTCCACTATCATTTCTATTCCCAGACCCCTCCCCTCCCTTCACTCTCTTCTGCCTAATCTAAAGTAACTCTATTCTTCCCTAGCTCCCCACCCATTGTGGATTAGCATCCACATATCAGAGAACACATTTGAAACAATCAATTCTGGGAAGAGTGAGCCTACAGAATGGGAGAAAGTCTTTACCACATGCACCTCAGATAGAGCACTATCTGTAGGATAAATAAAGAAATAAAAAAAAATTAACACCAACAAAACAAATAACCCAATCAAAAAATGGGCTAAGGAACTGAACAGACACTTCACAGAAGAAGAAATAACAATCAACAAATGTATGAAAAAATGTTCAACATCTTTAGCAATTAGAGAAATGCAAATCAATTATTCTAAGATTTCATCTCACCCCAGTCATAATGGCAATTATTAGGAATATAAGCAATAATAAATGTTGGCGAGGATGTGGGGAAAAAGGTACACTCATACATTGCTGGTGGGACTGCAAACTGCTGTAACGACTCTGGAAAGTGGTATAGAGATTTCTCAGAAAACTTGTAACTGAACCCTCATTTGATCCAGCTATCCCACTTCTTGGTTTATACCCAAAGGGCTTAACATCAGCATATTACAGTGATGCAACCATAACCAATGTTTATAGTAGCTCAATTCACAATAGCTAAACTATGGAATTGACCTAGGTGCCCTTCAATAAATAATGGATACAAACAATGTGTTATGTATATATGATGGAATATCACTCAGCCTTAAAGAAGAATGAAGTAGTGGCGTTTGCCAGTAAATGGTTGAAGCTGGAGAATATCATGCTAAGTGAAATAAGCCAATCCCAAAAAAGTAAAACCCTTTATTATTATTTTTTTAGTTGTAGATGAACACAATATCTTTATTTTTTTATTTATTTTGTGTGGTGCTGAGGATCAAACAAAGTGCCTCACCACTGAGCTATCACCCCAGCCCCTAATTACCCTTATTTGATCATTGCCCAATTTATACATGAATCAAAACACACATTGTACCTCATATACATGTATAATTACTGTGTCATTCAAATATCTTGGAAAAGTACAAGCACAAGAGGAAGGTGTACAGAAGAAGTCATCCCAGAGTTCCCTTCTGAGAGCAAGGGTTCCCAGCTTGGCAGGACCTCAGACAGAGCCTGGGGGCCTTCCCCGCAGCAGCACCATCCGTGTGTGCTCTTTTTAACAAAACTTCTAAATTCCATGTTTCTGTAGCATAACAGAGGAAAGGGAATGCAGGTAAAAATCTAAGAAGTTGCTGAACGTGGTATATTTCTTTGTGATGACAAATCATTCCCTTAAAGGTCTCTTTACGCTGAAGAGGAAAGATCATGATCGACCTCAGGAAGTTGAATATTGCTCCTGCATTCGCGAACACTGTGTTTTGGCTTCCCAAGTCATTGACTGAGTTCTTGCTGGAAAGACGAGATGTGTGCCATCCTTCCGTCTCTCCTCTCCTCTTCCTCGACTCAGCATTTCTTCCTTGTTAAACGCTGCGGCCTCCACCTTCCACGCTGAGATCGTACTTTCAAAGGGTGCTTTGTCCTCCAGTGACCCAGGTGGAGACCATGCTCACCATTTGCCCTTGGCCAGAGCTTCTCCATTCTCTGTCCTCCCTCCTCCCTGGGCTAGTGGGATCTGATGGTCAGGATTTTCTGCTGAGGATGGCCGCCTGTCAGGTGTTGTATTTCCATATTTCTTACAGCACTGGTCAGCCAGCAAACTGCTGTGGGATCACTCAGTTAATACGCCCCGGACAACCGTATGTGTCAGACAGGTTTCCAGGACAGACACATCTGCCTTCACAGACTGAGTTCTATTGAAAAGAGCATCCGGGATGAATGTGAACAAATCAGTAAAACCATAGAGCAACTGTGCTCCTGGAAGAAACAGCAGGTGGTACAGCAAGATGAGGGGCTGGTTCAGATAAGGAGGGCAAGTAGAGGTCTTCCAAGCAGAGATGACAGCTGGTGCAAAGGCCCTGTGGGCACTGAGCACGGGGCCTTTGAGGAACTGGAAGCCATGACTCAGGGTAGTAGTGGGAAGCCATGGGGAGCCAGGGCATGCCATGAGTGTGCTGGAGGCCCTAGGATGGCCACTGTGGGTGGAGAAGAGGTCAGTAGAGAGCATCGCACCTAGGCACCTGACTTCTGCAGGGTGCTGCCTGGGATGGAGCCCCCCAGAGCTGGGAGGAGTGGCAGACACACAGGAGCAGAATGAGTCTCAGACCATGGGGCCAGGAAGCCACCACAGCCTCTGAGTGTCAAGGAAGACAAGGCCAGGAACAGGCCCCTTGGCTTTCTTTGGGAGGCTCATCAAGGAGTAGGGGATGGAACTGGCTTGGAGATTAATGGGGTCCTGGTGGTGAGAAGGGGAGCCAGCAGGAGCAGCTGGCTTGGGAAGAGTGCCCTGCAAGGTAGCAGAGGATCAGGAGGCGGCTGGAGGGGCGGGTAGGATGAAGACAGGGCGCTGTGCTTAGGCCAGCAGTGGCGACCTTTGGTATGCGCTGTGCAGAGCTTCCAAGGGGCGGGAGTGGCTGATGGAGGGGCTGGATGCAAGTGCCCTGAGCTGAGGGGCAGGGCTCAGGTGTGTTGGGGCTGCCCTGGAAGTCTTGGGAATGCCGCTTTCCTTGTCTCATCCCTTGTCCAGGACGACCGTGTGGGGCCAGTCTCAGCTGATGGTGTGTCCTTGGTCACTTCTCTTTCCCTCCACCTTCCTCCCATTCTCCTGTCTTGGCTGTTTCTCCACTTTCCCTGCTTCTTCCTCTTCACACTCTGGGCTGCTCTTGTGCTTTCTTCATTGCAGCCTGAGTCGGGTGGCTCGCCGTCTCAGCATGGCTGGCTACACCTGTCTGGTCTTCAGGAGGAGGCAGAGGTCTGGCAACTGCTAGCCTGTCTCCTGCTTCAGGTGGGGAGTCAGTGGGAAAGCACAGAAGTCCTCTTAAAGGCATGTGTGCACACTGGTGGCTTCCCTTTTTATTTCTGTCTGTGTCTTGCCCTCACAGGAAGCCCCAGTGATTCCAAGGAGTGGAGGCAAGGGGAGAACCAGTCAGATTGGAGCAGCCCTTGCAGAGAGTTCTACCAGCACGTTGCAGAAGAAATATTTGTTTTTAACAGTGAATTGGAGGGATGGAAGGTAGCGCATTGACGGAGGCAGCCTTCCTGTGGGAGCACAGTGTCTGGCCTGGCCTTAGCTGCTCTCTGGTGGGGCAACCTCTGAGACCTCATGACCAGTGGCTTGGCCTTTCCTGTCTGAGGGGCAGGTGGAACAAGAGAGAAGCGCTCACTCTGAAACTGTAGGATGGGCACCTGCTGCAATGGGCAGCCCTGTGCTCCCTGCCACGACTGATGGGTGAGCCCGGTTCCCACAGTGCCAGGTTGGGCTGGCCCAAGATGCTTCCAGGTATTTCCATTTAAGAGAGGTGATTCTCCTTTTACTCTGCATGGAAAAGAAAGATCATTTTGTATTTGAAGAGATATTTAATCAGGATTGTAAATATAGAAGAGGTTGAAATTTGTATTTTTCAGTCTAGTGGTTTCCAAGCCCTTTTCTTTCTTTCCTTTAGCCACCACATTCTGCAAACAGAATCAAGTAGGGGAAGCTAAAGCATGAAGCAGCCAGTGCTGTTGCCTTGTAGAGGTGCTGAGGCCGTGTCCCTCTGTGCCTGTGCTCTCTGTACCCGAGCCCGTGTTCACCCGCAGAGGGCCAGGCCCTGCCATCCCCCTGCCCTACCCCCAGCCCCATCATCTCGGGCAGGTTTCCGCAGCTCACCAGGCACCCGTTTCCTCTCTGTAGTTGGACAGTAATGATACATCTGATCCGAGGAGGCTTTGTTAGGGAAGAAAGAGAAGATGCTAGGCGAGTGCTTGGTCCTGTGCCTGGCACTTCTCCACGGGAAGAAGGTCATTGGTGACTTTCTCCCATAGGGCTTGGGCCCCAGACCCAGCATCCACAACAGAGATGGCCTGTGACCAAGGGCAGGCAAGGTGTTCCCAGTGCCACTCACTGATGGGAGCCTGGGGGTCCCAGTCCTGCCGTGAGTGAGGCAGCAACCCTGTTCTCAGCAGCTCTCAGGCAGGGGACCGAGGCCCACGTAGCCCTGACGAGGTGCTTCATTCTGGTCTTCGCCTTGGCCCTGTGGAAAGGCGTGTTGGGGCTGGATCAGGAAGGCTCTGTGTGTCACGTGGTGAGCTTGGGCATCAGGTTGCAGGCTGCCACCAGATCTCTTCAGAAGAGTGTCCTGCTCAGCATGTTTGCTGCCAAGGTGGCCACTGGGTGTGGGTCAGAACAGCGGGGTCCATCTCAGGGAGAGTGAAGTGGAGGTGAGGGCACTAATGTCCTTTCTGTAACCCTACCTGCTTCGGTATTTAGTGGATAATTCTGGGTTTGTTGAGGGTTCCCTTCTGCTATGGCAATGTACCGTGTTCGCCAGGGAAGATGTTAAAGGTGCACAGCTCTTGGAGGAAGACAGTCGGCGTGGTTCTTCTGCCTGGCTCCTCAGTCTCGTGTTTTTACTCTTTTTCTAAGCTAGAATGTCCCTTGGTGGACATTTCCTGTCTTGCACGTAGAGGAACAGGAGACCCGAGGGGGTTTGCCCTGGCTGGCGGTGAGCGTGAGTGTGGCCACGCTGGGGGCCGCCCCGACTCCGGGTCCTTCTCTTTCCAGGTCCCGGAGCCCTCAGCGCACCTGTGTCCTGCTTTGTCACTCCTCTCCCTGTTCCATCCAGCAGCCGTCGTCACTGTGATTTTAAAGGCTGTACATTTACAGAACATTCCAGACAATATTCTTTGTAACAGACGTGCAGGCGCTGCCCGCTTTGCTGCTGGTGTTGTAAACACTGTTTGGTGAGCACTGCTTGACTCTGGGGAGAGGCTTTGTCTGAGTTCCAGCTCCTCTTCCAGGAGTGCTCCAGAGGTAGCCTTCTCTGGTCAGTGGACTGACACTTGTGGTCACACTGCTTTTCCAGAGGAATGGTGTCAGGCCTCAGCCGTGTGTGAAGATGCGACTTCACCCGCACTTCCCTAGCAGTGGGCTGGGCGTGGTCCTGGATGAAATGTGGAGGAAATCTTGTGGTCTTGAGCTGAATCAGTCCAGTTTGATTTTTGTTGTTGTTGTTGTTTAACAAAAGAGAAAAGAATATATTTAACAGTCTTTTGCAAAATCTTTATTTCTAGCAGAAAAATTAATGTGAACACCACCAGACTGGAAAAAATATGAAATTATTAGCAGTTTGTCCTGGACTGGGCTATTCAGAGTAGTGTTTTCTAGGTTAGCAGTTTATAATCCTTAATTTCTTAATCTCCTTTCCTTTGTGTGTCTCTCACCATCTTAATGTTAATTAGGTTGTTAAAATGGATGACAATATGCAGATGTGCCCATGCTGTCCTCCTTGACCTGTCTTCACTGTTTGGAAAGGGGGGATGCCCTTCCTGCTGATGCTCTGGGTCATTCGCTGGTCAGGGCTGAGCTCTGGTAGAGTCTCATTTAGCACATTTCCCTCCTTAGAAGATACATTGCTGTCCAATGTGATGTTTCAGATTCTTTTTGCCTTTAAATTCTTAGGGGAAAAAATTGCTGCTGGGCCCAGGTCTTAAACACATGCGGCTTTCAGGTGGCTGTTGGCTCTGATAATAGAAACCTGTGGCATTCATAGGGGATGGATAAAAACTCAAATTTCAGATAAGGCAGAAATGGGTCAAAGCATTTGAAAGCTTTTTCTTCCACTGACAGCATCCTTTCCTTGTTAAGGACTCTTCAATTTGAGTTAGTTCCCAGGCTTGTTTTGAGGATATGTCATGTGTAGAGAATGCCGGGCTGCTGAGGTCCCTGGGGGAGGCAGAGTGAGTGCCAGCCAGGTGCTGTTCAGAGTTCCTTCTTTGGGCCATGCCCTGGCCTCTGCGTTGAGGCCAGAGACAAGCATGGAGACACACGTCTTGAGAGAACAGTGAACCAAATTGCTTATTTTGATCTTTCCCAACATCACCGCTGGCTGCAGAGAAGAGCGCCGGGCCCATCATGGTCTGTCCTCTGTAAGCAGCTTATGTGAAGCATCTTGCAGAGCAGTGGTGTGTGCAATTTAGAGTGTGTTGATTCTGTTTTCCACCTTGACTTGAGGGAGTGAAACATGATACAGGAGAAGACGTCAGAGGACCCTTCTGGACTGGGGCTGGAGGGTGTCGGGCATTGGTAGCTGGAGAGGCAGGGTGGGGGTGAGCAGGAGATCTCAGGCAGCTGGCACAGGCGGGTGGGTCAGCCTTGCTGCTCTCAGAACCCCCCAGCACACCTCCAGCTCACTGTCACGGGCGGTCTTGGAGGAGGGCGCCGTCCTGGAAGGTGGTGGGAGAGGGCTGTGCTGTGGGCTGGGCTCCTGTAAGCTGGTGTGACCCAGAGGTGGCTTGATCTGTGGGAGATGAGGTGGGAGGATGCGGAGGGGCCGCAGTGGACAGTCTGGCTTATTTAAACATTTCTCCTCATGGTAATTGTTAATCAGATGTTGTTCATGCAAAAAAAAGTTCACAAAACTTTGAGCCACCACCGTGTGACCTGTGTCCTGCAAATGTATGTGTGTATCGTGTGCACACGTGTGCCGTGTCATCATATCCAGCCTCACCGTGGTGCGTTGGGACTGATCACCCGTGTTTCTGTTGCCGGTGCAAGGTAGTCTAGCCCCTGAGGAGCTGCACGTGATCACGTAGCATCTGCACTGCCATCACATCTGCCTATGTTAAAGCAATTCAAAAGTAGAAGGAAAAAAGTATGTATGGAGATGGCTTTTCAGATTTTATTTGTAGTAGCAAATGGAGAGCAGCTTAAATGCCAGTCAACAGAGAACACTTGTCAGCTTGCTAGGTGATAGTATATCATGGGGTGATTAGAAGCTGCCTAGTCCATTTTGTGTTGCTGTAGCATAACACCTTCACTTAATAAAGAGGTTGATTTGACAGTTATTTTGGTGCCTAGAAGGTCCAGCAACCTGATGTGGGCCCCTGGCTTCCTCACAACATGGCAGAGAAACAGGATAGGAACCAGCCATATGCAGAGGGGCAAACAAACACACCAGCCATATGCAGAGGGGCAAGCACACAGGGCAGCCTTGCTTTGTAGCAGCTCTCTCTTCAGAGGACTAATTTACTCTACATCATTCACTTCTGTGAGGCCCAAGCCACACTTCCATCCCAGCATTAATGCAGTGTGTGTGTGTGTGTGTGTGTGTGTGTGTCTTGGAGTGAGGGAGGGGGGAGAGCTAGTCACCTTCTTCTGGGCTCCACCTCCTAAGGGTTGTACCACCCTGGGGACCATGCCTCTAGCAGGTCATGTCAGACCACATCAGGAGGCACAGACCTGGAAGCTGTCTCAGTTCACTCTGTCTACACCTGCTCATAGACCTCCTGCTCACAGGCCTGGCTCCCACTGAGCATGCCCTGACGGGTGCTTTGCTGAATCTGCCACTTCCCCCCACTCCCCAATGATTGCCTTGTAGAGAAGTAGGCTGAGGCCTTGTGTCTTAATCTGCTAGGGTTCTGTGAGCCCCAGGGAGCCGACCTGCCCTTACTGGGCACCTGGACCAGCACAGAGGCTGCCGCTGGGCGTGGGGCGGGGCAGAGCAGTCAGCTCCTGCTCCACAGGTGCTGCGTTCTGCTGTTGCACCCTTCTTCCTTAGCAGCTGCAGAGCCAGTGGCTCCAGGAGGGTGTCAGGACCCCTTGCAGCCAGGCCTGGTGGACACCTCTGTCCAGGCTGGGGCTGTGCACAGCGAGGTGCCTCGTGCAGAATCTGTGATCTTCCCAACATCATTTGAGAAGCTTGTTTTCCTTCTAATTTTTTTTTTGTCCCTGATATATTGTGGATGCAAGGGAAATGCAAGGGTGAATTACTCAATATAGTAGCACACATTAAATAATCAAACTTGCATTGACACCAAACGGTTCATGCATAATTCAGGTCATTAAGACTCAGTGATTTGATTTATTAGGCAAAGCTATATTGTTGTGCCAAATGAAGCATCGTCATGAATGAGGGTTGAACAAGTGGCCAGAGTGTGCTGTTTGTGGTAAACTAATTAGGCTTTGATTGCTGCCTGCAAAATGCAAATGCACTAATTAAGCTGTTTTGATTTAAGAATTTCATCATATAGGTGGTCACCCATTCTCACTGTGCCCCGTGGCCAGATTCCCTCAGGAGGGTGACAGAGTTTGAATAGTTCCTTTGAATGAGGAATATGAATGATGCAAGTGCATTTGAAAGTGAAACTTCTTTAATTCAAAATTATGCCAAATTTCTGAGTGGAAGCCTTGCCAGATATGCAGGTTTTCTGGTCTGCCTGCTCGGGTCTTTTGCCCTGAGGTGGTGACGGCGGCATCTCTTATGGTCCCACTGGGAGTCGGGCTGGTCTCCTTTAGGTTGCATTTGTCACCCTTCATCTCAGGGCTGCCCACAACTGCAGAGAGCAGCCTTGCCCCCTCTCGTCTGTCCCCATCCATGAAGCCACCCGTTCTTTCTGAAATGGCTCACGTGTCATTTCCCCACGAGGTCTTTCCTGCTTCCTCAGGCAACTCTGTGTGCCACGTTCAGCACTTGGGACACAAAGGCCCATCCAGCAAGTCCTTGCTGGTGAGGAGCCAGGACACAATGGGGTGGATGGTTTCCACACATGACTCTCACACACACGCTCACACACTCACATGCTCACACACTCACACACACTATAGGTGAGTGTGAGGTTCAGAAGCAGCACCGCAGCTCAATGAAGAAGCATGTGTGTAAACAAACACCTGTCTGTCTCACTTGCCCAGTGAGGAAACTCCATACGTGCACACAGAAGTCACCTGGGACATCAAGGCGCGGGCCCCGCTCCGCCTCGTGGTGGAGAGCTGACCCCTTGGTTTCTCCTGCGTAATCCCAGAGCTTTGGGGCTGGAGATCAAGCTTCCTCAGGATTCTGGCCTCTATTTGTGTCTGCCTTTTTCCACAAATTCTACCCTTTCCCCGCGTGGGCCGGCTGGGCTGGGCTGGTAGCACCTCTCCGGGAGGAAAGGAGCCCTCTCCTGCTTTCTCACACTAGTGTCCGTTTTCTTGCCCCAGGGCCTTGTTCAGGTTGCCCTCCCCTCTGAATTTTCATCTGCAATAGGAAGAGCAGGGGAAGAGGTCCTCAGGCTTCCACCTGGTCCTTCCCTTTGCCTCCACGTGCCTAAGAGCAAGCTTGGACGTGGGCAGCCATTCCTGTGGGAGCGAGCGAAGGCAGAAGAGCAGTCTGCTGTCAAGAGCCAAGTGCGAGCACTGGACACTGAGATGTCCACTAGAAGGGAAGGGAAGAGGTCTTTCCTGGGCTGCTGCTTGTTCTCTGTCTGACTGACTGACTGACACCCTATGACTCACAGGTTTCCAGGGAAGAAAAGCTTATGTCCTGTCCTGGATGAGCTTCCCTGTGCACCTGAAGCCAGGAAGTGGGCACCATCACTAGGTGGCTTGGCTCCATATGCCAATGCCTTTTATTCCCTGATGGCTTACCTGCAGGCACTCACAGAAAGACTGCAGTGTCCCCTCCAGGAGCAGGCTTTGTGCTGGAGTCACCACACTCCTGGTCACTGACCCTTAGGTCATGTGCAGCCATCCCTCAGTGTCTGCGGGTGGGTTGTAGGACCCACGGTGGGCACCAAGTCCATGGGTGCCCCAGTCCTTGTGCCCAGTGCCTTGCTGCAGCTGACCCACACGCCACACACTTCACATAACCTCCAGGTCACTTGTCTTGCCTGAGCCACATGAGCACTATGCAAAGAATCATGCTGTGTGGGTTTGGGAGTAATGGCAAGAAGAGTCTGCAAGTGTTCAGTGCAGACGTGACTTCTTCCCCAGATATTTTTGAACTGGGGTTGGCTGAACACAGATGCTGAGCCTGTGAACTACATTCCTTGTGTTGACTCCAGGTAGCTTTGATCTCTGCTTCTCTTTTAGGCTTAAAAAACAACCGCACAATGCCTGTTTCTGAGGTGTTCATTTTATGTACGCTCTGCACATAGTAGGTGTTAAGTAAAGCTTTGGTAGTTAAGAATTGCATCCTGCACATAATTACTTACTGATTAATTTTCCTTTCCTTGACCTATTTAGACTGTAATTTAGGGTAAATCTAATAAAACAATCTGGAAGCAATTTTCTTGGGGTCTGCCTTTTGCCTGCCTTCTGGAACCCATTGGTCTTGCTAACCCTTACCAACTAAATTAGTTCAGTTCACTGTTTCAAGGGCCATTCACTGTGCTGGCCCCGGGAGAAATCCCCGCATCCTCCACGGCTGTCCTCAGGAGTCTGGCTTCCCAGGCCACTCGTCAACTGCACACCTAAGTGGATCAGCACCTTGGTTTCACACGGGCTCCCTCAGTGGGAAGGGGAGATGATCCTGAAAAAGTCAGGCACATGGACAGGCCAGGAATGTTGATGGAAGTGCGTCAGCAACATGGGGACGATGCCTTGCTGCTGCTCCAGTCTCCACCCTGTCTCTGGGGTCATCGGCTCCACAGATAGGGGAGCTGATGGCAGCTGCCCCTGTTGTTCAGGGGCTCATGGGCCAAGGTCTCTGTGGCCCTGCAGCAGAAGGGGCCTCTTCTGGGAGAGACAGCATTCCAGCCCCAGGGCTCCACCCCCTTTCTTTAACCTGGTGTCTGAGCCAGTCGCGGAGAAACACCTTGAGTGGATCCCAGGGCTGGGACCTCAGACTGCTGCCAGAAGTGCTGGACCAGGGTAAGAATCTAAAGGCTACTTGTCTCTGCTCAGTGTTCTGTGTCTCAGGCCTCCAGCGTTCAGGCCTCTAGGGTGTGTGTCACTGTCTCCTGCATTTGTCAGCTCTCTCTGAGCACAGGGAAGCACCGGGGAGAGCCGGGGCTGCACGTTGGGGCCTGTGCTGCCAGAGGGGCAGGACACGGACTGTCAACCTGCCATTGCTTTGTGTCTCACCAGTTTTAAAATGCCTCTGGCCCCTTCCACGTCTTGTTTCTTCTGTGTTCTTTCTTCCTTTATCCTCAGCATTGCAATCTCCTCCTCGTGTTACCTTGAATTCTAGTGCCTATCAATGATTGTCACTTTGTAAAATAAGAGAGTAGAAGAAAGTCAGCCTGTCCACATCGCCCCTTGTAATGTGAACAGAGTGCCATTGTTGGAATTTTTCAGGAAGGGGTCTTGTGGGTCAGTGTGTGATTGGCACAGGGATTTGTTATTCCTGCCAAGTGTAAGAGTTGAGTTGGGAAAATTAATGACCTGAATGTCACTATGGAAAGGTGTGCTGTTTTGATGCATAGAGTCACAAAAGCCACACTAGACAAATGACCAGCTGGAACATGCTGGTTCCACTGGGGAGGAGTCCATCGGCCAGCAAAGGTGTCACTTAGAGACAGCCACCTTGGCTGGCCTTCAGAGGAGGAGAGGAGGGGCTGTGGCATCAGTAGAGGTGTCGAGCCATGGCTGTTTCTCAGAGGCAGGGCCACCCTGCACTTTTGGTTTAGGGGGTGTGGTGGGGGGGTAAAGTGTGACCTCAGAGTGAAAGAACGCTGCGCCAGGCGCCATGTGTACGCGGCGGGTGGGGTGGGGGAGCAGTGAGTGAGGTGAGGCTGTGCTCCAGGGAGCTCGTCTCCCAGTGGGACGCAGGCACATGCACAGGAGAGTGAGGGCTGGCCTGGGACCAAGTGCCACATAGCCCGAGCAGGGCAGGCGGGTGCTGAGAGGGAGTGCAGGGGAAGGTTGTCAGAGCTGAGCCTCGGGCAGTAGCCAGCACCTGAGGCCAGAGGGTGAGGCAGGGAGGGGCAGCATTGGAGTCAGCAGGAGGGACGCTGAGCCTCAGGAACTGGGGAGAGCACCAGGAAGTGCCCAGGGGAAACAGGAGCCCGATGGCACGAGGGGCTCGTCCCAGCCCGAGATCATGCCAAGGACTGATCTGGCATAGTAGTGTGTAGCATTTGGAAACCCTTGAGGCAGGGGGTGGTGGGCACAAGTCCCCAACAGTGGCTCTGGTTTATCTAGGGACCAGATAGTCATTGCCCAGCCCACTCCATCCTACTCCACCAAAGATCTGAGCACCGCTCAGGCTCCCAGGGAGTGAGGTCAGAAGGGTGGCTGCCAAGTGACTTGGGCATGTGAACATGTGTGCCCGCGTGTGCCTGGGTATTGGGCTGTCCGCTGAACTCAACTGACAACTGGTAGACGTTTAGATGCCTGGGACGTGGGCTCCCAGCTAAGGTGAAGGAGTGGGCCTGCCCTCTAGCGCCCGGGGCAAGGCTTGCTAGAGAAAGTGATCCCTGAGTGCTCATCGACTGGGGTGCTATGCGTGGCATGGCTGGAGAGCTCCAGAGCCAGCTGGCACAGGGGGCCTGGCTTCTCCCTGTTCTCACCCTGGTTCCCTTCCTCTAGGTTCCCGTTCCATTCATTGGTATTTGTGTCTGTTGTGCTCAGAACCTGGACTCAGTGTCCCCACGGTGCTTGTCTATCTGTCTGTCGCCTGCTGCCTCCCAGCCCTTCAGATCCCAGCTCACATGCCCTGTCTTCTGATCTGGCTCAGGTGCCTCTGTGTCGTGCCAGGGGAGCTGCCAGGCCTCTGTCAGAGTGCCTGGTGCACTCTGACCCCTGCCCGTGGATCCTTGTGGGCGGAGACGGTTTCTCATCGCATCCATGCCCCCAGCTCCCCGCACATTGGCTCTTCAGTAAATGCTTCTCGACTGAGAACACCAGCCTACAGATGTGGCCTCAGAAGCTGCAGGGAAGGGCGCAGCAGGCAGCCAGGCAGCCTTGGGAACGGCGACCTCTCCACAGTGGCTGCTGGTCCTCAGGCTGGGAGAGTGTCTGCACGTGCTCAGCATCCCTGGCTGTAGCACAGGGCCCAGTGCCAGCCTCAACAGGTCTGCAGGCTCCGGGTGGATCCCCAGCACCTGTGGACTTGTTCCTGAGTTCTGTCTTCACAAAAAATTTGAATGATCTTAGGATATTAAAAAAAAAAAAAAAAAAAAGCCTGGGCCCATGCCAGCCTGAAGGAGGATCGGAGGGGCATCTTTCTCGCCTTTCAAGCGCTGTGGCATGACTGAAACGTGCTGGCCTCTGACTTGGACCCCTCTCGAGGTCCTGTTTCTCCAGCTGGCTAAGTACTGAAATCACCTGCAAGGTGAAACACCACTGCTGCCTGGGGACGTCCCCAGTGTTTGGTTCAGCTGGTCTGGAACGTGGCCTTTGTGTTGAGAGTCCCCAAAGCTGCCATGATGGCGCCACTGCTGCCAGCTGAGCTCCTGCTGCCAGTGAGGGTGTGCAGATAAACCAGATCTCCCCACAAACTAACCTCCTCCTCCACACCCCAAGTAACACCCCACCTCTCTGCCCAGCATGGCCCTGTGATCCGAGAGAAGAGGCCCGTGAACCCTGTGGCTGCGGGCTCCCTGCTGAAGAAGGTGCTCCCAGCTCTGTCCTCTGTCTGGGTGGGGAGAAGCAACTGAGCAAAGGCAGCGGTTTAGCTGAGCTGAGAAGATGGAGGCCAGTGGTAGGGAAGGCTGCAGTGCTGAGATTGGGGTGCAGAGGCCAGGGGAGGACCTAAGCACTGCAGAGTGCTTGCTGGGGTCACTGTGAGCCCAGGGCTCTATCCTAAGGGACACATCTGTGGGTAGAAGCCCTAAAGGCAGAGTGCCACCAGGTCAGTGTCAGCTGAATACACAGGGGTCAGCCAGGACTGGGAACTTTCTGCCTGAGCAGCCGGTGGAGAGACCTCATGGAATGCCCAGGCTTCAGAGGGAGGGACTGTGGAGGAGTCGGCCTTCCTCGCCAGCTGCCTCGCTCCAGACTTACCTTCAGAGAGTCAGAAAGAGCATCAAAAGAGATGAGCTGGACTGCAGGTAACTGAGCTGCCAAGTGAGAGGGGACTCAGACTTTCCAAAGGAAGGCAGCAAAACTGAGACGCAACAACCTAAAACTCACAAAAGCAATAGGAAAATAGGAATCTTCCTGTGAGAGAGGCTGGGCAGTTAGCAGACCCTGGAGTGGTAGGGATGATGGTTTCGGCATGCACAGACCTCCAGGCAGTCACTGCTGGGGTGACTGTGCTCAGGGACTTGGAGGAATGGAAGGAAAGAACATGTAGAGCTGAAAGTGTGGCTGAACTTGTATCTAGAACGTGCAGAGAGATTCATAGCTCACTAACAAGAAGACAGCCCGACTAAAACCATACAGAAGTCTGAATGAACATTTCACAAAAGAAAGTAAGTGGATGGCCAGTGGGGTGAAAGAAGGTGCTCGTATCACAGACTTTCAGAGAAATCCATGACACACCATGACTGGACCCTCCTGTGCAGCACTGCGAAGCGGGGCGGTGCAGCTGCTGGTGGCTGCCCGAGGGGGCGTGGCCACCTTGGAGACAGGGCTGGCTCTCAGAAGCTGCGCGGGCAGCTCCCATGCAGGGCAGCAAGCCCACCCCAGGCTTGGCGGGTGAGAGGCGCCCAACATGGAGCCTATCCTGTATCGTCTCACCCTGGGAATTCCAGAACAGGCAGCCCCCCTGTAAGATGGGAGGAGACTGCTGCTGCCTGGAGGGAGGTGGTGGGCTGTGAAGCGGGCAGGGGGGTCTTGAGAACCGTGGCCTCAGGGCCCCTTGCTACCTGCCTCTCTGGCCTCCAGTACTCCTCCTTCCTCGACTGCTCTGCTTTGGCCAGAGCACACAGCAGGCTGCACGCAGCTCCCTGAACAGGGCGATCTGTGTCTGTTTCCTTTTCCCAGCGTGTGCCACCCGCCTAAAAAGTCTTTCTTCCACACCTTCCTCCTTGCAAGCCTCTTGGCCCTGGCTGACCTGGTGCCTGGTCCTCTGCGTGTCTCCAAGAGGGCCCTTGGTTGGTTAAAAACCACCACTGCCTGGGGACTGTCCCCAGCGTTTGGTTCGGCTGGTCTGGAACGTGGCCTTTGTGTTGAGAGTCCCCAAAGCTGCCATGATGGAGGCACTGCTGCCAGGCTCTGCCATCTCAGGTTTGTGCTCTGTGGTGAGAGTCCCTGGCCCAGGCCCTGTGTTTCCACCTCTGTGTTCTTGGGGACTGCAAGCCCAGCTGGAGGTGACTTGAGAGCGAATGCTTGGAGGGGAGTTTCACAGAGGCAGCCAGGGGGACAGGGCTTCAAAGGTGAGGGCTGCGTTCTGGTAGAGGAGAGGAGTCAGCCTGGGGGACCTTGCGGGGAGTTCCACCACTAGCTGGTTCTCATGGGTAGGCGGTTCAGTCGGCACTAGGCCCTGTGGACGTTTACAAGGAGGGCGTTTTGGAACTTGGTGTCGAGGTGACACACAGTTCCCGTGCTCCTGCCTGCACCCCTGGTACCTTGTATATTAAAGATTCTGAGAAGTGACTCTGAGAAAGGAAATTAATTTTCCTTTGTTGCTGACTGATTTCGATCTCAACTCATTACGGTCTGACACAGGAATCTTCTAAAACCAAATGGAACAGTATCCTAGAAATCAGTAGACACGGCTAGTGAGCTGCCACTTTTGTGAGAACTTCCTGTATGCACTGTGCTTAGAAAAACAACACCCCCAGGTGCTGTGGCCCCTCCGTCCTCCGGAGCCTGAGGCAGCCCAGGGCGGGTGGCTGGGAGGAGGCTGGCTGGCTGGCCCCACCTCTCCCTGGCCAGGCCACAGCTCACTTGATGCAGCAAGCCTCCACTGGCCATTTCCTGCACTCAGCAGAGAGCTGCCCCTTTACAGATGTTCAGGTGTGTGATACAGTACTGTCCACCGTATGATGCCTGCTGGACAGCATCTTGTGTAACCAGAACATATGCTTGTTAAATAGCGGTTCCCCATTTCCTCCTTCCCCGGACCCTGGGTGCCACCCTGAGCTTGTTCCTCCTAAAGCTCACTGTGTTAAATCCCTCACCTGGGCAGAAGCACACAGGACTTGTGTTTCCCTGTGCTTGCCTTACTTCCCTTGGCATGATGGCCTCAGGTCCACCCAGGTGAACATGTGGTAGGACCTCCTATTTCTAGAAGTCTGACTGATACTCCTTTGTGTACTGTATTTTGCTGGGCTGTTCATTGCCCATGGACGTTTAGGTTGCTCCTCTGTCTCTGCCATTGTGAATGAACATGGAAGTGTAAGTATCTCTTCAGGACCCTGATTTCAGTTCTTTTGGATAAATACCCACAAGTGGGATTGCTGGATCATATAGAAGTTCTATTTTTAATTTTTGAGGACTCTCCATCTTATTTGCTATAGTGGCTGTTCCATTTTACATTCTCACCTATAGTGTTTAAGGGTTTTAATTTCTTTAACTTCAGGAGTACTTGTTATTTTTATATTTTTGAAAATAATCATCTTAACAGGTGTGAGCTAACATATGTCAGTGAGGTTTTGATTTGCATTCCCTGATGCTGAGTGGACTTGAGTGTTGCCTCATACATTCTTTGGCTTGTCTTCTTGGGAGAACTGTGTCCATTTACCTCTTTTGCCCATTTTTAGTTGGTTATGTATTACTCTATTTTGTACGTATTATCTATTTATTTTGTTAGTTGTAGGAATTCCTCATATATTTTGGATTTTAATCCCATATTAGATAGGTGGGCACTACCTTCTCCCTTTCTCAGGTACTCTATTCACTGTGTTTTTTCTGCTGTGTACCATATTGGTCCCATTGGTCTATGTTTGCTTTTATTGTCTTGGCTTTGGGGGCCACAGTTAAGAAATCATTTCAGTCCAGTATCACAAAATCTTTACCCTATGTTTCCTTCTGGACTCACATTTAAATCCTGAGTGCATGTGGAGCTGATTTTTGTGTGTGGCCTCAGAGTGTCTAATTCCAGTCCCTGGCATGTGTGTGTATCGTTTTCCAGCACCATTTGTTGAAGAGTCTGTCCCTCCTCCCTGTGTACGCGTGGCACTTTGTGGAACATCAGTTGAGTGTGTGGATTCATTTATAAGCCCTCTGGTTTCGGCAGGTGCTCTTCTCTTGGGTTTTTGTTGCTGTGGTGGTGGTGGTGGTGCAGGGATCAAGCCCAGGACTTCACACATGCCACAGCACTGCATGCCCTGTCCCTGGACCCTGTCCTCTATTCTGTTGGTATACATCTGACTTCAAACTAGAATCATGCTGTTTTATTATTGTAGCTTTGCAATGCATTTTGAAATCAGAAAGTATGATGCCTAAACTTTGTTCTTTTTTTCAAAATTATTTGAACTATTCTGTGAATTTTAGGATTGTTTTTATTTTTCTGTAGAAAACTATCATTATTTAGATGGGGATTGCATTGAATCAATAGATCACTTTGGTTAACATGAATATTTTAATACTATTAATTTTACCATTGCATGAACACGGGATGTCTTTCCGCTTATTTGTATTTTTAATTAATTTCATCAATGTTTTGTATTCTTTAGAGTACAAGTCTTTTATTTCCTTGGTTATGTTTATTTCTAAGTTTTTAAAAATGTTATTTTAAATGGGATTGCTTTTTAAATTTCTTTTTCTGACAGTTCTTAGTGTTTAGAAATGCAACTGATTTTTATGTGTTGATTCTGTATCCTGCAATTTTACTGAATTAATTTATTTGTTCTAGCAATTCTCTCCACCCCACTGAAAGTCTTTAGTGTTCTCCATGTGTGAGATCATGTCATCTGCAAACAGATAATTTTACTTATTTTCTTCTAATTTGGATGCCTTTTTTTTTTTTTTTTTTTTTGGTCTAATTGTTCTGGCTAGGATTTCTAGTTTTGTGTTGAATAAAAGTGGCTAGAATGGAAATCCTTGCCTGGTCTTGCCTCATTCCTAATCTAATAGGAAAAATTTTCTTGTTTTTTTTCTTTTGCCATGGGATATGATATTAGCTGTGGGTTTTTCACATATGAACTTTATTATGCTGTTTAGAGTTTTATATTATGAAAGGGTGTTAAGTTTTGCTGAGTGTTTTTCTGCAGCAGTTGAGATGATTATGGGATTAAATGTGTTCCAGCACATTTATTGACTTCCTGGGTTGAATTGTCCTCTCCTCCTACGAGTAAATCCCACTTGGTTGTGGTGTGTGATTCTTATAATGTGGTCTTGAGTTTGGTTGTTAGTATTTTCTTGAGGATTTTGCATCTCTGTTCATCTGGATATTAAATTGTAGTTTTCCTTTTGTGTAGTATCTTTGTTTGGTTTTGGTGTCAATGTTGGCCTCATAAAATTCGTTTGGAAGAATTCACTCCTCTTCAATTTTTTGAAAGAGTTCAGATGGTTGACATTAATTCTTCTTTGCATGTTTGATAGAATTCACCAGAATAACTGTCTAACCCTGGAATTTCCTTGATTGGGAAATTTTTTATTACAAATTCAGTTCCTTACTAGTTGTAGTTCTGTTCAGATTTTCCATTTCTTCCTGATGAAGTCTAGTTTCTAGGAATTTGTCTATTTCTTCTAGACAGTCCACCCATTGGTGTATCATTGTTCATAGTAGTCTCTTAATGTTTTTATTTCTGTGTCCTTGATTACAGTATCCCCTCTTTTATTTCTGATATTAATTATTGAGCCATCTTTCCTTTTTTTAAAATTTAGTCTGTCTAAAGGTAGGTCAGTTTTGTTTATCTTTTCAAAAGTCCAATTCTTTGTTTGGTTATTTTTCATGTGTTTTTCTATTCTACATTTTTAAAATTTCTGTTCCAATCTTTATTATTTCCTCCCTTCTGCTACCATTGGGATTACTTTGTTGTTATTTTACTAGTTCCTAAAGGTAGATTGTTTGAGGTCTTCTTTTTCTCTGGTGGGTGTTTACTGCTATGAACTTCCCTCTTAGTACTGCTTTTACTGCATCCCATGTTTTTAGAATGCCATGGTTTTGTTGTTTGTCTCAAGGTATTTTTTAATTTCTTCTTTGACCCATTAGTTGTTCAGGAGTGTGTTATTCGTGTATAATTTTCTCTTTTCCTTCTATTGATTTCTAGTTCCATTCTACCAAATTGGAAAAGACCCTTATGATTTCATCCTTCTATTTTGCTATGACATGTTTATGACCTAATGTGTGGTCTCTCCTAGAGAATGTTCTGTATGCACTAGAGAAAAATGTAAGTTCTGTTGCTATTGGGTAGAATTTATGCCCATTTGGTCTGTAGCATTGTTCAAGTCCACTGATGATTAGTTTTCGGTTTGGGTGTTAGCCAATATTGAAAGTGGGACTGTTATTTTATTGCTATTTCTCCTTCCATTGTTGCCAATGTTTGCTTTATATATTTAGGTGTTCTGATGTCACCTCTTATAGTTAAATTGACGCTTTTATCATTATATAATGAACTTATTAGTTTCATGGCAATTTCAGATTTAATGTCTATTTTGTCTGGTATAAGTATAGCTACCCCTGCTCTTTTTTGGCTTCCATTTTCATAAAATGTATTTGTCCATCTTTTCACTTTTAGTTTTAGTGTGTCTTTGCAGCTAAGTGGTCTTAACCTCTGTCTTTTGTTTCCTAATCTATATACAGTGGGAATAACAAGTGCTCCAGAAACATTAACTGCTCCTACAATTATTTCTTGCTTGATATTAATTTTTTAACTTTGTATTTTGCAAGAATTTCAGATTTAATTAAAAAAAAAAAACCCTGCAGAATTAGTTCAGACAATTTCCGCATACCTATCACCAAATTTCTCCAAATGTTAATCTTAAATAACCACTGCAAAAGCATTAAGATCAGGAGGTTAACACTGATGCACTTCCTGTAACTAATGACTGACGTTACTCAAGTCTCATCAGTTGTCTTAACTGTTGTCCACTTGCTGGCTTGGGACTTAGTAAGGACACTGTGCATTTGTTGTCAGGTATCCTCTGGCTCTGTACTGGGACAACTCCTCAGTTCTTTGTTTCATGATCTGGACATTTTGGAAAGTGCTAGCTGGGTAGTTTTTAGAATGCCCCTCAATTTAGGATTGTGTGCTGTTTCCTTACTGTGGAGTTCGGGCTGGAAGAACCCAGAGTGACGCATGCCCTTCTAGGGTTTCTTCCCATGGGAGTGATATGTGCCTTCTTCTCATGCCTTGTTCCTGGCGATGGTCACCTTTGTCACCAAGTGGCATTTGGTGTCCTTTTGCACTGAGAAGTTACTGGGTTTCTTTTTGCAGGCGACATGGGAGGGGCCTTGGGACTAGGTAAGCACCCTGCTTCTCTTCTGCCTCACTTGGGTCTCAGTATTGGGAATGACCCTTGCAGAGCTCAGCAGTTTTTACTTTTCTTACTAATATCAGTTAGGAGTTGTGGATGTTTGCTTCACTCTACGGGCCAGAGTCCATTGCTATCATTTAATTGTTGCTTTGATGTCCCAGACTTGACCTTGGGATCTCCTCATGTTTCAAGGGAAGGCTTTCCCTGTTTCCTTCAAGTGAATAGAAAGGGTTACCCTGTGCGTGTGTTTGAAGAATGCTGTGACGAGACAGTTCTGCCTGTTCCTTATTGGTTGTGTTAATTCCAAATCAGCACTTTTAGCCTTTGAGTTGGAATGCAGAGGTCTGTACGCTCCTTGCCACGCTCCGTGTCCTGCGTGTGGTCTCTTGCAACTGTTGGTTGCTTTGCCAGCATTGGCCCAGCCACCTTCCTTCACTGCTGAGTTGCAACTTGGGGTTCTAGAGAGAAAGTGCAAGTCGGGAATGCCCAGTTCTCCCCCTTTTCTGCCTCTTTTTTCTGGTAGTTACCCTGATTTGCGTGGAAAGAAACATGGCGGATGCATTTGGTTTGGAAACACATTTCCATTCCTGCATACTGCATCACCAATCACGAGTTTAGACATATGCTCTTCCCATTAGCTGCTTGCTGCACGTGTTTACCAGAAGTGTGCCAGGACCTAAAGGCTATCTCTGTTACATGTGGAAGCAGTCATCCTAACTAGGCATCTTTATAAATGTCCTTCATAGGCCATTAAATATAAATCTCTGGAGAACAAAACATCCCCTTTCTCAAGAATTTGCTTTATGTTTGATATTTGTTTTATGTGTTTGAAGGCAACAAGAAAAAGCTACATCGACTACATTTTACTATGTGGTTGTATGGGTGGGACCTGGCCAGTCTGTTTTTCCAGGTCTAAGCAGAAGGTATTGATGGGGGCTTGTCATTTGGAGCATTCTGTGCCTCCTTACCTATGTCAGGAGAGGAAGATGGACCACTAAGATGCCCAAGGGAGAATCAGGGGCCCTGGTAACCTTTATGGCCTCTGATGGTGGGTGGAGGTTTAGGTACATCCATGTGGAATATGAGCAACAGAGGATACAGAACTCGCAGGACCCAAGTTCCAGTGCTCTGGTCCTGAGCAGCTGCTCTGCCCATCTGCTAGGCCATGTGGGGATAATAGAATTGTCCTTTGCTTTATGGCTCTGGCTTTTAAAGTTTCTAAATGCCCCTTCAGCTCGTCCCTTGTGTGAGCTCTTAACCGGTTTCTTTCTCTCGCTCACATCTGGTGGTCCCTATGACTTGTGCTGTTTAGGACACTGTGATTGGTGTTCAGCATTCCCCTTGATCCCTTGCATAGAGTGGTCACTTGTGCTGTTCAGGACACTGTGATTGGTGTTCAGCATTCCCCTTGATTCCTTGCATAGAGTGGTCACAGAAGGTCTGTGTATGGCATTGTGTTTTAACCACAATTGAAGATTGGGAAATAGCAATCAAGGATTGCTTTCATGGCTTCTATCCTGTCCTGTGGAGGAGACATCACGTGAGTCCCCTTTTCCAGGCTAGATCCTGCTCAGATTGTGTGTAAAGGAACCCCCAGATTCATTTTTCTTGTTAAAATTCTCCCCTTCTTTTGAGAAGGACAACTGATTTGTGGAAAACAGACAGCACTACAGTAGGAGTTCAAGGGTGGGCTTGGTAGCAAATGCTTTTTATCTTTCTTACATAGGAGAGTATTGACTCAGAACAGCCCTTTGGTGGAAGAATGAGTTGAGGAACATGCTCGAAGTTGGGCATGTTGGTTGCCTGTCCTCAGAATTCCTGTGTGGCCTCTGTAACTTGCTTGGAGGCCAGGTGTTCTCCAGGTGGCACCAACAGAGCTGGCAGGGTGTGCTAAGCCTTCAGTCCTCTCTCATTCAGGGTTTACCACCCCTGGGGGTGGGTAAGCTCGCCCGCTCTCAAAGCTGGAGAGGTCCAGGGTGCTGCCTACACTGGGTCTCTGGACTCTTTGTCTCCTCCTCCTTTTTCTGTCCACCTGTGATGGAGATAGGATGACCATGGGCAGGGACTCAAGTGAAACAGGAAGGCATGTGCCTTGGTCACAACTTGGCCCTGTTTTGGGGGTACAGCTCCAAGCCCTTGTTCTGCATCTTGTTTTAGTACTGATGATTCCTGTGGTGGTTTATTGACTCTTCCCTAATCCTAGCTTACCTCTGGCTTCATGTTTTCAGCTGACAAAGAATATTGTTCCTTTGTAAGTTATATTATTTAGTTATTCTTACTCTTTGGAGTGACTGTGTCTTAGGTGAGTGTAATTAGAAAAGCATATTTAGCACACAGGGGATAATTTTCTTTTGCAGCTGTGCATTAAAAAAAAATAGCATCTGCAGGACTATAAAACTTCCATTTATAATAGGGACTTGTGCTCCCAGAAGCTAGAAGCTGTAATCCTCTGAAAGCCCTGAATATGAATGCCGAAGCTGTTTCTCTCATTTGTTTGTTTATTCCGTGAGTGTTTTATCAACTCTGTCCATTGGGCAGCATGCCGGGCTCTGTGCTACGTCCTGCCCTGGAGGAGCTCTGGAGTGGCCTGGCCTTGGATGGGCCAGGAGGCCTGTTTTACAGTGCACCATGGCTGGTGGGGAGCGGGTGGTTGTGGTTGGATTCTGCTACCGGCAGGCTGCAGAGTTAACTGGTAAGCCACAGATCCCAGCCAGTTTGCTGTTGGCCCTACAAGACTTGGAGGGCAGCACCCAAGGGTGATGACGGTGAGTCAGAGCCTCAGTACAGTGCTGTTTCGGGGTCACTGAAGTTGAGTTTGCTCTGCCCGCAGTGGTGGCAGGCGGTACTCCACTGGCCTGTTGAGAAGCGGGGTCAAGGGTGTGGCACTTGGCTTGGCCATGGATGGGGACCCTCCAGTGTGAGTGGCAGGGCTTGTGGGTGCCTCACTAACACCTTTCTTGTGCGTTATCAGTTTAGAACAACTGCGAGGTGCATGCAGGTGTGGCATGTTTACCTACCTTGCTGGGGCGCTGAGTGCTTCCATGTAGTCACCAGCAGGGCAGAGATGACAGCCTGGGGCAGGGCTGCTGGAGAGCGGGAGGGGGCGGAACCCACAGGGCCCATCCTGCTCCCCATCCTCCCTGTCAGGAAAGTTGTCCTGTCCCTTCATCCTCAGCACACTGGTTCTCAAAGTGGGGTCCTTGGACCAGCAGCCCAGGTAACCTGACCTCCTGGAAATGTGAACTCTCAGGCCCCACACAACCTGTAAGCTGGGAACACTGGAGTCTGGCAATCTGTTAACCAGGCTCCCCGGGGGATTCTGTTGTCAGCTCAAGGGTAGGGCTTCCCTTTGAGGGATGTGCTGTGAATATGCTGCTGGAGGGCACAGTGATGACCCCTGGACCTCAGGATGGACTGGAGAGTGTGTGACATCTTTCGAATGCATATGAAGGGTGGAGAACTGGTTCCCTTAGCCCTTGTTAAGCCTCATTTCCCTCACTTGTGGAGCGAGCTAATGTGTTCTTCTCTGTGGGAAGGTCTTAACCCTACAAGGGCCGCACAAAACAGCTCCACGCATCAAGGTGCTCATTGCAAGGGGTCCTTCCCTTACTCTTGTTCTACTGCCTGCGTTGGGTATCCTGGAAGTTCCTAAACATGGGAGAGCAGTTCCTAGAAGAGAAGAAGAAATTCTTGGTGTTGGACTCAGCCTTTGTTTTTGCAGACAGGAGCCCAGCAGAGAGCTTGGACCAGCACTTACTAATCTCTTCTGGTCAGTTTTCATCCTGGGCTTGGGCACAGCCCATGTGTGGGGAGGAGACAGGATGGATGGGATCCAGCTCTGGCCCACTGCACCAGTCAAAAGACAGTTGTGTGGAGCAGTTATTAGATTGATTCCACTGCAGAGATAAGGGAACAGAGGCTCTGGGGGAGTAGCTGTTTACCCAGGGCCAGCCAGAGCAGCAGAGGTGCCCTTGCTGCGCAGCACTCAAACAAGGAAGCTCGCTGGAGTGAGCAAGCAGCAAAGGCCACAGGCAGGACGAGTCACTGAATAACTGAAAAGATCAACAGGAGGAAATTAAATCAGGAGCAGGCTGGGACCCATGAGGCAGGAGGCTTTGCAGCCCCACACTGTGACCCTGTGGGCCCTCCTCTGGCCTGGATAAAGTTCCTGACCTGGTCCATTCTGGCTTCACAGAGTTGCTGTTCCTGAGGGGTGCAGAGGAGAAGGAAGGGCAGGAGGCAGCTAAGATTCTTAGACTCTGTCCTGGGGTTGTTTTTTACTGCTGGCTGAGCCCCAGTTATACCAATTGAAAAAGCAGGTCTTTCTTGGGAGGATTAGGAATCTTTTTAGAAGCAGCAGCTGGAACTGTCCTTGGAGTCTGCATGTGCTCAACAAAGTTGCTGCTGTACACACTTTACATGTTTTTGATCATTTTTTAAAGTCACAGATCCCAGTGCACTTAATTTGTTGATAATTTCTCCCAATGTTTTATTTCAAGTTATTTCAAACACAAAGTTAAAAGAATAATGCAGTGATTATGCCAGTTCTCTCCCTACCCGAGCCTCTCTCTGTGTATGCATGTTTTCTTTCCCACATACACACACACACTCTTCGGGGGGCCCGTGTGAAAGTCGCAGACCTGGTCTTCTGCTGACCTGCGTCTTCACATGCCTTCTAAGAACAATGACATTTTTCTAAACTACAGCTACCTTGCCCGTGAACTTTGAGATTGGTGTAATGTTGTCTGATATTCATTTTATATTCACATTTCTCCCATTGTCCTCAAATATCTATCTGTTGTTCGTCTTTTCTTCCTTTTGTAAGGGACGCACACCTCTGTCTGCCCAGTCATCCTCCCAGTCTCTCTGTGCAGCTTGCTCTGTGATGTTTTCTTGGTCTGCTTTTGTTGTGTTCCCCTGACAAGAAGCTGGAATAGATCTCATTGCCATGCTGAGGACCTCTCAGGTTGTGTGACCACCCAAGGGCTCCTTCTGCCACCTCCCAGGGTCTGGTGGGTCAGGAGGGGCCCAATGTGGACTCATGGCTTGGTCCTGGATCCAGGGCCATCCTCTCTTCTTCTCTGAACTTGGGTTCCTCAGTTGAAAAATAAGTCCTCTGTTTATTTCTAACTTTTTGTTGCTAAATTTGTTTACTCCTTGATACGAGGAGCCTGGGAGGGGTCCTCAGTCCAGCTTGCTGGCAGAGTGACCCTGACAGGTGGGGATGTTGACCACCTGTGCTCCTAGACAGCTCGTTGTTCCACAGGGTTATTCAGACTCTTCTTTGTGTGTGCGTGTTTCCCCTGCTGGGCTTACTGTGCTGAGGGTATTGGTTATCCCAGCTCTTCTGACCTCCCTTCTTCAAGGTCCAGGGATGGACACCATGGGAGACAGGAATTCATAGTGTGTTTGGGGTGGAACTGGGTCAGGGAGACTCAGTGACTGAGGGCTTGTTTTCCTCTGCTGTTGTCGCTGGGGCTGGTCTTCCTTGCAGGATGCACTTATAGACAAAGACTTCCTAGAAATTGCCTTGGCAGCAACAGAAGGAAAGGCCAGCCCCAGCCTAGGTCCCACCTTTGAGTGGGTACGTTCATCATGGTTCCCGGAGAGCTGTCTCCTTGTGGCCCAGCACACTTCCGGAGAGTCCTGCAGCTCCCGTTTTACCCCTTCCAGGTGCCATCACAACTCTCCTCCTCCAGACAGTGGGTCACATCCCTGGTAGATACTTAGGGGCGATGACACAGACAGAAGGCCTTGTCAGTGTGCTCGTCGAGGTCAGGCATGACCTCACCCTTGACCGCTGACCGTGGCGTGTCAGTGGGTGTGAGGGTGGTGTTCTGGGCCCTCACGCTGCACTTTGTCAGAGCTCCACCTTCCGATTTCTGAGAAGCATTGTTGGTGTGCACTGTGGTCGTCGTTCCGCACCAGGTGGTAATTGTTGTGGGCGTTCTTGGCTGGTGGGGTGGGTGGTCAACAGTTGATGTGGACTGGTGTTGCCTTCAGTCTTGGAGGTGTTCTCATGCTTTGGGGCTTCCTCCTCTTTATGTACATGGGTTGTCAGCAGGGGAGCGGGAAGAGACGGTGACTCCCGTGGCTCCACCCTTTGGGGGCGTCTCAGAATCCTCCAGGCAGCTGTAGATCCCACAGCATATTCAACCTTTCCAGCACCCCACTTGATGTTGGTGGGTTCTTGCTCCTGGGAGGTGGACATGGGTTTCTGTTGATCACGAAGTTCCTTTGCATCCTTGTTGGTCCCTTGAGTGTTGCCATAGAGTCAAATTGGAACCTGCAGACCTTGTAGTTGTTCAGTGAAGAAATCAACAAAAAGTGAAAGTGAGCCTCATCGATGGCCACGAGGTTACTGTCCAGAGTCAGAGGCAGCTCTGGTGAGCAGGTCCGATCCAAGTGCTCTGACCTGTGCCGTGGCTGTGGGGGTGTGGCTGAGCAGAGGGGAGCGGAGTGCTCCTGCACTGAACCTTCATTTTTCCAGATGCCCTGACCCCAGTTCCTCACTTCCAGGGCATTCTGTGGCTAGTGGGTGAACACAGGCTTGCTTGTGGATGTGTCTGGAACACTAGCTACTCAACTCCTGGGCACATTGGATCATAATTTTCTTACCTATAAAAAGTGGGTAATAATTAATATATTTTATTATGTTTTTTAAAATAGCATAATTCAGGGAAATCTTCCCACTCTTTATCTGATACACTCACAGCTCCCCCAGGTAAGAACTCACTTCTTACTCAAACATCCTGACCTTCTCTGCGAATTAAGCCCTGCTGATCTCGTACATCTCTCAGGTGAAGCCATAATTGCATCTCAACCATTTAAGTAAATGATCTCCATGTTTTCCACCCTGGTTAGGAGGCCACATGGCCCTGCACCTATTAGACCAGCAGACACTCATGCTTCCAGACTCCAGGGCCAGAATGCTATTAGAGACTTAATGCAGGTGTGCCAGCCCTGGGGACATGATGACTGGTGAGACCAGAGATAGTCTCCTTTCCACAGATGTATCTCTGGATGGGATCCTGGCGATCGTTCCTCACTGGGCTGGAGTTTCAGGACGGGTGTGTGCCCATGCCCCTGTTCCTCCCACAGATGTGTGCTGAGCTCCCCGAAAGTGCAGGCACCAGTTCTCAGGAGGCAGTTCTTGGTAGCCCGTTGGTAGGCCACGATCCAGCTGGGAGGTGGGCCATTCTGAAGCAGTGACTTGGTCTGTGGAGGGAGTGCAGGTGCTTGTGCTCCGAGGTTGAGCGACCCTTTCCTGCCCTGAGGTGGGAGCTGTCTGGGCACGTGGGTCTGACAGCAGGAGAGTGGTTCTTGATGCACCTTGCCCCTCCAGGACTGCTCTGCCGCTCCCTCTTTCCTTTCATAGTGGGTTTGCTTTGATCCTACTGTGACCCCCGCCGTGCCTGCACATGGGTATTGCTGGATAAGGACGGGCTCCTTCTGAATGCACCAAGGCCACGCGTCCATCCATCCACACACCCTGTGCTGATGGGGTTGTTCCCTGGAGGTGTCCTGCACGTGTCCTCTTCATGGTTGTGCCGTGCAAACATAACCTGCTGGTGTCCCACGATGCCAGCACTGTCTTTTCTGGGGGCACCTGGTCCTACCCATCCTTCTGGCCTGCAGCCCAGCTGAGGGTCTGGCTTGTAGGAGTGTCGGACACCACACTAGGTGCTGGAGGGACTCGTGTCCCCTGCCCACGGAGTACTGTTGGCAGAGTGAACAGAGATGTGGCAGGCCAGCACTGGACTGCCCTGGTCTGTACCAGACTCGTGGTGAGCCGTGTTCCCATTTGTCCTCACAGCCCTGTGTGACATGGCTCTTACTTGCCTTGCTGTCTGATGACGAAAGTCTCCTCTGGTAGGAAGAGACATGTATGGGATGTAATGGTGACAGAGGACAGAGAGACAGACTCTTAGCTGTGTGGAGGGGGCACCAGAGAGGCCAGGTCAGTATCTTGGGTAGAGCAGGGAGCTGACTGGTTGGGTTGGCGGGTGAGGACGTTCTTCCAGGGTTGGGGTGGGAACAGCATAGCCTTCAGTAGCTGTGCTCTCAGGACGCACACAGTAGGAGCACCGAACATGCGTGCAGACCTCTGAAGGTCCAAGATAGTAGGCACGGGAGTATGTCTGGGAGGGCTAGGCAGCCATGTGTGGGTCTTGACTGTAGCTTGGATTGGTGATAGTTTTGAGTAAGGGACAGATCAGATTTGTCTCCTTGTTCTCTATTCTGGGATTCACTTGTGCCAAGTAACTTTCTTTCTTTCTCAGTGTCGAATACTGACTTAGTTTTAACAACACTAACTGGTGCTCACAGCTCCTTCCAAATGCTGGGCTTTCCTCTACAGATCTTTCTAGTACTAGCTGGCTGTATCTTCCTGATAGCCCAGAAGAGAAGGGGGCTGCATGCAGATCCAACCCCTCACCCAGGGGCACGTGGGAAGTGACAGTGGGGTCTGAGTGGCAGTTTGCTTGCGGAGCCTTGCTGCTGGCTGTTCACTCTGCTTCTTAAGATGTGAAGCGAGACACAGGCATTACCTCACATGCCGAATTGCCGAATGGCCCACGGCAAGAGGACAGAAGAGCTTGAGATAAACAGCTGTGTCACTGTGTGTTGTTGAACACATTGCAGTGTGTCATATTTGGAAAGGCCCTGGGGTCAGCTGTAGGGCCCAGTCTGGCTCCTGCCCTCCGTACCCACAGACTGCATCTGTCCCCTGCACCTGATAGCCGTCCTGACCTGGGCTCCATCTCTGCCACCCGTGTTTCCCCTCCTGTCTGCACTGCAGTCCTTGGGAACTTCAGATTTCACATTCTCGTGTCAAAGCCCTGAGTCCCTCACGCCGTGCCCACATGCCTGCCTCTCCCTCACTTCAGTGCTTGCAGCTCGTTCGTCAGTCCCTGCAGCGGGACCTGCCCACACAGGCCGCCCTGCTTCCCGTCCCTCTCAGTGCACAGCCTCCCGGTCAGCTCTGATACCTTGACCCCCAGCTGTCTGCAGCATCCACTGTCAGCCCTGGACAGAGTGCCACTTCTTCAGCTGGACTTGGTGTTCCCCTCCCCAGGCCGCTGTCTCTAGCCTCCTCCTCTGCACCCTTCCGTCTGTCAGTGTCCTTTAAGGTGTCCACGGTGGCTTCTACTCATGGTCCCATTCTGCCCCACTCCCTGGGATTTTCAGGATACAACATGATTGCAGGAAGAGCAGGATCTTTGGGGTCAGACAGACCTGGCTTTGAACTTTGAGTCAGATTCTTCTTTTTCCTAAGTCTTTGAAAATGACGTTTTTAGGTGTAACTTGTTATAAGATAAAAATCCTTGGCGCTCTGACTGTAGCGCCAGGCGTGCCAATGCAAGCTCCTGTCTGGCTTAGGTCCAACCGATCTGCCCGCAGTGCACATTCTCCTGGGTCTAAGCCTTGTGCTGCAGTATGAGCAGCTAGGCACTGTGGGAAGGCACCCTGTGCCCTGGTGTCACTAGGACTGCAGCCTGGCACCCGTGGAACCTGAGCTGCTGGTACAAGCGGTCTGCAGAAACCTAATGACTGAGGAGGTTTGCCGTGTGGTAGCAGTGTGGACAGATGGGGAGCTCTGTAAAGCCAGGCACAGAGGCAGAGGGGTGGGGGAGCTGCGTGTATTAGTAAGGTACCTGTGTAACAGACGTTGATCCCAGCCAGTTCCAGCCACTACCCTGCAGCAGCGTCTGCAGAGTACTCGCTCTCTGCCATGTCCTGTGTGGCTTCAGATGGTTGAGAAAATGGGCAAAGCCCAGAGCTGACTGTTACAGAGCAGTGATAAAGCCGCCACCCCATTGGACATATTCAGCAAGGAGAAGAAGAGGCACGCTGTAGATGCTGAAGGCACAGAACGGGAACATTAGGAGGAGTTGCACATCAGTAAATTGCAAGACCTGGGTGAAATGGTTTTTATCCTGTGGTACTGGGCCTTGAACTGGGGCTTCTGAACCACTGAGCTACACCCACAGCCCTTTTTATTTTTTATTTTGAGACAGGGTTTTGCTAAGTTGCCCAGACTATCCTGAAGCCTGTGACCCTTCTGCCTTGGCCTCTGAGTCACTGAGATCACAGGTCTGTGCCTCTGCACCTGTCTGGAAAGGACAAATTTTGTATTCCAACTTTTCAGATGTTTCCCTGGATGTAAATCTTCAGTCATTTTTCATGGAATTCCATTATTTCTCCTAGTGTGCTGTGCCCTTCGGGTCCTGTGGAAGCTCTCTGCCTATCTGAGGTTGTCAAGCTATCTCCTGAGCTCCGTTCTAGGGTTCAGGTGTCCCACTGTGGGCTTATAGGTAGAACGCACCTCAGAATAGCTTGAGTGTGTGTGGTAGAGACCCAGCTTTATTTGCCACCATAACTGTCTGGTTGTCCCCCAGTCATTTGTTGAAAAGGCTGATTTGGTCATGACCTTACCTTGCTCTTGGTCAAAAAACAACTATATGTGTCAGTGTGGTTTATTTTTAGAACCTTATTCTCATCCATTTATTTGCCAGTCTTAGACAGCTTTTAAAAGGCCTAGGTGTGAGAAATGAAGTAGTGTAATTGTCTTTATCTTCAGATGTGATTTTGTGCAATGTGTAATCCCCTTAATATGTAATCCCTCCCAGGAATCTGGAAGAGAGAAACCGGCTGGTCAGTAAATGAAGGTCAAGGGTATGAATATGCAAGTCACAAAAAATCATGGAAATGGCCTGTACATATGAAAACATATTCTTTTGTAATAATGAAAGAAATGTGAAATAAATGAGCTGAGATCTAAAAAATCTGTCAGACTGTCAAAAAATCAAGTGTTGGGCAGCATATCCCACTTTCAAGGTTTTTTACTGGTGCATATTGATTATTGAGGACTGTGAGTTTCATGGTAGTGTATTGTTACATGTGTGTAACATTATTTGACCAATCTCACTTCTCAGGCCTTCCCTTAATCCCTCCCCTGTCACCTTCCCCTACCTTTTCAGTCTCCCATCTCCCATGGTAGTCCCCCTTACCCCACAGTCTTCTGCATATGAGAAAAAGCATGTCTTTCTGAGTCTGGCTTACTTCACTTGACATTATATTCCCCAAACCACCCAGATTCCTGCAGATGACATTGTTTCATTATTCTTTATGGATGAATGAAGCTCTATTGTGTATGTACACCATTTCTAAAAAACCCATTCCTCTGTGGATGGACCCAGGCGATTCCACAATGTGGCTGTTGTGAGCTGTGCTGTGATAAACATGTACTTTGGTGGTATGCACATACTCTCAAGGTTTTGAGAATGTCTGAGTGTCCTCAGACATTGCTGTCGTCTGAAATGGTTCCGCTTTGAATAAAGGACATTTTGGTAGTGTCTGTTAAAATAATTGCAAATACATGTATGTTTTGACCCAGAATGCCTGTTTGGAAAACATACCTTTCAGAAATATCAATGTATATAGAAAGTATCTTGTATATATATAATAGTAGCAAAATAGTGCAAACGTCCAGAAAGCCACTGTGTAGGGGACTGTTGAGTCTACTGCACGTCGCACTGTGGAACACCACCTTGTCCACAGGCACTCTACAAAGGACATTCTGCAAAGAGTGCCCCCGTGCACCGATTAGCAGAACCCTCCAGCATACGGGAAGTGAGTGTTGCACAGCATGGTGCCCACACACGTGTATTGTAGATTATTTTTTGGTAAAGTGACCATTGGGGAATGATGATTGGGAAGGAAGATATTTATATTTGTATTTTCTTGTACCTGCATAAATAAACACTGGGTGGGTACACTGCCAAAAACAATGAAAGTACTTACTGCATGTGATGGCGTGGGGGACAGTGAGGACCGGAGGGCAATGGCAGTGAGCCATGCCGGCCAATGCTATTTTCACGCCTTAGGCTTAGATGATGTGAGTACATGATCTCAGGTGTGACGGGTGTCGTGAGAACTGGGGCAGGATGCCCATGTAGCAGATAGAGAGAGGGAGGACCTTCCTTGGAGACCCTGCAAAGCCTTGTCAGAGAGGACACTGGCCTGAGAACAAGTGTGGCAGGCATGACGGCCCCTTGCTCTGCTGAGGTCTGTGGTGTCTGGGCTCTGACCTGTCTGCTGCCCAGGCAGTGCTCCATGTGAAGACTGGCCCTCTGGGTTCGGGTCTGCTCCTGTCCTTGGCACCCAAGCCCCCTTCCCACCTCCTCCACTTACACCTCTTCTGAACTGCAAGGCCTAGCCCTTCTCAGCCACCAGGGCCCAGGGACCTCCTGAGTTGGAGCTGTTTTGATGACTGATATTGCCCAAACCTGTTCCTGCATCATCTTGGATGTGCCATTTAATTTGTCGCTACTTGGCATCTTTAACACTGAAGAAAGACTTTGGCCCAAAGTGTTGATTAACTGGAAAGTAGTGGTGTGGCTTTCATGTGTACATTTCACTGACCTTAAGTAAACTGTTGGGCTGGTCTCTTGCGGGGATGAGCCCCAGCTGCTGGTTTTGCATGTTTGACGTGCTAAGTGGACCACATCACCACTATTAATTTTATGTCCTCTCAGAAATAGAGCAGAAGGAAATTTGTGGTGACAGGTTCACTTAGGGTGTTTAAAAATTAGAGATCTGCTTATACTTTTAAATTGGCAAGGGACGTGTGATTGTGTTTCTCTGGCAATAGCCATAGTTATATTAGAAATCATAGAACATTAGATTAATAACAGGGTGAGCAATAACAGTGCACATAAGAACTGATCAAAATCGTAGGCAGGGTCTGGCAGAACACTCGGATTCCCGTGAGGACATCCGGAGCTGGAGGGTGGTGTGACTTCTGCAGGTTACCTACAGTCTTCACTCCAGTCAGTCATAGTCCACTCACGTTGGCTGCAGAACCTGCAGCTCCTGAGCCCACGCCTGAAGCCCCTCCAGGCTCCACGTTTGTCCTCACCAGTGGGCAGTCCTGTCACTGTAGCTCACATTGTGACCGTGGGGGGGGGGGTTGTTTTGACGTCTACAGATGACTATGAGCATAACCAAAATCAACTCTACTGAGTGTAATTTGCATTCTTAAAATGAGCTGTAGTCTGATGGATTTCGGCAAATCTATGTGCCATGTGACCACTGCCTCCATCGAGGTGTGGGATTTCGAGTCACCCCTAAGTGACCCTGATGACTCCTTTGTAGCCACGAGCAGCTCTGATATTCTCTTGTCACTGAAGACTGACCTTTCTCACAACTGACTAACATGCAGTGTAGATTCGTTGGGGTCTGGCTTCTCGCTCAGAATGACCTGGAGATTTTTCCACACTCCTATGTGTGTCAGTGATTTGGACTGTTTTGTGGCAGAGTAGTAATCTATATTATGGATATACTAGTTTGTTCATCTAGTCACCTATCTCTTCCTGGACTTTGGGGTTGCTTCTGGTTTGGGATTATCATGCATAAAGTTTCTGTGGACATTTACATACACGTACTTCTGCATGTGTGGATATCTGTTCTTATTTTTCTTGGTAGGAGTCACGTTGCTAAGTGGTCATGTGTTAATTATAGGTTTAAGTTCACAAGGAATTGCTACCTATTTTTCCCAGCTATTTCCAAGAGTTCTACTAGTTTCTTAGAATTTTTTTTGACATGATCACATTGTCTTTGAACAGTATTGTTGCTGCTTTTTCAACATGCATACGTTTAATTTCTTTTTTAGGAATATTTTTATTTGCAGATGGACACAATACCTTTGTTTATTTAGTTTTATGTGGTGCTGGGAAATGAACCCAGTGCCTCATGTGTACCAGGTAAATGCTATACCACTGAGCCCCAGCCCCAGCCTCTCCTTAATTTCTTGACATGTTCAATTCACTAGGATCTCAAATGCAATGTTGATAGAAGTGATAGCTATGTATTTGCCTTATTCTGGATTTTTAGTTGCAAAGCTGCCTGTTACCAGCCATTAAGTATGGTTTTTACTGTGAGTTTCTCATGGATGCATTCAGTGATTGAGGGGTGTACTTGCTATGCCTAGGTTGCTGAGCACTTTTAAAAACTCATAAATGGAATTTGAATATTGTCAACTGCTTTTTCTGAAGCTATTGGTCGTATGCCTTTTTTCTCTATTAATAATCTTTATTATAGTGAGTGACATAGATTGATGTTTCAAGATTAAGCTAACCTTGCCATGCTGTGATAAGAACTGGCCACAATGTGTGATCCATTTTACATACTACTGAGCTTTTCTCACTAATATTCAGTTAAGGATTCATAAATTTTTATTCTTGAGAGATATAGTCCTCATGAAAACTTTTCTTATAAACTTCATCTGATTTTGATATTTGGAGCTGATAAAAATAAGGGGGCAGTTTTCTCCGTTTATTTTCTGAAGATGTGCATATAAAACCGGCGTTCTTTGTGACACGTGTTCGATGGGATCCAGCGGGATCTGAGTGTGAGGTCCCCCTCGGGAGGGCGCTTCTCACTGCGAACCAGGCGTCTTGGTCGGGGTGAGGCTGTGTGAGTCTTCCATTCCTCCTGGAGCCCTTTGGGAGTATGTGTCCCGAGCCTGAGCTGTGGGTCTGTTGGCGTGGAACTGCTGGCAGGGCTCCCTCCTGGCCTTCTGTCGTGGGGTCTGTCCTGCTGCTCTGTCATTCCTGATGTCGTTGGCTTCCTGATCAGCCTGACAGGATCATTACCTTAATGGTGTTTTCAGGAAGTAGGTTTTAACCTGTTTTCGGCTTCAGCCTTACCCCGTCCTGCCCTCCTTCCGGGTTTGTTCCTCCTGCCTACCGCCTGCCCACCAGGCGTGTGCTCCTTCCTCCCGTGCCCTCCCAGCACTTACCTGTGACGCAGCGGGCCCGCTGGCTCTGTAGAGCTGCCTGGGTTTGTTTCTTTCACCAGACGTGAGCTCCTGGGGGGCGGCGGGTGGTGGTGCGGCCGAGCGCCTGCTCTTCTGGGCCTCTGTGGCAGGGGCACGGCTGTTGTCAAGCCCTGGATGTGCCACCTCTGGACAGGTGGCTGTGCATACCCTTCCTAGGGCTTGTTGGGATGTGGTAGTCAGCAGGCAAGTCACCTTGTGCCGCCTGGCACTGAGAGGTGCTGAAGGATAGGCAGCCGTCGAACGACCTTCCATTTCAGCATGGAAAACCAGTTGCAGGGTGCCTCGGCTGAACATCCTGTTTTCAGTCCTGGTCCGACTGATGTTCGTGACAGCCCTCTCTCAAGGCACGGAGTGAAAGTACTCTGGAGAGGGAGAGTCTCACGTCGGAGCAGGGCTTTGCTTCCGGCCGCTCCGCAGAGCCCGGGCATCCTGTCTCACCGCCGTAGCCCGCTGCACCGTCTTCTCACGCCTTCCAGCTTTCTGGGCCAGGAGACCTTTGCTGCTTTTCCTTGACTTGCAGGAGGAAGGCAGTGAGGCTGCATCTTGCGAGGCTCGTCTTTCTGACTTCATAAAGCAGGTGCCCCGGAGCCGTTCTTTTCCTTGGTTCTCTGGGAAGGGGCAGCAAGTCCCCAGAAGCAGGAACACAGACTGCGCCTTCTTCACCAGGTGGTACTCAGCAACGGCTTGTCTCTGCTTGCTCCCTGCCCAGGTGACTTCTCCCACAGTGTTCTCTGGAGGTGACTGTTCATCTCCTGAAGCAAAAAAACAGCCTGTCCTGTCACCTCGCAGATTCTGGTCCTGGTCTGCACACAGGCGGGTGAGGGGTTCCTTGTGCATGCTTGAGCTGGTTTCTGCAAGTGTTCTTGCCCTCGGCTCTCCTGAGCTTCCTGAGATCAGGAGCCGACTCTTCTCCATTCTCTTCGTTGACGCTGGTGCTGAGGAGGCACCTGGAAGGGTGTGAAAAGGTGGAGGAAAGAACCGATCAACCAGAGGGGAACCGGCTGCCCCTGAGTCTTCACAGGAAGGCATCCGGGTGTGTGTGGCAGTCGCACCTTCTGACAATGGCAAGTGTGGTTTCAAAGGTCTAGGACACATTCACAAGAAGACAGCAGCTGGAGTTAGGGCCATGCTTTGGGCCCAGGGCCATGGGAAAATAATTGGGGTTTTAGTGAGGCCAAAATATGATCCTTGATTATTGAAACAGTGCCTGTCTCACTGAGCACATGGTGGGCAGGGAGAAGGACTGCTCTCACCTGGACCTTAGGGGAGGAGGGTCAGCAAAGGCAGTTCTGGGCGCAGGTCTGAAGGACACTGTGAACACAGGTGTGGAGGCCTCAGGGGGCAGGAGGTGAGCTGAAGTGATAAACTTGGACAACAGGCCTGAGGACCTGAACAGACGTTTCTTCATTGAGGCACAAAGGCCAAAGAGAGCATGAAGGGGTGCTCCGCACCGCCAGTCGTTAGGGGAATGGCCACAGAGCCACAGAGAAGTGGCCCTCACAGCCCCTGAAGGACTCATCTGCCGAGGCTGCCTTGGCGAGGGCGTGAGGACTGGAGTGGGGGATGGTGTGGCTGCCGCGGACGGCCATGTGGCGGCTGCTCAGGAAATCGGGTGTAGAATGACCACGTGTTCCCAGAAGGCCGCTCTGTGTGCCCAGGAGAACTGGAAACAGGGTCTTGGCATTGGCACACCCTGTTCACGGCGCGTCACTCACGAGAGCCCCGAGGCAGGAGGAGCTCCAGGGTCTGCTGAGCGGGTGAGAGGATGGGGTTTGTCCCTGTCAGAATGTTACGCAGCCTTAACCTGGGGGAAGTTGGCGCAAACCGCGATGCACAGGACCTTGGAGGACGTTCCGCCAAGTGAAATAAGCCAGCCACAAGAGCACACGTTCTATGAGGCCACTGCGTAAGGTGGTACAACAGCCAAACCCAGAGACAGACCGTAGGAACGTGGCCAGGGGACGGTGTGTGGGGGCTCAGTGTAAGATGGGTCCCCAGGTTGGATCTGGGGAGGTGAGGATCGGCTGGAGGTGGGTGGCGGTGATGGCTCACAACAGTGGCCTGTACTCAGAATGGCCACTTTGTTAGGTGTATTTTCCCATGATAAAAATGTTTAAAAGTTAGAGAAAGGGCACTAAAACTCACTTCTCCCTCTTCTGAGCCATGTTGCCATGGCCCCAGATGGTCAGGATGTGAGGAACAAGGGAGTGTACCTCATGGTGACTCCTCGTCTGCCAGTGCGTTCTCGTTGAGTCCTCACTGGAGCCTGGAGAGATCTGTATCAGTGACTGTCCCCTCAACAGTCGGGAAGCTGGGGCTGGAGAGGTCAGTGCCGGGTGGCCAGCCAGCTTCCCCGGCCCCTCCTCCCCTGCAGCAGCTGCTGCAGTCCCTGCCTGGCGTACCACCTACCCGCCACGCACACATGTGTGCTGCCTTCGTTCTGAAGCGCCTGCTGCTGCACTGTGTCCTCGTACAGAGCAGGGGTCACCGGGAGCAGCGACTGCGGCATGAGCAAACCTTCCAGGGAGGTTGCAGCTCAGGGAAGAGGCGGAGGTGCCAGGAAACCGCTCCAAGCCACCCGGGCAGCCAGGAGCGGGTGGACTCCTGCGCTGCAGCACAAGATGGGAGACCCCATCTGGGGCCCCAGGCTGGACCCCATCCAGGACCACCAGCACCTTTGTAACTCGAGCTCACACATGTGCCTGACTTCTGGCCTCATTCCACTTCTGGAACCTTCCATCAGGGTTATCAGTGACCCATGAAGTGCCGGAGGTGCAGCGGCTCTCTCAGACCCCTGGCCACCATTCCTGTGGCTGGCCTGCTCTTTCTGCTGCAGCTCCTCAGATCCGGAGGCCCTGTCCTCTCAGCTTGGACCCGTTGCTTGCGCATCTGACATCATAGACAGGAAACCGTTGCCTAGTTCAGGTCATGAAGACTCACCTCTGTTCTCTCCAGGAGTTTTATCTGAAAATTGCTTATGAAGAGGGGCAGGCCTTCCAGCTCATAGTGTCTCTGATACCTAGCCTTCTTTGTTCTTATTTTTGTTTTGTTCTGTTTTGTTTTACCAGCTTTAAAAGATGTAAGACTATTCTTAGCTGCCAGACATCCAGAAGCAGACCGTGACTAGACTTGGCCCCTGGGCCGCAGTCTGTGCGCCTCTTTCAGGACGTCACCCTTCCAGTCAGGACTGGCTGGTTGCGGGCTTCCCTTGCTCTGCCTACTCTGGTGCCTCGCAGGCTGCAGAGTCCTCTAGTGTTGCTTTGTGCCGGCGTGGTACTCCCGCCTTTCCCACGATGTCCCCGAGCCTCTGCCTGCCCTCCTCCCTACACACAGCGCCATGTTGGACCCACTAGGCCTCTGCTTCCCTCCAGGGGCTTCTAGGCTGCAGGCAGGGGCAGGGGAGCTTCCTGCTCCCCGGCCCCTCCCCAGTCTCAACAGTGGGCTTTCTCAGTATCCCGTCCCTTGCACTGCAGTCGCCTGTCCCTGCCCATGCAGTGGCGGTGCTGCACCTGAGTTGTGTCCCGCCCCTGCCCTGTCCCGGAGGCTTGCTGTCTCCAGTGCTGCTGGTGTGGTGTCCTGGATCTGGCCCTCTCCGGCCTTACCCTAGGAGAATGGTGTTTGCTGAGCTGGTCTGCCTTTGGCCAGTGCTGCCCTTCCTTCAGCACAGGAGAGAAGAACCAGGTGGGGGCCAGATGACAGTATCTGACCGCCTCCTACCTGCCTGAACCACCAGCAGACGCTGTGTCTACTTTCCTGCCCTCCCACCAACCCTGGTGTGAGTACCCAGGGAAGATTCATGGAGAAGAGCCTAGGAGGAGTGGGAACTGCCTTCCGGTATATGGCACGCCTGGGGAGGGATCCTCGCTGTCATGGGAGGCCCCACCCAGCCTTTGGTACTCCACTACCTCTGAGCCGACCCTTCTCGCCCCCTTGGGGAGCACTGACTCCTCTGTGCAGTGCTCTGCTGCTGATGGGAGGGTGCAACACTGTGTTACTCCCAACGGCATTGCCCCGACTTCATCTTGGGTGGGCTCAGGATGTGTGTGTGTGGGGTCTGTTGGTGCCTGTCACTCACTGGGAGCCCGGGGGCCCGGCTGGCACTCTACCTCCATGATGGAGGCTCGCCCTTCCCCATCCTGCTTGGTCTGTGCATTTAGGTGATGCTCACCACAGTGTGTTTTCCTCTCTGAAGTGCTGCATGGCACTACAGAGTAAGTTCTGGAATCTGCCTGGTGGCATATCCAGGCTGAGGATTGTGTAGATGGGGGTAACAGGAAAGACAGTGCTGGGTGCTTGGCCGCAGCCAGGGTGGGAACTGTCCAGTGTGAATGCCTTCCCCTGCTGGGGTGCTCTTTAGATTCTTTGCAGCAAGTGAAGCCTCCTGGCAAGAAACTTGGCCAACTTGGGAGCACTAACTTGTTATTGGTTTTATCTTTTCAGACTCTGGAAGCCGTCCTGAATTTCAAGTACTCGGGAGGCCCAGGCCATGCGGAAGGGTACTACCGGAGCCTCTCCCTGGGGCTGCACGTGGAGGTCGAGCCATCCGTGTTTTTCACCAGAGTCAGTACGCTCCCAGCAACCAGGTAGCCATTGCCCCTGAGTCTGAGAGTGCTGCCTTTGGAATACCAGGCGCCGATTCATTTCAGTCTGACTGCCCATCATTTGGGCACTGTTGGGCCAGGGTGCTTAATTAACTTCTCTGACCCGGGTCACCTCTATATTAACAGGGTCTTGAGAGAAAGCTACATGTCTTGGGGACCCCTGGGTGAGCCCAGAATTTCTCTCTCTGGCTTCTGGTGCCCAGTAAACTGAATGCTTTCAGCGTCCCAGCTGTGCAGCACTGCAGGCAGCTCCCAGCATTGCAGCATCAGGTCGTTCCTGCCCAGGGAAGCCGTCTTGCTCAGCGACTCCCTCTGTGACTGCCTTCTCCAGTCCCGATCTTCCTTCAGGGGAAAGGAGTGGTTGCTTTGTCTGTTTCAAGGCTAGAAGTGCAAGAGGTGCTGGGGATGTCCCTCTCTTGGTGGGGGAGTGACAATTTCTCATCCCAAACTTTGGTGCTGCAGTGGAGGTAGTGGGACCTGGGAGGCCTGGGTGGAGCCCAGCAACCGGAGGCTCTTGCAACTCAGAGTGCTGCCGCCCGGACAACCTCTGGGGCGCAGGTGCCCGTCACGCTGAGCTCCAGCAGGTCCTCCGGCTCCCCTGCCTTGCGGAGGGGTGGGTTGGGCAGTCGTTTTTGTTCTCAGTAGCCCAGCAGCAGTGGTGACGGATGTTTGCCTCTCGGTCCTAAAACCCAAGGCAGGCATTTGGGGCAAAGCCTCATGGGCAGTGCTCCCACCCTCTCCCCAGGCCCTTCATGTAAAATAGAAGTGTGTCCTGTCCATGTTAATGTTGACACTAAAGCTCATTTAAGGTGATAAAACCCCAAATAATAAGTGTGATTTTGGTGTACGGGACAGACGTTTTCTTCCCGGCCGTTGGAGAAAGCCTCCAGCAAGAATCAGTGGTGTAGCTGGGCCTTGTAGCTTCGCATTTCACCATCTAGCGCTTTCAGCGCCTGGAGTGGTTCTCTTCACTGCCAGGCTTGCTTCCCTTCGCCTCTGTGTAGAGCCTGCGCGTGCTCGCCTCTCGGAGGACTTGGCCAGGACCATGCCAGCGAGGTTAGGTGTGCCGGGCCTCTGTGCATCAGGTCTGCTCCAGCACAAGCCTGCTGTGCCTTTCTTTCCCGCCCCCTCATCTCCTGCTGCCGTTTCCCACATAAATAATCCTCAGAAGTGGCACAGGTTGTTCCTGAACTCCTTTCTCCCTATTGATATCTGGCTTCCACATCATGGCCCTGCAGTTCCAAAGCAGTTTAAGGGGAGGGGAAACTCTGCCTCCTGGTGGGCTCTGAAGTGATCCGGAAAGGCCCGTCATCTCAGGTCCATGGCCCTTGCTCTGTTCTTCTGGCTCGTGTGTTTCTGTCCCCTGCTCTTGGGATTGAGGTTTGACTTCTACTCCTCTGGCATCCCTAAATCTAGTTTGTCACCAAATCCCCTGGGTCGACCTCTCCAACATCTCCAGATGCCTCTGTGTTCCTCCTTTATGCTCCACTGTGTTTGCTGCTTTGGGAAGCGTCCCCTTCCATCCCATGCCCACAGTCTTCTTTCTGCAGGGTCCCTTACGTACGAATGTCCCCTGTGACTGCCCTTGCACAGTACTTGTGCGGTGTGGAACCAGAGTCCTCTGAGACGTGCACAGGTTTTACACCCCTACTCTCCCCCGGTGGCCAGGCTCCCTGCAGGAGCTGCTTTGCTCCTTACCAGCACTGCCCAAGGTGTCGACTCCTGACATCTTTTTCTAAAATCACTCCTTTCCTAAAACTACTGTTCTTGGATTTAACCTTTTGGAAAATATCTGTTTGCCCTTGAGATGTATGTTACTGTTCTTATAGAATTTTTATGAGCATGATTAGGCAGAGGGGGCTGTTCTCTTGGTGGTTCTGTGTACCTGCCTGGTACTTCCAGTGAAGCATTTGCCAGACCGTCCTGGGAATATTTTCACTTACACTTTAAGCCACCACCTCCAATGTGTCAGGAACTGTATGAGCCACTCTCTGGGGCAGGAGGTAGGGGGAACACGGTGCACATCAGGCAGAATTTGCACCAAAAGGAAATTTGAATCTACATCAAGGAGGGACGAACCCAAGAAACAGTAAATAAGTGAATAAATATAAAGGGTTTGTTCCCCTCATTCTTAATTTCTTTTAAAGACTATTGACTGTGTAGAGAATAAATGATAACATTTAAGTCTGTAGTGTATAGCATATGCAAGATAAAATATGTGACAAAAATGTGGTACAAAGAATGGGTGTTATTTTAAAAATTTTTTTTAGATGTTGATAGACCTTTATTTTATTCATTTATTTATATGTGGTGCTGAGGATGGAGCCCAGTGCCTCACACATGCTAAGCAAGCACTCCACCACTGAGCCATGACCTCAGTCCAAGAATTGGTGGTTGATAGAAGGTCTCATGTTTTATGCAAGGAACCAGGATGCTGTATGAAGTTAGAGTGCAGTGGTACCAGGCACACGGCACTCTGCAGAGCAGTCATCCATGGTGTGGACAAGAGGATACAAGAGACAAGATGGAACAATCTTGGAACAAGTAGGAATGTTTGATTCAACCAAAGAGGAAGAGGCATCAAGAATGGAACAAGGAACATTTAGTCAAGTAGGAAACAAAAGCAATGTGGTAGACTTACTCCTGCATCTCAAGAACTGCAGTAAATGTGAATAGAGTAAACATTGAATTTAGAAGTAGAGATTTCAGACTCTATGAGTAAGTAAAATGCCAATGATACGCTTTTTACAAGAAAATGACATTAAATGCATGTAGTGCAAAAGTTAAAAGATAGCAGAAAACCATCATGCAGCTCTGCTGGTTTGGCATGGCGGTGCATGCCTGTATTCCCAGCAACTTGGGAGACTGAAGCAGGAGGATTGCAAATTCAAGGCCAACTGCAGCAACTTAGTGAGGCCCTAAGCAACTTAGAAATACCCTGTCTCAAAAATAAAAAAAAAATAAAAAGGGCTGGGGATGTAGCTCAGTGGTAAAGGACCCCTGCATTCAATCCCCAGTATCAAAAATAAAAAGAAAATATCCAAAACAAAACAATAATATTTAGAAAGTTGGTGTGGGTATATTAACATTAAACAAGTACACTTTCAATATAAAAAGAGGCAGATAAGACAATTTGTAATGAAAGCAGCCCTGAGTGCAAATGTATTTAAAAACATAATTTCAAAATAGAACAGACATACTGAGGGGAGAAATACATAACTGCACATTATAGATGGATGTTTCAGCATTTTTTTCCTCTCAATGTTTGATAGAACAAGTAGACAAATATAAAGAAACAACAACAAAAAAAAACCCACCAAAACCCAAGATAACTATAGCAACTTAGTTATTTCTGTTAACCAATTTCACCTAATAGTCATAGACTAGCAAACTCTTTTATTAGAAAAGGTGAATGGTTTAAAATCAGTAATATAGCTCCTGTATTAAAGAAGAGCTCAATGTACTCAGAGAAAACAACAAAAATAAAGTGTGGGTATCAATGAAATTGTGAAAAAATAATGTATAAAGCCAGTGTTATGGTTTAGATATGAAGTGTCTCTCAAAAGATGTGAAATGATGGTGTTATAAGATCCTTAACCTAATCAGTGCATTAATCCTTTCATAAGGATCAACTGAGTGTTAGCAGTAGGCAGGTGGGGTGTGACTAGAGGAGATGGGTCATTTGGGGCATGCCTGTGAGGTTTATATTTTGTCCGTGGTAAGGGAAGCTCTCTGCTTCCTGTTGCTATGTTTCCAACTGCTTCCTCAGCCACACACTTCTGCTATGATGTTCTCCTTCACCTTGGTCCCCAAGGAATAGAGCTGATTGTCTATAGACTGAGAACTCTAAAACCATGAGCCCCAAATAAATGTTTCCTCCTCAAAATTGTTCTTGTCAGGTCTTTTGGTCACAGCTTAAAAAAAAAAAAAAAAAAAAAAAAACTGCCTAAAACAGAAATTGGTACAGGGTGTAGGTTCATTGTTGTGTTTAACCCGATCCTGTGGTTATGAAATTTTGGGGTTTTTTTAGATTTTGTGGGAGGAATTTTGAGATGTTTAGAGATGCAAGCTGGAAAAGCTTTATACTGGTGTAAGTAGAGCTTAATGGGTGATTCTGGTAGGATGTTGAAAGACCAGAATGTCAATTAGGACTGTGGACAGTAAAGACTAGGCTGCATTTCAAGTTGCTCCATGGCTCAGGATTCAAGCCCTGGAAAACTGCTTCTCAACAAGGTGGGTGAAAGTGGGAATTCACTGAAATTCAATATTGGACAGTCAGAGTCTTTTAGACTCAGAAATCCAGGTGCGTTGAAGAGAGAACAGGAAAAAACACATTGGAGCCCAGCTGGTTATGAGCTCCAATAGTGCTGGTTAACTGCAGAGGGAGGGATAACACAAAAGGAAAAGCCACAAAGAGCAAATTTGGCATAGAAAAGGCTGTAGATCAGAAAAGCAGTTTGAACTTACCTGATCTAGAGTCTGTATAGCAAATGGCTGTTTTCAGAGTGCTCTGTATTTCTCAGCTGGCAAGCAGGGAGCTGAGGCAGGATGCCTGTTAAGGAGGCCACAAGCTGCTTGCTGCTGCAGGAGGACAGGAGGTCACGGCACACATTTCCATACTGCCCTGGTAAGCGCCTACCACGTGGCTTAGGATGTGCTTATCAGAAGGTGAGTGAAACAGCCAGAGGAGATTGTACCCAGGGGGATTCAAGTCAGAGAAATGGAGGGGAGTGCAACTTGCTTTCCCTTTGAATCTGGTGACTCACATGACCAGCAGAAAAGGGTCGGGAAACTGAACAGGCGAATGTGAATACACTTGAACTCAGCCTGGGAAGGCTGTATTTGAGGGCAGTAGAGCATGTGGAGGGTTATTTTTCCTGCCTCATAAGTAGAATTCTTGGGAGGCTCCAGATAGCTGGGCTCCCAGCAGAGATCAGCATCTGCCTGGCTCTAGGGTTATGTTGATCTAATCTCTCCAGAACAGATACCACCCAACCAAGTCCCTAAAGCCTGATTAGACCTAAGTCCCAGGGCCAGAACTCCTCTCATAGAACTCTTAGCTTCATCCTGGGAGTGCATCCTTCCTGTTTGTCTGGGCAAAACCTCAATTGATCATACTTGCCATTCTGTCCTTCCTCATACTGGTGACAAAGTAGAGCTCTTTCAACCAGGTTCAGTTTTAGGCCATTCTAGCTGGCAGCTCTGTGAGCCACGTGTAACAAGAAAGGAGGTTTGCAAACCCAGACGTGGCACACATGGGCGTGCTCACTGGGGCATTCATTCTCTCTATATAAATACATAGCCAAGAAGAAACTGAAGGAAGGATAACTGGGCATATGCAGTGACCATCCATTCTTGCTGACTGACCACCTCAACAGAGATAGTTCTTGTTTTTCATTAAGAACCGATGTATATATGTATAACTGTATGACTGGTGGAATGGTACATCATGTATAACAGAAGACTGAGAAGTTATACTCCATTATATGTGATGTATCAAGGTGCATTCTACTGTCAGGTGTGACTAATTAAAACAAAAAGAAGAATCTTTTGTGTGTGTGTGCTTGTCATGGAAATGTACACACACACACACATTCCTTTTTTTCTCATTTTTAGCAGTTTTATGATAGCTATTTTTCCTTATCTTTTAAGTGTTATAATTTTTGGTTTATTTTTGTTTCGTATATTTATTTTTATTGTTTCTCTTCCTCTGTTCTCCCACTAACAGATAAATTCTCCTCTTTCTCTGTGATTTGCTTTCTCTATTTTTCTTTTTTATAACCACTACTTTCTACATCTTTTCTGCATTTTTTTTCTGTTCACATTGTGAACATTCTGAACTTTTTGCTACCTTCCTATCACATTTTCTTTTCTCTTAATAAACCATATTTTTACTATCTTTTTGACTATTTGGCTTATGTAACTTCTCTACCGTTCATTTTGTTGCAGTTATTAGTACTATGGATGACATACTTGACACATACTGTTGAATGTCAGATTGAGGTCAGGGCTATTTATTGTTTTCCTGTGGTCAATTGCTGACCCCACCATTCCTGTTTTGTGGTAACTAGTGTTGGGATGTCCTAATAGGCACTGGGTATTTGTTTTAATGCTGTATTTTGTTTGCTTCAGTTGCTGCTATGATTTGTTTCCCTCTTACTTATAAGGTGGTGGGAATCTACAGGGAACTACTAGTTCACAGAGTAGACTCTATCACTGAACTAAAACCAACCAAAGGACAGTGAACCTTGCTTCATACCCAAATTAATCACACTCAGACTTCAGCTATACTTTAATACAAAGACTAGAAGAACAGAAACCCCAAACTAAGAAGTAGGCCCCAAGTAGGAATGACCAGGGGTTGGCCCTCTAATAACACTCCTGGACATCCACTTCTACAGCAAAACCACAGAGAAATTACAGAAAGATTGTGGATACAATGCCTCAGAGGGACCTCAATATTACTTAACTCTGGAACACTGTGGCAAGAGAAGGCTATGTCCTAAAAAAAGGTCCAAACATACAGCAAAAGAGAAGTTTATACCAACAGATGCATAAAATATAAATAAAATAATTAAAAAAATATATTTAATATATATAATTAAAAAATATTATATATTTATAATAGAAACATATTTTAAAAATAAGGTAACATGAACTTTCTAAAGTTTATAATTCAACAGTAATGGACCATAAATATATTGAAGTGGATAAAATATCAACGAATTCAAAAGACTGAATATAAAAATGATCAATGAATTACAAGTGAACACAAAAAAATAATTCAGTGAATTAAGGAAGGCAATAGAGGATATGAATGAGAAATTCAATAAGAACATTGAGATACTGTAAAAGGACCAAACAAATCTTGGAAATGGAAGACACACCAAATACAATAAAATGATCAGTTGAAAGTCTTGGGTAAAGTAGACCATTCTGCAGACAGAATCTCAGAGATGAAAGAAAAAGTGGCCAGCCTTGAACATTCAGACAGTATTAAGGAAGAGAGAAGAAATAACCATGACCAGACTATCTGAGAACTCAGGGACAACACAAATTTAAGAACCCCTGGAACCGGAGGAGGGTTGTGAGATGCAGGCTAATGGCATGAATAACCTCTTCAGGGAGATGATAAAACAGTTTTCCAAGCCTTGAGAATGAGGTTAACATCCAGAAACAGAAACCATTCAGAACCCTATACAGACATCATCAAAACATAACCTTTCTACAACACATTACAATTAAAATCCCTAACATACAGAACAAGAATAGAATTTTAAAAGCTTCAAGAGAAAAATGTCAGATCACATTTAGAGGCAACCCAATCATAATTACTTCTGATTTCTTAGCACAAACACTGAAATCCAAGAGGGCTTGGAATGATGTGTTCCAAGTTCAGAAAGAAAATAACTGTGAACCAAGCTTGTATATCCAGGAAAACTGTCCTTCAGAATTGATGCAGAAATAAAAGTTTTCCTAGATAAGCAGAAACTAAAAGAATTAATGACAATCGGTACTACATAAAATACTTAAAGATATACTACACACAGAAGTAATAAATAAACCCCAGAATTCATAAATGGGCAAATCTCATTTGAAGAATAAGTAAAGCATATGAGAAACAGGACCAAATTAAATATTAGAAATAAATCAGAATGAAAAGAACTAAACATCTCTTTGTAATAATATTGAATGTTAATGGTTTCAACTCTCTAGTTAAATGGCATAGGTTGGCAAAATGAATTAAAAAGCAAGTCTCAACCACCTGTTGTTTGTAAGAGACTCATCTTACAAACAGACAGTTATAAACTGATAGTGAAAGGATAGAACTTGATATGCCATGTCAGTAGAACCCAAAAACAAGCAGGAGTACTTACTCTCATATCTAACAAAGCAGACATCAAGTCAACATTAATGAGAAGAGACAAAGGTCGCTTCCTACCGATGAAGGGAACAATCAAACAAGAGGAAATGATGATAATAAATATTTAGTACCCAAATGTTGTTGCACCTAATTGCATAAAAGAGGCACTATTAAGGACAGGCAGACCATAGTACAATAATACCAGGTGATTCCAACACACCTGTATCACCAAAGGATAGGTCATCCAGACATAAACTCAGTAAAGATGCTTTGGATCTAAAAAATATTATAAGTCAAATGTACTTTAGAGACATATAGAATATTTAATCCAGCAATAGCCAAGTATACTTTTTTTTTCAGCTGCTTAGGGAACCTTCTCCCAAATAGGCCATATTTTAGCCCACAAAGTAACTTTTAACAAATACAAAAATAATAATTTTTATCTTATCTTATTATAATGAAATGAAATTAGAAATCAACACCAAAGAAAAAAAAAAAAAACCCTGCAGAAATTATATAGATACATGCAGAATGAACAAGACAAACACTTTTGAATGATGAATGGGTAATAGAAGAAATCCAGGTGAGAAATTAAAAAATTCTTAGACTTAAATGAGGATAGTGATACAATATACCAGAGCCTCTGGGACACTATGAAGGTAGTTCCAAGAGGGAAGTTTATAACTACGAGTGCCTATGTGGGAAAATCCAAAAGATCCCAAATAAAGAACCCAATGGTGCATCTCAAGGCCCTTGAAAAACAAGAACAAGCCAACTCCTAAAGCCAGTAGAAAGAAGGAAATAATGAAGATCAGAGCTGAAATCAATGAAATTGAGAATTTTGAAAAAATACAAAGGATCCATGAAACAAAGAGTTATTTCTTTGAAAAGACAAGGCTAATAAGCCCTTTGCGAAACTAACCCAAAGAAATAGAAGACTCAAATTAATAAAATTAGAGATGAAAAAGAAATTACCACAGACATCAGAGAAATTCAGAGGATCATTAAGTTCTGTTTTGAAAACTTATACTCTAGTAAACTGGAAAACTGCCTATGACATGCGAAGATCAAATCAAAAGGATATAGAAAACCTAAACAGACCAATAACTAGCAGTGAGATGTCAGTAGTAATAAAAAGTCTTCCCTCAAAGAAAATCCTGGGATCAAATGGATTCTCAGCTGAGTTCTACCAGATCTTAAAGAACAACTAAAGCCAATGCTTCTCAAATTATTCCTTGAAATAGGAAGGAACGAAACAGTTCCAAATTCATTCTATGAAGCCAGTATCACTCTCATACCAAAACCAGATAGGGACACATCATGAAAGAAAACTACAGACCAACATACCTGATGAACTTAGATGCAAAAGTCCTTAATAAAATTTTAGTAAATCATATACAACAACTTATTATGATTGTATATCATAACCCTTGTGGTTTTGTCTCAGGGATGGAATAATATTATTTTATGATAATACTTAATAACCTTATTAATCAACATGTGAGGGTTAATAAACATAATTTACCACATAAATAGAATTAAAGAAAAAATATCACAGTTATTTTAATATATGCAGTGAAAGCTTTTGACAAAATTCAGGACCCATTGATGATAAAAACACTAAAGAAACTAGAGATAGAATCTGCCTTAACTTTATAAAGGCTATATATGACAAATTCAAATTCAATATCATAGTGAATGGGGAAAAACTAAAATGTCACGAGAAGGGAAACTTCAAACCAGTAGCCTCACGTATGTACACTTGTAAAATATGAAAACAGTACTAATCAAACAATCTTCAGTAGTGTGTAAGACTCAGCATGAGCTGTTCAGACTTCATCCAGAAACATAAGGACTTTTAGTCATTGAAAAACCAATCATTAAAATTTGTTACATAAGCATAATGAAGGGGAAATCATATTATACAGTTGCTAAATAAACATCATTTGACAAAAAATTTAACAAAAACCATTCAAAATTTAAGAATTAATTATATTTCTATAATCTAACAACGAACATTTTGAAAATAAAATTTTGAAAGCAATGTGTTTAATAGAGTCAAAAACATAAAACACTTAAGGGTAAATTTCTAAAAATATGATCTCTAGTAGATAATGATAAAACATGATTAAGAGAAATTAATGACCTGAATAACTGGAGAGTCAATTATTATTACAATGTCAGTCTTCTCACCATTGATTATAAATTCACTGTAATCCCAATCAAAAGCTCAGTGTATTTTCCAGTAGACTTTTTAAAATAGAACAGACCTTGAATAAACAGATCACTTGACATAAAGGAACAACTTTGGAGGACTTGTGCTATCTGATTTTAAAACTTAATGGAAAGTTATTGTAATCAGTGTTATTGGTGCAGACAGACAAAGAGATCAGTGGGCAATAGTAGATTGTCAACAGTTGATTTTAGCCAGATGCACAAACAATTTCATGGGGAAAATCGAAGTCTCTTTCTCCTCAAAGAAAGCCTAGCAGAGTATCTTGAGTGCCTTAGTTGGGGTCAGAAACATCAAACCATAAAATAAAGGGTCAACAAAAGATGAACGTAACCAAAGTTAAAACCTTCTCTTCATGTAAGGCAGATTATACAGTAAAATGTGCTACGATATTGGAGTAGATATTTCTCCTGTGGCACACAGACCCCTGAAAAGTGATCCACATCAGGGAAACAAATTAAAATCACCATGGGATGCAATTCAGTCCTCCCCAGGGTGGCCAGACCTGGAGGACCAACGACGCAGACTGTCGCTGAGAACGGGAGACAGCAGACCTCACCGTGCATCCAGGCAGGTGCTTCAGGAGCCGCTCAGCTACTTCCCACACTCTCAAACAACCGCCCGATGATCCAGCCACTTCATTTCCAGATGTCTACTTCATGGGAAATTAAAATTTATATCCACAAAAAGATTCCTGTGAGAATTTTGTAACAATTTTATTCTTAATAACTCCAAAGTGGAAACCAGACCACGTAGCCCCCGCACAGGGGTAAGACTAGCCCAGCAGTGGTGCAGCTGCACAGCAGAATCCCACTTAAGAGTGAGCAACTTTTGTTGCCTGCATAGAAACGAAGCTCAGCTCACAGTATAAACCAGAATCACGATGCTCTTCAAAGGACTCCAGCCAGAGGAAAAGGCGAGACTTCACTATTCACGTTTCTAAAACAGGGAACCCTTTTCTTTGATAAAAAGTCACCTGAACCAAGCTGAATGTGGTCAGGATGGGTGGGACGGGGGAGGGACTCGGTCGGGTACCAGCTATCCCGTTTGCCTGGGATTTCCCTGACTTCAGCTCTACATTCCCTCCCCCTGGAAAGGCCCTCAGTCTGGGCAGACCAGGACACTCAGCCTCCCTAGAAGGAAGAGTGTCTTTCTGACATGATGGCATGCTGTCTGTCTTGGTTGGGGATGCTTTCCAGGGTTGGGAACAAGTACAGGAAGCCATCTATCCATATACTTCAGATTCCTTGTTGGTCAATCATTCCTTAATGGAAAGTGTGTGATGCTTCTATGTAAAACTAAGTACACCATTGAGGATAGCACCTAAGTTTTTCTGGAGAGGTATGGAAAGACATCATAAAAAGTGAAATAGGGATCCATCACCCAATGCACAAGGTTCGCCTCCCGATCATCCAACAATAGTCAGCAAACTGATCGCCGACCGCCAGTGGAGCGCCAGCTCCCTGCTGTTGCCTGGAAGTTCACTGTTTGATTACACGTGGCTGCCTCCATTTTGAGACAACAGCCAGGCCCCATAGGACCCCTGGCCAGACTGACTGAGCCCCGTCTCCAGGATCCCTCAACCTGACCAATCACTCCCTGCCTCTGGGGCCCTCACATCGACTGACTGCTCCCTGCCGCCAGGACCCCCAGACCATCTGACTGCGCCCTATCACCAGGACCCCAGACCGACTGATTGCACCCGGCCTCCAGGATCCCACAATCACACCAAACACACCCGACCTCCAGGACCCCTGCCTGACCAACCGCGTCCCGCCTCCAGGACTTCCTGTTGACCACGGCCACACCTTGAGCTGCAGCTCCCATTTGCCAACACGTTTCGAAGCCAGAGTGGCCATCTTGGATAATCCTGGGAGCCAGAACTCCGATCTTTAGGTGGGGCAAATCCCATCCTGAGACGCCTGCTAGAGACTTGAAGCTCACTGTCAGGTACCTCTCATGCATCAGGCTACTGAAGACTGGGAGGTTTCGTTACTGTATGACTATTATACTGTAGATTTTCTTTTTTCTCCTTATTGAATAATTTTAAGTTTTTATTTCTTTACTTTTCTTGCTCTCTTTTCTTTTTGTTTACCTGTTCCCTCAGAGTCTCTTTCTCCCTTTTTTGCATGCTAACATCCAATTGGTAACATCCGATTACACTCTCACCCTTTCTATTTTCTAGAACTTCTGTATATTCTTTTCTTATCCCATTAACAGCCACATTCTACATCCCTTTGCATCCTCTTTGTCCTCCATTAGAAACTGCAGACCTTATTGCAAATCTGTTTGTTTTACTGAAGATAATATTTGAACTCATTCTGTTTATTATGACAATATTGTTATTGTCCTCATAGGGGCTATTTGGTCTAGGATTGCATAGTGTCTGAATTGGGCATGGCTAATATTGATCTCCCCTTAAAGAAAAGGTTTTGGAAACCTATAGGGCCGCTATAAGCCTATAGGGGGAAATCTGCAATACCCCAGATCTGCACTGCTAGAGGGAAAGATATGTGAATAACATGAAAAAACAAGGGAAGAAAATGATCCAGACAAATCTAGATTCTATATTAATAGAATCCAATGACAGTGTGTAGGAAGAAATGTCAGAAAAGGACTTCAGATTATACATGATTAAGATGATTCATGAAGCGAAGGATGAGATAAGAGAGCAAATGCAGGCAATGAATGATAATACCAATAGCTGAAAGAGCAAGTGCAGGAAGCAAAAGATCATTTCAACAAAGAGATAGAGATTCTAAAAAAAAAAAAAAAAAAAAAAAAAAAAAAGGAAATCCTTGAAATGAAGGAAACAATAAACCAAATAAAAAACTCAATGGAAAGCATCACCCAAAGACTAGAAAACTTGGAAAACAGAACCTCAGACAATGAGGACAAAATATTTAATCTTGAAAATAAAGTTGCCCAAACAGAGAAGATGGTAAGAAATCATGAACAGAAACTCCAAGAACTATGGGACATCATGAAAAGACCAAATTTAAGAATTATTGGGATTGAGGAAGGCACAGAGATACAAACCAAAGGAATGAAAAACCTATTCAATGAAATAATGCGGAAAATTTCCCAAACCTGAAGAATGAAATGGAAAACCAAATACAAGAGGCTTACAGAACACCAAATGCACAAAAGCACAACAGATCCACACCAAGGCACATTATAATGAAAATGCCTAACATTCAAAATAAAGATAGGATTTTGAAGGCTGCGAGAGAAAAGCATCAGATTACATATAGGGGGAGACCAATACGCATAGCAGCTGACTTCTCAACCCAGACTCTAAAAGCTAGAAGGGCCTGGAACAACATATTTCAAGCTCTGAAAGAACATGGTTGCCAACCAAGAATCCTATACCCAGCAAAACTAACCTTCAGATTTGAAGATGAAATAAAATCCTTCCATGATAAACAAAAGTTAAAAGATTTTACAAATAGAAAGCCTGCGCTACAGAATGTTCTCAACAAAATATACCATGAGGAAGAATTGAAAAACAACAATGGAGCTCAGCAAAGGGAGGAACTACCTTAGAGAAAAACCACTCAAAGGAGAAACCAAGCCAACTTAAAAACCAAAAATAAGCCAAATGACTGGGAATACAAATCATAGCTCAGTAATAACCCTGAAAGTTAATGGCCTAAATTCATCAATCAAAAGACATAGACTGGCAGAATGGATTAAAAAGAAAGACCCAACAATATGTTGCCTGCAAGAGACTCATCGCATAGAAAAAGACATCCACAGACTAAAGGTGAAAGGATGGGAAAAAACCTACCACGCACATGGACTCAGTAAAAAAGCGGGGGTTTCCATCCTTATATCAGATAAAGTGTACTTCAAGCCAAAGTTAGTCAGCAGGGATAAAGAAGGACGTTTCATACTGCTTAAGGGAACCATAAATCAGGAAGACATAATGATAGTAAATATTTCTGCACCAAACAATGGTGCATCCCTGTACATCAAACAAATCCTTCTCAATTTCAGGAATCACATAGACCACAACACAATAATTCTGGGTGACTTTAATGCACCACTGTCACCACTAGATAGATCTTCCAAACAAAAACCAACCAAAGAAACCATAGAACTCAATAACACAATCAATAACCTAGACTTAATAGACATATATAGAAAATTCCATCCATCAACGAGCGGATTCACTTTCTTCTCAGCAGCACATGGAACCTTCTCAAAAATAGACCATATGTTATGCCACAAAACAGCCCTTAGGAAATGCAAAAAAATAGAAATACTGCCTTGTGTTCTATCAGATCATAATGGACTGAGAGTAGAAATCAGAAATTACTCCAACACCTGGAGACTAAATAATATGCTATTGCATGAAACATGGATAACAGAAAACATCAGGGAGAAGATAAAAAATTCTTAAGAGGTCAATGAGAACGATGACACAACGTATCAAAATCTCTGGGACACTATGAAAGCGGTACTAAGAGGAAAATTCATTGCATGGAGCGCATTCCAGAAAAGAATGCAAAGTCAACAACTAAATGAGCTAACATTATAGCTCAAAGCCCTAGAAAAAGAAGAACAGAATAATAGCAAAAGTAGTAGAAGACAGGAAATAATTAAAATCAGAGCTGAAATCAATGAAATTGAAACAAAAGAAACTATTCAAAAAATTGACAAAACAAGAAGTTGGTTCTTTGAAAAAGTAAACAAAATAGACAAACCCTTAGCCACACTAACAAAGAGAAGGAGAGAGAAGACTCAAATTACTAAAATACAGGATGCAAAAGGAAATGTCACGACAGACACCACTGAGATACAGAACATAATGAGAAGCTACTTTGAAAATCTGTATTTCAACAAAATAGAAACTACCGAAGACATTGACAAATTTCTAGAGACATATGCTCCTCCCAAACTGAACCAGGAGGACATACACAATTTCAACAGATCAATATCAAGCAATGAAATAGAAGAAGCCATTAAAAGCCTACCATCCAAGAAAAGCCCAGGACCAGAAGGATTCTCAGCCGAGTTCTATAAGACCTTCAAAGAAGAAATCACACCAATACTTCTCAAAGTATTCCAGGAAATAGAAAAGGAGGGTACCCTACCGAATTCATTCTATGAAATTAATATCACCCTCATACCCAAACCAGGAAAAGACACATCAAGTAAAGAAAATTTTAGACCAATATCCTTGATGAATATAGATGCAAAGATCCTTAACAAAATATTGGCAAACTGTATCCAAAAACATATTAAGAAAATCGTGCACCACGATCAAGTGGGGTTCATCCCTGGAATGCAAGGATGGTTTAACATCCGTAAATCAATAAACATAATCCATCATGTCAACAGACTTAAGGATAAGAATCATATGGTTATTTCAATTGATGCAGAAAAAGTGTTCGACAAAATACAATACCCCTTCATGCTCAAAACACTAGAAAAAATAGGGATAGTAGGAACATACCTGAACATTGTAAAGGCTATTTATGCTACGCCCTTGGCCAACATCATTCTTAATGGAGAAAAACTGAAACCATTCCCTTTAAAAATGGGAACCAGACAAGGATGTCCTCTTTCACCACTTCTATTCAACATTGTCCTCAAAACTCTAGTCACAGCAATTAGGCAGACCAAAGAAATTAAAGGGATATGAATAGGAAAAGAGGAACTTAAGCTGTCACTATTTGCTGATGACATGATTCTATATTTAGAGGATCCAAAAACCTCCTCCAGAAAACTTCTAGAACTTATCAATGAATTCAGCAAATTAGCAGGCTATAAAATCAACACGCATAAATCTAAAGCATTTTTATACGCAAGCGACGAAACATCTGAAAGGGAAATGAGGAAAACAACTTCATTTGCAATAGCCTCAAAAAAAAAATAAATAAAATACTTGGGAATCAATCTAACCAAAGAGGTAAAAGATCTCTACAATGAAAACTACAAAACATTGAAGAAAGAAATTGAGGAAGACCTTAGAAGATGGAAAGATCTCCCATGTTCTTGGATAGGCAGAATTAATATTGTCAAAATGGCCATACTACCAAAAGTGCTATAAAGATTCAATGCAATTCCAATTAAAATCCCAATGATGTACCTTACAGAAATAGAGCAAGCAATCATGAAATTCACCTGGAATAAAAAGAAACCCAGAATAGCTAAAGCAATCCTTAGCAGGAAGAATGAAACAGGGGGTATTGCAATACCAGAACTTCAACTATAATACAAAGCAATAGTAACAAAAACAGCATGGTATTGGCACCAAAATAGACAGGTAGACCAATGGTATGGAATGGAGGACACAGACACAAACCCAGATAAATACAATTTTCTTATACTAGACAAAGGTGCCAAAAAATATGCAATGGAGAAAAGATAGCCTCTTCAACAAATGGTGCTGGGAAAACTGGAAATCCATATGCAACAGAATGAAACTAAACCCCCATCTCTCACCCTGCACAAAAATCAACTCACAATGGATCAAGGACCTTGAAATCAGACCAGAGACCCTGCATCTTACAGAAGAAAAAGTAGGTCCAAATCTTCAACTCGTTGGCTTAGGATCAGACTTCCTTAACAGGACTCCCGTAGCATAAAAAATAAAAGCAAGAATCAATAACTGGGATAGATTCAAACTAAATAACTTTCTCTTGGCAAAGGAAACTATCAACAATGCGAAGAGAGAGCTTACAGAGTGGGAGAATATCTTTGCCACTCAAACTTCAGATAGAGCACTATTTTCTAGAATATATAAAGAACTCAAAAAACTCTACACCAACAATACAAATAACCCAGTCAACAAATGGGCTAAGGATGTGAACAGACACTTCACAGAAGAAGATCTACAAACAATCAACAAACATGTGAAAAAATGTTCACCATCTTTAGTAATAAGAGAAATGCAAATCAAAACTACCCTAAGATACATCTCACCCCAATTAGAATGGCGATTATCAAGAACACAAGCAACAATAGGTGTTGGCGAGGATGTGGGGAAAAAGGTACACTCATACATTGCTGGTGGGGCTGCAAATTAGTGCAGGCATTCTGGAAAGCAGTGTGGAGATTCCTTAGAAAACTTGGAATGGACCCACTATTTGACCCAGCTATTCCACTCCTTGGCCTATACCCAAAGGACTTAAAATCAGCATACTACAGAGATACAGCCACATCAATGTTCATAGCTGCTCAATTCACAATAGCCAGATTGTAGAACCAACCTAGATGTCCTTCAACTGATGAATGGATAAAGAAACTGTGGTGTATATATATATATATATGTATATATATATATATATATATATATATATATATATAATGGAATATTACTCAGCCATAAAGAATGATAAATTTATGGCATTTGCAGGCAAGTGGATGAAATTGGAGAATATCATGTTAAGTGAGATCAGCCAATCTCAAAAAAGAAAAGGACGAATGATCTCGCTGATAAGCGGATGATGACACATAAGTGGGGGTGGGAGGGAGCAATAACGGAGGAAGGAGGGACTGTATAGAAGGAAAAGTGGGGTGGGAGGGAAGGAAAAAGTAACAGAATGAATCAAACATCCTTACCCTATATAAATGTATGATTACGCAAATGGTATGCAGTTACTCCATGTACAACCAGAAACAACACGTATCCCATTTGCTTACAATAAAAATAAATTAAAAAAAAAAAGCGAAATAGGGTGTTAATTCCACAGATGACTAGGATTCCTTGCCAAGTCCTGGAGGAGGGGAAGCACCTTTCGATTTTGATTTCCTCTCTCGGTCTTGAACTCTGCAGAACCTGGAGACAGACTGCAGTTGTGTGTTTCTGAGACCCGTGTGAATTGTGTACCTGGATGGCAGCAGTTTGGCACTCAGCGTTTGCTGTCTGTTGCATGGTCCACCATGGTGTTGTGAACTCACTCTGAGTTCATTTGCTCCCAGGTCAAGATTTTCTGTGAGCACCATGTCCAGTTAGAGTCGAACGCATCCCCAGAGATGGCCTGTTTCAGCACATTTGCATTACAGTGGGGCCCACAAGGCCTCTGCTGCCTTCTAGATGCCCCGGCTTCAAGGCCACTGCAGCATGGGCAGGTAGAGGAGCACATACCTGTCAGGTTGAGCCTCGTGGAGATTCAAGCTGACTTTATGCAACAGGAGCTATGTGTGTGTCAGAGGAGCTCCCTACTGCTGGCACAAAGAAAATTTTATATTCTGTTATGAAACAGAAGTACAAATGGATGTGGATTAGTTGTTCCTGGAATGGTCTGTGTGTCTGTCCCTCTCATTATTATTGACAATTTCTGCAGTTTTGCTTACTCTTTGTTTTTAAATGGTAGTTTTGTAGAAGAGAAAGGGAGAGGAGAAATCCTCTTTGTTCGAGCCTGCTGTCCTCCAGGGAGTGCCTAGGTCTGTGGAGTTCAGCCCTCCAGAGAGCCCTCAGGGTGGCATTGCTGCAGGCCGGGGCAGTGGCTGGACTGTGTGCACCGTGCCTGGTGGCGGGATGGGCCTCATCTGCAGCCTTCTTAACACCCAGAGTTGTCAACCGCTTTTGCCTGAGCTGGGCATCCCAGCCCTGGGTGCTGATTCCTTGGTGCTCTGTAACCTTCGTGGCAGACTTTGTGGCCCTGTTGGAGACTGTCTATATCCTCGAGCTTCCCTGTCCTGGCCCTCCTCACAGGGATCATCATGGCTCTGCTGTCCTCATCAGGGTGATGACAGAATCAAATGAAACCGTAGAGCCTGTTTTTTTTCTAAACACCGCAGCACAATATAGATGTGAGATGGAATTCTCTCTCTCTTTTTTATAGCATTCTCCCTCTGGGGTGTACATATTCTCAGTTGACTTTTATTTAGAAGATCAATTACCTCTGAGATTCACATTACACAGAGCTGCCTGGTAATGTTCTTAGGGAGTAGACTGAAATGGATAAGGCCACACTGTCCCTGTCTGAATGCCGAACTTCCCTCTCTCCTGAGGAGCAATTTCTTTCTAGCCTGTTAGAATAAATGATCCAATCGTAGACATTTCTATGCTGAGTATGTGGAAGATGCACCCCTTGGAGGAGGAGCAGGGTGTGAGGGCTGTCGCATTAGCAGCAGGAATCATACTCTCAAGGCCCCAGAGTAATCGCTCTGTGTCATTTAGAAAAACTCCATTCCACCACAGGGTAGGGACAGCTCAGCTCTGAGGGGAGCTTGTGCTCACAGATGTGCCAAAAAGACCAGGTTAAGGGAGAGTTAAGAGCCTGGTAGATACTTTTCAGATTGTTGCATTCATTTATCAAGTTGGTTGTAAGTTTAACAAGAATTTAGAACTTCCGTGAGCCCCAGGATTCAGAACCATACACACCTGTACGTGACCTCAGGTTGGATCCCACGGCTGCTGTGCTCTGTGGTCTCAAGCAGGCAGTGGTGTTTCTCTGCACCATTCTTTTTTCATCTTGAAATGGAGGTAACATGGATCTTGCGTGACATAAAACTGGGTGTTTGAAAATGTCACACACGGTGTCAAAAGCAGCACAGACAGTGGGTAACATGTGCCAGAGTGGTCTTTTCTCTCGTGTGCTCTCTGCCATGTGCCGTGCTCTGAGCACCAGGGGATGAGCCGGTCCTGTGAGCCCAGCTTTGCACAGCTGGCCCTGGGGACTCGCTGTCACTCACCTTGCAGGTACTCAGCTGCTTGGCTGGCCTTCCCCCCACCCTCTCGTGATGCCTGGAGCCTGGCAACGCCAGCACAGGACTCCTTCGAGTTGTGGTAGACACTGAACTGCGCGTGACCCTCTCTGGGCTGCCTGCCCCCTTCCTGCAGAGACGTGCGGCGGAGGGCTGAAGAAGGTGGGAGTTGGAGGCGGACTGACGGGTGCTAGAGTCCCTGCTCTGCCACGCGGAGCACGCCTGGGCTCTGTAAGATGAGGCCCTCGTGGATTGTCGTGAGGGTTGAACTGGGACACGGCACACCAAGTGTGTGCAGCAGAGCCAGGCCCTGGGCCATTGGCCGCCGTGCGGTCCCACTGGCCTTCCTCCTGTTCACAGTCTCTGCCCTGGGTTGCAGGCCGCACCCTGCCCTTTCCTCTCTTTAAGTGGAATCCCCAGGATCGCTGGCATGTGTTAGGGACATAGCAAACAACCCGATGACAGGGCACGTTGATTCAGACGGTGCCTCGTCGGGACAGGGTCTAGTTCTGCCCTGGATGGTCTCTGATTGCTCTGAGCCTTGCTTGACGGGTCTAGAATAGTGGAAAGATTGTATATAAGCAGTATACTTCTCCCCAACTTCTTTTTTTCTGAAGGCTAAAGTCATTCAAACTTGTTACACAACATTTGTGCTTTGTGCAAGAAGTACGCTGTGGCCAGCGGCGTCTGTGACCGTGGCAGCTGGCAGGAGCTGTTGACAGCTGGATACGGATTTCTTCAAGTTACTTACTCCTCTGTATGCTCTTTGTTACTCTTTTGAAATAAAAATTGAATCTTCATATTTTGTAAAATAAGAAAAACAATTTATGTTGATCGTCTTTTCATGTAAGGACATATAGGTCTCCTTGTTTTCAAATTGCCTGCTCTTCCTAGATCTTCTATGTATAGATGTACCATGAGGTTTAATGCCTTCTTATTTGGAGATATTTGTATTTTTTTTAATTTATTTTGGTACTCAGGATTGAACCCAGTGGTGCCTAACCACAGAGCCACATCCCCACCCACCCTTTTTTTTGTTTTATTTTGAGTCAGGGTCTCTCCACGTTGTTTAGGGTCTCACTAAGTTGCTGAGGCTGGTCTTGAAACTTGCAGTCTTCCTGTCTCAGCCTCCCAAGCCACTGAGATTATAGGTGTGTGCCACTGCCTGTCTGTTTTTTATTTTATTTTTTTATGATTTCAAATAATTTTGCATTGAGCTTTCTTGTAACTCTGAGCATGTGTGGATATGTTTTTGTAATAAAAATTCGAAGAATTTTTACTTTTACTATATACTATGGAATTTTGCTCCAGTTTGTACTCCTGAAAGTGTGTGAGAAGGCTAGTTTCTCTGTATCACAGATATCATCAAATTCTTTTTCATTGCTTGTAGCTTGTTGGATGTAGAAGGTCTCCCTTCTGTTTGATTTTGATGTCCTTAATTTTGAGTAGGTAAATGCCTTTCCATGTGTGTGTTGAAGACTTGCTTGCTTCTGTGTGTTCCTTGTATGTAATCTGATCCTATTTAAAATTTTTTATTGATCTTTTTCATTGATTGTCAGGAGTTCTTGTGTGCTATATATTTTAATCTTATCCTAATTTGTCATTTACATTTTGATACAGAGTTTGTGTCTTAATGTAATATCATTTGGACCTTTTTATTGATTCTTTTTTCATTTTTATGTGTAAAATTATCATTTTGTTCTTAGTGGCTTCTGAGTTTCATATATCATTTTGGAAAACTTTTCCCAACTCAGATTACATAAATGCTCTCCTCGACTTTCTGCTAATATACTTATAATTTCACATTTTTATGTTTATTCACACATGTTTACGTTTGTATATGGTGTGAGATTAAGAACAAATTTTTAAATCATAAAAATCCAGAAAACACTGTAAAATGTGAAGTACTATGTAAATTTACTATTAAAAAGTAAATTTCAATTCATTACTCATAGTAAAAGTAAATCATGAATGCAGATGAAAGTTATGAGTAATTTCTAGATTTAATGTGTATTTTTTAATTACCTAAAAGAGATTTCCAGTATGTGACGTAGGTTTCCCTGCGTGTCTGTTTCCCTGTGGTCTTGTCGGCATGGTCTTCCTTCCTCCCTTCCTCCCTCCCTCACCTCCTTGGAACAAATGCTTTTTTATTACATTCTGTGTCAGGCACTGTCCTGGGTGCTGCACACACAGCAATGGATAAAGCCATGTTCATGCCTAGGGAGTTCACGTTTCAGCAGGGAGAGAGGGCCTGAGCGCCAGCATGCAGGATGGTATGGGTGCCAGGGGCACGGACAACAAACACATAGGTGCCAGGTGGCAAGGACTGTGGAAACAAATAGCGACACTGTGGATTGAGGGCAGAAGCAAGTGCCACTTGGGTGGTTGCTGTGATAATCCTGGGTGACAGCAGGTAGAGGTGACATCACTGACCAGGTTCTGGATGTACTTTGAAGGACAGTACATAGATGAAGGGTGGCTCTTACGCAGGTTTGACAGCCCAGGGCTTGTGTCCTGAGAGACTGGGGCCGTGCAGGTGCCATGCACCGAGGGGGAAAACGGGAGCAGAAGCAGGCTTTAGAATCATTGATGATTTAGCAAGTTCAAGGCATAAATGAGTGTAAAATACCTTCCACTGTTCTTTTTCCATTTACCTTGTTTTGGTCACAGATGTGGTACTCCCTGATCTTTATGCCTTGTGCTTTTTATGTGTGTGATGATCTCGACCAGTGTCCGGGTACCTTGCAATGTGTTGCCAGAGTCAGAAAGTTCTCATTCCAGGGGCACCGTGTTGGCATGTACAGGTGATGTTAGACTGTCTGTGGCCAGCCGAGTGTGGATGCTCCACTGAAGTAGTGAGGATTTCAGGCTTCCCCCTTTTCTTCATGATAAGCATATTTCTGTGGGGAAAAACCCATTCTAATTCCAGTGTGCTTCTAAAACCTGGAAGGAGTTACAGGGCTTCCTTCCTCCTGTCCTTAGATGCCTGAAAATAGAAATAGTTTTGATTCTCTTGTTTTGGTTCTGTGCATGTCATTTTTTAAAGTTTATTTTGTAATAATCCTAAATATGCAGGGAGTTGCAAGAAAAGATATGGAGAGACATCCTGAGTACCTTGCACCTCACCTTCCCTCCTGGGACGTAGCATTCAGCTCTGTGGTTGGATATTTAGAAGGCAAATATTTTAAGTGCCAAATAAAGACTTCTTGGTGATATCTTTAAATATGACGAACCTTCCAATATTGTTTTTGAATGCTGTGTGTCTGTAATAAGATATCTGATGTAGATGAGGTGTGGTGGCCATAAGGGGACTGGTAGCCAACATGGGAGACTGCTCCTGCTGCTCTCCCTCATGCGAGGGTGTGGAAAGCCAGCTGGACCCACTCTTTGGAGATTTTATTATTGAGATGTGGTCGTCAGTGTTTCATCAACGTCTCAGAAAGTCTCAGAACGCGTACTGTAGGGCAGGTGATGGCCCCTCTCCCCTCTTCATTGGAAGTTGCAGAGGGAGCCGAGCTAGTGTATTTCACCTTGGTGGCTGGGGAGAAGAAAGGGGCCGTGTTGCCGGGGGCAGGCCCTTGCCATGATCCCTGCTCTGCCCTCCTTCCCTTGGTCCCCCGTCATGGTGGGCCATTGAGGTACGCACAACAGAGTAGGAGGACATCTGTACTGAGGCCTGCTTTAGTGAGTAAAGGAGGCTGGAGAAGCTGTGGGGCTCTGGTTTTGCAGGCCGCACTCAGCACCCTACCCCAAAACTGCCCCTGCAGTTCCATCAGTCCATAGATCCTGGGCCTGGAAGGGGTTTTCACAGTGGAATGCACTTGCTTGACCCTGTCCCTCCCTGTTGGCTCATGTCTCCCGAGAGAATGAGTATGGCTTTTATCACCTTTCCATTGGTGAACGTATCGTAGGTGTATATAGGACGGGACCCGGGGCCCAGCATGGCACGCAGGAGCAGGGAGACCCTCCGTCAGATTGAGGCTGGCTCTGTGACTAGCACTCCCCAGCTCCAGCTGTGAACCAGTGGTGGCCTCCCAAGTGTACCTCCTGCTGAGGAAAGCCTCAGTCTTCTCTATCTCTGCTCCCAGGTGTATCTCAAGAGGATCTGCACTCTTCCTGGTGCATACTGCCAGGTTATTAACATCTGTCATTTTAAGTGACCCACACTTTATTTTAGATTGGCAGATTACTAAGTGTTAGATATTGGTGTTCATTTAAAAACAGCATTAAATATTATCTAAAAACATTCAAAGTTTTTCCTATTTAACAAATATCAGCTATTTGTTAATATATTTAAGAGCCTGATTTGTAAACACCAGTTACAAGAGAGCATGTTGCTTTTGGCTTGGGGGTTGAATAAATGTTCAAAGCTGGATTGTTTTGTGTAACAGTTGGCCGGTGTTTATTTTTGACCTTTTGTTCAGATTTTTTGCATTTGGCATTTTTCAAATTCAGCTGGTTCATTTAATCATTGTAAAGTTTAATTCCCAAATAATGATACAAGAAACATGATTTCAAGTTGTTATTTGCAATTACTTTTCTTCAAATAATCATTGGTGGATGTGGATTTTCTTTATTCCTGGAGATGAAAAGCCAAATTGGACATGCTTATCATTATATGCCATCTGATTTTTAAATTTTTGTTATTGGGGACTGAACCCAGGACACTCTACTACTAAGCCACTTCCCCATTTCTTTTTATTTTTTATTTTGAGACAGGGTCTTGCCGAGTTTCCCAGGCTGTCCTCACACTTGTGACCCTCCTGCCTCAGCCTCCAGAGTCCCGGGGAATGCAGGCATTGGGCACTGCATGTCACCTCTTCAACCTTGTTTTTCAGTGCACTACCGTGTTTTGAGGTGCTGTAACTGAGTGGTGACAGAGGAACATGGCTCCCAGGCCTGGAGCACAATTTCAGAACCATTCTTGTACCCCTGTTAGCGTGTGGGCTTCACAACCCTCTTCTCCAGCCAGTGGTCCTCACCAGCACACCTTGTGCAGTGCAGCAGCCTCCTCTGCATGACTGTCGGGACCACCGTGGGCCACGGGCTGGTAGGTGGAGAGAGGGCCATGGGTGTTCATGTGGTGTCCAGCAGTCCTGGCCGCCTGGCTCCCTGTGCTTGGTTCTCAGATGCTCCCTTTCTTCTACAGCCGCCTGCCGTGCAGTTCACCCATGGTGGCGCAGCTGCCTGTCGCAGCACGTGCACAGAGCACTCTGCCCCACCACGCCCCCTTCCAGCAGTTTTCATCACCTCCGAAGGACCCTGTCCCCACGAGCAGCTGCTCCCTGTTCCTCCTCCTGCCCTCCTGCATCTGTCTCTTTCCTTTTCTATAATTAGTTTATTCTAAACATTTCATGTAAATGAAAGCAAGTAGCATTGGGCCAGATTCTTTTACTGAGCGCAGTGTTTCCCAGAGTCACCCACAGTGAAGTATCAGTGTCATTTTAGCTTGCTGAACAATACTACGTTGTATCAATATAGCGCTGGTTGTGGACATACAGGTGAGTCCCACCTCTTGGCTGTTAGAAACGTAGCCAGAGGCCATTGTGTGTGCCATTTGCCCCTCTAGAAGACCTTCCCCCTGCTCTCAAGCCTGTGAGTGCAGTGTCACTTCCTTTCTGGAACCTTCCCTGACCATTACCCAGACTACCTGCTTTCTGTGTGCTCCTTTCTCCGCTGAGATCTGAGCTTCTTCTGACTCTTTGGGTTCAGCATGCAGGTGAAGCCCAGCTCCACCGTACATCCTGGTCCCTGGTGTCACTGCAGAGACACTGATTTTTCAAGTCTTTCTGGGGCAACTGTGCACAGTATCATAGTAACCCCATCAAGTAGATGGCAGTTGTTCAGTCTTCCGTGGAACTCTGGAGCTCTGTGATTCAGCGTGACAGAGGATAAGTGGAGACTGTACCACCAGAAAGCGTTCCAATTCTGTATTCTGCTTTTTTCTGGACTTCAGAAAGACTTAGGCTCCATGGCTGTCCTAGGCCTTGGAGAAAGCTCTCTAGCTTCATGCAGCCACTGTTCTTTCTAGAAAGAAGGCAGTAAAGGAAGCAGGCAGGCATATAGAACTTAAAAGACCACACAAATGAGACCCACAGTGCACGTGGCTGTTGCTGCCTGCTCTAGTTCTGTGCCACCCACTTCACCTCTTTTCTGAGATTGACCACAAGGCCTCACAAAGAGCAGCCAGGCTTGGAGGAAGGGAAGCCCCACGGACTTTTCTGCACCACCACATGACTCTCACGCAGGCTCAGACCTGGGGGTGAGCTTCTCAGACCCACTTTTAGCTGACAAACGTGGTTTGCTTAGTGGCAGGTTCTACTGCTCCGCCGACAGCAGCCAGGCACGTGGTGGTCTCTGCACCTCGTGAGTGTGTCACTCAGCTCCAGTTTTACAGAGCACTGTCACCTTTCCGGTGGAGCCTGCTAATAATTTCATGGCAAATTCTTACTGTGGAAACAGATTCAGAGAAACTAAACAACCTGCATATGACATGACCTCTGCTGGGCAACTAATTCATGTTTGGAATAAATTTTAGGCCCTGTAGACCTTCATACTCATAGTGATGTATATTTTTAATTGCATTGTTTTAAAAACATTGACTAACATGCAAGTAAAACAGACTTATTTGGCTTATATTTTTGTGACTTCTAATATAAACATATTCATGTATTTACTACAATCAGGATGAACAGTTTCATTAAGAATGTAATCATAGCCTGTGACACACACCTGTAATCCCAGCACCTGGGGAGGCTAAGGCAGGAGGACCACAAGTTTGAGGCCAGCTTGGGCAACTTAGCGAGGCTCTATCTCAAAATTCTTGGTACTGAGGGAAGAAAAGCAACAACAAAATAAACCATCACACTGCCCTGACCAGACCCTGCACCCACCCAAAACAGTGGCAGCCACTGGTTGGTCCTCCCCGCTGTGGGTTTGCTGTCCAGTGTCATAGGAGTTGTCATGCCTCATGCTTCTTGTCAAGAGTGGCTGCTTTCCCCACCTGCAGGCTTCCTTGTGGAGTTGGCGGCCCTTTCGCCTGCAGAACTTTCTTGGTGCTTCTCTCTGGGGGGCCACTCTGCTGAGGAGCTTGCACAGTTCTTCACACCAGCACGTCTGCGTGCGGCCTCGGGAGTTGACGGCTCCTGACTCTCAGCACTTGGACAGCGTTCGCTTCCTCTGCCCTCGTGGGTCTGAAGAGGAAGCTTCAGGTTGCTCCTTTTGCCCTCTGCGGTTTGGTTGTGATGTTCCTGGGCGAGGATCTTTCTGCGTTCCTCCTGTCTGGGGTCTGCTGAGCGTCCTGCATCCGTTTATGTCTCTCGCCCAGGGCGGGGGGTGTTTAGCCATGGTTTCTTCAAAAGCTGCAAGCTGTTTTTCCTCTTTGTTTCTGAATTTCCTGTGACACGGTTTTCAGAGGCTCTTTTTGTCCTATAGAACTATTTTTTCCAAACATTTTCTCCCTATTGTTTCAACTGGACAATTTATTAATCTGCCTTCAAACATACTAATTTATTTCCTTTCTGGTTCCTAAACCCACTTCCCTTGATTTCTCTTCTTTTTAGTAGTTAGAGTGCCCACCTCGGCCTGGAACGCGGTAGCACACGTGGCCAGACCCTTGAGTCCGCCATGTGTGTGGCATCCTCTGATGCCAGTCAGATCAGGTGGCCCCTGCCACTCTCCCCTTGGTTATTAAGATGGTTCACCATCTCTTGAGGTTTTCAATCCAGTTCCTCCTTTTCCAAGCCTCTCTCTGCTGCTTCTTTGTGCATTTTCCCCTCTCTGCCGAGCTTTCTCTTTCCATTTGTTCCATGTGGAACTTCTTGGACTATTTAGAGTCTCTCTGTGAGACAGTCATCTTGAGATTCTTGTCTATTCATTTTCTTCCTCCTTGGAAGTTGATATTTTTTTGTGCCAAGTTATTTTTGATGATATTCTGAATACTTGAACCTAATGTTGTGAGACTTTGGGGTTTTGTTTGAATCCTGAGAAGAATGGGATTGTGTGTGTGTGTGTGTGTTTGTTGGTCCACAGGGATTTCGCTTCTTGGCACAACATAAGGCCCAGCATGGGCTGTGCTGCAGGTCCAGCTGCACAGCACCGTGCTGCCCTCTGAACTAGCCCGCCTGTGGGCCACCCTGTTCTCCCTGGAGCTCAGTCATCAGTCTGATGCCCTGTGCTGTGCTCCCCTGTGAGCCATGCGCGCCTCGCCTGGGCAGACTGCTCTCCAGTCTTCTCTGCCTCCCCAGCACTCCCAGGGCTTGCCTCCTCCATGGGCTGCTCTAGAGCCAGGGTCTGCTTTTCCCCTTTGGTGTGTCTCATGTGGGACAGTTGGAGGAAGAGCAAAGGGAGGGGATCTGGTGCTGTGGCTCGAGAACCCAGCTCCTGGGTCAGGGAGGGGCATGACTCTGGGCAGTCCTGCTGGCCGCCTAGCACTGTATCCACCTCACTGAGCTGCCGAGGGCTGGGCCGAGAGGAGCAGAGGGGAAAGCCAGGAATGCCACGCCTGCTCTGTCGCACGCACTGTCCCCTGGCTGCACCGGGAAGGGGGTCTCCTGTGGCTCTGCATGCCGCCCCCATCTCGGGGGCCCTGGGGGAGGTAGAATTCTCCCAGTTCAGAACTTGCTTCTGGCCTCTGCTCTGATCCACCTTCTGTGCTTTACTCTTTGCATGTCCAGCACTGTCCATCTGGCTTTGATTCTTGGGCAGGAGTCAGTTGCCCTCGGTAGGAAAGTGGGGTGGCTTGTGCGTGCTCCTCTTTTTCTGGATTGGAGCACATTGTTTTTTCACAGAAACTAAGTCATGTCACTCGTTCACTTAGAAGTCTCAAAATAGAGCTGGGGATATAGCTCAGTTGGTAGAGTGCTTGCCTCATAAGCACAAGGCCCTGGGTTCAAATCCCCAGCACCACACAAAAAAAAAAAAAAAAAAAAAAAAAAAAAGAATTCTCAAAATATCTTCCCATCTTGCTTAGAATAAAACCAAGATTGCCCTAGGACCCTTCTGCCGTGAATCTCATGCTGCTCTCCTCTTCTCTTGTTCTGTTGCATGATTACACTGCACCTCAAGATTTCTGCACCTATTTCCATGCTCTCTGGAATGCTCTCCTCTAAGATCTTCCCAGGATTGCTTGCTTGTCACCTAAGTTGCAAGTGTTTCTTCTTCAGGAAGGCCTGGGACGTTGGATGTGAAATCATTCTTAAATTCCTCCTTTCAGGAGACTCTCAGGTTTACCAGCTCTCCATATCAGATGAGTCTTGGGGCCCGCTGCACGCCCTGGCCTACTTTTACACCACCTGTTGCCACAGCAACCAGGTTTATGCAAGTGCTACCTGGGAGCACGTTGCCTCTGCAGTGCCAAGGGACTCTCGCTTTCTGGAATGTTCTGAATGCTGCAGCGTGGATGACCAGGGGCATCTGCTCTGCACAGCATGCATGAAGTGTGAGAGCTGGCCCCTAGGGGAGAGCTTAGCCAGTGACGTCGAGAGTTGGTGGAGGAGTTATCCCGTCTTCCGTGACTCAGGTGCGCGGTTCTTCCGGGACCTGTGGGATTGCCCCAGGACGGCACCCCGTGCTGCTGTTACCGCCCACCACTCTGCTCACTCCCACCTTCCCCTGGACCCTCTTCCCTGAGCACTGGCTTTTCTCAGGCTCCACTTTCTGTGTGGGACCCAGGCTAAGACACCAGACTAAGCGACTTAAGAAACACTTTTTATAAAGCATTTTTGCTGTAAGAAACAAAGACTGCTCACAGGACAGGAGTTCATTCACCATGTAGATTTGTCAAATTTTGATATTTTGCTATATGTATTTACTTCTGTTTTTAAATTTAAGGACAGAAGAGTGTACCCTGAATGCTCTGTATTCTTGTCCTAAACCACTTTTTTTTCTTCACTCAGCAGGAATGGCTTTCATCCTGAATTTGATGTTTATAAACAATGTTGAGTATTTAAAAAAATATTTCAGAATTTGACATGTGCGTCCACTGGTATCTTCTCCATGTCTTTGCCCAGTGTCATCAAAATGGCTTTATCCCTGGTAGGGCAGCTGCTCTAGGTTCGTTTTCCCTCTGCTCAGGTTCAGGCCTGTGGCTGTTCTAGGCTGCCCACCTTCCAGCTCACGAGCACCTCCTCAGATGCAGTCCTTTGCTTTGCTAAACGGCATTGTAGTGAATGTTTCTGGAAGTGCCCTGCTACACCCTGAGTTGCCCCAAGATGTACATGCCTAGAAGTTAAACGTCAGGTCACAGTGTTGGTGGGCAGCTGTCCTGGGTGTTCCCAGTACTCTCTGAAGAAGTCATGCCAGTTACGACCCTCCTGGTAGTGCATGAGAATCCCACATCTTCTGCTGTCGTGGATCTTGCCAGCGCTTGGTGCGGGGATACATCTTGACTGTTCCACTAGGGCGAGCGGGAGAAGGTGTCTGAGGCTCATTTCCGCTTCCCTGGCCACCAGCTGGATTGAGCCTTCACTGTTCACTGTTTATTGACCATTGGATTTCCTCCAGTTTCAATGGTGAATTCCTGGCTAGTGCTTCATTTGCTACTGTCATTTGTTATTGATTTATAGGAATTTTCTATAAATCCAGGATTCTAATCCTTTGTTAGTTTAAGGTAGTGCAAATACCTTTTCCAAAGTGGCTTAGTTTCGCTTTGATTTTTAATGTTTTCTGTTATACCAAAGTTCTTCATTTTAATGCAACCAAACATTTTAGTCTCTTACATTCCGTATATCTTGTGAGTCATTTGAGAAATCTTTCTCTGTTCCAAGACCATAGGCTGTTCACCTAGAATTTTAACCCTCTGCTCTTACTTTGGGTCTCCTTGGGATCTGTTTGCCTATGGCAGGAGGTTGCGGGTCCTTTCTGTCTTGAGTGGCCTCTTGTCCTGTGCACTGTCGAATGCTCATTTTTATCACCCTTCCATCCCCTGGGCTCACTTGGCTCCTTTGGGCTCTTTTTTGAGGCCACGTGTGTACCTGCCACTGCCCGGGACCTCTGTCTTCCCATTGGTCCTTCCTGACTCCTCTTGACCAGAGCCTTCCAAGAGCCGTCCTTGGCACCATTTTCTTGTTCTCAGCCCTTCAGTGTAACACTGTGAAAAGTACGTCAAGCTGTGCCAAGAACAAGCCTTTGTTGGGGCATCTTTATTGAGTTGCATTGAATCTGTGAAATTGGAAAATAGCAACTGCTTTAGAAGTATTTTTCTCATACTGAGCATCATGCCATCTCTGTGCTTATCTGTCTTTACTGTTGCTCCACGGAACTTCAGGTGCTCTCCATATGCACCTTGCTTTTACTCTGTCACTCTTATTATTTGGATGTGTATTATGGACTGAATGGCTATTGCAAATTTTTTTTCTTAAAAAATTTTACCTTGTGATGTTTTCAGTTAATGTATAGAAATGTTTTGATTTTGTGTGTCTTAACCCTTTGTTCAGCAATCTTTTAAAACCATTTTCCTAATTTTACAAAGAAAAGTTAGAATTTTCACACACCCCTACCCCCGTATACTTCATATGAAGCTGAGGTCCCAAGTCCCTGTTCACTTGCTTGTCTCTGCTTAGAACATAGGTCAGGGGAGTTAATTAATAACATTTTCAATTCTGGGCAGAGATAATAATGCGCAGGCTTTTCCACATACACCGCTTCCCACCAGAGTGTGTTCTGCCTGGCAGCCTGAGCCCCCTTGCCCAGCTGCACCTCAGACTCCCAAAGGAGGTGCTCTTCCGTGCAGCTGGGTCTTTGCTCCCCTCTCTCCAAAGCTAGCCGACATATTTGTCCTTCAGTGACTTGCCCTGATCTGAGTTCTTCCAGGAAGTCTCCTTGGACTTTCCTATTCTTTAGAAAGATGGATCCAGAAAAACAAAACAAAGCAAACAAGAGTTAAAGTACTATGTGCTCAAATGGAGCATAAGCCTGGGAGAAAATCACCCAAAGCGCCGGGGAAAGATCCCCAGACTAAATGATATTACTGTGGGTACAAATGCTCCCACAGTCTGGGGAAGGGAATTAACTCATGAGTAACAGCGAGAAAACAAAGGCCCACCCATACATCATCATGTCAACAATTAGAGGGAATAGAGGATCCAGACGCCCCCACATGCAGACAGTGAGTCAGGAACAGCCAGGACAAAACCGCGCTGTGTGCCAAGGCTGCCCGCTCCTGTGCTTCCCGGAGTGCTGCCCTGCGGGGAGGGTGCTCAGTACCAGCGTCTTCTGTTCCAGGCCTCAGGATCACCTGAGCTTCCCCTCTGGTGAATGTTTTCCGAGTTCCCATTTCTGGGGAGAGATGTTGCTGGTAAGTTCCGTGAAGTCATGACACAGGCAGAATGGACCTTGCTTCAGGGAGCTCACTTTCCCGGGAGCTCTGAGCGAGAGCCCTCGTAGGCAGCTTTCGGAGCGCAGGAGTATTTTCCAAGTGCCAAACCCTGACCCTGGGATCATCCACTGTGAACCTGTCACCAGAAGGTGTGCGTTGCTGTCTGTGCCAGAAACGAGATGCTGGTCCTCTGCCTCGCCCCTTGAGAGGTCACACGCCAGTCCTGGGTGCCTGTGTGTGTGAGTGTGGCCCCGGATGTGCCAGTGTACCCCTCTGCACCTCGGTTTCCCTCTCCAGAGAGAGCAAGCACAGGTGTGACCTGGAAGCCAGGTCCTCAGCTGCTGTGAAGGTGGGGCTTTGGCTACCACCCCAGTGCTCTGTCCTCTTCTGGGCCTCCCTTCCTCAGGGGAGCATGTGGCAGTGACCAACTCCCAGGTGAGTCGGGATGCTGGGCACATGGCAGGGTCTGTCCTCCTCCCCTTTCCTTGGGCTTGGCTTTCCCAGCAAGCAGCAAGGCCTCGCTTCCCACCTGGGGGATACATGTGAGAATTCAGAGTCCTGTGACCCAGACCACAGGTCTTTCTCCAAGCCTTTCCCTCCCCTCATGGAAACATCTCACCCTCCTTCTCCAAGAAGGATGGGCCCCTGCTCTGTGCCCTCTTTTCTGGTCCTGGTCCTACATGCTGTTTAGATCCATGAGTGTTTACCAGTTACCTGTCCCGTGCTGGGGGTGATGCTTGATGTTTGGAGTACTGTGTTAGTTTTAGGCAAGCATTCAGCCGTAATGGGAACCTAACAAATAGTGACCGACACAAACGAAGCATGCACTGTTGGCTTTTCAGAAATACTTCAGCCATGTCCCTAATGAGTCCAGAGGGAGGAGGCAGCATGGAGCTGCTGCAGCTGCTCAGGACAGCGTGGGCCGCAGGCCCCTCAGACCCACCCCACCCACTGCAGCCTGGAGTGGTGTCCTTGTCTCTGAATGACTGCTGGCTTCGAGGCATCCGGCTTACTTCTGGGGAGTAGGGGATGAGGGAGGCTGAAGGGCACAGCCTTCTTTCAAGGCCCAGGCCCCGGGAGCTGTGTCTCCTGCCAGAACTTGGCCACATGGACTGCTTCCTGCTGTGAGCAGCCATGGGGACCTGAGAAGTAGCTTTCCCTCTCCGCAGCAGCGCAGGGAGTAGAGCTTTCAAAGGGCTGGCACGTTAGCCTACAGTGTCTGCCCTGGCTCTGCGGGGTAAGCGGAACCCCGGGAGGAGCTCCTGGTGGGGTGTACAAACAGTTGTGGTCAGGTTCTTGGTGCTCCAGGGCACAGCACCTGCCGTGGTCCCTGGGGGCTGAGCGGCGCCTCTCACGACACAGCCTTCGTTAACTGGTGCTGTGCACCACGGGCTTGGGTGGTCTGACTTTGGAGTCAGCTGCTCCAGTCCTCCTCCTGTGTATCCATCCATTTGCCTTCCACGGTCACTTGGTATGCCATGGGCATGGCTGCGTTCCCATACATGTCCCCAGAATGAAGGAGGATCTGATGCCCAACTCACTTTGGAATGAGTGAGTTCAACTCTGCAGAACGGACATCAGTGGTCCTCTCTGCCCAGGGGCGTTTGCTACCTCGCACTTCTGCATGTCTTCACCTCGTGGTATGAGCTCCGAGAGGAGAGGTGGTCGCTCCTCAGGGGCTGTGGGGTTCTGAACCTTCTTTTGTCTTTAAACACAGTACCCGGCAGTGCCACCTTCTTCTGGATGTCTTCAACTCCACCGAGCATGAGCTGACCGTCAGCGCCAGGAGCAACGAGGAGCTCATCCTGCATGCCGGCGAGTGCCAGCGGTGAGTGTCCCACGGGAGGTTGGGAGCAAGCCAGGCCCAGGGTGTGTCCCTCTCGTGGCCTTTCCCCACATGGAGCTGTGCCTGTAAGCCCAACCTGGGAGTTAGGGTTGTACACCTGGAGATAAGTTTTAATGGCTAAGTATTTCAAACATACAAAAAATAAGTGATAGAAGCACACGTGTTCTGCTCTATTTGCGCCAGATTTCTTTCTCTCTTTCTCTCCGTACACCCCTGTCTTATTATAAGGAAAGAAAATGTTTGCAAAAATTACCTGGCATGTTAACATGATTAGTCAGCAGGGAAATGCAGATAAAGAACACAACTAGGTCCACTGTATCCTCATCAGAGTGGTGAGAGTGGTGTTGGGGAGGACGTGAAGCGACCGGAAGGCTCACCCCTGTTGTCAGGAAGGCAGGCCAGCGCAGCCTGTGAGAAGCAGTGCGCTCCCTCGTATCAAGCCAACACCTTGACGCTTTGCCCAGATGGTCCAGCCTAGTTATTTACTCAAGAAAAATTAGACATATGGTCACCAAAAGAGCGATGCAAGAGTGTCTCTAAACCAAAAACTAGAAGGAGCGCCATGTCCCTTACAGAATGAATAGGTAACTGGTGGCATTGTCCTAAGAATGGCGTAGTCCCCCAAACAAGAACCTTGGGAGCATCATGGGTGGTGAAGGGGCCAGGGCCAGTCTGTGGTGGGAAGGGTCGGACGTGCACAGCCTCCAGAGGCTGGAAGGGCTCTGACCTGAAAGGACAGAAGGTGGTTTCCTGGAAATGGTGAGGTGGGGTGGCTCTGCAGGGTTTGCATACTCAGCACTTGTTCCCCTGAGATTTGTACATTTCCCTGTACGCAATTTATAGCAAAAGAAAAACTGCCAACAATACTGAGCTGTGGCGGATGGTCCACAGGCTGGGGGCTGGGCCTGGCACAATCCTACAATGGTGGTTGAAACACAGAACACATTCATTGGATGCCAGCTAGAGAGGCGGATGGAGGGACAAGTACGCACAGAAGCAAGTCTGGCCCAGTGGGTGTGCAAGGTCTCACTGTGGCATCCTTCAGCTTCACATTGGGCATATTTTAAATAAGAAAATGTTGGCAAAACAAGCAAAAGAATAACAGCTGAAGCCCCTCCTGCCTACCTGGTACCATCTCGCCTGTCCTGGGGCAGCTCTGCCATGCAGGTGACGGGTGTTGGCTCATGTTCTGCTTCTTCTACTGTATGTATACGTATCCAGAAGCAAATGGTATTTTGAGTGTTTTTTTAATGGCATAAGTGGGTCCCTATCATATATATCCTTTTGAAAATCAAAATAAGCATTATACTTTGGAGTAAAAAATCCGGTTCTTTCATTTGACTGCTGCTAATATTTCACTGTGTAAATATGGCACCTTACTCATTTCTATGCTAATGCACTCACAATAAGGTGGCTTCCAGGATATTGATATTTAATATGATCGTTAATGACATAGGAAAGTAAAGCAAGGCCCTGCAGCCCCGTGGGACATAATTGGAAGTTGGAGTTCAGTGGCTGGGGGGCATTCCTGACCCTCCTTTGAGAGGAGCTGAGCGCATGCGTGGTATCCCCTTGCTCTCCCTGCCCCCAGCAGGCTTGCTGCCCTGTGTGTGCCTGCGTGGGCTCCTATGCTCTGCTGGTGAATGTGCTGCAGAATCCTAGGTGCTGGACAGAACCTTCTGACGGAGCGGCTGCCATCCACTGGTCTGCTGCTTAACCGTGAGGGAACCATCTGCACCTGTCCTCTTTATCTAGAGGTTTTGCTGTAGCCTAAGATCCCAGAGAACATAAATCTAGTCTTCTTATGACACCAACATGAAACGCTTTTAAAAAGTATGAATTGCCAGGCATGTTCAGTGGTGTAAGCTTGACTCATTCTTGGCAATGAGGATGGCTGAATAATATTAGCAACCCCAGTTGCAAATAATTGCGATTTGGTTCTGTGCTTCGGGCTGCTGCTTTATTAAGCATTTTGCTGTACTTCTCATTTCCGAAAGCTCACAACTCACATGTTGTTTTATTCATTCATAAAATATTCATTCAATAAATATTGATAGTTGGGGGACTTGCTATGTGGTGAGCCCTGTGTCGGGCTCCAGCGGGGCCAAGATGAATGGATAAGGACCCCTCCCAGCTGGGGGCAACACAGTGCGAGGAGTGGAGGGTCTAGTCCAGGAGGGTGCCCATGCCTCGTTGACCCAGGAGGGCACCTTGCTGTTCCCAGTGGGGTGGAGAGTGATGGGTAAACGATAGGCTGATGCTAGGTCTGCCTGGGATGTCATCTGGGGCACTGTCCATGGAGTCCCCACTGCTGAGGCTGCCCACTAACCCATGGGGACTCTGCTGTGAGCCCCTGCTGGGGACACCCAGCACTGAGACCTGGGACACAGGAAATCACTTCTGGTCTATTGTCAGGTGCATGCTCAGTCTGCATGGAGGGCTTCACGTTCTTTGGTCTCAATTTGGGACAGGCATGGGGCAAATGTTCCCATTCCTAAAAGGATGAGTAAAAAACTGTTGTGATCCCAAGCAAGTCCAGAACCCCATTAGAGCAACCAACCCAAAGTCTTGAGAATAGTCCTTTTGGCTTGATGTTCTGTGTTTCAGATCCACTGAATGGGACCCTCATTTCAGACCTACTAAGGTGGGGTCCTCCTTCCAGACCCAGTGGGGCAGCACCCTGCAGCTCCGTGAGGCAGGGATTTGTTCTCAGGACCCACCCCTGGGGCAGGTCTGTGCCTGTGCTCTTATGAGCAGGAACCATCTTGGCACACTGGTGGTTCCACAGTCCATGCTCCAGCAGGGCTCGCGCCTGTGCCAGGCTCCTGTTATGACTTCTGAAGTGCCCTTGGGGTCATTCGTCCTTTGGGATGGCAAGTCCTGGCTTCTGTTGAGGTGACTGAGTGACCAACCTTCTCAGCACGTGGTCACCTGGCCACATCCTCTGCGTTCTTACTTTCACTGTGGATAGACTGAGAAGATTGCAGATTTAAGTTCTGCTTTTGTGTCTTTCTATCTATCCTTCGCTCCCACCTTACTGTAAAAGTTTGAGAGAAACCAAGCCACACCTTCAGCACTTGCGTGGATGTTTTCCTGTGCTGCGTATTCAGTTGCATTGCTCACAAGCTCTACCTCCCAGAAAGCACTGGTGCATGAGCACACGCTGGCCATGGTCTTGCTGCTCCACAACTAGGTGACCTTTCTGCTTCTGTATGCAGCACCATCTACACTGCTGTCGGAGAGCTCCTCAGGGTGGCCATGGCCATCCGTGTCCCGTCAGCATCAGCTAGATGTCCTCTGAGACTGACAGGCTCTCCAGCCCCCCACTCTTTCAGATGCTGGGCAGAGTCGGCTGTCCTCGAGAGTATGCACCTCAGAGCCTGCACCCAGCCACAGCTGCTCCAGCAGCGGACGTCTTTGTCACAGCAGCCCCACTCTCTTGGCATCAGGTTTCTGTCTGGCCCCCTGGGGCTGCTGGAACCATACCACTGACTGAGAAGTTTGCTCCCCGTGGCCCTGGAGGCCAGAGTCAGTGCTGAGGTCCCAGCTGACTGTCTGCTCTGGCCACTCCTGCTTCGTAGAGAGAACTCGTCACTGCCCTCAGGTGAGGAAGAGGAGGGTAAGGGCACTAATCTAGTTCATGGGGCCATGCTCAGGACCCAGTCACCTCCCAATGGCTCCCCCTCTTAATGCCATCAGCGGGGGTCAGAGTTTCCACACAGGAGCGCATGGGCAGGGAGTGGTGGAAGGGCCGTTTTCCCTCGGTAGGAACACCACCCGCACCCCTGTGTTCCTTAGAGAGATCTTTCTGCTCTTCTCATTTAAAGATGACATTTCAGTACTTTCCACCTTCTGACTCTCTTCTCTGCAGGTCCTTGGGAGTGGAAGCTTGTCTCTAAGCTGCCAGTCTCAGGACCTTCTCAGCATCGGTCTGTGACTGAGGATTATGGGTTAGCTTTATTTTTGTCTGACAGGGTAGTGCTGCTTGTTCTGTGGTGAATACATTTCCTGGGCTCCCCACCATTGGTCAGGATGTGGATAGAAATATCCCTATACCTGCAGGCTGTGGGACCTTTCCTTTTCCTCCTAGGAGCGTGTTGTTCGAGGTGCCACTGTTCTTTGCTTCACTTTATTCATCCTCGCAGCTGATCTTCAAGGATGGGCTTTGTGCCTGTTTTCCCTAGTCAGAGCTGGCCACAGTCATGCAGTTGATTGGAACTGGGCCGTGGTTGCAAGACTGCAGCTGCATAGCCCTTCACAAGAGTCATCCACAGTGGCTTGGCTGTGTCCCCAGAACTGGCATCCCTTCTCACCTACCTTCCATTTATGTATGCTCTATCAAAATGTACAAAAGCATTCTACTGTCATATACAACTAATAAGAACAAATAACATTTTTAAAAAAGGTGACAAGAGATAGTAGAAGGCTTTCCTGAGTAAGAATGACACAAAATTTAAGAAAACATGGTGCCTCCAGCTCCAAATAGACCAGAAAATTAAGATATGATAATTGTTGTTTTTTGCTTAATTATCAAACCATTAAAATTAAATTTCACAATAACCCTCACTAATGCATAAATCTATTTTTAATTTATGGTAATAGATGTTATCTCATTACATGCTTCAAGAGACTGTGTTTGTTTTGTCCCCCCTTGCTGTAGAAGAACTATGTTCTTTTGCAGGGAACCTGTGCTGAAGTGTCCACACATGGAAGGGTTTGTGACTGGGAGGATCTGGATGCATTCACCCTGCGGTTTGTTTTGTCAGTGCACCCACATGGACCACAGAGCAGCTTTGGTGCAGAAGGACCCAGGAGGGGCCCATGGGCAGCCCACAGCTTGGGGCCCTGAAACTTCTTGAGTTTGTCAAGGCTGTACTTTCTGTGCAGCTCTGACTCCCAGGGGTTGTGTGGTGTCGCAAATTCCTGTTCCTGCTCATCCAAGCAGAGTAGCACAGAATGCATATATCTGGCTCTTCCCCAAGCCGTCCTTAACTCTGTTTCTCATTTGGTTCCTTCAGATATTCCAAGGAGCACTGTGGATCATCAAAGTGATACCTAATCTGTGGAGCCTAGTTTCATTGCTAGTTGTGTCAGTTATCTTATTGTGGTTGTGACCAAAGTACGTGAGAAGAACAGTTTAGAAGAGGAAATTTATTTTGGCTCATGGTTTCAGAGGTTCAGTTTGTAGCCAGCCAGTTCTATTGCTCTGGGCCCATGGCGGATGGGCGTGGTAAAGGAGCACTGTTTACTGTGACCAGGAAGCAGAACAAAGAGCCAGGGCCAGAATGTAATCTCCAAGTGCATACCCCCAGTGACCTGCCTTCTTCAGCCACACCCTACCTGAATAGTTACTGCCTAGTCCAGTCAAATTATTAATCCATCAAATGAATTAATCCACTGACTACATTACACTCTCCTAGCCAAATTCTTCAGCTCCAAATGTACCTGCATTAACACGTGAGCTTTTTATTTTGGTTGGGGGTGGGGCATCTCATATGCAAACCGTAACACTAGTTGTTATTTATTGTTACCTATAATGTTTTAGCATTCTCAACCTTTCAGCCTGGGTGTTCCCTTCTGTAGTCTTTTTGAGTTACAGATGATAAATATTTTTTTTGTGTACCTAGTTGTTCAATCTGAAAGAAAATTAGAAGATTCCTTTGGAGACTTAACTTCTAGAAGCAGGAAGAAAGCACCTTATGTGTTCTTTCCCCTTCAACCGAGGCTCAGGTTTGCTTAGCAAGCCCTGCAAGGGCTGGTGGAGCTGTGGATTCTAGTCCCCTGTCCAGAACAGCTTGTGAAGTTTTCCTGATAGAAACCCAGTTGTTCTTGGGACAATGGGAGCCTCCTAATGATCAATAGGCAGAGAGCAGGAATGCCAGAGTTTAGCCCAGAGAAGCAACTGGCAAGTGCCTTGGAAGATGCAGCAGTTTGCTGACTCAGATGACAGGAGAAATTCTTTGCTTGTTGTGAGTTCAGAAAAATAAGCAGCTTGATTGGGTCTGCATATGCCTTGCTTCTTTTGGTTCCTTATAAATCCTAGCTTTTCCTTCTGGGTTTTTCTCTGTATTGTTCTTGGTGACTTCCCCTATGGGGCCATGTCTGGAGTCTTTCCTTAGCGTGGCGCTAGCAGGAGGGCCCATGCTGGTGTATGGCTCGCCCTGTGTATAGACCCTCAACTGCCCATTGCCATGAAAGAGGCCAGTAGGTACAGGCCTGGAGCTTGTGAGTCCCAGCCTGGCTCAACTTTGAACTGTTTCACTGTCTGGGGTGAGTCATCCAGCCTTGTTGAGGTCCCAAGGACTTTTGCATAAAATAGGGATAACAGTCCATGCCTGACGACTGTTCTTAAATAGTAAAATTCATCCTTCCTGCATACCTAGCAGCATGCCTGGTGTATCATGCATGATCAGAGCATGCCAGGGCCTGTGTGAAGGGTGTGCAGTCAAGGGTGTATGTGTCCTTTCTGTAGAGATGACCATCCCAATAGGTGGGTAGACATACAAGCAGTATGAAAAAGCAAGGGACTACCCCAAACAGCCCACAACACTTTAATCACTGACTCCATTGAGACCACAGTGGAGGAAATATAAGAGAAGGAATTTAGAAAATTCATAGTTAAAATGTTCAGTGAGCTAAAAGAAGATGTAAGGAATGAAATTAGAAAATACAGGAACTGAAAGATCATTTCAATACAGAAATAGATATTCTGAAGAAGAACCACACAGAAATCCTGGAAATGAAAGACTCAGTAAATCAAATTAGAAATTCAATGAAAAACATCACCAACAGATCACTTTGAAGATAGATTTTTTTCAGACCTTGAAATATAATCCTGAAAATAAAATTGTCAAAAAAGAAAAGATGTTAAGAGACCATGACAAGAATATTCAAGAAATGTGGGATATCATCAAGAGACAAAATTTAATAATCATAGGTGTAGATGAAGGCTCTGAAATACAAACAAACAAATGCACAATCTTTTCAATGAAATAATAAATAGAAAAATTTCCAAACCTTAGAAATGAAATGGAAATCCAAATATGAGATGCATAATGAACTTCAAAAGGCAAGATCAAATGAGATCTTACAGTGAAAATGTCTGATATATAGAATAAGGATAGAAGTTCAAAAGCCACAAGAGAAAAACAGCAGATCACATTTAGAGATAAACCAGACTGGATTTCAGCTGATTTCTCAGCCCAAACCCTAAAATCCAGGAGGGCTTGAAATAATATATACCAAGCCCTAAAAGAAAATGGGTACAAACTAAGATTACTATATCCAGCAGTATTATCCTTCTGAATGGAAGATGAAATAAAAACCTTCCATGATAAGCAGAACCTAAAAGAATTCATAATCATTAAGATACTCAGTCAGTGCAATATTTAATGTAGGAAAAATGAAAATGAAAATGCAGAGTAGGAATGAATTGTGCTAGAAGAATAATAAATAAAAGGAGAATCAAGTCTGAATTAAACATTAGATATAAATCAAAATGGCAGGAAGTAAAAAATCATTTCTCTATAATAACATTGAATGTAAATGGTCTTAACCCTTCAATCAAAAAGATATAGTTTGTCAGATTGGATTAAAAAAATACCCAACCACATGTTGTTTACAAGAGACTTACCTTACAAAGACATCCACAGACTAAAGGTGAAAGATAGGAAATGATATACCATGCACTTGGAAATCCAAAGCAAGGAGGGATAAATAACTACTGTGGTATCAGACAAAAAAGATTTTATGTCCAAATTAATCAGAAGAGACAAAGAAGGTCACTTCATACTGGTTAAGGGAGTCATCACTAAACAAGATGTAATGATTATAAATATTTATGCTTCAAACAATGGTGCTTCTATTATCTAAAACAAACCCTTCTGAATATAAATAATCAAATAGACCACAATACAATAATAGTGGGTGACTTTAACATACCTCTCTCACCACTGGGATAAGTTATCCAGGCATAAGCTAAATAAAGACTCTTCAGAACTAAAAAATATTAGTCAAATGAAGCTTGCAGATATCTATAGACTATTTCATTCATTTACAATGGAATTCACTTTCTTAGTAGTACATGGAACACTCTCTAAAGAAGTTCATATTTTAGGACACAAAGCAAATCTTATAAAATACAAAAAAATAGAGATAATTTCTTGCATCCTATCAGATTATAATTGAAGGAAATTATACATCAATGATAAGATAAAAAACAGAAAACATTCTAACACTTGAAGAACATTCTAACACTTGAAAATTAAATAATACTCTTTTGAATGACAATTGGGTAGCAGAAGAAATCAGGGGAGTAATAAAAAATTCTTAGAAACAAATAAGTGACACAAATAAGAATAATGATATAACATTAAAATTTCTGGGACATTATGAAGGCAGTTCTAAGAAGAAAGTTTATAGCACGTAGTTCCTACATTAAACAAATAGATACCAAATAAATAATTTACCATTACAACTCAAGATCCTAGTAAAAGAAGAAGAAGGGAAATAATTAAAATCAGAGCCAGTCTGAGAAATTGAGAATTAAAAAATAGAAGGGATCAATGAAACAAAGATATGGTTTTTTTTTTTTTTGAAAAGATAAGATCAATTGATCAACCCTTAACCAAACTTACCAAAAGAAAGAGAGAGGACCCAAATTAACAAAATTAGAGATTAAAAAGAACATATCATCACAGACACCATTGAAATCCAGAAAGAGGATCATTAGAAACTATTTTGAAAATTTACACTCCAAAAAGCTAGAAAATATCAAAGATATTAACAAATTCTTAGAGACACATGACCTACCCAATTTGAGCCATGAAGATATAGAAAAATTAAATAGATCAATATCAAGTAACGAAATTGAAGCAGCTATTAAAAGCTTTCCAAAAAAGAAAAATCCAGAACCAGAGGATTCTTAGCTGAGTTCTACCAGACCTTTAAAGATGAACTAATACCAAAACTTCAAATTATTCCATGAAATGAAAAAGAAGGGAACATTGTCAGGTTCATTCTACAAAGCCAGTATCACCCTGATACCAAAACCAGACAAAGACACATCAAGGAAAGAAAACTACCATCCAATATCCTGATGAACACAGATGTAAAGTTCTTAATAAAACATTAGCAAACTACATTAAAAAACATATCAAGAACATCATATACCATAATCAAGTGAACTTAACCCCAGTGATGTAAGGTTGGTTCAACATGTGCAAATCCATAAATGTAATTTACCTCATAAATAGAGTTAAGAACAAGAACCACATGATTATCTCAATAGATGCACAAAAAGCATTTGACAAAGTTCAGCAGCCATTTGTGTTTAAAACACTAGAGAAACTAGAGAGAGAAGAAACTTACATCAACTGTGTAAAGGCAATATATATGACAAATCCAAGGCCAACATACTGATGGAGAAAATCTGAAAGTGTTTCCTCTAAAGTCAGGAATGAGTCAAGGATGTCCACTGTCACCACTCCTATTCATTATAGCCCTTGAAACTCTAGCCAGAGCAATAAGACAAGAGAAGGAAATTAAAGGGATACAAATAGGGGAAAAAAAAAAAAAGTCAAATTATCTTTGCTTGCTGATGACATGATCTAATGTTTAGAAGACTCAAGTGATGACTTCTAGAATTGATAAACAAAGTTAATGAAACAGCAGAGGATAGGAGATCAAATACATCAATCAGTCACTTTCCTATATCCCAAAAATGAACCTACTGAAAAAGAAATGAAAACTCTTCTATTTACAATAACCTAAAAAAAAAAAACCCTTGGGAATTAATATAATGAAGAAGGTGAAAGACCTCTGTGATGAAAACTACAGAACCCTAAAGACAGAAATCAAAGAAGACCCTAGAAGATGGAAAGACCTCCGTGTTCATGTATTAACATGGTCAAAATGACCATACCACCAAAGAAGACCTTAGAAGATGGAAAGACCTCCGTGTTCATGTATCAATATGGTCAAAATGACTATACCACCAAAGAAGACCTTAGAAGATGGAAAGACCTCCGTGTTCATGTATCAATATGGTCAAAATGACTATACCACCAAAAGCATCACACAGATTAAATGCAATCCCCATCAAAATACCAATGACATTCTTCACAGAACTAGAAAAAACAGTCCTAAAATTCATTTCAAAGAAGAGACCCAGAATAGCCAAATTGGTCCTGAGCAAAAAGAACAATACTGGACATATCACAATACCTGGTCTCAAATTACACTGCAGAGCTATAGTAATAAAAACAATAGTATTGATACTAAAACAGACGTAAAGACCAACAGAACAGTGTAGAAGACACAGAGACAAACCCACATAGATGCAATCATCTGATACTTGATGAAATGCCCAAAAAACATACATTGGAAGACAAACAGCCTTTTAAACAAATGGTGCTGGGAAAACAGGGTGTCCTTATCTAGAAAAATGGAACTTGATCTTTATCTCTCACAAAAGGTCAACTCAGAGTGGATCAAAGACCTTGGAATCTGACCAGAAATTCTGCAACTGCTACAAGGAAATGTTGATTCAACTCTCCAATATATTGGCACAGGAACTGACTTCCTTAACAAGATTTGCATGAAATAAAATCAAGAATCAATAATTTGGATGGCATCAAATTAATAAACCTCTACACAGCAAAAGAAATGATTCAGAGAGTAAAGAGAGAGGCTGCAGAATGGGAGAAAATCTCTTCTACCTGCTCCTTGGATAACAGGTTAATATCCAGAATATATAAAGAACCCAAAAAATTTAACAGCAGAAAAAAAAAACCAATTAATAAGTGAGCAAAAGAACTAAACAGACATTTCTCAAAAGAAGAAATACAAAAGGACAATAAATATATGACAAAATGTTCAACATCTCTAGCAATCAGGGAAATGCAGATCAGAACTACATTATTTCATCTCATTCCAGTCAGATTGGCAATTATCACGAATACAGGTAAATAAATATTGATGATGTTGTAGGGAAAAGGTACACTTACAGGCTGTTGGTAGAATGCAAATTAGTGCTGCCACTCTGGAGAGCAGTACAGAGATTCCTCAAAAAACAGAACACAGCCACCATCTGTGCCATTCCTTGGTATATGTTTTAGTCAGCTTTTTCATTTCTGGACCAAAAGCCCTAGCAAGAACAAATTTAGACAAGGAAAAGCATATTTGGGTTCTCATGGTTTCAGAGGTCTTGGTCTGTAGATAGCCGACTCCCTTTCTCTGGACCAGAGGTGAGGCAGAACATCATGGTGGAAAGGGGCAGAGGAGGACAGCAGCTGGTAGTACTGCTCCAAGAAGGAGGTGGGAGAGGAGGGAGCAGGGAGGGGGGCATGAATTGATGCTTCTCTCAAGGAGGACAAAACATTTATCCCAAAGTCATAACCCCAGGGACCCTTCTCCTCCAGCCACACCCACCTGTCTACAGCCACCACCCAGGTAATCCCTACCAGGGAATTAATGCACTGATTAGGTTAAGGCCCTCATAACAGATCACTTCACCTCTAAACTTTCTTGCATTGTCTCACACACGAGCTTTTGGGGGACACCACATATCTAAGCCATAACATATATCCAAAAGATCTAAAATTAGCATAGTATTGGGATGCAGCCACATCATTGTTTATAGTAGCATAATTCATAATAGCTAAGCTGTGGAACCAGCCTAGGTGCCTGTCAACAGATAATTGGATAAAGAAAATGTGGTATATGTACATGAACCACTACTCAGCCATAAAGAAGAATGAAATTATGGCATTTGCCAGGAAGTGGATGAAACTAGGGACCATGGTACCAAGTGAAATAAAGCCAGAACTAGAAAGTCAGAGGTCAAATGCAGAAGCTGTGCATTTCTCTGATATGCAGAAGCTAGACCAAAATAAAGTGGGGAAAAATGCAAGAGGGGAGGGACTTCCTTGATAGAAAGATCAGTGGAGTGGAGGAAGGGGTGAAGGGGAGGGAGGACGGGCAGGGAAAGGGGAGAATGGTGGGAGGGATGAAGGGGGAAGGGGAGAATGGTGGAGGAAGGGAGGAAGGGGTGAAGGCTGCTTCTTTATTCCTTGTCAAGTGAGCAGTGGGATCTAGGTGCTTGGTCTGCCCAGCGGTGTGTCCCCAGAGCTGCTCTGTGCGTGCCTCTGCCTGTTGGAGGGTCCAATTGCTTTGCACCCGCTGCTCTTCCCTGCTCTGGCCTTGCACCCAGACACCTTGCTTGGAGTCCACATGTGCCTTTCCATCCCCAGGGGCTCAGTGGACATTAAGTATCCCCAGCTCTTCTTCAAAACAAAACACAAAGGTGCTGTCCTGTCTGGGGTCTGGAGATGACAGAGGAAGACAGGATGCCATCGGCTCTGTACCATCAGCGTCATCACTGCCTATGGCTGCCAGGGAGGGACATGGGCAGTGCTAGCAATTGGCACTCGCAGGCTCTCAGAGGTCTAGCAGAACCTGGAGAGCTCTGACGTAGTCCTGGAGCCGAGGACCAGTTACTCTGAGATGCCAGGGTACGAGTGACTCCATCTGGGGGCTCCCCAGGAGTGTGTCTTTGGGAGCAGGGGAGGGTGAGCCCAGTCGGGTTGTCTGGGACTTTCTGACCCAAACTTGCTTGAACGTCCTCTGTGTGCATTTGTCGCGTTATGCTGTTTTCTCTAATAGCAACTTGAGCTTGTAACTGTGTGTCTATGTTTCTGGACAGGGGTTACCATCCCCTTGGAGCTCAGGGAGGTGCTGAGTAACCAGTCATGTAGTTAGTTTTGAGTCCCACCAGCTCAGGGGCACCCGGAGCAGTTTGTCCTGGGTGCCTTTGTCTCCTGCCCCGCTGTCCTACGCTGCTCCTGTGGAGAAGACCAGCTGAGCGGTTGTCAGTGCCCACATGTAAATGATTCCAAGGCCAGAGCCACAGCAGGAAGTGAAGGACGCAGGTGGCGGTGGATTCTCCTGCCCATTTGGACCAGCTGCTATGTGAGCTGCAAGTCTTAGTCATCCTGGAGGTGCCGGTGTGCCTCTATGGCTCTGATTTGCACTTCCCTAGTGACCCACAATCACACCTTTTCAGGAGCTTGTGAGCCACTCAGAGGTCTCATCTGCAGAGGTGTCTGAGTCTAGGGCTCTTTTGAGCAGTCTGGTGGCCATCTTGTTATTGCATTCAGAGGGTTCTTTCTGTATTATGATACAAACCCTTTTCAGATTTGTGATACAGGGATGTTTTTTCCAGCCTATGAATCATCCTTTTATTTTCCTCATGGTGAGCAGAAGTTTTAAATGTTGAAGTCCAATCTAGTAGTTTTGTCTCTTATAAATTGTGCTTTTGGTATCATGGCAAGGAAAATTTTGCATATTCCAAGGTTAGACCTGTTTCCTCCTGTACTACAGGTCTTACAGTTTTTTTAATTTTAATTTTATTTGTTCTAATTAGTTGTACATGACAGTAAAGTGCATTGTGATAGATCATACGTAAATGGAGTGTAATCTTTCATTTTTTGATTACACATATTGTAGGATCACATCAGTCATGCAGTCATATATGTATATGAGGTAATAATGTCTGTTTCACTCTACCATTCTTCCTACCTCCATACCCCCTCCCCTTCCTTCACTCCCCTTTACCTAATCTCAAGTAACTCTATTCTTCCTTAGTGCCACCCCCCCTTATTTTGAATTAACATCCGTGTATCAGAGAAAACATTTGAACTTTGATTTTTTGGGTCTGGCTTATTTCACTTAGTGTGATATTTTCTAACTACATCCATTTACCAGCAAATGCCATAATTTCATTCTTCTTTAAAGTTGAATAATGTTCCTTTGTGTATGTATGTGATATACATACATATATGATATATATATATATATATATATATATATATATATATATATATCACATTTCTTTATCCACTCATCCATAGGTTGGTTCCATAGTTTAGCTGTTGTGAACTGCGCTGCTATGAACATTGATGTGGCTGCATCACTGTAGTATGCTGATTTTAAGTCCTTTGGGTATAAACTGAGGAGTGGGATAACTGGGCCAAATGGTGGGTCCATTCCAAGTTTTCTGAGGACTCTCCACACTGCCTTCCATAAAGGTTGCACTAATTTGCAGTCCCACCAGCAATGAAAAAAAAAATGTGAAAACCAGTAAAGGGAGGAACTACACTAAAGGAATAGTTGATCAAAGGAGAAACTAAATCAAATTAAAAACCAGAAATAAACCAAAATGACCAGGAATACAAATCATATTTCAGTAATTACCTTGAATGTTAGTGGACTAAACTCATCAATCAAAAGACATAGACCTGTGGATTGGATTAAAAAACAAGACCCAACAATATGGTTTCCCAGAGACTCACCTCCTAGGCAAAGGCATCAGCAGGTCTTGCAGTGTTGGGTCTTCCATTGTTTCTTTAACCCTCCTTGAGCGAGTTATCTTGCGTATGGTGTGAGGCAGACGCTGAGGTGCCTCGTGCATGCCCGACTGCTCCAGGGCTGGTGGGAAGGACTGCTCTCTGCACGGAGGCCTTTGTGGACCACAAGTGGTTGGGTCACTCTGAAGATTTGTTTGGAGAGAGCACCTGCTGTGGACCTCAGAGCAGAGGGGAGGATGGGGTTGGGTGGACAGGAGTTTGTGCAGAGTAAAGCTGGGACAGAAGAGGTGACCTTGTGGACAGGCGTGGTTGTTTGTGCCATAGTGCAGGTGGGGGCCTCAAAGGCCAATTCCGAGAGACCCTAGGTGCAGGGGACAGGAGCAGCCTCCCTGGTGTTCTCCATGAGGGTTGTGGAGGGGCACTGAGAGAGCGACTTTGCCTTGGTCTTCCTGTTGGAGCTGTGGTTCTTCAGGTACGGACCCCAACCGGCAGTAGCACTGTCTCTAGAGACACATCAGAATTTCTGTCCTTCCTGGGAGACTCTACATCTGAGTCCTTGAGATCCTGACTCCAAGGCACAGCTTCTCTTTTGGGTCAGGTATTGCCTGTAACTCATCCCTGTTAAAATGCCCCCATTTCTCTTGCGCGTTGTTGCGTGAGTCTGAGCTGGGCTGAGCTGTGAAGAGAGCCCTGTGGTTTCATCCTGGCCTTCTCTTATCAGGGTTAGCACTCTGGAAGTGGGGAGACTACTTTGTTCCTTTTCCAGCTTCATGGAACTTTCTTTGTGGTCTTTTTCACATTGATATCCCCTCTTTTTTTAAAGTTAGTGTTGCATTTCTTTGATTTTGACATTGGTCACCTCATCTGGGTTAAGCCTCCTAGGTACACTGACTTGGTCACACACAGCCATGCAGCCCTCCTGACTACAGCTCCTGACCCTGGATACTTTTGGGAATGGCTTGGAGACAGTGATGACTGAGGTAGCAATGCGGGGACAGTGGACCAAGCCTGGACTATCTGGGGAAGCTGGCCAGTGGCCTCTGTCCAGCAGGTCGGCTGCTCAGCTGATGAGATGGGGCCATGAGCTCAGACTCCCCTGAGAGGGAGCCCCAGAGGTGAGCCTAGCTGCGTCCATCTGCTCACACAGTGAGGCATAATGAGTGTCTGAGTGTCTGCTCTTGCACGCATGTGACAGATAACTGAGGCACACTTCTTCTTAAGGCGGAAACCTGTGCTCTTTCATTCTCTTCTCTTGTTGGACTCATGTCTTTCCCTTCCCTCCTGCTGGGGCCTGCTGGGCCTGCGTGAGGAAGAGGCACTGCTGTGCCTGTGTGCAGCCTCCTGGACGGTGGGAGTCCTTGGCCAAGGCTGGGTCTGAACTCCAGCCACAGAGAAGCTGAACTTTCACCTCCTCCCATCTTACCATATCAGGGAGGCATTTTGTCAGTGGGAAAAAGTTAACTTTATTCTTCATCCTGTATTTTGTTTTGCAGAAATTCTTTGGGGTATGGATTTGCTGCTCTCTCTGTTGCCCCAGGGGTCCAGCCTCGAATGCGGAGGTTTGGTTGAGGTTCAGATAGGAAACACCTGACCATGGCATTGGTGGCTTGAGTCATTTTGAGCTGAGCTGTGCCAGGGCCATGGCATATGGTGGCACAGGTCATGTCTTGCATCAGTTGCTTGTGGCCTGAAGCCCCCTCCCATAGCCCGCTCAACTTGAAGGGAAGAGTGTCCTTGTCTGAGTGGCCTGCCCAGCACTTTGTACCTGTCCACCTTGAGGTGCATTTACTGGCTCACGGAGGGCAACTGGTGTCTAATGGTCCTGGGGGCACCCTCCCAGTGTGGCTCTGTGTCCTCTGGGTCTTTGTTCCTGGGGGAAGGTCGGGAAGAGCAATCGTGATATGGCCCACACGGAACCACCTCCAGGCAACCCCTCCTCAGAGCTGTGCCACCAGGTATAAACAGAGATGGAGTATCTGTCCCCAGTCCTACATCTCCTTACCTCTCCCCCAAGCTTTTGGTGGTGGTGCGTGGTGTGGCGTGGGTACCATGAGGGTGGGTTTTTCACACACAACGCTTGACGTCTGGTACCTTCATTCTGCTTCCAGCAGTCGGCACTCTTTAGAGTTATGTTTCTTGCCTTGTGTGCATGAGCTGATGGTCCAGCTGAGAATAAGGTGCAGCTCTTTGTGCAGAGCCTGGCTTGGGGTAGGTTTGATAAGGGTGAGGCAGGCCCAGGGCCCACGGAGCGGGACTCCCATCCCACCAGACAGGAACTGGCTTTGGCTCCCTCCTTAGGGAATGGGGTCCCTCGTTCCCAGGCCTTCTCAGGTCCTGTCCGTCGACATGGCAGCAGGGCTGTGAATGGCACTGGAGTCAAGGGTCCACTGTCAGGGAAGTGACCCTGAAGTGCAGAGAGGCTGCAGCCACGCAGCTTCCAGCAGCAGAGTCCTGCGGTGGCTTTTGAGGTTCTGCCCTTTCCCCTCGGGCCTCTGTCTCCTCCGGGAGGAGGCTCTTCCCTCCACCCTGGCACCTTGCCCCTTGGCCCAGGAATGGAGCTCAGGTCCCACTGTGTCTTGGAGAAGGCGCCAGGGAGGCTGAGACAGGTCGCTGTGTCTCCCTTGGGGGCAGCCTGGCTGCTGTCTGGATGGGGACCTGCAGGTTCTGTGGGGCAGGGCCAGGCTGAGGTCTCGCCTCTCTGGGAAAACGTGTCCTGGAACGCCTGCTTTCGTTTGTCAGCAGGTCATTTATGGCCCAGAAAAACTGCTGCATCTCTTCTTGGACTGTGGCTTCCACAACGTTTTTCACATAATGAAAGAGATACTTCAGTGCCGAGAACTGGCTAGGAACCCTGATAAGGAGGTGGTGGCAGAGAGCAAAGTGCTTGCCTGCCGGAACTGTTGGCGGCAAAACCGAAGTGCAGTGGCGCTGACATAATGGAGCCATTTAATCAGGGTTAGTTTGGGAAGTCTTTGAGAAGCCGCGTTAACTCGGAAGACCTCTTAGCTTCGGGAACCTGCCCAGCGTAGACACAGGACACCCAGCCATGGCAGTGCGGAACTGTTTTTGGCTCCAGAGCTTGATGCGTGGTGCCCGCTGGCCCTGGAGGAGGGTGCCCTGCTTCTGCCTGGGCCGTCCGCTCGCACCTTCCTCCGTGCGCTCGCCTGTCATGCCCTTCAGATGCCTCTGAGAGGGACTTCCAGGCCCTCATCACACCACTCCTGCTGACCATCCGGGGAAACAGGCTGATGGGCTTGAGCGAGGTGCCCAGCTGGCCCTGCCAGTCTGTCAGGATGCCTGCTAGGTACCTACCAAGATGCCTACTGTGGGGAGCTGCCATGCTGGCTCACCTGTTGGTCCCCACTGTGAGCTAAGTTCTTGGTAGGAACTGAGCCCTGCACTGGGCTCCAGAAGTGCAGGTGTTAAAGGGCAGTGGTGTTGAGCCCGTGGAGTCTGACGGGAGGGAAAGTGCTGCACAGGTACGCCTGGGTCCCGGGTGCCTAGGCGAGCAGCCAGTACCTGGGGCTGGAAGGTGTGTAGCTGCACACATCCTGTCTCTTCTGGTGTGCGGAGCAGTGTGTGACGCTGTCGCGAGGCACCCTCTTGTTCATCGTCTCTGCTGACTTTGCAGCTTGGGAGTGGCCGTGTCAGACACCCACAGAACATGTATAGACATGTGCACAGACGTGGCTGCCTGCAGACACACGTAAGATGGTGACTGTCTTCGCCTCTCCCTGTAATATGGTTGCTCTGGCTCCTGGGGTCTGTCTGAAGCGCAGTTGTAGCTGACATTGGAGGCCAGTCGGAATCCTCTTGCTCGCTGTGCTTGTTATGTAGTCCGTGTTGGGCCTGCAGCCTCTCTGAGCACCAGTGTCTGTGTGTCAGGGTGCTACTCGTCTGCTTTGCTGGGCCGATAGGGGCCCATGGGGTGACGGGCTGTTTCGTTCCTGGCATGCTGCCGATCTAGTATTCAGTGAGGGGTTCTTAGGAGAACTTGCTTCTCTTTCCTTGGGGAGGCTGGTGTGTGTGCTCCTCTCTAAAGCAGAGCAAAGGGAAGACATTTAAGAGAGGCTTACAGGGAGCAGTTACCGTCCATCTTAGGCAATGGGCTACCCTGTGAGTACAGAGCAGTCCACTAACACCTCGAGTCCAGGTTGGTCTGGCCCAAGGTCCTGCCAAGTACTCTCGTCCCCTTTGGCCTCATCCTCTCCCTGAGTTCAGGGTCATCTTACCATTCCCCGAGATCCAGGAAGATGAGAGGCAGACTGGGTTTGCCACCCTGGGAAGACACATTGGCCTCAATGGTGGCAGCTCATTTTCAGGACTGGTTGGAGACCAGGTTGCGGACCATGGCAGGACAGGCAGGCCCAGGACAAACGCTGGGGTTTCTAGTTTTACATTAACTAAGGGCACACGCAAGCATCCCTGTGCATTCTGAGAAGCCAAAAGCAGTGTTCTGCTGCTTTCATCTACGCCTTCCAGTGATTGTTCCGGAGGAGGAAAAGGCCAGGACACGCCAGTGTGATGCAGCGTGCGGTGCTGGAGGGGCACCAGGCTCGCTGTCCTTGCTGGAGTGCGCTGTCCACGCCTGGGCTGCCTCACTCCTCGTGCCTTTGGACTCCTTCAGGGTCCACGCCTGGGCTGCCTCACTCCTCGTGCCTTTGGACTCCTTCAGGGTCCACGCCTGGGCTGCCTCACCTCCTCGTGCCTTTGGACTCCTTCAGGGTCCACGCCTGGGCTGCCTCACTCCTCGTGCCTTTGGACTCCTTCAGGGTCCACGCCTGGGCTGCCTCACTCCTCGTGCCTTTGGACTCCTTCAGGGTCCACGCCTGGGCTGCCTCACTCCTCGTGCCTTTGGACTCCTTCAGGGTCCACGCCTGGGCTGCCTCACCTCCTCGTGCCTTTGGACTCCTTCAGGGTCCACGCCTGGGCTGCCTCACTCCTCGTGCCTTTGGACTCCTTCAGGGTCCACGCCTGGGCTGCCTCACTCCTCGTGCCTTTGGACTCCTTCAGGGTCCACGCCTGGGCTGCCTCACCTCCTCGTGCCTTTGGACTCCTTCAGGGTCCCCACTGCACCGTGATCATGGCTCCCCTGGCTGGTCACCCTGGGCCTGAGCCGCTCGTGCCATAGTGTCATCGTGGTTTAGGTGTCTGTCCACGGGGAGCACCTTTGGTAGGGACCCTGTCCTCGTGCCTCCACTGGTGCCCAGTGCGGTGCTCCACATCAGTTGAGGACAGGCCTTTCTGCAGGACACGTGGCCCAGACCTCAGTGGCTCACAGCAAGAATAGCGTCTGTCTCTCAGTCAGGCCGTGTGTCCCTTGTGGTTGGCCTTGCTTTGCTGCGTTCACTCCTGGCCCACGTCCTCTGTGAGAGTGCAGGTTCCCAGGCAGGAGGAAGGGCAAGGAAGGACTGTGGGCTACAAGCACGCTGCCCAGAGTGGCCTGGGTCACTTCCAGGCACGTCATTCAAGTCAGAACAAGTCACAGGCAGGCTGAAATCAGAGGGGGACAGGCAGGTGGCCCTGTGGGAGGGGCACTGCATGCCATGGGCAGTAACACAGTCTGCCCTGACCACCACACCTCGTCATGTTTAATTTTTTGCCCTCCTTAAAGGACACGTGCTTGTCCTTGTCCTGTGGTGGCGTGTCACACTGCTCACGTGGCTGTTTTCCGTGCTCCTGTTTTCATCCAGAAGACTGACCTGGCGAACACCATGCCAGGTGGGGTGCTAGCAAGGCCACCCACAGTAGCCTGATGCCTTCAGTGGCCTGTGACCACACGCGTGCCTGCTGGCGGTGGACGCGACACGGAGGCTTCAGTGGGGCTTGTGGAGCACCCAGTGGACTCAACCTGCTGTGGCTGCTCCCGAAAAACAGCCTGGTGTCTGCACTCAAGGAGGCTGTGCCAGTCCCACAGAGCCAAAGCCCGGCGTCCTCCCTGCCTGCGGGCGCTAGCGCACAAGAGGTGGGGCAGGGGAGAAGAGCAGTCCTTCGGACTGGATGAAGAGGACGCGGGGCCGGGGCACGGGTGGGGGTCAGGGGTCAGGGGTCAGGAGCAGTCGGGCCTCCGCTCCTGTGCTCCTCTGAGCGCACGCCCGTGACTCCACGTCCTGCACCACCACAGGAGCGGGTCCTCCTCAGAATAAGTCAGATCCATGTGTGTACATGTCATGTATGAACATACCTAAACAGAGCAAATTTTTAAAAAAGAAGTCTTTGTGACAGGGGACCAGAACATTTATGGGCACCCAGCATCTACTGGACCTTGTGTTCCCTGCAGCCTGGAAGAACAGGTGGATTTATACCTATTTCACAAACAAAGAACCAAGTTATGAACAAAACTGCCCAGCAGGGTATTCTCTAAGAGCCCCCCGGGCCATGGGTCCCACTGCAGTAGGAGACGGTGTGCTCTGCGGCAGCCCAGGACAGGGCTCACGAGGTGAATTGGGAGGAGACCAGCCATCGATGGGAGCTCCGTCCCTGTCAGTCAGAGGAGCAGGCAGGGCCCAGAGGTGCGCTGTGTTCCCACTGCAGGGCGCCCCAGGAGCAGGTGAGCAGGCGCTGGGGTACAGACCATTCGGTTTCCTGCTCAGGTGTGTGACATGACCTGGCCCTGGCGGGTGTCCCTTTGCCCTCTAGGAAGGATGCCGTCAAGCCAGGGAACTTCTCCCACTGTCTTTGGGTCCTTGCCTCCTCTGTGGCAGCTGACAGGTGCCCCTCAGAACGGGCAGAGCTGTCCCTGTGGCTGCACAGAAGCCTGCTGCTAGAAGGTGCCCTGAGAGCTGAGAGGGGCCTCTTACTGCAGACAGGACTTCGGCGTTGCACTGGAAGGCATCGTAACGTAGGCGGCAGCGTGCTCTGAGATGTCAGTTCGCCGTGCTTCTTTTGCTGCTCTTCGCTGGTAATTGGGTGGAAGGACATCAGCCACCCTTGCGAGCTCGCTCTGAGGCAGCGCTTGGCCCGCTTGGCTCCCGCTCTGCGTGGTGTGCAGCAGCTTCCCCTCTTGTGATTCCTTGCTGGTGTCAAGAGCCTTGCCCTGTTTGTGCCTGCTGCTTGCATCAGGAGGCCTCAGGGGCAAGGAGCCAAAGTCACGGCTGATGAGACTGGTGGACCACGCCAGTCACAGGCTCCAGAAGACCACGAGGTGAAGGCTTTGCCTTGGAGCTTTGTTTTTTTTCTCAATGAATTTCCTGACTGTTAAAAATTCGTGAATGCGTCATTTTCTGCTAAATGGATCCTGAGGACCACTTGTTAGCCACAGTTCTGAAGCTTGTGTACAAAGGTGCCTGCTGAGCCCCCTGGGAAGAGCATGCAGCCCCAGGTTCAGGCAGAGGGACCCAGGGAGGCAGTGGGGAGCCCGGGAGCCACTGTGGTACTTGGGGGTTAAGATGAAGAAGGCGACTTTTCAGAGGCCGAACGTGGGGAGGGTCAGTACCTGAGAGAGCAGAGCAAAGCCTAGCTTCCCAAGAGCCAAGGGCACATTCCAGGATCCACAAGAATGTTCTAGGGAGTCAGTTTCTGTCAATAGTCGTTTCTACATGCCTACGCTTGGGGCCAAGGGGCCACAGCTCAGCAAGTGCTTTCTTGCTTTATAGTTAGCAGGGGTTGGAGGGAATGTGGCCAGTGCTGTCCCACAGAGACCCCTGGAAGGGAGGACCAACACAGGTAAGTCCACAGAGAAGTCCACAGAGGGTCTTGCCCGCCTTAGCAGAACTGACCGGCCTAGAGGCCACGGCCAGCCACTCTTCCCATCTGTGTTCACCGCGCAAGCATGGCCATGAAGTGCACAGCTGCTGCTCTGGTGTTTCGTGGGTAGCTTTCCTGCTGCACCTTCGCCGGAGCGACTCTCAGTTTTGAATGGATAGCACTCTGGTCAGAGGTCCTTAGTAGAAACACTTAGTATCTAGGGAATTAAAAATCCAGCCTCAAACAACAATGTATATCAGCAAAGGGAGAAACTACCTTAGAGAAAAACCACTCAAAGAAGAAACCAAGCCAACTTAAAAACCAAAAATAAGCCAAATGACTGGGAATACAAATCATAGCTCAATAATAACCCTGAACGTTAATGGCCTAAACTCATCAATCAAAAGACATAGACTAGCAGAATGGATTAAAAAGAAAGACCCAACAATATACTGCCTGCAAGAGACTCATCTCACAGAAAAAGACATCCACAGACTAAACGTGAAAGGATGGGAAAAAACCTACCACGCACACGGACTCAGTAAAAAAGCAGGGGTTTCCATCCTTATATCAGATAAAGTGGACTTCAAGCCAAAGTTAGTCAGAAGGGAATCATAAATCAGGAAGACATAACGATAGTAAATATTTATGCCCCAAACAATGGTGCATCCCTGTTCATCAAACAAATCCTTCTCAATTTCAGGAATCACATAGACCACAACACAATAATTCTGGGTGACTTTAATGCACCGCTGTCACCACTAGATAGATCTTCCAAACTAAAACCGACCAAAGAAACCATAGAACTCAATAACACAATCAATAACCTAGACTTAATAGACATATATAGAAAATTCCATCCATCAACGAGCGGATTCACTTTCTTCTCAGCAGCACGTGGAAACTTCTCGAAAATAGACCATATGTTATGCCACAAAGCAGCCCTTAGGAAATGCAAAAAAATAGAGATACTGCCTTGTGTTCTATCAGATCATAATGGGCTGAGAGTAGAAATCAGAAATTACTCCAACACCTGGAGACTAAATAATATGATATTGAATGAAACATGGATAACAGAAAACATCAGGGAGGAGATAAAAAAAATTCTTAGAGGTCAATGAGAACGATGACACAACGTATCAAAATCTCTGGGACACTATGAAAGCGGTACTAAGAGGAAAATTCATTGCATGGAGCGCATTCCAGAAAAGAATGAAAAGTCAACAACTACACGACCTAACATTACAGCTGAAAGCCCTAGAAAGAGAAAAACAGAATAACAGCAAAAGTAGTAGCAAAAGTAGAAGACAGGAAATAATTAAAATCAGAGCTGAAATCAATGAAATTGAAACAAAAGAAACAATTCAAAAAATTGACAAAACAAGAAGTTGGTTCTTTGAAAAATCAAACAAAATAGAAAAACCCTTAGCCACACTAACAAAAAGAAGGAGAGAGAAAATTCAAATTACTAAAATTTGTGATGAAAAAGGAAATATCACGACAGACACCACTGAGATACCTAACATAATGAGAAGCTACTTTGAAAATCTGTATTCCAACAAAATAGAAACTACCAAAGACATTGACAAATTTCTAGAGACATATGCTCCTCCCAAACTGAACCAGGAGGACATATACAATTTAAACAGATCAATATCAAGCAATGAAACAGAAGAAGCCATTAAAAACCTACCATCCAAGAAAAGACCAGGACCAGATGGATTCTCAGCCGAGTTCTACAAGACCTTCAAAGAAGATCTCATTCCAATACTTCTCAAAGTATTCCAGGAAATAGAAAAGGAGGGTACCCTACCAAACTCATTGTATGAAGCTAATATCAACCTAATACCCAAACCAGGAAAAGACACATCAAGGAAAGAAAATTTTAGACCAATATCCTTGATGAATATAGATGCAGAGATCCTTAACAAAATATTGGCAAACTGTATCCAAAAACATATTAAGAAAATCGTGCACCACGATCAAGTGGGGTTCATCCCTGGAATGCAAGGATGGTTTAACATCATTCTTAATGGAGAAAAACTGAAATCATTCCCTTTAAAAACGGGAACAAGACAGGAATGTCCTCTTTCACCACTTCTATTGAACTTTGTCCTCGAAACTCTAGCCAGAGCAATTAGGCAGACCAAAGAAATTAAAGGGCTATGAAAAGGAATGATGTTGGCCATGGGCTTAGCATAAATAGCCTTTACAATGTTCAGGTATGTTCCTACTATCCCTGTTTTTTCTATTCTTTTGAGCATGAAGGGGTGTTGTATTTTGTCGAACACTTTTTCTGCAACAATTGAAATAACCTATGATTCTTATCCTTAAGTCTATTGACATGATAGATTACGTTTATTGATTTATGGATGTTAAACCATCCTTGCATTCCAGGAATGAAACCCACTTGATCATGGTGCACAATTTTCTTAATATGTTTTTGGATAAGGTTTGCCAATGTTTTGTTAAGGATCTTTGCATCTATATTCATCAAGGATATTGGTCTAAAATTTTCTTTCCTTGATGTGTCTTTGCCCCAACATCATTCTTAATGGAGAAAAACTAAAACCATTCCCTTTAAAAATGGGAACAAGACAGGGATGTCCTCTTTCACCACTTCTATTCAACATTGTCCTCGAAACTCTAGCCAGAGCAATTAGGCAGACCAAAGAAATTAAAGGGATATGAATAGGAAAAGAGGAACTTAAGCTGTCACTATTTGCTGATGACATGATTCTGTATTTAAAGGATCAAAAAAACTCCTCCAGAAAACTTTTAGACATCATCAATGAATTCAGCAAAATAGCAGGCTATAAAATCAACACGCATAAATCTAAAGCATTTTTATACGCAAGCAATGAAATAGCTGAAAGGGAAATGAGGAAAACAACTTCATTTGCAATAGCCTCAAAAAAATAAAATACTTGGGAATCAATCTAACCAAAGAGGTAAAAGATCTCTAAAATGAAAACTACAAAGCATTGAAGAAAGAAATTGAGGAAGACCTTAGAAATGGAAAGATCTCCCATGTTCTTGGATAGGCAGAATTAATATTGTCAAACTGGCCATACTATCAAAAGTGCTATACAGATTCAATGCAATTCCAATTGAAATCCCCAATGATGTATCTTACAGAAATAGAGCAAGCAATCGTGAAATTCATCTGGAAGAATAAGAAACCCAGAATAGCTAAAGCAATTCTTAGCAGGAAGAATGAAACAGGGGGTATCGCAATACCAGAACTTCAACTATACTACAAAGCAATAGTAACAAAAATGGCATGGTATTGGCACCAAAATAGACAGGTAGATCAACGGTACAGAATAGAGGACATGGACACAAACCCAAATAAATACAATTTTCTTATACTAGACAAAGGGTCCAAAAATATATAATGGAGAAAAGATAGTCTCTTCAACAAATGGTGCTGGGAAAACTGGAAATCCATATGCAACAGAATGAAACTAAACCCCTATCTCTCACCCTGCACAAAAATCAACTCACAATGGATCAAGGACCTTGAAATCAGACCAGAGACCCTGCATCTTACAGAAGAAAAAGTAGGTCCAAATCTTCAACTCGTTGGCTTAGGATCAGACTTCCTTAACAGGACTCCCATAGCACAAGAAATAAAAGCAAGAATCAATAACTGGGATAGATTCAAACTAAATAGCTTTCTCTCAGCAAAGGAAACTATCAGCAATGCAAAGAGAGAGCCTACAGAGTGGGAGAATATCTTTGTCACTCGCACTTCAGATAGAGCACTAATTTCTAGAATATATAAAGAACTCAAAAAACTCTACACCAAGAATACAAATAACCCAGTCAACAAATGGGCTAAGGATATGAATAGACACTTTACAGAAGATCTACAAACAATCAACAAATATGTGAAAAAATGTTCACCATCTTTAGTAGTAAGAGAAATGCAAATCAAAACTACTCTAAGATTCCATCTCACCCCAATTAGAATGGCGATTATCAAGAATACAAGCAACAACAGGTGTTGGAGAGGATGTGGAGAAAAAGGTACACTCATACATTGCTGGTGGGGCTGCAAATTAGTGCAGGCACTCTGGAAAGCAGTGTGGAGATTCCTTAGAAAACTTGGAATGGAACCACCATTTGACCCAGCTATTCCACTCCTTGGCCTATACCCAAAGGACTTAAAATCAGCATACTACAGACATACAGCCACATCAATGTTCATAGCTGCTCAATTCACAATAGCCAGACTGTGGAACCAACCTAGATGTCCTTCAACTGATGAATGGATAAAGAAACTGTGGTATATGCATACAATGGAATATTACTCAGCTATAAAGAATAATAAAATTATGGCATTTGCAGGCAAATGGATGAAATTGGAGAATATTATGCTAAGTGAGATAAGCCAATCTCGGAAAAGGACGAATGATCTCGCTGATAAGCAGATGATGACACATAATGCGGGGTGGGAGGGGGGCAAGAATGGAGGAAGGAGGGACTGTGTAGAGGGAAAGAGGGGTTGGAGGGGTGGGGGGGAAGGAAAAAATAACAGAATGAATCAAACATTATTACCCTATGTAAATGTATGATTATGCAAATGGTATGCTGTTACTCCATGTACAAACAGAAACAACATGTATCCCATTTGTTTACAATAAAAATAAATTTAAAATATTAAAAAAAAAAACAGCCTCCATCAAAATCTGTTTCCTTAAATTCACTGAGTGCTTGAAATTACGTAATCTTTGTGTGTTTTACCCCGTTTCATTTCTCGGTGCTTTCTTCAACAACCTCATCATTTGGGAGGTGTATCTCTGAACATTTGTAATGAGTATTCTGAAAAATGCCTCTGAAATCCATTAAATGTTGGAATCTCGAAGTTGGAATAGGTCTCTGAGCACCCCGAGCCCACACCCCCTGGTTTCACAAAACGCAGGCCCTGAGAGGGGGCAGAGTGACCTTCTCAAGACCCCATGACCCGCTGCTGCAAGAGCCCAGGCTGGAGGTTGACTTTCTGCCTTGCAAGGCCATGGCTACCTGGTCTTCCACTGGTTCCCAGTGGGGGCCACGGCAGGGCCCTCTGAGGGGGCTCACTGGCAGAGTTGGAAGCAGACAGCTCCCTGCCTCCTGCCTGTGGGTCTGGAGAGTGGCCTTTGTCCTCCTGGATCGTGCCAGGCTCCCTCCTGACCCAGGCACCTGTGTTCTGCAGCTCCTCTCAGTCCCTCTCTTGCTGTGTCCCTGTGCCTTGTCGCATGTCTGCAGGTGTCTCTCCCCACAGATGGGGCCCTTTGTTCTCTACACCCGCAGCACCAGATGTCAGCGAGTGCAGGAGGCAGGACGGTCCCTGCTGTGCACGTGGAACTTCTCACTAGCCAAAGGGACCCAGCAGATGTGCTTACATGAAAGTCCACTCAGGTGGGCCCACGTGGTTACCAGGGCCTGTAGGGTGAGAGAGAAGCGTAGGGTTGGGTGAGAGAAGGAGATGGACACGCTGAGACAGGTTGGAGGGAGGCTGGGCCCTGAGCCCAGGGGGGCAGGTAGACCTGGAAGCTGCAGAGGCAGGAGAGCAACTCCTCCGAGAACCTTGGGGAAAGCATGGCCCTGCTGCTCATCGGGACAGCCAGCAGGACAAAAGAGGATCCATTTATTGTTTTTAGCTGCTAAGCTTGTCTTTATTTTTTACAGCAGCAGCAGAGAACTAACAGCCACTAAATGCATGTGCATTCTGGCGGCCAGTGACCAGGAGGGATGCTGGGTGAGGGCTCTCTGAGTCCTGCTGTCTTCCTGGGCTCTTGTTCTCTCTTTGCCTCAGTTTCTCATTCCTCTCCCACCTCTTAGGGGAGAGGAGGAAGGGGAGGTACAGGTGCTTTGCAGCCATGCTGGGCTGTGAAGTATGAGTGGTACCTGGGTTAACATAATTGCCCTGTGTCTGAGCTGCAGGGGCCTTCAAACCTGTTTCCTGAGTCCAGAGCCTTAAGGCTCCGTCTCCAGATGCCAAACACGTTCCTCCTGCTACCTCTGCTTCTGTATTTGATTCAGATTTTCTGTCTCTGAGAGCTCTATTCAGTAGGTAGCTTGAGGACCCTAACATGGACATGTGGGAAGCCCCTGGGCGGCCTGCTCTCAGCCTGGGCTGGGGTGTGCTAGGGAACATGCCCAGCCCATGCTCTTGTCATGCTGGCACTTACTGGGCTCTTCTCAGTAAGCCTTCCGCCTCACAGTGGCACTCCCAACGGCGGGAGGGGTGGCGCCCTGCTTTACAAGCATGAACACAAAAGCTTATGGAAGTCAGGCTCTTTGCCCAGGATCTGGCAGCTGCTGTCCACTCTAGCCTATGTCTACTGGCATCCCAAGCAAAGCTGGGCCCCCGCTGTAATCACACTGTCACTGTGCTCAGCCTGCACGTGAAGCACGGTGCAGTGTGGTTTGGTTCCCTGTAGCTCTTGGGTGAAGCATGTGGAAAATAGGTTCTAACGTTGAACTTCCCAGAGGTTGCAGGCTCATCTTGAGACCTCCTGCACGGGTCCTCACGGTGCCATCCCCTGCTGTGTGCTAAGACCCATGCTTGGCACATGCAAAGAGTACCTTTGTCCTCCCCCGATGGTCGACCTTCATCATTTGCCCACTTTTAGTAATTCATCACTGACCCATTCACCCGTAACAGTAGTGCGTATCAAGGAAAATCTGAACTGCAGACCAAGTCTTTTGAAAAAATTTTAAATTGTTCTTTTTAGAACATACATGACAGTAGAGTGTATTTTGACATATTATACATACATGGAGTATCACTTCCCGTTCCTGTGGTTGTACATGATGTGGGATTCCACTGGTTGTATATTCCTATATGAACATAGAAAGTCATGTCCTGTTAATTCTGTACAGATCGAGTCTGAACACAAGGATGCCTCTTTCTGTTACTTACAATACCAAAACAATGGAAGCACCCATGATGTCCGACAGTAGGGCCTGAGCGGTAAATGAGTGCATTTCTGTGATTGACTGTTACACAGCCACCATGAAATGGTGGTGGTAGTCTCAGTTGTCACAATGAGAATAGTGATGCTAACCAGCACAGACAAGAGACAAGTCCCCAAATGCAAGTAAAGGGAACGTCCTCATAGACAGAGGCAGCCACACCAAGCAGGGGACCTAGGAGCCTGGACCTCAGCTGGTCCAGGACACGCTGAGCTGCTGCTGACCCTTCCTGATGGAGGTGTGCTGGTCACGTTTTTGCAGAAGCTTTTGGGCCCTTCCTTGGAGGTTGGTGTGTTCCCGTGTGTTCGTTCTGTCCAACCCCATGATGGTGGCATTGAGGCCACTCCCATGGAAATCGGGAGAGCTGCAGCTGGATTCCCAGGAGGAGAGCCAGGCCTCACACCCTCGGCAGCTTACCTGGGGACAGCATGTGGGTACACAGATGCCTGCCACTTGCTACGTGGGAAAGGCGGATGGGGCATGTTCAGAACAAGATGCACAGTGCTCGGGCATTAGTGGCACCCTTGGGTGTGCCTGTGGGTGAGGAAGTGCAGCAGTGTGTCGTGGGGAGGATTGGGGTGGAATTTTCCTTCTGTGTTTGTGGTTTTTGTAACGTGCTTGCAGCACTTGTTGCACACACAAGTTGTAGAAGGAAACCCTTTATCATGTGTTTGGATCGCTGTCTGGATTTCGAGCAACACCATATTCCTTCTTTCTCCTTTTGTTATTTTGTGTGTCTGGGACAGAGTTGAACTTGACACTTTCCCTTTGCATCTCTACTCCCATCCCCGACCCCAGCACCTTCCAGAGCCCCCAGGAGGCCAGGGCTGCCCTGAGGAGCCATTGGGCATGCACCTCTGCTCTGGGGGCGCTTGGAGGTCGAGGATTTCCACACAGCCTGTTTTGAGTCCTGGAATGAATCAGACCTGTGTGAAAGTAGCTTTTGGGTCTCTTTCCTTAAAGGGAGATAATTCTCATAGGGCCACCACCCTCACGCTGGTCATCGGGGTGGTACCCTGGCTTATTTCCTGGCACCAGCTCTGCAGTTCTTTCTCACTAGGGCTTCTCAGCTACAGGCCTGAAGCCTTCTCTGGCACCCTAGAGCGAGCCAATGTTGTTATGAGCCGGCTCCATGTTCCTCAGCCCTGGACATGAGGAAGGATTGCCATGGTCCCTCTGGTCAATGCCTACTCTGCAAGTGGCTCTCCTCAGCTGTTCTCCCTCACCCTGCCTCTGGGATGGCACCCTGACTCCCTGTTCACCAGCCAGTAGGGCACTTCTGTTTCCAGCTCTACCACTACACACTCAACTTCAGGCCCCTGCCACCTGCCACCCTGCAGGCTCCCTATCCAGTCTGTCCTCCCGTTTCAGGACCGTCACAGAGATAGCCTGCTGTTCTCCACGTGGACTGTGGAATACGGTCTAAACCCCATCGCACGGCCTTGGTGCTCGATCTGCCCTTCCCACCTCCCATCCGTTCTTCAGATGTGTCAAGGTCATGCCAGGAGCTTTTCCAGGTCCAGGGCAGAAGATCTAGGGTACTCCTGAAAACTCACTGTCTCTCCAGGAGACACAGGGGACATGGTTAGAATGCAAGGAAGGGCCCCTTGGTTCCGTGTCCCGCCCACCTTCTGGGGCCCCTCGTTCCTGTGTCCTGCCTCCCTCGTGCAGCCCGTCCCCATCCCGAGAGCAGATGGCTGCCTGTGTGTGTCCTGCAGTCTTCTCCCTGTGTCTCGTCCTCTTGTCACTCCCCGGGGCCTCATGCGGGCCTGTGCCTCACAGTGGGTCTCCTCAGCCTCCATCACCCTGTGTCATTTTTTGTTTGGTCCTTGACCCTTTCTCTTTTGTCACCTGCTTCTGCTGTTTGTCCCTGGTGCTGGCCCTGACTTCTTGGAGTAGGGATTGCATTGCTTCGATCTTTGTGCTCCAGGACCCGCCAAGCTCACTTCTGGTCCTCAAAAAGTATTGAGTGAATGGATGAATGAAAGCTGTTTAACCTGGGTTTTATACCTCTGTGTCTTTGCCTAGGCATCTCCTGTTTATGGCATGACTGTCGATTTTATTATGTTGGTATTACAACTACAGTTCAGTTAGCAGGTGGCGTTTTAGGCTGTGACGCATACCTAGAGAGCAAGCTTCCCGCTCAGAGCCTGCCTACCTTGCCCAGCCCGAATGCTGGGCACAGACCCGTCTGCGGGCCTCGCGATGCCGCTCTCCTCTTCCTGTTTCAACACGTCTCCTCTTCCACTGAGACAGGAGAGTGGCGGGCCGAGCGGGACCTAACAGGCCCTCGCCCGCTGCGCTTGTGTTTCCTCCAGTCTCCAGCTCAGGAGGGCTGGGGGAAGCCAGCGTTTTGTTGGCATTTGTCTGTGTGTTTTATAGCTCCTGGTGCTGGGAACACTTGCACCCGGAAGGCAGGTCTGAAAGTTGGGGTGAAGCCCTAAAGAACCTTCTTTTTGTCCTTACTGAGCCCTTGCAGGGACAGTGTCTCAACCTGTAGTGGAGGCCCCTATGGGGGACGGGGCCCAGAAGACACGCTGAATCCTTGGGTGGCCTCAGTGGGGTACATTTGCCATGATGGGAGTCTTCCCGGCATTTGTGGTGTTGGAGGGCCTTTTCCGCTGGTGAGGTCTGTGTGGCAGGAGATGTGTTGACAAGGGACACAGTTGCAGTCTAGTGGCCGCACTTGTGGAGCTGGAGAGTCCACAGTGTGCCAGTCACGGGTGTGGTGAGCACCAAACCTGGGGATGGCTTGCCATTGGTGTAGAGGAAGACAGGGGACCCGGCACCTTGCTGTGCACGTCTGAAAGATGATTGCCCCTGGTCCCATGTGACCTCTTGTGCAGAGGCCTCTCGAGTGCCCTCCAGAAGGGCACCATCCTCATGACCCGCTTCCCTCCATCACCCCTTCCTCCACACATGCCCCTGCTCTTGGTGTCTTGTGACCTAAATCGAGGCTCTGATGGGACTCCTCGGCCTTGTGTGGCCTCATGGACCCTCTGAAGTTCTCCATCTACCTGGTGTCAGTTCCAGAAGGGCCCTTGATTTGGTTGCTTTGATCTTTCCCGCTCTGTAAGGAGCCACCACAGGACCTGTCCAGCAGTTTCCCTCCCTGTTTAGTTCTGGCTTATTAAACCAAGTGGCTCTCCTAGCTGGGGCAGCACCTGTAATTATAGCTCAGTCCATTAACAGGATTCTTTCTGTGGTTCTGGCCAGTGGCCTCTGGTCCTTCCTTCTCCTGCCGCATCTCCTGTGGTATAGTTCTTCTGCATGGGAAATGGGAAGGGGATACTACCCATGGCCTATGGACTGGACAGCAGTAGGTCAAGGATTGACTTCACTTCTTAACAGCTGTGGGACTCATTCCCTCTTTTGACATCAGTTTTACTGACTGTAAATGGGGATAACAACCTGCTTTGTAGGCTCATCTGGAAAACCATGGATTTATAGGTGTTGATGCTTCCAGTGAGTACCTGGCACATCATGGTAGGCACTCAGCAGGCCTCGGATGGAAGTGGTACTTAAGCCCTCATGCAAGTTGGAGTCCTTAGACCAGGAGTGTCACAGAACACCTCATCAGACTCTCCAGACAGTTCTTGGGCTACATGGGGATAATTGTGCTTAAAAGTTTGTTCTTAACCCAGAAAGTGACCAAGCCGGGGCACTCCCATGTGTGTGACACAGAACACAGTGCTCTGACCTCCACACAGCTGGGCACGCAGGTGGGTCAGGCACAGGGTCCCAGGACAGAGCTGTGCTTGTGTCATCTCATGGTGTCTGCCAAGCTCCCTTTGTCACCCCAGAAGGGACAGGACTCTCCCTTGCACATCCAGGGAACTTACTAGCACCTCTTCCTACTTGTGAGGTGTCTGTGGGTGAAGGTGGAGCCTCTATCTGGAGACCCCAAGCAACTGGCCCTCACCTCAGCTGTGCAGGACTCAGAAACGGGTCTGTCCTGGGAGGAGCAGCGCCTCTGTAGGAGAGCAGCAGCCTCTCTCCGCCCCAGGTGACTTACTGAAGAGCCGCTCCAGGCTGTGCGAGCAGCCTTGCCCTGCTGAGCCTCCCGTCTGCGGGAGGAGATGGAACAGTGCGTGTGCGTGCTGCTCCACGGCATAGGGAAGGTGACACCTGGACGGAGGCCCTGGCCGAGACTGCGGTCTCAGAGGAGAGCTGCAGGTGTGAGCCTCATGCAACCTGTGTGCCTGGAGTTGTGAGACAGTGGGTCCCACCACGCTGAGAAAAAGGGGGACAAATGAAGAAAAGCACTGGGTTAAAAAAATGAGAAAACTTGGTGGCAGGAGCCAGCACTCATGCCAGCTCAGGAAGCAGTGTCCCGTCAGGAGACGGTCTGAGATGGGTGTGCAGAGGGCCTGCGGCAGCATCTTCCCTCACTCTGACCCCGCCAGGCTTCCTCCCACCAGCAGCTTCTCTTGCTTCCCCTCTAGAGCTCTGGCTGCAGAGTCCTGGCTCAGGTCCCCACCACCAGTCGACTTGGGTCTGTGCGTTCACATTTTGCAAAGAGGATGTCAGCGCCTGGTGGCTCAGATTGAGTGTTCATCCCTGGCTGACCAGCCCCCACTGGCCACCGGGGTCTTCCAGTTCTTGGAGCTCTCCTGGCGGGGCTGTGGATAGGGTAGGGCAATAGCTAGACTGCTATGTGGGGAACAGGAAACAGGTGAGTTTGATTGGAACCCAGGGTCTCTTTTAGGGGAAGGACGGGAGATGGCCCTCTGCAGGGCCTGGTGGGCCTGGCTGGCCCACTTCAGCCCCAGGGAACAAAGTGGCTTGTGCTGCACACCATGCTTCTCCCAGAGAGTAAGCAGGCTGGCCCCTGGGTGACCGTGACTCTTCTCTGAGATGGGCTTGGTGCCGCGCCCTTCCTGCTGGGGAGCGCCACCTTCAGCGTGAGTGTGTGTCACTGGAGAGAGTGAGGCCACAGCCCTGTTCAGTCACCTGTGTTGGATGCCAGAGGCACATGGCTCTGTCCCAGGACACTCCTACGGGACGAGCTTGGTCATCCTAAGGAAGCCGAGACACACAGTCACCATGCAGTAGGTCCCCTGACGACCCCACCTCTGTCTGACTCTAGAGTTCTTGGTCTCTCCAGAACATGCTGTGTGTTTTCATTTATTAAAAAAGAAGAAAAAGAAAAAAGAAAAGAAAGACAGCCAGCCAGACTCCCGTTGGAGTGCTGAAGGTGCATGCTGTCCACTGGAGACTGGCTTTTGGAAAAAACGCCCGAGGCCCCCGCCCCGCCCCCGCCCGGCAGTCTGCTCCCACGGCCACAGTCCTGAGTGGCTGCACAGGTGGATGCCGTGTGTCCTTGCTTGTGGCACCTTCCAAGCTGTGCTGTTTCCATGGCAACTCTTGCAGCCTGGGCTGGCCCAGGTTTCTGATGCAGGGTTCTGTGGACACAGGTTACTGATGGGTCTAATCAGAATGGTGTCAGCTATTTTTAGCTTCTGTGAGGAAAATCTTTTGACTTAGGAATGTCACAGGATAAGCTGCTTTCAGAGCACATATGCCTCGTGGCATGTGAGTTTCCCATCTCTGAGCGAGCAGCCTTCTGATTCCACCTCTCTCAAACTTAGTGGTATGCTCCAGAACGCCCCTCAGCGTTCCCGGGCTCTCCTCCTCTCTCTCTGGCTCCTGAAACCCCAGGCAGAGCTCCTGGACTAATCAGAAGCAGTGCCGAGCCTCACCAACCCAAACTCATGCGCTCCAAGCTGGCCCAGAGGCAAGGTGCTGTCTCCAGGAGGAGGAGGCAGAGGACGTGTGCCTGGCCGGAGAGTCCCAGCAGGCTGTTGGAGAGTCAGCACAGCAAGGGCTGGCCCTATGCAGTGCCACCATGAGCTGGCCTCTGGACGAGCGCTGTGTGCAGGCACAGCAGTCTGGTTCCCTCTGAGGATGTCACGGTCACTGTGGTGTCTCAACCCTGTGCCTTTTGTCAAGGTTACCTGGGCATGAAAGGACAGCCTTGAGTGATTTCCAGAGTTCCATCCTGCTTACCGGTTGATGATTCAGAGGCTGTGCTTTCCCCTCTGATCTTGTGGCCATGGGGAGAAGGCCCTCTTGGGGAGCAGCCCTCACCTACTCTAGTGCAGGCCGCCCGTTTTCCCCCACTGCCTCTGCAGAAACCCCCAGTTTAGCACCTGAACCCTCAGCCTAGAGTGGCCTGAGGAACACGGGCTCACGAGGTGTGTGCTGTCACTGCTGCCAGCCGGCTCTCCCCACCCAGTGATCAGACGTGCCCCTGCTATCTTAGCACTGGCTTGATCTGCTTAGGAAACAGCGGAGGCTTACTTCCCACCCCTGGAGTGGACAGCCCGAGGAGGCCGTCCCTGGTGTTGGTGCCAGTCGAGGGCTCTGCCCTCTTGCAGATGGCTGCCTCTGGCCTTGTCCTCACACACCTTTGTGCAGTGTGGCATGCAGAGGAAGGATGAGGTCCTCTCTCTTATAAGGACGCTGACCCCATCTGGGAGGCCCTCCCACAACCTGTACCCCAGCTCCCTCTCAGTGACCCTGTCTCCTTACACTGTCACACTGAGCTCCAGGGAGGGAGTAGTGGCCGCCCACAGGACACTCAGTCCATGACCGCTTTGTCAGGTGTAACTGGCGCACAGTAATGAGCGCAGGTATGAAGGTGCGACTTAAGCTTGGGCATACGGGTACACCCAGGGAAGGCTGGCTCGCACCGGTGAGGTGACGGACGCGTCTGCCGCTGGAGGTCCCCCAACCCCTCATCCCTCCCACCCTGGCCCACCCCGGGGACTCCCAGCCTGCCCTGCAGATCAGCTGGCTTTCCAAGGTGGTCTGCAGGCGGCTTCTGCCGGCCTGACAGTTGGAGGCCAGTCCGTGTTGTTGAGTGCGTGGACAGCCTCTGCGCTGTCCCCAGCACTGCCGTGGGCCGGCTCCTTGCCTCAGCCCTCCTCGCGGGCGCAGTTGTGTGTCAGTACAGCTTTCATTTGGATTTTCCTGATGGCTGCTGAGCACCTTTTCATAGACTTATTGTCCATCTGTAAATTTTGTTTGGTGAGGTGTGGGCTTGCATGCTTTATTTTTAAGTTGGGTTGTTTCGTTGCTGTTGTTCTGAGATCTTTACGTGTTCTAGACACGAGTCACCGTTGGTGTGTGGTTTCAAGCGTTTATTTCCACTCTGGTGTACCTTCTCAGGAGTCATTCCTGGAGCCCAGGTTTGCTTTTGATGAACTCAGGTTGTTGGTTTGTGCTTTTTTCAGTCACACCTCTGGTGTCATTTCTAAGAAGGCTTTGCTTACCCCAGGTTGTGGATGTTTTCTGTTGTGTTTGCTTCTGTGGGTTCATAGTGTCAGGCTTTGCACACAGGTTCGCAGTCCCTTCGGAGCCGGTTCCGGTAGTGCGAGGGTCAGGTGGCAGCTGTCCCAGTGCTCCCTCTGCCTCCTCTCCTGCTTGCCATGATGTGGCAGGCAGTATGGGCTCATCCTGGGTGTGAGCTCCATGGTCAGGTTCAACCTGTGCTTGGGTTCAGGTCCAGCTCTGCCACTTCTAGGTGTGGGACCTTGGAAAGTCATCTGACCTCCGAATCCTTGGCTTCCTCATCTGTATGGTGGGCCAGTAATAGGATGTGCTTGTTAGGGCTGCCATGACATCCTCTGTGACAGGGAACCAGAGGCACTTAGCCAGCGTGCTGTGTGAGGAAGTCCTCAGCACCTGCCAGTTCACTGCCGGGCCCCAGCCCACCCTCCGATGTCCCACCTTGTCTTGCCATTTCTTGGGCTCCCCACATTTCTTGGTGCCCCAGAATCTTCCTTTCAGAGACTTCTTCCTGTTTGCTGTCCCCTTTCCTTGGTGCTTGTTCCCTCTGGCTCTGTTAACTGCTGCCGTCTCTATGGGGCCGGGGCTCCCACGGTGGGTTCCGGTGGTGTGGCCCACGCACTCTGCTCTGCTCCTCCTCAGGAGTCCACAGAATGAGTGCTGGACCCGCGGGCGTGCAGGCCAGGCTCACACCAGGACTGCGTCGCCTACTTAACCATTTGATTTAGGCAAGTCACTTAGAGCCTCTGAGCCTGATTCTTCCTCAGTAATGAGAAAAAGAACAGCTTCCTGGGATTATCACACTGAAGACAGCAGTTGGACACAAAGCGCCTTACGCAGTGGCTGGCACCTGCTTGCTCCTAATGAAGCTCACTCTTCAGCCACAGAATGCAAGGGAAGAAACAGCCACTTCAAGACCGCGTAGCAACGGCGTGAGTTCTGGAGTCGGGAGAAGGCAGTGTTTCCTCAGCGCGTAGGTCTGAGAGACAGTTCATTTAGTCTGTTCTTCCCTGGAATCGGCAAGCCTGGCGAGCGAGTGGTTGCACTTGGCAGTTTGGTGGCAGATCACCCCTCCCTGGCTGTGCCCAGCGCAGTGGTGGCAGTGGCATGTGCTCACTCGCACTGGGCCACAGGTGTCGCGTGCAGAGTGACCGGACCTTCGGCACCGACGCTCTGGGCTGTGGACCACCTCTGTGAGCTCCTCTCCCGCCCTCTCAAAGCCACAGGTGCGACTCGGGTGGCGAGCGTGGAGCCAGCCTCGAGGGAGTCAGCTCCCAGGACCTCAGTGCCTGCCTGCAAATGGGCAGTAGGACCTAAGCAGACAGCGTAGGCCCAGTACCTGCTGCCCGCCAGAAATGTCCGTCCAGTGGTAGAAATGAGAGGAGGCCCAAGCACTTGGTAAGCCACCAGGGACGGAGGACGGGGCAAGGCGAGGAGGGCCATCATGGTGGCAGTGGCATCAGCCACCACCGGAGCCGCCTTGTTTTCTTCTAAGTCTTCAACCCTCTTGGCAGATGGTTCACTGTATTGGATGCTATGGTGACAAATGGTTATCTTCAACCCATCTGGCTTGTCCTCCACCTGTCGGGCACAGGGTTTGATCAGCTTCTGAGGGACGGGCCGAGCTGCGGAGGCTGAGCAGAGGCGAGTGCCTGCTCCGCTGGGAGAGCTTACGCATGCTCCCCACTTCCCTTCTGACCCTATTCTCTGAGGACTGAGAAGAGTTCTCCCAGTCCTTGAGATGAAGAAGTTGAGCTCAGAAAGGTGACGTAACGGGCCCTGGGCCCCAGGCAGGAACGTGCCACCCAGATCCAAGCTGACCCTGGCATGTGAACAGAGGGAGGCACACTGCCAGACGGGGCTGAGTTCTTAGTGGACTCATTTAACCTCTTTGCTTCACTTGTTTTGACTACAAAGCAGGGACCCTGCCCTCTCCCTCCCAGCCGTAGAGCCTGTGGCACATGCCAATATATTTTGGTGCTTACAGAAAAGCTGTAGGAGCCTTGGGTGCACTTGTGGGTTGGGACACAACCCAGACACATTTGTTTCCCTGCTCCGATAGCCAATGGAACTGCAGAAACCAAGTTTATTCATGCACGCGTATCAGTCCTAGACTGCTGCTTTCTGTGTCAAGAAATAATGATACTTAGGGAGGGTCTTGGTCTACACCAGTGTGTTTGTCTCTGTTGTCACCAGTACTTGGAAGGTCGATTGCCAGTGGGGCCTCGTCAGTACGACCTCGGTTTATGCCTCTCAGCAGCAAGGTGAGCGCTCCTGTTGGAAGCACCGCCGGGGCCACTTGGGCACCTGCTTCAGAATGCTGGTCTCTCTAGCAGTGGTAGAGGACTGTGGAGTTCTAGTTCACTCCTGTGAGCTTAGCAGCTGCACTCTGGGTGTGCTTCCCAACCACTCTGACCTTCAGTTACCTCCTCCTGAACTTGGGGAATCAGAAGAATCAATTGACAGGGATCAAGGTGTTGATTTCAACTGCTGACAGACTCAGGTCCCACTAAGTATGCTGATCCTAAAGAGACTAACATTGTCATTTACTTTACAGAGTGCAAAGTATTTTCAGTCTGTCATTTTTATCCTTACGGTGATTGCCTTACGGTGATAACACTCACTGTCGTGACATAGTGGAGGACAGACAGAACTGACCCTGGACTCAGAATCCCGATCCTTCTGGCACCCCTTGGCTGTAAGGACTTCAGGTGCCCTGTAGCTGCCCTGCTGGATTTGCTATCTCAGGGAATGCCTCTGTCTTCCAAGTGATTTTATGGGCCTCATTCTGCAGGCTGTGGTTGACATGCTCAGATGTCTTCTGAGGAGGGACAGTTACTTGTGTTGGATGGACAGGATCAATAGCAATTTCCTTTCTTTTTAAGTAATAGCTTCATTGAGACATAATTAGCATGTAGTACCATGAGTCCATTCACAGTGTACCGTTTGGTGGTTTTTGATGCATTCACAAAATTGCATAGCCATTGCCACATTAATTTTAGGACATTGTCTCCTCCCCTCCAAAAGAAAAAGAAAGAACCTTTCTACTCACCTACCCTGCCTTGCACAATTATTGATCTACTTTTATCCTCTGTAGATCTGACTGCTCAGGACCCTTGGCAGAGTGGAATCATGAGGCCTGGCCCTGTGCGACTGGCTTCTTCCACTTTGAATTGTGTTTCGAGTTTCATCCACATTACAATCATTTTTCATCATTTCTTCTTTCTGTTTTGTCACTGAGGTATATTCCATTGCATGATTGTAGCACATTTTATTCACCAGTTTGTTGGCGGATGGACAGTCAGCTGGCTTCCCCTCTTGTCTGTTCTGAGCAGGGCTGCTGTGAATGTTTACCACACGTTTGTGTGTGATGTTTTCATTTCTTGTGGGCATAGTCCCAGAAATTAAATTGTTGGGTTGTATGGTAATGCTAGGTTGAACTTAAAATTTGTTCTCAAATCAACTTTGGTGAGTTATGTAATTTTTCCCTTGGGAATTTGTCAATTTTATCTGAGGTTTTAAAATCCACGGGCAGAGAGTTATTTGTGATTTTCCCTTATCTTTTTGCTCTGTTGGTCTCGGTAACCAAGCCCGGTTTTCTTGTTCTTCATGTGCTTTCTGGTGCCTTCTCTCCATCATTCTCTGTGGCCTGTGTGTGATCGTCTTGTTGAGGCCTGGCTGATGAGTTCCCTGACGGCAGGACCGGTGCAGGGGCTGCCCCGGGAGCCAGGCCTGCTCACAGCTGCACGGCCGCCCCAGAACGGGGCAGGGAGGAGCTCCTAAAGGCATGAAGAAGGGGGAGCATGGCGTTGGGCCACCCTGGGTCTGGTGTCTCACGCCGCCTCCCTGATGCTCACACAGGCTCGCGCTGCCTGCCTGCACACTCAGCCAAGCTGGGTTCCCCTGTGCTTCCTCTGCTTCCCACATCTGGAGCAGCACCTGGCATTGGGGCTGCGCAGTGAGAGTGCAGTGGTCCTCAAAGCCCTTTGCTGTTGTCATTGTCCTCTCCACAGATCACGAGACCCAGGCTCAGCGCTAACAGCTTCCTCAGGGTTCTGTGGTTCCTGCGGGTGGGACCAGAGGTGGATCCAGGTCCCCTGGTCTCAAGAGCCTGCGCTCTTCCTTCCAGAGGTGCCCACACCGTGCTTTGATTATAAGGGACTTTGGGGGAAGAAGCAGAGCCTGATTCTGCTTTACAGGAAGGACAAAATAAAACTTTATTCAAGTCAAATCTGAGAGATTTTGGTGTACAGAGCAAAACTCTGGTTTTGTCCCTCCTGGTCCCTGTTCGTTTGTTTTTCCAGCTTCCTTTCTGTCCCGAGGCTCAGCAGCTGTGGTCCTTCTTCTCTCAGGCCTCCCTCAGCACCAGCAAGCCCGCCCTGGTAAGGCTGCCTCGTGGCCAGGGGTCAGTGCACGACGCTTTACAAATACCTGCAGCCTTAGGATGGTCACAGCAGCCAAGGCGCAACGTGCATTTCTTTGTCCCTGTCATGTAGGGATCTCACTGACGGTGCCGCCTGTCCTACTGCAGCACTGGTTATTTGGCTTGCCAGGGGAATCTTACAGACCCTGAAGTCTGAGTGCCAACTCATGCAGGACATGCAACCCCTCCTCTCCATGCAGTTATTAACACCCTTATGGCCACCTTCATCATCTGGCCTTTGTGACACCCTAGGGCCCTGCTGCATGGCAGCTTTTCCTACTCCCTGCCATCCTCACTCATTCCAAATAGCCCCACTAGAGACAGAGTAGGAAGCAATGCCCCAAGCCGTCACTGCCAGCTCAAACTGAAGAGAGGTCACTCATAATTGCCAAGCACCTATTATACACCAGCTGTTGCGGTCAGTGCTGACACACCTGGCCCCATTTAATTACCATGTAGGCCTTCAAGGGTATGCAGTTAGAAGCCCCGTTTTACAGATGATGAGACTAAGACCTGTGGACAGGAAGGGGCTGTCCAGGGAGGAATTGATGACACAAGAATGAAGGCCAGGTCTGCCTGACCCAAGGCTTGGCCAACCTGTCCCATTCAGCTTGTTAGCCTTTGAGCTTCTCTTTCCTCGAGACCTTCTTAGAACAGGGCAGAGAGGCTGGGTGCACTGGTGCACACCTGTAATCCCAGCAGCTCAGGAGGCTGAGGCAGGGGGACCCCCAGCCAGCCTTAGCAGCTTAGCAAGGCCCGAGGCAACTCAGCAAGATCCTGTCTCAAAATTTAAAAAAAAGGGCCAAGAATGTGGCTTGGTGGTTAAGCACCCCTGGATTCAATCCCTAGTATCAAAAAGAAAAAGAAGAAGAAGAAGAAGAGGAGGAGGAGGAGGAGGAGGAGGAGGAGGAAGAAGAGGAAGAAGAAGAAGAAGAAGGTGGGAAGGGGGCCATATTTTCAAAAATAATACAGGGCAGCCATTTCCCATTTGTGGAGATTTTCATGTTCAGTAGTGTTTTAAGGACTCCGCATTCTTCCACTTAACAAAATGACTAAGAGTAATTTTTTTTTTATTAAAAAAATTAGGGGGGTGCATGTACTGGGCATCGAACCCAGCAGCACTTAATCACTGAGCCACATCCACAGCCATTTTCATTTTTTTATTTAGAGACGGTTTCACTAAGTTGCTGAGGCTGGTTTTGAACTTGTGATCCCCCTGCCTCAGCCTCTGGAGCTGCTGGGATTACAGGTGTGTGCCCCATTCCCAGCTCTTATTAAAAGTTTTAAAGATATGGTAAAGTTATTAAAATTTTTAAAGATACAGTAAAGTTAAATTGTGCCATTGATATATTTGCTGCACTTGCTTCATCACATGTCCGTTTATATAGCCATCATATTTTATTCATGTATTTTCAGGGAAATTCTAAGCATCAGAATCTCTTTCTCTAAAACCTCAGCGTGCACATCATTAACTGAAGTTTAACACCTGCTTGGTATGATTCCAGTCATTTGAAATCAGATTGTTTTATGGCCCAACATCTGGCCCTTGCTGGTGAATGCCCCTCCTGCCCTCGGAAAGAATGTGTGTTCTGAGGGCAGGTGCTGGTGGTCCTGGTCACTGCATGTCTTTACTGGTGGCTCTCCCCCCACCCCCGTCTAATTGTTCTGTCAATAGCCAAGAGAGGGATCCAGAGATCTCCAGCTATGATGTGGCATTGTCCATGACTCCCTTTAATTGTGGTCACTTTTGCTCTGTGGACATTGAAGTCCTTTCTTGCGTCCCTGAATGTGCACAAAGATTATGCCCTGCTGGTAAATCCGTGCTGTTTGCATTATGGACTTTTCTCTCTTATCTTTGGTGACACTTTGTCTTGAAACCTGTCTGTGATGTTAATGTAATCACTCCAGTATGGTAGTATGACCATGCTATTTGTAAAGGATGACTTCGCCAGTCACTTGAAACCTACCATGGTATTAATATTTAAGTTGCATCACATGTAGATAACATATACTTGGATTTTGCCTTTTCATCTATTTAACTATATTTGTCTTTCAGTTGCATGTTGAGTTTATTAATATTTAGTAGTTCCTTCCCATATGTCTTCACTATTTTTGTTCATTTGTCCTCCTTTTTCTGCCATCTTCTGAATTATTTAGTTATATGAAATAATGCAATGTTATATATGCACATATGCATTTATACAGGAATTATATATTCACATATAAATTTATCTAATTTTTGCCTATACCATTTTACATGTTTTTAGTGATTGCCATAGAAATTACAATATACAACTTTAATTTTTAAGTATTAAGTTAATATTTGAGTTAAAATTGTTCCATTGCACACACAAGAGAGAGCCTGTCTAACTGCACAGCTTTACTGCAGCTTCTTCCTGCTAGTTGTCGTGCATATTAATACATCATGAACCACACAAGACAGTGTTGCAGCCTGTGCTCTAGGATGTCCTGTGTGTTCAGAAGAGAGTGAGACAAGATATTTGACATTTGTCTAGTTATTTGTTTCTGATTGTCTTCACTTTTATCTGAATACCCAGCTTTCCATCTGATTTTTTTCTCTTTAGCCTGAAGAAATTTTTTTAGAGTTTGTGACAGAGTAGGTCTTTCAGTGACAATTTCTCTTAGTTTTCTTTAATGTAAAATGTTTTTATTTTGCCTTGATTCCTGAAGGATATTTTTGCTGGATATAAAATTCCAGTTGACTGCTTTTCTTTCAGCTGAACAGGAGTCCATTCAGCACTCTGCTCTGGTTTCCCTTCTCTAGGAAGGGAATTCATTAGTACTTATTTGATTTGGTACATCTTGTGCTTGTCTATATACTGTATATCATTTTTCTCAGCCCGGTTCTAAGATTTTCTTTTTATCCTTGTTCTTTAGCAGTTTGTCCGTGTGGTGCTTAGGTGTAGATGTCTTTGCGTTTGTCCTACTTGGGCTTTGCTGAGGTGTGTGAGTCCATATTACTTTCACCAGATTTGGGAAGCTTTTGCCTTTACTTGTTTAAATGTGTGTATTTCTTCATCCCCATTTTTCCTTTCCTTTTTGGGACTCTTAGGACAGATATGTTAGGACTTTTTGTTTTATAACACAGGTCATGGAAGTCCTGTGGTTTTTAAACATTCTTTACCTCTCTTCTTGAGATTACTTATTTTGATTTGCCTTACACTATTCTCTGTTTCATTCTCCTGTTAAGCACATCCACTGCTTTTTTAAATTAAAAATGTTCTATTTCTCAATCTTAACTTTTCTACTTATTTTTAATAATTCTTATCTTTTCTGAGCTTTTTATATTCCTTCATTCTTTGCCAGAATCTTTTTCCTAATGTTCTTAAGTATAGTATTAATAACGTAAAAAAACTGTCTGCTAATTGCAACATCTGTATCATCTCAAGATTAATATAGATTTATTGATTGCCTTTTTCTTAAGAAGGGGCCGTAGTCTTGCTTCTTTATAGTTTGGTTAACTTTTTAAAATATATTCTAGGTATGCAAAATGTATTAAGGAGAAGCTAAGTTCACTTTTTGTTCCACTTCACGCCTCCTTCACTGTGAGAATTTCAGTAGTGTTCCAGGATATGTAAACCTTCAGAAATGAGATTTTGAAGAACTGGTTGGGCCAAAGTCAGATAGATGAAAATTTACTAAGTGCTTTGGTAGGTAATTATTTTCATTCTAAACTTCAGAAGCTACCATGGGAAGCTATCAAATACTTCTGGAAGCCTGACTCCAAGCTTCATACACATGAGAGAGAGAAATCAGCTTCTCTTTTGTTTAAGCCACTGTTATTTCTGGATGATTGGTTAATCAAAGTAGAACCTGCTCTTGTTAATAAGTTTTCTAAGGATGTTTGGAGATGTCTTTCCAATCTCCTTGGAATATTTAAAACAAGAGGAATAGGGGTATTTGTTATGAACTAAATTAAATATGTATCATATTTTCTTCCACATTTAAAATCTGTAATTCTTCATCCTAGGAAGGGAAAGAGATATAAAGGTATAAGTAATTTTCCTTTCAATTTATTATAAGTCCTATATTGAGAATAAACACAGGACTACTATATTGATTAGTAGCTTTAAATTCAGGAGTGGTCCCTTTATTAAAGGGCAATTTCTGAGAGAGGGATGGCCTCTCGCATGTTATTTCTATTCTGTTGATGGTCCAAAGATTTAGAACATATACCTCATAGTAAAGAATGTATCTGGGCATGGTGGCATGCGCCTATAATTCCAGCAGCTCAGGAGGCTGAAACAGGAGGATTTCAAGTTCAAAGCCAGCCTCAGCAAAAGCAAGGTGCTAAGCAACTCGGTGAGCCCCTGTCTCTAAATAAAATACAAAATAGGGCTGCAGATGTGGCTCAGTGCTGGAGTTGTCCCTGAGTTCAATCCCCAGTATCCCCTGCCCCCCAAAAAAAATGTAAGATAAAAGAATTCAAAGATGAAACCTAGAAAATCAAGCCTACCTGACTTCAGTGTCAGCTTTTCAAAGGGAATTATAGACTTTGAAATTATTGAGTAAACTAGCTTCACATTAACTAAATATTCCTGGAATATTTTTAGTTTAAATCCATCCCACTTATTGATTCTTAATTTTACTTCTTGGTGCTTTAGGAGTCTTGATAAGGAAGTCAGGTAGAAAGCCGACATGTTGAAGATTTGGGCCTACTTTTTCTTCTAGTAGGCATAGGTTCTCTGTTCTAGTGCCTAAGTCTTTGATCCACTTTGAGTTGATTTTTGTGCAGGGTGAGAGATAGGGATTTTATTTCATTTAGTTACATCCGATTTCCAATTTTTCCAGCACCTTTTGTTGAATAGGCTATCTTTTCTCCAATGTATGTTTTTGGCACCTTTGGCTATTATGAGATAACCCTATTTATGTGGGTTTGTCTCTGTGTCTTCTGTTTTGTGCTATTGGTTTATATGTCTATTTGGTGCCAATACCATGCCGTTTTTGTTACTATTGCTCTGTAGTATAGTTTAATGTCTGCCTCTTCCTTCATTCTTCTTGCTAAGGATTGCCTTGGCTATTCTGGGTCTCTTATTTTTCCAAGTGAGTTTCATGATTAATTTTTCTATTTGTATGAATCATGTCATTGGGATTTTAATAGGAATTGCATTGAGTCTGTATAACACTTTTGATAGTATGGCCATTTTGACAATATTAATTCTGCCTATCGAAGAACAAGAGAGATCTTTCCATCTTCTAAGGTCTTCTTCAATTTCTTTTTTTAGTGTTCTGTAGTTTTCATTGTAGAGGTCTTTCACCTCTTTTGTTAGATTGAAATAAATGTATAGAAATGCATTTATTTATGGGTATTGATTTTATATCCTGCTACTTTGCTGAATTCATTTATGAGTTCTAGAAGTTTTCGGGTGGAATATTTTGGATCTTCTAAATATAGAATCATGTCATCAGCAAATAGTGATAATTTGAGTTCTTCTTTTTGTATTCATATCCCTTTAATTTCTTTTGTCTGTCTAATTGCTCTGGCTAGAGTTTCCAGGACTATGTTGAATAGAAGTGACGAAAGAGGGCATTCCTGTCTTGTTCCAATTTTTAAAGGGAATGCTTTCAATTTTTCTCCATTTAGAATAATGTTGGTCATGAGATTAGCATAGATAGCTTTTACAATGTAGAAGTATGTTCCTACTATCCCTAGTTTTTCTAGTATTTTGAACTGAAGGAGTGCTATATTTTGTCAAATGCTTTCTCTGCATCTGTTGAGATGATCTTGATTCTTGTCTTTAAGTTTATTGATGTGATGTATTATATTTATTGATTTCCATATGCTGAACCAAACTTGCTTCCCAGGGATGAACCCCACTTGATCATGGTGCGCTATCTTTTTAATATGTTTTTGTATGCGATTTGCCAGAATTTTATTGATAATTTTTGCATCTATGTTCACGAGGGATATTGGTCTGAAGTTTTCTTTCCTTGAAGTGTCTTTGTCTGGTTTTGGTGTCAGGGTGATACTAGCCTCATAGAATGAATTTGGAAGAATTCCCTCCTTTTCTATTTCATGGAATAACATGAGGAGTATTGGTGTTAATTCTTCTTTGAATGTTTGGTTGAACTCAGCTGAGAATATATCTGGTCTTGGACTTTTCTTGGTTGGTAGACTTTTTATTTTAAAATTTTATTTGTTCTAATTAGTCATATATGACAGTAGGATGCATTTATACATTTTGATAGATTATATGTAAATGGGGTGTAGTCTCTCGTGTTTCTGATTGTACATATTGCAGGATCACATTGGTCATTCATTCATACACATAGATGAGTAGTAATGTCTGTTTCGCTCTACTGCCATTCCTTCCCCCAGGCTTATGACGGAGTCTTCTAGTTCATTGCCTGAAATTGATCTGTTCAAATTGTGTATGTCCTCCTGCATCAGTTTGGGTAGATCATATGTCTCTAGAAATTTGTCAATGTCTTCAAAGTTTTTCTATTTTATTTGAGTATAAATTTTCAAAATAGTTTCTAACTACCTTTTGTATTTCAGTAGTATCCATCCTCTTGCTATCGGTTAAATTTTATTGCATCCTGAACATTGTAATGTTTTGTTTTGGATTTTCTGGATTCTGTTACATTCATTTGAAGAGAGTTGTCTTTATAATTTAAATTACTACTTAGCAGGTATTTATCTTTGTTGGACTCTAATCAAAAACTCTTCTTGGCCACCTCGAATCTCCGTTTCTTCCTTTTATACTTAGCTGGATGTCACGGACTGCTCCACGCATACCTGGTTCAGGACTCATTCTAGGATTGGGGCAGAGGCTGTGTACGTCCTCCTGCTCCCCTTTCCCACACCCCTCTCTGTGGTTGCTGCAAATGCTGCTTCTGGATTTTGGGCCACGGCGGGTTGCAGGTTCTCCATGTAGTGCTGACTTGGCCTGGCCTCAAGGCAAAATCGTGAAGTATAGCTCATTCCTTTTTTTTTTTTTTTTTTTTTCTATTCTTCTGAGTGTTTCCTCTCCTCTACAACATGCCAGTTTTTCTTCACCCTCTAGTTGTTTATTTAAATGGACTTTGTCCAGAATCTATAGTTTTTATTTGCAGCAGCAACTGGAACTCAGACATCTTAGAACTTTCCTACTTTTAAAGAGTTTGTGTTTTCCAATTTTACCTGACTATGGAACTCTTGTTACAACATCAGTAGGAAATTATGGGACCAATTATCCTTCTGAAATATTATAGAGAATTCTGTTTCTAGCCTGTAACCTCCTCTGAGAAGCTTTCAAAATTCTCATTATTTTCTGAAATAAAATGACCAAATTCCTGATCCAAATAGGACGCTTCCTGGTCAAGGTTCAGTGATGCTATAAATGGAAGCTATTGTCCATGCGTCCCTCCGTCGGCCTTCATGAGGGAACACCCAAGAGCTAGCCAAGTAGGCAGCACCCCTGCTGGGGCCCGGGGAGAAGGTGCAGCGCCACCCCGATACCACCCTGCCTGGTCGGCAGAGCGTCCTCCACTGCTGCGGCAGCCGGGTGTTGAGAAATCAGCCAGGCCAGCTCTGCAGTCCCCGTCACGTCTGTGTAAGGAGAGGCTGGAAAAGTTCAGTGGCGCTGGGAGCAGCTCAAGCCAGGCTCTTCTGACTCCAGGGCGGGTTCTCCAGCTCTCGAGCATCCTGCTCTCCTGCACACTGCCCAGGTCGTTTCCTTTGTGACCTTCCCATCTGCCTGCCCCCTTCTCCCCCTGCCTTGGGAAGACTTGGTGGAGCTCTACAGAGGCCACCCCCGAGGTACCTTGGGCCAGAGGTGGCTGGCGTGTGACTCCTCGGTCACCCAGTCTGCCTTTGGCTTGGCCGCCTGCCCCCGAGACCTGCTCTGACAGTCACTGGGGCCACTGGCTACCTCAGTCCCACCGCGCTGCTTGTCGCAGCTCTTTCTGGGCATGGAAAGGGCCTTTTCTTTTGCTGTGGTGGCACTGCCAAGAGACTCCTCTTTCCCTCTGCCTGGGCTAGATCGGATCTGGTTGCTGACCATCCTCCTGCCCAGCTCCTGGACTACCCTCCTCTAAGCTGGCCACTTGGGCACCCATTGTCACTTCTACCCTGCAACCTTTGCTTCCAGGGGCCGGGCATCTTGGCATCCTCCTGGCCTGTTGGACACTGGCCCTCCTGGATGGTCCAGCCCTGCTCTGGTAGCCTCCCTCTTCACCCTCCAGGTCTCCCCATCCTGGTTCCTGGCTGTGGTGGGTGTAGGATGCATCTCCCTTCTCATTGGCAGCCTCCTCCAAAGGGGTGAGGGAAGAGGAAGACCCACCCCCTCAAGGACAAGCTGACGTCCTCCCCAGGCTCTGTCCCAGCCTACTCCCTGCTGCACTGCCACAGCACCCATGACTGAGGCCCAGACGGCCTTTCCCACTCACCATACCAAGGGTTTGGGCCTACAGAAGGCACCGGACAGGTCCTGTGCTGGTCACCTCTGGGATAGGACAGTCCTGGGAGGTGCTGTCCCAGCCCGTTCCCTGATTCCCCTTCACCTGACTCAGCCCCTCTGCCACAGCAGGCTGCATCCTCCGAGGGAGCACGTTGAGCCTAGGCCTTCTCAGGTCACCCCATGCCCATGGTGCTGTGAGGTGTCAGAGGCTTTCTAAGCTTTGAGGCTGGGTGGGGGTAGGGGTCTGCCAAGGTGCTTGCTTCCTTGCCTTGGCTAATGTAGCCAGGGTCGCTTGGAGCAGATTCTCTGGGTGACGGTGGAGCTGCCACTGGCCTGAGCGGGCTGTGCCCCTCCCCAGGTCCCTGCCGGCACCTGCAGTCCTCTGCCTGTGCAGCCGTGCTGGGTGGACAGCCGCCCGTGACTCCTGCAGTCCCGCGCTCCCTCTCTGCACGGGAGCAGGTACGCTCTAGCTGGGCTTCTGATTCATTCACTTTTTCATTTTTAAATCTTCTCCCATCTCATTATGGTGTTTCATTTCCTTCCATCTGGTACTGTGAGGCTTTCACAGTATGAAATTTAAAATGAAGATGATGAAGATGATAATATTGGTTGGAATAGAACATAGCAAAACTTTGCAATTAAAATAAACTTTAGCATTTGATTTCCTCCCTATTTCTCTGTCCAATAATTTGTGTCAGTATCTGCAGAGATGACAGGAGATAGATGAAGACAAACCCGAGTAACCCAGCGTTCAGGCAAGAGCGACTTCCCAGCTGTCCCTGAGCTCCCTGTGCCTGAGGGTGCGGGCACTCGGTGGGTGGGCAGGGTGTGTCAACCAGGTAGCCATCAGAGTTCTGAACGCCCAACCAGTGGGCCCAGCCCAGCTCGCAGATGTGTTCAGCCTGCCTCGTGTAATAAAACAAAACAAATTGAGCTGTCACTTGAAAAGTGCAGAACTTTCAGATTCAAGCTGGTTTCTACTTCTCTGCAGATCTTCTCTGCAGACCTGCTGTCTCGGTGGCTGCTGGGGTCTCCTGTCGCTCACCCCTGCCCCAGCTCTACCTGCTGCTGCAGGAGAGGCTGAGCCCTGCTCTGCCTTCTCACAGTGACAACTGCTGTTGCCACCCCAAACGTGGACATTTCCTTCCAGTTCTAGGATTTAGGGTTTGAGTACATGGGGTGGTGCCAGCTGAAGCTGTTATCAGATCTGGTCAGGTTCTTCTGGCCAGTTGGAATTTGCTAGTTCTTGCCCACCAGGACCACAGTGGGCACAGAGACCCCCAGGGGTGGGGTGATTTGGGGAGGGGACTGCCTAGTGCACGTTTTCCTGAGGTGCTTATGTCCTTGTGCCTGCAGACCCAGAACTTGAGAGGCGCCCTGGTTTGGAGGAAGTCTGTGACTTGGCCCCTTGCCTGAACCCTCTTGCCTGGCCTCCTCTGCAGGTTTTGTTCTGCCATGCACAGTCCCTACTGTGCACAGTTCCAACTGTGTGCTACCCACTCGCAGTGCAACCCTTGGCTTGTAGGCTCTCTCACCTCTTCTGGCTCTGGGGCCAGCCAAGGCGTTAACCTCTTCTAGGGCCTTCCATGGCCTCTTTCCGGGCTTTTGTCTGGTCTCTGACTCCATGCCATGTCCCCCAAATGGAGCCCTTACCAAAGTACAGAGGAGTCACCTGCCTGCCTGCCTGTCTGACTGTCTCTCTCAGGATGTCTGCTGTTTTAGTCAGCTTTTTCACTGAAAGATTCAACCAGAACAGCTTTAGGGAAGGAAAAGTTTATCTGAGGGCTCATGGTTTCAGAAGTCTTAGTCCATAGACAGCAGGTGCCATTCCTTGGGGTTCAAGGTGAGGCGGAAGAGTGTGGTGGAGGGAAGTGGCTGTCATGATGATCAGAAAGTAGAGAGAGAGAGAGATTCCACTTGCCAGATAAAAATGCATACCCCAAAGCCACACCCCCAATGCCCACCTCCTCCAGCCGCACCCCACCTGACTCCAGTTACCCCTCAGTTCATCCCATCAGCTGATCAATTCACTGACTGGGTTAAGGCTGTCACAACCCAGTCCTTTCTCCTCTGAACCTTCCTGCATTCTCTCATGTGAGCTTCTGGGGACACCTCACTTGCAAGCCGTATCATCTGGCCAGTTCTTTGGATGCAGAACCATGCTTGCTTTGTCTTTGTCGCCCAGTGCCTTGCAAGGAAGCTGAGGACACTGGCCTTCCTTGCGGGTAGAGAAGGAGGGGTGATGGATCTGAGGACGCCACACTTTATTCAATCCTCTGACCTCCTCTTTGGCCTTTAAAAAGTGATGTGGAATGACTCTTGGTCCCAAGGGATTGCATACTCAGGGCATTCACATTCAGGTGGACATTGTCAACCACCAGCTTGCTGTTTGGTTTCTCATCAGATTTTGGCACAGGCACCACTGGACTGGCAGGCAGTTGCAGCTTTGGTTCCACAAAGACGTGCCAGTCACATGGCATGAGAGAAGTTACCGCTTCACTGTTTCAATTCAGACATCTCTTTCTTGTCCCTAATTGCCAATTTCCTGTTGTTAAGGACTTCTTCCCATTCGCATCTGAATGACTGTGGCATTTTCAGTGTTAAGTCACACTCCTGGATGGTTTTTCTAGTTGAATCCCTCTCCCGCAAGGTTGACTTCTCTGTTTTCAAATCCCCAAAGATGCAAAACAGCTTAGGAGGTGTATCTTCACTGAGTGTCTTAGTGACATATTTTTTGCCTTGTCTGCTTTTCTGAGCCCCATCAAGCATTGAAGCAAGTGTGGGGCCACTGTGGCAGCTGAGCAGCAATGTCCTTGTCAAGTGCTGGTCAGAGAAAGCTTCATCACCCGTGCCTAACTCGATTAGAAACCGTGGTGGCAGCGGTAATGCTACGTGACATTTGTGTTAACATGGCCCCTGCACGCCAGGCCTGCCTGGTTCTTTCAGTCTGGCCTTGCCCATCTGCTGGGAGCTTCTCCAGAGCTGCCTGTTTCAGTCCTGTTCCCCCCGCCGCCCCTGCTGCTGCTCGTGTGCCCTGCTCTGCGGTGTGTGTTTGCTCACACTGAGCCCCTGTTTGCTGAGACTGCTGCAGGCCCTGCTAGCCCAGCCCTGTCCTCGTCCCCACCCCTGTGGCCCTGGCTGCTTCTACCCAGCTCCCAGGAGCAGGATTTCTTTCCCTGAGATAACATCAGTTAACCCCATACAGAAGTAACATATGTTCATTTTAGAAGATAAGGAAAAGTGTATGGAACATAATTTCTAAATTACACTTAATCCCACCACTTAGAGATAATAGCCTGCCTGCCCACACGCACAGCCAGGTTGCTGCTTGTGCCTAGCATGCTTCGTGGTGCAAATTAGGGACTGTTTGGGGTTCACTCTTCTGCTCCCTGTCTTTTCCCCACAACATAACAAGAGCTTGTATGGTCAGTGCAGCCACCTAAAGTGGTGACCCTCAGCACAGGGGTTTTGTTGGGTGATGAGGGGAGGCAGTGGCGAGTCTTGGTCTGCTTGCTTTTAAGTGTTTTTGGAAGTGAATTCAGCTGGGTCAGTTTCTGTGACTTTCGGTCTGCTGAGGATGGAAGCGTGGACCCGATGCTGTTACAGTCAATGGGTACATCCCAGATGACGCCACTTTGCAGCCACACTGCGGCAGGTGCCTTCTTTGTGTTATTGCTCATCTTCACGACACTCAGGCCTGGCAGCATCGACCTCCTCATCACTGTCATGTAGATGAAGAAATAGGAGTTCAGATAGGTCAGGTAGTTTATCTGGGCTCTCGTAGCTATGTGAGGTGGATCTGGAATTGGTATCAGTCTATCATTGATATTGAACTTTGATTTTATCTCAAATATGTACAAACTGGTCCCAAAACTTAATGCAGGAAGAGCAGAAACCAATCCAGGGACCAGTGAGATCAAGGATGAGGGAATGATCAGTTAGCAGAAGCGAAGGGCTCATGTTTGAGGTATGTCCTATCTGGTCCTCAGGGAGGCAAGACCCGCCACGGTGTGTGTACCTGGCAGAGCCAGGAAAGTGTCCTGCCTGGCCGAGGTAGGTGGGAGGGGTCACGTGCAGGGGGCATGGCTCTGGCCCTCTCCCCCCACTTGTCCCCTGTGGCTCAGCAGGGCCCTCCTCTGACCTGGCTTCCAAGGTCTGCAGCTGGCTGCTCAGCTCTCCTCAAGCTGTGTGCTTCGAGGATACAGGAGGGAGGAATTCCTCCGCAGAACGCCCTCCTCTGGGCACCGGGACTTCGGGGCACCACTTCACATGGACTTTTGCAGTTCGACCCAGATTCCTGTTCTAAACGGGCCATGTTTCTTAAGTGTTAGGAGAAATCTTGGTTTTGGAATTTCTGTTTCAGATGGAACGAGCCAACACGGGCTCTGGCAGGTCTTGAGGGCACCGTTCCTGGAGCCATGTCCTCAAGGGATGTGTCGGGCAGCAGAGGAGAAAAAGCTGTCTTGGAGGACCGTCATGCAGGATGATACCAAAGAGGACTGTGGGACTGAGGGGTGGTCCTGGATGCCCGGCTACCCTGCTCCTGAGGAGCGAGCCCCTGTGCTGTAGAGGAAGGCAGGGCACCCCAGGAGGAAGCTCTGCTTGGTCTTCCACTGGGCACGCCAGGTGCCAGGGAGTTGAAGCAGAGTTTGACGTCTCCTCACGTCGCACACCACTCACGAGGGCTTGGCTGAGGTCGGAACCCTGCCCTGCAAGCCCTCCAGTCCCAGAAGTCAGCTTGGCCAGCTTCGCCTTGCCCTTGTCCGAGGGAAGACGGGGCAGACCACGCCAGAGTCCCAGGTGGCGCGTGGCGCTCTGCTTGGGCCTGGCGAGCAGAGCCTTGTGGGAGCCTGACGCCCGTGAGGCAGGACATCCTCCTCCCGTGTGGCAAAGCTGAGTGGGGCCTGGAGGTGTGAAAGTCCCGGGCGCCCCGCATGCCAGCTGGGAGCTGCCTTCCTTGCGAGGCACGTGGGGCCAAGCGCGGCAGCCCTGCCGAGCTCGCTGTGCCTCCAGACTTCAGGGGCCGGCCTTTCATTTTGAATTGTATTGTTGCTCTCAGGTACTGCAGTAATGCTTGACAGATTCTCTGTGAATGAGGGAAAAAATTGAAGCATTAATCATCTAGAAAGTGGCATTTTCTAATTTGGATATGCAGCAAAACAACTCTGGGTGATTTTTGTCCTTTATTTTCAACACGGCTTCTCTGACAGGTCATCGTCAGCAGCTGTAGAGCAATAAATCAGAGTCGTATTCTCAGGGTGAAGTGGGCTCAATTTCCCGTTGTTGTATTCATGTCTCCCTCCCTCCTCTGCACGTGAAACTTGTGATCCCTAATGAAGATGATACAACACGATGTTCAGGGCCTCTGTCTTATCAAGATGGGGGGACAAACGAAGGGATCCACATGTGGCCCTCTGCATCCCCCGCCGAGACCGCACGGAGAGTTTGCAGATGGGACCACGCACTCCTAGAGAGAGGAGCTGTGTCTGGACTGCAGCCTGGGAGACTGAGGGCCAGAGTTTTGTGCAAACTTGTGACTTGGGTTTGTTTAATCTGTGCAAAGAGGGGACTGGACTAGGTGGTGTGAAGGTCCCTTTCAGCGTAACTCTCATGCTGCGGATGGGGTATCACGGGCAGCTCGCTCTCCTCAGGTGTGCCAGCCTCTGGAAACCAGCCTGCCTTCCAAGGGGCACTTCTTAGTGTACTGCCAGGAAGCTCTCGTCAAGTTCTGCCCTAACCCTCCCCTTTCCGCTCCGGAACTGGAGTCCTTGTGCCCAGTGCCCAGGTCCTGAGGATTGTAGGCACCTTGGACTGGCTTTCAGTAAACAGTAGTGGTCTATTAGTTATTTCCTTTTTCCAGAGCAGAGAACAGCCTCATAAGGTCAAGTGAACTCCCAGTGACCTCAGAGCCCTGAGAAGTAGAGATAGTTGGCCTCATCTGGATTTGGGGCAGCCTGGAGAAGGGGGGAGAACGAGGGCCAGGGCTTGGGCTTGTTTGGTGCTCAGGATGAATGGACTGGCCCTGGTGCCCAAGCACTGGTCCCAGCAGAGGACGTGGGCTGTGTGCTGAGGGCTTGGTGAGCTCATGCCGCCTCTGCTGCAGTGAGCACTGTGATGTGGCTGTCAGGATGACCTTTGCCATCAGATAACATCTTGTTAAGGTATTGTTGTCAGGTAACCTTTGGGGGCTACATTCACAAACACCCCCTCCTGCTGAGCCTCACTGTCTTTTCTATCAGAAAGTGATGGAGCAAGCCTGGGTCTCCAGGGCCCCCAGCGCAAGAGCCAGTCACTAGGGTTGCTTGAGAATAGACACTCTGCATAATAATGTCCCTCCTGTAGGACCACGCAAGAGTCTGTATTGTGTGGGAAGGTTAGAAAGTTGAGAGTGCCTCTGGTACTCATCTGTCACAGGCACCTTTTTGTCCTTTTAATGTATGGACTGGGAGAAGAGGGTGTAAATAGCAGTCCTTTTCCTTGAAGGCTGGCCTCCCTTGCTTACCTGCTGCAAATGCAAAGCAGACATGCATTTGCAAGGCTTTGATTCAGTCCTCCACTCCCCTGCCTTCCCATGTGATCCTGGACCAGCCATCCCTCCTTCCTACCCTGCCTTTAGTGCTTCTCGCCTGTCCTTCACATTCCATTTTGACAACAGGTCAGCTGTACCTCCAGGGCCCCCTTCACATGTCTGTCCCTTCCTAGGAGTCGGGAGGGAGCGGTAAGGGTGTGTGCACCCACCAAGGGGTGTAGCCCTTCATAAGCACTGTCCTCTGATCTGTCACATCTAAGATATCCTGGAGGTCCCAGGAATGAGAAAAGCAGAGTTATGACTGTCCATCACATCTCCGTCTGTACTTGGCTTTCCATACCTTCTTTGACTTGCTGATGCACACCAGAGACAGCAACCTACTCACTGCAGCAAATGCTTATTTTGATGGCTTTCCATGTGTCAGGTACTGCTTCCAGGATCAGAGAACCTGGAACCAGCAAAGTAGTGGTCACTTTTTCTGGACCCCAGAAGAGACTGAAGAGTGGCACGCAAAGAGTGGGCCAAACTGGGAGGGGAGTGAGGACAGTCCTGGGGCCCGGCTGGACTCGGCCTGCTCTGCCTGGGCCTTGCGTGACTGTTCTGTGTGATCACCATTGAAGATGCCCTGCAGCACTGCTTAGTGAGAGTCTCCAGCCAGGGCCACCTCAGAGTCCCCCTTCACACACCTGCACCTGGGGTGGATGGCACCATGGTGTTCAGAGTTGCAGGGCACTTGCAGAAGCTGTTTCAGAAGAGGCCTATTGTTATCATTCTGGAAGATAGTGGAGCCCTTCGGATTAGGAAGAAGAGGCCAGCAGCATGACTCTGCCGGGAGAGAACACCAAGGCCAAGGACCAGCAGTAACTGCTGAGGCTCAGGACAGGGCAAACTTTTCTCCCCACGTCTGAATTGGCCCTGAACAGTGGATTCCTAAAGCTTTTCCAAGACGTTTCATTATGGTGACACCAAACATTAAGGCGCTCACCTGTGGCTCACCTTTACAGGGCGGGACTGTGCAAAACTTAGAGACCTATGCCTGACAAGTGACCCACACGGGTGCCACCTGGATGACTGCCAGGGAAGGCAGCAAGAAGTTATAGAACACTTAAGGTGTGAGGACCGTTAACGCATTCTTAAGGATCGCTTTTTAAATTTTAAACAAACAGAACTAATGATAGTTCCCAATTTCATTAGGCACTTGATATTCACAAATTTCCCACAAAATGGACTTGCTGTTGGAACGTGGAGCGCGTGCTGTGGAGACGCCACAGGCTTCTGCGTGCTGTCTCCGGGAGCAGTATTTAAGCACTGTCGGCATGCGGCAGCCAGGAGTCGTGGGAACCTCCAAAAAGTGTGTTGCAGTCTGCAGGCTACTCTGGTCTCCTGGAGAAGAAAACCAACAACAAAAGGGAGCGGGAAGCCCACAAGGCTCCATCAGCAGCCTTACAGACAGTCTGGATCTGGGAGGGAGGAACTCCAGCGGGAGGGCAGCACAGCGTGGTAGGTGCAGAACCAGGAGGGCCTCCAAGCCAGGAGGACACGGGTCTTCAGCCATGAGCCCGCTCACTCCTGCTGCAGTCCCGGAGGGGGTGCGCACCACAGGCATTTCTGCTTCACACACAAAGAAACTGAAATCAGGGAATTCAGTCTCTGGCCAGACCTAGGATTCAGACCCAGGCTTCTGATTCTTGGCTTACAGTTTACCTGTGTGTATCTTTTGACGCAACTCTATAGGATGATTGAGTTATAGTAAATGGCACATTTTTAAAGAGCACCATTTGATCACTCGATGTATATAGGAACCCAAGAAATCTCCAGCACACTGCACATACAAACGCTTCTTTCACCCCAGAAATGTTCTTTGTGCCCCTTTGCGACTTATCCCCAGGCAACTGCTGCCCTGCCGTCTGCCACTGCAGGTTAGTTTGTGCGATCTGAAACTTTATGGGAAGGGCCCTTTGGTGTGTTATCAGGCTTGTCTCTGTCACTCAGCACAGTGATTCTGGTGGTTGCCCACATTGTCGGCGCATAGCAATGACTTGGGTTTGCAGCCGATGTGTGTTTGATTCTAAGGATGTGCTGTTGTGTGTGTCCCTCCCCATTGGTGGACGCTCAGCTCTTCTACCTTGGTGGCTGCTGTGGTGACTACTGTGGTGACCATGCCCGTGTTCAGCTCATGTGCACAGGTTCTGGCTCCCTTGGCATCCCCTTGTGGGTGTTGCTGTCTCTGTGCCAGGTCTGCGGACAGCACGAGGAGGTCACTCCTGCAGCAGCCCTATCCCTGGCTTGCCAGCGCTGAGGACGGGGGCGCTTCCCAATGGCATTTCTACATGTACACTGCCCTGGTGAATGCTGACGCCAGCATCTTCTCATGTCCTTACAACCACTCGCTTGCTGCCTTCTGTGACACATCTTTTTAAATGTTTTGCTTTTTTTTTTGCAAGTACTGAAATTTGTGTGCTTTTATTTTCTTCTATATTCCTTTCTGTATTATCCAGATTTTTAAAATTTGTATTCTTTTTAGTTATACATGACATAGAATGTATTTTGATATATCATACATACATGCAGTATAAATTCCCATTCTTGTGGTTGTACATGATGTGGAGTTAGGCTGGTCATATATTCATTTATGGACATAAGAAAGTGATGTGTAGGGCTGGGGATATAGCTCAGTTGGTAGAGTGCCTGCCTCACAAACACAAGGCCCTGGGTTCAATCCCCAGCACTGCAAAAAAAAAAAAGAAAGTAATGTGCAGTTCATTCCACTGTCTTTCCTATTCCCATCCCCCTTCCCTTCCCTTCCCTTTATTTCTCTTCATCTAATCCAAGACACTTCTGTTCTCCCCACCCCCTTTTTGTGAGTTATCATCTGCCTATCAGAGAGCACTTTGGTCTTTGGTTTTCTGTGATTGGCTTATTTCACTTAGCATGATAGTCTCCAGTTCCATCCATTTACCAACAAATGCCATAGTTTCATGTTTCTTTATGACTTAATGTTCTGTTCTGTATAGATACCAATTTTTTTTAATTCATTCATCTGTTGAGGGGCACCAAGTTTGGTTCCATAGCTCAGCTATTGTGAAGTGAGTTGCTATTAACACTGATGTTTGCCCACTTTTTTAAAAAAGTTGGGTTGAGTTCTCATTGTTGAGTTTGCACGTTCTTTGTGCAGCGTGAGGCCGGGCTCGTGAGTGGTCCGTGTTATGAGGTCCTGTAGTCTGATGTGCAGATCCAAGCGTTAAGTCCAGCCCTGGCGGGGCTTATGCAGCTGCAAAGAAGGCGTCCACGTGCATCAGTGAGGCTGGCATTGCTGTCACTCAGGAGCTTCCCCAGAGCAGCCTGTCGGTAGTCACCAGGACTGGTCAGCACCCTGGAGTGGAGGCCCACACATGGAGGACCCTGCTTCTCGGCATCCCTGCCCCTGGTTCAGGCCCACCCTGCCCACTTCTTTCTGCTCTCTGGTCCGACCCCTCCACCCACCCTCGGTTAAGCCAGTGCTGGAGCCAGCTCCTCCTTCTCCGTCCAGGCGGAGGTGGTCACATGGCTCCCTGCCTGGACCCTGGCATGACTAGCACCGTACTGCTGAGCCGCTCTCTCAGCACTACCTCAAGGCCTCAGCACTGCCTAGTCCCCCTCTTGCCACAGCGTAGTGCTGCCGCCCTGGGAGGCGTGACCCTGCCCACCTGCTGTCCTCCCCAGTAGCTGGGAATTCTGTAGGAGACTCAGTTTCCAAATTGGTAAAAATGGGAGTAATGGTGCGTGCCCCACGGGACCTCCTGGGGCGAGTGGGCGTGGTGACTGTGAGTGCCTGGTCCAGCCTGCTGCTGCTTCTGTGGGCCTGAGCCCAGCTGAGGACGGGGCCTGGTCCCTGGAAGACATCATGTGTGAGAATTGATACTTTTCATTCTAATTCTGCCCATGAACTGTGCTTTTGTGAGTGAATTTTGACTTTCTGGAAATAAAATTTTATTTTCTAATTCTGTATCATTTTATTCCATATATATGTCCTATAAATATATTTGGTATCTGTGCTATTTGTTGATGGTGATGAGAATGTTATTTTACACGCAGATGATAATTAGGCAGTTTCCAATTTGTAAATCCCTCTGAGAACTCCCGGACTTGGTATTTTTGTTTTCCTGATGACTGTTTTGGTTTGAAGATGGGCCTCTGCACGCACTGCAGGCTGGTCTCTGTGCAGGCCCCTCAGCTCCCTGCCTCCACACACTCCTGCCCTTTGGAGTCTGGACCCCCTTTCCTCACACTGTCACCCTCACCAGGCCAGCTATGCACACATATGACCTGCCCAAAGGAGATTAACAGCTGCCAGGCAAGGAGGCTGACGAGAGGGAGGCAGAAGCTGGGAGTGGCTGGTATGTCGCCCTTACCATATCCCACAGAAAGGGAGGCTGGAGGCCTGCACCAGGCATTATGGAGGAGGCAGGAGATTGGGAGCAGACCCACAGAGGTGGTCCCTTTGCAAGGCAGGTGACCACACCTGGCACCTGACCAGGACTGGAGGTGGAGGAGAAGGAGCAGTTCATGGTAGCTGTGCTTGAGTTGGCTATGTGGGGCAGGGGGCAATGGAAGGGGCATTTCCTAGGAGAAGCAGCCTTGGATAGAGTGTCTTTGGTTTGGATATAATGAGATTGAGGGGCCAGTGAGAAGCTCTGCTGGCATTATAATAGCAGTAAAGCGACCAGAATTTCCAAAAAGGTTTTCTGATTAAGAATATATTGTCTCAGTTAAGCCACACCATCTCTGTTTAGGTAGGAGTTTTGTTCACCTTACAGGTGACCATCTGGTCTCATGATGACCAGGACATTTCCCTGGGTCACAGCTGGTGTGGCAGGCAAACCTTCAATAACTTAGGCGTGTTGGGCTCCACCCTGGGGACCGATTGGCCTCTGCCAGATCCCTGGGAGGCTGTCAAGGCACAGCTGTAGGTTGTAAAGAGCCTTTGCTCCATGGATACAGGGCCACGTTTGCCTTGTCAGAACTCATGTGACCCACGAGGTGCAGTTCCTGTGGCCAGGCATAACTTAGGGGAGGGCCAAGCCTCAGTTTCCCCTTCTGTCAAATATAGGTTACCACCGTGGGACAGTTGGAGGTGAAGTGAATGGTGTGTGGGCACCTGGCCTTGGGGAGTGTGCAGCACGCCAGCTCTCCCTGGGGCTGCACGGGGCCTGCATGCAGGTGCAGCATGAGTGACGTGCATGGCCTGCCTCTGCTGCCCTGCACGCCAGCAGCCCTCTGGGAGAGTCAGCACCCAGTTAGGCTGCAGCCGGCTGGCATCCTGGAGGAGGGTCCAGTGTACAGTTATAAAAATGACAAATTGCACCCCATTTATGTGTGATATATCAAAATGCATAAAATGCATTCTACTGTCATGTATAAATAATTAGAACAAATTAAAAAATTAATTAAAAAAAAGACTGATGCACCATGGTAATCTTTTCTAGGTTCAGCTCCACTTAATGGGGGATTTTGATGCTTAGGGATTCTTTTTCCATGGAGGTGGGTGATGGAAGCCCTGTGGTCCTTCAGCCCTTTACTGTTTCCATTTACCTTGGAAATCGGCTGTGTGCCAGAGCCTTTGCTGCAGACCAGTTGGTTTTCTAGTCTGATCTATCTGTAACTGTTGCAGAAGGAATCTGAGGAATTGACTCTGTTGGTTCTTTGTCTTCTGATTAGCTTGATGAGAGAAACTGCCACGATGGGCTTTCTTAAATGCAGGGATGACACCTGCATGGATTGCTTAGGCCTCTTTCCGTTAGTGAGACATCCAGGAAAGAACTGCCAGAACATCTGGACTTCTGTGTGTCTTTGACTCTCTGGGCCTCGAGCTGGAAGACAGGTGTGCACTCTGACCCCACCTGGCCTGCTGTTAGCTGGGTGATTCTGGCTGTCCCCTCCCTGCCTGCTTCAGTGTGAGGCACAGAGGAAGGTTGTGCTCTTCCTTTGGAACCGTAGACCTGGACCCTGGCCCAAGGCCTCTGGGCAGTGTTCTGGGTGTCACCCGGAGTGGAGGGGGGAGGCCACACCTCACCTTGGATGCAGCCCTATCACACAGCAGGCCTCTGGCCACACTTGTGGCTGCCCAGTCATTTCTGCTGGAGGCTCCACAGAAGGGTGTGCCATGTGTCCAGAGACCTGACTCCTGGCAATCACATTATTGTATGAGCCTCAGTTTCTTCATCTGCTCTGTGAAAATAAAGCCCCTTTGAAGGAGGGAAATGAAAATAAGCCTGTTAGCACAGGTAAGGTACCAATCCTGTCCCTCCGTCGTTTATTCCCTTCTCTTCACCTCTGGCTTCCCATTTGTGATTTCCTGTCTTCTGAAAAACTGGCCTTGGACACTCAGGTCAGTGCAGACCACCTGCCCATCTGCTTTGCTGTCTCCTGGACCAACAAGGAATAAAGGCGTACAGTCCTCATGGAGGCTGCCGGTCCTCGTCATCTGGCCCCACTGGCCTCCTCTGTCACCCTCACTCCCTCGTCCTTGCAGACTCGGCCAGATCCTAACTGGTCTGTGTTCTAACACAGCTGTCCTGGTCCTGTTGCTCTGTGCTGGGCAGGCCCTTGTCCACCAGCACCCCAGTTCTGGCTTCCCCTGCCTGCAGGCCCCCGGGCAGCAGTGCCCCTCCCTACCTCTGGCTGGAGTTTCTCAGGCAGGGCCCAAGGTTCCTTTTTATACTTGAATAGTATCTGCACCTCCTGTGTCAGAGCACTGATCACAACTTGCCACGCACCCGATGACCGTCTGGCTTTCTGGGTCCTTCTCTCCCGGGAATTCTGCAACTCCTGGAAGGAGATTCACCTCACGTCCCTACACAGCTTGGCAGCTGCTGCCTGAATGTTGTCCAGCTGCTTGTGTGGTTTGTCCCAGGTTCCTACCCTCAGATCTGGTGCTGGGCAGCATTGCTGTTTGAGCCATAAGGTTGCTGGTGGCCTGTCCTTAAGCACCAGCTGGTAGTGGGAGGTAAGACCTTGCTGAGCCTAGGACACTACCTCTGAGTTGGCCCCATGGACCTGTTTGACTGGGCAGCCAGTGTCCTCCTGTTCTGAAAGGGCCAGGCCACCTGAAGGTGATGGGAGCGGCCTTCGTCCGGCCCCCACCTGGAAGGGCTATGACCTCCACACCTTCAGAGACACGACAAGATGCAATATGGCCACACCTACGGCATGGACAGGGACACAGAAGCAGACTCTGCACCATCAGCCTTGTTCCTTGATCCCCCTCTGTGAATTCATCCAGTTTCTGAGAACTTAACAGGAGTGGAAGGAGCCTAGGGTTGGTAGCGGGCCAGCTTTCCACCCAAGGAAAGGTGCCTTCCTCTGCCCTGCAGGCTCCGCTGGCCTCACCTGAGTGCTTGTGTTGGCTTTTCCAGAGTTCTATGCCCTGAGCATGCCTCTTTGGGAAGGGCAAGGAAGCACACAGGCACTCTGGGTCACCCAAGGCTAAGAAACTGCAAAGCAGTCCATCTCTGTGGTGATCAGGTAGCAGGAGTAGGGCTCTATGCCCTGCCCTGTGCCCCACTTAGGGGTAGTCTCTCTGCAGGAAGCATGTCCCCCCGTGAAGACCAGGACAGAGGTGCAGGGACCTGGCAACTTGCCTAATGGCATAGGCAATTATAGGCAGACCCAGGCAGGACCCAGATCTTTCAAATTTTGAAAGAATAGTAGAAAATCTGCAAAAAGCTTCATAGTTTTTTGTTTTGTGTTGTCTTGATTTTTGTACCAGGGATTGAACTCAGGGGCACTTAACCACTGAGCCACATCCTCAGCCCTTTTTAATATCTTATTTAGAGACAGGGTCTCACTGAGTTGCTTAACACCCCCCTTTGGCAGAGGCTGGCTTTGAACTTGCGATCCTCCTGCCTCAGCCTCCCGAGCTGCTGGGATTAAAGGCATGCACCACCGTGCCTGGCCTTAATAGATCTTTTAATCTCAGTGCAAACATCATCAGAATAGCCAGTGAGCAGTGCTGGGGAAACCCAGAACCCCACCCTTAGGGATGGAGAAATGCTGGGAGGACTGCCCAGGCCCAGCAAAGAGACTTTGGCCAGTCTTGAGGAGGGACCAGAGTCTGTGAGTGGGCATGACACCAGGGCAGGTGCTCTCCAGCAGCCGTCCAGTGCCTTCTCTGGTCTGGCACTCTGGTAGCATGAGGGGAACCAGGATGAAGGAAATGGCTTTCACCCAGCAGAGCGAGGATGTAGTAGAAGAGAGACACCATGACATTAGCCTCAGTGAAATGCTGTTCGTGAACTCGGGGCAGTGAATGAAAATAATACACAAAACAACCAGCATTTATTCAGCATTTTATAGCTCATGAAATATCTCTATAAAAGCTCTCCTGTTTGATCTTTAGAGGAACTTCCTGTAATAGCCCTGATTTTTTACAGTAGCTTTATTGAAACGTGATTTACATACCATACAACTCACCTACTTGAAGTGTGCAACTCAGTGGCTCCCAGGGTCTTATGGGGTTGCACGGCTGTCCCACAGTCCACTTCAGAACATTTCCATTCGCCCAGAAAGTATCAGCTATGATTTTTTAAGCCCCAGTTATGTGCCGAGGAATTCAAGTGAGTTCTCCCAGGTCCTCACCAACCCTGCACTGTGGACTGTCAATTTTTGCAGGTGACATATCTGAGGCCTGGGGGCACTTAGGCCACTGCCCCTGATACCTAAAGAGAACTGGAGTCCAGCCAGTGAGGCCCCAGAGCCTTGGTCCTCCCTCTACACAGCTCTCCCCACACCCCACCCCGCAGGCCAACCTGGGAGCTCGCCCTGGACAGGGATTCCCCCTAGGGGCAGGCAGGTCTGGACTCCTACCCACCCCTTCCTGCTGCACATGGCCATGGGGAACATGGGCCCTGCTTGTGCCGCTCTTGTGATCAGATGCTTTGGCGGGCCAGTGACCCTGCGGATGGAAAAGCTGCTTTCTCGAGAGCGCAGGTGAAGGGAAGTCAGTGAGAAATGCCCCTGCCTCCTCCATGGCAGAAGGCAGGCCTCCATGTGCCGTCTGCAGTTTGCAGAGGGAGGGCAGCTGGCAGCCTGTGGCATTGAGGGTGCTTTTTATTTTATTAGGCACTGCCTTCTGTGCTGAGGAAAGGAAGTGCTTGAAGGTCCTAAAATAAACGTGCCTCTATAGAAGTGCAAGGTAAGGGTTTGCTCTCCCCAGAGCAGTGCTGGCCAGGGCTGCAGAGAAGCTCCGCTGTCCTTATGCTTGCAGGCCAGCTTCTCTGCAGCCAGTAGAAGCATCACTTTTTCCCTCTAATACAGAGTAAATTCATCCAAACTTAATGTACATGAGTATCAGTGTTCAAGGGAGTTATTTCAAGGGCTGCCTGTCCATGTCACTCATTCTCTTAACAGTTGTATGGAGCCAGCTCTGGGCTGCGGAGACCTAAGTAACTGGACGTGGTCCCCAACCTTAGGCCAGTAAGCCTAGACACTAGTAGTGAGGGTCAGCGAGGGCTGCCCAAGAGCACCCCAGTGGGTCTACAGGATGGGTGGCAGGCAGGGGACCTCAGGGGAGGACGAGACTGGCTGGGTCTTGAGGTTGAGTGGGATTGAGCCGGGAGGGAGGGCCAACTGGGCCCGAGCTCAGGTGCTCCGTGGGGTCCGAGCCCCTGCCCACTCTCTCACTGTACCCCAGAGACTACGTTGGGACCCTCCGACGCTCACATGCTTGGTTCACCCCCCTCTAAAGTGAGAGTGGGATCAGAGGCACAAACGAAGCATAGACAATACTATGTGTGTATGGGGCTTTCTCAGCACAGGGTCAGGAGGTCTTCCCTATCCTGGCTCGCCTACAGGGTCAGCTAGACCTAGACAGATTTGGAAACCAGCCCTGCAGCTGCACAGGCCACACCTGGGTTGGGGGTCTGACCACTCATGAGCCCAGGAGCAGTGCACGCGCTCACATCCTCAGAACCCTGTCACTTACACTACACGGGATCTTACAAAATAGGGTCTGTTCACCTCAACAGAGGAGAACCGATCCACAGTGTGTGCACCTGTGAAGAACTGCGACATGGTGACTAGAGACACACGCACTTGGAAGAGGCTCCAGAAGAACTGGAATTTGATCGTACATTTTACAAAATCCAGAAGTTCCCTCCTCGGAGATGTGTAGGGCCTGGTCCTGTTCTCCACTGGATTCAAGTGTAGTCCCTTCATTGAACCTACAGGGACCATCTCAAAGTGCCAAGGGTGTTATCCCACCGAGGTGACCCATGGCCTAGCAAGCAATCTTTCTTACTTACGAAGTCAAGTTGAGTGTAGAGGAGTTAGGAGCACATGGAAGAGGCCCAGACCAGGGAGAGCTGTCTGTTCCCGTGCTCCTGGCCTGCCAGAGCACTGCTCCCCCAGTCGGCAGGTGACTGACAGGCCTGGCCTCCTAGTCCCTCTGCCTACTCACTGGGAAGATGCCTCCGCTCTGATGTCCTCTCGCACGTCTTCTCCGGTTCCTGGGAGGACAGGGAGCCAGAGGCCATATTCTTATCCCAGGGCAGCCACTAACAGGAGGTGACTAGCCCCAGCCCTCAGCAGGACTTCCTTCTTTACCAGAAACAGAAATAACTGTCAGGAACCACAAAACCAAAGAACTGTTAGGATGGGTGGGTGCCTGGGCAAAGACCCAGCACTGCCACCCTGCAGGAGCTGCCTGAAAGGTCACCCTCGATACCCTTGCCCAAAGGAGGCGGGTGATTGGCTGCTGGCCATGAGCACGGTGGCCCACCCTCCTCTTCCATGTGGTCTCACAGGCTGATGATTTCCAGGGGCTTTGCTGCACTTGGCCAGAAGCATGTTTTAGAATTACTTTCAGACTCTCTCTAGTGTGAGATTGTGCAAATATTCCCTGATGCATGTTGCCCCATGCCAGTCTGAGTTTTGATGCCCACAAACATGTATGTGTACAAGGTTACCAGTGGCAGGAGCAGGCAGGTGGGCTTCCCTGCAAGAGGCTCTTGAGGAAGAGGGGAGGACTGTGGCTTCAGTGAGGAATCAAGATTCTGTCACTCCCTAACTGAAAGTGCAGTCAGAAAGTCACCTGGGCTCTAGGCGGGTCTTCACCTTGCACTATTGTGGTAGCTCCGCAGCTGGCACTGAATAAAGACATTGCAGTCCTTTCAGCCGTCCCTCTAGGTCCAGGCGCACAATTCACAGAGGTGCTCAGGGAACCGAAGGTCTTGACTAAGGCCAAGTGCAACCTGTGCAGAGCTAGGAATCCAGCCCCTGCGGTCATCTCCGAAACCACACTCCTCCTCTGCTCCACAGTGCTTGGCACCTGCAGCCCTGGGCTAGGTGCCTTTTGTACCTCAGCTCCTTCCCCTCTGGGGTGATGCAGTAGGTGGCTGCTGGCCCTCCCTCTCTTCTGTGGCTCTGGACTTGGCCTTCTGCTTTTCATACCTGGTTTTGTCACACTGTCCTTGGGTTCTCTGTCTGTGACCTCCCTACACAAGTCCCTCAAATTGCTTGCCGTCACCAGGGAGCATTGGCATTCTCAAGTGTGACGGGCCTCCAAACACAATGCTTTCAGTCCTCACCAGAGCCACTACCAGTCCTGTGTGGCTTTAGAGCAGGGCCACCTACAGGGCAGCCTGGTCGCTGGCTCTCCCTTGATAGTGCTGGCCTTGAGGCTGCTGGACAGCACAGGAGCGTCTTGCCTCAGGTCGCGAGTCCCTCTTCAGGAGGGACTGCAGTTTCTAGGCTGCAGTCACAGAGCCACCCCCAATTCCTGACGGCAGGATGGCGGAGGGTGGTCAGAGCTAGGGAGGTCTGCACGTGCTCCTCTGTGGTTTGGGGGTAACCCTCTGCCTTACAGGTGACCCATTGGAGCTGGAATCCCAGCTGCAGGATTGGAAGCTGGAGAGCCCGGGGTCAGCTGGCTCGGTTCCTTGGTGTCTTGTTCTCATTGCTGCAGGAAAGGGGCCACTGCCTTCAGGGTGCTCCCTCTGTTCTGCATCCCAGGGCTCCCTGGGAAGCCCTGTTGGGAGGCCTGTTGTGAATTTGGGATGTGGTGCATTGCTCATGCAGTGGCGGGCCGCAGAGGGCCCGTGTCCTGTGCCAGCTCTGAAAACAGCACCAGCAACAGAGCCTCTCATTTTGGGTGCTCAGCCTAGGCATGGGAGCAGGGTCAGGTCTAGAGGCAGCCTGTGTGTGGCACCTGCCCCTGGGGGTGTTGGGCAGGCGCTCGCACGCCTGCCACAAGCTTCCCCTCAGCCCTGCACCTGCTGCAAATTGCAGCCATCCCTGCTGGTGTGCGGTCATGAGATGAATCCGTGTGCAGAACCCCAGCACAGGGCTTGGCACTGAGGAGGGACTCCTCAGTTCTGTTTTCTTCCCTCCTCAGCTTCCAGGGTACGCTTGGCTACAGTGTGGTTGAGGTTGGTGGCGGGTGGTGTAATATGACACTCACGCAACTTTTGCGTTGTCTGGCCAGTGGACTTAGATTGGCCTGTTTGGTGAAACTTGGGATGTACTCTGACCTTCTCTTTGGAGACAGCATTGGTTTGCTTCAGTCTACCTTTGGGATGCAGAGATAAGAGGCGCTTTGGGTAGAAAATTAGACACTGTCATGCTGCACACATTGGTGCCTGGTGGGGAAGAAAGACAGGTGCTTCCTGAGGTTTGTGGTTTTTTTTTGGTTTTTTTGTTTTTGTACCAGGGATTGAACTCAGGGCACTCGGCCACTGAGCCACAAACCCAGCCCTGTTTTGTATTTTATTTAGAGACAGGGTCTCACTGAGTTGCTTAGTGCCTGGCTTCTGCTAGCTTCGGGGTCCTCACAGGTGGAAAACCCCTTCTCCCCTCCCCCTTCTCCCTCCCATGTGATGCACACTTATTGAGTGCCTTTTGTCTGCCTACCTGTGTGCTAAGAGGTGGGGTTTCAGACATCAGGGGGTCAGCCCCTGCCTATGTGAAATGATGATCCAGGGCAGGGACAGGCTATGGACAGTCAATAGAGCATCCAGAATGCAGGTTGCCTTTTCCCGCAGGCCAGGTGCTAGGCTGGGCACCAGGGTGCAGCCAGATGTAGGCAGGGTCCGATGAGTGGCGAGCAGGAAGAGAGAAACCTTGACTTTTGGTACCGGGGAGGCTCTTCTTAATCCACTCCTTCATTTACTCAGCTAATTACTGACTGAGCCTCAGCAGTGTGCCAGGCACTGTTCTGGGCTGGGGAGCTGAAAAGAGACCACGATGATCTCTGCCCTCAGGGAGCTACCCAGTAGAATGGAAGGAGTCAGCAGACCCGGAGAGGGCCTTTAAGTCCGGCACGTGCTCCGCCAGCAGTGAGTGGAGTGCTGCAGCTGCAGCGGGCGACTTGGGGAGGGCTCGCGCTCCCTCCTCCAGGCTCCAGGGGACATTCCAGGGGCAGGGCAGCAGGTGCAAAGGTCCAGGCAGGGAGAATGGTGTGTTTTGGAACCATCAGAAGGTCAAGAGGACTGGACAAGCAGCAAGGGGTTCTGTGTGGAGGGTGTGGGCTTGAGCAGGGACCCAGTGGGAGCCTGTGGGGTCTGAGGTACAGGAAACTGAGGGGAAGGCAGGGCTGTGAATGTGGTGGGCTTGGGTGCTGCATGTCCACTTGGCTGGAGGAGGAAGTAGGTGGGGTTGGAGGGGGACTTCCAGTGGGCTTCTGGGCTCCCTGCAGTCAAGTAGTTGCCAGCATTCTCTGTGATTGTCCAGGGAGAAATTTAAGATGTGCCCCAGCCCACTATAGGCAGCCTTCTGGGTCCTCTCTGCCTCACTCCTGCACAGAGCTCAGACTTCCTTCTGGGGCAGCATGGGTCTTCTGGGAGCTTTCAGCCTGCAGCCATGTCTTCAGCTCCTGTGTTGAGCCAGCTCTGCAGGCAGGGCCACCTTGGGAGTCTATGCTTTCATTTTCTTAGAGGGAATCTGTGATGAATTACTAACAAAAATGATCCATTATGCTGTCTCACGCTGGCATGTGCTGATTCTCTAACAGTCAGCAGAGGAACTCGCCCCACTGATTAATTTTCTGCTGTTCTCCTTCTTCTCTTAGAATGGCTATACAAGTGGACAAGTTCAACTTTGAGAGTGTCCCGGAATCCCCAGGAGAGAAGGGGCAATTTGCAAATCCAAAGCAGCTAGAAGAGGAGAGGCAAGAAGCCCGAGGCCTGGAGGTGAACAGCAGACTGGACATCCGCTGGAGAATCATATCCTTTTCATGGTGGTTGTTGCAGTCAGCTTTTTCCTTGCTGTGACTAAAGGACCGGGCCAGCACAACTTTAAAGGAGGAAAGGTTTATTTAGGGGCTCACAGTTTCAGGGGTCTTAGTCCATAAAAGGCCAGCTCCATTCCTTAGGGCTTGAGGTGAGGTAGGACATCATGATGGAAGAGATGCACGTGAGATGGTAGAGGGAAGCGGCTCACATGATGATCAGAAAGCCGACAGACAGACTCCACACTCCATGTAAAAAACATACCCCATAGCCACGCCTGCAGTGAACCACTTCCTCCAGCCACACCCCACCTGCCTCTGGTCATCACTCAGTTAATCCCATCAGGGATAGATCCACTGATTAGGTTAAGTCTATAACCCAGTCATTTTCTTCCAAACCTTCTTGCACTGTCTCACATGGGAGCTTTGGGGTCACCTCATCTAAACCATGACAGCAGTCCACCTTGAGCTGGGGTGCATCTGCGTCGAGGGCTTCTGAGCCCTGAGGAGGAGCCAAGAAGGGTCATCCACCGGACTTCAACCAGGTAGCTCCACAACGCCCTGGAAGGAGACACAGACCCAGGGTTTGGCATTTTCTTGACCACTTCATGCTTCAGAAGCCCCACTTAATGAAGTATTGACTCTGAGTGGGGAAAGGTCTTCCTGGGACTGGTGGTGTTCTTGACTTTGGATCACATGTCGCTTGCCAGTGTTGATACTCATGTTAGTGACAGGTCCTAATGGCCACCTATCAGTGCTGGGCTCGAACATTTTCACAGACTGACAGCTAAAAACTTGGACACGATTGTCTGGGAAACTGAAATCGGATTGTACAGCTTAGTGAGGCATGAAGATGCAGTTTTGAAAAGACTGAGTTGAGTTTTCAGAAGGACTGTGCTTTGAAAGAGTGTTTCATAAAGTAACTGAGACTATTCCAACTTTTGGCCCATGCCTGGCTCATCGTAGATGCTTAGCCGAATGAACAAATGCTCTGGAGAGACCCGGGGTCTGCGTGTTGCTTGGCAGTTTGTGCAGACCACCTATGAAAGGAGGTCATGTGTTTCGTGAGGCACTGAGTGGGCGGAGTTCAAAGACAGGGCCCTGGTGCAGTTGTCCCGTCTGGAGGCAGAAGGGCAGTCAGGACAGAGCGTTGTGCCAGGTGCTGGGGTTCTTGAGCTGCAGCTGCCAGGGGGAGGTAGTCAAGGAAGGTTCACAGGGTGCGCGACGTGTGAGCGGGCTGTATCGGTGCCTAGAAGTTTGTCAGAGGGACAAGGTGGGGAATGCTGAGAGAGGGTCTCCCAGAAAGAGGCACTGGGGTGAGTGTCTGTCCATCATCTTCATCATGCATGGACTCTGTGGCTCTGGGGATAGTCAGATCATTCTGGAGAGCCTCTCTGGATTCTGGAAGTATTTTATCCTCCATTTCCATGAACCATGGATTCTGAGACCGGAGGCAAGTTCCTGCATTTGAGCTAATGTGCATTCAGGTCTGGTAGATGTCTCCAAGCATTCATGACAAAATACTAACTTTAGATGTAGACACAAGGCTCTGTGAACTGGACGCCAATGACAGAATGTGGTGCTTCCTGGGTGACCAGAGCAGTCCCTGTGGGGGTGCAGGTGTTTGGTACTGAGAGAAGTGACAGGTGGGGTGATGGGACTTATCTCTGACACCCCGCTGAGCTTGGCACAAAGCCAGGTGCACTCCTCATGCTGACTGAAAAGGAGCAGGGTGGCGAGCAGGCGGGTGAGGCAGGGTTCACCGGTGTGCATCATCTCTGCTCTGCTGATTCCCATGGGGCTGGTCAGTCAGTGGGGCCAGAGACATGCTCACCCCCTTTTGCATATGTTCACATGCTGGCCATGATTCTGGAGCAGGGAACCTCTCAGTCCTTCTGGGATGAGGGAGAGGATCCGTGTCCACCTGCTGTGGAGGCCTCCATTAGTCAAGACGTGCCCCTCCCCCAATCTCAGAACTTCATCTTTAGGCATGGTCTTTAGGCATGGAGCTGCACAGGGCAGGGCAGGGCAGGGCAGGGCAGGATAGGATGCCCTGATGGAACAGCAGCACCAGAGGGAGAAGGGGCACTGTAGGGAGGGATTCCCTCTCGAAGGCTCTCACTCTGAGGCTCAGATAAAGGCAGGAAATCTCAGAATGGGTGTAATTGTGACCCCCTCACTAGCCCCCTCCATGCTGGGCACATAGTTGCATCTGGTCAGTGTCATAGCTACCACTTTCTGGGTGCCGTGCTGGGTCCAAGGCACCCTAGTCTCCCCAGCTCAGGGCAGACTCATCATCCTGCCTGGAGATGACAGGATGTGACTCAGGTTCATGCATAGGAAGTGGAAGAGCTGGCTCCCAAACCCCTTTAGACTGCCCTGGCCTGTGGTCCTGGCCTGGTGTCTGCTGCCTCTCAGGATCACGTTAGCCAGCAGAACTCTGATGCTCTTCAGAACTAGCATCAAGAAACCACAGGAAACGTCTTTGCCTGATCTCCTTTAAGAGATGGCCATCCTGTTCTGAGTTTGCTTAATAATTCTTAAAACAAATATTTATTAAATGCCTAACATGTGCCACACACACCTGTCCCACAAGTTTCCTGGATGTGCGTTTATGAACTACTGTCCCTGTAGACAAATTTGGTTAAGGAGAACTAACAATAGGGACATCCTCTCTGTCTCTCTGTCTCTCTCTCTCTCTCTCTCTCTCTCTCATCTGAAAATGACATTTGGCATGGGTTGAGTAGCAGACTTTTGCTATTATAAATCTGAATTCAAGCAGATGGAAAGACCCAGGATTGAATTGGCTAATAATTTTATTGTGCATTTTAATAATATTTTCTAAATATTTAGACTCTAAAAAAAATTTTGAGCTGATTTGACACCTATCCATAGCTATAACAATTGCCCATATGCAGCATGTAAGGCCAGATAGATGTGCTCTGCAGGAAATTGGGGTCTTTGCTATAGATGTGTGTGTATCTCTGCCCAAGGGTCTTCCTCCGAGGACCCATCCTGCCCCTGAGTACACCCCAGCTGGTGCTGACCAGCGCCTGGCCACCCCTGCCCCCCAACCCCAGCTGCCCACCTGCTCTGTGGAAGAGGCGAGTGATTCTGTCACAGGAGCCTGGGACAGAGATGGCAGTGAGGATGCTGGATCACAGCCTTGGAGCTGGCTGTCACTCCACAAGGCTGGAGTCTGCTGGGCCTCACAGCTACATTCCTTAGGCTGCCTGGAGGGGTCATGAGGACCCTGTGCCTGTGGGACAGGGTAACTTCATGGCAGTCGTCCTCCCGAGGTAGGGCTGTTGACCGCTCCCGTGCCATGGGCGCCATGAGCCGTGCATGAGCTTCAGAGCTGAGGCTGCTCTCGCTGTGCTGTAGGGGCGGCACCCTCTCCCCACTGTGTCCTGTGGCCACACCACACACAGGAGGCCTCTGCTGTCTCTCTGCTTTGACCCTCATTCTGTCCCAGGGTCAGAATTTTCACAAAGTACTCCTCATACTCAAAACCTGTTGTGTCTTTCTACCTTGCCTGTACTTGTCTCCAGGCCACCAAGTAGCCTGGCCACTTGGAGGGAACCTTTTGCCCAACACTCTCATTTAGAACTGGCCTGGTTGTATTGTTTGTGTAACTTTCTGGGGGCAGGGCTCTACCTGGCATAGGCAGCGTCTGCTCCAGGGAGCTGGACTTGTTTGACATCATGCGCTTTCTGGATGAAACGCATCCTTACTTTCAGCTCCTTGGAACTCTCCTGTTAATCCCCTCTTTACCCCTAACAGCTGTGGTACACAATCTTTACTGAACCTGGAAAATCCTACTGTAAGCCAGCTGTCTGTCAGCTGTTAGTGGTGGATGGTAACCTTCAGCATGTGATCCAACTCTTCCTCATTTGACTCTAGGAGAGCACTGTAGGGACTGGAGCCTGGTGGTAAGGCTGGCCCTGCTGCTTATAGCATCCTGACATGGGGGGTGGTGTGGTTAGAGGGGCACTGTGTCCATGTCTGTTCAACCAAGATGGTGACAGCTGCTTCAGAGGGTTGCTGTGAGGACCAGTTCTAAGTCCCAGTTGCTCCTTTGCTCCCCTACCAGGCGCCAAGCAGTGTGCTGGAATTTACTAACCCTCCCCCTACAAAGCAGGCAGTCTCTAAACCTTTTAAGAAAATAATGGGATTTTGGAAAATCCGAAATGATAGGGACATGTAGCTAGCAGGAGAGCCAGGACTCCAGACTTGTGTCACTGTGCTGTTGACTACTTCGGTGAGGTCATGCCTGAGAGGCACAGACATGACTCCTGACCCCTGAAGGTGTCAGCAGCTGAAGTTCCCCAATTTCCCATAGAAGCCCTCATTTTGCTCTGTGACTTGGCACAGGTGAGGCTCCTCCAAGATGGGCCTCCCAGGTCCCCTTCTTGGGAGCCATACAGTCCCTGGCCTCTCTCTTGATGCTTCCTTCCCATTTGTCCTTAAGAAGTGCAGAGTCTGTCTCTCCTTTGAGATTATGCTGCCTGGAGGTCAGGTGGGATTCCATTCGCTCCTCAGCTCTTTCTTGGGGACATTTGTGTGCCAGGCATTAGGCTAGCACTGAGGGACACCACAGTGAGCAGTTGTGGACCCTGTCCCAATAGACATCCCCAGCGCTGACTGTGATCTCTGGCACATAGGTTTTAAAACCTATGTAAATGAGAAGTTGTCATTTCCAGGGTGCAGCCAGCAGGAGGTAGCCAGCTCAGTCGCCCTGAGCTGAGTGCTGCGATAGTCTGTGAAAGGAGTTTGCAGCCGGAAGAATTAGTCTGAATTGAAACCTGCCTCCTTCTCCAGAGCTGGCTCTGCACAGACTGTCCGTGGCCGTAACAGCATTGAGCAAGCTTGCTATCATCTCACCTCCTCAGTTTCCTTGCTGTGTTACAAGTGTCCCTTCAAAGAGCCTTTTGGAGATTGGCAAGGGACTTGCTGACCTGTGGGTATCACCTGTGAAGGCTTAAGGAGGAAGAGCTGGGGCATTTTGGCTGCTCCTCACAGAGGCCTTTGGCCTGGGCCATCCAGGTGGTCTCTGCCAGGTGCTCTGATAAGCATCCATTTCCCCCATTTAGTCTGGAGAAGCATTTTTTAAAAAAAATTTTTTAAAGCATTCTTTTTTTTTTTTTAACCTTTATTTGTTTATTTATTTTTATGTGGTGCTGAGAATCGAACCCAGTGACCCACACATGCTAGGCAAGCGCTCTACCACTGAGCCACAACCCCAGCCCCTGGAGAAGCATTTTTAACCAGTGTAGCTGCTTTTAGAGTGAAGCAGAGGCTCAAGCAGCTCATCAGCACACTGGACTTCAGATTCCTGGGAACCAGTGTTCCAGACTGGGAGAGAGGGAGTCTTTCCAGGAGGCAGAGGCCAAGTGAGCATCCTCGATTAGAAAGTGGAAGGATGAGGAACAGTGCAGCTGTCGTCTTGAGTGTGGGGGTCTTGCTCCCCAGAGCGGCCACCCTGCAGACAGTGGGTCGCCTCCTGGCTGTGCGTTGCTGAGGGTGTTGCTGCTTGGCCTCACAGACAAGCCACCCTGTACAAACTGGAGAGACTCGCCAGTGGCTGAGACATTTGCCAGAAGTTTACAGCCCTTCAAGGATTTTAGGCACCATGTCCTGCAGTTGGTTGATCACAACCAGGATGGTTGGATACAGCCACACCTGAGCTTTGTTCTGGGTTTCCAAGACTGAGGATAAGTTGTCGTCCCCTGGTCACTCCTCCCTCTTAAGACAGGCGGGTGGAGCTGCTCACGCTGGGCGCCTTGGGACCCCTCAGCGTCTCTAACGGCTTCTGGTTCTTCTCTGAGATGCTTCTTAAGGGAGCACTCCGCATCTCCTGGGAAAGCGTTCCACCTCTCTAAACAAGACTCTTCAACAGCACACTGTGCTTCCTAACAGTCTTGCTTGGAGAAATAGCTTTGTCTAAATGAATTTTAATACAAACAGCTCCTGTCATCAGTACAGCTGATTCCTTGATCATCTTAAGTAAAACGCAGGGTTGCATTTTGTATCTGCCTTCAGGGAATCTGGCTTTTAGAGCGGTTTGTAATAACTTGCTTCAGAGGCCTTTAATCTCATGACAGGGAAGCTCTGCAGCCAGAGGAGCGACATACCTGACTGGCACTCGGATCAAATCGCCCTGGCTGTTTGCCCTTCAGTGGGCAGGGTAGTGAAGTGGGATGGACGTGGGTTGATTGCTGTCTCCCCCAAATCCAAGCATAGTGTCCACACACCTCAGAATTACTTTGAAAGGAATCGGGGTTGACACACAGTATAGATTTCAGATCTGGCTGGCTCAGGAGAATGGGGAAGGATATTTCACGTACAACCTGGTTCGGGTTCACGAGTGCAGGCGTGAATTGATGTGCATTGTGTTTGTGTGATTGGACATGTGTGTGCCAAGCGTGAACAAATTCTGTGTAATTTTGGTATGATCATTACTGTGAGCATGTGTATCTCATAGAATAGTCATAAAATTACAATGCTTTACAGCTACCACCCATATGGCAGAGACTGGATGCCAGGTACTAATCTGAACAGTTTGCTTAGAGTTATTCACTTAATTTTTACAGTAACTCTCTGAAGCAGTTTTTTCCCACATTTCTTATTGGTGCATCATTGTTATACATATTGATGGGCTTTGTTGTTACCTGCTTGTACCTACACAAATGGAATGATATGGCTTGGCACTTATCACCTCCCCACGTCAGTTTTTAATGCACATCCTACTGAGGAGGAAACTGAGGCCCAGTGAGGTCCCCTCATTTGCTCAAGGTCAGCCAGCTAACTGGTGGTGGAACTGGGCCTCGGCTGCAGCTGGGAGTAGCACAGGCCTCTCCTGAGGTGTGTCCTGCTGCATGGTGACCTCTGTCCAATTGAGCCTCGGATGTCAGGAGGCTCAGCCAGATACAGTACGCTCACTGAGAGAGAGCAGCAGCTTCAGCAGTCCCAAAGTTTGTGCTGCAAGTCGGAAAACAAAGCCACGAGAAAGAGGCTCATTAATCATTTAAAGCAGCCTTTCCATTAGTGCGATTTCTACTTATGACAGTTTGCTAATTTATTTGAGCTCGGGTAGGACTGGGGTAGCCCCTGCCTCTGTAGTCCTTCACTCCAGAACTGGCATGTGGGATGCAGCCTGTTCTAGGGGAGGGGTGCCCAAGTTAGGCACCAGAGAGAGCCCCGCTCACCTTGCAGCCATCTGGAAAACCTGTGTCCACTTCTCTTGTGATGGAGTTTCCATTTTGGTTCAGTAGACCCTCGATGATGCCCAGGCATTCTGAGCATGGCACTTATTTCTCCTTGGAGGAGAGAGGCCACCATACCTCAGTTCTATGGGTTCAGCCTAAAAAATCCCTTCACTTCCCCAAGGGCAAGTTGGTCGACCAAACATTTTTTCTCTAGAATATAAAAGTAGATAGTGGTAAACTTCAACCACATAAATATAGACAGGATCTGCAAGGTGGTTTCAAATGGTCCTGTGCTTATGGTACGTTACCAAATATTTCCTACTGATGACTGAGCAGACAGTGAGAAAGGAGAGGTGTTTACTTGCCTTCTGAATTTTCTTTGTATCAGGCTGTGTTTTTCAAAGTTTTGGTAATAGAGCATTCGTGGTTCTCCAGATGAACTGAGATGGCATGCATGAAAATGTGTAGAAAAAAAGGCTGTGCACAAATACTGGCAATAATAATTATATTTATATATAATTATTATATATAAAATAATAATTATAATTATATTTATTATTAATTTATAATTAATAATAAATAATGATGAATGACTAATAATAATGAATAGGATATAATGCTTGCACAATAGATCTAGATCCTCAAAAGTGGAATAGTCTCTTTTGGTGCAATATGCACACCTCTAATTCTAGCAATTTGGGAGACCGAGACAGGATGATTGCAAGTTTAAGACCAGCCCCAGCAACTTAGTGCGACCCTGTCTCAAATCAGTCCCACATGGTGGCAGGCACTGGTAACAGTGGCATGCGTTGGGCAAGCAGTCAAGAGCACATGGTGCAAGTTCAGCACTGTGCAGCAAGCACAGGATGCGTGCCCTGCAGGATGTGGTGGGGCAGCCAGGGAGAGAGGGAGGGAGGCTAGCTTCTCCGTGGGTTGGGGTTGGACCTGGGAGGATGTCCCAGGTAGGTGGTGTCTGAACTCTAGAGAGTGGGTGGGCATCCTTCAGGAAGGCCAGGCGCAGGGGTGCTCCGGGCAGAGGGAGAGCAGGAGCAAGGGCTCCGGGCGGCAGAGGGTGCGCTATTGGGAGGAGGCCCAGGAGTTGTGAGGCTGGCCCACGTGTCAGCACACACAGGAGGGTGTGCAGGCTGTAAAGGGAACAGTGGAGGGAGAAACAGGTGGCCAGGGGATTTGGGCCAGGCTAGGAGGCTGGCTCTGTCCTGAAGATGTGGAGCTGCGGAGCCATGCAGTGGGCCTCATTGCAAGGAGGTGGCTCTGGCTGCCCTGCTTCCCGTTGGGGTGGCATGGCCAGGCCATGCTTGGCTCTGCATCACGGGCCTGCACTGCCTGTCTTTGGCGCCTCTGCAGGTGTGCGCGGGGCTCTGCGGGCCTGTCTCTGCCCTCTCCCTGTCCGCACCTCAGAGGCGAGGCCTTGGAAGGGAGGTGGCTGCAGTGAGGCATGCTGCCAGGACACGTTCCCACTGGGCCGAGGTTACCTGGCTCATAAACTCATCCCTGCTCCGAAAGGTTCACAGGGAAAAGGCCAGGGTGCCCCCAAGCCCGTCAGCATGTGGAGAGGTGTAGAGGAGGCCTCTGTGCACAGGCTGCCCTGGCAGGGTGTTCTCGAGTTCGATTCTGTTGGAAGTGTATGTCTCTTCCTTGTCTAGCTAGATCTTTAACCCAGGGACGGGATAAGGAGTGACACCTGAGGGAGAGCGGTGTGGTCCACCATCGCCTTTCCCATGACATATACCACTCCTGCCAGCCTCAGTGTCCCCTCTGCTCTGTGTGTGGTGGCACATATGTTTCCTGTGCTGTGTCATCACTGTGCACTGCTGTCACACAGAGCCCTCCGCTCCAAGGAAGTGTGTCTTCCCACAGTGCCATGTGCAGGGTCTGTGCTCAGTAGCCATTCACTTGTGGGAGGTGACCTGATAAACTGGCCCACATGAAGGTTACCTGTACAGTGCCTTCTGCCTCATTCATTCAGTTGACTTTTACTGCCACCAGCCCTGCAGGCCTGATCCAGTGACTTGGATAGTCCACTTCTTGCATCAGGGTGCTAATCATGGTCCAGTTTGGAATCGGTCATGACAATGAATCTGAAAGCAAGAGTGGCTGACACTGCTGCAGGACAAGGCAGGAGCCCCGAGCTGAGGAATGCCTGCCAGACATTGTGCTGAGGCTCACCACTGCCCAGATTTGGGACTATCCTTCCCATGAAAGTAGCAGCACCACTCCTCTTTTCCAAGAGAAGACCTCCTTACTCACACCTCTCATTTCCAGAACTAAACACTGCCATTAACACCTGTTGGGGACAAGCCCATCCCCTTTAAGCCTCTGTGACTGAAGATGTCTGTCCCCACACCCTCTTGTCCTACCCCTGGAAGCTTTATGAGCACCTCACAGGAGGAAGAGCGGGCCCACTAGAGATTCTTACCTTCATCAAGGGGTTCCAAGGCTAACCCACGGCTCCCCTGGTTCCTTGGAGATAAGGCGCTGGCCTGCCACTGTGGTGCACTGAGGACTTCAGGCTGATTTGCTGGCCAGGTGACTTCTTAGATGGACAATGGAGCACTGCCCTGAGTGAGTTCCTGAATTGGAACCCTCACGTCCACCCTTCCTGCCTGTGTGTCTTCAGGAGCCTTAGCATTCCCCAAATTGTTGAGGAGCAAGTGGATTGATTTATAGGTGACAGGCATGTGATGGGTGCTCAGTAAAGGGCAGCAGGTGCTTACTGAGCCTCCACTATGCCAGACACAGTGCTGGTGACTCAGACACCATTTTGGGGTCTGTGGCTTAGAACCAGAAGTAGTCCTCTAGAGGAGCTCTTTTCCTTATTGCTTTGTGGTTTTCGTCCTTTTAAAATAGCCATTTCCCCAGGAAAGCTGACAGCTAGTGGTTGGGGTGGCAGGGCTGCTCACTGACCTCACTGGTTGAGCTGGAGATGGCAGCCCCAGCCTCTGGGCCTTGCAGCTCACCACCTTGGAGGGTCCGTGACCAGCAGGAAGGGCAAGCAAACCACAGTGGATACCAGCTCACTCAGCCACGTCTCCAAGGTGGAAAGCGGTGAGCTGGGGATGTCACCAGCAGAACCTGTGCTTCGGGTGAGGGTGTTCCACTCACCTGGAGCGGAGAGCGTGAGCTGGTCTGAGCGAGTTGGGACTTGAGATTTCTCCATCAGGCCCCCCAGGGATGGTCAGTCATTTTGCAGGGGGTGTGGTTAGGAGACTTGCCATGCTGATCCCATAGTCCTGCTGCCACCACTGTCCTTGTCTCTGCACAGGCAGAATCTACAAGGCAAAGACCTGAGGGTGAAGAGGAAATGCAATCTGCATGTCCCAGATGACTGGAAGGGGGCCTCTTCAGCACCAGGGAGAGTTTCCACTGGGGTGTCCCCCTGTGCTGGAAAGAACAGGATAGGGCAGGCTGGGCAGCTGCTGCCTGAGCCTTTGCTAACTACAGGATCTGGTGTGACCCAGCCTTGTGTGTAGCAGGGTCTGTACTGTCATGTGGGGGCCATTTTTACAGTGAGAAATCAACACAATGTACAGAGCAAGGGGCTCCTGGTCACACTGCTGCATTCAAGCCTGGGCCCCCCTTGCTGGCATTCACAGCCTTCTGTTGCCTCCACAGGCCTGAGGTTTCACAGTACCTGTCCCATACCCAGCACGTCCTGAAGCCCTAAAGTGGAACTAGTATTACGCTGGCAAGACTCATGGCGATGCTCACCCCCTCTCCCCAGCAGGCTCTTGGCAGTGTTCTCTGCAGTAGCAATAGGCCTGTCTGCTCTGGTCCCGTCATCACTTCCTCACCCCTGCCCGCTTGCCATGATCTGCATGTTTAAGAAGCAGTAGCCCCACCATCCCCACAGTGACACTGAGTCAGGGGTGGTGACAGTGGCTGATGGTCAGCCAGCTTGGCCAGTTGTAGGCACAGGCTCAGATGTGAGGCTGTTTTGGTGGCTTATAGGGCTGTAAGGGAGGAGGTTGCAGATGCAGGTAATCAGCTTTATTAGCTCAGCTGTGTGACTTTATGGCTCAGGTCCGAAAGCAAATTAATACAGAAATGTGCTCTTGGGGTGGTTTCCAGAGCCCAGTGCCATTTGGCAACTTCGTCATCACCCATGTGCTGCCTTGCCTCTCTGCTCATCTTCTGTGAGCCCGGTGTTCCTGCCGGTCTGGTAGGCTCCACTCTGTGCTGCAGGCACAGCACATCACCTTGGGGCCCAGCACGAGTTCCTAATCAGAAGGTAGTGTCTTAACTTCACATAAGAGCCAATAAACCCTGGAGAGTATCAGGAAGGAAGGCAGAAAGAAACCCAGGAGTGTGCACTGTAAACCCAAGCATGTGGATGATGTGCCCCCAAATCCTCCTCCCCTTTCAGGGTGGGCGGAGACCCCTTGAGCTCAGCTGCATCCGCAGGTCTGGCCTGTAGCTCACTCAGCATTTGTTTTGGACGCTGTCGAGGAACTCTATGGTTGGCTTTTTCCCAAGTGTTTCTGTGTTGTGAAAAGGTGCTCACAGTTCAGACTCTTCAACACCTAGATGTGCCTACCTGCCTATTCCTGTACCCTCTCAGAGTGCCCACTTTCCTTCGTCCTGACATAAACTTTCAGAATTGCTTTTGGACACGCTAAGTAAACACCAGTGCAGCCTTCTTTTTCACCCCAGTGTTTTTATACAAAAGGTGTATCTGGCTGTGCCTTGCTTTCCACTTACGTGTTTGGGATGACCTCGTGGCCTCCCTGTGGTGACGGAGAAAGCAGGTGCCGTGTCCACCTTTGCCCGGATGCTCCTCAGCCTGGGGTTCCAGCTGGTCTGTAGGTGTGTGTTCTTGAGCACGGCGTTTCCCTTGCTGGAGGTGCTGTGCTGTGGGGAGCAGCTCGGATGTGGGGGCAAGAGAGGGCTGCGGCAGGTAGCCTGGGGCTGAGCCATGAGCCCCCTGGCTCCCACATCTTGAGGCAGGAGCCCATCACCATGGCTGCCTGCCTGCAGGTGCACATAGAGCCCTGCCATGGAGCCCCACTTTCAGGAATGTCCCCTGAGGTGCCCCTCCTTGTTCCTGCTCTCTGGGACCCCATCAAGTGACTTTGAGTCTGGGACTTAGAAGTCCCAGTGAGGGTTTTCTTGCTTGGGAATGGGTCTCTGTCCAGAGGAGGGATTCTGCACCGTGTGCTGTGTGAGCCAGGAGCCGAGCCGTGTGCCTGAGTGGAAAACAGCGCTCTCAACTTGTTTTGCCAGCACCATGCACATGCTGCCACCTCCCCCTGCCCAGGATTGGGACAGACCACAGCATCGCCAGCAGGGATTTGGTAGTGAGCTACGGGAGGGGTCTTCTTGTCCTTTTTATGAAAGAGAAAGTCACTCCTCATGGATGGCTCCATCAGAACCTGGCCTTCCCTGGTCCAAACTGCTCTCAATATTCTTCCTAGAATGAGGAAAACAGTGACTCCCTGTCACTGTCCCTCGGGCATCCTCAGCAGGTGACTGAGAAAGACCCTCAGCACAGAGCTGGTGTGTGTGGGTCTCACTGTGCGCCTCTGCCGTGGAGTTGGTGCTGATCCCTGTGTCCAGTGTGAGGCCTGGCCCGAGTCCGTGCACAAGTGCTCAGGTGAGTGTAGGCTGCAGAGCCCACAGTCCCGGGGTCCCATTCGGACCCCACCACTTCCCCCGGCAGGACCACAGTTGGGTGGACGAACCCCTTGGCCAGGTACCTGCCATCCCTGGTTGCTCCCGTCTCTGCCCTGCCCCTCCCTCCTCCGGAAGGTTCTTCCTCTTTCCTGGGCAGGCTCACATCTTTTCCCATTCCTTGCCTTGAAGACTGATTCAATGAGGTACAGCAGACGTCAAAGAAGAAAAAGAATCTGCTCATCATCCCTGGAAACTAAGCACGGAGCTGTGCCCTGTTCATACATGTAGAAAGTTCTTAATTCCGGGCAGTTCCTCTTAAGGAGATTAGATTTCTAGAAAGTGGAGTGGTGGCCACTTGCTGAGGAACCTGGCTGCTTACATGGGTGATGTCACCCGTGGGCTGCAGCTGGCAACTAGACCAATTGGGTCCCACTGCTGTGAAAGTAGTCACACTAACCACTGACCCACACGGCTCTCCCCCTGGGAGCCAGTGAGCCCATCACAGACAACCCATCCAGGACCCAAGTGCCCTCAACTAGGAGCTGCATTGTGAGAGCGACAGGTGTTTCTAGGAGCACACAGTCTACAGGGCAGATAGGCCTCTGCCTCCACCGACTTAGGTTGAGAGAAGAGACCTGGAGTGTCCTCCTAGGCCTGGGCACCTTTCCTGCTCAGCCTGCCAGCCTGCTCACTTAGGAAGCTGGTGGGCTCCAGAAAGGGCTGGGGTGCTCATGATGGCCTCTGGCACAGCACCCCGAGCAGGGCCACACCCCTTACCCCGTGGGTGAGAAGTGGAGCCGCTGGTAACAGGCTGATGAGACCAGGGCGTGCTTTCTTAGGGGAGGCTGCCTCAAGGGGAGGCTGGAAGGAGGGAGGGGCTGCGGGTGCGCTGGGTCAGGTGTGGGCCGTGCCAGCCTGCTCCCACTGAGGCCCCCAGGTCTCCGACCCACAGAGGGACACCCCCTCTGCTGCTCGTACCACTTCCACACCCTCCTAGGCCTGGCCTCTGCCACAGTGCTCACCCGGCCCCAGCATTTCAGCTCAGGTGTCCCTTCCGCGGGCAGTTTCCCAGTCCTCCACATCTGGCCACTGCTCCCTCGAGCTTCCTTTTCCTAAGTACAGACATTTTCCTCACATCAGCATCTTTTTTTTTTTTTTTTTTTTTTTTTTGGTGCCAGGGATTGATCTCAGGGGCACTGGACCCCTGAGCCACATCCCCAACCCTACTTTGTGTTTTATTTAGAGACAGGGTCTCACTGAGTTGCTTAGCACCTCACCATTGCTGAGGCTGACTTTGAACTTGAGATCCTCCTGCCTCAGCCTCCTGAGCCCCTGGGATTACAGTCAACTGGGATTACAGGCCACTGTCCCCTTCTTTACATCAGCATCTTTTGGGAAAATTTCACTTTATGGGGCTGGGGCTGTAGCTCAGTGGTAGAGGCTTGCCTCACATGTGTGGGCCACTGGGTTCCATCCCCAGCACCACATAAATAGATGAAATAAAGACATTGTGTCCACCTACAACTAAAATAAAAGCTTCACTCTGCCTGTGTTTACGCGCACGGCTCAGCAGCACGGCAGCCCTGCTCCCTGGGCCGCACAGCCAGCCTTCTGCTGCCGTGAGTTTGACCCTCTAGCCCCTCATACAAGCAGAACCACGTGGCGTTTGCTCTTTCATGACTGGCTGGTGTCACTTAGACTGCCACCAAGGCCCTTGCATGTCGAATCCCATGCTAGGCTTCCCTTCTGACGAGGGGAATAATGCTGGATGGCAGGGGTCCCACGCTGGTTGACCCCCACCTCTGTGGCTGGACCGTGGGTGGTTCACCTTTGGGCTCTGGGCCCAGTGCTGCCGTGACAGGTGGACGGTGTCTGGGTCTCTCCCGGGCTCAACTGTATGCCCAGAAGGGGGCTGCTGGGGGCCTCGTTGTTGGTGGCTGACCCCACCAGCCTGTGCCCTCCTTGTGCTCGGGGTCGCAGTCTTAGCTCAGTATCCCTGAAGGCCTGCTTGGCTCTCGTTGAACTAATAGAGTCCCAGCCCTCAGGACTGCCCTGGGACCAAATGAGAGAGTTAGAAGCACGTGGCGGGCACTCGGTGACGGGATGGAGAAGGCTGTATATGGAGGATTCTTCCTAGGAGAGCGTTGGCTTTGGAAGGAGCTCTGAGAAGTTGCATGTGAAAGAGTGGAGACCACGGCAGCACGGGGCAGCTGGACCTCTGAGGCCAGGGCAGGGAGTAGAAGGGGCAGCACTAGCCACGGGGCGCCTGCGCGTCCGCACACTCCTCTCGACACCCCCGGCGGCTGGTGCTGTCATCCCAAGCTGCAGATGCTGGCAGCCAGACCCAAGCCCTAAGGTCAGCTGCAGTGGTGGCCTCAGGATTCCCAGCTGGGCTGAGACTTGCAGCTGCTCCGGGGCTGGGAGAGAGCAGAGGCCTGCAGGGCAGGTGCCTCTCAGGGCTGCAGTACCGGCTGATCCCAGAGCTCTCAGAAATGGCTGTTGGGCTCTCAGGTCCTCACAGAGGTGGGGAGGGAGGAGGGGATGCCATGGACGTCAGGTTCGTGTGGAAGGAAACGGTGTCTGGAGCTGGGGCAGACAAGGGCCTGTGCAAAGCAGCCTGGAATTCAGAGAGAAAAGAAGAGCCGAGCATGCCGGTCTCAGGACTCGGGGCCCTGGCGCACAAGCCGCGGCCCCTGCACTGCTTACCTAGGCTGCTAGCTGCCACCTGCTCACTCTCCAGCACCAAGGCTCTGTCCTGAGCTCCTAGGATGGTGGTGTGAGTTGCTGGGGCCACAGACATCTTCTGAACCGAGGCAGCTTAGGAAGGTTCCCAGAGGTAGCCGTGTCCAGGCTGAGACTTAAGTGATGGATGGGGCTAGGGAGGTGAAGGGAGGAGGGAAAGCAGAGCCTGTGGAGGGTTGGAGGGAGCACATGGAGTTTGGAAGAGTAGAGAGAAGGCCAGAATAGCTGGTTGGGTCCAGGGATAGGCAGAGGTCCCTGAGCATGCTCAGGCCAGCATGTCACTGCCTCAGCCATCCTGGTGTGTGGTGATCGTCCCAGGTCTGGCAGATCTGATTTTCTGTTTCTTTGTTGCTATCTTAGCAATGAAGATTAGCCTCTTTGCTGCAGGGTTTGCATCCTGATACCTCAGTCCCTGGTGCTGGGCCTGTCTCACCTCAGAAGCACTGAATGTTTGCTGAATGGAATAAACTTGCCAGAGGAAGAAGAATGTGGTTTTTTCCTCCCCTTTTCCAATCACTAGAGAATGTCAGGAACTAAATTTTTCCTGCTTGGTTGCAACTTACAAATGGTGGCTTTAATTTGCATGGGAAAGGGAAAGAGGCCTACATTCCCGCCTCTGAGCCACACTGGTGTTTAATGTCAGCGCCTGGCAGACTTCTGTGGTCTGTGTTCAGCCCAGTTTCTCACCCACTGGTACTTGCTGAGAGGCCGATTTCCTCAGTTGTGAAGTTGCTTCAGTGAGCTGGTTGGTAATAATATATGTAATTACCTGAAGATGCAGGAGGCAGCAAACGTGAAGCCCGCAGGAAGCCAGGACGTGTCGGAAGGCACAGGCCGTGTTGAACAGCCAACCACAGCATGTGGGCTTCGTTGAGGAAAAACAGCCTCCCACTTTTCTTTATTTTCCCCAGCAAGAGTAGTTGTTGGAATAAGATCATCCCAGTGGATTGCCCTTCCTCACGTAACAGCTGCTTAACTTAATGGATCTAGGGGTGAGGGAAGAGGGGCACCTGGTAAGTTTTTCTGCAGGTTTCCTGCCTCAGAGTGACGTTGCAGTGGTTGGGTGGATCACCACCTGAGCAGAGGGGGGCATCAGCTGCAGGAGGGTCCTCATCTGGGGTGTCTGACTACGATCTTCTAGAACTTTTCTCCAGTCCCAGGACCTCAGCAGGTGTTGACTTTTCCTTGACCGAGACGCACCCTTCTCTGACACGCAGTGGTGAGGCGAGCGTGGAGGGTCTCCTGAGCCAACTCGTCCTGGAGCACCTGCAGCTGGCTCCCCTGCAGTGGGGTGAGTACCCACCGCCTGGCGCTTCCGGTGAACAGGCCCCTTCTCTCAACTGTGCGAGTTCTCAGGTGTGTGGGGGCACTGCCTCTGAGGCCGGTGTGTGCGCCATCATCTCAGGAAGCTGGGAAGGAGGAGCTCCCCTGCCGTTCTGTCTGCCTCCCCCACTTCTCTGCAGGCCCAGCTCCTCACAGGGAGAGCCCTGGTAGCTGGGCGGGCCATGCCCTCATGGCCACTGGGAATGAGATCCCTTTCTCCTTACTGATCCACTGGAGTGGGAGCAAGGCGTGGCCTTTCTGCAGAGGGTGTCACAGTTTGGCCCCCGCAGGCTTCCTGCTGTCCAGAGATGTGTCCAGGTCAAAACGTCCTGTTTCCCAATTACTGGGACACAGTGAACTGCTTCAACTTGGTTCTGGCCAGGGAGGGTCAGACACATGACAGGCCTCAGTGACCAGCCCTCTGTAACCTCTAGCCAGAGGAGGTTCCACTTGGCAAGCAGGTAGGGCATTCATGGGGAAGCAAAGGAATGGCTGGTCATGAGCAGAACCGGGGAAGCAAAGAGCAGAATGACTTAAGGTAGGGAGGTGGGACGCAGGAGGCCTCCTTATCGTGTCTCAGGTTGGCAGCCAGTGCCCAGTAAAGGTCTGCAAGCTAGTGTGAGTGGCCACCAGGGTGCCTGGTAGCAGAGACCGGGGAGATACCACCCAGAGAACCTCTGTGAGGTACCTGTGAGGGCCGCAGAGGCTGCTATCAAGCGGGGCGGTGTTCTCCTGAGTGGCGTACAGTGGGTGCAAGGAAGTAGGGGGATTCCTGTGCTGGGGAAGCACAGGTCAGAGAAGAGGGAGGGAGCAGGAAGGACCGGCCACTCCTGCCCCAGGCATCTTGGAACCTCGTGAAAAGCCACCGTACCAGGGAGAAGCCCTGCCCAGCACCTACACTCCAGAGGGCTGCAAGACTGTCAATGAAGGACAGTTGACAGTAGTAGAGGTTGGTTGTTGCTCCTTGCGCCCTGTCCCTTGGGGGTACCGAGACACCCTTTAGAATTGCACAGTAATAAGTGGGGCCCTGCCACATGCCTGCAGTCCCAGCACAGGTTTGGCTGCTGTTGTGGGCACATTCCATGTGTGCACCGTATGTGAGTCTGAGTGCCTTTACCCTGGGAAACACAGCTTCCAAAAGCTAATACGACGCCTGGAAGGCAGTGCCCTGGTGGGCTTTGCCAGTAGCGTCCCTGCAGCAGGTGATGCGGTCTTGTGCTTTTGGTCTCCAGGGGCATCCTGCCAAGGCCCAGGCTGGCCTCTGCAGTGTGAAGCAGCCTCCTTGATCAGAGCAGTGTCCCCTACTTCGGGTTCCATGGGTCATATTTGGCTATTTCCAATGAACATCTTTTTGTTTGTTACACAAATTTTTGTTTGATTTTCTGACTAGACCTGCCTTCTAGTTACAGAGTTAGTAGGTCAAGGGTGTGAACATTCTAAGACATTGGCATGATTATTTGTCAGATGCATGTCTGTTGACTGTGATGTGGACACTGTGGGAACTTGGTTTCTGAGGCGACTTTCTCCTCCTGGTGCTGGCACAGAACTCCAGTTGTCATCAGCAGGGCAGGGTCAGTGCTGGCTTGCCCTGGAGACCTGCAGGCCATGGAGCTTGGGTGGCCTGGATAGACCTACTCTCCCGAGCCCCAGGCAGGCAGAGGTCTTGCTGTGGCCACCAGGCTTTGGCGTCTCTCCCCATAGTGTCTTGCTGTCCTGCACATGGTGAATACCTGCAGGGGTCTTGGCCAGGTTGCTGCTGCTGTTTCCCAAGGGCAACCATGAGGGGATTCTCCATCTGTTAGCAGAACTTTCTCTTTGAGCCTCTTTTCAATTCGTGTGTTTCTGTGTCTGTGCGTGTCCAGAGAGAGGGGGAACAGGCACCCTCCCCTGTGACTCAGTGCAGCCCCTTGGGTGCAGAGAGGAGCCAGGCAGTCCTGGAGGGTGACTGACTTCAAGGCCCGCAGACCTGGCTCCTGGACTCGCCTCTGCCGCATTCCGCAGGTCTGGCCGGTGCCACGGCCGTTTCTTGGGCCTGAGCTCTGGTGTGCCCTGTGGAGCGCTGACAGCTTGCGATGCTGCCAGGGCAAGGGCATGACCCCTTCCTCGCCACACAGCTAGTGCCCACCAACTGAGCAAGGTCTTCTCCTTGTTCCTTTCCCCTCCTTATTCTCAGGGAACTCACAGCCTAGGAGGGAGGCCTGCCCAACACTGGAGTCACACTGCAGCACAGTGGGCACCTAGGGGACCTGCCACGGAAGGGCCAGCCCATTTTCACTGCGCAGACCCTCTGGGGAGGGAAGAATCACTTGGGGTGAAGGAATCAGGATGGCATCATGGAGGGACAGTGCTCCATTGACCTTGGGGGCCAGGGAAGGAGCAGGCTAAACTCGCTAGTGTTTACCATCAGGGAAGGCCAGCTAGAAGGCTCAGGCCACAGCAAGCTGGATACCTGGTGGTGGGAGAGACAGAGGTGAGTTTTGTCTGCCTCCTTCCTCCTGATTGGACCTTCCAGCCTACCAGTGGCATACGACTGATATGGGTCTTCACCCCTGGCCTCAATTCAGCCGTCTCCCACCTTCCCTGTCGCCTGCGTTGGCTATCCCCTATCTGGGGTCACGAGGCACCCTTGGCCCCTGCACCCCAACACCTCCTGACTTGGGTACCCCTAAGCAGACTTCCAGGGGCTCCTGAGAAGATGGACTAGGGCTGCAGCTCCCCAAGGGCCCACTGCACAGGCCACTACCGCAGCTAGGCCCTTGTTCCCTGGCGTCTGGTCGTTAGCCTAGGAATGTCTACAGCTTTGGCCCAGGCAGCTTGATTCCTTCTCTTAGAGCAGTTCAGGAGGTCAACTCAAAAAGGTTGCTATTTTTAAGTAGCCATTTTGCAAGAACAGTCGCACCTGCTGGACTGGGGCCAGGGGTGGGCAGTGACTTTTAGCCCTAATGACCCTGCGTGTTCTTGTGTCCCTCCTGTGAGGGAGGAGCTAAGGCTGAGCCAGGTCCAAGGCAGCCTGCCCTGGTGCTCACAGCTGGCACAGCACAGTCCAGCTTCAGTCCTCTCACACCTGCCTGGGACCTTCCCACTGGATCACTTCACGGAAGTAATGGATTCTCACAGCAAAAAGCGAGAGGAAGCCAGGAGAATTCAGCAGAGGAAAACCAGCCCTTGCCTCTCCCAACCACCTCTATTTCATCTTCCTGCATTTCTGAGTTATTTTGAGATCCTCCAATTGTAACTTTGTTCGTGGAAATGGTCATACCATGGATACGTCCATGTCCTTTTTTATGCTTAACAAAACATAAACTTTATCTATATTATAAACACATCTTATGCACATAGTTAAAGGCTGAACTATGTTTCATCAGATAGATACAAGGTAATTTAATACTTGTCCAGATGTTGAACTTTTAGATTGTTTCAAAATGTCTACCACTGTAAAAGTTAGACCATGGCATCTACACAGGGCCTTATTTAGTTTCTGGGGGTCACTACCTCAGCTTGGATTCCCAGAAATTGCTGGTATTGCAGGGTCTCGGCTGAGAGTGAAACTGCCAGCTTTTACCATGAGGTGGTGGCAGCAGCTGCAGGGCACAGACAGGCCTGGTACTGCTGCTGGCCAGCCCAGCTGGGTTTCACCCCAGACCCTCCTTCCCCATGGTGAGTCATGACTTGGGTTGGGGTCCGGTTCTCTGCATCTCATTTGTAAATGCTGGAGGTGAAAGAGTGAGATACTTCCTCACCTCAGTAAAGAGCGGTCACGCTGCGGATGGGCCCTGGGCAGTGGGGGTCCCTGGAATCATAATTCTTATCGTGGTTGTAGAAAGAAGGAAACTAAACTTCTGGGTGGGAACTCGGGACCCAGTGTGCTGCTTCTGCCAAGGAATGACAGCAAGGCAGGACTTGGGGCCTAGCCAGCCACAGGCAGGCCCAGGCTCACCACAGGACTCTGAGTGCAAACACCGGGCAGGAGCTCCCAAGACGCCTCCTGTCTCATCCTTGAATGTTCTGGAAATGGTGCATGTTTGTGTATGGTTCATCCTGTCCTCCCAATGGGACAAGGAGGAAGCAGGTCTGGGCCTGTCTGTGCCCCTTGCAGAAGCCAGTGTACCGTCCTGCCTCTGTGTTCTGAGGACCATCTTCCAGATGTTTTTATAGATACGGGGTCATGGTGACTAATGGGGATAAGCCACACTGATTGGAATGTCCCATTGCTGTGTCACCTGCTACTTCCGTCTTCAACTGATAACACTCTTCTCTTTCTAGCTCTTTATGTCTTCTTAGATACGTCAGTGATGGCTTGAGCTGCCATTCATAGACATTTGGTGAATACCAATCAGGTCCTCACTACATCACAGAGTGGGCATTTTTAGTACACAGTCTCCAAATAACCACTGAACAAGCACACCTGTGCTCCAGGCTCAGCCTGATGTGGCAGCAGCACTGTGGGACTGGGGACCATGGCCATCCAGGAAGCAGCAGGGTGGCCACATGATACTTGGCAAGGTTGCTCTGCTGCCTTTCCCAGGGAGAACCCTTGGGCCTGAATTTGCATGAGTCTTGGACATTTCCATTACTATAGCCTTTGCTTTATTAGGAAGTAACCCAGGGTGGGGGCTGCCTGGGGTTGACAATTTGGTTCTTGGATTGATGGATCCATCTGTTTGTTGAATAAATATCTATTGCCCATCTGCTCTACACCAGGCACTGTCTCAGGGCTGGGGACCCAAGAACAGATTAAACATAGTCCCTACCCAGGAGCACTTCCACTGTGGTGGGCGCTGGGGACTGGGTTGGTCCCCAGACCATCAGCTCACATCCTCATGTGCATATGCCTGGGCCTTGTGCAGGTGTTCTAGAGCAGAGGTGGGAGGCAGGCCTTGAGCCCAGCTCTCCCACCACCTTGACCAGAAGGAGCCTGTGCTGTGCTTGGGGATGCGGCTCAGTGCCTACAAGCACTGCAAACTCTTGCGGGCCTCCTGGAGCAGACCACCTGGAAGCCGTGGAGCCCCGTATGCAGACGTCACTCTTTCCCTCCTAGTGGCACTTCCTTGTTTGGACAGCTCCCTTCAGGAGCCTAGACCTGGTAGTCCAGGCAGCCTAAGCTCCACTGGCACCTCTGAGTGCAGGCCTCCTGGGGCCCTGCAGGGAGACATGTCCCTGCTGTCCCTGCCCCTGAAATGTGTTCTTTCATCACACTGTGTAAGAGGGACGTGTCGTGAGGGTTGGGTCTGTGTCTAATGGGAGGTCCCTGCAGAATGGCTGCTCCAGGCAGTCTTGTCTCAGGCCTCCTGGCAGCAGGGCGAGTGAGGACCAGCCTTGCCCAGCCAGCCGGAAGGACGATCAGTGGCACACGTGCCTCCCTGCTGCTGGACTTGCCTCCCGTGTTTACCCAGTGCGCCCACCTCCCCAGACATCTGCTCCTGGGCCCAAGTGCTCCAAGTGCTAGTCAGTACTCTGAGGCCCAGGGACTGACTGGGCTCCTGGGGTGGTTTCAGTGAGTCTGAGGGGCTAACCAGCCTGGTTGACCACCACTTCGTGTAGTCCAACCATGCCAGTGACCATCTGGTCTGAGGCCAAGGGACCACTCTGTCCCCTTGGTATGTTTGGGTACAGACTGACAAGGAGAATTTCTCATGGTTTTCCTTTACAAACACAGTGGTCCACTCCTTCGTCCTCCCCAGCCCCTGGCAAAGCCTCCTTCACTGTTTGTGGGCTGAGTGTCTTTTTCTCAGTCTCTTTAGCACCTCATGGATGTTCAGTGTCCATCCACTGACCAAAGACTTGGTGGCTGAGGCCTCCCTCCTGTGCAGTCAAGGTCAGATTCGATCCCAAGGCAAGGATGCCATCCTTCCACGTGACTTCAATAGTTCCACATTGATGTGCCCACACACACTCAGGTGGTTCCCTCTTGTTGGTGATTAATGGCTTCATCTTCCTCTTTGAAACCCTGAGGCAGAGGTGCTTGGTCCCTGCCTCCCGACAGCCCTGTTGTTCCCTGAGGGTCAGCAGCACAGTGCACGTGACCTGTGAGGTTTTGCATGCCTGTGGCCAGTGTAGCCACCGAGGTGGTTGTGTCCATTCATGCTTGTGCTGGCAAGGGGAGGATGGCTTCACTGGAGCTGCTCTGGGTTTGCTGTGAAGCATAGCAGCCAGCAGGAGAAGAACCTGTCCTACCCCAGGCATGGGCACAGGGCGAGCCAGGTCCAGCCTCGTCCTGGTCACACCTGAATACAGCAGTGGAGGGTGGCATGGCTGGAGTCTGTTCCTGGGAGCAAGAGTCAGACCAGGGATTCTGACCCTAGAGCAGGGCCAAGTCTTTGTGACCCAGGTCCCTAGAGGCCCAAAGGACAAGAGTGGTCAGATCATAAGCCCAGTGGAGTTAAATGCTCACGGCCCCATAGGAATACCTTCCACCCAGACCTTCCTCCGCAGACCTGTGCCGGGCAGCAGCCTCTGCTGTTCCCATTTACCACCCATCGCCTCCCTCAGCACCCAGGGCTGCCTTTGCCTGAGCCCTATTTGTCTCCCTGGGAGACTCCTGGGGCTCTTGGGCAGGTGGAGGAGGCGCCCTGCAAGCCTCCAGGTCTCCAGAAGGGCCTGGTGCCTAAAGGCAGGTGAGGAACAGTTGGCCTGTAGCCCAGGGCAGGCCCACATCTGCAACTCCTGCTCAACCTGCTGGGGGTGGGTGGCACACAGGAGGAGGCAGTGCAGCCTGAGAAGAGGGGCCCTGTCCATCCAAGGAGCTGGGACAGCCCCCGCTGGCCTGGCAGCAAATGTCCACTTGCTGCTTTCAGCCTCTGATGGAAAAGATAGATGAGCAAATGTCACCATCCTCTCAGATGACGAGGAAGGGAAGGTTGGGAGAGGCTTCTGGGCCTCTCCAGGGATCCCCAGTAATCAGCAGTTACTTTAGCACTAGTCCTGAAGCCCATCCCCCACACCCCACCCTCCACCTTCTACCTGCTGCCCACCCACTCACCCACCCACCAGAGTGCCTGTGTGCTAGAGGGGGGCCACTGTGCGCCTCAGCTTACTCCCCTTCTTGCAGCTGTGTGCCGCGTGCTGTGAGGGCTTCTCCATTTGAGATGCGTAACTGTCCCTGTGGAGGGTGGGGCCTGACCGAGATCAGGCACTTTAGGTTTGAGCCTGTGTGATGTTGGTGCCTTCTGCTCCCGGACCGGGTAGGTGTGTGGTAGGAGAGGAGAATGAAGGCAGAGCACTTGCCCAGCACAGCAGCCCACAAGCACCAAGAAAAGTGACAGTGTGAGTGGCACTTTCAAGTATGCAGAAAATGTTGAGGAATGAGGTCTGAAGTCTCCATGGCGTGGCAGGTGCCAGGTTACCAATCCTGGTGAGAACCAGGTAAGAAGTGTGTGCTCTATGCCTGCTCCAAGTGCCACGAAGCCAGGAAACATGTCAGCGCCCAGACTGTCCCCAGCCAGCAGCACAGCTAGCTGGGTTGAGTGTCCTTCATGACAGGGACCTGTTGGGATGTAACCAACCTACCAGTCTTCATATCCCAGGAGGTAGGGGCACTACCCGTGCTTCAGAGGGGGAGCTCCAAAATTAGGAAGGCCCTTTTACCATGTCCAGCAAGTAAGTGGCAGATTGAAGACCTTTCCAGGTCAGGCCCTGAGATGCCCAAGATGCCTGCCCCAGGAAAAGACCCCGAACACCAGGAACCGCCTCCCCACCTGCAAGGCACCCTCGGTAGGCCCCTGAATGAAGTATCTGTGTGCTTTATATATCTTGCAGAGATAAAATGTACACAAACATACTTCAAGGCTTAGGGGGTGTAGGAGGGGAGGGTACGTGGTGAGAAATGCCTTTCCTGACGCAGGCCTCCGCAGCTCTGGTTATCTCCAGATGCCGTCCAGGGACGCTTTCTTTCCTCAGGAGCGTGAGAGCACTCTGCCACAAGGTTCTGTTTTCACCTGGTGATGGATGGTGGACGTCAGTGGCTCTCACTCCATCTCAATCCATCAGGCTGCCACTCTCTACAGCTGCTGCATGAGACGTGTGGCCATTTATTCACCCTGCGTGGTTGATGGGCTCTCATGTTGTTTCTAATCTGCTGCTGTCGTAAACATTGTTGCAATTAGTTTCCTTGTAAATATGTCATCCCTCACACAAGTAAGTCACACTGTAAGACATTTATTTCAGATTGAGCAATCTCTTTAAAAATATCTTCTGGTTTTTATATCATACTTAGAAAAACCTTCCCTACTTGAATTATTTTTTAAATTTTGCCATGTCTGTTCCTAGTATTCATTTATTTAGTATTGAAATCTTTTTATTTATCTGGAATTTATTAGAATGTGAGTCATGGGGCCACCCTTTCATTTTCCAGAGATCTTAGCTGTCCCCACGCCATGATCTCCACTCATGAGCAATGCCCCTTTTCTTAGGTTCAAGGACAGTCTTGGACTCCTCTCCACTGACCTGCGCACACTTTCCCCTGGTTGACCCCTGGCCTGGAGTTTCCTCGGTGTTCCATCCTTGCCTTTCGTACTCAGGTTTTTCCAAACCGCCTGACATTGAGCGTGCCATCTTGGCCACATCTGGGGGTGCAGCTCAGTGGGTTGACGTGTCCACGTGGTCGTGCGGCAGGTCTCTGAAGTGTTCAGCTTTCCAGGCTGAAGCTCTCCACCCGTCGAGCCATGTCTGCTGGGCTCATTTGTGTCCAGCTTGCCTGAGAAGCTCACGTCCACTCTACCCTCGCCTGGCTGCGTTTCCCCGTTCTCTGTTTTCAGGAAATCTTGCTTCCTCCCTTTTTCTCGATCAAGCTGGCAAAAAGATGACTACTTTCTTTACTAATTTTGCCCCCTTCTCTTTTCTATTTCAAAAATTGTTTCTTCTGTTTTTATTAATTTCTCATTTCTGTTTTATTTGGGCTTCCTGGATTTTTTTTATGCTTACCAGTAGGATTAGGTGTTTAAATTATTTAAAGCTTCCTGTTATTTTTAATTGGTGCGTGGTAGTTTTATATGAAATTGGAATGCACTGTGATATCTTTATATATGCATATAGCATAGTTTGGTCAGATAAGTAAGTTGAGAGACCAGTAGAGTAGGGGAGGGGGATAAGAGAGGAGGGAAGACAGAAGTACAGAAGATTGAAAAGAAACAAATTGTGTCGTATGCATTTATGAATCGCCAAATGAACCCCACCTTATGTAAAACAATGATGCACTATAAGATTTTTAAGTGACTTCTTTTTATTAATATGATTCTTTAAGGCTGTCAGTTTTCCTCTGATCACTGCTTTAACTCTGCTCCATGTTCTCGAATTTAATAGTCTCATGTCTGATATTTTTTAGACATTCTGCAAGTCTAGTTTGTGTTTTATCTCTGTCCAAAATATTGTTTAAAGGATAGTTTTTAAAAAACTTTGTGTGTTTTTGTTTTGTTTGTCTGATTTTGTTATACTTTCTAAGATAGCGGCATTGTAACCAGTTTATAATCAGTGTGAGCTGCCCCTCAGAATTTACCAAGGTGTCTTTGTGCAGGTTTTGGGTGACTCCTGGGTCGACACTGAACAGCAGGCGTGCTCCTGTTGTGTGTCCTGTGGGATGGTTGGCTGTGCCTTGCTGATTATGTCGGGAAAGGCTGGTGTCTTGTTACCTGATCTACCCTGGTCTCTAAGGGGAGCACGATGGCTCCCCCTGACGGGGTCCGGTCTGTCCGGCGCCTCCTCTCTGGTGTGGGTGCCGGTGCCCACAGTGCCCGTTTGCTGTGGCGTTGTTCCTCAGTGTGCTCTTGTCTCCTTTCTGTCTGGCGCGCAGTGCGACTTGTCTGCAGCTGTCACGCCTGCTCCGTTTTGCTTGCTGGCGTCCCTTCCCCCAGGCTTTGGTTTGGACCCTTAGAGAATCACTTCAGGAAACGTTCCCTGGATGCAGCACTGGGGCTTTCCTGGGTCTTCTCCCTAGCGAGTGCCTGGGACTATTGTGCATGTCGCGTACCACTCGTTGGGTCCGGGGGCTCAGCGCTTCTGTTTTTGTACTTTCGATCTTGACTTTGGCAATGTGTGTTTTCCAGGGTTTGTTCTGCGTGGTTCTGTTTCATCTTCTTCCCTTCTAAGCTGTCCTGCATCTCTTGTCTGCCCTCCCACCCTCTCTCCTTCTGAGGAATAAATCCCTTGCTTTCTTCACAATTCTTGTTTTCTGAAATTTCATTATGCAGTTGTGAGCTCCTGGATATTCGGTCATCAGTGGACCACATTTATCATGGTGGTTCCATAAGATTATTAGGAACCGGGTGCCATGGCACACGCCTCTGATCCCAGTGACACTGGAGGCTGAGGCAGGAGGATCACAAGTTCAAGACCAACCTGGGCAATATAGGGTGACCCTGTCTCAAAAAGGATCGAGGATGTAGCTCAGTGGAGGACACCCCTGGGGTCAATCCCCAATATTGAAAAAAAAAAAAAAAAAAAGATTTTCTTCTTTTAAAGATCCAGCTGAAAAAATTCTGTTGCCTAGTATTTTTACTGTATCTTTTCTATGTCTAGATACACAAAGTGTCACGGTTGCCGGAGCCTTAGGTGCAGCAACATTTCTGGCAGATCTGTAGCCTAGGAGCAGTAGGCTGTGCCATGTAGCCCAGGTGTTTCTCCATACATATCCCTGTCACTAAGCAGCATGACTATGTGCATATTTGGTTCTTATTTCCCCTTTTTACCCCCACCAGAGTAAAAGTTCTGTGGAGGACAGATTTTGTTCCCCATGGTATTCTCAGAACCTAGAATAGCCACTGGAAGGTTTAATGCGCACTTAATAAATATTTGTTGAAGGAATTAGTAAGACAGCTCTCAGGACGAATTTCTGACACAGGTAGTGGTCCCCCATGCTTTAGGGAAGGGAAACTCAGAGCATATGCAAGATGGTCATTCAGCCTGCTTGGCAAAGACTGGAACCCGGCAGCAGTGATTTCAGAATCCATGCTTCCCCCATGTACTGCACTTCCTGGCTCACCTCCTGGACTCTCCCTGTTTCTCCTGCTACCTGTGTCGATGTCCTGTGCTCCGTGAACTCAGTGCAGAGGGGGTACAAAGTAAGTGCTGTTGAAGGAGGTGTGAGCTGTAGCCTTGAGCAGGCACTCAGTGTGCGCATGAGCGCAACAGTCCCTTGCTGGGGAGAAAGACTTTGTTCCTATGGGCAGGAGCACCTGGGGCAGACTTCGCTGCTCTGCAGAGCAGGCGTCTTGGGCTCTCCCACCAGACCTCAAGGGGACAGTCTTAATTGTGATGATGGCTTTGCTTGCTGGGCCTCCTTCAATTTTCCCTCTGCTGCTGCCTGATCACAGTGAAATCAAGAGAATTTAGACTGCTGGCTTGACTTGGTGCTAATTAGTGCAGATGCAAATCAAGTCCAGGTCTCAGCGGGCTTTTTGGTCCCAGCGTTTCACATGGGCACAGCAGAGCATGCAGGCTTGCGTTCTGCAGAGCTGCTCCACCACCCTCAGCCCTGGAGATTCATTCTCAGCACCCCAGGTCCTGCTGGTGTTCACAAAGAGCAAGGGATTTCGGTGCAGGCGGATAACTACTGGCACCTTTGCCCCCAGCAGAGGGGGCAGCCCTGATCCAGGTCCAAGGACCTTTCCATTTGCTGAAATTTTCCCCTCCAGGACCAGGAAATGACCCTGGGGAGGGCAGTGGTACTCACAGCTCAGCAGGGTACCCTGGCTGCTGGGCACCCTGCCACCTGCTCCATAGACATCACCTCCCCTCCCTCGTCCCCTGCAGACCCATGGAGCAGGTGTTTTGTTCTCATTTCAGAGATGGAAACCAGGGCTCTGCTGTCACCCAGCCAGGAAGTCACAGAGCCAGCATTTGAATCAAAACCTGTCTGGTGCCAACCAGAGGCTGCAGTCTAGGTCACATTGTCCTTAAACCTGTTCCATCCCTTAAGTAATAAAGTGAATTGAAGATGCACAACATACTAAAAATAAGTGATAGACATTTCAGTCTTTCTCCAGTTTTCTCCATTGTTTCTTCATAAGATAAGAAAAAAATTAACCCCTGCTGCTTCCACCTTGCAGGAAATTTTATATGTCTGGATTTTGCAGCCTTTGCAACCCCTGGTGGAGGACGTGGAGAGCGAAAGCATAAGCTGTTGATGGCATAGTCACTGGGGGGCATCTGGACGTGGCTCGGCTGGGCTCACGCGCAGTGGACAGCCTCCTGCTTTTCTTGGATGTCTCACGGAGGACAGCACAGAAAAGAGCCTCACACTGGCCCACTGTTCTAAGGGCTTCTGGCAGCGAAGCGCTCAGGGACAGGGACAAGCCCACTGACCACTGCAGAGCTGGGAGTTGCCTGGGAGCTTCAGTAACCAGGTTGGGTGGTCCCTAACCAGGGCCTGGGAACGCCTTTCTGCTGAGGATGTGCCCGTGAAGGCCTTCCACCTGAGAGGCAGTCGTTACCTGGCCTCAGGGTGGGCAGTAGCTGGCTGATGGACAGGGGACTGCTGCTTCTCTTCTTCATCCTCCGTGAGGCCCAGGAGTGGCCTGCTCTCTCATGCCATCTGCTCAGAGGTCTCTGCTGAATGGCCTGCCTCACCCAGTTCTTTGCTCCTCCCTAAAGATCTCTCTGACAGTAAGGAGCCTCACCAACCCCAGGCCCTGTGCCAGCCCCTGCACCAGGATGAAGCTGAGGGCTGTGTTCCAGGCCCAGGCCTGCACTCCCTGAGCTGTCCCATGGAGCTGCTGTCAGGCCGCTGACCCCTTACCCGGCCTGTGCCCCACCCTGTCTGCCCTCTGTGCTGCCCAGAAGCACCTCTACACCTGTCAGGACACGGCTTCCTCTGCCAAGGATGTTCCCTGTGCCCTCAGGTGAAATCCAGGACATAGCCCTGTGTCCAGGCCCTGGGCCACTGCTCTCGCTGCCCCAAGGTCAGACCTCATGGGGAACTCAGCACCTGGGAGGGGCTGGATGAGATGGGAAGTGAGGCCCTCCCCCTGCAGAACTGTGGGATGTAGTTCCTGGACGCTCTCCAAAGTGCCCAGGGTCCACCTCCCATCTGCTGAGGTACTATGGGAGCCACAAGGAGGAAACCTCTCTGTGTGAGCGAGCGCCACCTCCCCTCTAAAGGCAGTCCCATCCAGCCAGCCTTGTCTCCCTCCCCTCTTTCCCAACCCTGCAAATCCCCGGTGCTCTGTCTCTTCCATGGAGCTCTTCCCATACTGCCCCAGGGCTGGGTGTCAGCAGCTCAAGCCCAGGTGGGCACAGGCACCACATGCCTGGGTGTGTGTCCACCACTCTGCCCACTCTGTGCCCTTGGCTGGTCCTGCCGGTACATTCTTAACTTCCTTCATGTTCAGTGTCGGGAGAGGAAGTGCTCTGGGCACAGGTATGGGGTTGCCTCTCGTGTCCCTCTGCTTCACATGAGAACGAAGGCCCACTTCCTCCATCCTTGGGGTGCTGCCAGATGTGCCTGCTCTGCAGCTTTCCAAGCACACACAGGCTGCCTGAGGGCCTTGGCACAGCTCTGCTGGGTGATGGCCCTTTCCATCGTTGTTTTGCACGTGAGTACCTTGGGACATCTAGCAAGGTGAGGCACTGGCCCCAGGTTTTCCTGTCAGGAAATCAAGCTCAGCCTTCTGAGCCATTTTCCTCAACAGCTCCTGGTGCCCTGTGATCTCACTGAGTGGTCATCAGTCCCTGTGAGGGATTTGACTTCCACAGGAAGGGAGTAAAGACATGGCCAAGATCTGGACTCAAGGTGGGGTGTGCACACGTGGGGGAGTGCAGGTGAACCCTGAGGATGTTCTCTCTGTGCCACGGGAACAGGGAGGAGCCGCAGGCAGGAACCTAGGGAGATAACCAGCAGTGCCCTGCTCCTCCATGACCTCCGGCCCCACCTCTCATCCTTATAGTGGACTTGGAGGCAGCTGGGTTCTGGTCCCAGCTTTGTGACCTTGAGTGAATATTTTGACCTGAGATCTAGGAGATGACTTGAGAGTTAGTAGTCAGCTGATGGTAGATATCCGACTCCTTTCTTCCCTCCAACCCACAAGGGAAATAGGGAAATAAGACACGTCCTTCAGGAACTAAAGTCCCAGGCCCTGTGTCCTCCATGTGGCAGGAGAGCGGGGACTTTGTGGTGGCCTGTGAAGCTGTGCCTGGAAGAATGGGGTGATTTAGCAGGGTCAGCAGTGTTTCTGCTGCACTGGTGGGTGATGCTGCCCCCACACCCTGATGCTGCATGGTCCTGGTGCTGGCTGGCAGCCGCCAGTTTTCTGGGTGACATCTGCTGCAGCCCCCACCCTGGGCTCCCTTTGCAGCCTGCTGTGGACTTCTTGGTGTAGAAGAACTTCTATTTTTAGCTACAGCCTTCAAACTCGAAGTTGCAGACAGAAGACAGGACTGGAAGAGGGCAGTGGTGGGTAAGGGTGGTCTCTGTAGACTTCCCCACCTTTCTGTGTTCACTGTCTTAGCCTTTTAAAGGTGAAGGGGCCTCACTTTCCATCTCATCCAGCCCTCACCAGGTGCTGAGTTCTCCCTGGAGTCTTGGGGCAGCAGGAGTAGCAGCCGATCTTAGGGACCCAGAACCTGGCAGTGTGGCAGGCCACAGGACCCAGAGCTGATCTGTCATATTGTTGCAGCCTGGATTTCATCTGGTGTGGGAAACACCCCTGACAGAGGAAGCAGCATCCCTACAGGTGTAGGGGAGCTTCCTGGCAGTGCAGAGGGAGTATGGGGATCAATCCCTGCCATTTCCCTGAGCGTGGGCTTACTTGTGCACCCTCCCCACCATCCTGCCAAGCGAGTGGAGGAAATGTCCCTCACCTCTGACTCAGGCTCCAGACTCAGCAGGAGTAGAAACGACCTGAGAAGGTCGCCTGGGGGCTGTGCCACTTTGCATCAAATGTAGCCAGGTCTGTGGCCTTTTCCTTTGGGGAAGAGGAACCAGAGGAGCTTTGGTGGGGATTCGTAGAACAGTCTTCTGAGACAGAGAAGCACTCGCCTCAGAGGCCCTTGCCTTAGCTAGGGCTTCCTAGCGGAGGAGCGGGCTCTGGGGCGGCCCTCAGGTTCCTGTGCCCTCACATGCTGGGGAGGGAGGAGGCCATGTATGCTGAGTGTGCACCCATCAGGAAGTCCACTGGGGGGTCGGAATGGAGGCCTCGGAGGGCAGCGTCTGGCCTGGCCCTGTGGTGGGTGGACAAGGATCCCCACACAGGGCTCCGCTTTGGCTCACTGAGCCTCCTGTTCCTTCACTGTGTCGGACTCGGGATGCTCAGGGTGTGCTGAAGAAGCCTCGAGCAGGTGCTTAGTGGAGGTGCTTGAAGTTAAGATGGCTAATTTCTTTGGCAGGGAAAGACATCTGGAAGCAAATGTGGGTCAGCGTAGGTGCGGCTGGGAGGCGTGGGGAGAGGAGCCCCTTCCTGTGGGGGACCCAACAAAGGAAGTGGTCCTTGAGGAGCACCCGCCTCCGGGCCACTTTGAAGCCAGACCTTGAGTCTGACAAGGCACTTCAAAGGCTCAGCCCCTGACCTTTCCCAGGCGGCTGCTGACAACGTCCTTCTCCCAAGGCCCAAGGTTGGTACTTTGTCACTGGACGGCTGCTCTGTTGTCTAACAGGAAAAAACAGCAGAGCAGCCTTTGCCCCGCAAGGCCTCGCTCATCGGAGGACCAGCCTGGAGCTTGAAACGCATCGCCGGACCTCCCTTGACGTCGGGAGCGGATGAATGGGTCCTGGTGAAGTAGGGACAGTGCAGGGTTGCCCTCTCTTCTGGCAGCAGCCCAGGGAGAACAGAGGCCTGGGCTCTCCTTTCAGCTAAGCCATCCATGTTTGCTGTGTGACCTTTGCCTGGCAGAACCCATTTCTAGATCTGGCAAATGAACCATAATCCCCCCTTGTGTGACCATGGAGAAGAGGTTGCAGACATGTGACCTCATCAGCCCCAGCACCTATGGCCGCCACATTCTAACAGAAGGGAGGCACCGAGCCCAGCCACATCCTGGACTCCTTGCAGCATCTCGCGGTCACCATCTGTGGACACAAAGGGCAGTACTCCCTTTCCCAGAGTTGACAGGTCCTGCAGCCCACTCATCCCCAGACCACCCAAAGGCCTCCAGCAGAGCTGCTTTCATGCGGTGTTGTAAGGTGGCAGCCAGGGCTGGATGGCAGAGGGGCCGTAGCCTTCACTTTTTCCCAGGAGGAGCCAAGGCTCAGAGCCTGTCAGCAGCACAGCTTGTAGGTGCCACAGACCCCCAGCACTCCCGCTATGCTCTTGTCTGGAATGGGCAGAAGGGAAGTACAGGGCGCGGCCAGAAGCCCTCTCTTCCCAGTGCAGAAATGCAACTGTGGGCATCAGAGAGCCAGCTGTGCCAGCCCACTGGGGCCTGCGCTGCCCAAGCCCCTGGCTGTCCCAGTTGTCTTTTGCAGACTGGAAAAGGACAGCTATCAGGTGACCCAGGTGGGGCCGGCCTCATGCAGCACTGACCAGGTGGCCTGGAGGCACCCCAGTAGAAAGCTGGGGCTGTGCTCAAGGACCCCAGGAGAGGCTGCCCTCCACATGAGGGACCGTAGTCATCAGTAGGCATCTGGGCTGAGTGTGGTGAGGGAGCCACTCCTTCAGCCCGTCTTTGGCTCTGAGTCAGGAACTGGGGCATGAGAGGGAGAGCTGGTCTGAGACACTGAAGGCAGTGTGAGAGAGCACGAGGTGGGAGAGGGCGCCGGGCAGGGCTTCGGACAGCCCTGCGGACACCGGGAGCCAGACAACACACGGGGCAGGACAGCCAGGGGCTGTCCTTTCTCCATGTAGTCATGTGGGGCCACAAGATCGTGGTGACAATAGAGCCCCTGTGTAGCCGAACCTGGGGCAGTAAAAGTGAGTGGCAGGCAGATTGGGTCACTCAGGGTGGTCAGGACAGTGCCCAGAGGATGTGGGCCTTGACCAGAGATGTGCGGAGTAGCTCACTAGGCCCCGGATGGTGGGAGCCTAGCAACCCCAGCAGGGTCTGTGCAAGGAGGAGAGCAAGCTGGGCACGCGTGGGGGCCTGAGGGGAGCGAGCCTGGCCCAGTGGGTGTGTGTGTGCAAGGGGGTCATGCACTAAGGCCAGGGCCAGACCAGAGCACCCTAGAGGAACCGCTCCACGCCCTGTCGCGGTGTGTCCGCAGCCGGCACGGCCAGCGCAGGGAGGCACAGCGCTCCTTCCCTCCTGGAGGCCTGGGCCTCATTCCTCAGAAGCCCAGCTTTGCAGTGAATGGAAGGCCTGCTTGTGGCTGCTGTCCTTGGGGGTCACTGCCACAGTGAGTAGCAGTTCTTGCCGCTGCAAGTAGGGACACAGGGACTTGATGCCAGAAGGGAAGACAGCTCTGGCACACCTGGGCTCGGATGGGCAGCTCTCTTCACCTCAGCGTCACCTCCTGAGCCATGACCTGTGCCTGTGCCCAGAGAGCAGGAGCCTGGACAAAATCCAAGTGCCCACTGTGCCCAGGAGAACAGGCCCTATCTGTGCAGTGGGTGGCAGAATTCACGGGGAAGTGGCATGGCAGGGGGCCCCAGCACGGTGCTGCTCACACTGTGGAAAGAGGCCCAGACCACAGGTGGGACTGAGAGGTCTACGCAGGGTCTGGGTTGGAGGGTGGCCAGCGCTGTAGCTGTCCCCACATTGGCAGTCCTGGGTCACGGGCTGCTCTGTGGCTGTTCCACACTGGAGTCCCTGTGCGTACAGGTGGTGCCCAGGTGTGGGCCTCTCCCACGGCCTTGCCCAGGGCTCTCGCTCTACTCCTGGCCTGCCTGCCTTGTGCCTGCAGAGCCTGACTCCTCCCAGCCCCTTCCAGACACAGGACAGGCACCAGCCATTGGAGCCTACCCCCCACTGGGTGCCAGCTTCCCCCAGCTGTCCAGTGTCAAAGTTCACTGCCCTGTTTCTTACACCTGAGCCCTCCTGAGAGCAGAGGTGCAGGGCCAGTCACTTTGGGTCCCTTGAGCAATATGGGACCCATGGCAGGTGTTTAGAGAACATCTAATTGGAAAGCCTGTGTGTCAGTGAAGGGACCATCCAGGGGAGTGGGCAGGGTGGGAGTGAGTGAGTGTGTCCCCCTCATTCTGCCCATACCCTCCTTCCACTGCCGCCCCACCCCCACCAGTTGCTTTCTGTCAGGTGCCAGGTTTTTTTTTTTGGGTGCTGGGGTGCTGGGGTTTGAACCTATGGCCTTGTGCATGCGAGGCAAGCACTCTACCAGCTGAGCTATATCCCCAGCCCCCAGGTGCCGGGTTTTGACAGGACCTGAAAGCGAGTGTGCTGTGCAGCAGGGGCCAGTACTCAGACGAGTTACTGCGGTTGCTCTTGAGGAGAGAAGGGCAGTCAGTTTTGCCCACCCACAGGCCAGTGGCACCTCTATCCACCTGTGTTCCAGGTGAACTGGGCCATGGTGGGCCCAGGGCAGGAGAGCACGTGTCCTCTCCTGTCAGAGCTGGGCTTCACTTCCTGAGGCCACATCTCCCTCATCCTGGTCCCAAGGTTTCTTAAAGGCCTCTCTCCTGGGGAACAGAGGTGGCCTCAGTACACTGGCCTCTGAAGGAAGTGGCATCGGTCCTGGGGTGCTTCCAGGCAGAGGTAGCAAAGAAATTTGGCCCATTGCTGCCTTCCAATTGAGAGATCTCAACTCAGTCCTTGGTCTGCAGCCCCCACTCCCTGCCAGGGCCTCTTCTCCATTCTGAGGTGCCAAAGGTATGGCAGGAGGGAGGCCTGTGCTGGAGTTTGGAGCGAGGGCAAGGAGAGGAGCCCAGGTGAAGAAGCTAACTGCACCCCTCAAGTCTGTTCCAAGCCCTTGATCTTTGCACACATTGTCTCCCAGGGAGCAGAGGTCATGCATGATCCCCCTCACTGAGCAGACAGGGACCCATGAGCTGGGTCACCTGTTCAAGGCAAGACAGGCAGCATTTCAAGAACCAGCATTTGGACACAGTCATCCAGACTTGGAATGTGTGTGCTTTGTACCAGGCCCACTGCCTCCTGGTTCTGTGGTTCTTGGGAGGGCACGCCGTCACTGCTGGAATAAGAGCTTGCCCCAAGGAATTGCCAGTCTTATGAACTTTCTAAACTGTGCACCAGGTAGCTTCTGTCCCAGGGTGACACTGAGGTGTCTGGATCCAGCTGGGGCTTCCCAGGAAGGGGAGCATGTCACTGAGCAGCTCCTGGGCACACACCTGTCCTGGCTTTTTATCAGCCGTTTCCAGACAGAAGGTGACAGTGATAGGTGGGGCACCTGAGACTCACGCGAAGACCACAAACTTGAGGACTCTGACCCCTGCCTGTGGTGGAGCCTTCTTTGGAAGGTCAAGAGTGGCATTCCAGATTTGCATGTTTAATTATCCCTGTGTGGTTCTTAGGATGAACCGTGGGATTCTCTGCTTTCTGTCCTCAGAGGTCCACATGGATGGGCCTCATTGGGGATGCCACTGCCACTCAAAAGGCCTTGACTCAGGTTCAGAGAAGCAGAGCAGCTTGGCAAGGTCAGGTTGCCAGCCAGGGCCCAGAGCCAGGCTGTGGAGCTGCCTGGGTGTCCCAGAAGAGCTGTGGCCTCGTCCCCTATGCGTGCAGGCACCTAGCTGCTCACTTTCCCTGCCCACACCCACTGACTTGATGTCCGCAGATCTGGGATCCTTGGGCCTCTTTTATTTATGTGTTTGTCCTTTGGCCTGTGCCTGGCTAGGACAGTTGTCTTCCAGGGATGTTTGTGGAGGAAGCAGTCTCTCACTGCTCTGAGACATGAACAAATAATGTTTTAATAATTAATGCTCCTGACTCAGAAGTTTAGTCCTAGCTGCAAATGAAGATAGTCACACAACCGAAGGAACCGGAAGGCTATCCAGAGGCCCTTGTTTTCAGCTGGCAAGGGCATAGTGGGCTGGCGTGACTTTCCGTAGTGTTAGCAGGCTGTGTTCCCTGGGCAGGCCCTGGGCAGGCCCTGGGCAGGCCCTGGGCATCCAGTGCTAGCTTTGGTACCTGCTCAGTACCCACTTTGCTGAGCTCTTTGGAGAACCTGTCACTGCTATTTCCTTGGATCCACCTGAAGTATCACTGCCAGGGGGTCTAGGACATTCATGTGCCAAGCATGATGCTAGGAGGAGAGGAGCCAGGGCCGAAGCTGGCAGTTTGAGTGCCACCCTTCAGTAAGGGTGCCCTGTGTGCTCCAGGCATCACCTGCTCTGCCCTCGGCCACAGATAAGGACACTTGGGTTGTGCTGGCACCTAGTTTCCACAGTTGGCAGAGGCAGAGTGTTGGCAGCACGGCCTCCAGAGGTTCCTGAGCACAGTAAGCCCTCAAAACCCTCCTAGGGTTTGATCTCCTGATGGAAAATGATGGTTTTTCTACTGTAGAAGGCCCAAAGGCAAAGCTCGATGAGAGGATTGACCTTGCTGGTTTCCTTTCTGTTTGAAAGACTCTTGCAGTGAGACACTTGGACCCGGGAGTAGAACAAGTTAACCTTTATGTGTACATGTTATGTAATTGTGTGTACATGTAATTACAGGTGTAAATGTGTGTAGATAATAGTTGCATACATGTCATACAGGTAGTATAAAATGTTGCTTATTTACTCATAAGAATCATAAAACCCAAGTCAAAACAAGAGCCCCATGCAACCTCTGGCACGTTGCGCCACCTCAGCCCTCAGGTCCTGCCCTCTGGGACACCTGCCTGATCCTGCTCTGGCCTAGAGCAAGCACATGGTGCAGTACCCCTCCAGCAGGCCCTGCCCTGTCCTGGGTCCTGACAGTGCTGACGGGGAGTGAGAGCCGTGACTGCCCCTCCTCCGTTTTCTGGAGCTGAGAACTAACCAACCCTTGGGGAGGCCAGTGCTGGAGCCCTCTGCATCTGCTGCCTCCTCGTCTGTCTGTTCGTTCACCCGAGAGTACTTAATGATGTCTGCTTGGTGCCATGCTGGTGACCAGGACCAACAGCAACAGATACATCGGATGCTGATTGGGGCCTGTGGTGAGTAAGATGAAGGGATCATGGGCCCACAGGGAAGGCATGTGGACCAGGGGCCTTCCTGGAACTGAGCGCAGCACTTCCCTGAGTTGACAGTGACAGAGGTGGTTTAATGCCAGACTTTGGTGTCACTTCAGAACACTTCTCGGGAAGCCTAGACTCAGAACCATTACAGGAAAGAAGATGCAAAAATATTTTGAACCAAGAAGGACTGTTGGCCTGGTCAGCGGCTCAAACCAACACTCAGAAGGCTGGGTAGTCGTTACCTCTGCCCACCATCCAGAGTCTCACTCATGGTTCCGTCTCCCCAGGGTCCTCCTGTATTTGAAAGATCATGTCCCAACCTGTTCAATGGAGGATGATGAACTCATTTTCATGGCTCTAATCAAAAACATGTCTGCTAGCCAGAGCTCCTGGGCAGCCCCTGGTAACTGGTGTGACCTCATGGAGGAGGGTCATGAGGCCCTTCCAGCCCAAAGGGAGCAGCGGCGACGTCTCCAGGCGTGCTTCCTGTCGGGGGATAGGTGTCTGATTTCCGACTGACCATATGGAATGCTGAAAGTTGTTACCATTAACACCATTAGTGCCTCCAGGAGCCCCGGGCCAGAGCCATCAGCCTGACTCTGCACTGTCACTTTACGCATTTGGAAACTGTGCCCACGAGAAGCAGTTCATAAGTGGCAGAGAGAGGGGTGTCCACTGCATGTTGGGCACTCCAGTGGGGGGTGGGCAGTGCCTGCCTGGAGCATGAGGGGGCAGGATCAGAGCTCAGAACTCAGAGGTGGCCTGTTTCCAGCTGAAGAGAGTGCTCTCCTCGCCATGGCCCCTCCAGACCTCTGCAGGGCCCATCGCCGCCTCTTCAGCAAACCTCCGTCCTTTCTCCATCACCCTCTTCCCGCTCAGAGCTCAGCTCCCCTCCTCTGAGCAGCTGCACCTTTACAGTCCAGTGACTTGAGATCACTTTCTGATGCCAGCTCAGTTTGCAATGAAACCATCCTGCACAGTTGCCACATACGCCAAAGATCATAGATCATTAAGCATAAAGAGTTCTACAAGTCTTGGGAAGTCCTTTCCTTCCTGACTCTTGGGCTCCCCGATCATCCCATTAGGCTTCTAGCACTCTCCAGGCTTCCCAGGCTGTGTCCCCATCCCATGTGTCCCTCTGCCGGGCTTCCCCTGTAGAACCAGCAGGGGCATGCAGCTGAGCCAGAGCCGCTCTGTGCCTGTCCCCCAGCATTTTCTGGGAAAACCACCCCTTGTTGATCACCCACATCTGGCTCCTGAAGTCAGGGTGGAGGAGCAGTTGGTGGCATCTTAGGTCAGCATGTCCAATTTTTGAGTGGCTTTGGGCCTGAGCCCCTCAGTTGCTGTTGGAAGCACTGTGTAGCTGGGCGGGGGGCGATCATGGGCCGTACCTGCCGAGGGTGGAGTTGGGTCACACACCTGTCCTGCAGTTTTCCCTGGCCCCAGCACAGTGGCTCAGCTCAAGCAGGGCTTCGTCCACGCCTCCCTGGGGACGGTGTCACATTGTGGCATGTTCCTCTGCTTGCCCACAGGTCAGACTCCAGTGCAGTGACCCCTGGCACCATCCGCTGGGTGGAGGCTGAGCTGATGTTTTCTCTGTTTTTTATTCTCATGAAAGTTTCTTAGGTGAAAATCTGTGGATGGAAACCTGTGGTTTGCTTTTTATGTCCTCTTTTAGAAAGTTCTTTTGAGTCGGGGTAGTATCCCATTTTTCTTGGTTTTCCCACATCTGGGCTAGTTCCTGGCCCAGGACAGGACATCAGCAGGTGACCATTGGTGAGGTGAGTCGGAAAACGAGTCCCTAGCTAGAGGGGAGGACAGTTGGATGGGTAGGTGTATAGCTGGGTGGGTGGACGAGAACTGAACAGATGGCTGTTGGGTGGGTGAAAGGGGCGAACACCGGGATGGCTAGTGGGTGTGTAGAGGTGTGTGCGCCTGTGGCTGGGTGGGTAATCTGGTTGCCCAGCTCATTGACAGAGCAAAAAGCCCTTCTCGTGTGACTTAGGTTCCTGAGGATGGAGAATTGTATGTCCCATCCATTTTGGATGCGTTAGCAGGTATGTCAAGTGTCACTCTTACCAACAGTGACGGTGGCTTGCGGTAGAGATGCTGTCACAGGTAACCCACCTGGGACTGCAGTGGTCGGAGCCTGTGGAAGCTCCTGCCCATGAGGGGCACTGCAGCTTCTCCTGGACTCGGGGGTCAAGAGCCCTGGGCTCCAGCATTGGCTTTGGTGGCTGCTCAGCATGAGGCCTGGCCACTTTGCAAGAACTGAGCTTTGCTGGTCATGTGTATAAAATAATTGCCACCATGGTGGGAAATTCCAGTGGCTGTTCCTTTTCCTGAGCCCTCAACCTCTCCTCAGCCCCGTGGCTACCTTTGTAAGGCACCGCAGAGGACGAGTGGTAGATGCCAGACGCTTTCACAATGGCTAATGCCCTGGGGAGAACTGGGAGGGGTCTTGGGTTTTACTGGGGAGTTGGCCTGGTGACTGAGGAGTAGTAGGAAGCCCTGGGAGGCAGGCAAGGAGAGAAAGGCCTGTAGGGTCTCTCCCAGACAGGAGGGTCCTGGGCACTGGTGTTGAGAGCTGTACTGCAGAGCTGGTCCTTGAGTCAGATGACTTGTGTGAGTCCCAACAGGAAGCCACTCGTGTCCCAACTCATTCGACCCTCTGTAAAAGGAGCCCATTAATACCTGCCTCGTAGGGACTGTGATATCACTGAGCCAGAAGGCACGGGACATTGAGCCCAGCTCCTGATGTGGGACCTGCTCACATGGGAAATGCTGGAGCTCGGAGCGTTATCCCGTGAGTGTGCTTCCGTGACCCAGACCCAGGATGCGTGCCCAGCGTTGCGGACAGAACGCAGCAGGGGTATCCTAGAGACCCTGGCTGCCGTGGGAGGAATGTAATCAAATCCAGGACTGGAGGAAGAGGAGGAGGAGTGGCTGCTGCATGGCATCTCTACACTGGTCCCCAACGGGCAGTGGTGGCAGCTGACTCCCGAGCTGGGCACAACAGCAGGGGTAATGCCCCGAGGCCAGTGATAGTGGCCATTCTATGGGTGTCCTAATGGTCCAGCCCTAGGGACTCCATTTCCACTTCTCCCCACTTTCCGCTGCAGCCCCTGGGATCATTGTGGAGGCCCAGGAGACTCTTCCCAGGCACCCTAGACAGAGGGTGCCGGAAGCACGTAGTCCAGGAATGGCCTCGCCTGAGGAATGACTGAAGGAGCATTGACCAGGGTCCAAGAGGAGAGAGGACACAGGCACTGCCATCTCATGCAGGGGCCGCCGGGGCTGGGGGCACTTGTGCTGACCCTCAGGTGCTGGAAAGGCCCAGGTTGGTGTGTCCAGAAGTTGCCTGTGTGCACTGTTAGGACTCGTCCAGGCAGAAGCCTTGCAGCTTGCTCCCACTCGGCTTCGGAGGCCCACAGGACCCCTGGGGCTGAGCCACTGACCCCAGATGTATGTAGCTCTGTGGCTACACAGTGAACCTGCGTGGGGCTTCGGCTTGTGAAGTTGCACCATCCGGAATTGGAGAGGCAAAGGCAGAGCCTAGGGAGGCTGTGAAGGGAAGGAAGGCAGGAAAGAGTGTGTCGTGTGGGCCACGAAGCGCAGCCCTGGGCTTCCTTCAAACACGCCGTCATTCATCTAACACAGAGGTTTCTATTTCTGGGATGGGAAATATACACACATGCATATTTATCTGTGGAGAGCTGTGTCTATATGTTTTATGTCTATATATAGAAAATGAGCCCCCTTGAGATGTAGGCAGAGGGATTGTGCATGTATATGTACGTGTGTTTATAAGATCGCATACGTTCGTGTATCCCCGCACCCCTCCTGGTTCGCTCCTCAGTGCTGAAGCCCCCCCCCCCCCAGGTGAGCTGTGGGGAAGGCACCATCCCCTCCGTGTGCCCTACAGTCTGCTTTGTCTTGTTAAGGAGGCAGTGGATGTTTTCTCCACAGGGTGGTTGGGAGGCTTGCAAGGGGTAAACAGCTGCCCCTCGGTGTGCAACCATGCTCAGTGCTGCGGGAATGCAGCTGGCTGTATAATAGATGTTCATCATCACTGAGGCCCAGCTGTGGGGGCCCAGTTGTCACCTGCCACATTCTTCCCTCTCTTCCACTGTGCTTCCTTGCCCCTCCAAAGCCATCAGTGAAAGCCACTGGGACTAGGCACCTTGTCCAAGGGAAGAAGCAGTGGCCCCTCAGCATCTGCCCTGTGTATGTGACCCTGCAGACCCTAGGCCAGGTCCCCTGGAATCCAGAGCCTGCGCGCTGGCCTGGGGCACACAGCTCTTGACCTTGGGGGAATCTGATGTGCTCTGGCTGTACCGAGCTGCCTCAGGAGTGGCTGCCTGGGGCAGAACGGGTTCGTGTTCTGGGTTGTCTCCAGGTGCCACCTGGTTTGGGTGGGGAGTCTGAACGCTGGCTCCGGAAGCACACGTGTGCTGCAAGTGAGCTTCATTTTCACTAATCAAGTGGACTCGATCCCTCTTCCAGGGTGAGGATTGGCCCTGTTGGCTTTAGTATCCGCTCCTGGGCTTGTGTCAAGAACCACCGTTTAACCGGGCATGGTGGCACAAGCCTACATTTCCAACTGCTGAGGCAGGAGGATGGCGGGCTCCAAACCAGTGCTTGGGATGTGGCTCAGTGGCCAAGTACTCCTGAGTTCAATCCCCAGTACTGCCCCCCAAAAAATAAGCAGTGTTTGTCCTGGGGATGTGAGCGGGCTTCCCTGCGCAGGACAGCTTGCTTTCTCTCTGTTTGCTCTAGGCCAGGTTCCGCTTTCCTGGCCTACCCATGGATTTGGAAAGCAGGTGCACATGTTCCCGAGTGTCCTCTGGTCTGCTGCCTCCTGGCCTTGCTCGTCTTCTCCCTGCTGTCAGGGCTTTGTTCTGCCTGTGATCCCACAGTGCCCAGCAGCTACATGCCCAGATCTTGGCTCACAGCCATCTCCTAATAAGTCATCATTGAATAAACGATTGAGAGAGTGATTGCCTGATTGACTGGCACAGGCAGCTTCCATTGCCGGCTAATGGCTTTGGATCACCAGTTTGGATGATAAAGAAGCTGTTGGTTTGGTATGGAGCAAATGAACAAACGGCACTGATGTTCAGATTCCTGGCCCAAGCTGCTCATCCTGGTTTCCAGGTGGCAGCACTGATACCAGCCGGGCCCCACACCAATAGTGACTGTGCAGGTGCTTCCTCAGTACAGCCCCGGGCTCACCTTGGTGGCCTTCCGACTCTGGCTGGAGTCATGGTTGCTGACATGGCTTAACTTGGGCTAGTGAAGTGATTATATTGTTTTGCAGAGATCACCAAAATGCATGTGTCTGTGTGTGTGTGTGTGAGAGAGAGAGAGAGAGAGAATTCACTGAAGTCATTCGCAGACATCCATCATTCACTGCACACGGCACCCAGTTGCTTTAGGGTGTGCTCGCCTTGCCCTACCAGCGTCAGCCGTTTGCAAGATGCACAGTCCCGGTGAGTGCTGGCGCCTGGTGCTGGGCATTGACAGCAGAGCTGTTATCCTGGCCGCCGCTTTCCTGGGCTGCCGTTTCCTGGGAGGTTGCACTCAGAGCCCTGTTCAGTTTAGGGTTGATGGTTGGCTTCTGGTGGGGAGCCCTGAGCCCAGACCATCATCGCTTCCTGCCAGGATGGTGAGCACAGCCTGTCGCTTCCCACTCCACACCAGAGCTGCCTCTGCAGCACGGGTCTGACTGCGTCTTCTCAAGCACCCCTCCAGAGGCATTCCTTCGTTCCCTCCATGAAGTCCAAGGCCTCCACAGCTGGTCCCTGGGGCCTCTCTGTTGATGACTTGCCTCTGCCACAGCCTGTGACACCCTTTCCCTTTCTTTCTGTCCTCTCACAGGCCCTCTGAGGGACCTCGTGTCACCCCCTCCTCTGAGAAGCCTTCCCAGGTGCCCCAGACTTCAGTGTGTCTGCATCAGAGCCTCTCCTCTCCCGCCTGCCACTTCCTGGGCTCACTCACTAGACCTTTAGACTTCCTGGGATAAGGATCCTGTCTGTGACTACAAAAGATCATGGGTTGTCTGTTAGGGTTAAATTTGGCTACAAGTAGCAGAAACTCCAAAATAGTAGCAGCTTCAATGAGGGTCAGATGTCTTTGTCACCTAAACATCTGGGGGATGAAAGACTGCAGTTGGTGTGACATGCCCAGAGCCAGGAACAGGGGCGCGTCCTCTGCAGCCCTCCCCAGCTGCAGCAGGAAGCAGGGAGGGAGGGCATGGCTGCCCCTGTTGAAGGGACTTCCTGGAATTTGCAGAGACCTCCTCCTGCTGTGTTCCATTGGCTAGAATGTAGTGAAAGTGTATCGCTGGACTGCAAAGGCAGCTGGGAAGTATGGGCTTCGTTATTATGCCCAGCTAAATATTGGGTTCCAAAATAGAAGGGGAAAGTAGACATCAGGAAGCCACGAGTAGTCTCTGTCACTTGATTGATGTAACTTCTGCAATTTTTGTGGAGCGCCAGGTCAGTTGACACAGGCCTGGGACAGGAAAGGTGTGGAGCATAGCAAGAGACACATTTGTTCAGTGTCTACCTGAGCCAGCCCCTGAGCCTGGGGATCTCCATCACTCCTCCCCAAGCCCTACCCTGCTCAGAGAGAAATAGAAGCAACGTGCCCAAGTCACGTAACAAGTCAGGACTGAGCCAGGAGCAAAAGCTGGAATTTTCTTACTGCAAAGACTCCATCATTCTTAGCTCCCTGGAACTAGGGAAACTTTAACCAAGTAAAGTAAATGTTGACTGAGTGATGCACAGAAGAAATCATGGTTAGTCTGGCTGGGCAGGGTAAGAGGGAAGCTGGAACGTGTGGGAGGAACTGACAAGACGTGCGGGCAGCAGAGCAGGCTGGGAGCAGCGCGGCTGAGCTTTTGACCATGACGGGCAGCCCCTGTGGCCATGCAGGGTCTTGGGCAAAGGTACCTGCGTGTCTGTCTCCACAGCCCAGGCTAGAGGCTCTGGCAAGGCAGGAGGGAGCCCTTGCTTGTGTGGTCATGAGAGGGACTTGCCTTTGGCAAAGTGGAAAATGGTTTCTTCTCCCCAGACGGTCCTCCGGGAAGCTGATTCCCGCCACACTCAGATGAGCGGTGCGGGGGAGCAGCCTTTCCTGCTTGGTGCCTCTTCCCTCCTCTTTCTTAACCTGAGGTGTGGTGTGCGGGTTAGCGGCCGGCGTCCCAGCAGCCACGGCTGTGTGCGGTCCTCCCCTGCTCTGGCCGCTCCTCGGCACTGGCTCCTCACGCCTTGGAGGAGGTTCTTTTTTTTTTTTTTTCCACAACTTGCCTTTCTAGAAAATTAATGGCCCCTCCATTTCTCACAGGAAGAGCAATGAGGGAACGTCTGGATGGGATGGCAGGCCCCATCCTTCTATCTCATTCGATGACATGTTTAAAGCCTGATTATTCCATGTGGGGAGGGGACAGCCTGGCTGGGTCCCTCCTTGGTGCCGGGCGCTCTGCTGGGAGGCTTGCAGTGCCATCTCACCTAACCCTCACGACAACCAGATGCGATAACAGACCCTTTTACAAATGGGGAGAGCGAGGCTGTGAGAGGCGCTGGCGCTGGTGGCAGCAGACAGGGTCTGAGATCCACGCTGTCCTTGTGTTCGTCCTTCGTGTGAGGAGGCCCCCTGCGCTTTTGGCAGGGTGGCCTGGGTGGGTCTCTTGGGAAGCCCAGGTGCTGTGAAGCAAGAGTCTGTGCCCACTAGTGATCGGGGTGGGCCGGGGCGAAGCATGTCCTCGCTGGGTTGCCCACGGGGACCTGGGGCCATTCTAACAAAGCCACGTGAGCTTATTCTCACGCAGGTCTGGAAGTGGGGGTCAAGCGAGCCTTAGCAAGCCACGGCTGGGGTGCAGCAGGGCCACACTTCAGCAGGAGGACTGCAGGTGCTCTGCCTCCCTCCTCCTCAGCCTTTTCCACCTTGAAGCGAGCAGGCTCTCCACGCCACCTCTCAGGTGCTGACTTCGTCCTTGCGCTCCACCGTGGTGGTGGTGAGGTCTCTGCCGGGAGAAGCTGCCCGGGCCATGGTTGTGCTGGTACCACTTGCCTCTCACTTTTGAGGACCATGGTGATCCTCAGGTTTCCCGCATAATTCAAGACATAGGGTGCTGTCCCCAGGTAGCAACTGGCCACCTTCATCTCCCCTTGCCGTGGAAGGATGCACATCATAGGTTCTGGGGACCAGGGTCTTTGGGGCCCTTATTCTCCCCTTGTACCTGGGAAGGGGCTCCACCCACCCCAAGGCCTGACTGTGTCCTCTGCTGATCTGCATCACACCTCCAAGCTTCAGCCTGTTTGTGTAGAAAGTGAGGCTGCTGACCACTGTCGCCCACTGTTCAACACAAGCAGGCACCAGGCAGGAGCCCAGTGAACCAGCACTGCCACGGGCATGTTGCTTCTCCTCCCTGGGCTTCAGCTTCCTCATCTGAGAAATGGAAATCCTCAGAGCTCCCTCCTGGGACCACAGGAAGGTCTGTTAGACAAGACTTGAACCCAGGTCTGGTGTGGGTGGTGCTCCTCAGTGATAGTAAGTGTGTGGCTGGGGAGTAGCCAGTTGACTGGGAGCTATGGAGACTGCTGATGGGCAGAGCAGGGGAGGTGACCGATGGCTCTGTGCAGTGTGCAGAAGGACCCTCCTGGGGTACAGGAGCATGGCCCCACTGCCATCCTGGGAGTCAGCTCCCTGAGCCTGAGCTGAGCCCATGTCTGCCCCTGCCCACCCGGAAGCCCAGGCTCCCTTGCAAGGGGGAAGCTGCAGTCATGGACCTGGGCCAGAAGAGGAGGGAAGATGCTGATCCTGTTCATAGACGTGGCGAGTGCCTGCTGGTGGTTTACTTGTCAGGGCTGCCATGGAGCCAGGTGTCAGTGGGGAACCTGGGAACTGCTTTGGCCAGAGTGGGGAGGGGGTTGTTCTTTGGGAACCCTTGCTATTCACTTTGAGAGGACTGACTGGAGGGTCACTCCTTAGGACAGAGCTGGACTTCAGCGGAGATGAGAAAGCAAGTTTCCGCAGGTAGGATGCCCCAGGCCCAGGCTGCTCTTTAAAAGGAGCGAGGAGGAGGAGAAAAGCCCCGAGGCCAAGCAGCAGCAGTATTTCAATAGGCAATGAGCTTAACTCCCTGTAGCTGTCGGGAGAGGCTGCAGACTGGCCAGTGGATGTCAGGACAGTCTGCGGCAGCTCAGCTCTGTCTGGGGGCCAGAGTCCAGTCTAGACTTCAGTGTCCAGCACAAGCCTCAGGGGCTAGCTACTGCCAGGTTCCTCCTCCTCGTCTTGAAGCCCCTTGCTGTCAGCCATACTCAGGCTGCTGAGTTCTCCAGAGTGACAGGTTCACCCTTGTCCTGGGTCTTCACTCACATACCCTCCCCAAATCCCTAGCCTCCCTTCTCCCATGGTCCAAAATGACCCTGAACTGCAGTGCAGCCCAGCTGGCTTCCCTGAGGATGGTGGCCTCCTCTCCTGGGCTCATGCAGCAAGCCCACTGTGTCTCCTCGGCCCAGTGAGGGAGGGCGGCCTTCCCCTCCCCACTGTGAACAGCTTGCGTTCTGCCTGCTCCAGGAACCCCCAGGACACCTCCCTCCCCATCTGGCCAGCCCTGCCCTGGACCTGGGTTGGATTAGGCAGAAGGAGGACTCAGACCGTACTCAGCAGGTGCTGACCATCAGCGTAGCTTTTGTCTGCTGGCCACTCCATGGGGCGAGCCTCTTCTGCCAGGCAAGCAGGGATCCTGGGAGAGGCAGGGGCAGAAAACTGGCTCAGCGAGGAGGCATGCCCACCCAGAGCAGCAGGACCACGCTCCTCCCAAGGGCCAGGGGGAGCGGCACCTCCCCGACACGTCCACAGCCTGACCCACAGGACCTGCAGATATGCTCCTCCTATAGCGGAGGGATGGAATTCAGGTCATTCGTTCACTGACCTTCACACGGAGCTGAGCCTGGATTGGGTAGGCCCAACATTGCCACAAGTGTCCTTGAAATTGGCAGTAGGAGAGCCATGTGATGTGGGAAGGACAGGCAGGAGGGGCCGTGAGCCAAGGGGTGTGGCGCTGGAGCCTGGGTCAGGCGTCAGTGGGTGTGCGCTCTGCTCTCCCTGCTGGCTGCTCCTGCTGGCAGTCCTTGGAATCCCTTGGCTTGTGGCTGCATCCTGTGCTCTTTGCTCCTGTTGCCATGCGTCCTGTCCTCTGTGTGTCTGCCACCTCCTCCTGTAAGCATCACTCACTGAGTATAGGGCCACCTTCAGCCCAGGGTGAGTTCATCCAGGGAGCCTTAATTGCTTGTGTATGTGTAAAGACCATGTTTCCAAATAAGGTCACATCCTGAGGTTCTGGACGGACACAGGTTTGGGAGGTCACTGCCCCACCCACCCCCAGTCTGCTCGCAACACGGGGAACTGGTGTGCCCGTGAGCCTGGCAAAGCTGTGTGCTGAGGAGGTCTGCCCAGGCTCAGGAGCAAGAAGCCTCTGCTCCGCCCTCCCCTGTGGGCAGTGTGCCGTGTCCCGGGAGAGAAAGGGCTGGGAAGGCAGGGTCCCTTGGAGAGGCCCTGGTGTTTGCCAGTCTGAAAGTACATTTCCCAGAGATCCCTCGGGAGAACTCAGCACTGATTTCCAGTGGGGAAGGGAGAGCAGGGACGTGAGCATGTGCCCTGGCACCCAGCAGGTGCCCTGTGTTTGTTGAAGAAGTGGGTGAGTGAGTGAGTGTGCCGGTGAAGTAAGGGGCGGTCAAGAGCCAGAGGTGGCGGGACCCCGTACTCGCCTCAGCACCCACCTCAGGCCAGTACCCAACTGAGGACCTTTTGCCATGGCAAGAACAGGTCCCACAGTGACATGTTCACGGGGGGCGATGGCCCTGATAGGCTTTTTGTAATGGTGGCCCAAGTTCTCCTTCCCGTGACTTTGAAGGCAGGGCCAGTGAACTGACCCTGGTGCCCCCTGCCCCAACACCCAGCAGAGCTCGGGCTTTGCAGCGTCTCATGCGTTCTGTGGTGTGCTCGATGTAGCTGTGCAGCTGTTTTAAGTGACCAGCCGTGTGCAAACGTGGAGGCCACACGGTGGTTAGGACCCTGGGCTTCATGAATCAGGTAATTTACACCCCAGGCTGGGCTCAGCTATGTGTCACCTGTGTCACCAGGGGCAATCCTATGACTTGGCTGGTCCTCTGTGACCACATCTGCAAGACGAAGACCCTCACGTTGTTCCTCACAGGCCAGTGTGAGGGTGGGAAGAGGGTGCCCAGGTCTGGAGATGCCCTGGGTCATGGCTCCCAGGCTGTGAGCAGCCGTGCATTTCCTTGGCCCTGGGCAGCCGAGGCTCCCCCAGGACGGTGGGCGGAAGGCAGGGCATAAGCACTCGCCCTGGAGAGTCAGGTGCAGAGGCCGGGGGACGTCTGTGAAACTGAGCCTCCCAGGACATCACTGTCACGAGCTGCTGAGGGCCCAGGCGTGTCCTCCATACCATAGGCTTGGAGAGGGCAAAGGGCTCACCCAAGGTCGCCATTGTCCCACTGAAGACTGTCCCATGTTTCCACACTGGTGTTCCCCCAAGTCCCAGACGAGTCTCTGGACTTTTCTGGCAGTTGCAGAAACACCTGCAGCTCTATTGGGGACACTGTGACCCCAGAGGACTCCAGGGCCTGGAGGTGGTGGGTGCCCCCCTGTTGTCTCTGGATGGGGAGGGATTAAAAGCAGCCTCTTCCAGAAAAGCAGAAAGTGACAGGGGAGTCCTTCAGCAGAAGGCTGGGCAGGCAGGAGGGTCCCAAGGCCCCACCAGGGCCCAGTCTTCCAGGAACAGGCTATAGCAGCAGCAGGACCCCTGGGGAGTCCTAGTCAGATAGTAGCACCTCGGTGGCACCTGGAACACCCTGAATTTCTTGGGGAGCAGTGCTGGCCTGTCACTAAGTATTCAGAGCTGCTCTGTTGCCATAACTACGACATTGCATGGCATTAAAACACCTGGTACATGATAACTGACATCCGCTCGGTTAATTATCTAGCGAGAGCTTTATCTGGTGCTGTCCTTGGCTGAGCCCTGGGCAGAGAGTGGTGCCAGGTCTCACAAGCTTCCGTGGTTCCCAGCCCAAGGTCCCTGTTCCCTGGGACCTTCCGGATGGGCATGGAGGCTGGGAGCCATTTCCCGCACTTTTAGGTACCCGGCCGGGCTGGCCAGACCACTAAAGTGTCACCTCCCATGGTTTTTGTAGAAAATAGCCACCTCAGGCTCTCCTACAGAGACCAGGTCATTGTCAATAGCCCCAGGGTTTTGACACTCCTAGTCTCTCAGGAAATGGATTCTGTTGGAGACAACATAAAAACTCCTGGGAGCGGCCCCTGGAAGGGAGGGGACGTTGGCTTTCCTCCTCTCCGGCCCATGCAGGCTGGCGCTGTCCGCCTCTGGAAGGTGCTGCTCCGCTCTTCTGTTGCTTGGGGACTCGTGCTCCCCTGGACCCTCCTTCCTTCCCTGTTACTCCCCGAGCTTGGAGGAGACTTTCCTCCAGACGGAGGTTTCCTGGACGAAGTAGCATTTCAGCTGTGACCTGAGGATGGGAAGGAGCCCCTAGGTAGCACCAAGTGGGAAGGCCTGAGGCAGGAGCAGCCCCTGCGGAGGGTGGCAGGTGGTGGGTACACTGCAGCATCAAGGTCACTTCCCATGGACCCACTGTGGGTCTGCTGACTCCCCAGGAACTGTCCTGAAACTGTCCCTTAACTATGCCGTGGCAACAGCCTGCCAGCCCCTGCCAAGAGCCAGCTGCGCGTGGGGGTCTCTCCAACTCTCCCTTGCCGAGAGCCACTCTCCCCCGTGGCTGCACCAGCCCTCTGCCCGGGCACTGGCCTACTGTGTGCAGTCCTGGCTGGAAGCCCTGTTTGAGTGGCCTCTGACAGCAGGACTGTGACCCTCGCATCCTGACCATGTCCCCAGCACCAAGCGCAGGGTCAGGCCCATGGTAGGTACTCAGCGTTTGCTAAACACACAGAGGAAGGAGCGTCTGAGACCCGGCTTGAGTCGTGTCTCAGACAAGCTAGTCAGCCAGACATTTACAGATGGAGAGAGCATTTTAGGCCAAGGTAACACCTTGAAGAAAAGGCCAGGGCTGACTCATCTTGAGATAATACTTGGCATTATCGGATAGATGTTCCTACTCAACAGGGCCTCCCTGTGAAAAGGAAGAAGTGGCCCATACCACGCCGTGGGGATGTTCCTCTTGCGCGTGTCGGTTTCCCCCCTCACCACAGGCAGGCAGAGCCTGGGCCCCACTGCACATTCTGCGCATCCTGCCTCCAGTCGGGTAAGAACTCTCGACCTGCCTGTGGTAGGAGCCAGAGGAGAACACCCGCGTCCAAGTTCCCAAGGAACGCTGGACATCAAATCTCATTTAGAGGGACCAGGAGTCAGAGACAATCATAAAAAGCCTTTGACAGGGTTGCGGATATTCCAGGAGGCTGACCTCCCTCCCAGACAGAGGTCCCAAAGAACCTTGACTGTCCAACATCACGGCCAACAGTCTTGCCCCAGGGAGGCCTGACCCACAAGAGGAAAGTAGACTGACTCTTGGCGGATGGCCCAGGGGCTCCTGGAGGCCGACACCAGCAAGGATCCTTCCGCCCTCCTGCTCAGTGCCGGGATCTGCCCCTCGTGCCACAAAGGTTCACAGCACTCACTCGACTTGTGCATTCGCCTTGGCCCCTGTGTGTTGGCCCAGCGAGCATTCAGGGCACAGCAGTAAGCTTGGTGGTGTGTCCTGTGCTCACAGCTGACAGCTAGCGAGGAAGAAAGCAGTTAAATACATAGGGTTCCAGTGACGCACCGCAGGTGGAAGCAGGCAGAGGCAGCTGTGGCTGCCTGGTGCAGCAGCAGGGGGGTATCTGCTGGGACTCCAGGTTTAAAGACTAGAAGAATCCACAACAGAGGAAGAAGAGTCCTGGCTGTGAGCCTGCGGGAACGTTGGGCCCTTAGACTGTCCAGAGGCAGGGGAATAGCAACGGCTTTTAGGTGCTGTAACCAGATATGGTTTGGGAGGAATACGCAGTGTGTCCCAGGGGAGGCCAGTGTGGCTGGAGGTGGGTGGGCTGTGAGGAGTCGGTGCTCCCCAGTCCAGAGCTGCTGGGGCCTGGGCCACTGATGGCCCTGCAGAGGACAGGGTGGCATCTTAGTGGCAGTGAGACGGGGCAGAGAAGAAAAGGGCTGAGGGGCCTTCCTAATGTTTGGGTACTAGAGGGACAAGGAATGAGGTATGTGTAGGGAAGTGGGGGTCCGCCCCACGGACCTGCTGAGGACGTGCTTGGCTAACACTGCAGCTCTGGAGATGGACCTTCTCCAGGGGCCAGACCCATTCCCTAGGACTCCATGAGGCCACTCAGTGATTGTGTGGAGGATACAGACAGCCAGGGACAGGCCCTTCCCTGGGCCACCAGGCTCAGGTGGTTGACAGGAGGAACATCCTTCTTAGCAAGTCACAGCCCAGAGTTCCTGTTGTAGAGGTAACTGTCCCAGCCGGTGGTCTTCTCCAGTGGCCAGCTTTGCCCTGGGCAGACGTCCTTGGAAAGATAGGAAACCTGAGAAAACTAGTGGTGGTCAGGGGCCAGGAGCCCTGGGGCAGCTGAGCCCCAGGAGCTGCACGTCCACTAGGGGTATTCACTTGCGAGCCTGCTTCAAGCAGGTACCCTGCCTGCCGCTCACTTCCCTGCCTCGTGTGGACCCTACTGTAGCCTGGCCTCACACAGCCCCCTGCTCACAGCTATCTCCTGAGCTTCAGAGGTCATCTGGCCTTCTCTGACCCCTTGCTAACACTGGGACGGTGGAATTCAGGCCTCACCTGAGCCTTAGGTCCTGGTCTCTTGCTCAAGGTCTCACAGCCAAGCAGGGCTTGACCCAGGTCTGTCAGCTCCTAGTCCTCCTTGCTGTTTATAAGAAAAGCAAGCAAACAAACAAAAAAACAGAAGCAGCAACCCATGTTGAGCACTTCTGACTTCCGTGGGAGAGTGGGCCATTCATAGCTCAATGGTTTGCAGCAATGAGAACAAACAGCAAAGTTATTTAAAAGATAATGTGCTTGAGTTTACAAAGTAAAATATCTCCAATCTGAAACCTCCTGAAAGAGCATTGGTTTCTTCTCATAATGAATAACATGTGAGCTGCGATCCCTGAGAGCTTTGTTCTCTGCTCACAGGGTCAGTAGAATGTTCCCGATGACTTTGGGAAACTAAGCCTGTTTCCCTAAGTCCTCGGTGGCATCCAGATGAACTGTGAGTCTCCCATCTGCCTGGCCATGTCCTGTGCTTCCAGAGTGCTTCAGAGACTCGCCCGCTGAACTCGGGGGCAGCAGGAGGTCCACACGGGCCTGGGTGCGCCCTGATGGGTGCTCGTCAGGCTTGCTGGGGCAAAGCTCTTCCTCCCCTTCAGTGGGACCTGGGCTTGGGGAGGACTGGGCTGGACCAGCACGTGGAGTACCGGGGATGGGGCAGAGCGGAGCCTGCAGGGAGGGGCCTCCCTGCTCCTGAGCGGGTTTTCCTTGGCGAGAACCATTATCCATGTATAGATGGACGGATGGGTAGATATGGAGAACTCATATGAACAACTGCCAAGGTCAGGCCCCCGTCAAGGTGGACTTGAGACCGTGGTCGGTTCATGGTACTGGCCTCTGCCCCATCCTTTCTGCAGCTACTTCTGTGAGCTTTCCAGGGAAACTGTTTTGTTTTTTTAATCTTCAGCTTTCCCTCTCATGTCTCAGCAAACCAGTGAGGCTTAGAGTCTCTTCATTTTGCTCTGACAGCTCTTATCAATCTCCCCCTTAATTAAAGAAAGCCGACTTGGCAGCAGCATCTCTCCTCTGCGTCATCTGGACCCGATCGCCTTCCTTGATGCCTCCACTGCTGTCCCCAGGGCTATCAGTGAGATAGCTCGTGGATACAAGAATAGCATCTGAGGATGCGTGGCTGGAAAGGTGCACAGGTGCCTGTCTGTGGACGGGTAGGCACGCGGGCACGCCAGCGTGTGTGTGTACTTCACAGTGGTGCAGGAGAAGGTGGCGGTGAGGGTGCACACTGCAGGGCCCTGGGGCACCAGGGCTATGGCAGAAATTCAGGGTTCTTTTGCTCAGTGCCTTTAGAAATTGATTAATCAAATGGAATGTTTGCACAACCCAATATAGAAGATAGATTCAAAGCAGCTCTAGCCTGGTCAAAGGGAGCAGAGAGGCAAGGACAGTCAGTGGATGAAGGTTTGGGAGTGGGCCTAGCCCTGCCGTGCACCACAGTTGGTAAATCAGTGCTCTGGTCCAAGGCATAGGGAGGAGAGGTGACTGGCTCAGGGTCATACTCACTAGCAGCAAAGCCCCACTTGGCAGGAATACCCAAAAACTGTGGTCACATCGCAGCCCACCTTATCCCTGGACTCTTAATCTTAGGGTCCAGGCTGCCCTGCCCCTGGGAGTCACCGTGAAGCAGGGATCTGCAGCCTGTGGGATGGGACTCACTATCTGCAGGGGGAGTAGGCAATGCCCTGGGCCTGGAACCCAGCAGCTGGCTCATGACCACCTCTGCTGCTTGGGCAAATGGCTTGCATTTCAAGCGTGTGACTTCCCTGCTTGGAGCAGGTGTGAGAGTGGCAATGCCCACCCTCTCGGCTGCAGCTCCCCTCAGGAGCATCTGTCGTTACATTTAAGAAGGCGTCAGCTTCAGGAACTGGCCACACCAAGCAGAGAACTGTGTTGCCTGTCCAGCTGGGCCTGGGCGCAGGTCACACTACTGACTCCCTAGTGGACATTGGACAAGCCAGTCCTTCTGGGCCTCAGCTGACAAGGCAGTCACTACCCCACTGCTCCAGCCGTACTAGGGATAAGTGTCGTGCGGGACAGTAAACTGGCATTTACCAGGCACCATGCCATCCCTGTGTGTAGACTAACTTGTCACCACATGCCCCAGGGCAGTCACGCACTCTCTTCCTGAGGGAGACAGTAAGGAAACTCACACTTGACCAAGGTTGGCTCCTCAGGTCCCCCGAGGATGGAGTCAAGGTGTGCGCCAGGCCAGCTCTCACTGGAGACGGGAAATCTACTCTCGCCCTGGTTCTCATGGGCAGAACTCAGGAACCGGGGCTGAGGCTGAGGCCGTGGCTGCCTGTTGGCCTTCACTAGGGCTGCTGTCAGCTACAAGAGGCCACCCCCATTCCCTGAAACATCTTGAACCTGCCATGGTGTGTTGGGTCCTCCCTGTGCTTCACACTGTGGCTTCCTCTTCTGACGTCACCAGGAGGAAGTTTCCAGCTGCCAAAGTACTACCCTGGGTAGGTTAGGCACCCCGACAGCCTCCCTTTGGCCAGAAAATGAGCCCCAGTCATGGAGTCAAGTGCTGCACTCATGGGCCCCCGCACAGTCACAGGGGTGCACTATCCAAGTGCAGTCACTGGCGGTCATCTTAGAACCCTGGCTTCCACAGGGAGAAGCTGGTCCCACCAGGTGGCAAAGGCTGCCTCCCGCAGGCCTCTCTTCCAGCTAGAGCTTCCAGCTGAAGAGAAGTAGTGGGAAGACCTCTGGGTTGCTCTGGTTTCCTCTACTCACCTTTCCCAGAATGTCACACCTGTGTGTAGCTCAGGGGGTTCAAGGTGTGGACCTGGGTCCCCGTCTCAGACAGTTCCTGCCCAGATGTCCTGAGCACTGTGTCTGTGTTGTGCATGCCTTGTCACATTCCAGATATGAAAACAGGCGCCATGCTGGATGCCGGTCAGCTGCTAGCATGTAGATGTCCTCTCTTCAGGAAGGTCGAGGAGGAAAGTGGCTATTTTGCACTTTGATTGGAAAATGTGCTTACATGGTCTCAGGCTCAATGTGATAAGACTGGTGGGTCTCACAGGCCACTGAACACCCTCAGCGACCAGAATGGGTCTCCATCCTGGAGCTGGTCCCTAGCAGGGATGCCCTGGCCAGCATGAAAGGAAGGGCAGTAGCCTTGGGCACCTTGGGAGAAGGAAGCAGGAACTTGGAAAGAGGAGGTTAATGGGCACGTCACACAGAAGAAAGGGAACGGTGGAGTCACACACATGTCTGATCAGTAACCAGTTCGGCACACTGCTCACAGTCACTGGGACAGTGGAGACACTAGCTAGGAGGCTCCCCCCAGAAGGCCCAGGACCCCCTAGCATACAGCCAAACCTGGGGGCCTCAGTTTCCCCCTCTCCAAATGGACAAAAGTGACACATTTTTTTTGCCACAAGCTTACCTGGTTGGCATTACAAATAACCCCAAAAGTAAAGCCCCTTCCATGTAAGGCCTGGCCCCTAGAGGTCCATGGAGGATGCACAGGTGACTGATGGGAGCTGCTGTGGGGGAAGGTACCATGGCGGTGCCTGCAGACGGGGGGTTCCCAGGGCACACTTGGTAGGACCCATGTCCACCCCAGTTCCTAATCAAGAAAAAGCATGGTGATTAGTTGCTGTGTAAAATAAGGTGACTCGCACGTGTGTGTGTGCGCGCACCCACGTGTGAGTTGTGATTCTTTTCCCCCAGCCTCTGTTAGGATCAACTATCAAGAAAACATTGGCGGCTGGGAAACCCCCTTCCATGTCCCCCCCTCTGTTCCCCGGTCCCTGCACAAGGCAGGACCTCCTCAGTTGTGGCCAGACACACACGACACTGTAGATGAGCAGAAGTCCAGGTGTGATGTGGAACCCTGGATGTGTCCTTGGAATCTGCAATGCTAGTTTACAATGTGGACTTCAGAGACCCAGGCCATGAGCCCTATCCCTGTCTCTCTACCTGCTGTACCGTGCAGGGCAGGGCTCCTCTTGTCCCTCAGCCTTTGACTTCTTTCTGAAATGGCGCAGGGGCCCCGCCACTCAGAGAGGCTACAAGCACCAAGTGAGCCCAGGCATTTGACTGGATGCAGGACAAATGGGCCGTCAGCACCCTTGGCCACATGACCATTCTTGTCCACTCATCCCTAGTTGTTGGCCCTGACGTCTCAGGCTCTCCAGCCTGTGGTCACGACTCTGCTGGAGACCTGGATGATGGGAGCACGCCCTGGGGCCATCCTGGCTGCCCTTTGCCCACAGCTGCCAGTCTGAAGGGTCCAGGTGGCGAGGGGAGCAGGTGTCACAGGTTGGACTGTCTCTTCATGGCCCCCAGCAGTGTTGGTCTCCACAGAATGGTCCTGGGGTCCAGAGAGGCCTGTGGTACTCTCTGCTGACAGTGGCCCTCCCCAGCACATGCCATTCATCTAGTATGTCTCCTTCCAACAATCTGTATATATCCCAGGAGATGTGTGTGTGTGTGTGTGTGTGTGTGTGTACACTTGTGTGTTACCGGCTGAATCGTGTCTCCCCCACAATTCACATACTGAAATTCTGCATGCCCCCCACTTCCAGAATATACCTGTGTTTGGATATAAGGCCTTTAAAGAGGTAATTAAGTTAGAAGGAGGTCACTAGAGTGGGCTATAGTCCCATGTGATTGTTTTTCTTCTAAGAAGAGGAAATTTGGACATAGACATGTATAGGAAGCCTTGTGAGGACACGGAGAAGACACCATCTCCAAGCCCAGGAGGAGACCTGAGGAGAAACCAGCCCTGCTGACACATGATCTTGGACTTTCAGCTTCCAGAACAGAATTCTGTGAAGACAACTGTCTATGGTACTTTGTTGGCACCCCTGCAAATTGATTCGGCATGGGTGGACCTGTGAGCGTACGCACATGCCCTTCGGACCCCTCCTGCCACCTTGCTGAGTCGCTGCTGGCAGGCTGCAGAGCCTTGTTCTACTTTGAGATTCTCTGTAGGAGTGATTCTATTTCTAGATAACTTGAACTTGGCCCAGCAGAGCATATGTGTTCATAATCATTCATATTCTCTCCCCTCCCCCTCATTTTCCTCCTCGTCACCCTCCCCATGCCCCTGAGTGGAGAGGCAAGTTCTCTGATAGAAAGGAATGGGAAGAACGTGGTCTCTGGATTCAGATCCGGCTGAGTCCCAGTCACAGCTCCATCACTCATGGGAATCACCTTAACCAGACACATAACCTCCCTTAGCCTCCTCTCCTGGTTTGTTAAGTGGGGAAACTCACACTGAGTCTCCTCTCTCCGGTTTGGAAGGCTCAGGGAGACTGAGGGGGCACATCAGTAGGGCCAGCCCTGTACCCAGTGGCCAGCAGTCATCAGGACTTTGTCTATGTGTATTACCACACCTCTGCAGACAATAAGGAATAGTCCAGTCTTCTGTGATCTTTCTTCCTTACCTGCCCCTTATGACATGTCAGTTTTGGTTTTATGTTATAGGATTCAGAATTATTTTGATAGTAATATATTTTTGTGTTGCTGGCAATTGAACAGTGGCCTTGGGCATGCTAGGCAAATGCTCTTCCACTGAGCTATAGTGTTGTACACTATATAGTATTCCTAACCCCAGCTTTCAGAATTATACCCCCCAAAGCATAGATGCAGGATGGGATGTCCCTGCTACAATGCAGGAGCAGGTGTCTGACTCTCCCACAGCCCCCCTGCAGGACTTGGTGGAAACCGTATGCAGGTTAAAGAAGCCACTCCTTCCGTGCAGCATGCTTGTAGACATAGCGGCCCGTGTGTTTGCAGACAGACCTGGGGACTGGGCTCTCCCCTGGGGCTTCACTTGGCAGCCTTGGGGTGGGGTGGTGAAAGGGTGTCAGGCCTGCAAGTCCAGACAAGGGACTGCATGTCGGAGGCCATGTTCTGAGGCAAGCTTCCGTTTCCCCACACCCTTCTTCCTCCTCTTGCCTCACATGTCAAGACAGATGGCTCCAAAAATCAGGCACATGCCGAAGTGGTGATGGGATCACTGTGCAAGGGAAGAAGGGCTTGATGCCTTTGTGAGGGTGTCCGTGTGGTCAGGCACTCAGACCATAGCCTAGGACATCCAGGTACATCACGGTCAGAAAAGGCATTCTCTCCACAAACAGCTGCAAGGGAGAGGAGCTTCCATGTGCATCTGCTGGAAGTTTAGGCAGAGGAAGGCAGGGGAGGGAAGAATTCCTTTTCTGAGTGCCATCTTGCAGTTAGGGTATACAGCTGTCCCTGGCCTTTGGTGATCAGTTTGGGACTTTTCAATTTCACCACAGTGCAAAAGTAATCCACCTTCAGTAGAAACCATTCTTCACATCTCCGTTCTGGTTCTTTCCTGGCTGGTGATGTACAGTAGGGCACTCTCTCTTAACGCTGGACAGCTACTGTGACTTACAGCTCCCAGTTCAGCAGTGATTGTGTGGGAAACAGCCAAGGCTCTGGAGTGGATGTGTTGACCAAATGTAACCTTAAGTAGAGATTTAAAGGCACTTTTGACCTGTGACATTTTCAACTCATGATGGGTTGACAGGGTGGAACCCCGTCATAAACTGAGGAGCATCTGTCGTTGGGCTCCATTGGCTGGTTTTATCCACACTGGTTGTTCATTTCCTTAGCAGAGTGCTCCCTGGTTTGCATGCACTTGTGTACATATTGCTCATTGGTGTTTGTTGTCTCTCTGCTGAGGGTCAGATGGTAGGATCTAGGACAGAAGACTGCTGGCCTGGTCCAGGACACCAGCTTTGGAGTCAGACAGATCCAGACAGGGTTCCTTCAAGTTGCTCTCTGGCCATGACTGCACAGAAATAAAATGGTGTGTAGATTGGCCGTTAGGTCTTGCCCTTGGTAAAAGTTACAGGCCAATGTCAGATACCCTGGGTCATCTCGATCAATGAATACTGATTGTATTGGCCCATCCTGTGTCCAGAAACTCCAGGCTTTTCCTTCTCCTTCAAAGGAACACTCCTGATCCGACAGTCACCTTTCTTAAAGGAACTTGGTCTTTGATCTACTTGGAACAAAATTTAAGCAATCAGCTTCGAATGACAGTCATCCATGGGCCTTGGGCCATGAGTGATATGGTTTCCTAGATTAGTTCATGGGGATCAAAGATGCCAAATAGACCACAAAAGAGAATGCTTGGGAAGAGCTGCCCTGCAGTGTGGAGGAGATTCCATTCCAGTTTACTCATTGGTCAAACTGGGGGTGACCAGTCCTTCCTGCATGTTCAAAGGCAGAGCTGCCTGTCCCATTCTTTGCGCTTATAGCCTGTGCTCTGGGCAAGCCAGTCATATCTCTATGGCCATCCCCTGGCCTCTCTCTGAATGCCACCCTGCTCCCAGGACACCCATCTTGCACAGGCCAATACCCAATATTATACACAATATCTTCAGAAGCTGGAGTGAGATCGTGGGGCTCCTCTGCAGGCTGGCTTTCCTCTGCCTTGCACCCAAGGGCATCAGCAGTGAGAGCAAGTGACTTACCCTAAGTTTATTGAAACCAGTAGGAACTGCAACTTCCTATAGCATTTGACCTGTACTTAGTCTGTAACAGTGACCTTTGCAGGAGCCACCTTTGGCTCCTTCAGCCTGCATATCCTAAGTTGCTTTGACCTGGACCTGGTTCTGGACACTGCCCTCTGTAGGGGTGGGCTTGAGATCAGATACTGTTACCGTTCAGGCGGAGGACCGTGGGGCAGCCACCAGATATCTTAAAGAAGACACTCACCTCCCTGGACAGCTCTTTATTTTTCTACTAAGCGAACAAATGTGCATTTTTTTTTAAGTATCAAGTGCTAGTCTTCAACACGGGACTGGGCCTCACTCTGGCCAGGAGCATGCTTGGGACTACCAGCAGCCCCAGAGTCCCGGTTCTTTTAGATCTTGCCACAGAACTGTTCTCTTGTCTTCAGGGATTATGTCACTTTTCCTGGGCTCCTTGTGATCTGCTGGTCTGGAAGACAGAAGAGCCAGAAGTCCAGGATCTTTGTCTCCACGTCCCTGGGAGGCTCTTGTTGGAAAATGTGGCCCTCTGTACACTGCGCATAGTAGAGATGCACCTAGTGAATGGAAGGACCTGGGGTGGACTGAGGAGACTGACAGTCAGCCTGCAGAGGCTGCAGAGGTGACTCCAGGAGTTGGAAACCTCACCTGAGGCCTTTAGGCTCAGGCTGGGTGACATCATGGCCCAGATACTGACTGCACGGGCAGACGGTTGACTTCTGAGCTCCCTTCAAGCCCTCCCTTTCCTGCCCTTCCTTCTCCTGAGTGGCAATCACTTTGGGCAAAGAGGTGGAGGGGAGAGCAGCAAGGCCCTGGGGACACTGGGGGATGGATGGGATGGGTCATTGGCTTTGGTGGCAAAGGAGGGGGTCAAGGTCCAGAGGAAATCTGTGGGACTGAGGTCACTGTGGGTCACTCCTAGAAACTGCACTTGAGGAATTTGCTTGAATGATGCTGTAAAACTTGGACCCAACCAAGTTGGGTTGCCCTCTCCAATGAAGGACGTCCCTTGATAGAGGAAAACCAAGTATGGACACAGGGGTTCCGCTCCCCAGGCTTGCAGATAGTGCTCTTGGAATCCACCAGACAAGGCCCCAGAAACACAGAGTATCTTGATGCTTCTGGAGTGGCAAGGTGACCAGGAAGACCCGTTTCCCTCCTCTTTGCCCTCAAGAGCCTGCCTGGATGGGGTCAGCTCAGAGGTGGAATGTGCACTTAGGACATGTTTAGCAGGTACTGGCTAAAGTACCTTCAGTGCATTAGCAGGTACTGAAGCAGCCCTGGCTTCAACTCCTGGCACCAGAAGAAACCACAAAAAAGAGTCTATGTCTAAACCTGCCACTCTTTGCATTCTGTCTGATAAGGGCATTGAGTAGCAATGGTGGCAGGTCACATGGATGAGCCACACTCTAGAACACCATCTCCACATAGACTGAGGGCAGTGACAAACGGGCTTGACCTTTCCTGGAACATGAGTATGGAAGGAGACAAGAAGGTTGTCCCTGTGTCCATCAGTCCCAGCTGGAGTGGTGGGAAGTCCTGGTTCTCCTGATCTGATGGTGTCTCCACCTCTTTTTGGTGATTTCCTTTAGAGCTTACTCTGGAGACTCTCCAACTGTGATCTGTCTCACACTCCATGTTGTAGCCTTGGCCCATAACCTGCCCTCACAGCTGGGCCAGTCCAGCCTATGTCCCACCTGCAGGAGGGAGTCCCCTCTGCAGCCAGCCCCTGGGCCTGTGGCTGCACCTCTCGGAGCGCCCCTTTACACACTGCTCAGGCCAGGGTTACAGGCCGTGCCTTTCCGAGGCCCTTGGGAGGTCTGGGACGTCTACACTGGCTGGTGAGGTGTGGCCCCGAGTCGCCCATTCCCCGGGACAGCCCCGGCTACATGTATAACTCATGGGGAGCAGCAGTAGCGCTCTTGAGCTGCATGTCACCCTCCAGAGCTCTTGGGTTGGAAAATGCCCAAGGAGGCTGCTGGTGAGCTATGCCAGGGCTCTCTGTGCCCACCCACTGGGATGTCACTGCCTCCTCATCCATGCCATTGCCGTGGGAGACCTTTGCAGCAACCTGGACCAGCATTTCACGGCCATGGTCCCTTCCATCCCACCAGTGTGTCCCAGCTGACAGGTACTTATGGTGTGTCGTCTCCTCTGATCCTCACCATCACCCTGTGGAAGTCTCTTAGGGTTGAGGAAGAGAAACAAGGAGGCATGAAGAGACTTGCCCCAAATCACAGCTTCCAGCTGGTGAAATCAGTTGGGGCTCCGGCTGGTGAGACTCCAAGACCTTAGGAGCTGGCCTGAATGCTTGTGAATGCTCCACCCCAGGGCTCCCACCTTCCCTGCTGGGGGCCTCCTGGTCTCCTACCTCCAGACCCACTGCCCCTTCGTCAGCAGCCTGGATGCCTGCTCTTTCCCAGCTCTCTCTTGAACCCCTCCCACTCACGTGCACACTTGCTCCTTGGCAGACTGTTCACCGGGAAGGATCTGCCTTCCTGGGGTACCTGGAGCTCCTCCCTCTTGGAATGCCTCCCTCTTGGGAGCACCTGCCTCCTGGGATGCCTCTGGACCAGGCCCTGAATCATTGAGTGTTTGCTGCCGACTGCAAGTTTGTAGTCCCCCAAATTATGTGTTGAAGCCCTACTCCCAGTGTGGTTATATTTGGTGATGGGGCTTCCAAGGGCTTAACTGAGGTCAGGAGGCAGGCCCAATGCAGTGGGGTTAGTGTCCTTGTAAGATGAGACACAGAGAGTGGCACGTGTGCTGAAGTGAGACCAAGTGAGCACACAGTGAGAAGCTGCCGTCTGCAAGCTGGGAAGGGCCCTCACCAGTGCTGGGGCTTTGATTGACTTGGGGCAGCTGATCTGCATGAAGCCTCAAGGCCACAGAACTGCGGGGAGGCAGATGAAGGCAAGACCTCCCCCCCCCCCCAATAAAGCCATCCCACTGCAAGGGCAGGAGCCAGGGCCGTTGTACCGGGAAGGAACTCTCAAATCTCTTCTTTGTACTCAGCCACTTAACGAATTCTCAGAGTGAGGAACAGTTTGGACCCAACCAATAGCCAAATATGGCGCTGTGATTCATTTGCTCTCTGTGGAGCTCCGCAGGGAGAGCTGCAGCTGCTACCTTTTTGATTCCTACTTTCCAGGCTGTAATGGTGCCGTGGATCTGCTGGTTCTCTGAAGAAGCCCTGACAAGCTCATGGTCCTGTAAGCAGTGTTAATGGTCACACCACTTACTAGCCTGGCCACCGGTGCTGGTGTTCAGCCCAGAAAGCACTTAGAAGCCACCCCTCATTACACCGCTAAATACAAATGTAGCCCCTACATACCCTGACTAGCTAGATAATACCAAGCAGTGTAAAATGGCTTCAGCTCCCACCATCTCCCTGTCCATCCTTTTGAGGAGAAGCGCAGTTCTGGTGGCCCGGCCCCTGCCATCTGCACGTTGCTCCTGGCTCACGTAGGCGTATGCAGGTACACTCATGCACAGAGGCTGTATTTGCTGTACGGCAGTGGGGCCCTGCTTTATTAATTCATGTAGATCTACGTGCTGACGTTCGGTGCGCTGCAGCTGCGTCGGTAGTGGCGTGGAGCCATCCACCTGCCCATCACCCCCACCCGGCACTGCACTCCACACCAGCTTCTCAGATTCGACCCGAAGGGCAGAGCACATCGCTGTTGCCTTATCTGCCTTTCCTGATTCCTCCTGGGGTGGGCATCTCTCCTGCTTGTCGGTCGTGTGGATTCCTCTCCCTGTGGCCCAGTTCTCATATTTTGCTCTTCTCCTACCAATTGTGTGTCTTTTTCTTATTCATTGGGAGGAAATTGCGACCTGGGGCAAGAACTGGCCACCTGCTCTGTCTGCACTGTGGGTACCTTTTCCTGGTCTATCGTTCACGTTGCCTGCTTTTCACAAGCTTTGCCATGTGAAACGTGACCATTTTTCTGCGATCCATGTGTATTCCTAGGAACACTTCCCCACGACTGATCCACACATGCTCTCCTAATTTCTTTTATTAAAAACGTTAATCTGGGGCTGGGGAGATAGCTCGGTTGGTGGAGTGCTTGCCTTGTAAGCACAAGGCCCTGGGTTCGATCCCCAGCACCCCCCAAAAAAATTAATCTATCTGGAATTTTTTTGTGCATATGGAATAAGATGAATCCTTATTTTGTCTTATTAGATGTTTAGTCAGTTATGCTGGAACCAATTTATTCTAAAGACCATCTTTTTTTCATGTGAATTAGCATGCAACCTTGGTAATAAGTTCTTCCCGGGCTGTCATGTGTCGCTTAATGATGAAGAGCATCATTAGGCGATCTCAGAGTGGGCTTACAAGGACCTCGACGGTGTGGGCTGCTGCACACCTGTGCTGCATGTGTGCAGATGGGGAGGCAGCCTTGCTTCTAGGGCCGCGAGAGTCAAACCATGAGCCTGACAGTCAGGAGCATAGGAGGCTGCTGTTGGCATGACAGCAGCCTAATGTAGAGTGACCCTTGCTTCATGGAGAAGACACCTGTGACTAGTGAGTGTAGCAAGCACACATAGCAGGAGCGGTTAATCACCACCCAGTGTGAAGCATTGCATGATTGGCATGCTGCGTGTCCATACGATGGGCAACCAGTAGGTTCATTTCCACCTGCATCACCCAGGCATGTGTGTATGGCATTGACTCCTACAGCTGTGACACCCCCTGGGGACCCCGTCACAATGCAGTCAGGGCTGACCAAACACTGCTTTGCAGCTGGTGACTGCAGGACTGTGGCTATTTCTAGATTCTCTCATCTGTTCTCTGAAAAGACTTGTCCCTTTCTATGCCAGTGCCATGCCTTTCTGTCATGGAATTTGGGATAAGTCTCACTGTCCTTTTTTACAATTTTATAATTTTCTTAATTATATGTCCATTTCGATCTAGTTAAACATTTGTATTTTATTTAAAAATATAAAATGGGGGACTGGACGCCTGTGCTGTGGTGGGATGGGCGGGACAGACTTTTGTTTCTAGAGCCATGAGGGTCAAACCAAGAGCTTGATGGTCAGGAGCATAGGAGGTGCTCAGTGGCAGGGTGCTCGCGTAGCATGCACAAAGCTCTGGGTCAAGTTCACGCAGCACCCCCAAAATATATATACACACACACACGCACGCGCACACACACACACAGGCGCACACAGGATGTTTTTATGCACAGTATTTGCTGTTTTCTAAAATAGTTATAACTTTAAAAGAAAAGAATTTGCTGCTGCTGTTTCAAGATGAGTTCTGTTTCAGGAGTCTTGGATTTTCTTAAATCAAGTGACTTTAGGCATTTATGAGCATAATCATGTTTTTCCCCTTTTAAATGCTGTAATGATTTATGTTGGTAGATTTCTTGAAGTGACCCTCTTTTGGACTAACCTCTATGTGGCCATGGTAAATTATTTTTTGTGCAGTCAAATTGGATTTAGTAGTATTTTACTTAGAATTTTGGCCTCCTATGCTCTATGCTGAGTCAAATTTATCTGTAGTTGTCTCTGAAGTGTTACTGTCATCCACGTGCCACGCCTGTGTGCTGATGATATCGTTGCGTCTCCAGGGGGGGCTCCCACAGAACAGTGTTAAGTGCTAGAGATTAAGTGTTGTGACTGATATGTGTACAAGGGGCTGAGGGGTCACAGAAGATGGACAGGGACACGGTGTCTAAGTAGATCAAGGAAGGCATGGTTCAGGCGTCGACACTTGAGCCCGTTGTTAAGGTTCACCTGAGAGAGCAAGACTGCCGCCGCGAGCTCCTGGGCCAGCCCACGTCCTCAGGAGCACTGGGAGCCAGTCAGCATCACCCTGGAGCTAAAAGTCATTGCTGGGAGGCATTTATAGCCTGGAATTGGGCAAAGACACAAAAAGCCACATTCCCACACACTTTGACTGAATTGACAGATCCTCATTCCTCTTGAAGCCCCCACCCCTGGGGCAGGGGTTATTCCATGTCGTTACTGCACTGGGCCAGCCACCAGGACAAGGAAGTGCAGCCAAGCTACCCAGGACACAGACTTAGAGTCAGAAGACCCTGGGCTCAGCCACTTACCAATCAAGGGTGGATCGCCTCAAGCCTGGAGATCCTGTGTGCTCTTTCAAGAGATGAGGGTAATAAACCTGAAGTGCGCGTGTGAACATCCATGTGGCTGGCTCAACACGTGGTATCGCAGCAGCTTAGACATAACATCTAGGAAACAGAGTTGTTGATGAACGGACAGTGCAGTTTTGTGATCCTCTTTGTGTGCTGATTCCGGGGATCTAGGAATGACTTCATAAGACTTGGTCAGGGGTGCTGGTCATCCTGCATTGAGGTTCATCTTTAGCCCAAGGATGTAAGTCACCCTGTGTCCTGGCTCTGCTTTCCCCAAGGCCTTGGGGTAATTCCTGAAACACCTTTCCTGAGCTGCTGTCCACCATCTGTCTCCCGGAGCACTGAGGAGCCCGCGTCCTCCAGCAGTGGAAGCGCTGAAATGATCTGGACCCCTGCGAAGGAAAGACCTAAAGAGAAGGCCAAGCCGTAGTGATGGCGGGCTGTGCCTTCCTGGTGCCCTGCCACGCACGTGCCAGCTAGCAGCCACAGACAAGAGGTGGCTAGAGGAGAAGCGAGGACCTACGAGCCCATGGAGGAGGCTCGGGAGGCAGACTGCGTCTGCTCTTGGGAGGAAGCTGAGGGCCTCTACAGGCCCAAAGCAGCCTGGACGTGTGCCACACACACTGTGGCCATTGTTCCCACCTGTCCATCCTCCTGCGGTGAGTTTTCAGAGACTCCTGAGATATATCTGCTGTAAGTAGCGTTCTCAGATCTTGTTCTTGAAAAGGCCCAGAACTGTCCCCCGTGGCTGCCTGGTTTGGTGAAAGGCTGAGATTGTAAGCCTGAACCTGTTACTCAGGAGTGTGCCCTGAGCGAGTGACCCAGCCTCTCTGAGCAGTTCTTGATCTGATTCCAAACTGGGTGCCGCAGTGTCCACTCACACGGGTCACTGCAGAGGTTGAGCTGGTGTACCTGAAGCACCAGGCCGCGCGTGGCACCCTGCGGGTGCTCAGGAAACAGTGGCGGCTCACACACATCCTTACTGAAGAGAGGACATACACTGTGTGTACAGATTTGGAAATAACACAGGGTAGCATGTACTTAAATGGGCAAAAGGAGACAGAAGAGAAAGGGTGGTCACTAGCAGAGGTGGGGACGAGGCTGTGTGTCCACAGCACCCTGTGCTCACAGGGTTCACATGTCTGGGTTTGAGCAGCCCAGGGAAGGAGGACCTGCTGGTGACAGTTTGCTGTTCCTGCTGTAGGGGAAAGCTTTGGCTCTTTCCAGGAGTTCTTTAGAAAATCAACTGTCCTCCTTTCCTGATTTCTAGACCAGCCAGTGGCATTTGAGGCAGGGGGAGGGGAGCCTTGGAATCAGACCTGGAACCGGGTTCTAGCTCTGCTCCTTGTTAGCTGCGAGCCTTTCTGAGCCACAGTTTCACAGCCCCTGAAGGGAACGCTGTGGGACCTAACCCTGGACGAAAGCCGGGCTCCTGCTGACACTGAGCAGCAGGCTCCCTTCCCTTCCCGCAGCGCCCAGCCTCCAGGGCTTGGGGCCTGCTGCCTCCGTTTGTGCCTGCACCCTGCTTTTCCAAGCCAAGTCACCCTTCCCTCTTCCTGAGCGCTGGAGGGGTTGTGAGTGGGCTGCTGTCTGGAAACCATGCTTCACTTCTTGGCTTCCTGTCTACTGGGAAGCCCACTGGTATGGAAAAGGCATTACCCCAGGCTTGCTCTGTCCTGGCTGCCTCTCCCAGGGGCCACAGCCTCCCTGTTTGGCAGCAAAGTTGGTTACTGGCCCCAGGGAGCCTGGGGACACTAGGTGGAACTGGTGGGCTTCTGCAGATGTTGGGGAAGTAAGACCCTTCTTCCTGGGCCTTTGGCCCACAGGTCGGGGCTCTGAGGATGTGACGCAGGGCTGAGCGAGGCCGGGAGAGCCCTCAGAGTGAGCTTGGTGTGCTGGGTCTGTCGCCTCCTCCCACTGTGCTCCACAGCACCATCAGCTCTGTGGCCTTGTCTCCTGCGTCTGTCTTCCCCAACAGAGAGGCTGCATCCTTGAGACCAGAGCCAGGGGCGTTCTCAGTGCTGACTTAAGCAGCTGCTGCGGCCCTACCAGCCCTGAGCAGCTGGGCCCAGAGGCATCCTCCAGACCTCACCATGGTCCCCGGCCTCCTCCCCTGGGCCACCATGAAGCCAGTGGGGCAGCAATCTGGGGTCCCCAAGGCACCTCACCTCTGGGCCTGGCCCAGCAGAGCACTAGGTCTCACCCTGGTATTCCTACAGGCTTTGCCAAGAACTGGCATCAGCTGCCCTTCTGAAGAAGGGCCCTGCAACCCAGCAGGAGAAGCACAGCGGCAGGCGATGCCGGGGCCGGGCATGCCCTGGCTTCTCAGGCAGCCCTCATGCCCGCCCAGGTGGGCACTGTGTTAAAGGAGAGAGGTGAGGCCCAAGGGGGCAGGCCAGACAGCTGCAGAGCTCACTGCGGCGGGTCCCAGGTCCCTTTTGCCCTCTCACGAGCTCGCTGGGCCCCTGGTGAAGGTGCTGGGTGCTAATGCACAGAGCACTCGCCACCATCGTCCTCCGATGGCTGCTGTCCTGATAACTCAGTCACACAACTTGAAAGCCACTCTGCCCTCAGGGCACACCTGAGGCTGGCAGTCCTTGACCCCCACCCCAGGGCTCAGCCCTGCCCTGAGGCACATCTCCCAGTGCCCATGCTCACTGGCACACCCGGGCCTGACCTGACGTTTGAGGTTAGATGTCATCCGCTGACTTCCCTCTGCCTCAGTCTTGGTTAAAGCAGCAGAGTCCTTCTCTCTGCAAGTTCCTTTCTCTCTGACGGTGTCACTTTTCAAAGGGAGTCAAGTGTGAATCGGGATCATACTTCCTTTGCACACTTGTTTGCTTTTTATAGAATTAATAATTGCCCTATTTTTCTTATTATTTGTTTTTCTCTGAACATTAAGTAAAGTTTTCTTGAAATTGCAGTAGAGCCAGGGCATCCCTTTCAGGACCACCCCGCCCACTGGCTGAGCTGTGGGTACCTCTCTGGTTCTAGGAGCCCTCTCTTCTGGTGTCCTTGGGACCTGGTGCTTTGCAGGGCCTGCCTCTCATCCTGCTGTTCTCCAGGCCTGTGGCCCCCATACATCCTCCCGTCATCCTCGCATACCCCCAGCCTCTGCCCCTGCTTCTGCTTTGCCCTGCTTCTCTCTTTTCTCTTTATAGGATTACTTTTTCAATTTGCTGGAGCACATCCTCTAGTACTTTCCCAGGAAAGAATGCATAGAAAAATGTTTGTGAAGTAGTGCACATCTGAAAAAATGTATACCTGATTCTTTCTTGATCTTGGCTAGATTTACAATTTAGAATTCTTTTTCCCTTAGAATTTTGAAGGTGTTGCTTCTGTCTCCCAGTTTCTAAAAATTGTATCTTCCAGCTTTCAAATTTATAGCCTTAAAAAAATGAGCTCCGTATTCCCATGAAGAAGTCTTCTGCCATGTGAGTTCCTGGTTCCCCCTTTCATATGTGTCCTGCCTTCTTCCCTTGGGGACCTTTGGCATCCCGTCTTCTATCTCCAGTGTTCTGGAGTTTCATGTAGAGTACCCATGTTCCTCTTTTGAAATTCATTTGGACTATGTGCTCAGTGGGCTATTTCAGAACAAAAAAGAGACATTTCCTTCATGATGTTTCTTCTAATTCCCTCTTCCCTCTCCTGTTTTCTCTTCCAGAATGCCTATTGACTGCCGATTAGACTTCCTTGGCAAGTCTTTTAATTTTCTTTTCTCTCTCCTTTTCCATCTCTCAGAATTTTTATTCTGCTTCCTGGGAAATGCTCATAATTTCATTTCCAGTCCGCGTATTAAATTTTTCTTTCATTTTTAATTTCCAAGAATTCATCCTTGTTCTCTGATTGTTACTTTTTATAGTATCTTGCTCTTTTTTAATGGACAGCCATCTCCTCTTATCTCTGAGAGTATTAATTACAGCTCCCTTTGAAGCTGTCTTTGTTCCCTGCATTGTTTCTCTTTTCCTCTTTCTCTGCTGTTCCTCCTGGTCTCTGTCATCTTGAAGGTTGTCTGCAAGTGACTGTGCCCCTTGGCCTTGGACCCCGACAGGAGGCGCGGGGGCTGGGGAGTGCTGAGCGGGTGTAGGCTGTGCCAGCCACCCGTGTGGTAGGACCCGTCCATGCTGGGGCCCCCTCCCCCTCTGCTGGCCCTCAATCCTTGCCCTTGGGACTAGTTCCAGAGAAGATTCCGGAGTGGGCCGAGTAGGTCTTGGACCGTCCTGCCAGCATCCTGGGAGCTGCATCTGGGAAGGGGCCACACCTCTGAAACCTGGTATCTAGACTTTGTCTCCACACAATGGACTCTTGAGTCTGGAGGTTCCCTAGCCAAGTCTGTGGAGAGGCAAAGAAACTGCTCTCAGACAGAGGCCCAGTCAGTCCCTGGCCACTGTCCTGCTGGTAAGAATTTAGCACCGGGCCTCTGGAGGAGGCAGGCCGGTCGGTAGCACTTGCTGGTTCCTGAGACATGAGTTCTCCTAAGTGGTTGCTTTCAAGCTGCTGACACCAGGCAGCAGACTCACTGTGTGTCCCCGACTTGGTCAGCTCCCTGCACCTCGGGTCACACAGTCCTCACGCGGTCTGGTTCCTGGCCCCTGTGCTCCTTGCTGTTCTCGGTGGCTTCCGGTTCTCGCTGCTCACCCACTGGCCAGGCCCAGGCATGCCTCTCTCCTGGGTGTCACCTCCGCAGGCCGCTGCTCTGCTAACCAAGGAAGCCGCCTTTCCTTGGTTCTCTTTGCTTCTCGCAGGACCAGTTGCCCTCCTCCATGCCGTCTGCACGCTTTTTCAGGAGGCTCCAAGCCTGCGTGTCAACCCCTGTCATGAGTCTCCTCATCCCTCGTGTCCCCTCACTGTTGCTCCTGGGGTCTCCTCATCCCTCGTGTCCCCTCACTGTTGCTCCTGGGGTCTCATGTCCAGTGTTCCCTCACTGTTGCTCCTGGGGTCTCCTCATCCCTCGTGTCCCCTCACTGTTGCTCCTGGGGTCTCCTCATGCCCTGTGTCCCCTCACTGTTGCTCCTGGGGTCTCCTCATCCCCCGTGTCCCCTCACTGTTGCTCCTGGGGTCTCATGTCCAGTGTCCCTCACTGTTGCTCCTGGGGTCTCCTCATCCCTCGTGTCCCCTCACTGTTGCTCCTGGGGTCTCATGTCCAGTGTTCCCTCACTGTTGCTCCTGGGGTCTCCTCATCCCTCGTGTCCCCTCACTGTTGCTCCTGGGGTCTCCTCATGCCCTGTGTCCCCTCACTGTTGCTCCTGGGGTCTCATGTCCAGTGTTCCCTCACTGTTGCTCCTGGGGTCTCCTCATCCCTCGTGTCCCCTCACTGTTGCTCCTGGGGTCTCATGTCCAGTGTTCCCTCACTGTTGCTCCTGGGGTCTCCTCATCCCTCGTGTCCCCTCACTGTTGCTCCTGGGGTCTCCTCATGCCCTGTGTCCCCTCACTGTTGCTCCTGGGGTCTCCTCATCCCCCGTGTCCCCTCACTGTTGCTCCTGGGGTCTCATGTCCAGTGTCCCTCACTGTTGCTCCTGGGGTCTCCTCGTGCCCTGTGTCCCCTCACTGTTGCTCCTGGGGTCTCATGTCCAGTGTTCCCTCACTGTTGCTCCTGGGGTCTCCTCATCCCTCGTGTCCCCTCACTGTTGCTCCTGGGGTCTCCTCATGCCCTGTGTCCCCTCACTGTTGCTCCTGGGGTCTCATGTCCAGTGTTCCCTCACTGTTGCTCCTGGGGTCTCCTCATCCCTCGTGTCCCCTCACTGTTGCTCCTGGGGTCTCATGTCCAGTGTTCCCTCACTGTTGCTCCTGGGGTCTCCTCATCCCTCGTGTCCCCTCACTGTTGCTCCTGGGGTCTCATGTCCAGTGTCCCTCACTGTTGCTCCTGGGGTCTCCTCATCCCTCGTGTCCCCTCACTGTTGCTCCTGGGGTCTCATGTCCAGTGTTCCCTCACTGTTGCTCCTGGGGTCTCCTCATCCCTCGTGTCCCCTCACTGTTGCTCCTGGGGTCTCCTCATCCCCCGTGTCCCCTCACTGTTGCTCCTGGGGTCTCATGTCCAGTGTCCCTCACTGTTGCTCCTGGGGTCTCCTCATCCCTCGTGTCCCCTCACTGTTGCTCCTGGGGTCTCATGTCCAGTGTTCCCTCACTGTTGCTCCTGGGGTCTCCTCATCCCTCGTGTCCCCTCACTGTTGCTCCTGGGGTCTCATGTCCAGTGTTCCCTCACTGTTGCTCCTGGGGTCTCCTCATCCCTCGTGTCCCCTCACTGTTGCTCCTGGGGTCTCCTCATGCCCTGTGTCCCCTCACTGTTGCTCCTGGGGTCTCATGTCCAGTGTTCCCTCACTGTTGCTCCTGGGGTCTCCTCATCCCTCGTGTCCCCTCACTGTTGCTCCTGGGGTCTCATGTCCAGTGTTCCCTCACTGTTGCTCCTGGGGTCTCCTCATCCCTCGTATCCCCTCACTGTTGCTCCTGGGGTCTCCTCATGCCCTGTGTCCCCTCACTGTTGCTCCTGGGGTCTCCTCATGCCCTGTGTCCCCTCACTGTTGCTCCTGGGGTCTCCTCATGCCCTGTGTCCCCTCACTGTTGCTCCTGGGGTCTCCTCATCCCTCGTGTCCCCTCACTGTTGCTCCTGGGGTCTCCTCGTGTCCTGTGTCCCGCACTGTTGCTCCTGGGGTTTCAGGTCCAGTGTCCCCTCACTGTTGCTCCTGGGGTCTCCTCATCCCTCGTATCCCCTCACTGTTGCTCCTGGGGTCTCCTCGTGCCCTGTGTCCCCTCACTGTTGCTCCTGGGGTCTCATGTCCAGTGTCCCTCACTGTTGCTCCTGGGGTCTCCTCATCCCTCGTGTCCCCTCACCTTTGCTCCTGGGGTCTCCTCATCCCTCGTGTCCCCTCACTGTTGCTCCTGGGGTCTCCTCATCCCTCGTATCCCCTCACTGTTGCTCCTGGGGTCTCCTCGTGCCCTGTGTCCCCTCACTGTTGCTCCTGGGGTCTCATGTCCAGTGTCCCCTCACTGTTGCTCCTGGGGTCTCCTCATCCCTCGTGTCCCCTCACTGTTGCTCCTGGGGTCTCATTTCCAGTGTCCCCTCACTGTTGCTCCTGGGGTCTCATGTCCAGTGTCCCTCACGGTTGCTCCTGGGGTCTCCTCATGCCCTGTGTCCCCTCACTGTTGCTCCTGGGGTCTCATGTCCAGTGTCCCTCACTGTTGCTCCTGGGGTCCCCTCATCCCTCGTGTCCCCTCACTGTTCCTCCTGGGGTCTCCAGTGTCCCCCCAGCGTTGCCTCGTGGCTTCTGCAGGGACAGGGGTTTGTGTGGGCTGGGTCTGCCTGTGCCGCCTCTCCTGGCGTGCGTGTCTCCATCTGCCCACGATTCCTCGTCAGACAGCGGTGCCAAGCTGCGGGCAGTGCCTTCTGCCTTCCCTGCCTGCGTGCACAGGGCGGCTGCTCCGTAACGTGCTGCTCTCAACGGGCTTCACAGGCCTTGGGCAGCTGGCAGCGGGCTCCTCACTGGCCCTGTGTGGCTGCTGTGGTGTGAGCGTTGGGGTGGCTGTGGTTACAGTGTGCCTGGTGCCTTTGGGACGGTGCTGTTTGTCATCTGGGGACTCCAGTTAGAACTTCGTTGGGGAAAAGGAGGCACGGGGTGGGTGTCAGCCGGTTGGGGTTCAGAGGACCCCAGCTGCCATCTGGGAACCTTAGGCCCGTGTCCTGCACCACAGTGGGACAGAGACTGAGGTCAAAGGTGGCTGCCCAGGACTCTCCTCAGGGAGGTTGCCGCTGACTGTGGGTCCACACTAGGCCATTTGACAGCAGCCCTGCGTCTGGCCAGGGAGTCGCTGCTGCTCCTGGTAACTTCCACAGTTCTCCAGCGCCCAGCCTGCTCACCTGGCCATGTCAGCCTGTGGGCAGGCGTCCAGCAGGCCACTTCCCTCCCAGCCACTGTGTCCTTGCATCTGAATGGCAGGGATGCGACTCGCGGCATACAGCCAGGTCCGCCTTTGCCGGTGGGAGCCATGTTAGAGGTGGCTCTTTCCTCCTCCTTGTGTTAAGTGCTAAGGGGACAAATGGAGTGAGTTATCTGGGCTGGGAGTTTGTTTCACTGTTCTGGACAGGTCATCAGGTCAGATGTTTTGGGAATAAAGCATTCCGTCAGTGGATGTCTGGTGTGTGTCCCGTTGGAGCCCCTGCTGGGTGCAAGGTGGAGAGAGAATACAGGGGTTTATGGTCAGGCATGTGTTCTAGGCAGCTTTCCTCGCTGCTGACTAAAAGATCTGACAAGAACACTCGTGGAGGAGGAAAAATTTATTTGAGGCTCACGGTTTCAGAGGTCTCAATCCATAGACAGCTGGCTCCATTCCTCAGAGCTCGAGGTGAGACTGAACATCATAGCAGAAGAGTGTGGCAGAGGGAAGCAGCTGGTATCATCAGAAAGCAGAGAGAGTCTCCACTCTCCAGATGCACTCTCCAGCCACGCCCTGATTCCGCCTCCTCCAGCCCCGCCCGCCACTTCAGTTAATCCCATCAGGGCTTCATTCACTGATTCAGTTAACACTCTCACAACCCAGTCATTTCTCCTCTGAACCTTCCTGTATTGTCTCACATATGAGCTTTTCGGGGACACCTCACCTCCAAACCATAACATTCTGCTCCTGTCCCCCCAAAACTCACACTCATCTGACTCACACTCATATTTTGCATCTCAATGCAAAATATATTTTGTCCATTTCCACAAATCCCCAGTCTCAGCAGTTCTGAGATTGCTCAAAGTTCAAGTCCAAAGTTTTCTCTGAGGCTCAAGGCAATCTCGTATTGTGAGCTCCCATAAAATTAAAAGCAATTCACAAATATCCAACATATAAAGGAGCTGAGTAAACATTTCCATTTACAAAAATAGGAGCATAGAAAGAAGGGATGGGACTGAAGCAAGACTGAAATCCGGCTGGGGAAACAGGTCCTGTAGCTCCATGGCCGGCACCTGGGGCACATGACATCCCGATGTTCTCTCCAAGGGGCTCATGTCGTTCTGCCCCTGTGGCCTTGTTGCAGCCCAAGTGACCTTCCTGTTGGCTTGTCTCTGCTCTACTCCACTCCTGCGGCTTTCCTAGGTCGATGTCCCATGTTGCTGGCATTTCTTAATCTGGGGTCTCCACTGCGGCTTCGGCTTCCTCCTCACATCACCACATTGACTTCTCACTCTGACCCTGCTGCACTTTGCCTGACCTCCCAGGCCTTCCTCTGAAACCTTGGGGGTAGCCTCCCTGACCCCCTAAATCCAGCATCCTGCTTTCCTGCAGAACCAGCAGCACAAGGGTCACGCCAAGGTCTGCCACGGCCTTGAAGAGTAGCCAAGCCTCCGGGGACCCTGGCTGCAGCCTCTGAGGGTCTGGGTGGCTGAGCATGTTGAAAAAGCTTCCTAGGCCCCCTTGTGCAAGAAGGGTGCCCCACTGGTCTCTTCTCCAGAGAATTTTCACCTTTGTTCCCTTGGGCTTGAGATGGGTGCGGTCTTGCCAGCTCCTGAGCTGCCCTCAAGCCATCTTTCCTATTGTCTCAAAGTCCTTAGCATTTCTGTAGTGGCAGTAATTCTTTAACAGCTGTGACTTCCTTAGCCCTAGTTTTACTCCAGCCTTTCAAGTTCACTTTTTCCCAATCCTTCTGCTCTGTTTTCTGCTCCTGATCATCACAATGAATTTGGCTAAAAGCCACCAGCAATATCCAAGCCACTGCCTGAATGCTAAGCTGCCTCCACATTTCTTCTGCGGGATGAAGAAGTCCATCTCTTCTAAAATCAGCCCCCCAGAAAGTCTCAGGACAGGGGCAAAATCCAGACAACTTCTCAGCCAGGACCTCACACGAATGGCCTCTACTCCACATTCCAACAGAGTCCTCCTTTTCTGAACCCTCTTGAGCCGGGTTCACTGATCACTGTCCCCTCACCATTCTGGTCTTCTGAGCCCCCAGCAGAATCAGCCATTAATCTCTGCGGTCGAAAGCACTTCCAGACGGCAGCGCTATCCGTCTCAACATTCCTCCCACCAATTCCACGAAGTTCCAAAATCTTCCGAAACACACGGTCAGGTTAGTCACAGCAACGACCCCACTTCTTGGTACCAATTTCTGTTTTAGTCTGCTTTCTTCACTGCTGTGACTAAAAGATCCAACCAGAACAATTGTAGAGGAGGAAAGGTTTACTTGAGGGCTCACAGTTTGAGAGGTCTCGATTCATAGACAGCTGGCTTCGTTCCTCTGGCGGGGCTCGAGGTGAGGCTGGACATCTTAGCGGAAGAGTGTGGCAGAGGGAAGCAGCTCACATCATCAGGAAGCAGAGAGAGAGAGAGTCTCCACTCTCCCGATACAAAATATATACCCCATAGCCGTGCCCCAATTCCCACCTCCTCCAGCCACACCCCACCTGCCTCAGTTACCACTCAGTTAATCTCATCAGGGATCAATTCACTATTTGGGTTAAGACTCTCACAACCCAATCTTTTCTCCTCTGAACCTTCCTGTCCTGTCTCACACGTGAGCTTTTGGGGACACCTCACATCCAAACCATAGCATGTCATTGCTCTGTGTTAATGGAGGCATGGCAGACAGCTGGCCTGTGTGTCTCCTGCTGGGTTGGTGGTCAGCAGAGTGGAGTACCACTCAATCATAAACAGGAATGGACTACTGATATATGCTAAAATGTGGTGAATGTTCAAGAATATTCTGCTAAGTGAAGGAAGCTGAACAGAAAAGGCAGAATATACCATTTCCACTGATGTGAAACATCTAGAGTTGTAAATCCATAGAGATAGAAAGCAGATTGGCAGTGTTGGAAAGGATTGGAGGTGACCATGGTGGGAACAGGGTTTCTTCTGGAGGAGATGGAGAGGTAGAAATGTTCCAGAGTTAAACAGTGCTGACGGCCACACAGCCCTGAATACTCTGAGACCTTAAGTGTGCACACTCAGTGGGGCTGCATGGCCATGAAGTGCATCTCAAGGTGTAGGAATGATCTTTAGAACTCAAGCAGAACCCACTTGTGCCCCCCTGTGACCTGTGGGCTCCGTCAGTTTCCTACCTCTTATCTTCTTTTTGTGTCCACCAGGCTCCTGACACCCAACTATGGGGATGCTTTAGCCTCCACTATGGGAGACCCTTGGTATGCACCAGGAAATCCCCCATCTTCCAAGTCCAGCCCATCACAGGCAAAGCCAGAGCCCAGGGCTACCTCCGGTCCCCACAGGTGCCACACTGTCTGCATGAACCAAGTCGCACCAAGCTCTGCAGCAGGTTCCATACCATGTCTTTTCCATTAAGGCTCATCACCAGCCTCTGTGCACACTGAATGAGCAGCAGAGGGCCACTTGGCACTGAGCCTCACCTGGAGTGGCTCACCTGCTCGGGGCTCTGAGCGCTCTCGCCTGCAGCTCCAGGTCAGCAGCTGGGTCCCAGCACTGGTGTGTGTCAGGTCTCCTGGTCATGTCCTCTGGACCCCAGGTAGTCAAGTTCATGCATCTGCACCTTGGCTGGCAGTGATGGGAGAGAAGCAGGGAACCTCTGTCTCCAGCCACTGAATCAGTTTGACCTGCACCCACATAGGAGGGAAATCCAGCCCACCCTCCTGCAGGAAGGAGCAGAGACCATGAGACCCCACAAAGAAAGTGGCAACAGTTCACTGCTCCCTCTGGCTGTAGGGAGCAACCAGTCCCTCTGAGCCTTGGATTCCTCTTGGTTGCCTGGAGTAGAAGCAGTCCTGTCAGATGGTAGGGGTCAAGTCCTGTCAGTCTGGTACCTAGCAGGACTGCAGGCAGAAAGCTCTGGGTTCACAGCGTACAGAGAGCTGCATGTAGAATCCTCGAATGCCGTGCTAAGGAGTCAGGGCTTTGTTTGCGGTGGACTCACGCACAAGGTTACCTCTGCAGGTGTCATTGTGTGGACACGACATGATTGTAGGTGAGCATTAGCCACTTTTTATGCGTTGAGATCCTTACAGGCTTGGACTGCAGACCAGTCTGGAGTGGACCTCCTGATGCTTTAAAGCATGTCCTGAGCCGTCCTGTGCTCAGTGGCGTCCATACTTAATAACTGTCCTCTGGGGCCAGATTCTCTGGGTATGTGGTTGATCTTTTTAACACACATCAAGAGTTACCAGCCTTTTCACTCCTACTAAGAACTCCTTTTATAATTCCTTTCGTGGACTCTGCATTTTGTCAAAGTATATTCCACTTGGAAATAATTAATTCACTGGCCCTGAAAATAGAGAAGGCTGGCCCTGTTTCACAGAATGGAAGAGCCAAGCACAGGGCCTGGCACATACTGTACGCTCAGTAAGTGTTTTCTCAACAAGTAACAGAACAAACAGGTCCCAGTGCACAGCTGATAAGGGCAGGCCCGCCAGGTCTACGGGCCTAACCCTGGCCTTGAGGAGTGTACTGTTTGCGGAGGAGGCTAGATGAGGTGGCCTCCAGATGCATGAACTGCCTAGACTTGGACTTCAGGGCAGAAGGCAGCTCAGTCACACCCTTGCTCCCTCTCTCCCCGCTGTCCACCAGGCTCAATCCGTAGCCCACAGAGGCCACCAAGGCCTTGGGACGCACCTGCTCTGCACCTGGGCCAATAGTCAGGGGCACTGGCCCCTTGGCCAAGACTCCAAGGAGTCTCCAGAGGGTTCCATGTGGGGGAGATGCTCAGAGGAGGCAGGGAAGGGCTTCAGTCTGACCCCCAGCACCCCAGCTGAGATGTCTTCCTCGGGCTCCATCCTGCTCCCAACTTGAGGACCCTTCCCTGAAGATGGGCTGAGTGAGCTGCTCTGTGAGACGCTGGCGTGGTCTGAAGACGGGCACCGTGGGCATGGAGCGTCCTCTGAGAATGAGGCAGCAGGCATGAGGCCTGTAGTGAGAGCACCAAGTGCCGCGGCTGCGCCGTGCTGGCAGGAGCGCGTGGGGTGGGGGCTGCAGAGGCGGGGGCTGCTGCGGAGGGTACGTCGGGCACATCTCGGCTTCAGTGGCAGGCTCCACTGAAAGCTCCGTGACATTTATTTGTAATGGCTGCCAAAGTCACTGAACGAAAACCCCAGCTGTAGCCTGGTCCTCCTGGGAGGCAGCAGAGTGGACCAGTGGACTCAGAAAACAGAAGCTGGGGGCCACGTCCATCCTGAGTAGCAGGCTGCCCCCGGCCGCGCTTGCAGCACGCTGTCCTTGGGCAGACCTCTGGCTGGCAAGTCGGGAAAGAGATGAACCAACATCTGTCCATCTCTGACGTGCATGTTCCCAGCTGACTGTTCTGGGCGCGGCCCTCGCCTGGTTGGGTCCTTGTGTGCACAGGTCACACGGTGGGCTGCTCCAGGCTGGGCTCCTGGCTCCACTGTCCTGCACAGTGATTGTGAGTCCGAGGCGTCCGTGTCTTGCACTGTCTAGGCATGGGGTCCTGGGCGACATGCCTGTGTCCCCTGGCGCTTTGTGGGAACCAGCAGAGATGGGACCCTTCACCACCTCTCCTGGGCAGCAGTGCAGGGCTGGAGTTCCATGGGCAGGAGTCAGGGGCAGGCAGGGGACTAGCTGTTCTAAATGTCCAGATGTCTTCCCAAGAGGCCTGTGCTTGGGAAGAGCTTGCCAAAGCTCCTGGCAACACACACACACAAACACACGTACACACACAGCATGAATACAGTGCACACATACATGCACAACACGTGGGCACCCTGCACATGAGCACATACACACAGACTCGCATGCAAAGAACACAAGCACACTTACACCCAGACATGCAGAGCACATGCGCACACCTGTGTGGGCACAGCACCCTTGGTGCGCAGTCCGCATCCCATGCTCTGCAGATGCTTGTGCCCTGAAGCTTCAACTTGCTGGTCGGAGAGCGACTCTGAGTCCCGGGGTTAACCACAGTCACTGTTTCCAAACAACGTTCTGCATAGAGGATGTCCCCTTGTCCTCTAGATAAACAGGCTACTGTCTCGCCTGTAGCGGAGGCTGCTGCCCCTTGTCCTCTTGGGCCAACATGAGCGTCTCACAGAACCAAGCTTGTTATTGCCGTGAGGTTCACCTTCACAGCAGTCCTGGGAGCCAGTCAGCACAATCCTGTTTTAAAGATGGAGAAACAGAGTCCAAAGTCCCCCTGGGTGGTGGCAGGAGCCAGGGTAGGACCCCTCCTCTGGCCATCTTTCTCCTTCCCTGCCCCAGTGCCCCTCACAAGACCAGGGTCTCAAGTCCCTGGGAGACCCTTCTCTCCCCCACGTAAAGAGCTGGTCCCACCTGTGTGGCACTGAGCTGCTGCCCATGACGAGCTCTGGGCATGCTCTTCCAAGTGCATTTGTGCCGGAGCAGATCCTGCCCCATGGGCCCCCCTTGTCGCAGGGAGGGTGTCCAGAGCGCCTGTGCTGACCCGAGCTGGGCAGACGGCTCCTAGTGGGCTCAGTGCCCTGGAGCGGCTCCCGCCTGAGCACCCAGGGAGGAGGGGCCTCTGGAGCCCCACTGGAGGTCCACAGCTACTTGCACAGGCCCTGGGGACTCCCGGGTAGATGCTCCAGGTCCCGTTTGGGACTGGAGGGGAACTATGATGTGGCAGAGCGAGTGCTGAGCGTCTGCATGCTCTGCACATGCCAAGTGGCGCTCAGGAGGTGGGGATGAAGGGCAGCAGTAAGAGGAGGCAGCGCACAGCTGAGCCTCACTGTGATTTCTGGCGGGGCCTGCGTGCTGCTGAGCAGCTCCAACCCAGCTCTAAGGTCAAGCCTTCTGGCTGGCGCACACACCCCCTCTCATACCCGAGGCCCTGCCCACTTCACCCCCTTTCACGGCTCCCTGTTCCAGCTCAGTGTCTTCACTTTTGCCTCGTTCACTTAACAGGGGCCACAGGAGCAGGAGTCCACAAACCCACCCCAGCCCAGCCTGCAGTGGAGCCTCTGTGCTCCTGCTGTCCCTGTGCCTCACGTCCTGACCGCTTTGCAGCATGATTGCTGGTTTATGCATCTCCTCTTTTGGCACCTGACTGTGCTCGCCAGCTTCGCAATTGGGTTTTCTGTGGCTCCTATGGAAAGATCCAGAACCTTGCCCATTCTGTCCCCTCTCCTGTGGTACTTTTGTGAAATTACACATGATTTCCATTGGGATTCGGAGTTCCAAAAATCCTAGCTTGTCCCAATAATCGGCCCGTTCCCCTTATGGTGGTAGGCAGCAGACCTCAGGCTTCCCTTTCCACGCTGGGCCCAGCGGCCCTGAGCCCAGTCACAGCAGTGGTGAGGCACTCAGTGATCTTGCCCAGGACCAAATACATGCCCACAAGTGATGGCAGCACAGGACAGACATCTGTCCATCTGCACAGTGGGTGTATTTACTCGCCTGTGTTTATTTTTGCTCTGTCACCTCTACTAGGCCATCTGAGCCCAGCATGTGGTCTACTTTAACTTTGTTGCTACTGCATCTCCAGTGTCTAAAATAGTGGCTGGCACGTAGAAGGCAGGCAACGTGTCTATTTGTCAAAATTCCCTGCTAACACCTTGACTTTGGCCCCGTGGTACTGATTTCAGTCTACTGACCTGCAGAACGGTAAGAGCAAACGCTGATTACTTCAAGCCACCGGTGCCTGGGACGCTGATGCAGGAGTCCTGCCCAGATCCCCTCCTATGCTGCCGATGGCCAGTACCCAGAGTTGTTCAGAACGTGACCCCTGAGCACCGGCCAACACCATCACCAGGGAGTCACAGTTCAGCGGCCCTCACAGGGCCCACCTCTTTCACAGCATGCATCCTGAGATGGCCACCCCCTGGGTCACTGCCCCAACCTCCCCCTCTCCCCATCTTTGGAAGAAACAAACAAGTAGGAGCAGCCGTTGCTGTTCAGGCCGTGCGTTCTGGTCCTGGGTGTGCACAGCGACCCTCTAGTTTCTGAAGCTCCACAGTCTCCTGTTCGGGACACTGAGGGAGTATTTCTCCCAGCTCTGTTTAAAAGGCTCTGTTGCCATTTGAGATTAGTATGTACTATCAATTGTGTTTCTGTACACTAGCAATGCAGATCCAAAAATGATATGAAGAAGAAAATTCCATTTATAATAGCAGCAAAAAGAATAAAATACCTAGAAATAAATCTAACATAGAAAGTTCATGACATGCAACTGAAAACTATAAAACATTATAGACAGAAATTAATGAAAATCGTAAAAGCCTAAATAGACATCCTGTGCTCATGGATTGGAAGATTGAAGACTTAATTTTGTTAAGATGGCAGTACTCCCCAAATTGATCTACAAACTCAACCCAACCCCTGTCAAAATCCCAGCTGGCTTCTTGGTAGAAAGTGACAAGTTGCTGATCCTAAAATTTGTATGGAAATTCAAGGGACCCACAATAGCCAAAATAATCTTGAAGAAGAACAAAGTTGGACAATTCACACTTCCCAGTTTCAAAAGTAACTACACAGATCCTCAGTAATCAAGGAAGTATGAGACTGGCATAAGGATAGTCACATAGATCTATTTAATAAAATAGAGTGTCCAGTAATAAACACTTGAATTTATAGTCAATTGATTTTCAACAGTAGTGCCAAGACAATTTAATAAAGAATGAATAGTATTTAAAACAAATGGTGCTTGAACAACTGGCTTTGAACAAATGCAGAATAATGGAGTTAATTAAATAGCTAAATCTAAAAGCTAAAACTATAAAAGTCTTAAAAGAAAACACAGGGATTAATCTCCATGACCTTAGATTTGGCAGTGGCTTCCTAGGTGGGACACAAAAGTATAAGAAAAAGGGAAAAATAGATAAATTAGACTTCACAAAATCAAAAACATTGTGTTTCTAAGGAAACCATCAAAGTGAAAAGACAACCTATGGAATGGGAGAAATTATTTGCAAATCATACATGTAATAAGAGATTGGTATCCACTTCTCAGGGAAAACATTTGGTCTTTGGTTTTTTGGGATTTCACTTAGCATGATATTCTCCAGTTCCATCCATTTATTTGCAAATGCCATAATATTATTCTTCTTTATGGCTGAATAGTATTCCATTGTGTATATATACCAGAGTTTCTTAATCCAATCATCTGTTGAAGGGCATCTAGGTTGGATCCACAATCTAGCTATTGTGAACTGAATGTTTTCCCTGATAAGTAGAGAATGATATATAATGGGGGTGGGGATTGGGGAATGACAGAAGAATGGGGGAACTTTAGAATATGCAGAAGAAAATGAAAGGGAAGGGGGTATGAAAAATGGTGGAATGAGACAGACATCATTACCCTTTGAACATATGATTACACAAATGGTATGAATCTACGTTGTGCACAACCATAGAAACGAAATGATGTACCCCATTTGTGTACAATGAATCAAAATGCAGTCTGTAAAAAACTAAAAGCTAAATAATAATAGTAAATAAAAATTCAAACTCAAAAAAAAAAAAAAAGAAAGAGATTGGTATCCAGAATATATGAAGAATTCTTACAACTCAACAACAACAATAAAGACAACCCGATTTAAAAATGGGCAGAGGGCTTGAATAGACATTTCTTCCAAAAGAGATTGAGATGATCAATCAGCCAAAGGAAAGATACCCAACGTGATCTGCTAGTGATTTGGGAAATGAAATCAAATCCACAGTGAGATACTGTCTTTCACCAGCCAGGTTGGCTGGAATCAAAAGACAGACACCAGGAAATGCTGCTGGTGTGTGGGGAGCTCTGGAGCCCTTGTGTGCTGCTGGGGGGACACAAGAGGGTCCTGCTGCCACAGACAACAGTGCAGCCACGGCCCTTCCCAGGTTCAAGCCAGCAGTCCTACTTCCAGGTGCGCATCCAGGAGGATCGGAAGAACACGTTCACACGAAGCTTGGACACCAGCGTTCCTAGCAGCATGGCTCATAGTAGCCCCAGCATGGGCACAGTTCAAATGTCCTTCAGCCGGAGAACAGGTGAACAAGTGTGTCTCATCCACATGGTGGAACATTATTGGCCATGGAAAGAAATGGACATGAAAGACCTGGAAAGCACTCCTGTGTTAGTCAGGGTTCTCTAGAGAAACAGAATCAATAGGAAGTATGATTATACAAAGGGGTTTATTAGATCGGCTCACATGACCAGAAGCTGGATAGTCCACAATGGCTGTCTGCAACTGGAGAGCCGGAAGAACCAGCAGCTGCACAGTCCAAGACCCAAGACCCAGAACAAGAAAGACCAACAGTGCTACCCTAGTCCAAGACCAAGGCTTCTGCAGACTGCCTGGAGAATCGGTGGCAGAGTCTAGAAGAGTGAAGAAGGGAGAGTCCGATATCCTCAGATGATCGTAGCAGCAGTCAAGAACTCATTCAGGAAGAGCCGAGCTGCATCTGCACCTGCTTCCTAGTTCTTCCAGCTTTTGTCCGTCCAAGTCACCATCCTATTGGGCAGTGCCGCCCATGCTTAGGGAGGGGCTCCACTTCAGTCTCTATCCCAGATGCCAATCATTTCTAGACACGCCCTCATGGACACACCCAGAGGCCTCTTAATCCATCTCTTAATCAGCATCTCTTAATCCAGTCAAGGCGACAATTTGAATTAACCATTACAATTACACTAAGTGGAAGGAGCTGGTCACCGGCGGTCACCTATGCACGATTCCATTGACAGGAAATGTCAGAATAGGCAAATCTCCAGAGGCGGGAGGGAGTTCAATAAGTGGTTGCTAGCTGGGGGGGGGTGGGCAACAGTGCCCCCACTCCTGAGCACGCTTCATAGAACCAGGGCTGGAGCAGCAACCCACCAGATGTCTCTGAGTCCATCCCTTCCCTTTGCTAGTACACAGACCCCAAGCCCAGCATCATGAGTGCCTGCCCAGGGCTCACAGTCAGTGCAGGGCAGGGTTCTGCGTGAATATACTCAAGTTTTAAGGCCATATTTCTGACAGCACTGAAGTGCCGCCACCTAGCCCATTCAGCACTCTTGCTGAGGATGCCGGGTTCTCACGCACAGCACTGCTCGCCAGGGAAGGACCCTGAGTGTCTGCACACTGGGATCCCAGTTCGCCCTGTGTCACTGGGAGGGTGGACCTCAGTGTGGCGACTGGCTCGAGGTTGGCTGGCCCGCCTCTCCTTCTCGTCTCACTGGACCCGGGGAGCACTAGGCTAGTTCCAGTGGTTTCCTGGCACTTTGGCAGCACACGCTGGGTTTGGGGTTAGGTTGTGATTTTGTTTAACTACCTGCCAGCCCGTGCACCTCGGGACTGCGTCCCTCCTCCCACCACCCCACCACCCCTCCCTGCCAGACTTCAATCACAGACCCAGTTGGCTGCGTTGCCTGGCAATCAAGCCATATCTGGCTCCAGGGAAAAGCTGCGTTTGAAGTAGGGGCTGCTAGATATGGCGGGGTCCTAGGGGATCGTGTGCCCTGACTCAGAGCCTAGAGCCTCCGTGTCTGAAGAACATCAAGTTGACAGCACACACAGCACGGCTGTCTGCTTGCCCAGCTTCTTGGAGTGCCTTATCCTACTGTGATGGCTGGGGAAATAGGGTCCTGGGCAGGATCTGCACTGCTCCAGGGCCCGTGAACCCCATGCCCCACCCGCTACAGGCCAGGTGCTTAACTCCCTGATCTTGGGGTGGAAGGAGCTGGGCCTGGTGCCAGAAGGCATTTTTTTGTGCCTGCCTATCACCTGATGTCTCCCCAAAGACCCTGGTAAGGTCTCTCTTCCCAGGCAGTGAGAGGCTGAGGCAGGCTGGGGCATGGCAGACGCCTGGCGGGAGCAGGTGCTTGACGTGGGCTCTGAGTTCCCTGGGCTCCCCTGGGATTTGGGGGAGGAGCTGGATGCATGTGGTCAGGCAGGAACCTAGTGTAGGTGACTCATGGAGGGGACAGCCTCTGCCACCACACGAGGCCATTAGTGTAGAACACTCTGCAAACCACTGCTGCTCACCTGGGAGGAGAGGCCACTTCTGCAGGGGGCACCAGCTTGGTTGTCTTTAGATAGCATCTGCCCCCAGAGCCTCTGGGTGGAGCAGGGGCTGGCACAGGCTCAGCCCAGGAGTCCCCAGGTGGACGCCAGGTGCACCAGCAGTGCCCGTGAAGGGGAGCAGGTGAGCTGTCCCTGGGCTGTGGGAGGTGCAGGTGGCCAGAGAGGGCCAGGGAGTTGCCCTGCTCTGGGGAACTCACGGAGTCTGGCCAGGGCTCATGCCTGGGTTTCCCAAAGTGCATCCCCTAGTGAGCCCTGTGCCCACCTGTGTTTGGAATGCTGTCCAGCATCACCCCTGTGGAGAAGCATCTCTCCACCACATGCTCAAGGCTCCAAGAAGTGCCATGTGACAGAATCCTGTCCCCCTGTGTAACCAAGAACACCATTTGGCCATGAAACCCTCTCTTACTGGTACAAGTGTCTGTGACAGCAACCTGGAGGCCTCTGTGGGCAAGGGCTACAGGTTAGCTGCAGTGGGCAGAAGCTGAGGCAGAGGGAGGAGGGAAGTACCTGGTCAGTGGACAGTGAGGTTATGGTGCTAGGTAGGGTTCTGGGTGCTAGGAACACTGCAGGAGCCACACAGTCTGCTTCCATGGAGCTTGTGGGCAGGAGGCAGGACAGGAGTGAGCAGGACGTGGACTCTGTCTGATTGTGCCAAGCCATGATGCAAAGCAAAGCGGGGCTGGTAGGCGGGGAAGAGAGGGAGACAGGCAGGCCCACTCAGAGGAGCCACCCAGACACCTGCGGGCAGCCTTGGAGCAGAGCAGTCTGGCACCGTCTTTCTTTTCCCACCTGCCTTTCAATTCCCCTCCCTACCTCCCTGGGGGACTGCCCCTCTTGTCATAGCAAGTGATGAAAGTAGGGATCAAACTCAGACAGTCTGATTTCAAAATGGACACAAGCCCTGCCATACTGGGGAGGATGGAGATGCCCGCCCAGGTGCCTTTCTCTCCGCTTCTCTCTCATGGGCTCAGCCTTGCGCAGACCATCGCTCATCTGCACCCACATGGAACACACACTGCCATCTTTTGATAGTGTCCAGCCAAGGAGACAGGCACATCCAGAGTGTGTTCACTCCCCTGCAGGTGGCTAATGACCTGAGGGTCTGATTGGGTCTTAGAGCAGCCTCAGACGTGAGCCAGCTTCTTGAGTCAGGAGCTACTGGAACCTTGTGTCCCACAAAGCCTGGGCACCTCTCTCTAGGTGGGGGGGCTCGCAGGTGGGGGAGGGGTCACGGGTGGGCACGGGGTGCACAGATGCCCGGGATGCTGTCCAGTCTCCTTGCATGCCCTGCCCAGGGTCCACACACAGTGGCAGGACAGCAGAGGCGCCGGAGCCTCCTCCCTGTCAATATGGGGCCTGATGGGTGGGGAGGAATCCCGTGCTTATTCCCCATCATGGCCTCCCTTCCGGAGAGCAGAGCACCCTCCTAATCGCCTTTATTCTCAGATCAGTTTTGAAAATCTAGGCGGTCAATTCAGAACTTCTGAATCTGATTAGCGGAGCTGCGCAGAGCACTTGAGTTCCTGTTCAAACAGGGCTAAACTTATCTTTCAGAAAATAGACTGTTTTTGAGGCCTAATCATAGGCATTAGAGCCATTAATTAGTGATAAGATTCAATTTCCCGGTGTCCTTGCCTGTGTGTGTCCTGATGTAGAGATTCTGCCTCAAGCATTTTCCACAGATGCATCGACAAACACCTGCTGTTCCCGTTGGGCAGTGACACGTCGTAATGTTCCCCAGCCCGGCCAGGCCCCAAATAACCCCATTACTGAGAAGGATGATCCACTCCAAACGTCCTCGCCACAGGTTGGGGGGGCCAGCCGCCAGGGAGCCCTCCTGATCCTGTTACTGATTTCGAATGTTCTAGCCAGGCCAGGTTGATAAGGTGGATGTGAGGCGCGGGCAAAGGCCTCCACTCTGGACGGCTGCTGCTTTGACCTCCCCCGATAATTGCTTCTCTTGGTTCTTCCAGCCCTCCTTGCACTGGCCTCCCTTGGGACAGAATATGCTTCCAGAGTCACAGGTGTTCTTGTCCTTTGTCCTAACCTAGGAGACTCGGGGGCAAACGACCAGGAGCAGGTGGACAGTCAGGATGGGTGTCTGGGTCTCTAGGCTCCAGGGGGTGCCACCTCAGCGCTGGCTCTGCTGGGAAGCAGGAGTAGACAGAGCATCACGTTCACAACCCCCTGTCTCTGGCCTCCAGAAGGGCATGAGGTGCCGGAGCACACAGGTGTATAGCCAGGTTACAGTTACCAAGGGCCCTGGAGTGCCAGACGCAGAGGAAGCCCCGGAGGAGGTGTGTCTCTTGCCTGTTGCAAAGCATGGTTAAGTAGCATGGGAGTAATGAGGCCACGCTAAGCAAGCACGAGAAGAAGGCCCGAGTCCACTCCTATGGCCACCTATGGCTGTGCAGACAAGGGAGTGCGCATGTCCTGCTGTCTTGCCCGTGGCTGCCACACAGCTCTCCAAAGGTACCCGGCGCTCGGTGTAGGCCCTGGGATCTGACCCTGTCCCCCAGCCTGTGGTGTCTCAGCAGGTGTGATGTCACCCTGCACCAGGCCAGGGCTCTCGGCGGCTGGTCTGAGCCCCTTCAGGAAAGGAGATGGCAAGGGATGAATCTTAAGGGAGCCATGCACTTGCCCAATCAAGAGCTCCAGATGGGTATTTCTGGTACATTCCGTATAACTTCATGATATTTAGATTAACATGCGTGCTGATTTTAGCTGTACTGTCTCAGTTCCCAATAATTTGTTTACATTTTAGTGCACAGAATATCTCTCAGAAAGAATGACTTTTTTCAAACAAGTGCTCTCCATTCGGACTTCCTTTCACACCTGCTTGGTGTGACCTGGAGAGTTCAAGCAGAGTGCTGCCAGCCTGGTCCCAGTATCTGGTTTTGTCCCTCGGACACCTGGAAGCCTGCTCCACCCTCCCCAGGAAGGCAGAGAGCCTGAGGGCCCCGTGTGACCCTAGGTCCTGGTGAGTCGACCTTGTGTCCAGAGAGGTTTGGCCCGAGGACTGGGTATCCTCCAGCATGCGGTGCTCCCTGGCTGCAGGTCCTGGTCCTCGCCCGGGAGGAAGGCAGTGGTGGGAGGGCCCTGCCCTGCACAGGCTGCGGACCTGGGTGGAGCCGCAGGGCCCCAGGAGGTGACCGAGTGCCACCACTGGCGGCCTGGGTCCGTTCTGCCACGTGCAGCAGGCGCCTGGAGGCCTTCCTCTCAGCCACAGTCCTCCTGGCGAAGGCGAGGCACAGTACTCTGCCCCTGGTGGCTGTGCAGAGCCTGCAGGAGAGAGGCAGCTCTGACAGGGTGGCTGTCACTGTCCTACAGTGACAATGGCTGTCATGAGGTGTCTGCCTGAGCAGCCAGCCGGGCTGCAAGCCTGTGGACAGCCTGCTGCTGGCCATGCCAGGGACACAGGCCCCAGGAAGGTCCTGCGTGGAGCCCTGCGCGGCTCGGCGCCTGCCCCCTCCCGGCAGCCCGTTGCCCTGCCTGATCGCTAACCGTTTTGACAGGCCGGGCTATTTTTAGCAACCTGCTCCCACTCCTTTTCCCTGTGGGAAAGGAAAGCAAGTTAGATTTTAGAATCAGCCCACCATCCTCCCTCCTCCAGCACTCACTCTTCAGCCACCCCGACGCAGGCCCTGTGGCGCGGGGCCTGCAGGGCACCGGCCAACACCGCCAGGGCCTGGCCAGGTGCAGGCCTTTGCCCTGGCCTCTTAGACAGGGCCGTGGCCTCAGGAGTAGCGGGAACAAGTTCAGAGGGGAAAGTGGATGCCAGGCAGGGCCTCCTGGCTCCTGGTCCTCAGGTCCTCAGCCCTCTGTGGTGCACAGGTGGCCTTGTGGTCACCCTAGGAGTGGCTGGCTGGTGGCATGGAGGACACCACAGGGAGGGCCAGTGCCCGGGTCGGGGCTCCTGGCTCCTCCTCTCAACCTCGCCTTCTGCAGCTCTGCCATGCTTCGTAACCAGCGTGCTCCTGACAGTCCCGGGAAGAGGCCGAGTGAAGATTCTCACCCCACGCTAACAGCCCGGAGCCTGCGGGGATGGAGTCAGGGCTCCTGGAACCGTGTCCCTTAGGAAGCTTCCCTAGGGGTCCAGGAACACCTGTGGTCCCTGGCCAGCACTACTGCGTGCAGGTTAGCAGGCAGTACCACCAGGGCAGGGAACCTGAGGAACAGGAGGGTTCACCTGAGAAGGAAGCTGAAAGTCAAAGTGAAATAATCACCGGTTTTTAAGAGCTGTCCTGACAGATCTAGAAAAAATGTAAGTCTCACTGTCCAGCTTGGTCTCCTTCCATGTGAGCTTCGAGGTCCTTGAAAGTCCCCCTTGCAGGTTAGGAAGGCAGAGCTGGGCAGCCTGGGATCTGGCTCCACTGCTTTGCTTCTGCCATGCGGCCCCAGGAAGAACTCTGCTCAGGCCGGCCGTGGTCCTCGCCCTCCGTGGCTGCCGCAGAGTGCAGACAAGCCGTGTTGCAGGTCCAGCTTGCACCTGCCCTCCCTTGCCCTCTCTGCCCAGGCCGTGGGCATAAAGCAGCCCAGCTGCCCCAGAACACCACTTTCCTCCGCTAATTCAAACGGAGGCAGCGGCTGAACGTTTCCCCAGGCCTGGCTGTGCTTGGTGGCCGGTCACTTATTCTGTCAGTTTGCCACTCTGCCACGGAAAGGCGCAGCCTCCCTGGTGTGGGTAGTAATGAAAGTAAACCTTGGGGTGCCACGGCTGGCTGGCGTTCAGGTTCTTTTCTAACAGCTTTGCTGTGGTCTAACTGACACACAGCAACTCAGCCCGGCTCACCGTGTAGCTTGATGCGTCATGACAGATGCACGCACCCCGGAGCCCTGGCTGCAGTCGGGGCAGGAGCTTCGGCCTCCTCTGGCATCTCTGCTGCCCCGACCTCTCTCGCCACCACTCGCTGGTCTGTTTCGCCTCACTGTGGATTAGTGGGCACTTTCTGGAGTTCTGTACAGATGCACTCATGCCGATGGACTCGTCGTTTTCAACTGGCCGCTTCTGCGCTGCAGGCTCCTCTGCCGTATTACTTGCAGGGAGCCGTGGTTTGTGCTTCCTTGTTGCGGGCAGCACTTCCCTGCACGCATGACCACGCGGTTCCTCCTTGGCTCTCTCAGTAGGCGTTCAGCACACCCTGGGTCGGGCCTACGAGCAACACATCATGACTGTTTGTCATTCACGGGGAGCAACTGCCTGCTGGTGAGTCGCTGGGACGCATGTCTGCTGTATGTTCATCTCTACAGAACTTCACTCCCTCCAGAGTGGTTCCGGCCCTGCACACTTCATCTCAGGTCATCACCAGCACTTGCGTCCCTCGGTCCCCTTCACCTCTGTCTAGTAGGCTGAGGGGCATCTCACGGTGGTCTTGGTTTCCCTACTGATGGTGGTGCCAGTCCCTCCCTCTGCTGACCGCCTTGTTTAGTGGAGTCTCTCGTCTTTCGCCCACTGCTTTGCGGGGTTTCTGTATTACTACGCTTTATATGCCGTGTGTGAAGCCCTGCATCGCCTTTGTGCCTGCAGCTCTGGCCTCCCAGGCTGCACCTGCCCTTTCATCAGGTGGTGCCTGGAGAGCGGAAGTGGAGTCCAGCTGACCGCGCTCCTTTCCCGTCGTGTCTAAAGCGACTGAGCCTGACGCAAGGTCATTCTCCCCTGCACCCTTCCAGGAGTCTGTAGTGTTAGGCCTTCCATTTGGGCCTCTGATCCACTGGGAGTTACTGTGTGCATGTGGCACAGAGTGTGGGTGGAGTTCATTTTAGTGTGTGTATGTTCAATTGTTCCAGAGCCATTTGTTGAAGACTCTTTTTTTTTTTTTTTTTTTTTTTTCTTAACTGACTTGCCTTTGCAGATTTGTCAAAATCCATTTGTGGGTCTGTTTCTGAACTCTTCTGTTTTATCGATCTGTTTGTCTGTCTAGAACTTAATAGCCACATGATCTTAATTATTGTGTCCGTCTGAAAACTCATGAAGTCGGGCGACATTTTCGCTATTATAGGTCTTTTTATTTCTGTGTGAATCTCCTCATCAGTTTGTCACTGGGATTTTAATTGGGATGATGTTGCCTCCATGAGACTGGGCAGGCCTGGCGTCTTGGCCCAGCCTCCCCACCAGGGCCCCCGGCTCTCAGGCAGGGCCTCGTGGCCTCCGTGCCTGGGTCTTGCATCCCCTGCCAGACTAACCCTCACACTTCTCGTTCTTAGGCTCCTGTAAATGACATTGTGTTTGAAACTTCAGTTCCCACAGCTTGTTCCTGGCTTTTGTGTGTCGATGTGGCATCCCGCAACCCCTCCTGCCGTGTCTTTGTGATCATTTTCACAGTGACTTGCACAGACCCGTGGGTTTCCCAGAGCAGGTGAAGGTCTGCTTGCCTCTCTGGCCTGTGTGTCTTGCCCCTTCCTCCCTGCGCTGCCTGGCACCCCAGTGCCTGCCGTTCTCCACGAGAGCACAGCGTCTCGTCCCATTCCTGACCTCAGGGGAAGTGCGAGTCTCTCAGAGACGCCCCAGTCCAACCAGGGCCATTCTCTAATGCTCCTGATTTGCTGAGGCTTTTGTTTCATTGTTTTGTTGGTTGGTGGTTGTTGTTATTGTTTTTGTTTTCCAGTTTCCAGTCAGGAATGAGTATCAGACTATGTCCAAGACTTTTTCTGCCTTGAGATGACGATATGGTTTCTCTTTTTTAATTTGTAATATGGTGAGTTCACATCAATTGATTTCTACATGCTGAACCAACCTTGAATTCCTGGGGTCAGCATTGGTTGGCAATACTATATTATTATTTTTGTTTGTATCAGATTCAGTTTCAAAATACTTCTTAGAATTTTTTCACCTATATTTGCAGGGAATATTTATAGTTTTCTCATAACTGCCTATTTCTGGCATCAGAATGATGCTGGCCGCATAGGATAAGCTAGAAAGTGTTTCTTTGGTTTTCTGAAGACTCTATGAAAGCTGTTACCATCTCTTTCTAACTGTTCAGTAGAATTTGCTTCTGGAATGATCTTGGCCTTGCATTTCTCTGTGGGAAGGCTGCTGACTACGTCCTTGGTCTCTTCAGTACGTGTTTCCAGGAACACTGTGGTCGTCCATTGCTTCTCTAGGGAGCTTCAGTGGTGTGTCTTTCAAGAAACCTGCATGTTTTATCTAAGCTCCGAAACCTCAGGAACGATGTTTGCCATCTTATTCTCTTGTTTCCCTTTTAAAAGTCATGAAGTCTGTGGGTGCTTCAAAGTCCTTGCACTCCTGACCTGATGATCTGTCTCTCCTCTCTCCGCTTCTCAGTTTGACTGGAGGCTTAGTTGCTCTTTGGAGCTTCTTGAAGAACCAGCTTTTGGTTTCATTGATTTTTCTCTGTGGATTTTCTGTTTTCCGTTTCATTGATTTCCACTTTGCTCTTCATTATTTCCTTTCACTCCTTTACTTTGGATTTGAATTGTTCTATTCCTAGTTTCTTAAAGTGGAAGCAGAAATCATAAATTTGAGATTTCTTCTTCTAATAGTTGTTTAGTGGGATTTTGTTTGTTTTTTTTGGCTTTGTTTTTTTGGTACCAGGGATTGAACCCAGGGCACTCAAGCACTGGGCCACATTCCCAACCCTTTCAATTTTTTATTTTGAGACAGGGTCTCATTAAGTTGTTCAGGGTCTCGCTGAGTTGCTGAGGCTGGCCTTGAACTTGTGATCTTCCTGCCTCAGTCTCCCAAGTCACTGGGATGACAGGCATGTGCCGCCATGCCTGGCTTGTTTAGTGTTAGAAGCTCCCATTTGCATTGCTTTAGTGACATCTCACAGATTGATATATTGTTCTGTTATTTTCACTCAAAATAATTTCTAATTTCCAGTTTAATTTCTTATTTGACCTAAGAGTTATTTGGAAGTGTGTTTTCCAGTTTCTAAGTGTTTGGATGTTTTCCAGTGATCTATCTGCTTCTTATTGATTCCTGATTTAATTTCATTGTCAGAGCACATACTTTGTATAACTTGAATTCTTTTCAACTTAGAGTCAAGAATGTGGTCTATTCTGATGCATATTCAGTGTGCACTTGGAAACACTGTGCCTTCCGCCATTGGAGAGAACATTCTTCACAGCTCCTTAGGTCACGTGACTTGAGTGTCGCTCAGGTCTTTGGTTCCTCTGCAGCTCTTCTGGATTTGACTTCACGAGTTCTGAAACTTGTTCAGGGCATCGTTTGGGGTTCTTGTGTCTGCTGCCTAGTTGGACCTTTTGCGGTGGCAGAATGACATTCACAGCTTGATGGCACCTGTTGCTCTGGCGCTGACCGAGCCTCAGCTTCCCTTACCTTAGAGTGTAGCACAGTATTCCTTTTCCCATGTTCTTGATTTTAGTCCGCTTGTTTCTTTGAAGTCTGTTTTGTGAATGCTCACCCTGTTCACCCTGATGGTCCCGTCTCGTGGTGAGAGTCATTATTAACGTGCCCAGGCTCAAGCCCTTGGTCTCCCATTTGTTTTCTGTTGTCCTAACTGTTCTTTTCTCCATTTTCTTCTTTCTCTGCCTTGTTTTGGATTAGTTTTTCCTTATCATTCAATTATTTTTAATGAACTCCATTTTTTAAGATCTCAACAAAATTGAGCCTGAAGCAGAGTCCCCGTATGCCCACCACCCCGCAGCCTGAAGTGCTCTACATCCCACCCTGGAGCGGAGCATCGGTCACCCTCAGCACGCAGCCTGAAACAGCAGTGGACCCGTGTCCGTTGCTTGCTCAAGGGTTCATACTTAGGCATACTCTGTGGGTTTGGGCAAATGACTAACGACCTGTGTCTGCCACTACAGCATCTGCCTGTCCCTCTCCTTTCTCCCCGACCCCGAGGCTTTTTATTTCTAGAATGTCATACAGCTGGGGTCTGGCCATGTGCAACCTTTTTGGAAGGGTTTGCTGCCCTTGGTTGTATTGTTAGGCTTCCTTATATCTTCCCTTAGCCTCTGAGCTCACTTGTGTTGCTGCTGAGTGACACTTATTATGTAAATGTACTAGTCTATTCATTCAAATATAAGGACGCCCTAGTCGCTTCAAAGTTTTAACGTTTGTCAATAAGCTGCTGTAAACACCCACGTGAAGGTTTTGCATAGACATAAGTTTTTTAAATTCACCTTGTTGACTGGGGGTATGAATACCCTTGAGATTCTGAGACACTGTTAAGTCATTTAGAAATAATCACTGCACTGCCGGGTGCAGTGATGCATGCCTATAATCCCAGCAGTTCAGGAGACGGAGGCAGAAGGATCGCAAGTTCAAAGCCAGCCTCATCTACTTAGTGAGTCCCTGTCTCTACATAAAATATAAAAAAGGGATGGGGATATGAGTTAGTGGTTAAGGGCCCCTGATGCCAAAAAACAGATAAATAAATAAAATCACTTAAAGTAAGAAATAGTCGTATCGTTTTGGGTTTTGCTCCCAAGGGTCTTAGGCAGTGTTTGGTCCATGGCTGATCTTCCCCACAGAGGCAAGGGCTCCCCGGGTGTGCTGCTGGATGCCCTGTGTGTGTGTGGTGGGAACAAGGGCTGCTCCTAGCTCTGTGTGAACACTGTGCCCTGTGCTCTACGATCCCCTCTGCTGTTCCTTGCCCGCAGCCTTGGATACCACCCGTGTCTTCCAGGAGCCTAAGGGAACCTTGCAGGCCCGAGTTCCCGCCTCCCTCCCAGCAGCTGCCTTCTCTCCAGCCTGCTGCCCCAGGGGCTTCGCTGGCTGCCTGCCCTGCCTGTGCCGAGGCAGCGTAGGGCTGGGAGCTGGTGTGCAGGGCTCCCTTCGTCTGTATCCTGTCTCCCACTGTTCTTGGCTGCCTGTTGGCCAGAGCAGGGGAGGGTGGACCTGGCCCTCTGCTCCATCTTGTCTGAGAGCAGAAGCCTCTCTCAGGCAGGAGGTGCTGGTGTGATTTTGTCTCACTGAATGCATGTTAATATATAAGAGGTCTAATGGCCGGGTTGGATAATTCATCTAGGAAAGCCTTGCTGTCAAGGAGAAAAGCATTCTTTCATTCATTTCCTCACTCAGGAAATGTCTGCCTGGGTTCTGTGAAGCTGTGCGGTCACCCAGGATAGAGCAGATGCACCCTGTTCCTTCTAGGCCTTATTGGAAACCAGACCCAATGCATCTTAACAGCCTTCTCAGGTGGACCTGCGAGCAATAAAGCTCTCTATCACTCACCTATCCGACATTTGCGAGGCACCCAGCACCCACCAGAGGCTGCTTGCACTGCCCCCACAGAGCTTGTGGACTATAGTGGTAGATATATGGCCATCAGAGAACTTCCTGCTAAATGCTGGAGTGGAGGTTCAGAGAAAAGAGGCCATGCTGAGCTTTGACCATGAGATAGAAAGGTAACCCTCCCTAGAGAAGGTGGTAGTCAGGGAGTCTCAGAAGGAGATCAGGGTAGATGCTGCAGAAGGTGATGGACTTTGGTGAACAGAGTGGGAGCAGCTGGCGTGACTGGAACTTCACGTTGGGCCTAGGGGAAGATGAGGCTCACGTAGGGTCAGGGCATCTGGGGGTGGCAGGCAGGTTGGATGTGGGAGGCACAGCACGCTGCAGTGCTCTGTGGGTCAGGAAAGAGGGATCACGCTGCACTGAGTGTGACTTCAGTGGCACCATGGACTTCTGTTTTTATTGTCTCAAAACCACTTACGGTTCCCTGAGGAACCTTACTTGTAGTGGTTTTTGGTGTAGGAGCCTGTTCTATGCCAAGCTCCCGACATCAGCATGTGCGTGCTTTCTGTGGGCAAGCCTGCACACATGCACACAGGCAGGCGACAGCACCTGTAGATGCCAAGCCAACGGGCAGAGGCCCTGGGGAGGCCAGTTCCAGGTGCAACTGAGAGGGAGGCCCTGGGTGCTGTCTTCCTCGGGGACAGTGGGTTTGTGACAAAGCTCTGATTTCCTGGAAGAGTTGCCGTGCATCCTGTTGTGTAAGCCTTGCCAACCCGCAGGTGACCGGTGCTTGTCTTCACCTTCATGACACCTTTCTTCCAGTTCAGCATGCCCTCTCCCTGGTCACAGAGGGCCACACCTTGCTCTGACGGGGGAAGGTGTCGCACAGCAGCTGATGCTGCCCTGCCTGGTCCTGTTGGCTTGCTCCTATGCTGAGTTCATCTGTGCACTGAGCCACCAGACCCAGGAACCTGCAGCAGGCCTCCTGTGCAGGGGGAGGAGACCCAGATGTGGGTCCCCAGGCCCTATGGGTGAGCTTGTGGCCCCAGCCAGGGCTGCCTCTCCTTGTCTTCTTGTCCCTGGGAAGGAAGTGACAGGCAACAGCTGACACACACTCATGGCCTCTGCCGTGCCAGTGAGAAGGACAGGTAGCTTGGGAGCAGGAAGCCACAGGCGGATCTTGGCAACCTGGCTCACTCCACATGTGTCTGGCACTATTGGCAGGGAGGAGTCAGGGGCTGAAATGCCTTTGGTGGCCCTAAAGGCACCACAGAATCGCAGGGGTGGTAAAGGAGAGGAGGTGTTCCAGTATGGGCACGTAGAGGCCCAGGCATTGGGCAGAGAGTAAAGGTGGCTGTGGAGGACAGAGCGCAGCACCTTGCCTGGGGTCAGGTAGGCTCTGAAGCTCCAGAGTGTGGGCATCACTGTGGGGCAGTGGGGAAGAGGCACTTGACATACCAGGGACGTGAGAGCACTCCGGCACGGCCCGGTCTCAGTGGCAACACCAGTCTGTATCTGCACCGGTGACACCAAGCTGGCCCTGAGAGTCCCTTGGGAGACCCTAGGCTTGCTCCTGGCCGCCTGCACCCTCCTTGCATGATGTCGCCTCTGCCCTCGACTTCCACGCACCCTGGAAGAGTGACTGTTGACTTCGAGCTCCAGGTGACACTCGTGTCCAGCTCAGCCCAAGGCCCTTTGCTTTTTTTAAAAATTTTTTAAGATGTGGATGGATTTTTATTCTGTTCATTTATTTATATGTGGTGCTGAGGATCGAACCCAGTGCCTTACACATGCTAGGCAAGCGTCCGCCACTGAGCCGCATCCCCAGCCCCCCGCAAGGCCCTTTTCTAAGAGTTTCTGGGAAAAGCAAATTTATCAGCTTATAAAAAGGGGAACTGTTTACAGGAACAGAAGACACAAAGAGAATGAATAATCACTGCCCAGTTCCTCGTCCCCAGAGAGCAAAGCTCTAGCTCCATTTGCCTTTATTAGAGCAGTGAGCCCGAGAGCCCTGCCGGGCCCTGGGAACCAGCCCCTCCCAGACCCCCGCACAGGAGGGCAGGGCCTGTGGCCACCTGGGCAGGGGTGTGTGCAGGGAGACTCTCCCCCCTGGGAGTCTGACCCCAGGTGTGGCTCCATGCGCCCTTGCCTCTTAGCAGTCTCAAGGAGCTTCCTGGGCCACTGTGGTCCTCAGACACGCGGGGGACAGATCTTCAACTGGCTTTTTACCAAGCACTGCCATGAGTGGCGGGGCAAGCAGGCCTGTTGTTCTGTGTGTCCTCTGCTGACCTCAGCCTCCCAGAAGTGGATGTGCAGAGGAGCTGGGGTTGGGCTGGCAGAGTTAATGTCCCAGCTCTGTCCCTCCCTTGTCCATTTGAGAAATGTTGTTCCCTTCCTGAGCTTCTGTGACTTATCATCAATAAAACGTCAGCACATAGTGATCAGAGGCATCTTTGAGGTGGAAGGAGGATGCCCTCGGCCCTTTGACAAGTGTTAGGAGGTGCCGCTCCTTCCAGGTGCTACTACTGACCCCAGCAGGCCTGGGAAACAACCTGGGGCGGCTGCTGATGGGCAGGAGGAGGCTGCTGGCCAGAGTGTGCTTCGGTGCGCTTGGAGGGCGTGCTGGCGAGGCTGTGTGGGAAGGAAGGCTGCCTCGGTGGGCACACCTGTGTGCACATGCACACAGCCTGAGGTTGGCCAGCGAAGGCCAGCCTACTATGCCCCTTCCAGGTCTGTGTTCCCACATTTCCCCAGGCTACTCCCCGGGCCTGCCGTCTGGCCCCACGCCTGTGGCCGCACAGCCCATGCTGTCTTCTCCCGTGGTGGTGGGAGTGACCTCTAGACCCATGAGCGAGGTGGCCAGTCGTGTGTTGAACGCGCGCTGACTGTCCGTCTTGCTCAGGGCAGTCCTCTGGGTCTCCCGCTGCCCACGCCGCTCACCCTCCCTCACTGTCCAGCCTGGACGGCTTTCCACCCCCGTGCTCACGCCTCCCTGCAGCCGCCAGCCTCCCCGTGTCTCCCCAGCAGCACACACTCCTCCCATCTGCCCCCTTTCCCTCACAGGGTTGGCTGCTGCCCAACACGGGCTACCTTATGGGGACACCATTTTCTGCCTTCCCCACTGAGCTTAGTAAACCAGGTGCTCGCATGCCGTTGTAGCTTACTTGTTTCTAGAAATTCAGGCTTTCTTTCTAGAGGAGGGCCAGGCCCCAGGAAGAGCTACTTGGAGGGCTCAGTTGAACCAGTGCATGATGGGTGGTTGGTTAGTTTAGGCAAAGGGGCCACATGAGGAGGCCCACAAAGGGCGGCGGAGGCCCAGTCTGCAGCTGGCCAAGTGAGCAGGCAGGTGCAGGCCATGGCACAGCTGTGGGCGTGGAGCTGGGGTGACCGTGGGGAGAGGAAGCTGCTGTCACACAGCTCAGTCTAGGGACCTAGCTGTCCTGGTGACCTTGGTTCTGTCCACAGGGGAAGACCCACCCTGCCACCTCCTCTGCTGCCCCCTGGAACAACCTTCCTGTTCAGGTTTCTGGCTTTGCAAGTTCATTCTTCTGCCTCTGCTGCTCCTGGGAGTGATTTTCGCACTCAGGACATACTCCATGATGTAATCAGGTTCTTTGGGAACTTTCTCTTCACTTAGGTTAATTTTAGTGATCATAGTGTGCACTAAATACGCTGTAACTCTTATTTTGGATTTTGTTAAGACCTGTTTAAGCCACCAGCCTGAGGAGAGGCAGGAACTGACTTCTGGTGTGCCAGGCTTTGTGTGGGACACTTAACCCCTCACAGCCCTGCCTGTGGTTGTGGGTGCCACCACATTCCTGCTGAGGAAGCCAGGACTTCATCAGGCCAGACTGGAAGTCACTGAGAGGAGGCCTAGATGTAAAGCCCAGACCTGTGGACCCCTAGGAGAGAAGCCACACTGCGAGGAGATGGGACAGACCTAGTGAAAGCCCGTGGCCCCACCTGTTCCATGGAGCCGCTCTGCAGAGATGTACCTGGACTCCCCTGTGGCCCTGGGACTTTGGGTATCATCAGCAAGATAAGAGAGAAGGCCAGGCATGGGCAGTGGGGTCAGGCACGGGGAGTCTGACCAGGAGAAGGGGAAGCCCCAGGACAGACACCCGGAGCTCCTGGCAGAAGGTGGGTCGCTCAGCTCAGCAGGATCACAGGAGTGTGGAGCTAAAATGGGGGCTGAGGAGATGGTGGGAACGGTGGGGTTCGGGCGACAGCTCCCTCGTGACCTCCCTGGCTGCGGCCCATGGTCGCCCTTCCCTCCAAGGAGACCCTGCTGCTCCTAAGAGCAAAGGCTGCGTGGCAGTCTGAGCTCCTGCCTCCCAACATGTGGTTCTGGTCCTCAGAAAGGAACCAGTGTGCCCGCTTCTCCCCTCCTCACCCAGAAGGAGAGGGTGGCCAGCCCTGGCCCCTCAGCCCCCGTCACCTTCTGAGGCAAGGACTGAGGGGCCACCCTGGCCTCTAGCTGTGTGGGCTCCCATGGGCAGGTCACTGGACCCTGAACCAGTTTTCTCATCTGCAAAGTGGGCCAGTCCTCTCCCTCGCTGAGCCCCTGCGGTGAAATGAGGTCTGCTCAGAGCACCCTGCGGGCACTCAGTGGGGCCTCTCCCTTTCCTTGCTGGAGGCCTCTCTGACCATGTGCACAAACCTGCTCCTGGTGCGTTCACCTGGCGCGTGTGCAGGTGGATGTGTGAGCAGGTACACACGTGGACCATTTGGATCCCAAGTGATTTTATAAGCAGGCTGTAAAGGGGCTGGAAGATTGGCAGGACACGTCTGTGGCATTAGCCACATTTTGGCAGCCAGCCTCCTTGCCTCCCTTCCAGCCAGGCTGCAGCATGATTAGGTTCCTACCCAAGGGGCTGTCACCTTGACTGTCATCTTCCTGCTAAGCCAACCTGGGCAGCTGTCCTGATCTTTGTCAGGGGACAGGTTCTCCCACCCCCTCTTTCAGGAAGCGGGGAGGGCCGTACACACATGCCTGGCTCCTGTGTCTGCTGGACACCCCTGCTGGAGGGCAGTTCTGCTCAGGCCTGGTGTCTGGCCATCTGCACAGACAGGCTGAGATTGCCAGCGTGAGGACTCTGCTTCATGCGTGTCACAAATGGTCCTATGGTCCCTGAGTGCCCATGGAGCTGAGGGGGCCAGGGGTGACTGTGGCCCCTGCTGCAGTTCCCGTGCCCAGGCAATACAACCTCCTGGGGGGCATTCAACCTGTACTTGTTTTCTATATTTTTTCTATTTTCAAAACACAGTTTTGGGCTGGACCTGAGGCAGAACACTTACCTAGCATGTGTGAGGCACTGGGTTTGATCCCTAGCACCACATAGAAATAAAAAAAAATAAAGGCACGCTGTCCATCTACAACTACTAATTTTTTTTTAAAACACAATTTCAAGAACTTTTAAATGCCAATATAAAATAATTCATGCTCTACCTAAAATAGAGGGAATACTCAAAAACAGTTCCGCCACTCACCCACCTCCCCCATGTAAGATCTGTGTCATTTTGCTCTTTAATTCTGAACCTTTGGGTATTTATCCTATTACTTCGTCTTAGTTTTGGTCTGGATTTTAGTTTCTGTTGTGTTCCCTGTTTGCACACACCTCTGTGTAAAGTACCCAGACGCGGCTGTCAGGACCAAACACCACCGACCAGGCAGCTCAAACAACAGACGTTGGTTCTCGCTCCATTTGGGGCCTGAGGTCCAAGTTTGAGGTGCAGGCAGGACTGGCTCCCCCTGCGGCTCTTCCCTGCCTGAGTTCCTGCGTGCTTGGGTGGTCTTCCCTGCGTGTGTGTTCTGGTCCTCATCTCCTCCTCTCATGTGGCTGCCAGTCGTGCAGGGTGGGGCTCAGCCAGGGCCTCATTTTACTCTGATCGCCTCTGCAAGCCCTGCCTCCAGGCACAGTCCCTTCCTGATACCAGGGGTCAGGGCTTCAGCGTATAAATTTTGGGGCCCCCAGTTCAGCCCATAACACTAGGTGTGGCATACAATAGTGAGTCTTTAACAGGAACAGTACAAAGACCAGCATAAAGGTGACCTATCAGCTTTCTATTCAGATAACCCCACTGATTAATCAATATAAGAAAGTAACTCTGTTCGTTGCACAAACAACAGTTGTAGGTGAACACAAAGAACAGATCAGCTCTTCCCGGAAACCCCCAGAGTCCAGAGGAACCTGTTAATGTAGGTGTGCCGCTGTCTAGCTTGCTCTCTACCTGTGCATTTCATGAACCTGGGACATAACTAGAAGGTCACGCGTGTCACCATGCTTTTGCTTAAAAATCTGCGTTCAGGTCTCTTCAACCCAGATGCACACAGAGTCGTGGCTTCGATGCAGCCATGTGCCTTTACTCCTTCAGTTCAGCCCCTACGCTTTGCTGGGAATATGGTTTCCGGGTTCTGGAGTCTTCACTTAAATCTGTCCCTATCAGTAATGTTCTGGAAGTAAAGCTGCTGAGTCAAAGGGTCTGTGAATTTTCAAGGCTATTTGTAAATTATTATGAGATTGCCCTCCATAAATATTGGAGCTTTTAGTCTCTAATCTGTCACGTATGAAAGCGTCCATTTCCTTCACTCTGGCCAGCAATCCCTTTATTTTCCTTAGAATCCATGTCGGCCTCTTAAGTCCAAAAGGGATGGCACTGCAGTCTTGGTTTGCGTTCTTTGGTTACTGGTGTGGCTGGACTCTTGCCACGTGTCGGCTGGCTGGCTGCGTGTGCTCCTCTTGGTTGAAGTGCCCTGTCGTGTCTGTTGTCCTCCTTAACCTGCAGTCACGCACTGTAGCACACTCCCACCTTTCTACCTCGAAACCGCGGCGCCCTCCCCTGCCTCCGGAGCTCCCCCACACCTGCCCTGCTCCTGCCCAGGGTGTCCACCCGGACCAGTCTCCTCCATGCCTGGAGGCCTTCACGTCCTCCTACTGCCAAGGAAGGGGACTTATGAGGACAGGGCATGTGGGATGCAGGGGCATGGAGCCATCTGTGGCTGGCCAATCCCAATATGGTAGATTTCCAAGCCCTTATATTACCGATGGCGGCCGGAGCCTGGCAGGTGAGGTGTGTGAGGACTCACACCCTTAGGACTAGATCCATCTCTGCTCCCGTGTCCAGGTTTCCTGAGAACTCGTGGGGAGTAAGGGACTAAAGCAGACGGTTGCACTCCTGGATTCCCTGGTCGTTAGCCATCAGCTGTGTCTCTGAATTACTCGCTGCCGACATTAGTGCTGGCATCACCTTGATTGAATCCAGGGACACCTGGAGGGTGGGCACCTCCAGGCACGTCTCCTCACCCGCCTGACTCTTCTGCTCAGGGCAGCCCCAGAGAGCCTCAAAGCACAGCAGCTCGCCACCCTCCTCCACTCAAAGCCCAGACTTCCCTCTCCCCAGACGAAAAGCCAGCCCTGCAGGGGAAGCCCCTCCCAAGCCACACCGCGCCTGCTGCCTGTGATGGCATCTTTCTGCCTGTGTGTCACTCCAGCCACAGTGGCCTCCTTGCTCAGCTCAGCTGCCCATGTACCACTTTCAGGAAACTGGGAGCTGATGACCCCACGGGGGTGCAGGGGCAGCCAGCTGGGCCAGCACCTGGGCTCTCCTGGTGTGTGATCAGGTGCTACCCAGGCCTGCTGCCTCCCATCTCCTGAACCCAGGGGCTACAGAGCTGGGCTCAGGGGTGAAATGAGAGTCTGGGGGTCCCACCACTGACAGGCCCAGGTCCCCTGCTTGCTGTGGCTAGTTTCCTAATCAAGTGCTTGTCAAGGAAGAAGGTGGCAGTGCAGATAATTGAATTACTTACAGGAACAAACTCTTTTCAAGAACTCTGATTTGCAGGCCACTTCTTAACTTACTTTTTATGAATGATTCTTCTCGGTTCTCTAAAGCAAACCTGTCTAGTGGCTGCTGTGTCACAGTGGAGGTGTCTCCAAGGTGTTCTTAGCTGACTTAGTTCAAAGCTGGGCCTTCCTCCCCTCCGATTAGCCTGTAGCAGGCCCTCACTCAAGGTACAATACCAGGGTGGTGCAGGGCCTTGGTGGCCCACAAGGCTAGCAGGGGTCCAGGAAGAAGTGTCCTGCCAGGGCAGGACTGTGTTGCAGAAGGACAGCTATAGGTCTAAGCATGACTTTGCTCAGGCCCAATGTAAAACACCTGCATCTCTCTCAGCCAGAGAACTTTGAACTTGGTATGAGGCATAAGCAGGGTGGGGTTGGGGAAGCCAGCAGAGGAAGCAGCTGTGCACTGTAGGCAACAGGGGGCTTTGGAGTGAGCAATGTGGGGTGGACATTGGACTTGCAATGGTGGCATGACAGCAGAATGGGGCAGTGACTATCCCCTGGGCCTTTCCTGATAGGGGCCACCTAGCAACAGAAGCCAGGAAGGGAGGGAAGGGGGAACATGGGGGTGTGCTGCTGGCCTGTGTTCCCAGGCCTGGAGTCAGGATGGGGGCTCCGGTACAAGGCAGAGAGGGGCTCCCAACCTCAGTCCCCCACATGGTCATCTTCCCTGGGTTCACCTGCCCAGAACTCCGCAGGACTTAAATTTGAAGTCACCCTTCTCGGTCAGTGTAAAGGTAGGTTTGCCAAGTTAGAAGAGGCAATGTCACACCATGGATGGTTAGCTCCATTGGCAGCTTTTACGTATTTAGCCGCATGGACCTTGTGGGGCAGGTGGGTCTCCGGTGCAGTTCCTGTGCCCCAGGAATGTCTGGGTGGGTCTGCCTGGCCTGTTCCCCCGTCCCCTGCCTTTGCCACGTCAGGAAGCTTGGTCCCTGCCAGGATGCCATCAGTGATCCCCTGCTGGCTCCTGTAAAATATGCAGCCAAGTTGCTTTCCAAAGCTCCATTTTTCTCCTGGAAGCAGAAAGTCATTGGCCCAGAGGTACATGCTGCTGCTTGTTTGACGGTAAGAGGTGGACTGGCCAGCCTAGGAGGATGCTGGGAATGCCGGGTACTTGCCAAGTCCCAGGCCCACCCCAGTCTGCCCCTCCCCAAAGACGCACATGTCCCCACATTCATCCCTTGCAGCGCACCCACTGAGCTGAAAGTCACCCCAGCATTTCCTCCTGGCACCCCTCCATACACCCCTGCAGGGCCCTGCCTCCCGACACGTGCCTTGCCTGTCAACAGCACATGGTGACCAGGAGCTGCTCCACCTTAGTCACTTGACTGGAATCAGACATGCAGCTGGGTTGGTCTTTCATTTTAAAATTTAGTTAATGAGAAGCCAGTGGGCAGAGAACTGGTACGATCTGCCTGCGTTTGCATGAGGTTCAACCTGGCTTATGGTGGGGGGTGGATTTCCCACTGTGCCAAGACCGCTTCTCCTGGCATTCCCAGCTAGGCACCAGGCCCCACTGCTGCAGCCCCCGCCAGACGCCCACACCCTGGCCCTGAGGGAGAGGCACCCCACGAAAGACAGCTGATTCTCCACTACATGGAGGAAACACTGAGCTCTAGGAGTCTCACCTGTACTCACTGCTTCAGCATCAGGGCCACGTGGGGACTCAGGATCAGGACTGCCCCACTCGGATTAGCCGAGCCTGTGCTTATGATCACGCTGGCTCAACCCTGCAGGCTCACACAGGCCTGCTCAGGGCCACCAGTGAGGAAGCCAGCAGGGAACTGGCCAGGTGGGTGCTCCCTGCTTCGTCATACAGCCTGCAGGGATCAGGGCTAGAGGGGAGCCCCTGGCTCTGCTTTCGCAGATCCCAAAGAGGTAGACGCCCAGTCCCCTACACCCCTTGCCAGGCTTGGCCTGTCCTGAGCTTGTTGCCACCACCCCCTTTCCTTCCCTGCTCTGCAAGCTCTCTTTGGGTTTCCCCTACCCCAACCCATGTGGCCCTGGCCTGGCCTCTTTCATTTGCCTGGTCTCCCCGTGGGTCACAAGCCACCGCAGTACCCATGGGAAATACATCTTGCACGTGAACATACACATGCTACACAGTGTGCACACTATGCACATGTGCACACCTGCACCCACACAGGGTATGGCTACCCATGCATGTACGTATATGGTGCACACCAGCCACTTGCACTACGCAAGAGCACACAGGATGTGCCCATGCGTGCCCACACTCAAGGTTGAGATGAAGGCCAGAGACATGGGCAGGGCTGAGATCTGAGCCCACCTAGCCCCACAGAGACAAGGGGATGGATGACTGGGCAGATCCTGGCTCAGGAGTTTGTCTTGGGGACGGTGACGTTGCCAGCTGTTGGCAGGCATGGTGCCCCATTTCAGGCATGGGAGCTGTCTTTTGCTTCCACACCTGGAAGGTCTGATAGGAAGGCAGGAGCTGGTAACCAGCCTCCTGGGAACTTTGAAAGGCAGCTGGATG